>NW_026125278.1:385000-2785000 GCF_943737965.1 Phodopus roborovskii
CACGCACACATGCACACACACACACACACACACACACACGAGAGAGAGAGAGAGAGAGAGAGAGAGAGAGAGAGAGAGAGAGAGAGAGAGAACTCACCCCAATTCTACATACAAATTGTCTGGTTTAGTGAATTATCCTTCCTGAGGTTTGCCTTTAAGTCATATATGGACTTTAATGCCAAATTGAACTTGAGTAGGGTGTCAGACATCAGAAAGGCATTGCAGTATATGATACCAAACAGTTTATGTCATCAGTAGTACAAGTTCTAGGTAGTTTCTCATCATCACAAACTACCTATATATTTTATTTTGTTTGGTTGAAAGTATATCAAACCAGAGCCATGTTGTACAAAATGAACATTCTTGTACATTTCAGCATTTAACTTTGCATGTTCAGCTGTCCTCAGTGATCTCCAGCTGCTTGGCTCCTCCACCCATCTATGCAGCAGAAACAGACATATAGCAGCTCTCCTAATGTATGGTGTGGTGCCATATGTGTCTGTGTGCCTTGTGATTGCCATGCCTTCCCTGACATTCTAATGCAGGAAGTAGGAGCTTCCCTGGATGAGTGACATTCAATTATCCAAGAAAGAAATTCTTAAAGAACCACACGATACAAAGATAAATCACCTTAGCTGACAGCTCCATTACAAAGCTGACATATGGAAAAGAGAAGGAGCCCACTGGGCTATAGGTACTCTCTCAGCCACTCCCCATGCAATTGCAGCTTCTAGGCAGGGAAGAGCCTCAGCCTGATGATTTGGGCAAGGCCCAAGAATCACATTACCAGAGGTTTAGATTCTCCTACACAATACAAAGGACTATTCCTGACATAAATTACTTGCTAAATAACCCTTGAGACATGTCTGACAAGTAAATGTTATGATAATTTTATGATATGACTAAGCCTATACAAAACTACTCCCCTCCTCACACCCTAACCTTCAAGCAATAATCAACTTCTACTTTAGTTTTTGCACTTCACTTATCATACTTCATGTCTGTCAAATCCTTTTACCTCTATCCACTAGCACAATGACTGGCACTTGGCACATGTTGAATAAATATTTGTGTATAAATAATTATACATGAAGTGGGAATGCCTTAAACATGTGTACACACCAAAGACACCAAAGGCTGCCTGTATTTACTTGTGAGTCTTTTTTTTTTTTTTTTTTTTTGCTTCCTCAATATGTTTGGTTTAGCATAGAGTTAATCTCTCTCGCTTTTATTTTTCTACTGTTTCCTCCATCCTCCAGGAATTTCCACACTGTCTTGATCTTAGCTTCAGCAAAAATGTGTTTAATTAAGGCTTAACTCATGTCAAAATAATTATAATAGCATTACCATCATAGGGATTTTGAGGTAAGAGGTATGGACCCTCTCTCCAGTTAGATAAAACCACATGGAAACACTTAGATTAATAAGAATGGGTTAATAATTAAGAAAGAGCTAGATGATAAGAAACACTAGTAACTGGCCACCAGATTTATATAAAATAAAGCATCCTTATGTGTTATTTGGGGCTGATGTGGCTGTGGGACCAGGCTGGTAGGAAAGCTTCTTGTAACAGGCATTCATATGGTTTAAATTAGATAATAAAATAAACCACAAAGTTGGCTCTGCCATGTCACAAGTTCTGTAATGTCACTCATGGTTTTGGGCCCATGGATGATGGAGGTCATGGCCACATCTGCTCTCAGGGATGAAAATGTTATTTGGATATTTCTAAGAAGGGCATACAAATTAAGAAGTCCTTCCTGTACATTGTTCCTTTAAGTTATATAGCTATATCAGAGCATGCCAAAGAGGAAAAATCTTCTAAAATGATTCTTTCTACTTGTATGACTACTATGATGAGAGAACACCTCAGTGATGGGGCACGTCTGCTAAATACTTGAAGGTTTTCTAAGACATTCTCAGGATGATTCCCAGCTTCTGCAGCTAGCTCCTTCTGCAGTTTGTTTCCAAATATTCCAAAAGGTGAAGCCACAGAGATAAACAGTGCAAAGTTGCCTTCCTTCTTCCTTTTTTTAATGAAGTATATCTTCACCAATATGAAATTAAATGCTTCATATCACAATACACTCAGTGACACAGAGATCTTCCTTTTAAATTATCAAATAATCTTATTCCCATTTTGATTCCAGTAACAGGAAATGTGATGAAAATGTCAAGAGAGGTTACTAAACGATTTAGGCACATTTTCCATCCTGGTGTTGCATTTTTAATAGTTACATTAAAAGTGAATACTGTGGGGACTCTCTTTCTCTCTCATAGGGAAAATGAGGTATTCTTCAGATAAGACTTTCATATTAGTAAAGGCTTTAAAGAGACAGCCATTTAATTATGCATTAATATAAATGCTGGATAAGAGATGTTGCATAATAAAGCAAGCCCTTATTAAGAATTACAGGCTACCCATCCTATTAACACTTAGTCTCTATTGCTGGTTGTTGGTATCATTGAGTTTGGACAAACCAGAGAAATCTAATTAAGTCAGCTGATTTCTTAGGGGATAAGGAACTTAAAGGAAATTTACATTTACATTGAAATAAGAAGCAGATGTTTGGATTGAAGAATTGTGATTTTTCATTTAATCATTCAAAACTGCAAGTAGATCTCTCTCTTGCCCAGCCCTCTCTCTAGCATACACACACACACACACACACACACACACACACACAAATATATTGCTACTAGTATCATGGAGAAAGAAGTTTACAAAGGATTCCTGGAGACCTAACCTCAAACTGACTCCATCTAAACTGCAAGCGAGCTTTGTAAATAAACTTAGGAACTCAAGGACTTCACACTTGGCTTCATTTATGCTTTGCACACACTGTGCTTTCCTTCTAGCTTAATATCTAAAGCTACATTATAAATAAAAATATTTAGGCAACTCAAAAGTCATATGTGAGAGACAGTCTGAAGAACAGGTTCAGAATCTGTGGAAGGTGTTCAACTTTCTTCTTTCTACATACAGAGAAATCTGGGGGTATTGGGATAGTAATACTTCTTTTTCTTTTCTCTTTAAGTTCTAAAATGTTACAGGAGACTAAGTAGTTGTAAAATGTAAAATGAGAAGGCCACAGTAAAGAAGCAAGTCATTCAGCCAAGCCAAGATGTGGGGAAGGGGTCAGTGTCCTGAAATTAACAGTTGAGTGGGGAAGGAGTGTGTGTGTGTGTGTGTGTGTGTGTGTGTGTGTGTGTGTGTGTGTGTGTTTATGTATGTGCACAATGCTTAGAGAGAGGCTTACTAGCCTTCTGATAAGAAATCTTCATTTCCTTTCTAGAGACCCATGGACCCTTGGATTCGTGTAAATATAGAGAACATAATCAGGATATCCCAAGGATGGAACTTTTTACATGAGTGGTAAGAACATGAAAAGACTCCAATTCAATTCTGACTTAAAGAGGTGTAAGCAGTTCTTGTCCTGATTTGGCTGAAGATGTAGAAATATAATTCCTACCCTACCCTCATTCACTAAACTACTTGGAGGGGTGAGGGAAGGCAAGATTTACATGATGAACTATAGGTCAGTTTAAGCTGGGCTGGTTTAAAATGGAGTTGCTGAAATGCCAATTTTATTTAGTGTTCCCTTGTCCTTTCTTTAACAATTCATGATTAGTTTTAATCACTTGTTCATTAGCTTCAGTACCTTGTATATCCTCTGGCCTCAGTTTTTCAGAGCTAAGATTATAGGTGTCATACACCATAAAGATGTTAGGCCTTCCTTTAAAAAAAAAAAGTTAAATGTATTAATTTTACAACCCTACTGAAGTTTCTCTTCTCTTCCCTATTTCATTTCCATCATTTCCATCCCCCACATACCCTTTGTTCCCCCATGTTCCATCCACTCCTCTTTGGTTTCTGTTCAGTTAGAGCCAACCCTTCCATGGGTATCAACTAAGCCAGACATTCCTTTTATGGGACAAAGCTAATATTCTTCTGTAAGGAATCTATTGACATCTAATGTAAAGTTAGGCAGCAGTTGCCTGCTTGGTCACCCAATTTTTGATCTAATTGTATCCTCTAAAAGTTTATAGGACCGAGACTGCTGATAGTTCAAAACATATTTGGTTGAAGTTTGTATTGTGGTTTTCAGTTCCATAAGTCTAAAACTATAGTTGACATCAACATTGGATACTTCATTTAATATTGAGGGGTGAGAAGCAGGAGGGAAAGTATTTGATTAAGCATCAGCCCTAGATGTCATTGTGGTCAGCAACTTCCTGGTACCTGAAATAATTTAGCTGATTCTATTGAAGACATGTGTTCTATGAAGTATAGCTTACATTGTCCTGAATGGACAGTACAAGTAGGGAAAGCTATTATTGGTAGTCATATGAAAAATTCCACCTGTGGACATGCAGATTTTGATGCCTATAATAGGATACTAAGGTGGAAAGTTTTGACCCTACAGAATTAGCTAAAAGTAATTAGGTAATAATTTGCATGAGGGAAATTTTAACTGAAAATACACACTTTAAAGTTGAAATCCCTCAATTGTAGACAGTTTCCCAAGCATATGTGAGATGTTTATGTTCAATGACTAAGAAATTCACACACACACACATGAACACAGTACAGACTCTTTCCAAAATATCAAGTTTGTACGTGGGAAAATAAATTTAAAGCATTATAGCTATATTTATATGTATAAAATTTTACTTGAAATTTAAGTTAACCATTGAGATTAGTATAAATCATAACTTGATTTCATGTTATCACTTAAGGGTGCATGATATTACATATGATCATAATTCTAATTTTTCTTTCCAAGCATTTTCAGAATTTACAGTTTTATATTTCCACAGTTAATTTACTATTTCCTAAAATAAACTGTGATGTCATGTAAAATAGACTTTCTGTATTCTTTACTAGTGTATCCTTAGTATCCAGCACAGTGTGTGATACCCATATATAAAAACAACAAGAACAACAACACACAACAACAACACACACACACACATACACATCCACAGGGTTTTCTAAATATGCTGAAAACAACATTCAAGACAATCACCTTTTGTCTCCCCTCTTGTTTGATGAAGAGTCTATAAATGGAATAATCATAGTCCCCAACAAGATTTATTTTAATATTTGGGGGAAGAAGAAATTCTATTTAATGAGTTCCAAGAGAGAAAACAGTGGTTGTGGACAACGGAATGTTTGTAAGGATGAGGACTTTAGTGTGATACACAGCACTCAGATAGGAGACAGGTGTGTGGTACACAGATTAAATTATAGTGCCAAGGAATCAGAATCCTGGGGCTGACCAAGCAGTCAGTTTTGCCTAAACAATTACACTGTGTCCTCTGTGAGAGACTCTGTTTGACTCATTGGAGCTAAACAGGGTGAACTATGTCTGAGGAATAACAGTTAAAGTTGACTTCATTGACCTCTGCCCTCCACATGCACACACACCTGTGCATGCACACACAGAGACCACCCAGAGTATTGTGAAGTTACCTTCTTGGTTTTCTTTGTTTTCTTATTACTGTCTTCTCCTTACTCTTTCCTGGGGCTTTCTGTACCATGTATTGTGCTCCAGAATACTGTGAGTTTTCTATCACCACTGTGATTAGATTTTAGTGACTGTTCAGTTTTATCTTCTCATTGGGATGATTTTCTTGCCACTTTCAGCTGTCAGAATATAATTTATTTAGAGAAAGCATAAGTCTTCTGCCTTACTAACAAAAACCCTATGTTTGTATCACATAGGTCATCAAAGACTGACTTTTGAGTTTGTGTAGCCTTTACTTCACTTCCTAGCAAGAGTCAGGGAAATGTTCTCACAGCCATGTTCCCTCATTTCAAGAAAATAGTCAGACAGTGTTTATTGAAATGAATTCTGCATCGTTGTTTACAGCACGAGATATGGACTAGGTTATAAATAGTGAGATATTTCTAGCCCCAGAATCATTAAGTATTGCCAATAGCTGAAATGACAACTCATTCAATCAGGAGTTTTTATTGTCAGGCATTTTTAAGAAGTGACATCAGTTAGTGTTGGTGAAAAATAATGTTGAAGAGATGAAGGACAGGCCACCATGCTGGGTGAAAAGAAGATAACTCCTGATAAAATCATTGCTAGCTTTCCATGTCTTGAAACAGAATGCTAAATAAAGCACTGCTCATCTAAGCATCATCACCAAATCCATTTTCAGAGAATTTTAGCTGCATGCTTAACATTTTCTAACACCAAGTAAAATAAAGTGTTTCTTTCACTTAATTCCAAAGTTGTCTACATATCTTATTTGGCAATAGAAATTACTAAAGCTTGCTAGATGTGAGAATAGAGCATAAGAAAGGAAGCTGTCCCCAGAAGTGGTGTTTATAACTCTCTAGGTGTGCATCCGTACAGCTCTTTGTGGGTAGTGAAGTGTCCTCTGCATCTCATTTTCACTGGCCATTGACTGTATAGTGAGTAAACTTTCTTTCCACTAAAGTCTCATTGTTGCTTCCTCATCGTTCTACGGCTCCTTTTCTGCTCTGTTGTGTGTGCTCAGCCCTCTCTACTACCATTCAAGTAATAAACTGAGTCAGACTCTCCCAATAGTCAATTCTAAATTAGGCATCCTTCGAAGCTATATTAAAATTTTAACTCCAAACATAAACACCGGTTTCAAGAGTTGTTTAATTATTATGCAAACACTGGGGAAATCTGACTCAACACATCTTCAATAATTGGTGCCATATATTAAGTGTTGTCTGAATGCAAGTTCAAAAAAAAGAAAAAAAACAAATTACTAGGTTGTCACACATCAAGACAGAATTATGTTTTCTATTAGCTGAGGTATAAACTGTCCTTATTCTAAATACAGGACCTATTTCTTCAGTCAAGGTAGACAAAGATGTGTGAAAGCATAGGGCTGACTTAAACAGGAGGTTGTATCAAGCTGGCAGGTGTTTATTAGGGGTCTGATATTGAATCTTGAATGAGCTTTTCTGAGAAAGGTGAACCTCCAGAGTGTTATGAAAGCATTTGCTTTCTCTAGACAGAGTAAATTCATCTTTGTGAAGAAGAGTAGAAGGCAACAAGTTACTTTTGAAATGTCAACATTAAAGTCACTGTTGTCCCTAATTATTTCATTTGCAAGCGTTATTTTCTTATAAGTGTCACTCTTTAAAATGTGTTACACAAAATCTTGGGAACTCAAGGGCACTTTGTAGTATATGCAAATTCAAAACTATTTTTATAATGTCAGGACATTACTTGGCTTCTTCACAGTGGTGACATTTGTTCTGATAATAAAAAGCACTGATAGATAAAACTCATTTCTTTATCTTGAAATAAGGCAGAAATACAGAACCATGTTACTCTAAGCCATATAAATCTCTACTGCCATAGTTTCACAGGAAAAAAATACTCACTTGTATAGATTTAGTAGCAGCTAGAAGTTGTGAAATATTAGTTTAAGATTTGTTACATTTGCTTATGCTGTGGATATTTGTTTGTTTATTTATTTTTAATTACTTTTTAATTTAATGTATTACTTTAAATGTTGATCCCAGATCAGAATATTTGTTTAATAATGTTAAGATGTATTGCATTCTTTTTTGTCTCATTTGTTTAACTCTGTGAAGCTGTGTTACATCATTTGCCTAAAACAACTGATTGGTCAAATAAAGAGCTGAATGGTCAGTACCTAAGCAGGAGAGGAATCTGCAGAACTGTCAGACAAAGAGAATAAATAGGAGGAAAAAAAAAGAAAGAAAAGAAGAGCAAGAAAAGGAGGAGAGGAGGGTACCAGGGGCCAATCACACAGCCATACAGCCACACTGTCAAACAGCCAGCTATGGAGTAAGAAGGAAAGAGAGATGTACAGAGTAGAGAAAGATAAAAGCCCAGAGGCAAAAGACAGACAGGATAATTTAAGAAAATATCCTCAGAGACAAGCCAAGCTAAGGCTGGGCATTCATAACTAAGAATAAGTCTTCACATATTTATTTGGGAGCTGGGTGGTGGGCACCCAAGGAGCAAAAAAAATAGTGCAAAGCAACTACAGCTATTGTTATTTTTCACTAAACCCAGTTACTTAACTTTAAATCACTTTAAACTGTCACAATTCTTAGTAAAGTCTTTGATAGATATCATCTTTTAATGAAACAAATTTTAAAATAGTAATAAATAATATAAAATTCTTTATTGTAAGCTATCTTATTCAAACACAGGGTTATTTGCAATTTAAATACAAAAAGTATTGTTGTTAGCATAATGGATCATTCTAATGGATATTGGCTTAGAGTTGGAGAAAATGTTTTACCCAAGTACTTGGGCAGGCATACTATTTTGAAGGTTTGCTGAAGAATTCCTGAGTTTAGCTTGGGCAATCTTTACAACGATGTTTGTAAATTTCCTGGTTCGTTGCTTTCCCCAAGTTTTGCAAACTGAAACACATACCGAACTAGTAGAAGCTAAGCAGTTCAGAACCAGTTGAAGCCAGACTGCACATTTAGATGACTTGGTCAAATATAATCAAATAAAAATGGGAAGAAATGACAAAGGAGGAATAAGCCAGGCAGACATAAAATACCACTTGCATATTTTAATAGTGTGCACATGTGATAAAATTATAGCTGAACTTCCCATTTTTTTTTTCCAATGGGAAAGTGTAGTAACTACCCACAGTGGATGTTTCCCATAGTCTAAAAAGTTTAGTTGTACATGATCTTACAAATTCACATCCTGATAAGAGTGATGGAAGGGATTTCAATAAGCTTCTGATATTTGATTTTTTTCTATTTCCAATGTGTTGCTGTCCCCCCTTCCCTCTACACATCCTAACAAATCTCTGTAACCTCAAGGGCAAGCTCAAGGTTGCCCTTCAGCTTCTCCATTTTCCTTTTATACCTTGCCTAATTTTTATGTAATTTTGTGGGGTGGTAAACATTCCTTTCCTTTCTCTTTCATTATTTAAATTACAATGTTTTCATTGTTTGTCGTATGTATCTTGATATGAGTTATTAATACCTTTCACTTAATGCTCTGGAAGATATCTACCTATTTATTTTTCACTAACGTGTCCAGAGTCCACATTTTAGAGAATCACATTTCATTTAATGTTCCAAATTGTCCCATTTTTCAACAAGAAGTGGAACAGTGGGCAGACATCTTCAGTAAAACTGCCTCTCCTGATGTCTTTAAGCAGTGAGGAAGCAGTCAATGTGTACTGAGGTACTTGCTTCTCATTGACCTGATGCATTACTCATGGCTGGAAATGGCTCACGTTGTTCAGTCTTCTCCACATTGCAAGAACTAACTCACATCTTTCATAGCTGGACTAGACTTCATGCTGTATGTAGGAATAAACAAAAGTCTTCCATGTGAAAGGACATTGTTTTCTTAGGTGGTTAAAAGGTCCCATTATGGACTTCTTATTTTTCTCCTTGCTTAAAAGATTTGTCTGGTCGTCTCAACATTGTCTATAGGTTTTTTTTTTTTTTTTTTTAACATAATAGGCCCTGGAAAATACTGATCACTATGAGAAGCCTAGCATCTCCTTATAAAATTCATAGTCTCTTATTTTATGCATACTTCTATGCTCCTTTCTCTGGGGCTCCTACTTTCCCTATAGGAAGAATACTATGTACCATGTATCCTTTCATGGTTGCTGGTAGTCATTCTGTAGACTTGGATTCAACTGATGTGTAGAGATTTTCCCATGTGTCCAAGTGTAGACAGCATTTCCCCTAAGATATTTCACAAACATGTCCAACTCACCCTTAGGAGCAAATTGTCTTTCACTTCTACAATGCTACTATTCTCAATGTCCTTCCCAATCTTTCCCAGTTCCTGATCTCAGTGGCTATATGATTCACACAATCTGGTGCCCAGTCACATATGTATGTCTTAATTTCTAATCTTTTAATTTTTTTAAATTAAAATACAATCACTTCATTTGCCTTTTCACTTTCCTCATTCTAAACCCTCCCATATCCTCACTTCCTTGTTTTCTCTCATGTTCACGGACTATGGTCTCTTTTTACTGACATATATTCTACTTAGCCAATATAATGCTACTTGTAATATTACTTGTATGTATATGATTCATGATTTTAGACCTGACCAGTTAGTATCTGATAACTGATTTGGGCAGCCTTCTTTTGGGAAACTATGTTTACTAGCTCTTAGCATTCCTTATTAATCTGTAGTCTTTTGTCTAGGTTTGGAGCTCCTGTGGGATATTTCCTTTCTGAGTTACCATGTCAGGAAATCAACATCTACGAAGTCTCTACAACATCTATCATTAAATACATCTGAATATGGACAATACAAACAGACAAGCAACTATTCATTTTCATTCTTATTGTGTGAGACTTTACACACTTTTAATAAGCTCCCCCATAGGTCAGCTAGTTCAGCATTATCCCTTTCGTAGTCTGTATGATTAAATAAGAGATCAGTGATGCAAAGTAGCACTACGTTACTAAATATGGTCATTTTTTTAAATTTTTTTTTAACAAGGAACAACATTGTCAACTGTTTGATTTAAAAAGTATACTAGCTACATATTCCTTAAATACAATTTTATGGGAAATAAATGTAGACTTGAAAATTTGACAAACACATTCTTGGAAGTGATATTGAAACTTTTAGGAAATACAATAGATATTAGTTTTGCCAATGCTCAAATTTGAGAGATTCATAATAGTTATGATACAGGACTTTTGTATTAACCAGAATGAGCTAGCTAGCTTACCAACATGAGATTGTTCTTGAGGACCACTTTGATTTTTCCAAATGTTTAGCAACTACAGGTAAGTTACAAAGCATAAATATATAAGAACATAATAAAACCCCCAAAATGAAAAACATGTTTTCATGTATTGAAACTGCTGTTAAATACAGAACAACCCAGGAACATGTATAGTTTAATGGGGTTTTGTGAATGTTGAGATGAAGAATAGCACACAAGCTTGAAACAAAACATGAAGGGTTTCAGGACCAAGGGAACATCTGCCTCTCACAAAAGCACCGAGTAAGGAGGGAACATCTTCTAACAGCTGCCTGAGCATCATCTCTATGGAAATGGCAAGTCTTCAGAGAGATGATGGTAAAAAGTAAATTGAAAGATAAATTGAGCAGGTCTTTGACTGTGTGGTGTGATTCTCAAACACCTCACTGACAGAAATACAGAGGCTGACGTTTGAATGTCTACTGAAGGAGGTGATGAAGAGGTAAGTCCAAACCTGGAATCAACCCAGATCAGAAGGATGAAAAATGTAGAAGTGAGGAGGAAAATAAGTCAGAAAAGATGTTCCAAGGCAAAATGAGCCAATTTAATATAAGCAAACACATTTTAAAAATGTATCTTAAGAATGTCACTAAATCTAATAATTAAATGGTGAATGTACAGATGAATACAACCTACTAAACAACACCAGCGGACTATACAATCTATATGTTTAAGATTCTAAAGGAATTAATTAAGTATTAAGAAATGAGCAGATTCATAGTCTCATTTTAAGTGCATGACTCTAAAATTATGTCATTCATAAGTTTAAGTTTACACTATTAATTTGACGGTCTGTCTTAAAATTTGACTTTTGGAATATATTTTGCCCAGGTGGTCAAGATTTGTAGAAAAAAAGTTTAAATAATGGAGGAAAAATTTCAGTGTTGTTGAACACATAGTATTTATTTATTTTTTCTTTTCATTTTTTCTTTTGTCTTTTTTATTAATATATTCTTTTTATTTAAATTTGAAACAAACTTGTCAATACCAGTTCCTTTGCCCTATTCCCCCAAACAATCCCAATCCCATACCCTTTCTGTTTCTCAGGGAGGCTGAGGCCTTCTATGGGGAGTCTTCACAGTCTGTCATCATTTGTAACAGCGCCCAAGCCAACCCCCATGTGTCTGTGCAGAGGGAGTATCCCTCTATGTGGAATGTGCTCACAAATTCCATTCATGTACTAGGGATAAATAGTGATCCACTACTAGATGCCCTATAGATTACCCAGTCCTCCCAACTAACACCAACATTCAGGGAATCTGGGTCATCAATCTTGGTTTTGGGAAGGGCATTTAAGGTAGCCTCTCCACTATTGCTTAGATTGTTAGCTGGGGTAATCCTTGTCAATTTCTGGACATTTTCCTACTGCCAGATTTCTATTAAAGCCTTCAATGGCTCCCTCTATTACAGTGTCTCTTTTCTTATTTGATGGGAGAAGTCATTCTGTAAATATGTTTCTCTTATTAGTTAATAAATAAAGCACTGTTGGCAAATAGGAAGGAAAGATAGGCAGAACTAGGAGACAAGGAGGATTCTTGGAAACGTAGTAGAGAGGAGTCAACATGTAGAAAGTGAAAGAAGAGGTCCAGACCCTCTCTAAGATAAGACCAGATAGAAACATTTAGATTGATGGAAATGGGTTAATATTTATGACAGAGATAGAAAAATAAGAAATGCTAGTAACTGGCCAACAGTTCATAATTAATACACTGTCTCTGTGTGTTATTGGGGGCTGACTCGGCTCTGGAACCAGGCTAGCAAGAAAGTACACATAAGACTTGCTCTCTTCTATTTTTTCCCTGACTCAATCTTCCTACTCCCTGATGCCCATCTCTTCCCTCCTCTTCCCACTAAATCCCTCTCCCCTCCCTCCATGCTACCAATTTGCTTGGGGCACCTTGTCCCTTTCTCTTTCTCCAGGAGACCATGTATGTCTCTCTTAGGGTTTTCCATGTTTCCTAGCTTTTCTGGTGGTGTGGATTGTAGGCTGTTAATCCTTTGCCCTATGTCTAAAAAACCGTATGAGTGAGTACATGCCATGTTTAGCTTTTTTTGTGACTGGGTTACCTCACTCAGGATGGATTTGTCTAATTCATTCCATTTGCCTGCAAATTTCAAGATTCCATTGTTTCTGTTTAGACTGAGTAGTACTGTATAAATGTACCACATTTTCTCCATCCATTCTTCATTAAGGGGCATTTAGGTTGCTTCCAGGTTCTGGCTATTATAAATAATGCTGCTATGAACATAGTTGAACAGATGTTCTTGTTTTATGAATGTGAATCATTTGGGTATATGCCTAACAGTAGAATTGCTGGATCTTGAGGTAGACTGATTCCAATTTTCCTGATGAACCACCATACTGATTTCCAAAATGGCTGTGAAAGTTTGCGCTCCCACCAGCATCCTGTCCAGCATAAACTGTCTTTAGTGCTTTAATTTTAGCCATTCTGATGGGTGTAATATGGCATCTCAGAGTTGTTTTGACTTGCATTTCCCTGATAGAAAGGATGTTCAGCACTTTCTTCAGTATCCTTCAGCTATTTTAGATTCCTTGATTAAGAATTCTCTATGTAGTTCTGTACCCCACTTTTTAATTGGATTATTTAGTATTTTGGTAACTAGCTTCTTGAGTTCTTTGTATAATTTGGAAATCAGCCTTCTGCCAGATGTGGGGTTGGCAAGTATCTTTTCCCATTCTGTGTGATGCCCTTTTGTATTGTTGATTGTGTCCTTTGCCTTACAGAAGCTTTTCAACTTCAGGAGTCCCATTTATTAATTGTAGATTTCACTCTCTGTGCTACTGGTGTTATGTTCAGGAAAGAGTCTCCTGAACCAATTCTTTAAGAAACTTCTGGAGACATCACCATCCCTGACTTCAAGATCTATTATAGAGTTATAGTTCTGAAAACAGCTTGGTATTGGTGTAAAATAGATAAGAAGACCAATGGAATAGAAGTGAAAACCCTGATATAAACCACATACCTAAGAATACCTGATTTTTGACAAAGAAACTAAAATTATACAATGGAAAAAACAAAGCATTTTCAACAAATAGTTCTGGCATAACTGGATACTGACCCATAGTAGATTTCATATAGATCCATATCTAACACCATGCACAAAACTTAAATCTAAATGGATCAAAGACCTCAACATAAATCCAGCCACACTGTACCTCTTAGAAGAGAAATTAATTTAGTATTTATAATGTTTCTCAAAGTGGAGAAAAAGAATATCACTTTTCTACTATTTTTGATAATTATTCATTTCAAGTAAATTTTCTAAATTACACATTTTAGTAAACCGTGCAAAGGCTATAGAGGAGGAACAATAACTTACTGGAAGGAAATTATAGCAAAGGAGAAGGTTGTATTAAATATGTAAACAAAAGGTCAATTTCTTAAATTTATAGTGTTTTCTACCTAAAACATAAATATGTCCCTCTGACATACATACTTTATTAAATAATAGGATAATTTTTTTTTTGTATCTTCAAAAATCTCAATTATTATTTCTCTAGTGTGACTAATCTCCAGATTTTTTTCATGGGGTGGTTAGTGCTATGAACTTTCCTCTTAACACTGCTTTCTAAGTGTTCCATAAGTTTGGGAAAGTTGTGTCTTCATTCTCATTGAATTATTGAAAGCCTCTTCTTTCTTTATTTCTTCCTCAACCCAGGAATGGTGCAAATGTGTATTGTTGAATTCTAACTTTAAAGCATGGTGGTCTAATGAGATACAGGGGGTTATTCCAAGTTTTTTTTTTTTTGGTACCTTTTCAATTTTGCATTATTGCAGAGCTTCTGGTGGATTTTAGAGAAGGTTCCATGTGGAGCTGAGAAGAAGGCATATTCTTTTGTGTTTGTATGGAATGTTTTATAGATGTCTGTTAAATCCAATTGGGTCATAACTTCTGTTAGTTCCTTCATTTATTTGTTTAGTTTCTGTCTGGTGAACCTGTCTAGTATTGAGAGTGGGGTATTGAAATCTCCCATTATAAGTGTGTGAGGGTTTATGTGAGATTTGAATTTCAGTACAGTTTGTTTTGTGAATGTGGGTGACTTTGTATTTGGGGAATAGATTTTCAGAATTGAGAATTCATCTTGATGGATTTCTCCTTTGATGAATAAGAAATGACCTTCTTCATCTCTTTTGATTGATTTTTGTTTAAAGTCATATTTGTTAGATATTGGGATTACATCACCTGCTTGTTTCTTGGATCCATTTGATTGGAAAATCTTTTTCCAACACTCAACTCTGGGGTAACATCTGTCTAGGGAAATGACCAGAGATATACAAGGATGACCCCAACAAACAATCTAAGTGATACTCGAGGGGCTACCTTAGATGCCCTTCCTAGATAATGAGATTGATGACTACCTTGTATGCCATCTTAGAGCCTTCATCTAGTAGCTGATGGAAGAAGCAGATACTCACAGCTAAATACTGAGCCAAACTCCTAGAATCCAGTTGCAGAAAGGCAGGTCTGATGAGCAAAGGGGTCAAGACCAGGTTGGAGAAACCCAAAGAAACTTCTGACCTGAACAAGGGCTAGCTCATGAACTCCAGGCTAGTAGCTGGGAAACCAGCATAGGACTGACCCAGAACCATGAATGTGTGTGTTAGTTAGGAGGACTAGAAAGTCTACAGGGCCTCTGGTAGTGGATCAGTATTTATCCCTAGTATTTGAATGGACTTTGAATGTCCATTTCACATAGAGTGATACTCTTCAGTCTAGACACATGGTAGACGGCCTTTCCCTGCTCCAGATGATATGACATACTTTGAAGACTTGCAATGAAGGGTATCATCCTCCCTGGGGGGTAGAAAGGGGATGGGAGGGGTTTGTGTAGGAGGCAGAGAAGGAGAGAAGCATGAGGGAACCATTATTAACATGTAAAAGAAGCTTGTTTCAAATTTAAATAGAAAGCATTATTACAATTACTATTACTATTATTAACATTATTATTATAATTGCTGTTGTTGTTGTTATTACTATGATACTCACACCCAGAGACTTCTGCTCTGGCTTTATATTCTAATGAAATAATAGAATACCATTTTCCACATGATTCTGCCTCCTGCTTCTGAAACAAGAAGTGCTCTCGTTTTTCCTGCAGCTATGCCTTCATTCTTCAGCCAGTCTTCAGTTTAATTTTCTGGGATGATAAGCCAATTAAGTACTTTCCTTCATAAGTGCTCTTGGTCATGGTGTTGTATCACAGTAACAGAAAAAACTCAGACAGCTGATAGCAGGAAATGAGCTTTGTATATGCAGAATATGGCCATATAGTTTATTCTTTGTCTTGGAATATTTATAAACAATGTGCATCATAGGTAAGTTAAACATTTCAGGGTTTTATGGTGTTAACAGGTAAAACAGCATACCATATAAGAAAAATATCATGTCATCTCCATTAGTAATAATTCTTTAGCACCATGTTTAGAGTCATACTTGGGATATTATAGTGTTAGCTAACAAAAAGAAGAAACCTGCTTCAGTTATTTCCTTAGCTAGGGTTGCTGAATGTAGATTCCAAGACAGGGAATTTTGTGCAGAATATTTATCTAGTAATGCTTGTATTATTTATTTTATTTTATCTTTCTTTTCTTTTGAGCAAATAGCTGTGAGGAGTTAGAGAGCACAGAGTAGGGACAGAATTTATCCACCATAGCTGAAAGTATAGCTAAATATTCCTTTACCTTGGTGCAAATGGAAATTAATGAGCTTTAGGATTCTTGCAGGAGGTATTGATGGAACAAAGGTGTAGCCCCAGACAAGGCTGTGTACTGAAAGCGAAGGCGACACTCACTGGGAGGCAGAACTGTGAGCTGGAACAGTTCATATCCTCTACAGCTGGGCAATGTATTGCAAAGACACTAGGAACTGCATCCTTATCCATTATTGTCCCCCACAAAGTAAAACTTCTATGCCTTCATTAATTTCTAATAATCATGACTTATTAAACTTACCGAAATATCTGAAGAGGAACCCATATTCACCACATAATATTGTGAAGGAAATAGCTAGCACAAAGGGTGCATGCTGAATAACAAAGGATGGAAGATATTTTAATGCAACTGATAGCAAAAGTTCAGTCTGAAATTTCTTATAAACAATTATGAGGCAAACCAGAATAATGCAGGGGCTCCTTATTCGGTAGGGAAAGAGTTCATATTCAGAAGTAAGAATGATCTTGTTTGAATACTAAAGTTCATTAGATGAGTTGGGGCATTACATTAAATCTATATAAACTGCAGGCTGGCATTGGGGGTAAAACTGGAAAGCTGAGAAGTGGATGCTGCTGGACACTGCTAAGTACTTAGCTCAATGCATCATTTTCTAATACTCTTACGTGAACAGTCTTTACGACTGAAATGCATTAGTATCATGATTTTAGGTCACTTCCTTGGAGGAACACTTGCCTCTACCATGTGTTGCTTGGAGTAACTACACAGATATATGAAGGTTGAGGCAAGTTCCTAGCCAAAAAAAAAAAAAAAAAAAAAAAAAAAAATTCTGTGTTGATGACTGAAAAGCTACCAGATGGTCTGGCAGCAAGGTTCCAGACTGTTATGGAAATTGGGGAATAGACTTACATTATTGCCTATTTGGAGGATCATCCTGTCCACAGGGAGATGAACAGTAACAGACTAGGGAGGAGAATCAATTTTTTAAAAGAGCTTTTAATCTCTATCGACTCAAAACATTTTGAGTTTTATCTTAAAAGCCATCTAAACTTGATTGGGATTGGATGCCCACAAGGCTACTTTAAGAAGTCAAGTCACTCTATAGAGTCTGTGTCAGAAAATGCCATGATTCATTAGCAAACTACAACATGGACAAGTAAGTGAGTGTGCTCTTCATGTGGGGACCAAAATGGGGACCACATGATATGGTCAGGCAGGTGCTGGCTTATGTCACTGTTGGAAGAGGTGAAACCTCAACCAGCTTCCTTAATGATTGTGAGCATTGCTGCCTAGTTTTGGACTCACAGACTGCAAATGATCCAAATGGACTTGATGGACTTACCATGGCTCAAGAAATTGACATAATACTATAAGAATATTTAGTTTCAGCATATTTGTTATATATTAGACAGTCTCTTGACATACACCAAACTTGCTCAACTGTTAACACAGGTCTGAATTCTGAGACTACAATAATGGCATATGGAAAGAAAATGTCTGCTTCTCTTGATTTTAATGTGATTTTGGTTGAGTACATGGCTTGATTTGTGCTAGAAATCATTGTATCAACAGCCTCAGATACTTTTTCATGCATATTGGAAGTGCTGAATATGTCCAACATCCTTATGAGAATTTCAGCAAGGACACTTTCAGCGACACTTCCTTACCACAGTCACCACTCTGGCTGTTGTATCAGCTTCACCACTCCCAATTTCCAAAGGACAGAAAATGATATTCTTAATACATGGTATAATATCAAATATATTTTTTCATTAACTTTTCTTTCCTGCTCTGAATATATGTTCTGTACATCAGCAATGTTAGTGCATTTTGTTCATATCTGTACATTAAATTAAATTCTGAAAGTCTGAAGCTGCAATGGGCCACACATTTGGAAGACAATAAACAATAGTTTATTACTAAAATTGATGAGTCCACCCGCCAATACTGTTTACTTTCCCAAATGACTCATTAATTAATAATGTTAATTATATTCACTTGAAGAATAATATAGTTAATAGTTTTGCATTCAGCCATCATTCATAGGGACAATTGGTATATTTTGGAGTACTCTTTGTGTATACTGTGAAGATGTGTCATTTTGATTGGTTTAGTAAAAATCTAAATGGCTAATAGCTAGGCAGGATCTCTGAGATGAGAGAACAGTAGAAGAAAGAAGAGTCACCAGCCAGATAGAAAGGAATCAGGATGGCCAATATGAAGTTGAGATAAGAAAGTCACAAGGCAGAAACTAAATTAATAGAAATGGGTTAATTCCTATTTAGGAACAAATCTAAGTTTTGGCTAAACTTTCATAATTAATAATAAGTCTGTATCTTTTGGTTTGGGAGCTGGCAGGTAGAACAGATAAAGATTCCCAACAGTGGTACTTGGTCTAGAAATCACTTATTTTTCTTTATCCAACCTTAAATAATATCACAAGGTCATTTCTGCTGTGGTTATGTTTCCCTACTACTATGTCTCAGTAGAATGAATAATATCAAAAAAAGACTGCAAAATGATTGAATACTACTTAGACTTGAGATGAAGGTTGACCAGATAACACTTTGTCCTACTCCTTTGTATTCTAGAACTATAAAAAGCAGATTGTTCATCTGACAGCCTAGAGCTAGAGAAAAATTTTCCATTAAACTTAACTGACTCCACAGTCATGGCTATTACATCAGACAATTGAATATAATAATCAAAAAGTACTATAATTAGAGAAATGTGCACATTTCCTTATTAACAAGTAAAGACTTTGAGGAGAAATTCATTCACTCCAAAGAAATTGACAAGCAATTAGAGTGTACCTGATTCTTTTAAAATTCTTTCTCTACACATGCAAAGATTTTAAGAGTTCTAGGTGTAGCAGACCAAATGCTTTTCTTCAATACCTTAAGTATAAAATATACAAACAAGTAACAAGCAGGTCTACATGTGCGTAAGTTGCCATTACAATTAGAATTTAACACTTAGGTATTGAAAACTGTTTCCACCATGTCACTTGTGTGATAGATGCAGTCATTTATTCATTAAGTCAAATCATTATATTTATTTAGCTAATGGAGTAAGTGAAATGAATGATATTTAAATAATTTGCCCATGGATTTCATGCCACAACATGAAATGAACACAGTCACTACTTAGCCAGCCTGAATGTTATGAAGTAGATCACACAATCTCCAAAACTGAAAATTGGTTAAATACTGGTAGATTTAAGTCTTTGTCTATAGTGATGCATTATTGTACCTATCAATATATCTTTCTAATAGGACAGGTGTAGGTGATTGTCAACTGGAGAATGTAGGCTCTTAAATGCTGTCATACATTTATCTAATGAAAGAATATATAAAATAGGACCCAGAATGTTATTAGATCCATAATATATATTACATATATTATGTAATATGTAATATATAACATTAAACATCTATATTATATATACCTTTATTATATAAAGCACATACATACATGATACATACATGTATGTGTTTATATAAAAATCACTATATCTAGGCATTGCTCTCCATATAATTTTTTATCTACACCAATAGCGTTAACAAACATGTATTCTGTACACTTATAGAGATTCACTTACTTATTTTGTGCATGTGAATATTTTGCTTACACATATGAGTGTGTTCTATGAGTTTCCCTTGTGCCAATGGGGTCCAGAAGAGAATATGAAGTCCCTAGAGAATAGAGAAGCAGATAGTTCTGAGATACCATCCAGTTGTTAAAACAAATCATGATTCTTCAAAAGAGGAGCAAGTAATCCAGGCTGATGTGTCATGTCTTGGCCCTATGGTCACTGCCATTAGGTAAAGCTCATTGAAGACTTGTGATCATCATCACAACATGCCATTCCTCATGAGATCTGATAATGAACATGAAGGACATGGATAAATACTTTGTTTTGTGTTTACTAAAAGTAGCTATAATTACAGATTAAAATATAATTCAGGAGATATTAAGGTAAACTTAGACTGGAGTTTAAGACCACTTATTTTGGAAAATGCAGAGAACATTCAGTTAAAAGAAAAAAAATAGTTTAGTTAGTCAGTCCTCTATAGAAAACTAAGTACAATTTTGATATTTTATCTCATTTTAAGTAACAGTCAGATGCATTTGGAAAAAATTCATGTAACTAATTTCATCTGAAATTATAATATTCTTGGTTAAATGTATATTTGTGGATAATTTTACAAGATCTTTATTCCATCATTCAAATATAATTAATACAATACTAAACTCTTTCAGACACTTATGAAAGCATTGTTTTTATAACATGGCAGGTAAGTCTTAGATCCAAAATTTTGAGTTGTACTTATATATTCTGTATGTAAACCAAAGAGTTATCAATTGTGGGATATTTTTACAATGTGTGAATATGTGTTGCTCTGATTAGTGAAATAAAAATCTCGATAGCCAATAGCTAGGTAGGATAGTGAAGGTGACACATCTAAGCAGAGAAAGGATGTCAGAGGGATAAATCTAGGAGTATGAGACACACCACCTGGACATGGAAATAGTGGGACATATGGTACAGAAGAAAGGTAACCAGGCCCTGTGTTAGAACATAGATTAATAGAAATAAGTTAAATGAGTTACAAGAGCTAGTTAGAGAAAGCCTAAGTTAAGGCCATGCCTTTATAGTTGATAATAAGTCTCCATGTCATTATTAGCGGGTTGGTGTACCTGACAAAAATACACCTACAATTATTTCTAATAAACAATAAAAGACCTTACTGTCAAAATTAAGGTATAGGTTATAAATATTTACTATAGACATCACTCTATCATTTTCAATATAAGAGCTTTACTTCCTAAAGTTATCATTTCACTAATGTAATCATATTTACAACTGCCATTTCAGGCTTGATATCTATAAGTCCTTTTCCAGGTACAATTGACTTCTCTTTGAAATGAGACCTAATCTCATGTGAAATGTCAGGGACGCCTCATAGAAATAGCATAGCATGACACAAGATAACCAGAGAAACTTCATTTCAAATGAACCCATAAAACACTCAAGCATCGATGCTGCTTGGAGCTTCCAATATGACACTGTCTTCATGCTGTCAAGTGCAAACCTTTAGACATGACAATGACTTCAAGTTCTAGAGTGACTTCATACAGAAGATCTGTGTTAATCACTTAAAGTCATATTTAGACTTTGTACTGGAAATTCAAAAATCTTCATAAAAACCAAGGGGTTGGGAGGGGCACAGGGAAGGAAGAGAGAGTGAAGGTTCTCTCTCTTGTTGTTTAAATTTGCTTGTTGCAAATTTAAATAAAACTATTATAAAAATAAAACAAATCTTAAATAAAATATTTCCTACTAAATCTAAGTAAATAGAAGGAAAATACAATTTTCGTGAGATTTTTCCAAAATCATTTCACATGATACATACAGTGTTTACTTACATTATATTCAACACTCCTACACTGTACCCTTTGTAACTTTATACACATCTAAAAATTATAATCATTATTATTATTAACAGTAGTTCAATTGATGTTGCATGGATACAACTGGCATGCTCTAGAACATGGACAACCTTCTAACCACTAAAGACATCTGGCTTTCCCTCCCTTCATAACAACAATAGCTCCCCATGTAATTTTGAGGGCTGAGTCTCCTTTCTCTATGCTGAAAGTTGATTATCTTGACCTTTTTAGGCAATGATGGGTCCTGGAGTTCATGAGTGCTGGATCCAGTAATATCCAGTAAACACTGTTTTATTCCTGTGATCTAAGAGTTTCCAATCATGGGTTTGGGTCAGATCAACAATAAAAGACATGAATATTATCCTTTAGTGTAGTAGGCTTCAGTTTCATCCAGAAATCAGCTGGTTATTCCCATAAGTTTCAAGTTCCATTTTATCCAGGGACATGTCTTGCCAGATGAGATATAATTGTTCTCACAGAGTTCATAGCTGAGTATGAGTTGTGCCAGATTTATTTTTCTTTTTTTACCCCAGAACCCTGTATTGCACTTTGTGGTACTAGGAAGCTAGTCAGCAAGGAAATGTTTTCCTAGCTAGTAGAAACTGGATTAGTAAGTGAGTATTTTAATGGAAATGCATAGAAAATATGACAACAATAATATTTATTGTGAATGAAAAATATTTTCTACAAACTATTTCATAAGCATGTACAGTTACATTATTTTTTATGCAAGGTAAATGTTGTTCTTATTTCTTGGCATTGGAATCTGCATTTGAATGTGTTCACAAAAGTCAAACATTAAATTTTCACTTGACATTTTTTTAAAGTTTGGGTGTATATATTGTTGCTTATGAAATTTGGTCAACCTTTGGGCCAATGGAGAAGTCCATGATATTATTATGTAGATGGAATTGGTCTTACCAAAACTGATTGAAGCTAATGAAGGTAAGTTTGAGGCTGTGTTGGATATATAGTCTGTTTAAAATCATAAGTGAATGTACAGAGAAATATACCACTTACATGTAACAATATAGTCATTAATTCTTTCAGTCAGTTTTGGAGTACATAGATGGTACAAAAGACTTCATGGATACTTTAAAACAAGGTACACATTTTGAAAGAATGAATACAAAACCAGAAATGTTGTGTAATTTAAAAATTAATATAACTAGTGAATTGCATTTGTATATCTGTGTGTGTATGTGTTTAAGATCTTGTGATAGTCACTAAATGTATATTGACTCATGAAATTTATATCATTCTTCATATACATTTTGTACATGACCAAACTTAAGCCAAGAACAGAATGAGTCTGCAGCTCAAGGTTATTAACAGATGTAAATAGAAGGCGTAATTTCCTAAGAAGATGCATTTAATGAGAATGCACTTATAAAAGCCCATTACATAAATAATTGAAGAAGGAAATTAGCATTTTCCCATCAAATTATTTGATTAATTGTCTTAATTAATATCAAATTATCAGACTCCACATATATCATCAGAGTATGAGAGTCTAATATTACATAAATATTATATATAGATTTGTAGAATGATGTAGAAACTCATGGCTGAGACTTCTTAGCTCTTCATTCTTTTCTTATTAATTATCTAGAAATGATGGCTGTGGAAATGATTCTGCTAGTTCAAAAGGAAGAATAAAAAGAAAGCAAAATTATCTGCAGACAGCTTTTTGTAAGATCAAAGCTACAATCCCTATAACTAAAGGAGGTACAAGATATCAAAGAAAAACCATTTCAAGATGACAATGGATTTTTTTTTTTGAGACAGGGTTTCTCTGTATTTCTTTGGATCCCGTCCTGGAACTCGATGTGTAGACCAGGCTGCTCACAAACTCACAAAGATCTGCCTGTCTCTTTACCCCAAAAGTGCTGGGATTAAAGGCATGAGCCAACAAGGCCGGTCACTTTCTTTGCTTCTCAGGAGACTCTTAGCAGGAGTCCTGAATATTTCTTATTTTTCAAAGTTTAACTACAAAAGTAGTGCTTTGTTGGGAACTCTGGTGGGAAAAGGTCATGCAAAGCAGCCAGATAAGATGTCATCGGCTAACTGTTGAGTTATTGGTCACGTTATCCTCACTTTAGACATTCTTCATGAGGCTACCTATTTTCAGGGTGAGTAGAGAATTCATTTTACTTCCTTTTCTAATACTGCCAAGTTTTTATACAGGTAAATATCACAAAAGTGTCTTTTAATTGAAACCTCGTCATGCCGGTGCTGTTTAACAAATGCAAAATTAGCAGTGGGTTTCAGGACTTTGGTTGGGACCCCTTATAACTTTGACTTTTTAGTGACCCCCATCAGAGCACAAGGTTTGAGCAGAAAGCCCAAGTGCTCTTGCTCCATTCCCAACTTGTTTTTTTTTTTTTCGTTGTTTAAATTTATTTTTCTTATTTTGCATATCTATCCCACTTCCCACACCTTCCCTCCCTCTCTCACACTCTCCCATGCCCCCTGACCACTCTTCCCTCTCCACATCCATGCAACAAATACATCTGTTCTACTATGTTTGTAGCAGTGTTATTTTTAATAGCAAGAACCTGGAACCAAACTAGATGCTCATCATCTGAAGAATGGATAAAGAAGATGTGGCATATTTACACAGTGGAATACTACTTTCTGGGTGTGGGGACAAACAAACAAATGAATCTTGAATTCCATAGACAAATGGATGGAACTTGAAGAAACATCCTGAATGAGGTAACCCTGTTACAAAATGATTAACGTGGCATGTACTCACTCATATATAGATTTTAGACATAGAACAAAAGATCACCAGCCTACAATTCACACTGCCAGAGAAAGTATGATACAAGGAGGTTTCTAAGATATACATACAAGGTCCCTCACAGAAGGGGAAAGGGACAAGATCTCCTAAGCATATTGGGAATTGAGGTGCAGTAAGTGGAGAGGTACTTAGAAGAAAAGAAGGGGAGGAGAGGAAACACTTAGGAAGATTGAGCCAGGGGAGGAATAGTAGAGAGGAGAGAGAGAAAGAGAGAGAGAGGCCATAAAAAAGGGAGTCATAATAGGTTTGAAGAGAAAACTGATTCTAGAGAAATGTCCAGAAACCTACAAGACTGACCCCAACTAACAATTGATCTTTATTTTTAAAGTAATTCCTCTCCAAAAAAGTCATTGGCAAACTCAGTATCGAAATTTATGAAATGCGATCCATCAAGAATCTGCTACCCACATATTATTATGATCATATTGGTTAAATTATCTGCCCTCACAACATTTTCTGACAATAAAAAGAAGCTTTTCATATATCATGGATATTTCATATAGATTAAAATCATGATAGCTATTAGGCCCTTCAACATCATTATACAATTCTTTTCCAAATGTATTAAACTCACATAGCCAAAGGCAATGATAGATAGGAATGCTTTATCTTAAGGAAGACAACAATACACACATATTTATTTTTTTAGATAGATAAAGGTAAATTTTAAATGCCATTCATTTTTTATAGTTGTTTAGAGTTACCTTTAGTAACTTTCCATTTTTCTGAGCAAATCTGTTGACGCTATAGAAAACTGAAAACATGCACAATCCACAATTAATTATTTAAGTGAAACTAAGTTTGTAAAACCCACAAGTCATTCTTTTGTTTCTAACCACAAACTGTCTGTGACTTTTAATACAAAATACATAGTAAACCTTTCAGATTTTTCATCTGAAATGACCAGATGTTCTAACAAATGTTTTCCTCTTTTTAGGAATATGAAATGTGCTTTTCTTCAATCTGAAATGTCAGTGTGATATTATTCCCATCTGATATTAACTGAGGACTATTTCTTAAACTTAACTCATGATGCTTCAGGAACTACTGAGAGTGTGCATTACTTCCTTAAATGCTACTGAAATATTAAATGACATCTCCACAGAAGTATCCATGTACTCAGTTTTCTGTCTTTTAAAATACCCTGATTTGATTTCTTCACTATACAAGATGAGTTTATTCATACACATAACAATGTGTGTGTGTTTATTTATATTGTAATTCACTACCTTGTTTCTACTTTTCTTCAAGACAGAGATAATAAAGTCATTATTTCTTCATAAGCCTCTATTATACAGATTATTCTGTCTTTTCTCATTAGTCAAGTCTAATACAACTATCTTCTATATTTTGCAATTGATTTTGTTCTTTCTGGAATTAGAAATCTTTCAGTACCTTATTCAAACCTTCAATTCATTAGAAATTAATATATTTTTCAATTTATAAATTTAACTTCACATGAGAGCACTATCTTAATGAAATAATGGAAATACTACATAATTTCCCACAAGGTCTTTTGAGGGATTGTAGAAGAATTAAGTTCATTGTTGAATGCCTTTAAATGGTGAGGCAATCTGAGAAAGTATTTTTTTTTTAATTGTCTATACTCATCTAAAATCTCCTTTAAGTTCAATAAACAATGAACTCTATTTTGTTCTAAAGTATGCACCAGAACATTTTTCATATTGCCATATATTCTTCTATTACTCAGAATTGAGGTTTACAGAAATTGGTGCTATCGAAGAGTTATGGACACACACAGCCACATGTGTACTCTAAGCTCTTCAGTCTTAAGTGCATAGTCAGTTTCTGCTTCAGATGACAAGATGGAACACAGCTAGAGAGAAGGGTATCTTGTGGTAGAAAACAAAACAAAATATTAAGTAATTTATATTCTGATTTGTCAGAAAGTAAAATCTTACAAATATTAACCCCAACAGAATTCACACATCTGATCTGCCATAGTGGTCATATAGGCACATTTATACAACCTTCTTTGGTGAGACCACTATGGTTGACATCAAGCCATTAGATTGTCTGAGTCTTTCAGAAGGATTTTGAGACTAGATAAATGTCAGTGCTGAACCAGCAAGGCAGGCAGAAATGCCATGAATGATATCAGTATTTTTTTCCTAAGGAAATTCATACTTTTCACTTCATGCACAGGTAAAAATGTAAGCCACATGAGGGGAAATGAAGTAGCAAAATTCAGCAAGAGGTCTTTCAAGAAATAGTGCACACAATGTCTTCCCAAGATATTAAACAAGTGTAGCTTTCATTGTGTTATACTCCAGGGCACAATTAATTGTCTATTTGAATCACTTTTATACCATAGAAGAAATAATTTACCATTAACTCCCTGGAGCTCTGAAGGAGTTAATTTTCATCACATGGATGAGCACTTCATTCCCAAAGAGAATCACTTTCTGCTTGAGCATAGGGAGAAACAAAATTCAAGGAAATATTAAACCATTTGAAAAAACATTGAACCGAATTAAACACTCTCTGTGTTCACCCATGTGATAAAATTAGCTCATTGTGTTCTTAGTCTATTTGCTAAAAGCACAATGCACATAAATATGTACTAATTTAATTGCATAGCTGACAAATAATATTTGTGAAGTACCTACTGTTTACAAAGAACTACCTGTGGAAAGGACATGGTTATAATAAAATCAGACTATGTTTCATTCACAGACAGTCATGTATCTGACCATCAAGCTTTGATGTCCTTACTATGTTTGAAAACTAAAGTCAACAAAACCCTCAATGTAGGAATTTCTTTATAGATCTGGTAGACAGAGCACACAATATATATAAAATAACTATTTTGTCACCCACCTATTACAAACTTTACTCCCTAAAACTTTAAAGTTATTTTGATACTTTATAGCATACTGACATCATTTGATAGAGTAGACTTTTCTGAAAGCTCAATATCATGCAGTCCTTAAATGTACTTTATAATTCCAATTTGCATCTGAATATAATACTCTTGTCAATATAACATACTTGCATTTTAACATTTAAATGATTCAAATGTTGTACAGCATTTCATTTCAACTTGGTGTGTATGAGTAGGAATGCATAAATGTTCATAGGTGCATGTATCTCTTTTTCCTGTACATGCATGTACATGTGAAGGACAGAGGACAACATCAGCTAACATTCCTCAGGTATCACACACACACACACACACACACACACTCACACACACACACACACACACACACACACACACACACACACACACACAAACAAACAAACACACAAACACACACTGGCTCAGAGATATCCAAGTAACCTAACCTGGCTGGCCACTGACTCTCGAGGATCTTTTTCTCTCTGTCCCAACATTGAGTTTGCAAGTACACACTACTAGTACTCTGGCACTTGTGTGAGTGTGTCAGGGCAGTAGAGTTGTACTGGAGATTGTCTTTTGTTTTCCTTGGCTTTAAGGCAAGCATTTTACCAACTGACCCACTTCTACAACAGTGCATTTCAGCTTGTTAAAGATAAACATTTTAAAATATAAAATTGTTACAAAGTTAGTTTTGCCAAATATGTTTACTCTAATATTATTTTCTTATGAGTAAATGTATCTGAGACTTCATTGTAGAATATTCAATAGTATTTTAAAGATAATAATATTAATTTCACTTAAAATTTTATAAAAGGTAATGAAATTTTTTCACATATATATATTGACAAAATTTAATTTTCTTTGGTCAAGTCAGCTATCTATGATGCAAACATCAGTTTTTAGGCAGCAAGATGTAGAAAGTTCAGTGTTAATGCACATATTTGTTTGTTTTAGTTTAAACCATCATGGCAAAGCTTGTTACGATAACATTTCCCACTGATGTGTGTTCGGAAGCACTAGATACCTTGCCATTGCTTGATTCCATTAGACATTCCAGTGGGTGGACAGCCAGCCCATTTGCATTCAGCAGAGTAAGGCAGAGAATTTATGGAGATTGAAATGTGAGCTATATTGAAAGCATAATTCCAAGCAGATGATTTCAGTTAATTAAAACAAGTAGTATAGGTTCCATATAAATGGGTGCTGGTAATTTCCAGAATATATATGACCACATCTACTGAACTATACATTTTATCACAGTCTAATCAACTAAGATAAAATTCTGTAATTACTCTCAAGATTTACAAAACAAATTGGTTATTTTTTTTTTATCCAACTGGTACTCTTTCAGTCTTTTCTGAAATAATAGAAGAGGATCTCATTCTATTTATGTCTTGACTTCCCTTTGTTCTTATTACTACTTACCTGCTCATTATATATTCTAACCCAGATAGGTTGGTTTTATCTCAGTTGACTTGAATTATTTCTTAAAATATGTTTGGAGTGAGTGGGAACTGAGACAAATGAGAGCATTGGCTCCTGTTTCATTTCTAGACAAGCAAGGAAAAACAACATTAATTTTTAATCCTCATGGATAATGAGAGCACACCATTCACTTTCCTTTACAGTGATTATTTTCTTATCTTTATAACTTGCTAGTTAGATGAAAGATGAGACACTATAGAAGAGATTGTTCCGCAGGTTATACCATCTACTCTATAATGAATAAGTTCTTCCAGACTAAAGCAGTTTCCTCAACTTCTGTTTAAGGTAAAATACAAACCATAATGTTAAAAATAAAATGCCACTGATTGCATGTATTCTCACATTTCTAACCCTTGTAGATGAAAATCGAATGATAGCACCATTGATATTTAGCTTTAGTCATAATAAAACTATTGGTACCATTTAATATACAAGATCTAAAAAATAGAGACTACATGATAGAGTCCCAAAAACCTCAGTGGTTGGTCAAGGCATGCAATAGCAGTGAAAACAATAGGAAACCCTCACATTTGGAGGGTATATGTTTTCTTATTTTAGAATTATTTTTTTAAAGAAGATGTGATGCTGATTCTTGAAATGTTTGTCTTCTGCTCTAGTTTACATAGAACACAGCAGCCAAAAGGTGCTAATCTCTTTTCAAAACCCAATCCCACACATTACTGGAGCATATGTGAAAACCTACATGTGTGTCTCTATTTTCCAAAATATAACAAAGAAATGCCTGTGCTAAAGTTTGATAGGACATTATAATAGTACCTAACAATGCATTATTTATCCATTTTCACGATCAGCAATATATTATAGCATATATAAAATGCTGTAAATGTCTGTAATCAATTTTATACAGCTTGATATTAGTAAAAAATAATGCATTTTATTCTATGCTACAAAGCAAGAACATAATGTAGTTGTTTATAGTCTTAATATGAGCTTATTTAATTTTCCATAACTTATAATTTATTTTAAGTAATCATCTTACACATTACCTTTTTTTAAATACTCTTCTTTGCTCACTCTGGGGACTGAATGCAATGGCTTTACCAGCCGAAAGTTTCCAAAACCACCACAATACTCACAAAACTAAAATGTTGAGGTTTGTCACAACACTAGAGATGAGAACAATTTCTGTCCTGCTTTGTTTTCTGTTCCTGCAATAAAAAACAAGCTCAAAAGCAACTCCAAGAAGAAATGATTCATTTTATTTTACATCTCCAGAATTTTTATTCACAACTGAAGAACATTAGTGCAGAAACCTAAGACAGAAACGCAGAAGTAGAACCTGAAGAAAATATCTTTGAGGAAAAATGATTACCGGAATGATTTCACTGGTTCACATACCTAATTTTATTGGTCATCTCAGGCTAACCTGGCTAGAAATGACACAGTCCAGTTATCTGGGCCCTCCTAAATCAATTGGCAATTAGAAAAATGCCACACACAAATTTTAAGTCACTTAAGTGAATACCAATAATAATTTAAATCTGATGAGGTTTCTCACCAGGTACCATTGATTAGTCAGTTGATGTTAAGATTTATAAATTTATTAGTGAGTAACCTAATCCTTTAATGTATGACTCTGTAGAATTGGACCCTGCAAAATTTAAATGAGATTTATATTATTCTCCCTATAGGTATCTACCAGAAATGATGGAAATTCATTCACAGAATCTTAGTCACAATATCAAGACATCCATAAATCTTGGTTCAATTTAACCAAAAGTGGATATCTGACTCACACACAGAAAGTGTGCAATAACTTAGAAAACTAAACATTTTGAACATGAGAGGATGTTATTCTAAGTTCACTAATTTAAGAGTCTGAGCTTACAATTCTGTTAAAGTTGTGATATTATTTACTATACTGAAGTTCCTGGGCTAAAAACTCAACAAAGAGCATGTGACTGAGTAATGGGATGTAAGCCTAACAATCATCTTCAGAATGGAGTGGAATCATATTTGATAGGTAAAAGTACAAAGAATTTAACAGCTAGTTTTATTAAAATATTAAATTATTGTAGGAAATATTTTCTTTACTGCATAGAGAAAATATAGTATATGACATTTTGAGGAAGTGAAGTTATAAGTATGGGATATTTTGGTGAAGTAAATAAAGAGAGTAGAAATATGAAGTTAAAATAAGATAAAGACAAAATACTTGATTTTTTAAGTAGAGATGAAGACATCATAATACTCGTTGATATAATTATACATTATTAATTTATGGTTATGGAAGGTAGCCAGGCATATTTGATAGAACAAACAGGCTTGGAGGTGACATAAAAGAAAACATGTTCTCTTAATTTACTCTGAATAAAATATTAGCTTACTACCCAAATCAGAAAATATTACAAGAAGTGAAATATGTGATACACCAATTTGTCAGATCTTCAACCATCACTTGCAAATTAAAACATGAATTGAGAGAACAAAATTCATAACTAAGCAGAATATATGCCAGACTTTTTTTTTTTTAAGATTTTGTGGTTTTGTTTAAGCACAAATAAAACATGTGTGTAATTCACCATTTCTCATGCTACACAGCATGACTCCAACCGTGTGACATTCTGAAAATAGAAAACTATGGAGATGTTTGTATTGCTGTTTACAAGGAATAGTGAGAATTAATGTAGTGTAGACGAAGTTTCTGTCCTGCCTGTTCCCACAGCCATTTAGACCTAAATAAACACACAGAGGTTTATATTAATTATAACTATTTGGCAAATGGCTCAGGTTTCTTATTGGCTAGTTCTTTCTTTATCATTAACCCATAACTATTAATCTATGTATTTTCACATGGCCTTATCTTAACAGAGAATGCCCAGTGTCCTATCTTAACCATAAGTACATGGCATCTCTCTCTTGCTCACTCTCTGTATCCTCTCCCCAGAATTCTACTCATTTGGTATCCCCATCTATACCTCCTGCCTGGCTACTATCTAAATAAGAAAAATATATAGAGGAGGACATTCCTCCATCAATGTAGGGTACATATTGTAGAATCCCTGAATCTATATTTATCCTATGATGTTAGTATAAGTGAAAACATATGAGAATGCCACCAAGAGTAACCTGTAATATAAAATATAAGTAGGTGTCTATAGAATTAATTAATTGACACAAAGATTCTAGGCCTGAGGTCTACCCTGTTAATCAGAGAGGATTTCATGCTAGCTAAGTATGTAAGTCAAATTTACATTTACTTTTTATTACCTCGAAAGTATTGATTTACTTTAAAGATATAATTCAACATTCAGATATAATTCAGCTGATAATATACATTAGCCATGAAGATTAAGCCGAGACCTCTAAGTGAGAACACTAGAGTTGAGAACTCTTGTAATTATTAAAGACAGGATAATTTGAAGAAGTACTTATTTCATTTGAATAAGTTTTAATTGGATTTTTTTGGGTGTGTTGTGTCTGTGTGTAGGAAACATATATAGCATGATGTGTTGATGTCAAAGGACATAGGTCAGTTAGTTCTGTCCTTCCATCATGTGAGTAAAATGATGGTACTTGAGTCATCCCAGAGAAAATGTCTTGCTTATTCTCCCATAGGCATTTATTCAATGAAATGCTCTCTGGGTGATCAGTAGTGAAGGCACACACATAGTCTAGACACTGAAAACACTAGCCATGTATACTATATTTACCTTCACATTTAAGGTTAGTAAACTAAATCATTCTACTCACCTTCAACATCTTTTTGAAGAAACAGGCTTAAAATGCCAGGTTCTTTGAGTGTCACCAATAATCTGCTTTTAGGAAATGAAAATCTATCTCATTTTTGAAGGTACTAAAAACTAGTCTACATTTTGACATGAGATAGGTTGTTTCCCATTTTCAGAAACTGCTGTTAGCCATGTAACTGAGAAAGTAATAAACCTCCCTTTGTCTCAAACTTTGCATCTGCACTTGTGTTAGCAGCCTTTCCCACACATCCTGCCTAAGGTGTCAATCTTATATTGAACTCTGGGTTGGTTAGTGTGCTTCTCATCCCGTTACCTTCACACTTTGCTCCAATTTACAAATCTCACCAGCATAGGCAATTTTGCTATCTTTTCACAAGATGACAGTATTCTTGGTTCGATGATGAAGTGTGAAATTTGCCACTAAAATAATAAATGTGATATATGATATGGAGGCTTTAGTTTTAAAATTACTAGTGTAGTTTTTTTGTGTCTGTAATTTTTTTTTTTGAAGGAAATGAGCTGCTTTGTGCCACTCCCCAAATTTTGAGCTACATTTAAAGACAATCAAGGAGGCAAACAGCAGTTGGTTTATCTCTACTTTTACTAAATACAACACACACATATGTACTGGGGGCTATACTACATAGGAATAACGATGAAACATAAACCAGAAAAACATACTAGACCATTTAATAAATGTAAAATGGATTTATAAATTAAAGACATACAATACACTTGATATTCATATATGACAAAAGCAACAAAATTAAGTAGCACTAGGGTAACATCTATAAGTATTTGTATTACTGCATACAGAATGTTTTCTAAAAGCAAAAGAGAACTTCTATGACCTGTGTTATGTAAGCTCTAAATTATTAAAAACAAATATGTATGAATTTTCCTCTATTTTTTTAATTCTATGGAAAAAAAGACAGAGATTTGAGGTAATGTAAAGACTACAAAAATCTAACTTTGGTGGAAGTAAGTTAAATCAATATATCAACTTCTAGGTATGTTTTCACTCTACCTAGTAGTTAATGGTTTTATTAAAATACCCTTTGTTAGAAAATGCCACAGTGGTTTATATAAGTATCTACGGTATTTTAAAAACAAAATGTTTCATAGACAGTAGAAATTGCTGAAAATTGCCTCTTTATAACATTTAGTCTGAGTCGGTTGTCTGTCTGTAATTTCAGGTTAAGCCTGAAACAGATATTATAACTATTCAGAACCTGTTTACATAATAAGTATATAAAATAATTGCTAAGTAATACTATTTGTAATTTTTGGATTTTTTTTCTTTTATTTTGGAGACAAAGTAAGGAGGAACCAATGAGGCTGCATGGAAGGTACCATTTCATGAAAATATTGCTGATGAGTTTCCTGAAACTCTTCTGAAAATAAGAGGAATCTCAATGTACAAGCCTCTGAAGCTTTGGTTTGGCTCTATTCAATGATCTCTACCTAAGTTTGTGTTCATGTTCTTTTGCTCAAGGGAAGCATCATCAAATGTTTTATAAGAATTAGATCCCAGTCCTACCTACACCAACACTCAGAATAGCTTTATTGTGAAAGCAACGTGGTGCTGGAAGCATTGTGCTGTGGGGATTCTCTGGCTCCACAGGTGCACACAGAGGTTGGCTGTTGACACAGACCAACATTTTCTATAGGGGTTTTACATATTTCGGTTAGACTCATCATCTGTCGAGCTCTTTAATAACTTAAAATAACTAGCATAAGGTATCACTGGAGAACAGAAAAGCAAAAAACAGACAAAACACACACACACACACAGGACTCAGACAAGATAACAGAGTGGAAGAAGGGAAGAGATACAAAATGAAGGAAATTAAATGGAAAGATTTGAGAGGCAGAAATAAGGGAAGTAAGAAGTATGGTAAGGGAGAGGCAAATCTTGACTAGCTCTAAAATGGTTTCAGAATCAGTTTGGAGTTTGGAAATCAGAGCATATAGGTTTTGAAAATCCACCCAGTGCTGCAGTGCTGCACTCATCCAGAGCAACACAGGGCTTAAGTATTTGCTGTTTTCAGCATGCTAGATTCCTAGTAACTTTTATTATGTATCAATACAAACACTTGTCTTATGAGCATGACCTGTCTCTAAAGAGATTGGACATCTGAATGAACCAAACCTTTGTCATTACATCTCTTACTCCTAAAAGGTATCTGCAATTTGAAGGGGGGGGAAGTTTTCTCTTTCTCTTCAACTGGTTCTCTATTGAAGGAAATGGCTGAGAGTACACCAGTGTACAGGTGCTGTGTAGGTGAAGAGTGGAACTATCCAGAGAAATGCGCTAGGTGAGATTGCCTGTGTAAACACACCTATTTTGCTGATTATATCAGCTATTTCTCCTAAATGCTCAAATCAAGTCTCTATAGGATGGGGGATGTCCTTCTGTATGCTGTGAATATGTTTCTCTTATTGGTTGATGAACAAATGCTGATTGGCCAGTAGACAGGAAGGAATCATAGGCAGGGATATCAGACTAGAAGAATGGGGATACAAGGAAGGCGGCAAAGAGGAGACACCAGGGAGATGCCATGTAGCTACTAGGAAAGTAGGATGCCCGGGAATTCTTCGGTAAGATAAGACCATATGGAAATACATAGATTAATATTTATGGGTTAATAATTAAGGCAGAGATAACAAGTAAGAAGCCTAACACATCAGCCAAACATTTTATAATTAATATAAGCCTCTGTGTGTTTTGGGAACTGAAGGACATCAGGACCTGACAAGAGAAACTTTCATCATCATATAGAGTAATGACAACTCTTTCTCTGAAGACTGTACATAAATCATAATTTCAAACATGCATCTCAGTTTTCCTCCCACACATGTACAAATCTGGCCCAAAGACAGCATCGGTGACCATTCCTCACAGATTTATAGATAAAACCATAGTACAGTAAATGAATCTTAGAAACTAATTTCAGCTCAAATCTTATAGAAAGCAACAATAACAAAACCAACTAGATTTAGAAAGAAAAAGGTTTCTGGTTGTTTACATTTTATTTATATGCTTGTGCGAAATAGCAAAACATTATTTGTCCTTTAAAGTTGCCACCAAGTAAAAGGATGGAACCTCAACCTACAAGGGACCCTTGTTCAGCCCCTAATGTAATACTTTGACTTTCTTTTCTGTAAATATTTTAATGATTTCATTTTTGTTGTCCTACAAAAAATGAAGATTGGACATTAAACTATTATATCTTTGTTTTATTATTTTAAAAAAATCTTCTCATGTATTGCTAAACAACATTATACATCCAAATTTCAGGTATCTTTGCCCAAACTGGAAATGTCTAATAAACAAAGGAGAGAGAATTCTGGCAATATGCAGCTTCTTGGTGCATATTGATGTCTCTTTGTTCATGAAGTGAAATAACAGAAAATGTCTCACTCTCCTTGTTCCTAGATAAGTTGTCATCAGATTAAAGACAAAGTAAAAATACTTAGTTCATTTAATGAAATTAAACCTAATAGGAGCTTTGTTTAATCATCTGAGAGCAGTGGGGCAGAGATTGGGGCTGGGAACATGATAGATCTGGTGAAAGCACTTTAATTCGGTGTTAACCTGTTGGCTCTACTTTCTTCCCGTGTATATTAATTACAGAGGGGAAATTTTATGTATCATTTAGATTGCTCCTTTATAACTCAAGTCTTTTTAACATAGAGTATAAAATGTATGCTTAGATTTTCCAGGAACACTTGAGGGAAATGCCTTGTAAATGGGTATATAAATTTGCTTAATTAATCAAACAAAAAGGGGAAGCTTTTAGAGAGAAAAATCATGGTGAGAACTTAAAAAAAGGAAATTAAAAAGATAAAGCTTATTACTGCCTTCTCATTTCAATTTATGCTGTAAATAAGATAGGTTTAAAAGCAAAGGCTGTGAAAATATGCTTCTACAGCAGGTTCTCCGGTATCATTGGCTGGAGGCCAAGAATTACCCTTGGACACTGAGTCAATATTGTCCCTTAGGCTCTTGGATTAGGTACATTTAAGACACTATCCAGGTCCAGAGTTGGGTTTGTGATCCAAGGGATTAATTCTGATGCACAAAGTTTTCCATGCTTGTATTGTAAAACATTTAACTTTATAAATGATAGCAACTGACAAAAATATCATAGTAATTTAGGAAGGGGGTTATGAATATCACTCACAAACATATGCTTTAGTGTTTGTCTTGTACTTCCAAGGAATGTGGATAAATTTAATGCAAATCTGCTTGAAGTAAAGTCCTCAGGCTATGGTCAGTGCTGTGATAATGTACCGTTTGGATTATGAAGCTCTGCTTTCAGTTCTTGTGCGTGTGGTGCTGTGACAGCAATAACCTAGTCAGGGGCCTTTAGAAAAAGGCAGAAGCCTGAGCTCAGGATTAACGCATAGATTCTGGGTTTTATTTTCATAGAATCTGTTTGCAGAGCACTGTACTTGTCAATGCAGCTGTGCCAAAATAACAAGTACTCCGTGCCATTCTCCTGGGGATGCACATTTTTTATTTGTACTTGGCATGATATAATGTCACAGTGATACAGTAGAAAACCTGCTGTCTTTTTATTGAATATTTTCACAGATATATATCTCTTTTCTTCTAATAGCCCATGATAATTTAATGTAATTCAGAAATGGCAAATGAGAGGCTACTGTGGCCATGAAAATAAGGGCTTCTGTATGAAAAGGGTCCCACTATGAGGAAAGCATAAGCTCAAATATTTCCTGGATTGTAAACCTGTAGGCAAAATGTTCCAGTTACCAATTTACCAATTGTACCTAGGTTTGCTAACTATTCAAACAAAATTCTAACAAATTAAAAGCAATGGTGTGGGTTGTTTAAAATTCTCTAGAGTGTAAATTAATTAAAAGTTCTAAAACTGCTAAAAGTAATAATAAAAGCCAAAAATTCATTAATATTAAAAACAGGTTTTAATCATATTAAATTAGAATTTATGAGCTACCTTTGATTATAAAGTTATCTTTTACTCTACAACGATGTGTTCCAGTCATTAACTGTTTGTCATTACAGTTGTAGTTGAAGTATTTGATATAGAAATTCTAGACATAAACAAAAAAGACACAATGCAAATAATTGACACTTCTTGAAGATCATTACTATTCTATAACTTGGGAACTCACAAGGTATTTTATATTTGTCAAATAATCAATACACTACAACAATCTTAATAAGCCACACAGTTGTACCCATTTCAGATTTGCATAAATTGAGGCCCATGATGTCGAGTAACTTGGTTGACGTTAAACAACAATCTCATGGGGCACCTAATGTGCAACCATGATAGTCTACATTCAGGTGAAAACATATAAATGTCAAGAGGGAGAAGTCATGTGATGAACTGTCCATTTCAATGATCAAATGTCAATCAACTCTTAGAATGGCAGCTGAGCAGCATGGAATGATGGGAGATGTCATTCTGTAAATATGTTTCTCATACTGGTTAATAAGTAAAGCACTGTTGGCCAATAGGAAAACAAGATAGGTGGGACTAGGAGACAAGGAGGAAAGTGGAAGTAGGAAGGAGGAGTCAAGATGGAAGACAGAGAGAGCAGAACACCGACAGGCTCTCTCTCCGGTAAGATAAGACCACGTGGAGATTAATAGAAATGGGTTAATATTTAAGACAGAGCTAGCTGATAAGAAACAAGTAACAAGCAAACAGCATTATATCAAATACAGAGTCTCTGTGTGTTATTTGGGGCCGGTGAGGGGCGGGACAAGACCATGGTGGGTGGAAAAACCTTACTCCTTACAACGGAGTTGATTCTGAATATAGAGTGGACCAATACTACCATACTACCATTCCAGTGTCAGATCAGCTGTGTCATAGCCCAGAGTGCTGCTGCGTGAGATTAGTTGTTTTTTTTTTTTTTTTTTTTTTTTTTTGAAGCATCCAGTCCCTTGAATTGTTGTTTATTGAAACCCGAGCCTGTATTTTCTCATGCTTGCTTAGCCAGATATTCTGTCAGCTTCTAAACTCCAGCATCTAGAGATAATGTTCCACTGTGGTCTAGAGAATGGCTCCATTGACTGATTAATCCTTGTCTCACAGTGGGTGAAAATACTGTTTTTAAAGATCCATGCGATAGACCATGGAGGTCCACTAAATACAGTATGGTCCACTAAATACAGTAATTCCTATCACGTCTAAGTAGAAGAGATTTTTACAGGCTGGATATTAATTGGTGTTAAATTAATTCACTTCCTATAAGATCTCACCTGCAGATTTATTTTAATTCAAAATTTTCATGAAGATGGTTAAATTATAAATAAAAAATTCATAGAATAATTTTCAGTTACATTTCGTGATAAGTTATTGTAATCAAGGCAGAAATTAAAGTTTAAAATCTGAACTAAAAGCCCCTGCTATCTTTCTTTTACTGAATGTGGTTTGAATGTTCGGTGTGCTCTTTCTGTTGGCAGTGTACACTTCTAGGAGTGATCTGTTCACTTTCACATAACTGTGACATTCCTGCCTTTACCTCAGATTGTATCAGATATACCAAGCCACATTACTTAGTATTATCTGTAATTTTCAAATGGTATATCCTGTCCTGTATTTGCATCAAAGCCACCCATCAATCCACAGTCATCTCAGGGACCGGCCATGAGGGTGACATGACAAACCCTAAGCAAATAGGCTTTGTTATTCTCCATAAGGGAATCAGAATGCTGTTTGTGGGGTGGCGATTGGGGAATAGAAAAAGATGCAATTTCTGTCAAGTTATTGACTGGTTCATTTGATCGCTAGAATCCCAGTCAAAATAGCTGGAAGCAAGGCAGGTACACTGCTCTTTTAAAAGCAGAAGGTAGAAATCACAAGAGATTTGAGAAAAGAGGGGGAAAAACTGTAACATAATAAACAGATTACTGTAAAATGAGCTGTTTACACATAATACAGGAATTTAAAAAAATTACAAAATGCAGTCTTTGGTCCTGGGTTATCTTTCTAGAGTCTACAAGCATGTCATATTTATCAACAAAATGTTTATCCTTTTATTTTTTTAAAAAAATATTAACTTGTTAATTTTGCTTTTAATATCAAATTTTGAAAGGGAACTTTTTGTATTCTTGAAATATTTGGACAGTTGCTTGAATGCATATCTCATATCTAAGGACATTCATTTCCTTGAAAATTCAAATGTATTTAAATATTTTTATTAAATGAAATTGCTGCCTTTATGATGTCATTACATCTTGTTGCATTGTAAAACATGACATTTGAAACTAAAGTTTGAATCTTTGTCTTATTCTGTTTGTATTAATGGAAGATGCAAACTTTCTTTAGCATTATTCTTTGATAAATATAATGTGACGAGGAAAGAGATCAATACTGGGAGCATCCATTCTAACTGTACAAATGTAAATTCTTAAGGAAATACCTTCCTTTTTAAGTTTTTTTTTTCAGCAAAAGAACGTTTACTTTAAAGAAGTCTTGTTGTCTATAGATAAGATATTGCTACTAGATAATTGGAATTCATTTACCAAAAGCAGAATATCCATTTAAAAATCCTTGATTTCTTTTGTAATTACATAGGCCAGAATCATCAAGTTTTAATACTTTAGACTGCAATTATGGAAAAGATTGAAGTAATCTAATCTTCATAATCAGACACTCAAGCATGCCTTTGTAGGTAGATGCTTTGTCGATAGGCTCCAAATAGAAATCTTTATTAGTGTGCAATAGCTTCATTTTTAGTTAACACTAACATAAATGGAGTAGGTAAAAAAAAAAATTGATTGTTTAGCAAACAGTTCACTGAGCAAGATGCACAGGTTAATGTGAGTTCTATGATACATATCTTACCCATGACTCCATTTGTGAGAAAGACACTACAGTGGGAAACACACACACACACATACACACACAGAAATATTACTCTCAGAAATAAATGGGACAGCACAGTAGGCCCACAACTGCACTGAAAAATCAACAGGTGCATTTCAAAATGACTACTTTCCTCCATCTATATTCTAGACCCCTCCTCCTGTACTGTTTGTCATCTCATCTCTCCCAGTTGCTGAGGTCTGCTTTGACCTGGTATGAGCCAGCACTCACATGATTGACCATCCTTATGATTCCATAGATAGACCTTCTTCCTCTAGGGAAGTGACCTCCTGATTAGATGGTTGAGTGTGGCCGCTTTGGGGAAGCTACATACCAATGATGCCTGGATCTCCAGAAATGAGTCTGCTCATTTTCAGTTCCACATTGTTTCTTCTATTTCACCAGGAGATTATTGTGTTAAGCCTGAGTATTTTCTCTCAGCATGACAAGAAAGATGCCTTCCCCTTCCTAGCAAAGACAACAGTTTGGGTGGAGAGAAACAGCATTTTAAAAAGAGTGCTGCTTTTGTTTGTACTGTGAAATACAAAAATAAAATTGTCAGTCCCTTTAGTTAAAGAAGTGTCATTTATCAGATATTTCAGAATATAAATACAGAGGGGGAGGATGGGAGACAGAGAGAGACTGAGTTATCATTCTCTGCTCTAGAATCTCAAATTTATAAAGACAGAATTTGTATAGGTCGTATCCATGTCTGAAATCTGATGGGTCATAGTCCAATGTTTAATATATGGCAGTGAATATATGTAAATGTATTCATTTGAACTAATACGTCACCCTTTCCAGGGTCCTCAACAATGTTTTGTAACTAACATAATAGTACTTCTATGATTTCATTGATACTTTGTCATATATATGTAATTTGTGTGTATGTATGTAAAGCATATATATACCATATACTTTTAGTATACATATATGTGTGTATATATATATATATATATATATATATATATATATACAGAGAGAGCATATTTAAATATTATTATATTACTAAATGCTCTATTCATAGGGAGAAATCGAAGTCAGGCTTTTTAAAACATGTTTTATCAAAGAACGATTGATCTCATTTCAATTTTATATGACTGATCTGGCTTTGGAAAAATGTGTGGAACACACATAATACTTATCTGACAAATGAATGTATCCTCACTCTGAAAATACTGCAATGTATAGAATTAGTATAGAATAAGAAGATTTCCAGAAGTAACAGCAGCAAGTAGGTACTAAATGGTTATAAAGACTTAGAATAGATTGACTACAATGGATTACTTCCTGGCTATTCTTCTTTTGAATAGAGCTAAGCCAAGACACTTCACTAAAAGTACCTGCTAGGTCTGTGAGTCAAGAGCTTTTATCAATTCCAACCATAACATGCTCTAGAAAATTCACCCTTCCATGATCTTTGTGTTTTTTAGAAGAAAAATCTAACAGAAACCAAAAGTCACATCTGCCAGACACTTTGAATAATGTTCCCTCCTTGGTATGCACAGAGTACAGCTCAATCTTTGTCTCTCATAGCACTTATCTCAGAAGGCATGGGCAGGAGTTTCCTACAAATGATCATATAATGATATTTTTCAATAATGGACAATTACTAATAACAAAATCTTAGTGCACATAAATAACACAAATAATACTTGCTGCCATCTCTTTCACATTCCTAGAATGACCTAAATACTGGAAGAGAGAGAGTGACAGAGACAAAGAGAGACAGAGAGAGATAGAGAGACAGAGAAAGAAACAGAGATATAGAGACAGAAAGACAGAGACAGAGAAGACTCTAGAGTCAAGCACATGTAGCTTTATTCACATTTATAACAATTATGCAATTTACTACATAGTTAATATTATTGAATCTTTGAAGAGGGAGTTTTCTCTTGAATAAAGTGAAATAAATAACCTCAGAAAAAATTTTCAAACATCAAGTGAAATATTTCCAAACACAAAACCTATTCCCTGAACATTCTTTAGTTTATGTCATTGATATGGACTTAAGTTCCGTGCATAGTGATAGATATGGATCAGAGCCATGCTGAACCTCTTAGAAGAAAAAATGGAAGGTACCCTAGAACGAATTGGTACAGGAGACCGCCTCATGAGCATAACACCAGTAGCATGACACTGAGAATAACAATAAATGGGACCTTCTAACACTGAGAAGCTTCTGCAAGGCAGAGGACAAAGTCAACAAGACAAAACAGCAGCCCACAGAATGGGAAAAGATCTTCAACAACCCCACATCTGACAGAGGGCTTATCTCCAAAATATACAAAGAACTAAAAAAAACTAGTTATCAAAACACTGAATATCCAATTGAAAAGTGGAGTACAGAACTAAATAGAGAATTCTCAATGGAGGAGTCTAAAATATCTGAAGGACACTTAAGAATGTGCTCACCATTCTTAGCCATCAGGGAAATGCAAATCAAAATGACTCTGAGATACCATCTTACTCCTGTCAGAATGGATAAAACCAAAAACACCAAAGATATTTTATGTTGGAAAGGATGTGGAGAAAGGGGCAAACTCCTCCATGGCTGATTGGAGTACAAAGTTGTACAGCCACTCTGGAAATCAGTATGGCTGTTCCTCAGGAAAATGGGTATTAGTCTATCTTAAGACCCAGTAATGCCACTCTTAGGCATATACCCAAAAGGTGCACATTCATACAACGAGGACATTCGTTCAACCATGTTCATAGCAGCATTATAGTAATAGCCAGAAACTGGAAGGAACCTAAATGCCCCTCAACTGAAGAATGGATGAAGAAAATGTGGTACATTTCCCCAATGAGTACTACTCAGCAGAAAAATGCAATGGAATCTTGAAATTCACAGGCAAATGGATGGAAGTATAAGAAAGTATCCCGAATGAGGTAATCCAGTCACAAAAAAAGGAACATGTATGTACTCACTCATATATGGATTTTAGATATATAGAGCAAATGATTACCAGCCTAAAATTCATACCACCAGAAAAGCTAGTATACAAGTAAGACTTAAGAGACATACATGGTCCCCTAAAGAAGGGGAAGGGGACAAGATCTCCTGAGCAAATAGGGAGCATAGAGAGAGAAGAGATGAAGTTAGAAGAAAGAGAAGGGGAGCAGAGGAGAGGAGAGGGCATGAGGGAAGAGGAAGATTGAGACAGGGAAAGAATAGAGATGAACAAGAAAAGTGATACCATAATAGAGGGAGACATTATAGTTTTAAGGGGAAATCTGGCACTAGGGAAATCCCTAGAGATCTACAAAGATGAACTCAAGTAACAATCTAAGAAATAGTGGAGAAGCTATATTTACTCCCCTTCCATAATAATGAGATTGGCAACTACCTTATGTGCCACCCTAGAGCCTTCATCTAGTAGCTGATGGAAGCAGAAGCAGACACCCACAGCTAAACACTGAGCAGATCTCCTGGAATCCAGTTTCTGAGAGGGAGGAATGATGAGCAAAGGGGTCAAGACCAGGCTCTAGAAACCCACAGAATTAGCTGATCGGAATAGGAGGAGCTTATACACCCAGTCTGAAAGCTGTGAAACCAGTATGGGATTGACACAGACCTACTGAATTTGGGTGTTAGGAGGACTGGGCAGCCTATGGGGCCTCTAGTAATGGATCAATATTTATCCCTAGTTATACAAATGTAATTTGGTAGCCCACTCCACATAGAAGAATACTTTCTCAGCCTAGACATGTGGATGGAGTGCAAAGGCCCTGCCCCAATGGTATGACAGACTTTGAAGATTCCCCATGTAAGGCCTCACATTCCCTGGGGAGCAGAATGCTGATGGGCTGGGGTTTGGTGGGGGATGATAGAAGAGGATAGGAGGATGAGGGAACTGGTATTCACATGTAAAACAACTTTGTTTCAAATTTAAATAAGAAAAGAAAAAATTTAGACAAGGGAAAAAATTGAAATATATGATATATGGGCTAGTTGACTTCTAAGATCCTCAAGCAAATGAAAGAAAAGAAATTGATGTGGATGATGTTAAAATATAAGATACTGTAATGGAGAATAGGAAGGATAATAAATGTTTCTTTCCCATGTTCTAGCAACTTGTGCCCCTAAAGGGGGTGATAAAAAATATTTAATAGGTCTGGGAATGGCACAGTGGAATCGAAATGTACAGGAAGCAAAGACTGGTAGGGGTAGTGGGAAAGAACTAGGGGGATTCCAGGAGTCTAAGTACCCATGGAATGGAGATAAGAAGTAAGGAGCTGTCAAACCATGGAAATGTTATCAGGGACTCCCTGGGGTCACACTAGGCTGGAACTTGGTTATGTAATTTTTATTGTCGTTTTTGTTCTCCATTCCTGTCTTTTCAGATTTAGTCTAGTTCTGCTTCAGCATGCATACAGAAGTCCCTTATGCCACACTAGAGAAATAATACCATTTTTAAACAGCCAAAGGAACAAAGCATTAAAATGACTCCTAATGAGATACTGTATACCCTTGTTTCTGTGCTTCAATAGACACTTTCAGATAAGCTTCTTGAAGTAGAGGTGTATGGACACAGACACTCACAACTGGAAATGTTTAGAAAATAATACTCTTTGGGGCACCAGGCTCTGAATGGAATGTCTTCATCAAACCTCTCCTCTCAAGGATCAGGGATGTATGCAGAAGAGCAGGTTATCTGAGTGGCAAGGTGCAGAGGATATAGGAGGAGTTCAGTGAGTGTAAATGTAATTATAGTATATTTTATGATAAATTAAGTAATTTTCAACTTAAAAATCAGAGGGGCAGAAAGGATGGGTGACTCCAGTGAAACAGTGTTACCTAGATATAACAGGACTGGTGCACATATTTGCTCATAGAATCTGTGGCATCATGCTCAGGACTGAAAATATTAAAGCCAGGCGAGGCCCCAGACTGAGACAGACTGAGATGGGAAGTGAAACGAAGATCCTACCCTAAACTAAAAAGCTATTTGTAATTAATACCTGAAGGCAAAGGAAGAATAATTGCCAGGAGTAGTTGTCCAACACAAAATAAAATTGATGATTTTTGTAGATGTTTTGTCTCATCTTGACATTATTTTATTTTTAATTCGTTTTCAATTTTGTATTGTGAGTTATTTTTGAAAAGGGACAAAGAAAAATAGAGAGAGATAGATGATAATATGTAAGGAAATAGAGAAAGAGAGAGAGATGGTAGAATAAAGTTGGGTGGGGTGGGGAATATCTACAAAAAGGAGGATGAGAAATCATAATCCAAATATATAATATTAAAAATAAATATAAAAGTAAATGATATAATATTAGAGAAATATTTAAAAGTTATTTGTAGCAAAAGTAGTACAGATACTCCCAAGATAGTTAAACACAATTAGTTTTCTTTTTAATTATACTTTCCTTTTTGAGGATTTTAAACATGCATACCATAAAATGTGACCATATATAGTGCCCCCATTTCCATCTTTCAGCTCATCCGATATCACCATCACCTAACACTTTTCCTGCTTCTTAACTCCCCCCACCCAATTTTTAATAACCTACCAATCCAATTATTAATGCTCATACCTGGCCATATATTGAGCATGAGGAACAGCTCATGTGTTCATCCTCAAAATAATAATAATAATAAAAATAAGAATAGCTCTCCTTCTACTTGACTACTAACTGACAGCATCTCTCCAATAACTGATGGGTTTTGGAGAGCATCTTACCCATCTATTCCAGAGTTTTGTCTGGCTTGTTGTTGTTCAGGTCTTGAGCATGTAGCCACAGTTGTCAGTTGATGAGCACAATAGCCGTGTGACAATAAATAAATAAATAAATAAAATAAAACAGGTACTTTGTGGGCTTCTTTCTTCTTCTCTGTCCTGAGGTCTGACATTCTTCCTTTAAATATGTTCCCTTAGTCTTGGAGGGGTATGTTAATCAGGAGGAGTATGTTAGTCCCATTATAGCTAAGCTGTCAATCTCTTATTTTCAGTGCTCTGAACTTCTGTCTACTGCTATCAAAAACTTTCAACACCTTTGCCTCAAAATCTTTCACTTAGGGTCCAAAAGAAGATACACAGTGCCCAGTGATAACTTTAAGACACAGATCTATTGTCAGTAGACTGGTAAGTGAAGAATGGGCATGCTTTAAGGTTAATAAACCAATCGGTGTAAGGCAGAATCTTAACAACATGCTTGAATTTAGAGAAGGAAAGCCAAATCCAACTCCAAAGCCAGCATTGGTTTACATGAATTGGGACTTCAGGAATACTAGATAGTAAAGACAAATATATTTCTGTATAGAAATAGTTTACTAGAATTAAATATTTTTACCATATATCAATTCCTCTTCATTAAGTGATTGTTTCTGGAGAGCTGTCTTCTCTTCTGTAGGTATTTACAATGTGAGGTTAGCAATGCAAGGCACTTTCCTATCTTCTGACAGAGAGAATCTGGGACATTCTTGTTCTTTGTCTGTCTGAGAACTATTGCTCAACAACTTTAGACATGTCATTTTTGTTCTTGGGTATCTCTGAATGGCTCTATAGAGTTCTCTTTGTCTGGACACCAACAGTGACCAACTGTCTGCCAAGGAAGATAACTTCAGGGGAGCAAACTACTAAGTTTATATAAAGACTTAGTTGAGAGAGTAAGAGTATTGACTGTGATTACTTTCTTGCCAGAATCATCCAATATATCAATGCATTGGGGAAAATTTGACCAGTAATTGATTAATACATTGCTTGAGTTTTTGAGATGAGTCCCACCATATACAAGGAATGACAAGGCTTCACAGGGAGTTTATAGTAAGAACAATGACTTTTCATAAGCCAAATACTCCCTCCTGCCTGCATGTGGGCCTCCTCCATGGGAAAATGATCCTGGAAGGGTTAACTCCATGATTTATCAGCTGCATTCTCACTGTATAATTCTGCAGTCCATAGGTTCATGGAATACTGCCAAAGGAAGCTTCCTTAGTCAAAGTTGAGAGCAGCCAAGAATATGGGAAGAAACCTATGTTTTAAGAAAACTTCTTCCATCATGGCCCTTTGACCAAAATTACAGCATCAGTATGAAATGGCCTCCAGTGGGGCAGGGCTCAAATCCAATCAGATGTAGATTAGATACTGAATAACAGTCATGACACTTTTTCACTAGTGGTTGTCTCTTGATGGACCTATTGGTATTGGAGTTCATGGCTCTACAGATGGGTAAATGTGTTGATATATTTTCTCCAGCAGAAGCCTATGAAAATAAACCACAGGAGAAATGTAACTTATTTAGGTTTTGCATGCAATGGGACAAAAATATCTTTCTTGATCCTGATGTTTAAAGTGGCTTATATTTTAGGTTGGATTTATATAATTAGGTAGCAGATATAGCATATTTTAGTATATACATGGAAGATATGAAACAAAACAAAGTATAATAAGTATAGAGTTAAAATAATGGGTGATATTTTGGGGTGTAAGCTGTAGTTCATATATTCCATTACTTTTTTGTTCTGTAGATATTTAAAGCCAAAATCAGCTCACATCGGTACAACTGGATCTACACAGATAATTTGTAATAGAAAAAAATTAACTGGCACTCATCAATGGCACACTGTAAGCATACAGTACACATCAAGAATATAAATAATTAAAATATCAGTTCTGTCTGAGATAGTCTTTTGTGTTTTTGAAACCTTTTTATGTCTCTTAATTTTTTTTTCTATTGATGTACTTGACTCACACCACAAAGGATCTCAAATATTTTGACTTTTCCTCACTTTTGTTTAAAATGTATTTACTTTAAAAGAAACACACACACACACACACACACACACACACACACACACTTCAGACATGTTGAGCCTGAGTGAGATAAATGCAGTTAGATTGTCACAGTGCATTTGTCTAGGTAAAGATTACATAAGACAGTGAACTTTAGGGGCTCAAGGAAAGCTCATGTGTGGAGAGTAGAGGGCAAGAGTACGTGGGTACCATCATATTGTAGGCATTCAAAAAGCAGTTGTTGAGTGAATGAATACATGAATTAAAATTAACTACTGAATGTGGAAAGCCTTGAATCAATGAGGCTTTGCCTTGCATACAGCCTGTTGGTTCACTGCCAAGGCTGCTTGACACAGACATTTCTATATAGAAGTGTCTGTTGAATCAGGTTTTCTTCTTCCATTATGTCCTCTTGCTATTTCTTCTCATTTCAAAACCAAGTGACACAGCATTTTCATTTATATTGAACCACCTGATTTACCTGCCACCTAACAAGGACACAGAGGATCTCCTAAAAAAATCAGCTGTATTTTGAAAATAAGGACACAATTTACCAGTTTTCATCTTGGTAGATGTAGAACATACAAAAGTTTTGTGTTTGTTTGACTGGTAATTAGAGATGACATAAATTGCATGAACTATTAGGAAAATAAGTACATGAATTCAGAAATCTTTAGACCAAGAAAACTTGCTTTCTTCAAATATCTAAATTCAAATTATATCTTCAACTCTGTATTTTAATGAGACATGTGGAAAGTGAGAACTTTATTCAAGGATTTCCTACATAACATTGACTTGTGGGCATGCTTGTATGATATTTTCTTAATAATTTATGTAAAAGAACCCTGGCACCTATAGACATTATTAGGCTTATGAGCCTCAGCTCTATCTGTAAAAGATAAACTCCATTATCAATTGTTCAATGCAGAATCATCAGCATTTAAATCACATATACACATATAGCAAAAATTGTGATGTGTATAGGCATACATACATTTTATTCATGCAGTTATATTAATCAAAAGACAAGAGGCTACAAATTAGACTTGGAAAACATGGAGGGGGCTTGAGGGAAAAAGAGAGGGGAGTGAAATAATCCTATTTCAATTAAAAACATATTTTAAAGGAAACATATAATATATAACAAAATATGTTGAAGGTACATTACTTGTTTAGCATGTACAAGACCCTAAGTTCAAGCCTCAGCATTGGAAGAAAAAAATAAAAGCTGAAAGAAAGAGGCAAGCATGAAAGAGAGAGAGACAGAGACAGAGAGAGAGATAGAGAAAGATAGGAAGGAAGGAAGGAAGAAAGAAATAGAGGGGAATCAAGTTGAAATGAACTCTTTGGTCCACATGTTGGGTTCATGAGAATAAAAGGAAAGCAGATGGAAGGGCCTTGAGGACTTATTCAAGACAAAGTCTAGGCTGATTTTGTATAAGCCTCTACTTTTAATTTTATTTTATTCCCTTTAGTAACAGGGATATTATTTTAGGAAAATATTAATAATAAAAACAATTTAAGTGAAATTCTAAGTCAGAACATGACTATTTGTTTTAGTCTATTTTTGATATTATATTATAATTATAACCTTTTTCCCATCCCTTCAAAACAGACCTAAATCCTCCTTTTCTCTTTTTTCAAATCCATGGCTTTTTTTTTTTTTTTTTTTGTATAAGTTTCTCTTAATGTGTGAACACAATTTCTCTCTCTCTCTCTCTCTCTCTCTCTCTCTCTCTCTCTCTCTCTCTCTCTCTCTCTCTCTCCTAAACAAGACCAACTCATCTTACAATCTCATGTATGTTTTCCAGACTGACCATATGACCATATGAATGGCCAGGACACTATTTGAAAAATAATAGCAGGTTTCCAGTCTTTGAATTTTCAGACAACTGTTTATTTTTTTTTAACAAAGAATTACTGATCTTTCTGAGAATTTATATCATAATCTTTGTTTTCGCTTTCTGTATATTAAACAACACAAGACAATTTAATTTGTAATCTAAGGATTTACCTTCACAGAATCAGATAAATTGTTTTCACAATTTTAAATAATTTCTGTTTAGATGAATTATTTAAGCATCTCAATATTACCAGCAAATATTCAGGAGATGAATCAGTTGCCTTAAGATCTCAATGGCAACTGCCTCCTGCATACTATCCCTAGCATCTGTATCTAGTATTTCCTTTTTTTTTTCCTGTGTGTGTCTGCTTAAATGGAATGGAAATTACACGAAAATTACATTCAATGGTCCTGGAAAGATGGCTCAACACTAAGAGCATTAGTTATTATTCCAGAAGAACCAGGTTTGATTTCCCAAAATATATGTGATGGCTCTCCACCATCTTTAAACCCAGTTCCAACAGTCTGACAGCTTTTTCTGTCTTACATTGGCATTACCCACAGTGGTCCAAATACATGCATCAAGGAAAAACATTGACAGAGATAAATTAATAACTTAAAAAATTAAAAAATATAATCTTATATAGACTCAAAAGAGTGAGCATCTACATAAATTCATGAATGATGCCAAAACAACCCAGTCTTAAATATCTTAATATATTTTTAAATATTATAGTTTCACAGTTGAAATTAATTTGACAATAAAATTTTTGTAAAGGAAAATAAAACAATTGTAATATGTCGTTGTTAGGAACATAACGATGTTCTAAATATAATGGAATAAATAACACTTAGTAGATCAATAAAAATATTTTGTATCTCTCAACACTATGAAAATGTGGCAGAAGAATTGTCACTCCATGCTTCCAACGATCATAAAAGTAAACTATTCACTTTTGAGTCTTTAAAGTAAAAATAGCTTATGAAATTTAAAAGTAGTAAGAGGATGTGGCTGAGATAAAAGAACAGGTATAAAGAAGAGACAGCAGAAATCTGCTTTTAATGCTAATTTTAAAAATGTACCAATACTGTGGTTGTACAACATTTTTTAATGAAATTTTATAGGAGTGGCGTTGAATAGCTGTGTAGTAAAGAATTAACCCATCATACAGAACATGCTTACTTGACATCTGACACAGAGAAGGCGTAGGTTGACCAACACTTTAGGAACCTTTCTATAGGAAGATGGTATTTCTGTTCTCAATTTATTTGACTTCTTATTATACCTTAATTAAATGAACTGTGGAATATTTCCCATTTCACAAATTGCATTGGAACATACAGAGTGCTAAAAAGGATCGTACCACATAGTTTTCAGTTTACAGTTGGCTCCTAAAAAGATAGATTGTCCCTTAAGTCCTCAGAACTGGAAAAAAAAAAAAAAAAAAAAAAAAGATTCCAGTTAATACCTAATGGAGAAAAGGCGGAGATGGAGGAAAGACAAGGGCTGATCTGAGATGAGTCACCACACTTAATGGAACAGAATGGAGAGTAGAGAGTAGAGAATTTGCATGTCTAATGGAGAGTGAGAGTATTTAAACATAGACTTCTTCAAGTCCTATTTCACTGGTGCTGGGCTAATGCCAAGAGGAGAAATAAAACCAACAGTGATCCCATGGTTACCCAACTTCCTTAAGTATTAGTGCTTGTATACATACGTTTTGTGAATACAGAAACTTCTCTTTCCTGTGAAAATCTTCGATATAGTACACCTAACTAAATAGCAGTAGTTTCACAGTGCTAACCTATATGTGTATTCCCATGACTGGGATGAAAAATTGCTTCTGAATCCTTGTAGATCTAACCATCCTCCAGGATCATGGTCTCCAGCAATTGACCACATCTGGGATGTCCTAATTTCCACCATGTGACAATTCAGGGCCTTGTGTACTTTATGAGTTGGAACAATGTGGGGATCATAGACAAGGTGGATTGTAAACACTGGTCTGCCTTCCCCAGATACTTTCATCAACTATGCCACACTTTACAGAAGGATCTAGATTGAGGCATGTATTTGAAGTTTACCATGTGATACCATGGCACTGTGCTCTAGCCTAGGGTTTCTCAAACTCTCTAATGCTGAGATCCTTTAACACAGTTCCTCACGTTGTGACAACACCCCTGGCCATTAAATTTTGTTGTTGCTCATAACTCTCATAACTATAATTTTGCTACTATAATGAATCATATGGATCATATTGTAAATATCTGTCTGATGATGAGAATATCTAATATGTGACCAAAAATAAAAAAAGGTTCTTGAACCTCGGGGTGTGAAACATTGATCTAGAAAGGTGGGATAGAGTCTGAATATTGTTTTGGTACTAGTATCAGATTTTTTAAAGCTTGAGATCGTCAAAATTAGAAGTTATTTTCCCAGGTACTTTATACATTCTATGCTTAGTCAATTAATGCAATTATCTTTTTCTCCTTAAAAATGATGCCCTCAAAATATTTAAAATGAAATGACTGTTGCTAGTTAACTCACAGTTTTAGTTGGCTTCCCCTCAAAATGACATAGATTTGGAGTAATTCCTGAGTAATTAAAAGCAACCCATTCTTAATGTTGTGACATCTTCTGTACACTAATTCGGTATCTTTTCACTTAAAAAATAATTGAAATGCAATTACATATGTCTTTTTTTCTAAAAAAAAAAAAAAAAACCACAGGCAAGCATATGGATAAATTACAGATGATTGTGAAACAACATGTAGGAAACTAAATACAAGTCTTTTGAACCTAGCAAGAGCTCTTTACAATTCCTCCAACTCTTCATTGCATTTCTTAAGTTACAAGATTACATTTTAAAAGAGTTTTTAAATTCTGATGATAGAAATGTCATTGTTCAATATCATATTCTCATGAAAATTAATTTCTGTAAAACACACATGTACACACACACACCCAAACTACTATATATACTATTCATATGTATATGAATAAGTTGATGAAAATAATATAGCATTAAAAGTTAGTACTTCTGACATAAAAGTCAATGATTTGTTTTTGCAATTACTAACATGTTAATTTTTATCCTTGTGCAGATAATTCTAAGTCTGTGTATACCATCTCTTGGATCATATAGTGAGAACTGAATGCAAGAAATAAAGACCATCTCGTGGAATTCACTTCATCAATCACTTGTGCTAAAAAGGTTAAAACTCTATGATGGGCTTCTAGTCCTTCATCATGTCTTTAGAATAATATATAAATATAGATGTACTTACATATACATACATACATGTGTAGAATTATATAATACATATTATGTATAATATATTAATAAAATATGTACTATATATATGTATATATATATGTATATATATATATATATGTGATATTACTTATATCCTTAGATATTTTCAAGTTGGTCAGGAAACAAAACAGAAAGAGTTATTGAATTTCCTCTGTGGTTATGGTGTTAGCTGTCACTCAGCACTTCCTTGGTTTCATGTAGCCTTTTGTAACATGTTTGCAATTGGAATTTACTTAAAATAGATAATGAAACCAACATCAGATCCATCTAGGGTGAGATTTTCTTTCATTACCAATCTTCTGATAATCTATTCTTAAGCCATTGATAACACTTTAACTAATATACTAGAATCAAGTTTGTTCCCTAAATACAAATAAAAGGCCCCTTTAATCATTTCCAGAATAATTTTAATATATCTGTTCCTATATGAATTTTAAAAAGAAGATTAAAGCCATCTTGTCCTCACTTCCTATTAAATGTGTTCCCAGGGAGTCATTTTCCCATAGACCCTCTGTGTTCACAAAGCATTTTTTCCATTTTTACACAATGCTTGATTACCTCCCATCCCACCGTAGCCAAAGCAACTGGCACTGCAGTAGTCTGGGTGCAGTCTTTGAAGAGATTGAGAAGAACAGCAATGGCCTATACTTCTGAAGCTTGACTGCTTCATAAGAGCTGCCCATTGCATGGCTCAGGGTAAGCCTGGGCTTTATTGACTTTTAGAAAATAGATATCCCAAACACACCCAAAGATATTTATAACAGATTGTAATGACAAGCCTAATGAAAACAGAGGTGTTCTGTTGCATTGTGGTGCTGTCGAATAGAGCAGGTGGTTCATGTTCAAGACACAAACAAAATTTATCCTTGTAAGGTAATCATATTTTCCATTTTTCCTTTGCTATGACTAATGAAATTACTCATCTGCCAATGCACCTTGTAATCTTGAATGAGAAATGACAGTAAAAGACTGTGTTTTCCCAGACATAATTATTTTTTTAATGTAGTAATTTAGTAGGAAATATCTGGTGCTAGAAACCCAACAAGTGTTAGTGAGGTCTTTGTAAACAATGATTAAAAAAGCACATGTAAACTTTCAAACCTCTTTAAGGTATATCATTCCTGCATGAAAGTTGGATGGATCTGAAGTAAAGAAGTCTTGAAATCCTGGGGGAAGAAGTAGAGTGAGAAAAGAGGAAGGAGGCATTGAAATAGTTTAAGAGTAGGAACACCTGAGATATAGTACCTTGGTAGTGAAATGTTTGTTCACTAAACTTTACAAAACATTAGATGTTAAAGTCTACTAAAGAGGCAATCCTGGAATCTGACATAAACATGAATCACTTTCCCATTTCCTATCCCTTCTCCTCTCTTGCCAACCCCCATTTTACTCCTCTCCTGTCTTGTCTTCCTCCCTTTATCCAAGACCACCTCCCATACAGAGATTTTCTTCATCTTCCAATCAAGTGGTATTTTCAACATAAAAACAGGTTTAGAGTATAATACTAGTATCTTTTTAAACTTATTAAATATAGTCTCATTGATGATAGTTGAATTTGTTCTTATAATATTCCCTGTATTTTCAATTTATTACAAAATATTATGTAAAACATACTTATATTTTTTGAATGTGTCAGTCTAAAGTATTAACACACTTTTAGTGCAAATTTTATAGTACATCCTGAGTAATTATTCCATTAAATAATTCCATTAAAAAATTCTAAAGCAGGCTAAAATAATGCCAAACGTAGAGAAAGAACGTACTCTTTTCCATAGCAACTTCTTCCAGAAGCCAGGAGGTTGACCTCTGTACTTCTATTTTCAGCTAATTTCTAGTGTTGAAAATAAATTCATTTTCCAGATACAAAGGTATCACACACACACGCACACACACACACGCACACACACACGCACACACACACACACACACGTGTGAGCATACACACACAGACCACATAACATTACACACACAAATATACACCACAAACACACACACACACACACACACACACACACCACATACACAATACACACTTATCATACCGATAGACATACATACAAATCAGACACATACACATATACACAATACATACACCACACTCCTACATGAACCACACACACAGCCTACATACACATCACACACACACATAAACACACACACATTATAATTAATGTGATTAATATGAAAGGTTCTGATTTTGTGGACTGTTCATATATTACCAGGGATCAATGTTCTAATTTCATGCAAAGAATAAAATATGCTTTGAAAGTTTTTGTTTTCTTTACAATCATAGCTTAATTTCAATACTATTTTAGACATCCAGTCAAATGAGAATGAGTCAATGAACAGGCAGGATGTTACAGAAATGTAGAAATATTTTTCAGGTAATGTTTCTTTTGAAAATGCATACAATTCTTCAGTATAATATTATTTCTTCTTTCCAGTAAATATAAAAAGAACACAATTTTCTTCAGGATTTTATTTATTATAACCTTTGGGAAAGGTCCTGCTTCTTCAATTTCTTTATCTGAAAAGTGAAAATAATGATGTTTGCTATTATATTGTCCATAGAATTCACAGAAAATGAATGTGTACATAAAACCAATTTATAAAGGAAATGTCATATGCTAATATGTGTTCACTACTATTGTTGTTATAATGAATTAATATTTTAAGCAAAATTGATACTGACACATAAAAACTCATGAAAAAGATTTATATTGTTAAGATGCATTATTATATACAGATTAAGAGAAATAAGATTTTTTTTTGTTATTAGGATGTTTATTTTTAACTTTAAATTTAAAAAAAAATCCTACATACAACCTGCTGGGTCCACTACATACTAATGTGGGTATCTTGGTGGGCGGGACATTGAGCACCTTCCTGTGCTAAGAGAGCAAGTTATCAGCAGAAAGACTTCTCAATTCTCTGTCTATAGTGTGTAGGTCTTCAACAATGCTATTTCATGATATTTATTGACAATACATAGAAATGTGACCTAAGGCTGGCCTTATTGATGTCCAACATTCCCATGCTCTATCTATTTATCTATAGAGTATCCTTCCATCTGATTTTGCATTTTCAAACATCTAATCGTTGAACAATATCTGGAGTTATACATTATTGCTTATTCTGCCTAGAATAGCTTCTTTTTTTACTTTTCAATGTTTTTTGAAAGCTCCAATAATTCCTTGAAACCATAGTCAAAACACATATCCCTTTGGGTGATATTTTGTGAATGTCTGCAGACAAAATAAATTTCTTTATATTTTTGTGAAACTCTGGAGAGTTCTGTTACTCGGCACAGATCAAGCACATCTAACCACTGGCAGAGACTTCAAAACTTCCTTTCCCCTCATATGAGAGAGTTTACAATCTGGAAATTAGCTTTTCAGTAGATAAGGAAACTAGATGGCTAAAGCACAAGTTCTGTTCCCAAAATAGCTAAAAGCATTCAAAAATGGTCTCTCAGTAATTGGGTATGAAGATTACATTTGTGTTTGTGTGTGTGTGTGTATGTGTGTGTGTGTGTGTATGTATGTGGTATGTGAGATTCTTTTTTTTCTTTTTTTTTAATTTATTTTTCTTATTTTACATAGTAATCCCAGTTTCCTCTCCCTCCCTTTCTCTCTCCCTTCCTCCCTCCTCTTTCCCATGCCCCAGATCACCCTCCCATCCCATCCCCCCCCACACTCCACAGGGAGAATGATGCCTTCCAGGAAGGATCAACAAAATCTGTCAAGTCATTTGGAGTAGGGACTAGGCCTTCCCTCCTGCCTGTAAGTTAAGGGAGTATCACTTCATGGGGACATGGGGAATGTAACTCCCAAAATCTTTTTGTGTACCAGGGTTCCACTGTCAGAGGTCCCTTAGACTGTCCATGTGTATGTGGTGTGTGGTGTGTGGTGTGTGGTGTGTGGTGTGGTGTGTGTGTGTGTGTGTGTGTGTGTGTGTAGGGAGCATGGTGTGTATGTGCATATATGTTTGAGTATGTATATGTGTGATGTGTGTATGTGTTTATACGTGTGTGTTTGGGTGTATGCATCTCTGTATGTGTTTGAGTACTTTTGTGTTTGAGTGTGTGTAGTGTGTTGAGACAGTAGTATGTGCCACATGTAGTGAAATCCTGCTCTCCTCAAATTAGCTGCACTAATGCACAACCAGATATCTTCTGACTTGTTGCTCTAACTGGTTCTACTTACTGAAGTTCACATATTCCATAACTATCTTTTGGCTGATTTACATTGGGTTTCTGCTCAAACATCACTTACAACACAGAAAGGGAAACTGACAAGTGAAAGAAAATCATGTTAATTATTCTCCCTATTTTCTACATGCTATCACATCATATTTGTTTATCTTCCACCACCTCCATCCTAATATCTTTCTATTCAGCATCAGGAAAACACCATAAAATAGAAAAATAATATTTCTCTGGGGTGAGAGAATTGATATACCAAAGACAGTATGTAGTAAAAGCTTTGATACATTTTGCCAACTTTATATCTAGAGGTACTTTTTTTTGCTATCACAATCATTAGGCAGCATGCATAATCTTAATACAGATATTTAATTACACCATTTATTACAGCTATCACTTACCTTGTTCTTACAATATACCAATCATGGTGTTAAGTGCTGTAATCTGTTAAGTGTATTTTTACATGCATTAAGTCTACCAATCTGCACTCCTGCTGGCAGTGTAAGAGTGCCCAGTGGAAGGTAATCTCATTTAAAAATTCTTAATCATTGAAAATAATGTCATACTCTTTAATTTAAAGTTTTTAAAAGGAAAGATGAGAGAGTAGCTTTTACATCCTTTTACTGGTCGTTTTATTACATTTAATAAGCACTAACACTAATGTAGTAAAGTACCACAAACCAGGTGATCAACATATCAGAAATAAATTGTCTCTGCATCCTACAGGGAAAAGTTCCAAAATAGCTACATCAACCAGGCATACTCTTCTAGGAAGCTCCACAGATCACACTCTTGTGGCACCAGCCTGTCTCTATGGTGGACACTGTGCTCAGTCAGTTTAACAAGGACAGCAGTTAGGTTGCAACATTCTCGTCCTCAAATGAGTCATCTTGATTTGATCATCTGCAAAATGCTATCTTTAAAAGATCACATTTTGGTTTTTAATTCACCAGCTTTACTACCCTTCACATGGATGGAATTCTCCTCACAATCTAAGGCTCATTGCTACTTTTCTGGCTTCTGCTCAAATATCACCTCTAAAGAGAGGACTTGCCACAGATGAACATATATCAAGTAAATGACTCCACACTCCACAAGACTGTACAGCTATTCCACAATGACTACGTCTCTGTCACAGTGAGACCTCCTGGTATCCCAACATGCTTCCAGTCCTAAGATTTCTCATGGGGAGGAGGCTATAAAAGGATAGCCCATGGATGAGAAACTAACTCCTGGGTCTTGTTTTCTCTGTTCACTTTCTCCTTGAACTCCATGTGAGAACAATCACAAATTATAAACACAATACACAAATGTCCTCCTGATAATAAATTTCTATACATTTTTCTTTTCATTGGTAATAGATTCTTTTCTCCTTTTTTCTCTTTTTAAAACAATCTTATTTTACATACCAATCCAAGATCCCTCTTCCTCCTGTCCTATTACTGCCCCTACTTCCTCCCCACCCCACACTCCACTCCTCAGAGAGGGCAAGGCCTCCCATGGGGAATCGATAAAGTCTATCACAACACATAAGACAGGACTAAGGCCTTCATCCCTGTATCTAGGCTGAGAAGGGATTCCCTCTATAGGGAATGGTTTCCAAAAATCCAGTTCATGCCCTAGGGATAAATACTGGTTCCCCTGCTAGTGGCCCCATAAACTGTCCAAGCCACCCAAATTTCACTCACATTCAGAGGTCCTAGTTAAGTTTTGTGCAGGTTGCCCAGCTGTCAGTTCTGAGTCAGTGAGCTCCCACTTGTTCTTGTCAGCTGTTTCTGTGGATTTCATCCCAGGCCTAACTGGGGATGTCTGCATTGTCTTCCATCAGTTACTGGATAAAGGTTCCATGATGGCATCTTAAGTAGTCATCTATCTCATTACAGGAGAATGGAAGTTAAGGTACCCTCATCATTATTGCTTAGATTCTTAGCTGGGGCCATATCAAGGTATCTTTTTTCTTGCTCTCCCTCTCTATTCTTCCCACAACTTGAACTTCCTGAGATTCTTTTCTTATACAATATATCCTGATATAGAGTCTCTTCCCTTTACTCCTCACAGCTCCTCTCTATCCCTCCTTGCCTCTGTATCTACTTCCTTTCTATCTCTTTAGAAAAGAATGGGCTTCTAAGAGATGACAATCCAACATGACAAAATACAGTAACACAAAAATTATCACCTTGAGCCTGAACAAGGTAACCCAACAGAAGAAAAACAGCCCCAAGGGCAGGTACAAGGATCAGGGACAGATTTCTTCACCCACTCAGAAGTCCTATAGAAATACTAAACTAAAAGCTATAATACACATTGAGAAGACCTGGCACAAAACTTTGATTACTTCATTAGTCTCTGTTTATTAATATGAGCCTTGCTCAGATGACTCAGAGAGGATGCTCTCTTGAAGAAAAATTGTAAACAACCATATTAAACCTAAACTATTGAGCATGCTACAGTGTGTCCTAAGTGTATCAGGTTTTTCCCATTTAGAATTCCACTCTAGATTTGTGTTTCATGTCTCTGCTTAATTTCTGTGTCAGTTTTTCAGATATTCCTTTTTTATGACCTTGACAGTTTTCAAAATGAAACTATTAAGTATTGCATAGAAGAACCATCAATATGTATTTATGTTGTGTTCCCATGAACAGATTGGGAGAATAAAATCCCGACCATGACCATGGGGATAGACCTGTCCACATTGCCTGTTGTCAGGAGGGAATCTGGCCACTGTCATTTACCTCTGAGTAACTATAACTCTACTGGTCATGGTGTATGTGGCCTTCTCCTACTCTATTGTTACCAATTTTCTCCCTCTTTACTTTAAAAGAGAATGAGTAAGTCTAGACACCCTTAAAAATGGAAAGAAATTAATAGCTAAACAGCTAATTAACATATATGATATAGGTACACATACTATATATATATATATAGTATGTATATATATATATACTATATACATATATATATATGTATACATGTATATGTATTATGTATTTTCAGTAGAGAACTGAACCCAGAACTTTGCATATGTAATGTCTTTAGGGGAAAAAATCCTAAAGTTTTGTCTTGTTTTATTGTTTTTTTTTTTTTTTCAGACTGACTAAATTTAAGCCAATTACATAATTATTAGCAGGAGAACTCGTGTATTTCAAGTGTCTGGCTTCTTCTTTTTTTAGCAAGAATTCTAATTGCTCTTAATAACAAAACATAAACAGAGTCAGAGATAGAGGGTAGGGGGAAGCTGAAAGATCAGAGAAGCAAAGCAGCAAGCCACTAGAGAGTTCTTACTCATATCCTAGACCAAATGAGTGATTCTGTTGCCAGGAATGCTCAGACTGAAAATTCTCCCTTGGAAACCTCAAACAGATTGACTGTCTAAAGGCAGCTCTTCAGACCACATTGAACTCCTGTCTCCTCCCACCTTATATTTCTCTCTGCTCAGCTGTATGACTGCTGTCTCCTCCTCCCCAATGCTGGGAATAAAGGCATGTGATCCCAAGTGCTGGGATCACCTTTGTGTGAGCTATGTTTCATACTGGATCAATTTAATGTAGCCCAGAGTGGCCTTGACTAGATGAGATCCCTCTGCCTCTGTGTCCTGAGTGCTGGAATTAAAGGTGGGTTCCACCAGTGCCTGGCCTCTATGGCTAGCTAGCATAGCTAGTTCTGCACTCTAATTCTCAGGCAAGCTTTATTTGTTAGATCATAAACATAATATCACCACACCTTTTGTTTCAACTAAAGTTTGCATTCACTCTTGATTTTCTCTTGGGTTTTTTTAAAAATTATTTTTATATTCTACATTTGCTGTTTAGAATTTTGTAAGAAGCCAAATTTCCTTTCACCCCAGTTTTTTCTTAGTCATTTCATTCATTATCCATACAGACCGTTCAGTTTATTTTACTTGAAATTTATAAAAGATTGTTCTCACTATATTGTTGATTTATTTTCCCTCAAATAATCTCATCTACAGCTTCTGAAATTCTTTCATATTGACACCTGCATTTAGCTTGACCCACATCATTTCAAACATTGTATACTTAATCAATGTCAATGAAGTATGCTTTGGGGTGGTCAGGAATTTTCCCTACTCAATACACAAGAGGCAGCCATCGTACACTATCCTCACCCCCATTTCCAAAAGCCCTGCAATAAATAAATGTCTGACTGTTGTTATTACTGGGAAATATTCTAATATACAGATGTTCCTAGCTTACTCATCCTGTCACAGGATGAAGACTCAAATTCAGTCTCTGATATTATGAACACAATCGATACTGCTCACTGGTTTTTGGGAGTATACTTTATTTCAATAAAATAAATCATACTAAGATTGTTGGGGTTTTATATAAATTCATGTATAACTAAGCCTTTAAAAGGTAGTTGTATCAGTTTTCATTTCCTATAACAATAATCAAAACATTTGCAGATGTGACTGCTAAAAGGCGCAAAACCCTCATGAAAGAAATGAAAAAAAAAACACATTATAATCTGGCACATATAGAAAATTTAACAATTTAAGATGACAACTCTCCAGAGTTAATGTACAGATATAATATTATTGTGTTCAATATCCTATCAAACAATTTGTAGAGATAGTGAAAAGTCTGTAATTCAACTGGAAGGTATAATCATTTAAATTAGCAAGATAATTATAAAGAGCCTCAAAGGAAAAACAAAACCTCTTATGAAGTAATTTAAACTTATAAAAGGATAAATTGAGAGATCAAAGATGCATGATAAAATTTAAAATCTGACCTTGGGAGGATCTGGGAGGTTTTAGGAGAGTGAAAGCCATAATCAGATTATATTGTATAAAAGTATATTTTCAATAAATAATTGACCTATGAATATTTTGACTTTTGATGTAGTATTACATCCACTCAATGAAAAAGCAGCCTTTTCAATAAAGAATATTGCTAGGAAATTTGGCCACACAAAGAAAAAAAAATGAATTGTACCTCACATTTAATATTTTATAAAAGATTGATTCAAAATGTATTGATAGATTAAAGATATAAGATATTGTGTAAAATGATAAATCCTCTAAAACATTACTAATAAGTTTGCAACCTCATTTCTATTAGCTAATTTCTATACTATTTTTTTAAACACATCCTTAAAACTAAAATTATTTAGCACATTTTGGTAATAAAACAACAAGCCAAACACTAAGGAAAAATTTTTCAAGTTATCGTTTTCATTTATATATAAAGAATATGTAAAACTCCACAATAACAATATGACACAGCTCTAAAAATAGACAAAATATCAGAATCATAAAATTTTCAAAATTGACACAAGAGACATAGCTATTTACATTAAGACATTCAACTTTACTGATTGTCACAACATGCAAATTGAAAGTCATGAGATATAGCTATATATATTTCCAGAATTGCATTTTAAAATCTGACAGCACTAAATCCTTTCTGGCATGTCAACAAAAAGAAATCTCTGCTCATCAAAATTGTAAACCACATAGTTTTCAGTTCAAAGCAAAGGCTGTTTTCAAATAACCCTCTTTTTTTCTCAATTACAATTTTTCTCAATTTATAAATAAGCAATATACATGTTTATGAAGAAGCATGGGAATTAAAATCAACAGTATATAACTGAAACCAAGTGGAGCAGTTTACAGAATGGGACCAATAAATAAAAACCTGTCCATTCCTATTTTGTGTTGAATGATATTAACTATTGATTTGTTGAAAAATCAAGGTACTACAATTGCTAACACTAACAAAGCAACCTATTAATAAATATTAATAGTTTTTGAAAGATAGTCTTTCTATATATGGAGTATCCCAATTTATGCTGAAGAAAAATATATTCCAATTCACATAAACAGTATGTTCTCATATATAAAATTATTCATAGATTCAATGAAAACCTCACAGTAGAATGACAACAATAGCTAAGCTATTCATACCTGGTTTATCCAAAAGGAAAGGAAATTCCTGTGATTAAATTAATTATAAAACTTGAAAAAAAAACTTGAGTACCCTAATCTTTTAGATATTGCAAGGATAGTGTGCTTTATTATGTCTAAAAATATATATCATGAAGGAATTTGGTTTTGTTTCAATAAACTAGGTTAAGTGCAATGAACATTCATTCACAAAGAAATGTTTAAATACTTATTAATTAAAACCCAACAATTAATGGTTGAATGTGAGGAAGAAGGATAGTACTGGACAATATGGTTTTCTAGAATGAATTAATTTCATAGTAATATTATTATGTGAACCAAAGTGTAACAAATATTTTAAAAATTGTTTATTTGGGGATTTATAGTATTTCAGTTTAGACTTTGGCATCTTCTAAATAGAGGGGAATACAAGGAAGAAAACAACACATTGAGAATAAAACTTCTTGTACATGAAGAAAAGAAAATGGAGCCATGGGCTCAGGAGACAGTTCTTTGTGATGGCTGCAGCCAGCACTTCAGCTATACATTGAGACAACCACAGTTACTGTGTGAAGAATTCAGAAGAATGAGACTGGGGGAGATACATCTAGCATTTGTCAACTTAACCCCCATGATCTGAAAGCAACTTCTGGACTTTTATTTGAAAGAAAGAATTCCATAAATAAAAGTGTTAAAAAAAAAATGTCTCACCACTGAGAACACCATTTTTCTTGCCTTGTGATTAGATTTTAAAGGTGTGAAAACCATCACATTAGTTTAGATGTTATCAGGTGTAGTGATACTTAATGGCACATTATAGTTCTAAGTTTCCTTAAGCTTTAAATTGCTAAATCTACCCTTTCTCCCAGTAGGTAGGACTGCCCTCTCTCCTGGTGTGTCTGCTGTCTTTCCCAGTCAGCAAAGCCTCTCCTCCCTCACTCTACCAGAGGTGAACTCTTCTTCTTAACTAAATTGTTGTCTAGCTAGGAATCTTGACTTTGAGAAAATAGATGTCTGGAGATTTGTTTGACACAAGCCCCAATGGAGTCTTCATAGAGAACAAAAACATGACATTGCTTCTAAAAGAAATATATGTTCCTGCTAATCAGAGATTCTCCTGCCAGCATGAGGCACTGCTCCAGAGACAAAGACTAATAGTCACTACATCCTCCATCTTTTTATGGACACAGACAAAGAGCACCCAAATAAATTAGATTTGTCAAGGCCTGAGTACCATTAGGAATGTCAGCCAAGTATGAATTAGTCTCATAGCAGTGGGCAGAAAAGTTTCTATTGCACTTCCCAGAGGCCTCCTTCTTGGGAAACAGGCAGGCATGGCTTCTCGCTCACCTGTTTCCCCTAAATGTCTTCTCTACCTACTGTTTTCAGGAAATCCACATCACTGAGTTTATTTTTTTTAAAGGTACCAAGGACTATCTTGGAAAAGCATAACATGCTGCTTCTCCTGTGTCCTTTTGAGGTTTCTCTATCTTTATAATTCTCATCAATGCACACTGTAGTATTAGGCAGGAATTAACCCTTAAGTAGGTCAGAAAAGAGCCATTTAAATGGATCACCACTTTTCTAATGCAAGTATATTTTTAGCAAAATGGCTAAGTCATAAATAAAGCAAAGCTTTAATCATTATTAATAATATTTATGTTTTATATGCATAATATATAGATTATTCATGCCCATTAAGGTGTCAAATAAGTTGATATTGAGGAAAACTCCCTTCAAAACAAGGGACATTTTAAAGGAAAACTATTCTTCTATCAATCTTATATAATACACTGTAGACAATAGAAGAATGTTGGCAAAATACACATTTAACAGCTATCTCTTGATACTTGTGAAATAATATTTTATGAGGGAGTTTTGGATTGTAAGTTGGTTAAAAGGAGTAGGGTTATGACTTTTATATCCTAAACTATAGAAATAAATTTCTATATTTGAAGTATAAATTTGTTTTATCATTTGCACAGTAAAGATTCTAGAACTCTAATGAAACTTTAAGAATTAGAAAATGGACTGCAAACTTTTATTAAATACATCACTTATATTTTATAAATCTTTACATTTATTGTGAACATCATTTTACTCACCAAAGAGTAAACTGAATATAACTAAAATAATAAAAAAATATATATATATAGAAGGAGAGCAAAAATGCCACTTACATGAAAAAGGAACAGACACTCCACATCCAGGACACCAAATGTCTTTCTTCATTATACTAAATAGGTACAGCTGCTTGATAAGTGAACAGCAAGTAATTTATAGTCCATTAAATAATTCTCTAACTGAATTGTACATCTCTGAGCATGCACATGTCTCCTCATTTATCTGTGTCTTTCTTCATTTACTAAAATAATTATTTATTGAATGTCATGACACTGAGAATTCAAATATGATAAGCGACTGTCCCTGTGATCTGAGAACTTACAGCCCCATAGAAAGCAATTATGCACTGAGAACACACATTGTGATCATGAAAAGGTAATTATAGTCACAAGCAGATAAAACAACATCTCTACTCATAGGGATGTGTCTAAATTGTTTTCCTGAAAAGAACTATGAAGCAGTTGTGAAAGATATAAAAGGTATGGTGTGATTTTTTTTTCTTTTTTTGTACATCTGTATTCTAACTTAGGTAGAACTCTTCTTAATAACCTGGTAGAAAGAGCCATAGAAGTCATCCCAAAGCAGATGAGTTTAGATATAAAATTAAAAAAAAAACAAACAAAAAACGGGGCTGGAGAGATGGCTCAGAGGTTAAGAATACTGGCTATTCTTCCAAAGGTCCTGAGTTCAATTCCCAGCAACCACATGGTGGCTCACAACCATCTGTAATGAGAACAGGTGCCTTCTTTCAGCCTACAGGCAGAAAGAATACTGTATGTATAATTAATAAATAAAATTAAAACAAAACAAAACAAAAAAAGAATAAGGAAAGGTTTTAAAAGTACATAGAGTAGCAATGCTGGCATGAATAAACAGAACAAGAAAGAAAGACCCAAGTAGAGGTTGCTTGGAGATAGGCACATAGAAATGAATGAGTACAACTATCTAAGGAGAAAATCTCTGTTATTGAATGGTGCCAATACAAGAATAAGCAAAATGGATTGAGACAAGAAAAAACAAAGTATACAATATTTAAGTATGATTCCACTTTTATTGATTTCTGTTGATTGAAGTTAAAAGGCAAATGAGTGAATGTGCAACCCAGTAAGACTTTGAAAGGGTGACATCTCCTTAACACAGTAATATGTAGATAGTATCCTACCATATTTTTTTCTCTACTTTTATTTCTATAAAATGGTAAATTCTTCCTGAGGTATACAGTGGTTGGAGGCACATGAGAAGAAAATATCAAGGGCATTTAAAATGCAAATATTTATTGGTTAATAAATACAAGGCAAAGGGAGACCGCAGAGGCAGAGAAGGGATAGTATAAACAAAGGCAGAGAGAGAAGAACTCAGGGTGTGTACTGGCAAGCTAAGAATGAAATGGAGTTTCAAGGACATTTTAGTCAAACACACAATGCAGTCTCAAGCAATATTTCACATGAAGAGTCCTTCCAGTCATTCAAAAAACCTGCATTTTGGTCACTGAGTATTTAGCCATGGGCTGGGAACAGGTACTGGCTGAAAATTCAAATGCATTCATGGAAGCAACTGTTGTGGAATATCCATACACATGTAATCTTGGCATTCAGCTGGCTGAGATGGGTGAGGCACAGGTTCAAGGCCAGCAGGAGATAAAGGGAACCTATTCCAGAACATAAATAAAACTAAGAAAGGGCAATAAAACTTGATTTTATGAGTCTCTCAGCATCTGTGGAGGAACTTAATATAGTAACTATACTGTCATGTTTAAATGCTGCCATAGGACAACAGAAGAGAAGGAATGTCACTATCACCATTGGACTCCAAGCTGGATTGCTGCAAGAGTTACACCCTACGAAAGCAGCATTAGGCTTGATAGGAAGGACAGAAATCCCTGTGCTTGGGTAACAGAATGACAAATACTCATACTAAGAAGTTTCCAGAAAAGTAATTAATTCACTGTGATTAGAGAACAACAATACTGTGGAAGGGATGATGACACAACCTGAGAGCCATGAATAAAACTGAGAGCTTTGCCCTTTCCATGGCCGCAGTGCCATGGTGTGTCTTCTTAGCTTACCATTGGGACACTTGGCTCACAAAGTGGTACCATTGACAGAATAACCTATGTTGTATAGACAGGCAAACACTACTTTTGTGTATCCAAAACTATCCACGAGAAATTTATCTGTATTTTTCAGTACTGTCAACAACCATATTGTGTACTATATACAAAAAGGGACATCAGTTAGCCAAGTCAACAAGAATACCAGTCCATTGCCAGGAAATAATCAACTTGAGGGCTGAAATCAACAAAATAGAAACCAGGAAAACAATACAAAAAATCAATGCAACAAAGAGTTGGTTTTTTGAGAAAATCAACAAGATTGATAAACCTTTATCCAAATTAACGAAAAAGCAGAGACAGAACATGCAAATTAACAAAATCAGAAACGAAATGGGGAACATAACAACAGACACAGAGGAAATCCAGACAATTTTCAGGTCATACTTCGAAAATCTGTATTCCACAAAAATTGAAAATTCAAAGGAAATGGACAAGTTTCTGGATAACTATCACTTACCAAAATTAAATCAAGAACAGACAAACAACTTAAATAGACCTATAACCCGAAATGAAATAGAAGCAGTCATCGAAAGCCTTCCAACGAAAAAAAGTCCAGGGCCAGATGGATTCAGTGCAGAATTCTACCAGACATTCAAGGAAGAACTAATACCACTACTCCTCAAACTGTTCCACAAGATAGAAACAGAAGGTTTACTGCCAATCTCTTTTTATGAGGCCACAATAACTTTGGTACCCAAACCTCACAAAGACACAACTAAGAAAGAAAACTACAGACCAATATCCCTGATGAACATCGATGCAAAAATACTCAATAAAATAATGGCAAACCGAATTCAAAAATACATCAGAGAAATCATCCACCATGATCAAGTAGGCTTCATACCTGGATTGCAGGGATGGTTTAACATACGAAAATCTATCAACGTGATCCACCATATAAACAAACGGAAAAAGAAAAACCATATGATTATCTCCCTAGATGCAGAAAAAGCCTTCGATAAAATTCAACACCCTTTCATGATAAAGGTATTAGAGAGGTCAGGGATAACAGGAACATACCTAAACATAATAAGAGCAATATACAGCAAACCAACTGCCAACATCAAACTGAATGGAGAGAAACTTAAGCCAATTCCTCTAAAATCAGGAACAAGACAAGGCTGTCCTCTCTCTCCATTTCTCTTCAATATCGTACTAGAAGTTCTAGCTAATGCTATAAGACAACAAAAGGAGATCAAGGGCATCCAAATTGGAAAGGAAGAAGTCAAACTGTCTCTATTTGCAGATGATATGATAGTTTACATAAGCGACCCAATAAACTCTACCAGGGAACTCCTACAGCTGATAAACACCTTCAGCAAACTAGCAGGATACAAGATAAACTCAAAAAAATCAGTAGCCCTATTTTTTTTCAGACGACAAAGAGGCAGAGAAAGAAATCAGAGAAACATCACCCTTTACAATAGCCACAAGCAACATAAAGTATCTTGGTGTAACGCTTACCAAACAAGTAAAAGATCTATATAATAAGAACTTTGTGACTCTAAAGAAAGAAATTAAAGAAGATACCAGAAAATGGAAAGACCTCCCATGCTCTTGGATAGGTAGGATAAACATAGTAAAAATGGCAATCTTACCAAAAGCAATCTACAGATTCAATGCAATCCCCATTAAAATCCCACCACAATTCTTCACCGACCTTGAAAGGATAATAATCAACTTTATATGGAAAAACAAAAGACCCAGGATAGCCAAAACAACCCTATACAATAAAAGAACATCAGGAGGCATCACCATTCCTGACTTTAAGCTCTACTACAGAGCTATAGTTCTGAAAACAGCCTGGTATTGGCATAAAAATAGACAGGTAGACCAATGGAATCGAATTGAAAATCCTGATATTAATCCACGCACCTATGAACAACTGATTTTCGACAAAACAGCTAAAATTATACAATGGGGCAAAGACAGCATCTTCAACAAATGGTGCTGGCACAATTGGATGAGGGTGTGTAGAAGACTGCAGATAGACCCATGTCTGTCGCCATGCACAAAACTCAAGTCCAAATGGATCAAAGACCTCAACATCAATCCAGCCACATTGAACCTCTTAGAAGAGAAAGTAGGAGGTACCCTTGAACAAATTGGTATAGGAGACCGCTTCTTGAACATAACTCCAGGGGCACAGACACTGACAGAAACAATTAATAAATGGGACCTCTTCAAACTTAGAAGCTTCTGTAAGGCAAAGGACACAGTTGACAAGACCAAACGGCAGCCCACTGACTGGGAAAAGATTTTCACTAATCCTATATCCGACAAAGGGCTGATCTCCAAAATATACAAAGAACTCAAGAAACTAGTCAACAAAACACCAAATAACCCTATTAAAAAATGGGGTACAGAACTGAAGAAAGAATTCTCAATGGAGGAAATCAAAAAGGCTGAAAGACACTTAAGAAAATGCTCCACATCCTTAGCTATCAGGGAAATGCAAATCAAAACAACTTTGAGATACCATCTTACCCCTGCCAGAATGGCTAAAATTAGAAACACCAGTGATGACTTATGTTGGAGAGGATGTGGAGAAAGTGGAACACTCCTCCACTGCTGGTGGGAGTGCAAACTCATACAGCCACTTTGGAGATCAGTATGGCGGTTCCTCAGGAAAATGGGAATTAGTTTACCACAGGACCCGGCAATCCCCCCTCTTAGGCATATACCCAAAGGATTCACATCAATGCAACAAAGACATCTGTTCAACTATGTTCATAGCAGCACTATTTGTAATAGCAAGAACCTGGAAGCAACCTAGATGCCCTTCAATTGAAGAATGGTTAATGAAGATGTGGCACATCTACACAATGGAATACTACTCTGCAGAAAAAAATAATGGTATCTTGAAATTCGCAGGCAAGTGGATGGCACTTGAAGAAACCATCCTGAATGAGGTAACCCTGTCACAAAAAGAGGAACACAGTATGTACTCACTCATATATGGATTTTAGACCTAGATCAAATGATCACCAGCCTATAATTCACATCACCAGAGGAACTAGGATACAAGTTGTATTCTAAGAGATTCATATAAAGTCCCTCACAGAACTGGGAAGGGACAAGTCCCCCAGACCTCAGGTATAGTGGGGGAGGACAGCTAATGGAGAGAGAAGTAGGAGAAAATGAGAGGGAGGAGAGGAAGGCATGTGCGACCAGGAGGATTGAGCCTGGTTAGGAATGGAAAATAGGAAAGAGAGAGAGAGACAGAGACAGAGAGAGAGAACATAAAAGAGGGAGCCAATATTGGTTTGAAGATAAAGTTGAACACAAAGAAAGGTCGAGGGAACTACAAGACTGCTCCCAACTAACAATCTCAGCTTCCGTGGAAAGGCTATCATAAATGCCCTTCCCGGAGAGTGAGATCAACAACTAACTTCTCCATGGAGTCCTCAACTAATGCCTGTTGAAAACAGGAGCAAACACCCATACATAAACACTGAGTCAAACTAGAACCCAGAAGCAGATGGAGAGGACAAGACCATGCGGTAGAAGTACATAGAGACAGCTTACCTGAACAAGGAGGAGCTAAGGGCCACTAGACTGATAGCTGGGAAGCCAACAGGGGTCTGACTCGGACCCCCCTGAATATGGGTCTCAGCCAGAAGGTCTGAGCAGTCTAAGAGACCTCAGACAGTGGAGCCAGGATGTATCCCTGGTGCACAAAAGGACTTTGCAAACATATCCCCCATGGAGGGATAACTGCCTTATTCTAGAGATAGGAGAGAAGCCCTAGTCCCTACTTCACAGGACCTGTCAGATCTACATGACCCCAACTGGATGGCATTCCCCTACATATTGTATTGTGGTGGGGGGTTGGGAGGGGAGGGTGTTTAGAGTGCATGGGAGAGGGTAGAGAGGGCAAAAGGTAGGGAAGGAGGGAGGGAGGGCTTGGGGGAGGGAGGGAGGGAGGGAGAGGGAACTGGGATCGACATGTAAAATAAAAAAAAAAAAAAAAAAAAAAAAAAAAAAAAACCCTTTGACTCCAAAATTTAAGTTGAAGAACAAGTTACTGGGGAAAAGTATATCTATTTTTGTTTCCACAGAAAATGAAAAGATGTGGATTCCTTCCAGACTAATGTGGTTTGATCACACCAGACCGCCTGAAACAGAGTACAAGCTGATCCTACATTCCAAACAGCTGGACAAAACAGCCCTACAGACTACAGCTAGGATATCTGAATCTTCTTCGAATTCCCCAAGACAGCGCCCCTCACCAGCAGGAAGTAGTTTGGAAAGAACGACGCCAAAATTCCCAAATATTGTGTATAAATGTTTGTTTTCATTTAATTGGACTTTGTTATATAAAATTAAATAAAAAATACTCTATATGCAAAAAAAAAAAAAAAAAAATAAAAAAAAAAAGAATACCAGTCCATTAAAATTTTGGGAAATGGATATGTAGAATCATATGCAAAACTCTAACCATACGTTCTGAGCCTAGTCACGTGGGGGAGCCCTGCCCCAAATGATGTGACAGGCTTTGATGATCCTCCAGAGAAGGCCTCACCTTTTCTGTGGATCAGAAGAGGGAAGGGATGGTGGTTGGTGGGCAGCATGGGAGAAAGGCAGGGAAAAGGGAAATGGGATTGGTATATGAAATAAGAGAGTTTCTAATTTAAATGAAAACAAAAAAATAAGTAAACACACACACACACACACACACACAAATTCTACAAAAAGTAATGTGAAAACTAATGCAGAGAAGACAAGAGGAACAACTAAGATTTGAGAAGACCTCACATTAGAAAGGATCACCTGAACAGAGACAGAAGTGGGGAAGGGACCTCCCCACTCCTTGGTGAGTGGAGGCAGAGAGGAATGTTGAAGAGACAGGAAGTAACACTGGTGCCACTAAAGGGAGAGTGTATATAAATCATCCAGGGTAGTGAGGATGCCAGCATGCCTGGGGGAAAGTACAAAAGGGAGAATATTAGGGACTGTGACCAATCTTTCAGAATGACAATGGATAAAGTTATAGGTTTTTAATATGAAAGAAACATAGCACACAAGCATTTCCATGAACATATTATGAACTTTTTGCAACTGAGAATTTTAATGCTTGAAGGCTGCACATTCAGAATTCTGTTAGTGTGATGTGTATTTTCTTTTACGTTTGTGCAGATATGGTATGTACACAGGAGTTTGGGAGTCAATGTACATGTATATGTGGAAGTCATAACACAAGATGAAGTGTCTTCCTTACTGATCTCTACATTTTTAATTGAGACAGAGTCTCTTGCTGGTCCTGAAGCTTACACAATACAGCATACTGTTTGGCCAACAAGGCCCAGAGAGCCCTCTGCACCTCCTCCCCAGTACAGGGATTGCACATGAGAGTCACTGTTCGTTCTTTTATTGTGTCAACTGGGACTAAAATTCATGTGCAAGTGTTTGTACAGAAAGCAATTTGTTGGTAGAGTTATTTCTCTAGCACCATATTTTCCTTCTATTCTGATCAGATAATGCTGCATCCATTTGGATGAGCATTAGAGGATAAAATTAGCCATATAGGAATATTTAATGCATTGTCTCAGTGTTTCAGTTGTATTATGAAAACTGTTACTGTTGTTGCTGTGCTATTTTTCAAAGTATTTTTCACACATTAATTCTTTTGATATATACTCACCTTAGCAGTGACAACCTGCTGAAAAGATTGATATTATGGATCTGTTGTTTCTGTGTGAAAGAAAGACACTGATATGCATTAGATAGGATAAAATGTTAGTGGCTCTGTATTATAAATCTGTAAGCGTAGCTCTCATACAAGCACAAATACATGAAACTTAGAGATATTCCACAAATAATGTTATAAATATCAAATTACAAGAAACTGTTCAATTAAGCAGTTACTTGTAATTTTTTAATACATAATAGAGCCTTTCAGAGTATCCTTGTATCTCATAAGTAGCTACCTAATATGGAGCTGAAGAGATAGCTCAGCCATTAAGAGCAAATATTACTCATGCAAAGCATGAGAATATAATTTCCAGCACCAAATCAGGCTGCTCATAACTGACTATAACTCCAGATCTGGGGGTATCCACAATCTCTGGCCTTTGTGATTACTTACACTTAAAGGTCTCTCTCTCTCTCTCTCTCTCTCTCTCTCATACACACACACACACACACACACACACACACACACCACATCAAAATGTATCTTTGGAAAAATAACAGGAAAATATATTATTTAATGTCCTTAAAATACATATGTTACATATACTTAAGCACATAAGTGCATATTTTTTTATATTTTAAAGTATTTTAAATACACATACAAATAAAGTAGGCTTATGCCGCTTGTGGTGATTATTCTCACCCTCAAACTAGCAAAAAACCCACTTCAAGGCATAGGAAACTGTCTTTTGAAGTACTGATCAAGAGAGTGCAGGGGCAATATAGTCATTGCGGTTGCCCTTGTTTGCCTCCCTGAATTTGAAGATAGACCTCATTGTTGAAAACATCTTACACAGAAATAAAGCTTGAATTGACCTATTGTGTACCTCCTGAGTACTAGACCTGGCAGTATTGGGACGTGCTGTGCATGCTGACAAGGAAAAAGAGAATTCAGTGGTCCTGCCCAGCTTTACACCTATGAACCACAATGACTGTTTAGACCCAGTAGTCCCAATGTGCAATAGTGGCACGTTAGCTTTCAGGTGACCAACATCTGTCTAAGTCAAGTCTACCATGCAGGAAATATTCCATAGCTTTCCTGTAAACGGTAGGCACACTCAGTAATGAGTCTATCTGACTGGTCCCCAAATTATACTGTTAAACACTGGCATTCTGTCACATTGAAGAGTGTCATTTTGTTTCTTTTTGGAGATTAACTGAAGCTGAATATGTTATAATTTGAGATGTGCCCTTCTTTATCTCTTCTCTTTTTTTTTAAATTATTGATAATAGCTCACTTGCTTATATTCACTGTACCTGGTACATAATTCATCATTACATTTTCACTCAAACACATAATGTACTTTGTACATATTTCACACATTCCCCTACTTTTATTTTTTCCCTTATTCTCACTCCCATTCTCATTATTTCTCATTACCTCCCTGGATAAATTTTTAATTTCTGTTTTCATGTTACATATCCATACATAATTTATGTGTCTATATGTAGTCTGTTTTCCATAAATGCAAGGTTTATCTTTCTGAGACTGACTTAATTTGACTATTTCCAAATAGATATATGGCTTATTGCAAATCAGAACTTCTTTTTCTTCATACTAGAACAATTTTCCATTGTGTATATTTGCCACATTTCCTTATCCATTCCTCTGTTCATTGAAATCTAGGATGAGTCTCTAGCTTAGCTGGTATAGAATGGTTTTGAATGCAAGAATCTGTGATATTCTCCATGGAGGCTTCACATTATAACCGTCATGGTGCATTTGGAACACATAACACATTTTTAATGTTTGAGAATCCTCATTACTTGATGGGAGATATCATTATGTAAATATGTTTCTGTTATTGGTCAATGAATAAAGCATGGTTAGCGAATAGGAAAGCGAGATAGGTGGGACTAGGAGACAAGGAGGAGAGAGGAAGGAGTAGGGATGAGTCAAGATGTAGAGACTTAAGAGAGCAGAACACCAGTCCCTCTCTTTAGTAAGATGAGACCATGTGTAAAGATTAATAGAAATGGGTTAATATTTAAGACAAAGCTAGCCAATAAGAAATAATAGAAACAGGCTAACAGCTTTATATATAATACAGCATCTCTTTGTGTTATTTGGGGCTGATGCGGTGATGGGACCAGGCCAGCAGGGAAAAACCTACTTGTAACAATTACTAGTTCCTCCAATATTCTGTACTGAAGACAGCAATAAATAATGCTTCCCTTTGTTCATGTCATCACCAGTGTTTGTCATTGTTTTTGTTTTCACTTACCTTTTATTCTTCTCTCATTTCTTATATCCAACCACAGTATCCACACCATTCCCAGTCTATACCCACATCTACCCTCTCCCTGAGTTCCACTTCTCCTTTATTTTCCTTCAGTAAAAGAAAATCTCCCAGGATAGCAACCAAAAATGCATAACAAGTTCAATAAGATTAGGCATAAACCCTCATATCAAGTCTGGAAGAGGCAACTCAGTATAAGGAAAGGAATTCCAATGATAGGCAGGACTCAGTGATTATGTCCACTCTCCTTGTTAGGAATCCCATAAGAACACTAAGCTACACAACCACAACATGTATGCACAGGACCTATGTCAGACCCTTGCAAGCTTCCTGAATGTTGTTTCAGTTCTCTGAGCCCCTATGAGTCCTGCATAGTTGATTCTGTGGACCTTGTTTTTGCGGAGTCCTCAACTTCTCTGGCCTGCCCTATTCATGGGGTTCCCTGAGCTCTGCCCAATTCACTTAAACAAGTGAATGTCTCTGTCAGTTCTCACCAGTTGCTGGATGATGCCTCTCTGCTAACGGCTGGGTTGGGCTCCAGTTTATTAGTATCTCAGAATACCAGTAGAAATAGGTTCACTTACCTTTGTTGTTCTTGTGTTGTTTCTTTCTTAATAATTGTTGTCCTGATTGGGTTGTGTTGGAATCTCTTTGTAGCTTTGATTTTTCACTTCACTGGTGGCTTTTGCTGTTGAATATTATTTATATTAATTGGTAATTTGTATTTCATCTTTAGAGAACTATATGTTTATTTTATTATTTGTTTACTGGATTTTATTAATTTTGGGTTTTTTGTTGTTGTTATCTTTATATTGTAGATGTAAATATTCTCTCATATGTGTAGCTATCAAAGACTAGGCCTAATATTTTTATTCTACCTCTTTGCTTCACTCAGTCATTATGTTTGTTGTGTAGCTGCTTCTGAGTTTCCTCAGTTCCCATTTTTCTGTTGTTGATGATGCTTCTTGAGCCCTTGGAGTGCTAATCATGGCATCCTTTTCATCATGAAATGTTTCCTAAATTTAGTCTGACATGCACACAGTTTGCAGCCTCACCTTGTACACTTTGATATCAATGGACTTGCTTTTTAAATAAGGTTAGATTTAGTGGTTGAATCTTATTCTTCTTACTATGGCTATCCAATTTTGCCAGTACTGCTTTTTCTCCAGTACATTTTTGGTATCTTTGTTTAAAAAAAAAAAATCGTATTTCTGAAGCTGTGTTAGATTACATCTCCATCTTCTTTTCAGTTCTATTGATTTCTGCGTCTGGATCTGTACTGATAAATTTACATTTCTGTGGCTCTGCAATATCACTTTAAATTAGATATGGTGACACTATCATCTGAATGTAAGGAGTGGGTTCATGGAAGGAAGGTTGTTGGTCTCAAAAATTAACAAAGATATTTACTAAAAATCTAGGATATCACCGAGAGAAAAGACCTGTATGCAGAAGGGAGAAACAATAGAAACTGGTGAAAGTGAGTTGGAGAAGCGTATGTTAGTAAATTAAGAACCATTAAAATATGCATATTTTGAGTGTTGGAAGTACATGAGCTCAGTAAAGGCATAGAGATGAAAGGGGAAATGAGGAGGGCCAGATTGAGACTTATGATTCAGATACTAATGTCTCTGTGTAAGAGATGGAGGACCAGCAATGAACGGTGCACCCCATATTTAGAAGACGCACCTTCTTTCTATGTCTTTATCTCTATCTCTCCCTTTTTTCTCTGTGAATGTGTTTATATATATGATTCTATATTTATTCTATAAAGGATATCCTCATACTTCTTCTTAATTAGGCTAAAATGGAACTCTCTGCCTTTTATATGCTATCCAAAGATCATTTCTTTTTCAGTAATATTGTCTTTTCCAATGGAGCACTGTTATTATCATTAGGTGAGTAGTAATCTCATGTCGATTAAAGCTGAATTTAATGCAAAGCATATAGATACAAGGACAATAGAGAAATATTTGTTGTTGGTATTGATGTGGGAGGAATAGAAATATACCATTATTGTCTCGTTTTCAAAGCATGTCACCTAATTGCTTACAAAGTAAATTATTTCAAAAGCCCAGAAAGTTTTACATTAAATAATTGCCCATTTTCTATATTGATGTTTATTGTATGAATTTCTTGGGGAAAATTTTTTGTTTGTTTGTTTGTTTGCTTCATGTGAGCTTATCGTTTCATTGTCTTGTCTTTTCTGAAATAACTTTTATATGAGAAGATCATGTATTAGATTTATGAAGACTTCTTGCAAAAGAACATAAATGGAGAGATAGCTTAATGGTGGAAAGCACATATTTTCCTTGCAGAGGACCTCATAGCTCCTATGCCTACAACTCCAAGACTCCTGACACCCAATTCTGTCCTCCATAGGCAATTGCAGTCCTGTCCAAATACCAGCTCCCCAAAATAGTAAGCTATAAAATGGTATACAAAAAAATAGAAAATACTTCATTAATAGCATAATATATGAATATTAACAAAACAATAAACTTACCCCATGATTTATTAATAAAATTCTACTTTTTATTGATTCTTTTTTATAAATTACATGTGATTTCATTAAGCAATTGCATTGCATCTCATTATTTTATCTGAAATTTTCATATTTTAAATTTAAAGTATTCATAGAGAAGTATACAATTCTAATAAATAAAATAAAGGGATAAATATGATACATGACATCTATGATCAAAACTTGGTAGTTCTTTTTCCCAGTCAGGACAATTCCAGATATAAAAGATGTTTTTCTTACTGTTTTCCAAATATACCACAAATCCTGATTTGAATTGGATTTTACTTTGGTCTTAGTAATAGGATTACCATGTACCCTTCAAAGAGGACATGGCGAATGCCAAGGATATGCTTGGTGCTCTTGGTAGCCAGAAGAGGGTGTCAGATTCCCCTTAATGTCATATTTTAAACATAAAAGTATATTTGGTGCAGTCATAAATACAATTATAGAATTAGGAAATAATAATCACTGACAGTTACATCCTCAGAGACATCGACTCACTACCCACCATCATGAAATGAACACTCCTTGTGGTTACCATCCCCTTATAGTTTCCACTTTCTTCCTTTTCTGTCACAGTTTGAGATCAGCAACATTGAGAATGAGCTGCTCTCTCCACAACTCCTTCCAGTGTCCATTGGCAGCCAATTCCCTCACACAGTTAGATGCACAAGAAGCCTAAGCTGCCATAATCCATCACTGGTAAGATATTCATTCAAAGCAAATGTTTCAATATCCTTTGCCAACCTGAAAGCATGACCTACAAATGGAAACAGGAGTTGATATTGCAGGTGAACTATGTTCTAGTACTGTCCCAGAAAAGCATTTGTCTTGTCACTTCAAATCCTTCCTGGAATAAAACACAGTGCCAATAATAAATGAAAGAAATGAAGTAAATTCATTTCCTAAATATCAACTTACTCTTCCACAAAATCAGATTCAGGATAGTGATGATGTAGAGATTAAATGAGATTGTCTATGTAAAAATGCTTGGCAGGTACAATAGCTCAAACCACATAGCAGCTATAAATTTTATGACATCTCCTGTGTCTTGTAGTCAGTGACTTAATTATTCAGTTTTTAGATTTGCATTTATTCCCAATTTTCCTGATTAAATGACTTTTATTTATACTTGATGTCTTTCTATTGGAAAATATGGTATTATAAATTGTAAATAACTTTTGCTCAAAGAACAAAAACATTTTTGGTGAAATAAAATAAACTAATAAAATTTTGGATGAAAATTTGGTCTAACTAGCCAAAGAAAAATTATTTGTATTTGCCACAAGAAATGAAAATATTTATAAATCATCTTTACTTATTATGTAGAAGTAACTGGTAAGTTTACTGTCTTTTATTAAGAATCATTAATTTTCATAATTAGGGCTGTCAAAATACCATTTAATTATTGTAAGTATATAATATATTTTCCATTTGTCTTTAATTCATATGATAAAAGCATAAATTCTTCAAATAATAAACAAAATCAAGCAATTAATATATTTTATAGATGTGTAAAAGAGTTGAGATCACTAGATTATCAATACTAAATAAAATCTTCAGTTGTGAAATAACATAGTGTTATGCATTTTGTACAAAAATGTTAATCTAAATAATAAAGTCTCAGTGACCAAGGGAGTATTTTATTCTAAGATATTAAAACCTTTATTATATTATTTCATTATTTTTGCTGTGTTATTGTCTGCACATGTGTCAGTGCACTGAGTGTGTGCTTGGTGCAATTGGGGTCTAAAAGAAATCACTGCAGTACTTGAATCTGCAGTTATGGGAAGTTGTGAGCTGGCACATGTGTTTTAGGGACCAAATTAATTGTTAAGCCATTTCCCAAACCCCAGAGCCTTATAAAAATACATCTAAAATCCTGGTGTTGAATTTTTTGTGACACATGCTTATGAACAAGAAAAATCAAAATAAAATCAAACAAAGGACTTTCAACTAATTTCTAGAAATTTTGTGAATTGGATAGTCTTTAAACATCAATTTATTTCTTCCAGGTGTCCGCACTGCTTCTGGGTTCCTCTCTACTTTATATCAGAGCTCCTTGTTGCATTAACTGTGTCATGTCATATTTCCTTTGTATATTACCATGTTTGACATTAAACAAAAGAACTCTCACCCACCCCTTTCAAGAAGGCACAAATTCCATTTATAGCTATTTCCTGTCTCATGACTTTGGCTCCCAATTATATCTCCTGAAATATTCATTTCATTGAATGTGAACATCAGTGTATGAATTCAGGGAAGACATCATTTAGAGAAATTATCTCTAGAAACTGTACAAATGCAAATCTTATGATTGGGCTCATTTAACTGTTATTTTTTTCAAATATACTTAAACATTTTATTTTTCTGGAATGGAGTTAATTTTCCAGTAAGAGATTTGATGTTCTGGTACTTTGTTGTAGGTTTGCCTGGGATAGTCAGAATCATGTTTAGCCTAGAGATAATTCTGTAAGAACTCTCTCCAGTTCTCCATGAACAGTGAAGCTTCCAGTGAGTCTGGGGGCAGCAGGTACTTCTAACAACCAGAGTGGCCTCTGTGCTTTTACTTCTCAGGTACATATCTGTTATACACTGAGAAATCTTAACATGGTATGCTAGGAAACAACTTCAAGTGTTTCTTTGTGTTGAGATCACTATTGTCAGTGGAGGATAATGACAAATCAGATTACCCCAGGATTGAAGGGGTCATGGTGAATAGCTGAGACTTGACACAAAGTGGCAGGGTCAGAGTCCCTGAAGATATCTCAAGAAAGGCTACTGGTGAAGTCCCAGTGGAGACCCAACATATACTCCAGTTCAGGGACATGGGGTGACATCCGAGGACAGAGTAACTATAGAGAGGAACTGGCCTAAAGACAAGCTGTCTGCAGTGGATGCCAGAGCAGCATTAATTGGACCTCCTCCGGTGATATGGAGCCCAGGGGATTGTGAGAAATTACCAGACACTACATGATGAGTTATGATGTTGATGAATGTTGGTTTTGCTTTAAGTGTAACTATGCCTTCTTTCTTCTTGGAAAAAGTATGCTACTTACTGTTTGCTCCTTTTACTTGACAGGAGCCCACAATTAAGAAACTGGATATTTTGAAAAACATTGGGTATTTTTAAAAAAAACCTGAAATTCTTTAGATTGTGAAACATTTAAAGTTAATATTGTGTTTTGTGTTGGCATATTAATATGAGATCCTGGATATAAACAAAAAAAGGAAGAAAAAGGTTATGGCTTAATGATAATGTATCTGTGTGTCAAGCTGACAAGAGATCAATTGTACTGCTTGATTTTATTATTATTTCTTTAATTTTTTTTGTCATTTTGACACAAGCCAGGGTCATTGGGGAAGAGAGAATTTCAGCTGAGAAAATGTGTCTATCATACTTGCCAGTACACAACTTTGTGAGGGTATTTCCTTGATTAATTGATTTTTAGGGGTGTGTGGTACCTAATGAGTTCACCCCCTGGACAAATAGTCAGACAAAGAGAGAGAGAGAGAGAGAGAGAGAGAGAGAGAGAGAGAGAGAGAGAGAGAGAGCTCAAATCATAGCAGCAAGTTTGTAGTCAGTGTTAATTCAAATCTCTGCTTATACAGTGTTCTGAAGAGTGAAATAAACCTTCTTTTTCTCTCCAAGTTACTATCTCTCATAATGATCTATCAATGCAACAGAAACAAAAATAGGACTGTGTTATGTCCATGTTCTCCCATCCCTGACTTCATTTAAAGCTCCTCTTCTAATTTTCCCTTTGTAGTTTTATATTATTATGTTTAATTTCCCATTCATTAGAAAATCTCTTCCTCTGCCAGTGCCTTCTTAACTACCTGAATTCTATGGGTATTCTACATAAAACATACTCATCTAAATTATCAATAACATGCAATATTTGTCTGTCTATGTCTGGGTTACAGAATCATCCACATTCAGGACGATTTCAGCTCAAACCATTTACCTTTAAATTTAATTATTTACACTATAATGGTAGTCTCTTTTGTAAGTGTATCATTGTTTATTAATCAGGTGATCAGCATCTAGGATGTTTCAAGTCTCTGACTGTTGTGAACATAGGTGAAATTATATGGATGAGCACATATCAAATATTGCCATTGTAAGAGGTAAAAAAAAAAAGCTGCTAAAGGCATATGCAATACCCATAGATCTGTGTATTGCTCAATCTTATCAGAAAATTCATGAAGCATATGGTAACAAACACACAACCCCACAACTGCTGAGCACATAGAGAATGAGAAACTATAGAATGCCCTGTCCTAAGTGGGACAGATGTCTTATCCCTTACCTCCCTTTAAAATTCAAAAATCTATGAGGAAAAGAAGATAGAAATAATTAAGAGGGAGTGGTCATGGATTATTTAATGGGAGCATTGTTTTTTAGACATGACAAAGAAAATGCACATATGAACTCACAGAGACTTGGATGATGTCTACAAGATTTGTACAAGGTCAAAATCCCAGAAGGGAGTAGTTTAAGTGGTCAGGAATTTCTACCCATAGTCAATGAGATATTTACATTGACTCAATACAGAGGGACATCAAATCACTTTTATTCAATGGAGTGCTAATGGATATATCATCCACTCTCTAGATCAGGCTCCATCCTCAGGAGTAGTGAGATAGCATGAACTTTACTCCATTTTTTAAGACAGAGAGAAAACACTAAGTTGGGTGGGTAAGGAAGCACTGGGTAGAGTTGAAGGAGGATGATGAATATAAAACAAATTTATGAAATTTTAAAATAATAAAACATTAAAAACTAAAAGATGATAGCATTTATGTTTTAAAATAGGTATGAATAAAGGGTAAACAAATCCACATATGGTAGAATTAACCCAAAATGCATGTATATACAAAGGTATTCCTATTTTTAAAACACTAAATCTAAGCTTGTTTTAGTAACCTGTAGGTGATGGAGTGATGACTGAGTGGGAAAGAGTGTGTTTTGCGTAAATATGAAGATGTGCCTTCCAATGCAGCACACATGTAAAAGGCAAGATATGATCAAGGTTGACCCTTCAATCCCAGTAGTGTGACCACTGGAGATAAATAACTGAGGCTTGGCAGTTACCAGCCTAGCTCCAATTTCTTGAGAGACCCTATCTCAAGAGAATAAATAACAGTACAGTAGGTATCACACCCACACATAAATGTACACAGAAACCACACACATAACCTGCACACACACGCACACACACACACACACAATATTTGTGATAAAAGACACTATACTAAAAAAATGAACATAAGGTGTGTTCACTTTTGTGCACATTAGGATATATTTAAGGTTCTCTTTAAATAATTAATGCAACTCACTGAAAATACAATTTATTGTTAAATTGGAAAAACTCACATACAATTTAGAATTATTCATGATGAAAATTATTAATGAGCTCTTACGTTTTAATTTTGGCTATGTAAGAGAAACCAGGAAGAATTACAAAGTAACATCAATACTTGTACTTCTACTGATCAGTAGGTAGTGCCAAGTCTATTTCTACCAACATACTGTAAGACAGACAATACCTATAAGGCAAACATGGGGAGCAATAAGTGTCTAGAAATAGGAAAATTATTTCCACTTGTGAGAACAGCTGAAATGCACCATGGAAGACAGAGAGAATAATGACATGTCTGTTCTTATTTTGACAAACATATGACAGCACCATTTCTTTCCCTGATAGACAAACATAATCTTTGAAACAGGTTTCAGGATTTCATATACTTGAGCCTGTTTCTTTTACATTGTCTATAATCACATCTTATGTCCAACTAAATGGAAAAGAATGTCTATTGTTCCTTGTACATTATACCTTTCCTGTCTCTTTCATCTGTTATTACAGATTTCAGATTTGTATTTACACAAGTATTAGCAAGTTTCAAAAAGCAATTGTATATATAAATCACTCATTATGTCTTTGTTATGCTCCTACCATTCCTTTATTAATACTGCCAGAATCATTATTATACTATTAAAAGTATCATTGTACATATTCTTATCATACTAAATCACCTGTCATACTTACAATAATCTACATAACCTAAGTACAATCATATTATGCCTATAAAATTAAATATCATTGTTAAATAGGTCAGAATGTTTGTGTTCCTACAGTTTCACCATATATATATTTCACTTATCCTAGTGAAGAGCATATTGTGTGGCTTTTAGCAAAACGGAAGCTAAGAATCTGTTAATGAAACACATACATTAGACTTCATGTCACTTCTATAGATCTTGTGTACCAAACTTACTCTAATTTTTTTTTATTCAGCACAAGCAACATTAAAATTATAATCTCATATATGTAACTCATATATAATAGTGGTATTAATTTAGAACAGGAAAGAAATTGCATCCCCTGCTTCATTATTAATATTTTCTGATTTGTTTGTTTTCATAACTAATATAGAAAAATAATAACATATCTGTATACATCATATGTCTCTAAAATAAACTTTGAAATGACTCATACAAAGGATTCTATGCAAAGTAATACATGTGTACACATGTGCATGATTTTCCAATTGAGGTCGCAAGTTTCATACTGAAACAAGAAAATTCATTATAAATAGTAGCTGTGACAAACCTCTTAACAAAAGCCAGTGTCGAGCTCATAAAGAATCAAAATTAAAGCTGAGAATTGAAACACAAATTATTGCCTGAACTAGAATAGAAGGACTTTTTTTTTTTAAACTACATCTGTATTCATTCTAATTCAATAAAAATTTGATAATTTAATGACTCTCACCTCATGTTTAAAATCCCTTCTGCCACTGGCTGAGAGATTTAGTCTTATGTTCTCATTTTGGCATAAATGATTCAGTTGTAGTACTCTGATACTGACTAGAATTTTTCCTGGGATATGTAACTTTAATGCTTTTATGCTTGCATTTCCCACATGATCAAGATTGTCAAGCAACTCAAAGACTTCATATGTCTACAGGCCTACCAATGAGTCCATACTCTTACTTGCATGGAGCTCTTTAGGCTCATTGCCACAGCTCATAGCCAATCTAACTTACAGGACTCATAGGATAAGTTCTGCCAGCTGAGATTTATCCAGAGTGCCCATGCTAGTATGGTATAATTTTATCCCTTCCCTTACAGTTAATGTGATGAAAAATATGGAACCAAGGCATCCTTATGAATCCTGTGAATCCTGTGCTCCTCCTCAACTTGGCAGCTAAGCAGTGCATTTAAATGGAAAACACACAAGTCAGTAAGCAGTGTTATTCTGTGTAGTTGCCATTGCATGGTACACTGCCTTCAAGCTCCTTCAAACCATTTATTTTTTTCTAAATGTGTTTTTTCTTTCTATTTCTTTTTTATATGGAAATGAATACTGTTAGTTCTACAAATACCAATGACCAGATAAGATTCCTCTATTGTCACTTTCTCTCTTTTTATCATGTTTTTTTGTGCTTTCTCATGAAAATTAGCTCAGTTTATATCATGTATCAACTTGTATGAGTAAGTAGACTTTTTTTTTAGATATGTTGGGCTTTATTTGATGTTTTAACTTTGTTAGGATCAGCCATGAACCAAAATATCAGAACAAAATAAGAAAACTTTGATAATCATCCTCCCTTTTCCTTCCATGAAAACTATACACCAGGATTTGTACTATTATTTTAATATGTGCAGATACAATTTTAATCATTTTTCTTATTGCAGTTTAACAGCCAGAGGTGTAATTGCCCTGCAGCTTTCAGTGGCATGTAATGCTAAGGATTTAAATAGTTTTTTCTACTATTGATGATTGCAGTAAAGGCTATGATTTTATTTAGAAGTAGTTCGTTCAGGCCACTTGCTAATTGCATAACTGAAGAAATTTATCCTAAAACTTTACAGTAAAGGAAAGGATGAGCCATACATTGATTATGGAATTTGTCTCTATTTTGTTGGGGCAATCATAAGCTCTGTAAAAGTCTTTTCCTGATAGAGTAACTTCACAACAACCCATTAAGTCATTGTTATCCATCCCTACCATCTTCTTGTTTTGCAAATCATTTATGAATGATGAAGAAAACAACATTTCATGTTATTATGGCAGGTTTTGAGATAAAACCACAAGTGCTTGTGTTGTACACACAAGCACACAGGGTACAATTTATGGAGTCAGGGTGGCTCTGCTACTTTTGCCACTCAGAATGGAAGTTGGTTTCACTCATAATTCAAATCCCATCATCTTTCTCCAGTCTCTGAAGCTCCAGGATGCAGACTACATGGGGTCCTTGTCATTTGTACAAGGAAAGAAATAAGAAATGATATAAACCAATTTCCCTTGACAGCATAGACACAGATGGAGATGGCATTTGGACCATATTGTCTGCTTGAGGGTCATTCCTACAGCTATTAGCTCTCATAACAATGAAACCAGAGTTATTTATTTCCCTGCTATTTTCTGATGTGGTGTAAACAGTGTTACCTTGGGGGCCTAAGTTTCCTTTTAAAAGGTTGTGCTGTCCTTGAAAAGAAACACCACATATGGTAGACTATTTGTGACTGATGAAAGTAAAAATTACTGACTAGACCCAAGCTGTTATGTAAAACACAGAAAAATTAATAAAGACCAGAGAGAAGGCTGAGTGGGTGGAAGCACTCTCCACCAGGCTTCTCGACCTGGATTCAATACATGCCCCACATGGATTAGGGAAATTAGGGAAAGAAATGCTTACTTCTAGTTGTCTTCTGAGGTCCATGTTCATGCTATGCCATGCACCTGCCCTCCTATTGGAAAAATTAAAAAAAAAAAAAAACAAATAAATGCAATTAATAAAGGAAAAATTATTTCTGTCATGTATTTTGGATTTCATCAATACTGGGATGTTTATAAATTGGATAATATTTCCTAGAAGTCTTCATGCTCACAACTTCAATTTCATTTAATCATTTAAGAATGTTATTGGATTTCATTAACATATTTGTTTGTTCTGTTGTTCAGAAAGGTAATAAATGTTTATAAAAGTTGCAGTATACACAAGACTCACTTTTACATCATATAACAATGCATATCAAAGGGAATAATGATGGAGTCCTGCCCCTGAAATTTTGTGCCGAGGTCCAGTAATGATGGGGTTTGACTCTAATCCTAATGTAGAAGATAGATGGAAACAATAAGCACAGATTAATGACATAGAACTAAAATATGAATACTTCTACAGGAAAAATGAAAAAAGGTAAATAGGGACAGGGGCAACATCAGAGCAGGGGTTAGAAGAGTAAGGCAGATAGTTTTACAATCCCATGTCTCAATCAGTAGAAGCCTCCTTGAAAATGTGACATTTGAGCAGTCCTAGTGAAGAAGTCATCATCAGTATGGCTTAGAGAAATGTGACTGAGAGGAGGAAAGTTGTGAACAGATCACTGAGATGGGAGTAGACTGAGTGTATCCAATGAAGAAACTGAGAGAAGTATAGCTAGCCAACTGAATGAGGTAGATGGCAGCATACAAATGAGAACACACAAATGCTACGTCAAATTTGACGTCAAATTGTTTGTGCTGCTGCTGTTATTACTTTAGGTCAATCTGGGATCTCTGACTATGACCTCAAAAGGCATGCGGCAACTTTGAAGGCCATTGCAGGCAATGAACAATATAGTCTGTCTTTTCGAGCAGCTCAAAACAGAACAAAGGTTGGAGAAAATCATCCTTCCAGCATGATTATGATAAGCCAAGATAAGGAAAAACAGATATTGTATAAAATAATCAGCACAGTCTATGTACTCAAGGCATTCTTGGTAGGAAGCACTAGAATGTGAAATAGTGATTATATGCATTGGTGCATGCAATGACTATATTTAGGATATATACTAGCACCTAGGAGGATAATCACTTGTGACTGAGTAAAGAAATTGTTTTACAAAAAAAGGAAAAAAAAAAAACATCTTTTTAGAAAATAAATACTTTAAATGAACTGAATTTGAATCTTTTCAAGTGGTAAACCAATTTTCTCAAATACTAAATCAAAATAAGTTATCAAGGCTCACTGAAGGAGTGAGCATCCAAACACATAACATCAAACATTGCATAATTTGCAAAAATTGCTGATGGGTGTGCATGTGTGCACTTACTGTCTCATTTGGTGTCAACAGAATCATTCAAGTAAACTGTATCATTTCAATTTCAAGGCATTAGCTCTATTATAAATAGAGAATGGACTTTCATTCCCTGTTTACTTTTCCATATTCCACTTTGTTTTCATTAGAAATTGTTCTCTCTTTTCTTTGAGGTGTTTCCCCTTTGATTGGCATCAAAAATCCATACCTATGATTAAATCTTGCAAATATTTACAAAAGATTAAACAGGTTGGAAGAGATGTCAACCAGCCCACATTATTACAGAAGAGAAACAGATTATAAAGAATATAAATTTCATGAATTATAGCTTATTGTATGACACCATTGAAAATACTCCATAATTCATTGGTTTCTAACTGAAAATGTATTTCAGTCAAGTGTAAGAGATGCTAATATGTTGAAATACAAAAGTCAAGAGCTATTTTGTATTTTCAAAAATGAAAAGCGGAAAGAATAAAATCGAATTCTATTTCATTTTATTTTCAATTAGTCACATCCACATTCATAATGTCTACTTTTATTGAAGTAGATGAGATAAAATTGTAAATTATATAGTCTATAAAATGTATTCAGTACATTTTGTAAAATTCCAGATACAAATGATTCAGATGGCACCTTATAACCTTGATTTCAAGGTGTCTGTTAAAATCACCATTATATCACTGGTCCTTAAGAAGTAGACTAAATCTGAATTATCCCTAGTGCACAAATGGACTTCGAGAGCACATTGCCCATAGAGGGATCCTTTCTTGCCTAGAGACCTCGGGGAGGGCCTAGACTCTACCCCAAATGACTTGACAGATTTGATGATCCCCCCCCATGGAAGATGTGATTGGAGTATCTGTGGGAACATTGAAGAATGGGAGGGAGAGAGAACTGTGATGAATATGTAAAATAAGAAAAAAATAATATTTTTAAAAATGAACATCTTACAGCACCCAGTGTAGAACTATGAACCAACAATTATAGAGTTCTGAAATTTTTTTCAGAATACTGCATAAGATTTTTGTTTGTTTTGAATATGCATTACTAACTGCACAGGACACATTTATTTAGAGCTGAATAATTATAATAGACATGTAGAGTATGAAAAAAATATCCCGAGATTTAAAGCTGATATTCAGTTTTATGGAGAATCATTTCTCATCAACTCATTATCTATCTTTTATATTCAAGAGATAATTTGTCATTTTTAATGGGAGAAAGAATAATTTTCAGTGGTCACTCAGGAAAAAATTATGAAAGAAAGATAGGGCATTGCAAATCTACATGCAAATGAATCCTTTTCTGTGGTGAAGTGTTCTAGCTTGTCAGTAGCTCTCTTGACATAGTCTGTCACCAGATTCACTAAATTGAACCTCCTTCAGCTAATGAAGAGCGGACTAACTATAGCCAGCTGAAAATTTACAAATGAAGCCAATGCTGGATTCTCAGAAAGTAAAATTGTTCATTGAAAGGTGAAGAACCTTTCCTTCCAAAAATATGTCTAACATCAAGTAAATATGAAAGCAATGTGTTCTGTTTTGGAAAGTGGCCATTCAGGGTTTGTGTCTTAAGTATACAATGGCCTTGTACAACAGCAGATGGGATCCGAGCATCATCACACATACCATTCAGCATGAATGAACAAGGAAAGCATTTTTCTAAATCACATCTTGACTGAAGAAGGACATTTTTCCTAATTAGAAAATAATTTAAACATCTTTGCAGTTCCACATCTGTGTCCTCTTGAATTAGACAACACACTTGCTCTAATCTATCTCTTAAAGGCTACTCTTGAAAGCGTGGTTGAATAAAATAGATCTACTTAACAGGCATAAACAGAACTTTGAGGTTTTCTGTGTTACTAGTGCAGTGGCAACTGCTGCCAAGAATGAAAAATTAATAGCTAAAGAGTAAAGTCAATGTTCTTCTATTAAGAAACAAACGTCTGATAAGATAGCTGGTAAGAGAAGTAAGAGCTTTAAACAGGTTTAATACATTACCAGAATGTAATTTACTTAAGTTTCTGATGTTGACAAAAAAATCAGATATTATTGTTAGTGATTACTTTTGTGTAAATATCTTTTAAGTTTTCAGAATTCCATATAATTCCCTTGAAGCTTTTAAGACTTCACTAGATTATATAATGAAATAGTCCCTGTATAATAGACAGAGATCTTGCTTGAGATGGTGGGATTGTACAAACATAAGATTATGATAGCTTTACAAAATTGCAGTTACTTAGTGACACTGAATTAAATACTTTAAATGACTGATATCTCACAAAGAAGAATCTTGAAAAGAGGCAAAAGAAATACTCTATAAAAGACATAAAGTTGGAATGCATAAATTTTTCAAAAAGAAATTTAACTTCTGTAATAGTATCTATTTATAATAACTAAAGCCGTGATTTAAATAAAGTAGCCATTTCCCTCTACATTGTTGACATCAGGTTTCCTATACAATGCCATTTTGTTTGTAGTTCCTTATGTTGTTTAGAAGGAGGAATATCTACACTAATCCTCCAAAGCACAAATATACATGGAAGTCATTGGGAAAGGGGAAAGTGGAAAGGAAAAAGGGAGAAATGGAGGGTGTGGAAATGGGAAAAGGGAATGAAACTCCTTTCTCTTTGAACTTTCATTGGGGATTTGAGGATACTCTTTGTGCATCAGATTAAACTAACAATAATTTTGCATCACATACAATATTTTGAAGCTTCTAAGGTATTAAAAGCACCATTACATATTCTTAAAATAAGACATAAATTAGTCTAAGAGGGCATTAGCACTTCAGTCTTCTCTCTTGATTACTGGGAAATATTTTCCCACATATATAATCATTTGACAGTAATTGGGATGAAGTGTTATAGGAAAATAGTATATTAAAACCTAGGAGATATTAAGTGGATAAAAATAGGAAGAAAGGAATGTTGGCTTAATTGCCTGTGCTCATGTTTTTTACATGAAAGTACAATTGGTTGTGAGAGCTGTATCAAGGAAAGCCTGGAGAGTGCTGAAGTGTTCTGACACTGTAGGAAACATTCTGGAAATACTTAGCAAAATAAAGATTGCAAAGAAAAATTAGGAAGTGCTCGGTATTCTAAATATTTATTGAGAATGTCTGAACTCGTCTATCAAGTAAAATCACTGCCCTCCACAATAGAAGTAATCCCATGAAGTTGTAAACCTGATAAATAAATACATTAATCAACAAACTAAGTCATACATTTAATAAAAAATATTAATTGTGAAGTTCTCATATGAAAACACACAGATTAATGTATTCTTAATTTATCTCTTGTTACTTCCTCTTTTTTCTTCTATTTCCTTCTCTTTTTCTATTTCTACTTACTGCCAATTATTTTTATTGAATTGCATCACCTCTCATGTGACAACTTGTCAAAAAAAATCACATTGGAATTTGCTGATGTATGATACAAGTAAGAAACGAGGTACATATTTTAGTTTCATCATAAATATGCGTGCACAGTAAATTTGATGTTTTATTATTGTTTAATTCAAGGTACTGTGTTACATTTCTATGGCTATGTGAAATTTTCTTCAATAATATATCTTAAGGAAATGTTCATTCTGCTTGTGTTTTCAGAACTTCATTCCCAAGTCACATGTATAAGTATAGTAGGCCGAGGACTGAATGTCAGGCCCAGGAAAAGTGTTCACCCCAAGGTGATTGGAATAGAGAGTTAGAGTAAGGTGAATGGACCAAATATCCCCACGGACAGCATGCTGCCATAACTCCTATGCTACCTCTGGGAGACACTGAAGATGCAAGCAGGGAAAATACAAAGGAAAATAGAGGCTAATTAATTACTGCACACTCCACTGTCTGTCCCATCCTTACTCCCCAAAGACAATAACGTCAACTCATGATGGGAGTTTGTTCTAGTATGTCTTCAAGAGTTTAGGCAACAATTGGAGACACAAATGTTGGTCTACCAGTGTAGGAATCATCTACCAATTCTACATGGACAAACGTACTTGTCTTATATGAGAAAGGCAACTCTCCCTCTTTTCTATATAGATTCTTGTTTTGTTTAGATAGCTGATGAATTTATATTATAGTTGGTGTTTATTTGGTTCAAATTATTTCTGAAATGAGTGGTAAATTATGTTTCCTTTTTATTGGTTCTATTTTACTTAATTTACAGCATTGTGTTTCACCTGATGGTATATTGCATAGTATATAACTGAATTAAAGTAGGTAATTATAAAAGTATCATATTCCTATAATTATGACATGAAAAAGTGGGTGCTGCAAGATTTAAAAAAGAAGAAGAAAATACACTTGATAATTTCCTGGCAATGATTTGATATGCTATTTCTATGACACAAATTATATGAATTTATTTCATGTCATTTTATACAATTGTAAGTCAGTCCTACAAAGAGCTTTTGAGATTATGTACAGAAAATCCCCAGAAACATTTCACTTAGGATAGAGAGCTGAGGAAATCTGTTTCTAAGTGTCTATCAGCAACATCAGCAGAAAGGAATCCAGGACCCCAGTTATTCCCTGGAGACGCCTGCCTTTCCCTATATGCTACCAAATTCACATAGCAGTGGGCAGGATGCAAGCATCTGATTCTTGGACTCTTGTCTTTGTTTCATTCAGACATAAAAATTCTCGATTTTAGATCATTTGTCAGCATCAGTTCTGACCTTCTTCCAAAAGGACATTTCTGTGAAAAATGTTGAAACCAACACAAAATATTCTGTAACTGTCTATCTAGTCACTCAGAAATCTCATGGATTATAATTCTTTCCCTGGTTCTTTTTAAATTTTTGTTCTTATTTAATCAGCTAGTAACTGAATTTGAGGCACAACAAATAGTCCTTCTCCACATTTTTACATATCTTCAGTCTCAGATTCAATAATTTAAGTCTCTACTTCTCTTCAAATTATGTTTTATTTAAAAAGGTATTTTTCATTTTACATATCAACCCAGATACCCCTTCCTCCCATACTTGTGCCCCCCACCTCCTCTCTTCCCACCTCCCATCCATCGCAAGGAGGGTAAGGCCTTCCTTGGGGAGTCAAAATATCTAGCAGACCTGTTTCTGGCAAGACCAAACCCCTCCCCCTGAATCAAGGCTGAACAAAGAATCCCACCATAGGGAATGGGCTCCAAAAACCTAGGTCATATACCTAGGATGGGTCCTGGGCCTCTGCCAGGACCCTACTCAACAGATCAATCCACATAATTGTCATGCACATTCAGAGGGCATAGTTCAGTTCCATGCAAGTTCCCCAGCTGTCTGTAGTCTATGAGCTCCCACTAGCTTGCAACAGCAGCTGTGTCTTTTTTTTCCCATCATGCTATTGACTTCTCTTGTTCAGATGATCCCTCCTCCCTCTCTTCAGCTTAACTCCAAGAGTTCAGCCCAGTGATTGGCTTTGGATCACTTCACCTGCTTCCAGAGTCTACTGGATGTAGATTCTATGATGACAGTTAGAGTAGTCACCAATCTGATTAAAGAAGACCTTTCAAAAACCCTCTCCACTGTTGCTAGGAGTCTTGCCTGGAGTCATCCTTGTGGATTCCTGAGAATTTCTCTAGCACAGGGTATCTTCCTAATCCCTTAATGGCTTCCTCTATCAAGATATCTCTTCCATTGTTCTCCACCTCCATCCCTCCACCAACTTCATCTTCTTGATCCACTCACTCAGGATTTTTTTTTCTTCCACCCATTTGTCTGCAAATTTTGAGATGTCGTTATTTTTTTAATCACTGAGGAATACTCCATTGTGTAAATGTACCACATGTTTTATCCATTCTTTGGTTGAATGGCATCAGCATCTAAGTTATTTCTAGGTTCTGACTTTTGACTATAACAAATACCAATATCTAATAGAGGACAGAATATATATACATATATATATATATATATATGCATATGTGTATATATATACATATATATATATATGTGACACCAAAATATCAAATAATCCAATTAAAATGGATTCTCAACAGAATTCTAATAGTAGAAGCTCAAATAGCTGATAAACAACATTTAAGGAATTGCTCAACATGCTTAACCATCAGGGAAATGCAAATCAAAATGCCTCTGAGATACACTTATCAGAAAGGCTAAGATCAAAAATATTAATTACACCTTATGCTAGAGAGGATATCTAGTAAGGGGATCACTTTCACTTCTGGTGGGTGTGCAAACTTATACAGGCACTTTGGAAATCAGAATTGTGATTTCTCAGAAAATTGGGAATCAATATACCTCAAAATCCAGCAATACCACTCTTGGGCACATACCAAGAAGATTAACATTCACACCACAAGGACATTTGCTGGACTATGTTCATAACAACATTATTTTTAATATACAGGACATGGAAACAACCTGTATGTCTCTTCAAATTCTTAACACCAATCCTCTCACTTTTCACTCTACCTATTACAAATGAGCATATTATGGGTGGGGGCAGTGATTGGAGAGGGGGCTAGGAGAAAGAGAAGGGGGAAGAGGGAGAGATACCATTATAGGTTTCAATATAAAACTAACTCTAGAGAAATGTTCAGAGACCAACAAGACTGACCCAACTAACATTTTGAGCAACAGTGGGAAGGCTACCATAAATGCCCTTCCTTGATAAGGAGACCGATGACTAACTTATCTACCATCATAGAGCCCTCATCTAGTACCTGACAGAAACAGAAGTAGACACCTACAGCTAAACACTGAGCTGACCTGGAATCCAGATGTAGAGAGGGAGAAAATACCAGGCTACAGAAACCCAGAGACAGCAGACCTGAACAAGGAGGAGCTAATGGACCCCCAGACTAATAGCTTGGAATCCAGCATTGGACAGACTCAGACCCCCTGAACATGGGTCTTAGTTAGAAGGCCTGGGCATTCTAAGGGACCTCAGACAGTGGAACCAGGATGTATTTGTGGTGCACAAAAGGACTTTGGGAGCACATTCCCCATGAAGGGATACTTGTTTAACCTAGAGGCAGGAGGGAAGGCTAGTCCTTACTCCAAATGACTTGACAGATTTAGATGACACTTCCAGGGGAGGCATCACCCTACATGTGGAGTGAGGGTGGTAATGGGATGGGAGGCTGGTCAGGGTGCATGGGAGGGTGGAAGAGAGGGAGGAAGGGAGGGCCAGAGAGGGAACTAGGATCGATATGTAAACTAAGAAAATAAATAAATAAATAAAATGAAGTAGAGAGACTCACAAAGCTCAAGGAGTTCACAGGAAATGCACAGGAATCATAGAAGCCTTCCCTGAGGTGATATAATCAGAAAAGAAGACCTGAGGAGATAAGAATTTTCAATGTTGTAAGTGCAAGCATGTCATGCTGTTCTTTTCTATTCATTGTACCTAAACTCTGCCCAATGTAATGTCAAACTCAATGGCACCTATGAGGTGTTTGTGACCAGATTCCAGGACACAGACAACTCATGCCCATCATGGATTCCCTACATATTGAAAAATGGCTTTTAAGATCAATAGTATATGGTGAAGTTGTATGCCTTTATTGCCTAAACAGTTTCACTCTGTAAATCCCTATTAATTGCTGCTTGCTGGCATTGGCACTGTGCTTGATGTTAAGAGATAAAAGTGATTGAAGGGTGGGGAGTCTATATTTACTACCTTCTTAATATGATCTAGACTCTGCAGGTTGGGTATACCTTATATATGTTATTACAAAATGTTGTCCTAATGACAGTAAGAAATATATAATTCCCTTATATTTTCAGAGTTGAACTAGACAGCAGAAAGTTCCCACTTAGGTAAGCCATGCATTTCAACACTTCCAAGTACTCTCAGTCAGAACTGAGAAACAAAGTCTGACTCCTATTCAAACAGAAAACACTAGCCTTTACCTTTTGGGGAAAGTGATATCAAATGATTTGCACAGGAGTTTTAAAGCTACTCTGAACAATTTAGTCAGTACCCATATGAGCTCTTCACAAATATCACAGATGTAACATATGGGTACAGAATCCAGAATACAGCTGGGTAAAAGGAAAATGAAACACAACATACCTTGACTAGGACACCAAAGATCTGGGTAAAATTCTGGGCTCATGCAACACCAAGCTAACTTGGCTGTAACCATGAGCATGTGAGTTCATTTAGAGCCTTAGTTTCTTATTTCTAAAGGAAACTGATTAATAAACAGCAATATCATGAAGATATGAGGGCCAGAATAGGTAACTGTGAAAACCATCAGAGCAGGGAGTACAACAGAAGGAAGCTCCCTCAGAAGACCAGCACTGTAAGGGCAACACCCTTCACATTCAGCCCAGACATGCTGGATCTGCCCTCATTCACCAAAGATTTGCTTATTAGGCTTGGCACTGCAGATTTTTGTTATTTCATTTTCTTTTACTAAGAAATAAATTTTAAAAGATGCCACCACTTTTATGTAGGTACAAGAAAGTTCCTGAAGCAAAATAGTTTGTACGTGTCTTCTGTAATTTTCTCAACACTACACAGTTATGTGCCCTCTTAAGCTGTCTATTTTAAGACAATAATAGTGAGTGACATTTCACAATTCAAGCATGTTTTATTTAAAAAATAAATAAATGACTCCCATGATTGTTGAAAATGTCAAGGAACATCAAAGAAGATATGTGGTTTTAAACTACCAAGAACCCCAAAACCCAACATATAAAACAAAAGTGATAATGAATGTGTACTCTGTTAAATAGCACCTTGTATTCATGAAGCTCATTTTCTTAAGCAGATTTAGCTGATTATCTCACCATATGATTCTCTTATTAAGTTTACTATTTCCCATCTGCACCTCTAGCTACAATTCTTCATTCAGTCTTTAACAGACAAGGATGAGCCTCACAATCCTTAGCAATGGATACACAGATGTACCAAGGATAGGATTCTAGTGATTGATAGTTCACTGAAGTGCTTGGGGATATACAAAGGAAAATATTCTACAAGTTTGGCTACCCTGAAGTGTAAGCAATAGAAAGCTGAAAGAAACATCATAAGATTATGTTAAGATACTTTAAGCACAACAGACAAAGAATTACAACCTACATCTTTGAAGTAATACTGAAAATTATAAAAGAAAATGTGTAATCAAATGATTACTTAGTCATTCAAAAATATATAGAATATAAGCACAGACTGTAAAGTACACATGGGACACACTAAGCATTACTAGAAGTGACAAGTTATATGTTGGAGACATAAAGAAATACTATCTCCTTCAGTTGTCTAAGGTCAAAAACCTCATATGGCTTGATGAGGCTCAGGGTAGCAAGAGCTACACTAGAAATTTCTCTTAACACTGCTTCATGTTAGCTCACAATGTTATACAATGACAAGTAAATATAAATATATACAATTAAAAGTTATTATTTTCACAAGTCACTCTTACTAGTAACTGTATCAGTTACAATTGCCTGCACAAGCAGAAAAGGTTCACTGAGTACATGAAAGTTGTGAGACAGAATCCAAGTCAGATGTTACCTATGTCCAAGTCCACCAGATTATTATAATGAGGTAATGTATATAGAGTAGTTCCTGTAATATGTAAATGGTATATTTAATGATGTTTCTTCAAGGCTCAACCTAGCAGTAACTAGTATTCCATTCAGGTGTGCACAAATTAGTGCAGGATTATAAAATCAGGTCAGTAGGCAAGTGCATTGAAACATGCAATACACACAGTGTCCACATTCAGTCCTCTCCATAGGAAGATCAACTTTAGGAAAGGGGGCCCCTTGCAGTTTGGAACATAATATTAGGTGGCAGTTTGATATGTGAGTTCACAAAATGGCCAGTCTCCAAAGTGGCATGTCCTATAACACTATGTTAGCTGACTCAAGAAGAATAACTAGGAAACCATGTGATAGAGATCCACAGATGCTGAGGAATTAACTGGTAGAAGGTAGATTAAGGCAGAGACTCTGCATCAATATTCTATTTTATACTTTCCCATGATTTGTAGAGTTCATATAAGTTTGTATTATAATATTATATAATTTTGAGCAGTATGTATTATGTTTCTGTCTATTTGGAAACTGGGAAGTAGAGGATAGTTTAAAGTGTTGATTTATATTTTATTTCAACACACAGTGTATGTCCTCCCTGCTTCAAATTCCTCAGGGCTACCTCACTGCTGACAGGTCAGAGGTCGGCCTTTTATGAGAGTATGCAGGCCTTCCAGAACCTGGCTTTTACCTAACTTTCCCTGTCTTATGTTTTACTTTTCCTTAAATTTCAGCAAGAAAGAACTGTTTGAGGTTCTCTTGAAGGGCCAAGCTCTCTCCCCTATTCTTTGCTTTGTCTCATCTTAGACTCCAGAAGGTATTTCAAAGCATCAAGTCTTTGTCCTGACTCCTGTTTGAACAATTCCCAGAACAGAAATACTTAATGCTTCCTCTTTTTCTTGAAAAGCTTTTCTCATGCTTCTTATGCAGTATTATAATTATCTGTCAAATTCTAGCTTAGTGACTAAGGGCACAAACATCAAATAGTCAAACAGGAATTAACGTATAAGTTTTGTCATTTAAAAATATGTGTGGTCTTAGGAAATTTACTTAACACGTCTGATTGAGAAAAGAGAATAACAGAATTACTAAGGAGACTCATGTTCCAAAAGAGTAGCACTTTTTACAATCATGATTATCTAATGAGCATGGCCACATAATTGTAAAATGTCTCTGTTTATCTTAATGTGTATTGTTTATGAAGACATCTGTAAAGCATGAGTTGTTTGTTATACACACATATAAAACACATATGTATGTTTTAGTGAAAACTGAAAAGAGATTAAACTGTTTCACACAAAGTATAACTGAGACAACAATGCCATTGGCTTTTGAAATGTGAGGACACTTAGATACATACTGGGAGGAACAGCACATGTGTCTTTGTGACTGTTCAGAGGACAGGACAAGAGGTATGTACTTTGTTTATGTTTTTGTTTATTGGTTGCTTGTTCATATACATTGCATATTATAAATAGAAGCTCACCTGCACCCCACATTTCCCGCTACATCTTCCCACATTCCAAGAAGTTATGATGTCAGGCATGTGCCATCTACATAATAGAAGGTGAACTTTAAAAGATAAAAAGTGTTAAGTGGTGGCCTGGAAACAAGAGCATCAAACAAGTTGAGAAGGAATGACAACTCTGGACAAGGTAAAATAGTCTGTACACTCAAAGAATTCTTGTTTTCAAGTTGATCTGTGGCTTCCATGCTGTTTGCACTGACATTTGAATGGGTTAAAAGAATTCTGAGCCTATAATTCCTGCCTCTTCCCTGGCCAAATTACTGAGTAGTCTAGTTTAATTCTGGTAAACATTTTCCCAGTGAGAATTGGGAACATTTCCACTGGACACAGTAGAGGAACCATTGAAGGCCAGACAGATATTCTACAGTAAATAAATTGACAGTGCCGTTTATCACTTGTCCCCTGAGAGTTTAGTCAGCATGGAATCTGCAGAGCCTGTAAGCCCTGGTAGTGAGGAGAAGAAATTGAATTCAGTGTCTATAAGACAGAGAAGTTCCTGAAGAAACATGTTCAACAAAACCTGTGGCACTCTTCTCTGTTATCTTCCTCCAACTTAAGGTAAACACACAGAGCACTGTCATGATTCTCAGCAGCCTGCCTTTATCAAGTTCATAATACTACCTCGATTGTGTATATATAGCAAGTACTTGTTCTCTAGAGACAATGCTCTGGAACAAACCACCTGATGGCCATAGTCAGCAGGTACAAATGAGCCCGTGGCCAGGTCTCCAGCAGACTGTGCAATGGAACTTAGAATCAGGGTGTAGGACAGAGGAATGAGCATAGTCTTGCTCCTCCATCAACATTCCCTGAAAACAAGTATGCACCCTCTTTGAAGATGACCACAGCAAAGGGAAAAGGCTAAACATTATATATTATTTGTTTCTATTATCAGACACATAATGCCAAACACTTCCAAGGAGTCAGGCAAAGTGTGGCTTCTTTTCCTATGGCCAACTGTTTTCTGGACTGTGAGCACTGTGAGCATGTCATCTGGTCTCTGTCTCCTTTCTCTGTCATATCCATTATCATACACAAGAAGGGTACCTGCCCAAGTACTTAAATATTTATTTTCTTGATTTTAAAAGCTTCAGTATTTTCACCCATTTCAGTAGGAACAATTCCACAGCAAGATCCTGGGTGTACCAAATATTTTGAACAAGATCACCATCAATTATAGCCTCTAAATATCTCAAAAATGCTTATGAAATCTTCACAGAGGAACTTTTCTTTAGAAATCAGAAATTCTACAAAGAATTGTCATGAAAGCAAATGCTACATTAAGAATCATACTCAAAACTCTGATTAATCCCCCTCAAGTCATTTCACCCCTTACATAGACAGCATGAAAGGCCAGTGGGCCCCATTCCTGAGTGACACAAGAAACTCTGTTGCTGTTGTCCATTTATCCTGCCTTTTCTCTTGGTGTGATGTTCATACGGAATAAGCTTGTCAAATTAGCATATGGCATGACATATGGAATTAAAACTAAATGATTGGCTTCTAAGATCTGTAGAGGCAAAAGAAAAAGGGTTTCGGAAGAGACACATCTCTCTCTGCAAAGGCAGCTGTCCTGCACACCATGGTCTCCCACTAGACCAGTTCTGGCCAAGACAAGTGTCTTCACTGAAAAGAACACTGCCAAGAAACTGACCTTAGGGGACTGGAGACAGCACAGTATGATATTTACATTTCTTTGAAGTTACTTTCAAGTTTTGAAAAGCACTCCAAAAAAATCCCTTATGCTCACTGTGACTTGAAATATTTTTTTGTTCCCTGGGAGAGAATCTGATTCTGAGATGGACTGAAAATGACATGTCTGCCTCACCCTTGTCTGGACCTATGTTTTCCACTCTGTTGCACTGCAAGCCTGAAATAAAGCAACCCAGCAGATTAATGAAATTAAATGTATGCACCCAGGCCTCCTCTCTCATCAGTCTCCCAAGTGCAGCAGCAGAAGATCCTTTGGAGACCACATGACTCACATTGTATTGCTTTGGTATCCCACAAATTCTGTACAGAGAACACTTATCCTCTCTAATTCTTTATTTAATTCAAACTTGTTGTTAAATATTTAAGCATCACACCCTTGACCACATCATACTGCCAGGAAAGAATACTTTAAAGATACTGCTTAATCCTTTGTGTGAGTGACAGGTTGCTTTGAAGCTTTGCGGGTTAATGAACATGACAAATCCCATCGTTTAGAGACCTCATCCTTTCTAAAAGATATGAAATGTGAGAATATCAACTCTGATACACTGTGGAGATCCATATACAGGAAATAGGATATGAAGATACCATGAGATGAGTTCATTAAATAATACAACAGAAGTTACAATTCTCAAGGCCACTTCAGATACAATTTCTGTGGTAGAGGCCACAGATTCCTTATAAGCCCATCACTAAAATTCTAATCCCCATAATTTAGTTGTTAAGGATTTCTGTCCTTTTTCATCAAATGATCATTCATTCTCATAACATCAAATGATTACCACTTCTGATGATGTTCATGGATAAATCTATCTCTTTGAAAATGTACTGCCCTCACTTCCTCTCACTGAAGCAGACATTCAATCACATCATACTCTACAATACAGTCCTAACCACTTTTCTAATTACCTGTCTTCACACTGATGGCCAAAGTTCATATATATATATATATATATATATATATATATATATATATATATATTGTGATTGAGCATATATACAATGAATACATACAGTAATACTTTCCATTTGTACCAATATGTATTTAATATTTTCTGCCCCTTTTCATCTCATATAGTCAGGACTCTAAAAAAAATCATCAACATATTAAATATACTAAAATATAATTTTATTTTGAACCAATATATTCTCATGAATCATTAATCAAGGCCATTCCAGTCCTTTTCACTTATTCACTATAAACCTACCAAGTATTGGCACAAGATGTAATCAAACTTTGCACTCAGAGAGCAGTGGAATTAGGTCTTAGCTCTGATTCTACTTAACTATTTGGCCATTGTCAGTATACTTAAAAATTCTCAGCCTCTACTGTAGACCATATTATGGAGCTGGTGGGCTGGGACCCCATGAAAATTAATGTCTCTGTAACATAGAATAGGGGATTTCTGTATATTACATGGCCCTACCTGTAGGGTGTAAGGTTTTTTCCGCCCACCGCCTGGTCTTGTCCTGCCGCCACGCCAGCCCCAAATAACACACTGAGACTCTGTATTTGATATAATCCTGTTGGCCAGTTACTAGTTTCTTAACGGCTAGCTCTGTCTTAATTATTAACCCATTTCTATGTATTTCCACGTGGTCTTACCGAGAGCGGAGGAATGGCGGTTCTGTTCTCTCCAGGCTCTCCATCCTGACTCCTCCTTACTACTTCCTTTTCCTCCTTGTCTCCTAGTCCCTCCTATCTTCCATTCCTATTGGACAACAGTGCTTTATTTATTAGCCAGTATGAGAAACATATACAGAACGACATCGCCCATCATCTCCTCTTTTCTTTCTAAATAAAAAGAAGGGTTTTAAGCTTAACATACCAAAATATATCACATAACAATTATTAAGTAAGAATCACAGTTAACACTATTTAGTCCATTAACATTTAGTAAGATTTAAGAACATACTCCATCATCTAGTCTATCTTATTGAGTCTAAAGTCCTATATGCACCTTATCTTTAATCCTAAGGAAAACTATAACCATAACTATCTGTTTTCAACTCCTTCAAAGACCACAGAAGGATAGTATATAAACTCTAGAAATGACAGAGACATCTCACTGCCTGGTCACCCGAAGTTCTTTTGTAATCTTCCATCTTCAGCCCATAGGCCATAGAGTGTCTGGCAGACTCTTCAGCAAAGCAGGAAACTTTAAACTGTCTTCTTGTATTGGCAGTTTGTCAGTCACTTTTCTCTGTGTCCTGCAGACTGTCTTACAGACTCTTCCATGAAGCAGAACTGTTGTAGCAATGTCCATCTTGAATCAGCAGTCACTTTTCTGTGGGCCCTGCATGTCCAATTTATAAATCATAAAGTCAAACAGTCCAGACAAGAGCAGTATCTTGTCCAAATGGCTCGTCTTGCTATATTGAAAGCAAACTTCATAACGTGTATCTTCGATGTCCATCTTCATCTTCCTTTCTGACTCAGGTGGTGTTGCCAGGAGCATCCATGTCTCACTGTCAAGAAAAACCCTAAACCATTTTAAATGCCATATTCTGTAGGTCTTTGAAAGGTTTGAAGAATTCCTATCTATCTCAAATACATCTCTATATATCTAGAAAACCTAACTCACCTAGCTATAAGTTTTTACTATTATAGGTAACTATCTAAAATCTGTACTAAATTATACATTACATTTCTAACTGAGCTATATAAACACAATACCTAAACAAAAGGAGAATATACACATCACAAAATTGACCTTAAATTGTATCAATAAATGAAAATCCATTCCAAAACAAAGTATTCATATCTATAACATAATCCCTTTTTTTACATTTAAAAAGATATTGGTTGTGATCATTAACCATTTATAAGCAAGCCCATTTAAATGAAAACAAACATTTATAAACAATATTTGGGAATTTGGGAGTCGTTCTTTCCAAACTACTTCCTGCTGGTAAAGGGTGCTGTCATGGGGGATTCTAAGAAGATGCAGAAATCCTGGGTGTGTCTGCAAGGCTGCCTTGTTCAAGCTGTTTTGAATGTTGGATCACCAGCGACTCTGTTTCATGGAGTCTGGCTTGATCAAACCACATTAGTCTGGAAGGAATCCACAGCTTTTCATTTTCTGTGGAAACAAAAATAGAAATCCTTTTCCCCAGTAACTTGTCCTTGAACTTAAATTTTGGAGTCAAAGTATTTTTAAAATATATAAATTGAATTAATCCAGCAACATTTCCTTTATCAGTTGTTGTTATTTTCTCAGCAGTCAAACAATACAAAGACAATGTAATACCATACAGTAACCAGATTCTCTCTGAGCTTTTCATCTTTGCGTGGCTTTATTATTACTCTGTTTCTTTTACTTTTTATTTTTTCATTTTTTTGAGACAGGGTTTCTTTGTGTAACTCTTATCTGTCCTGGAATTCACTCTGCATACCAGGTTTCCTTTAAAATCACAGAGATCTGCTTGCCTCTGTCTCCCGAGTGCTGGGATTAAAGGCGTGTGCCACCACACCCAGCTCCTCACTTTCTTTTTTAAAAGCATTTTATTTCTTTACTCTCCCAAGCCTATGTATATTTTAAAACACACTGTAAACTTTTAGCGATTTTTCTTAATGTTAATCAGTCTTTACTGTAAATCTTTGCTTATGCCGAGTCATGAACCTTCCCTTAAACGAGCCGCGCGAATATCTGCTTATCTCTTGCAAAGCAGAGTTCAACCGAGAAAAAATGCTGCTACCAAGAAACTTTGCTTGTCTCTGTTCTTTTGTTTCTAAAACCCTTTTTTAAGCTTTTGTTAAATTTTAAGTATAAGTTCTTAGCCACGTGGGTGCCATCTGTAGAGGTACGGGTTTTCCTCCCACCGCCTGGTCTTGTCCTGCCGCCATGCCAGCCCCAAACAATACACTGAGACTCTGTATTTGGTATAATCCTGTTGGCCAGTTACTAGTTTCTTAACGGCTAGCTCTGTCTTAATTATTAACCCATTTCTATGTATTTCCACGTGGTCTTACCGAGAGCGGAGGAATGGCGGTTCTGTTCTCTCCAGGCTCTCCATCCTGACTCCTCCTTACTACTTCCTGTTCCTCCTTGTCTCCTAGTCCCTCCTATCTTCCTTTCCTATTGGCCAACAGTGCTTTATTTATTAACCAGTATGAGAAACATATACAGAATTGCATCTCCCATCATCTACCCAAGTCACGGATGAAGGAAACATGCAGGATGAGTTTATTACAAAGAGAAGCAATAATTCTGTGTACTTTGTTCCTATAGAAAGTTCTGTCCAGAGAACTTGCATTCCTTGCCCAGAGTCAGGAGATAGCAAGATTAGGAAATTAAGGCATGGGGCCTAGGATCCAGTAGAGATGACCTATGGCTCTGGCCCTGCCATCCTTACCCAACAGCCTTGACCTCTCTATTTTTCCTGTGCACTCTACTCCTCTATTGTTACAGACACACTTTTACCCTCCACCTTCGACTCTGCTGCTGTAGCATATCCAGGTCTGTTGCTGTAGCACCCACTTTCTTTGAGGAAAAGTTGTCTGTGCCTCACTCTCCTCAATTGTAAAACAAAATTGAAATGTCCAGTGTTGAAATATCAGAGAATACCAGAGTCATTGCACATCAGTGTTGATTTAACATTACATCCTTTCACTTTCAAATGAGATAATTCTGAGTTGTTTGCATGAGCTCATGAGATGTTCTGGTCCATGGCCCTTGTCACAGAACATGCCAAGGAAGGTGAAGAATGCAAACTTGTTGAACTCTTAGTCAAATCTCATAGTGTTCATGCAACAAAATTCTAAAATGGAAGCAGCAAGCTCCACACAAAAGCAGATTTTGTTTCAATACTGAAGACAAAGTTGGCTATGTTCAGTTTAGTTGGGAGCCAATTAGGAAGTTTGAGCACACTCAGTAATCAATTTAACACACAATAACCAACTATGATATTTTGTATTGTAGCAGTATTTGAAAATGCTTCCAAAAATTTCTTACTTAAAGAGCCTAAATCCATATTACATGATTATTATTTATTATAATAATAGTTATTATTAAATCAGCTAATCCTTTGAACTTCTTAAAGTTTTCCATGCTCTGTACTATGGCTTTTCTAATCTTCCCCTTACTCCTCAAAATCCCTCCTTGCTTCTCTCTTCCATGTGTAACTGATACACAGTTTTCATTGATAATCTACAGTGAAGCCTGGCTAAAATGAATAAATTCTCCTCACATTTTTGTTGTGGTTTTGGTTTAGTTTGGTTTTTATACCCACATCAAAGGGAAGTCTGAGGAATATAACTGGTGTCTTAACTGGCCTTAAATATAATGCATCTCTCAGTCACACAAATAAAGACAAGGAGCCTTTGATTTGCTCACCATCCACCATTTAAATTATTATGTCTTCTAAATCCTAACATCCATCCATCTACCTTACATAGTACAGCTGGATAGCACATAGTCTATAACTCATACTCTCTGGCCTGGACAGACCTGGGTAGAGGGTCTACTTAAACAATGAAATGTCCTTGGCAAATGAATGTGCGCAATTTCTCTCAAGCTCTTTCATATACATAAAAAAATAGGTCTTCTATCTATGTTGGAAATACTTTTTTTTTCTGTGTTAGAATTCACTTTTGTCTTTAGATATCTGTCAAATGATATGATTATTAAGGTGTGAAACAAATATGTCTTATAGACAAAAGTGTATATTTGATTGAAAGATGCTATTCATTTATAACTTAGTAGCTCTTATGGAAATCTAAATTAAAATACACAGAAAACACCAACTTAAAATCCTTTATTCTTTTCCTATGCCTTGTGATAAAAGATTAGCAAACAGCGATTCAAGAAGTTAAAAAAGATGCACAAAATTATAATGAAGAAAAATTTGATAAGTGAATCTAGTATACCTGGGAAAGGCTAAAATATCTAATACCTTGCTATTTATAGAGTTTTCCTTTCCTCTGCTTTGAACTTTGTTACTTGGTCTCAGGGCAATATTGTGGAACCTGGGGAGTCTGACTTGACAGTTGACCCTTTGTGCTTCTATATTTACACCCCAATTAAACTTCTTCTAGGTAACAACTTAGGTCAGCACCATTCCATGTGTGCATAAGCATAATAATTATTTTATTCACCCAGAGATATATACATTCATACATAGTTTTAGATTTTCAACGAAGACAGAAAATTATCTATTAAAAAGAAATAAATCTAATTGAACTACAGAGCTGAGAGTACAAAGTTGTAGAGTAATTACTTTGCATTGATATGGCCTTAGACCTCATCCACAGCATGAAGGAAAAAATACGTAAAAAACGGTTATAATGGTAGTTTTCTGTATAAATCTGACTGGGCCATTAAGACCCAGAAACACTGTCAAATTTAAAAATGTGTCTGTTGACGTTTGGCTTGAGATTTACCAGAGCATGTGTCGACTGAGGAAAGCATGTCACCCTTCATGAGGTAGGGATTCTTTACTCATTACACTGAAGACTAAGAAATTATACCCTTTGTTCTCTACAGTGCCAGGCATGCAATGGAACCTAGGGCACCACTAAAGACTCACGTAGCTACACATATTGTTAATAGTAGATTTCTGTATTTCTTAAAACCCAGAATTATAGAAGAAATTCCTTACAATCAATGCCTTCCTATTCACCTATCTGTCCACAAGTCGTCCTTTTAAATATCCTCTTGATTCTGTTTTATCATTGAAAATTCACTAGCCCAGAGATATACTTAACATGAGATATAAAGATTCCAACACCACTAATTAAACAAACCTGAGCAGAAAAGGTAACACTTAAAGCGCGCGCGCGCATACACACACACACACACACACACACACACACACACACACACACACCTGCAAACACATAAACAGATGTTTTAAAAAATAAAAAATGCAAAATTTCTGCTTGTCAGAAGATACTGCAAATAACTAATAAGATGAATATACAACCCTCAGGGAGAAATATATATATATATGAAAAATATATATTAGAATCCACTGATAGCCCAGATAGATAAGGAATTACTTCTAGTCAAAATGAAAAGATCATGCAATTTTCAAAATTTAGCAAAAATGTGTAATGGAAATCTCATTAAAAGAGATACATGATGGCTGGTATGCCCATAAGAAAGTGCTTAACATAATTGTCTTTAGAAAAACTGAAAATAGACCTTTAATAAGACATCTACACATTTACCAGAATGGTTAAACTTTACAAAGATTGACATCAATATATGAGAGATATGGTATAGAGCAAGAGGGGTTTTGCACCTTTTGGCAAGAATAAAAAATTAAACATCAAATTGACGATGCAAGATTTTGACCCACCAGGTCCCACAGCCAATTTGATCCCCAAAAAGACATGGACACTACATTTATTATAAAGTGTTGGCCCATGGCAAGGGCTGCTTATTGTTTAGCTCATCTTAATTATTAACCCATTTGTATTAATCTAAGTGTTTCCAAGGGGTCTTATCTTACTGGAGAAGGGCCCAGACTCTTTCCTCCACTACATGGAATCCCCCTCAAGCCTTCTTTCCCCAGCCTTCCCTGGTCGCTTGGCCCTGACTACGCTTTCTGCCTGGCCAATCAGTGCTTTATTCATCAACCAATAAGAGAAACATATGTAGCAAAAGATTTTTCCATCATTTCCTCTTTTCTCTCTAAACAAAAAGAAAGGTTTTAACTTTAACATAGTAAAATTATATAAAATTATATAAAACATACCAGTTATGAAATATGAACATAGTTAACAAAATTTAAAGAAAATATTCTGTTATATATCTTATCTAAAGTTTCACATGTAACTTATCTTTTATTGTAGTTAAGTAGTACCATAACCATAACTATTTGTCTTCAAATTCATCAAAGACTTCAGAAGGATAATATATAAACCCTAGAATTCACAGAAACGTCTTGCTGCCTTAACAGTCTCCCAAATTTCCTCTGTGATATTGGACATCACTCTTCACCATATAGGCCACAATATGACTGGAAGACTTCTCAGTGAAGCAGGTAATTTGAAACTGTCCACCTGTATTGGAGGCTTGTCAGTCATTTTTCATGAATCAGGTATCCTAAAGGACTGCCCCATCTTGTTTTGCAAGTTCAGTTCAGCATTCACTTTCTTATGGTTCCTTCATGTCTATTTTATACAGCATACTGTCAAACAGTTCTGGCAAGAGCAGTTTCTTGCCCAAATAGCTATTTCTGCCATGTTGAAGGTGAACTCCATAACAAGTTTCTTAGATGTCCATCTTCCTTTCTGACTGTGATTGGTGTTGCCAGAATCAGTTGTGTCTCACTGTCGTAGAGAAACCGTAAGCCTTATTAAATGCCATATTCTTTCAGTGTTTGATGGTTTGAATACTATGTATCCATCTGAGATATGTCTTTGTATATCTAGAAAATCTAACTAATATAACTATAAGTATTTATTAAGATAGGTGACTACATATAATCTGTATTGAGTTAGAGATTACATTTTTAAATAATCTGCATAAACACAATATCTAAACAAGAGGAAAAATATGCATATAACAAAATCGACCTTAAACTTGTATAGATAAAGCAAAATCCATACTAATGCAAAGTATTCATTCCTCTGTCATATTCCCCTTATTTTTTCCTTTTATTAAGAGATTTGCTGAGATCATTAACCTTATATAACCCAGTCCATTTATTTAAATTAAAAAACACACACACACATTTATAAACAGTGGGAATTTAGGCGTCATTCTCTCCCAACTGCTTGCTGCTGATTGAGGGTGGTGTCAGTACTATGGGAGTCCTGAGAAAACCCAGAAACCTGGCATAATCCTGGCTGAAATGGTCTGAGGCTGCATTGTCTCAGCTGTTTTAGATGTTGGCTCTTCTCTCCTGTCCATGACCCCATCACCCAGATTGCAGCACACTGCCAATGAGCCTTTTTTGTTGTTGATGTTGTTTTTGTTTGTTTTTGTTTCTGCTTGTCTGTATGAAAGCTAAACTTGCCATCCAGCATGCTGTGTGCCTTGGAGATGTGGTCACTGCTCCCATCCAGCTGCTTGTACATGCCATTTAATTGTTCCATAGCAAAGCCTCTTAAAAGAGCCCTACACAGGAAGACTCTCTTAAAGGAGCCCGGAGCCTCTGCTTATCTCTTGCAAGGAGAGCCCAGCCCATAAAATGCTGCTGCCAAGAAGTCATGCTTGACTTTGCTTTTAAATCTCTTTTTAAGCTTCTGTTAGGTTTTACATGGAAATTCTTGCCCCAGGTCTGGGGATATGGCTTCTTATTGGCTGGCTCTTTCTCAATGATTAACACATTTCTACTAATCTAAGTATTTCCATGGGGTATTATCTTACTGGATAAAGATCTGGACCTGTTGCTTTTTCCTCCACTTTATGGCATCCTCTTTGTGACCTTCCTTTCCCCAGACTTCCCCTGGTCCTGTAGCCACACCTATGCTTTCTGCCTGGCCAATCAGTGTTTTGTTCATCAGCCTTTAAGAGAAACATATATACAAAATGACATACACCATCATCTAGTAGCCCAGACATTTTGACTCCATATTATTGCCTAAGAAAATTGAAAATAATAGTTCATGAAAATTTCCATAACTGTTTAAAGTAATTTTATTCAAGGTAGTCATGTAATCCAAAATATTCAGCTTACTAGCATTAGAAAAACTGGTAAGTAATAGAAAATCAAGTCAATGTGGATATGACACAATTAAAGGTGTTTAATGACAATTCTGATATCATATGTGATATTCAATAACATACAGTAAGATAAATTATAGCCAAAGTGTATATTGTGTTATCCTGACACATCAACAACACAGCACCTTCACTTAATGCTCATAGGTCATCCAGGAAGAAGGGCACAAAAAGGTTGTAAGAGGCCAAAGCAAAAGGAACATTTTTGTGTGATTGTATCTCTAGAAAAGTCATAGAAGCTGCACACTTATAGTCTCATCAACATCACTGCTTAATCAAAATCTGAGGAATGATAAAAATAATAGACATATCAACATGTAAATGGGGAGCCAAACAAACAACCAAATCTGCAAGTAATCAAGGAATATTGAGAACATGAAAAGATATAGTTCCCCAGGGAGAAGCCCAAAAGCCCCATTTTTTATTTTTATTCAGTACTAGTTAGTTTGCCCTGAAATCATGTACAACCAAGTAACTCTATATGAGTTATGTGAATTTGTATGTTGAAGTATCTATGCATATAGATCAACAATTACATACATAAAGGTCATTGAGTGTGGTATGGTGGCATAGGTCTCAGCACTTGGAAGACAGAAACAGGTAGATTTCAGTGTGTTTGATACCAGCTTAATCTATATAGTAAGTTCAAGAATAGGGATGTGTGGATAGACTGCTTCAAACCAGAAAAAGAGAGAAGAAAAATGAAAGGAAAAGAAAACAAACTAAAATTTAGAGATATATGTATGTTTGCATATTCACCTACCCAAAGAAATGCCATCTTTACTACTCAAACACTCTAAGTCCTTCACTAGAGAAATGAAGAGCCTGACTTTTCTTTGACACACAAACAAATAGATTATACAATGAGCTCTTTGTTGTATCTTATCTTTGAGATAGAGCCTCATGAATCAGGGTGTTTGCTATAAATCCTGGATTTCATACTTTAAATCCATGATAATTTGTAGTAAAAAAACCTCTATATTACATTCTTATTTTTAAATGGCAACCACAATATAATAAATATATTTTATTTTATTCAAAGACACTGACAAGTACTAACTACTGTGGAATAATTTTCTATTATCATTTTGCTTTTCTATTAAACTTAACATACTTGCATCTCTGTGAAATATATTCTTAAATGTGGTTTGTTTTGATATGTATATACATTTTGCATATTGAGTATAATTTGTTTTAACATACAAATTTCTGGAGTTTTTCCAATATAATTTTAATAATATGCTTTGTTTTTTTTTTTTACTCTCATTATTCTTGCTTACTGACTATAGTTATTATTTCCCTTGTTCATAAGTGTAAAACAAAGTTCAAATTTTAGGTGTAGAAACAGTACTTTTCAGGCTATTTCACATCAGTCTTAGAAGGAAACATATGTGTATATATACATTATATATTCTATATACATACATTAGAGGTTGGTGAACATAATTTGTCAATGTCACGTCATTTAACAGGGAAAGTATGTTAGAATGAATCACAGATCTCATACTTACAATTTTCATTAAATAGATCACATACTTAGAAGTCTTTCTTCATAAATATCAGTATTTAGAAAAACTGCTGACCACTTTGCAAAGAGTTATGGATTTTCAATTTGCTTTAGATCTAAATCTTTATTTTCATAAAAGTGATGAAATAATTCACAATTAAAGTGTTGCTATTGATCTAGACAACCACAAAATATATTTTGAAAGTATTGAACAAATTTACCTTTCATGAGGGACTGTATCTTAACCAGCAGCAACATTCAACTACATCAAATACATTGTGTCTCTATATGGCTGAAGCTTATTTTAAAAGGGCACTCTAATTAATAAGTGCATCAGGTATTAGTCAACAGCACAGATAGGTGTTTTATTTGCTGGTCTAACAGCCTCAAATGAAAGGCTTCCCATACCCTTGACTTTGGTAATGGCCAACACTTTGATGAAGAAGCAGTATTATCACAAATAGAGTCTGAGCTTATAGTCTCATATTTAAGCTCATTCAGGATTTTACTTAAGTCCTATCTTGCTGGTATAGCTTGATTGCTCTGATTAGCTAACCATTTAATCAGAAAATATGTAACTTGATCTTTAAAACTGATGCAGAGCCTAATTTACAAAGTTTGGGTCACAGTTATTCTAGTTTACAAAAATACACACTTGGGATTAAGTATTGCTTTTAGTGAAAGTTATTGAAATAACCAATGTCAACAGAAATACACAAAGAAATTAAATGCACAAAACACAGTTTTGTGATACAGAAAATAAAATATCTGATTTCAAACAGCTAATGAATACTTGGCTTTTGTGAATATGTGTTCAGTTTTTGAGCCTTTACAGTAAAATCTGTGAGGGGAGAGAGAGAGTAAGAGGGCGGGAGGGAGGGATGGAGGAAGGGAGAGGGAACTGGGGTCGAAATGTAAAAAAAAAAAAGAATATATATATATATATATATATATATATATATATATATATATATATATATTGTAATGCAGATCCAGTTAGCTGTACCAGAAAGTCAGAGTCATATTCAAAAAAAAAAATCTATCAATGTGACAAAAGTCTGTTTTCATGCATTATTTCCACGGAGTGATCATTCCTATCGCTTCCATGTAGAAAACTCCATTTGTGCCACAATTAGAACAACTTTACACTCTATAGGTTTGGGGAACAGCTAAGCTATCATTATTCCCTGAAGAGTCTCCACCATTATAAATCACCCAGGTGTAAAGGGAAGGGTGGAGCATTCTGTTAAATGACAATGGAGAATACAAACTGCAAAACTCTGAATATATGAGTAGGACAGGGCACTGGCTTCAAAGGCCAGCACAATTGCTCCTTGATGGGAACCCAGGGGCCCTTCCTTTTCCAATGAGCTCAATTAGCCCCTTTGCTCCATGACATCACAAAGTAACTGGTTTCAATTGTGCTTCAAGAGCCTTTTACACACAAGAATTAAATGAGGCTGTCTCATTTAATTTCAGTTAATGTAAGTGAGCTTCTGAGATGGAATTGCTTGGTTATAACACTGAGCTTGAAGCCAGGCTGGCTGATTAATTCCTAGCTGTTTGAAGTGCTTTCTTCTCTTATCTTCAGCTATGCAGGCCTAAAATACAGCCTGAGGAGAGCCAACCTCAGGGAGAGGGAGATTTTTGTCTCCTCTCCATTGAGAAGAACAGAGAACAGATAAGCTCCATGTCAGGAAGTGAAAGCAAATTGGAAACTTGTTGCTAACTTTGAGAAATATCTGGCAGGAGGGACTGATTTGCAAAACTCCAAAGTGCATAATACATAACATCCTAATATCTGACTTTGAATTCCTTGCTACACTGTGCAATTTTAATTGAAAATTACTATTGCCTAGACACTAACATTACCCTAAAGATGTCCTAGTTAGTTCCACTTGAGGTTTTTACATAAAACAAGCATTAGCTGCATGAGAAAGGGTGAGAATAAATGTTCTGAGTCATTATGATGCAATTGGAACACTTTCCCAGATTTTATTGGGTAACCTTTCAAATTCTTCAGATAATCTGATTTGCAGTTCCCAGGAGAGTTCTTTTATGATCTTCAAAGACATTATATGTCTCAGCATGGATATCCTAACAAACATACCACAGCATATCTTCAAGCCAGAGATGGAAACTAGATGACTTTCAGCAGGTTCTTTAGTTACTGCATTTCCTTGTTTTCCATGTACATGTATACACACCCTGCCTCATTCCACACACATTTTGGATATAAATAACTATCTTTTCTGAAAATATGCCCAGTTTATCACAGGCTGAGCAAGCAAATTTAGTGCTTATTAGTAATTTTCCTCATTTTTTTAGGTCATGTTACCAGTTGAACCAACCCACATCAGCACCAAACCCCAGTTTGTAGGCACCTTTTCTTGCCTAGGAGTCAAACAGCAAACTAAACCTTTTCCAAGAAGCTTACAAGAGCAGATTGGAATGGCTTAGCCACTTGAAGGAACAAAACTATTAAAGCTAAGCTAGCTTCAAAAGTGTTCCTCTTTGTGGTCTTCAATATTTGCTCAAATATTGCTCAAATAAATATCCAAAGCACAGAAAAGCCAAGTAAATCAAACACCAAAGAGAGTAGCATCAGTATTCATAATTGCTTTTCCTTTTGGAGAAACTTGAAACTATAATGAATTCAGAGGTTGACAGGGCAGAAGGCATACCTTGATAATGGGTGTTTTTCTCAATGCTTGTTCACCATTGTGCTGGGTGGTTCTGAGAAATTTTCATGATACTGATGAGGGGTTGTGTGATCTTATAACATAAAAGTGCTTCTAGAGTGATACTCACCATAGCAACGGAGCTCTCCAATTATCCAAATGTGGATTGCATGAGGAAGAGAAAAGGCCCCTTATCTTTATTTTAGCATTGTTTAAGGATAAAATGGTGATGTCTAGATATTTATTATGGTATGTAGAGATGCAGCCACAATTTGAGGCAGTAGATCTATTTTGTGTAAATGTCTTCATGTTTGTTAAAAAAAAAAAAAAAAAAAAAAGGTATTCCGTGCTTAAGTAATTTTTTCCAAAGATCATATTTGCAATTCTGTTCAACTAAGAGTTTAATATTATGAACATTTCATCTCTTCCATAGCCACAGATGAAATAAAAGTCATGAATTATAACTATTAGCTCAGAAGTTACTGTTACAAGTTTCTAATTCTAAACGTGTTGTGCAATATTCTTTCTATACTTCAACTCAATCAAAGAAAGTAACTTGAAGGCTATCCATGTGTGCTGTTCTTCTGTCTTTTCCTTCTTTTGCTGCATTTAGCGGTGAGCATGGGTTTCATCTGAAGAATAGATGGCAAGGAATCAGTGAAATGCAAAGAACGCATTAGGCTCATGATAGTCAAGAAAGTGCTTCTGTAGTTAACCATGTCCAATTTTCAATTGTCCAACTTTATGTGACAGAAATATTTGACTCATCAAGAGCAAAATAAAATTTCATTTCTTGCTATCTGAATATTTGCTAATTGTAGTTTATAAAACAATCTGACAATGGAGAGATTGACAGGAGAAAAGGTATTCAACTTTAATAATATGAATGTCACAAAACTTAACGATTCAAAAGAGATTGAGTTATATCTTTAGATCATTTTTAAGTGTATTAATAGATTAAGAATTTTTACAGAGTCATGGTTGGGTTCTGTGGTATACACTAGTCACAGACAAAGGTCATCAAGGCTCTTGCTATTCCTCTACTCTTTCTTCCTATGAATTAGTCTTCTAAAACTAAAACTAGCCTCTAGGTAGGAGGATTGCAACAGTAAGTGTCCTCTCCACCAGTTCCCTTAGAGATGTGTGGGTGGGGCATGGGAAGAATGTTTCCAGAGGTCAGAGAGACCTTGGTTTTTTCTTAGTTCAAAGCATTAAACATGACAAAACATCAAACTCTGAATTTTCAGTTTCTGGGGCACAACATGCAATTTGAGGCTTAAAGTTGCAAAGCAGGCATTTGAAATTAGGTCATGTTTTATCTGAGACTTTAAATACACCTGCACAATCCCATTAAGGATTCTTTGGAAAGCTTGAAGGAATAAGGACTATGTGTAATTCAAGCTTAAAATCAGTATCAAAAAGTTCCCAAGCTCCACAAACACTACTAAGAATACAATTATGCAATTGTCAATTAATCATCTCCCAGTCACCTAAAAGGAATAATATGTTCAACATACTGAAATTTTCACAATATCAAGTCATTTCTGATAGCCCTACATGAGTAACATAAGCACACTTGTATTGTCCCTTGTTGTTTCCTATTACAATTATTTATATTCATATATATATACACATGCATATCATCAAAGATGACTATATCTATGAGTGTATTGAAAAAAGATAAGCTAAATATTATGTTTTGAACCTATATACTACAAGAAAGTTCCTGTTAATATTGTCTCTGCTTATGTATACATATGAAGTTTTTTGTAGTTAACAGCTATGTACTAGTCCTTGATTCATTTGTTGTTCAATGGGCAGCCTCAAACCATTAACCATGGGGGGAAGGAGCCATATTTAAACCCAGTGCATCAGGAATCAAAAGCAAAACCAAAAATCTTAACAGAGAGTACAAGATGGTAAGGGGTGGCTGTGATAAGAATATATTTTATATGTGTATAAAATTGCCAATAAGTGAGTTGTGTTTCAAATAAAAAGTCTAAGTTTACATTGTAAGAAATGTTGCCCTTTGTTCTATGTATGGTGCATAAATTCCAGTCTTTTAGACGGTGTCCTATATATTCTAGTGCTCTTCCATTCTAAGTTTTGTTTTGTGAACTCATCCATAGAAAGAAAACATGCTGTCTTATTTGCTGTCTTCTTTAAGATCTGCAGTTGATCATTTCAGCCTATCCACTGAAACTTCGTTTGTTGCGATTTTTCTAAGTACTTTAAGTTTCAAATTTAATAACTTTCCTTTCTGTTCTTCAGCAGCACTTCAGAATGCTCTTGCTGTCCAAGTAACAATGTCTACGAGACACATTTAAAGTAGGGAAGTGCTATAATGAGGATGTTTGTTAGTTGCTAACTCATCAACTAAATAGTCTACTAATGCAAAACAATAACATATTTGTGGAAAGAATTTCTCTGCCCAATTCAGTTATATAACAGAGATTGGATTTATGCATTATTTACATTGAGGAGTATGTGTGTGTGTTTGTATGTGTGTGTGTTTTGAAGGTGTTTTGATGTTGGTGTAGGTCACTTTAAATGATGTTCCTTGGGGACATTTGTTAACTTGTCAGCACTGACTTTAACAGAAATTGGTGATTAACATAGGTCAATGTTATGAAAGACCATGACAATTGAAGAGCTTGAGATATTATATGTATGTCCTCTGAAATTCTCAGGGAAAAAAGTGTTCTACCAGATAAAATGCAGCTCAGTCCATTGACTGATGCAAACAAGTTAACAGATATCAATGTATTCAGAATTCCAAAAAGAAGAACCTTAGTTTTAAAAGTTGATCAAAACTATTTCCCTAAGGGAGATCATCAAAAGGTAACAGATTTCTCACTGAGAATGTTACCAAGGATAGCACAGAGATTCCATCAAGCCTAAGCCACTGCTGATAGAGCATCAAACCAGGCGGTGGGCTCTGCAGGAATCAGGAGCTGAAAACCATAGTGACTTAAAAGAGCCACTGGTGGGAGTTCACAGACAAAAGACTTAAAGTACTTATAATGTTCCCATTATCTTCAAAATAAAGCCTGTTGTTAAGTATGCTAAAGGACTTACTGCTTTCCAAAGACATTATGCTGAAATTTCCCACTCTTTCAATCATGCATTTAGTGTGAGTCACCATCTTTAGAGAAAGAAACTTGAAAGGCATTACTCAAACTTTTCTAGTTATGCAGCAGTTTCTTGGAACAGCTAATTCACTCGATGTTTCCATTAGGCTGGTTTTACAGTGTATAGAACGTTAGATGATATAATTACAGAGAGACCTTTCTAAGAAATAAGTCTTAGAATATTTTCCAGCTTGATTACACTAGGTAAATTGATCAATCTGTGTTTGACACTTTTCAAAGTCGTGTTTCAAATAATCTGGAATTTCAATTTAAAACTTCACATCATGTCACAATGATACCGGATATTAGGTAGATTTCTTGTAACAAAATACCTGACAATAGGAACTGAAGGACAGAGAGATTTATTTTGTCTCCTAGCTGATTATGTTGTCCATAATAACCAGTGATTATCACCATGATAGTTTTGTCTGTATTGATAGGAAGCTTTAACAGTAGTTTATTCACATTTAGGAGGATATGGAAAAAATAAGTTTAGAAGAAAACAGAAGCTTCCCATTTCTTCTCACTAAGCCATTCTTCGAAAACTTAATGCCCTCCTCAAACAGTGAAATAGGTTCCGGGGGAAATGTATCCATACCCATGAGTCTGTAAAGGACATTTCACTTTCAAGCCATCACATATTACTTTATTTTCTTGTGGCTTTTTCTAGATGGCTGAATGTTACATTCATTAATTATTAGAAAAGTAGGTCACATTTAACACATCAAGATAACCAAGGTACTCAATAACTGATGAAAAAATATATAATTCTTCTAAACTTTCTCCCATTTTTCTATGCAATTTTCTTCATGTATGTAGTTACACATGTATGAATGCCGATGTGGGGACCCAAGGTTGATGTCTGGAATCAGCTTCAATTATTATTCGAGTTTATTCAATGAAACAGGACCTCTCAATTAGGCCCAGGGATCATCAATAAAGCATCTTTAACTAGTTCACATGTTACAATGATGCCTATCTCTAGTATACATCCCCTGTATACAAACAGACCTCTATACTCAAGTCACATGTATGTGGGTTCTTGAGGTTTTAAAAACCACTGAACCATCTTTACAGGCCCTTTTTTTAAATTTTATGAATGATTTTATATTTATCAAATGCATACAATTTAATTTTATAGTTCAGAGATTGAAACATTGAACAAAGAATGTATTCATTAATATTACTTTCAACTTATTTCAAACAAAATATTTTATGTAGATTCAATTTTATTTTCTATTTCTATACTACCTGGCTCATAACATTTGTCTTGATTTTGACACAGGTCTTTTTATAACATATATTTTAAAGTAACCCAAAACAAGTTAAATTTGTGAGTCTAAATAACATATGTCAATTACATTATTATTAATTAATAACTTTAATAATTGAAAAATAATGTATTTATTCATCAATTTTAATCCATAATTGTTGAAAATATATCACATGTTCAGTATAATTTACTAAAGGGAGTTAGAATTAAAGATTTAACTTTGTAGAAAATCATTTTCAGAATATTATTTCTCACATCTGCCTACCTATTTCTTCTAAGCCAAACAAGAAAGGGAAATTATACATTTCAGAATCTTGGAAGGAAAAAGTATGTCAAATTGTAAACAGGCTGTCTTGTGGGTGTTTGTTAAAAACACTACTATCATTTTTGGAAATAAATATTAAAACTGACACTGTTTTAAGTAAAAGATCTGCTGTTTCCTGGGTTCCTCAAAAAAAAAAAAAAAAAAAAAAAAAAAAAAACTGCTGTATCTTTTGTATCTTTTCTTTCTTCCTTTTTCTTTTTCTTTTCTTTTCTTTTTTTTTTTTTTTTTTTTGGTTTTATCATTTCTCAATTCTTCCCTCCAATCCTTCTCATATACAACTTTGCTTTGTTACACTCTTTAAAATTCACCCCTACAGTGTGTGTTAGTGACAGAGACACAGAGACAGAGACAAAGAGAGACAATTAGATGCCTATAGTTTTTTATGCAATGTTGAATGAAGTCTTTTGGGTTTGTACCATCCCCTTTACCATGTCTATCAGTGTCTTCCTTATGCATCTCAATTTTAGGCAGTCATGCTGTGTAGCTTCTAGCATTACTAGGAAGTAGGATCTCTCAATAAACTCCCTTTCTGTCTCTTACAATCTTAACTCCCTTTTCTAAAATAATCTCTGAATTTAGGAGTTGAAGTTGTATAGCTGTATCCACTGAAACTGAACTCGACAGCTCTGTATTTTGATTACATGTGATACTATGAAATCGTCTCCATCAGCTACAAAGAAAAGTGTACTTGACAAAAGGTTAGAACTATACTTACTTGTTGCTGCAAGGACAAATGTGTAGATTGTTGTTAGGGGTTATGCTGTTTAATAAAATGGTAGTAGTAGGTTGTTCTTTGAGTTCCATGACTTTTCTATCCCTAGAAACCTGGTTAGGTTTTCAGTACCAGCCATGATATCCCTCTTGTTGTGTTGTCCTTAAGCCCAATTACAGCACTGTTGGTTAGGACCAAGGCTTGTGTGCTGCTATTGCATCCTTAAGGTAATTGTACAGAGCTAGTGATTTTTATAGTTGATTGGCAACATAGCTGAGTAGGCCTTTTGATTGCATCTCTCCTGTGGGAGTATACATTGCATTCTGGTACCCTGACAGCTAGGACTTGAGAAAGATGCTTTCAGGTCAGTTCCATCTCAGAAGCATCAAGATCATGTGCCTGAAGTATATGAAATCTTTATTTTCCTGTCATGACAACCAAAGGCAATAGTAATAGCCTGTAATGTTTAGGTGTCTCTGGGGAAACCATGACTAACAATGGAAGAGGGGACTTCTCATGACCTGTGTGGTTTTGTTAAATGATCTTAGGTTCTTATGGGGAACATTGTCAGCTCCGATGAGAAAATTCCTTTAAACTATATAGGAATACTTGTGAACTGATTTATCTGTATTATAGGGATTTTAACTATATACTTAAAAGTATCATTCCTTATGACCTTTTCAGGCAACCTTGCTGTTTTTTTTTTTATTTGTTTGTTTGTTTGTTTTTTGTTTTGTATTGTTTAAATCCTCCTTTTCTGCCTCCCTGTTTAGAGATCCTTATTTTTCACATTGTTCTTCATGATTCACTTGTAGCTTGTTATTCCCCTCTCTACTGTTAACCGACCACACACCCTGGCAACTGAAGCAGCTGGTCACATTATACTTGTAGTCAAGTGACAATAATGAGATGCATTCACTCTGAAGCTCAGCTCATAAGCTCATCTGCCCACAAAAAAATTTAGGGCAATCAGATTAATCACTGTATACATGTACAACACAACCCAATTCACAGGTATCCTTACTCTTTACCAAACTGACAAGTTACACTGACCGTTACAAATACCAAAGAGAAACTATGCCTGAACATCATCACAATGATAAAGTGTTTTACTACAATGAGATACAATTAGTAATTCGTCTAATAAAATTGATGACTATGCAAAATATATTTATTTTACAAACATAAAAAGGGAAGTGCATTTAAACCTAAGCTTTTTTTTTTTTTTTAAGTTAAACAAAGGGAAAGTGTAATGACTTTTATTCATTCACTTACTCAGCCAGCGTCATTTGAAGTCTTTGCACCAGGCTCTGAGAATGCCATGAAGAGAAAATCAGATGATCAAACTACAATGTTCTCTGAAGTGGGAAAATAATCAGACAGGTGTAGTGAAAGAAAATAAGAAATAAATAGGATGGAAAATTTGTGCTAATGTTCAAGTATAAATCTGTGTTTCAGAGAGGTGAAACAGCAAAGCAAAGTGTCAGAGGAATAGCTAGAAGTGTGGAGCTTATAAAGGTCTGTGGTACAAAACCTGCCACATAGTGGTGAAACTGAAGCCAATACAATAGAAATGAGGAGGAGAAGAGGAATGAGACACAAAGTCAGGGTGAAGTGTAACTCCTGCAATATGAATACCTGTGTGCGTACCACCAGCATTATAGTATTTTTTTTTAAAGTTAATTAATTGAAAGTTTTATTTTAGGTCCTCTGGGCCCCCACTAGATTGCTTTTTTCTAAATAATGTTACAGTTTCTCATGGCAGCCAAACAAAGGAGTCTTTCTCAAGAATCCGGGTGTTAGCCTGAATTTAACAAATTAAAAATTGTAGCAGGTCCTACAGATACCGTACCTCTTTAAATCTTTCAACCCCAAAAGCTTAGATAGATGTATATTGATTGAATTCTTTCTGGTCCTTCAGGTTCTAAAATTCTAATATTTCCATTTTCCTTCCATCATGAAATATCAGTGTTTTCATTTAGTTGTCTGAATATTTGTTTAAATAGACTGTTGGAGATTGCAATCACTATTATAATCTTGGAAACTGGCTGAAATGCCTATAAAGCAAAATGATTATTTATTTATTTTTTACTCTTTATCTGTTCATTAGCTTCTGAAGCTGACCTTATTTTAAAGAAAAGAAAAATACACTGACATCATGTCAAAGAAGACAGTATAACTGTCTTGCTATTTACCTTCTGCAACTATATGTTTCCTGGCTCTATATACTCCCTATTCAAATCAATATTTGGGCAGTACAATTTAAAAGAAGTCCTCAACTTAAAAAAAGATAACATGTTGGATGAGTAAGATAAGGGGAGTAAAACCAGAAATCATTGGGGAAGGAGTGAATATGATCAAATGCTCAATAACTAATAAAACATTTTAAAGAAAATTTCATGGTATATTGCCAATACAATAATTTCTGCTAATCCTTTAAATGTCCTGATATAATGTTTATTAATTTATAGTTCTACCTGAATCTATTCTTCACAGCTTTAAATATTCTCAATACTTACATATTTTATACATGTATCTCATTGAAGAAATGCTATTCATGAATTCGCAGCTGAAACATGAAAATCTTATTCACTCAGAGATCCAGTGAGGGAAATAGAGTATAAGCAGGTATATTGTGAAACATTCAGTTTTTCAGAGAACCTATTCTGAAGGTTCAGTCTCAATGGGATTTAAATCAGTTCTTTGACCATGTTTCCATAATAAGTCATCAGTACAGGTTCCAGAATAGGTGGCTACATGGCCTGGGGCATGGACTTAGGTTGTTTCTAAGAGAATAGCACCAGGACTTAGGTCATCTGAGTCATGGTCTCCTGTAGAAGAAGCTATCTTTATAAGAGAAAGACAGGAATGATTGTGATTCACAATATTGGGCTAAGTGTCCTTATGTAGCCATAGTAATGCAGGATAGATAAGGGTATGGAACGTTCTATTTTATTTTGCAATTTGTCCATTTAGGAGTCTTTATACATCTTTATCTTGCAGAAACCAAGTGTTTATCATGATTTTTCTTCCATGTTCACTGTATAAATGTGTTCAATGGACCATGATTATAGCTGGGGAACTTGCTTTCATGCTTACATGGTAGACAGTAGGAAAATAATGAAACAAAGAAAGAACAGTTATCACTGTGGTTTTAAGAAAACAACTGGAAATATTGCATATCACTTTCACTAATATCTTATCACCAAGAGTAAGTCACATGACCCTATATGACTATGTCTAAAATTGAGAAATGTCTTTACTCTTGGGGGCTTAAACTCAAATGGAAACCTGGAAATAACTGCTAAGGAGATACAGAAATTCAGTGTTGTTTCCTACTATTTTGCATATTGTGTTAAGATGCAAATACTTTTCTTGAGTTGAATTGTTGATTTGTGTCTCAGCTCCAACAAGCATGTCATTTCTTTCATACCTCATGCTGATCCTTTGACTCATGCAGTCTTCACACTGCTTTAGGGAAGAGAAAGCATAGGCCACTAAAATGTGCAAGTATCCCATGACCATGCACTGAAGTGTAGTTAGAGTCCTAGTTTTGCATCTCAGACCTTCCATGTGTCTCAAGGGTAATAAGAGACTTTCTCTGCTCCCCATGGATTCTGGTATGGATATTGCCTCTTCTGTTCTCTGCTCTCATTAATTTCTGATAGATATTGCTTTCAAGAAATCTATGCTTATACATTTTTAGTTCTTCCTTCTTTGGCCTGCTAATTTGTCAGTGTGGTGCTACCCACTGTTTTTGCACCTGTGCTAGTTTACTTACTTCTTTTTTTTCCTGAATTCAGTTGCAGTTTAGGAATGTTTCTAGAGATGCTAAAAGGATGTTAATGAAGATGCTTGGCCACCTACATCTATATCAAAGTGAACCATGCTCTCTTCATCGTACTACAGTTACATAGAATCTAAAGTTTTTCTTAAGGAAATAGAAGTGTGTCATGGATAAGTACTGACCTTTAACATTACCTGACAGAAACAAATAAACCTGAGCATTTTCTAGCTCCCTGCATGTGCAGAAATGAGGCAAAGGATGGGTATTTGAAAATCCTTCCTGTCACTTAGTTCATGTTGCCATCTGGCTGCCTTAATTTCCACCCACTGCTTGAAATATGTGTTTATAGAAGTAAATATGAAGCTGCAAATAAAGTAATATGAAAGCTGCAAAAGTTAAAATGCAGTTCTGACAAATACTGAAGCCTGGGTTATAAAAGTATCTCTGCACCATCATTTCCAAGTGCTTTGGGTCATGAACTCTGAAACACATACTTGCTGATGTCTACATTACTGTGGTAATGAGTTCATTAATTTCCATTCTCTTACCAAGAAATACCTTAATTGAGTTGTCCAAATTAACATCTTCATGGTCTTTTGAGTACTAATGAAATGACAAAATAGTCCTCTTAAACTAACATTGCATTTGGACATCAATGTGCTTGAGATGATGTTTATGCTTTTGCAATGAAATATATGTGGGTCATACTCTTGTAGATTTAAAAGTTCAAATCACATTCATGGAATTGTTTTCCACTACTTTGGAGTAGCTAGAATTTTAAGTTTCCTGTGTGGGTTAGAAGATAGCTCAGTCAGGAAAGACCTTGCTGGGAACATGAGGACCTGATTTCAATGTCCCCAAACCATGTGAAAATAAAGGCAGATTTGTGGCTCACTTTTATTCCCTGTAATTTGTGCATTGAACATAAACCAAACCTTGAGGATCACTGGTCATCCAACCTAGCTTTCTTATTAGTTAAGACAATCAAGACACTGGAAAAAAATAAATCAGAAGAACATAGAGCCCAATGATGAAAAGCAGGGTTTTTTTCCTTACCTCCACCTAGTGTTCACCAAACACAAGCCCAACCATACATATAGGGACACAAGTGAACAGACTCTCTCTCTCTCTTTCTCTTCCCCCCCCCCCCACACACTCACAGAAGCATACTCATACAGGTATTACATCAAATATTCTAATTTCAAATAGTAGATTTTGTTGTGCTGTCACTATTAAACAACAGAAGCCACACTGGTAATGCTGATGATGATATCATCCAGGGTTTAACAGCAATTATCAAAGGTTTCAGACCAAGATACAAACTAATTAATAAATTCACAACCACTATTGCACACACATACAAATATACACTTTGTTGACAATAATTTATAAATATACTACTCTTGAGTGTTGATAGTCTTATATAAAAGTTATTTAGTGTTTATAATTTAATCTATAGAAAAATGTAATTTATAGACAGTGAGGCAATTTCTGGTACCCAATAGCAGCTACTGAAGTAAGTTTATTTATGACTAAATGAAATTTTATCATGTTCTTTTCTGTGGAGTGGTATATTATTTGTGAATAAGTAGTGATAACTCCTCCACTGATAAAAGTCAAGTTGTCCTGAAGAAATAGAAGTAGACTAGGGAAACACAAAGCAGTAAGCACACTAAGCAATTGTTTAGGGTATCCTGCATGAATCATTAGTGACATTTACTAGCATTGAATAACTGTGTAGTAGCTACAGTGGACAAAACATTTATATTAGACAAGATTCAAGAGGAAAAACAATAGATTCCTGGATTTATTAAAGGTCCAGTACATCTGAAACTTTGAGTTCCATGTAAAGAGTTGAACAGGATGTGTGAATAATACTCAAGATCTCTGTTTTACAACTCTTAAGGGCTGGAAAAGATACAGTAATTAACAACACATAATTCTAAAGGGAGATTTAAACGGAAGCAGCCCTAACAGAGAGACTGCCTCTAAACACTGGGGCCATGTTCCACAGACAAAGAGGGCCACATGGGCTAAGATAGGCACTAAGCTCCTTTTCCTCTTCAAACCATGATCACAAGTGCAGTTTCGTTAAGATACAAAAGCTCATTTTAATAAAATTCTTAAAATTAATTTTACCTAATAATAAGTTTTTATTGAGTTATAGTTTAGTTTTAAAAGCTTGATTGTGTTCAATAGTACTCATTAGATAGTTTATTATTAGGAATGTATTTTGAACTTCCATTATAAAAATTTTAAAGAGCAAGTGAAGTAATTGCGCTGCAGTTAAGAACATGTCCTTCTCTGGCAGAGGCCCTCAGCTCAATTCCCTGCATCCTAGTGCTGGCTCACAGTCATTTATAACCCCTGTATCAAGGGATTTGATGACTTCTGATTTCTAAGGCAATCAACACACACACACACACACACACACACACAGAGAGAGAGAGAGAGAGAGAGAGAGAGAGAGAGAGCATACATTGTATTATTAACTTTTTTTGTTTAATCATCTATAACAGTTCAAATGACAGTGTTTATTTCTACCTTTTTATGTCTAGATTTTTTTTCCTTTTCTTTACCTGGTAGACAATAAATAATGATATTTCGGGGATGCATTTCTTTGTTTTCTATTTTTTCTTTGAGGAATTCATCAAGTGAGACTCCTTGACTTAAAATTCCTATACCTCACACTGCCTAGCAACTTTCCTTTGAGAAATAATTCCCAATTGTGATAAGAAAACACAGTTCTTTCTCTGATTGTACCAATCAGCAACTCTCACAGGCAATGCCCGGGCCAATGTTGCCAGACATTGAATAGATCTAGGGTAGGGTGAGTCTATTCTATGTTAGCTTATTTGTCTAGATTGGAGAAAAGTTAGGGCCTAGGTCATCATCCCTACTGAACTGAAATATACTTACAGTTGAGTTGTCACTTGAATCCAGGGTCCCTAGGCATGTTTACTTTCTTCTTTGTCCACTTCAAAAATCTTACTTGATTTCCTCTTATGTAGTTTCTACTGCTTATGTTTCTGTTTCATAGGAAGGGGAAGAGGAAATCCAAACTAGGCCATATCTGCTCAAACAAAACTCTAGCATAGTTTTGGGAAACAACAATAGCACTTCAACACAACATGCAACCATAACACCTGCAACACAATTAATATACAACCATAATACCTGCTTCACAACATACAACTATAGTGAGATATTCACTTTGCTTCTGTGGCAAAAGCCATGCCCATTGGAGTGTGGAGCCAGGGGCAGAAGTGACCTGTGGAACTAGATCTGAGAAGGAGCCAGGGAATGATGATGGGAGGTGTCCTTACAGAACGCTCCCTTGCTGGTGGGACATGGAGAGGGCAGCATCCAGTGGAACTTGCTGGTGTTCATCTGTCTAGCTTGTAAGTTATTCCTCCCTGATTAAACACCTATTTGGCCTATTTGTTTATCCTGATCCTTATTAAACAACGATATACAACTCTAACACCAGCAACACAATATACAATCATCACACCTGCTTCACAACATACAACCATAACAAAAAATCCAGTATGGAGCTGTAATACTTGCTGATCAATATAATTCAGAACATACCACAAAGTCAACAGGTGTAGAAACTCATACTAAACTTGTAGATGCTGAACTGTAAACATGTCATAAAAGCTGCTAAAGATTTTCAGCTATGGCTTTGCTATACATTAGTTCTGCTCAGCCATAGTTTGGTTTGCCACTGTTTCCGTGAACATGTGTTTATGCTATCTACTTATTAGTCAGTTAGGAATGGTCTCGATTATTGAATCAACTGTCACAGAATTTCAGTGTTTGCATTTAGGTAACCCTTATTTTAACTAATAATGGCCTGTGAAGAGCAAGCATAGCAACACCCTGACACCCCCCACACACACAGAAGAGAAAGGGGGACATCCATTCAGTGTAGAATAGACAGATGTTAAATTAATAAAGAAAGTGTTTTTGATTTTAGCCCTTCTGACAGGAGTAAGATGGTATCTCAGAGTTGTTTTGATTTGCATTTCTCCGATGGCTAAGGATGTTGAGTACTTTCTTATGTGTCTTTTGGCCATTTTAGATCCCCCTACTGAGAATTCTCTATTTAGTTCTGTACCCCAATTTTAATTGGGCGATTTGGTATTTGGTGAACTAGCTTCTTGAGTTCTTTGTATATTTTGGAAATCAGCCCTCTGTCAGATGTGGGGTTGGTGAAGATCTTTATCCCATTCTGTGGGCTGCCATTTTGTCTTGTTGACTGTGTCCTTTGCCTTACAGAAGATTCTCAGGTTCACGAGGTCCTATTTATTAATTGACGATCTAAGTGTCTGTGCTACTGGTATTCCGTTCAGGAAACAGTCTCCTGTACCAATTTATTCAAGTATACCTCCTACTTTATCTTCTAAGAGATTCAGTGTGGCTGCATTTTTGTTGAGGTCTTTGATCCATTTGGACTCAAGTTTTTGCATGGTGATATATGTGAATCTATCTACAGTCTTCTACATACCATTATTCTGTTATGCCAGCACCATTTGTTGATATGCTTGTTTACATTGTATAAGTTTAGCTTCTTTGTCCAAAATCAGGTGTTCATAGGTGTGTAGGTTAATATCAGGGTTTTCAATTAGATTACATTGGTCTACCTGTCTATTTTTGCGCCTAAAGCAAGCTGTTTCCAGGACTATGGCCCTATAATAGAGTTTGAAGTCTGGGATGGTGAAGTTCCTTTATTGTATGAGGTTCTTTTGGCTATCCTGGGTCTTTGTTTTTCCATATAAAGTTGAGGGTTGTTCTTGTAAAGTTTGTTAAGAATTGTGCCAGATTTTGATGGAGATTGTAGTTAATCTATAGATTACTTTTAGCAAGATTGTCATTTTTATTATGCTGGTTTTACCTGTCCAAGTGATTGGGAGATTTTTCCATTTTCTATTATCCTCTTTAATTTTTTTTTCTTTAAAGACACAAAGTTCTTATTATATAGGTCTTTCATTTGTTTGGTAAACATTACCCCAAGATATTTTATGTTGTTTGTGACTATTATAAAGGGTGATGTTTTTCTTATTTCTTTCTCAACCCTTTTATCATGTGTATGTATTAGGGCTACTGTTTATGCTGGAGAGGATGCTGTTTATGCTGGAGAGAAAGGTACACTACTGCTGGTGGGAGTGCAAATTTGTACTGCCACTTAGGAAAGCAGTATGTCTGTTCCTTGGGAAAATGACAATTAGACTACCTCATGATCCAGTAATTCCACTCTTAGTCATATACCCAAAAGAGGCACATTCATACAACAATGACATCTGTTTAACCATGTTCATAGCAGCATTATTTGTAATATCCAGAACCTGGAAGCAACCTAGATGCCTCTCAACTGAGGAATGGATGGAGAAAATGTGGCACATTTACACAATGGAGTACTACTCAGTGGAAAAACACAATGGAATCCAGAAATTCCCAGGGAAATGAATGGAACTAGAAAAAAAACATCCTTAGTGAGGTAACCCAGCCACAGAAAGACATACAAAGTATGTACTCAGTCATGCATGGATTTTAGACATAGGGCAAAGGATTACCAGCTTAGAATTCACACTGCCATGAAAACCTAGGAAACAAGGAGGACCCTGTGAGACCCATACATGGTCGGGGTGGGGGGAGGGACAAGATCTCTCAAGAAAATTCAGAGCATGGAGGGAGGGAACAGGGAGTTAGGAGAACGAGAAGGGGGGAAGAGGAAGGGAGAGGTGCACATGAGGGAATAAAAGATTGAGACATTGAAAGAACAGATGAGAACAAGAAAAGAGATACCATAATAGAGACAGCCATATAGATTTATGGAGAATTATTGTTAGGAACTAGCAGCCAGCTGAACCACGCCCAAACGATGGGCGGGACACTCACACTCATGGCCATGTCATTGCTATGTCAAGCTTTACCTGGCTGCCAGAGGACTCAGTTAAGCATGCCAAGCCCCCATTTAAAGCAAGCGTGCCAAGTGGGCCTCTCTCTTGCTCTCTCTGTCTCCCTCTCTCTCTCTCTCTCTTGTGCTCTCTCTCTCTCTCTGGCCTCTCCTTCTTGCTCTGTCTCCTGCTTTCAGTTGACCACCAGCTAGCCCCCCCTTCTCTTCCCTCTCTCAGTAAACTCCACGTGGGCACTGAGTCTCATGTTTGTGTTTTATAGGCATTAGCTGCAGCAAAAGAACAACAATTATGGCACTAGAGAAATGCACAGAGATCTATAAGGATGAACTCAACTAACAATCTAAGCAATAGTGGAGAGGCTACCTTTTATGCCCTTCCATGATAATGAGACTGATGACTACTTTATATGCCATCCTAGAACCTTCATCTAATAGCTGATGGAAGCAGAAGCAGACACCCACAGCTAAATACTAGTGAAATCCTGGAATCCAGTTACAGAGAAGGAGGAATGATGAGCAAAGTTGTCAAGACCAGGCTGGAGAAACCCACAGAACCACCTGACCAGAACAAGGGAGAACTCATGTTCCCCCAGAACAAGTCTGATAGCTAGGAAACCAGCATAGGACTGGCACAGATCTCCTGATTGTGAGTGTTAGTTAGGACTTGGCAGTCTATGTGGCCTCTAGTAATGAATCAGTATTTATCCCTAGTATACGAATGGATCTGGAAAGCCCATTCCACATAGATGGATACTTTCTCAGCCTAGACACATGGGTGATGGCCTAGGCCCTGCTCTAAATAATATGACAGACTTTGAAGACTACCCATGGAAGGCCTCACCTTCCTTGAGGAGCAGAAATGGGATGGTCTGGTGTTTGGTGGGTGTGATAGGGGAGGATGGGAGGGTGAGGGAACTGGGATTAACATGTAAAACCACCTTGTTTCAAATTTAAAATAAAAAAAAAAAAGGAAAGAAAATAAAGAGACTATTCACTGATGATCCTGAGGACTTATGGTAAGAATAGAGCTGTTACCTATAAAATTCTACAGTTCATATTAGTTCTGTTGTTTCTACTGTCACCCTTTAGACTACAAAGCAAGAGGCACATTGTGATCTAAGTGCTTGATCAAAATGGAAAATACATTAAACTTGTATCTATGCAGCCTTAAGAAAATATGACAATGGTTATCTTAGAATTTGCTTGGATAATAAGAGTACTGCAATTAAAATGCATATGTATAAATCTACTAGGACTCTGTTTTCTGAGTATTTTTCTTAATATCTCCTAAAGACTATTGTTTTGTTTACTCAACATTGTCATATCCTTACTAACTTACTGATCTATCCCCTAAATATAAATCAAGGTCTAAATTCACTTACATGAGACTGGTTTCCATGTGTCACTTTATACATGAAACACAAACTGTTAGCAATACATACTGTCAGTGACTCAAAATAAGGCATACACACCCTAATACTGTTTCCCTTAAATCCATTGCACATCCCATATTCACTAACATAAAAATTTAGCTCTTTCCATTTATTATCAGGTAAAATGTAACTATAAAAGTATTGATATTATAATACCATCCATTATGAAATTGAACATATTTAGAGTCTAGTTTATGTGCATTTTGTATATAGTTTCAGTAATCTGTAATAATTTAATGACTTTTATATTTCTGCATCAAAATATAATAAAAATTTCTAATAATTTTAGGCTCCCTGTAAAGAAGATGTTAAATGATTTTAATAAACAGTTCACACCAACATTAAGAAGGCTTTTGCCATAAAACTAAAAGAAGCCTATGAAAGATGATACTGTACTTTTACTCCAGGAATGAGGTTTGCATGTTAAAGGAGATAAGAGTAAGAAAAAGGATTATGTGCATACCAGTGAGAAACTCTCATATTACACAGTGGCTCTTATGATTTTTTAAATAATGTAGCACGTAAGTGTATATAGAACTAGGCGTTATTTCTCAATAAATGATTTAGCAAATACATTAGAATATAATTCTATTTTAATTTGCTTTAGATAGCTGATAAATGTGTGCCTTTCCAGTGTGTGTGTTTGTGTGTGTGTGTGCGCACACACCTTACTGTATGGGTAATTTCCTTGTATTTAATTTGTATTTCAATGAAAACCTTGACTAGATTTAACAAATAATTTTCCTAATGGCAGGATCTTTTCTACTTACAAGATTAGAAGAAACTGCACTTAGTAAGTGGTACATATGCAATATAATAAGACATTATGCCTAGACTTTTCTATTATTTTAATTGGCTCAAGCACTCAATACAGACTTATTTCTCAATTTGGGGAATGTAATTCTGCTCTCATTACTAGCATAATACTCACCCAATAAAATCCACCTGAGTTGATTTATTGCTTCACCAAATACTACAGAAAAGAGAATCACTCTTTATAATTTGAAACCTTCAAAATTAATATCTTTCCTGAAGAAAATGACTTCAGATGACAAAAATTATCTCAAGCCTTATAGCTTGAATGTTCATGCCCATGAGATTTTAAAATACAAAACAGAATTTAAAAACATGTTACCTATTCTATGTGAAATCTCTTTTGTCTTTGTATTTCCCAACAGGCAAACATGGAGCTGTTCTCAGTAAGCAGCAGTAGTCAAAACTCTGCATTTTGATTGAAATCATCAGGCTAAAAACAGTGGAGATATTACTTAACAATAGCAGAAAGGTTTCTCTGCATTCTGAAATATTACAAGATATATGCATAAAATACATATTTAAATACAAATCATCAATTCCATGAAATAAATAATAGATGGTGAAAAGTTAGTTAAAAACACCTAATATGTGTTTAATCTTTGTATAATATCAATGTACGACTAAAGTTGTCCTGATATTAATAACTATCTCTAGGGTACAGGTTGGTGACAAAGTAAAGCCTGGTAAATATAAAGCTTTATGTTTGATTAAAAGTCACCACTCTAGTGCTCTTGTCCATTCCTGTTCCTGCATCTGTGCATGAACACACACACCCACCCACCCACACACACAAACACACACACACACACACACATACACACAGTCACACATGATGAAACCTACACAGTATGCAAGATGGCACTCTTATCTGTATATGATACTCCATCATAAAACTTTTCAGGTTTATTTATTTATTTATTTATTTATTGTGCTTCATTATGTCTTCACATACTTCTGAGCACTTCTGTATACCACAATCTACAAAGTGATAGTTTGCATTTAGAAAATAATTCAAACCTCAGAGTTTAGGTATATCTGTCTTCCTTCCTGGCAGTCATGGTGGTAAAGACAAGGGTAGCCAGGTGATCAGTTCAATGATAAAACTAAAAGAAAGTCTATATTATTTAGGAATGGATTTCAAAAGTTTTAGGTTAGTGTGGAAAATAAAGGATGCTGAAATCTATATTTCTATTTGGATAGGATATTTAAAGTTTTCACAGAATTTTCAGAGATTTCATCATTCCCCAACAAATACCTATTTTTTTTTCAAATTCTCCTCACTATCCTTGTTGTCTCATTATTTACCTTTCTTTTTACCTATACTATTCAAAGTGAATTGATTTCCATGTTCTTCAGTGTATCAGGGCTTTGTAGCAACAGAAACTGATTTTTATGCTCTATCAACATATCTTCATATAACTCATTCCTTAAATTTTTTAAGGAGCTTCAATATGTATTTCTATAGAAATGACAGAGAAGAAATTTATAAACCCTTTATTGTTTTTTCTAACTTCATTTTTATACATTACTTCCAGTATGCTACTGAATTCAGTCACACGTTTTTTTAATTGTTGTCATCGCTGGGATAATTTAAATATGACATAGCCAAAAATACTCATTATTTTTCTCTTTATTCAGCTTCCCAGAATAAAGAATAGACATTTAATGTCAGAGAAATTAGCTAAAACATGTGAGATATTGAATAAACATTATTGGATTGATGCGTAGAATGTCAGATTAAAGATGACATAGGTTATATAATCAGCAAAAATGAGGAAAATATGGTATTTAGGGTGGTTATGACGTACAGATATCCATGATAGTAACTGATATTAATCAATCTTCAAATACAGATACAGAAGCTCCTTCCTGCATTAGCAGTATTTGGAGACTGGAACAGAAATCTTCTTTCAAGTGTGAGGCCTTTATTGGCTCCATAAAAATTTCCAGAAATTTGGGCTAAATGGGAGAAATCCTGTCTCAAAAGATTACCAAGAAGAAAAGAACTTCAAAAGTTGTGATATCACCAAACTTTATAAACTCCAATAAAGAAAAGGAACTCTTTAAGACTTAGATTTAGATTTATTTTTAATGGAATATAAACATAGCAAGTTCATGGTAATAAATCTAATCATCTGAAAGAGAGGAACATTAAAACTGGTGTCTTAAATTTTACTTCAGAATGATAATTATAAGAACTATGTTTCCAGCTGAGAGGTGAATAATCAGGAGATTTAGCCTTATTAGGACTCTTCTTTCAGTGAGAAATTTGCCCTTTTATGTTTAAAAAGGATTCTAACCTGCATGCAAAATTTTCCTACTGTTTTACTTCTTCTCTCTGGTGATGTTCAACTTGCAAAAAGTATTTTAATTTATTGCAGATTTGGGCTTCAGTACACTCTTAGTCATGCAAAAATATATTTTATGTGGATATTTTATTTCTCAATAAAAATATCTAGAAATACTTTCCCATAATTCCCACAGTATTTCTCTAGTGGTCATTATTTTCTATTTTTCTAACTGCAAAGCAAAATCACAAAATGTGCTTTATGGAGTAAACAATGTTTCAATCTCTCTCACTCTCTGTCTATCTACACATATATGCATATATATGTATAAATGATAAATTATAGATAATGATGTTGGTAATAATAATACATATAGTGTAGAATAAAAATAGCATTGAATACTAAGTGGGTTGAATTGTCTCACCTCAAAATTCTTATTTTGGAGTGCCTTACACTCAGCTTATAAAAATGTGACTTTGTTTGGAGGTGGAGCTTGTGTATAGGCTATCTGTCTCCAACAACACCACTATTCAGACAAATCACAACCTGCTTTGTGATACTTTGTTATAGCAACCTGTGTGTTAAATAGCGTCTCCATTTATATATATAATTGCAAATGTCATTTGAATAATGTTAAATTAAGTTTACATTCCCTTCTCCTCCCCACCCCTATATCTAGGCTGAGCAAGGTATCCCATCAAAGAGAATGGGCTTAGTCCTGCCTCAAAGAGATGTTCCAGAATTCCTTGACTCCCCATGTGAAGCCTTCTCTTCTTTGAAAATAGGATGCAGGGTGTGATGACAAGAAAATGAGGAGAGCAGGAGGAGAGAAGGGAGTAGTAACTTGGATTGGTATGTAAACTGAGAAAAAAGATTGCATTAAAATAAAATAATGATAAAAATACTAAAGTTTAAATAAACTTATGACCCTGAAAAACTGATGGTTGAACAAAAATAGATTAAACCAAGTAGAAATTCAATTGGAAATAGTTAAGTTCACAGTTAGTATCTGAAAGAACGACATCTGAATCAAAAGGAGGGATAGTGTCCTCGTTTGTTTCTGTTGCTATGATACACACTATGACCTTAGCTGGAAGGAATAAAGGCGTTATTTGTTCTACATCTTCACATCATGATCCATCAGTAAGGGAAGTCAAGGCAGGAACTGAAACAGAAATGGAGGGACATTTCTTTCAGCTTTGCTTTCTCTGTCATGTTCAGATAGATTTCTATTTTTCCTTTCTTTTACTTATTATGTGTGTCTTTTATATCATATACTTTGATCCATTCATTCCCCATCCCTTCACAACTGCCCTTCTCTCCCATACTCCACCTCCTTTTCTTTAAGTAAAGAGAAAAGAAAAGCATAGTAAAAATTAAAAAAAGAAAAACCACAAAGCCAACAAATATATAGTTCACTATTTTGGGAGCTACAAGTCCAAGAGCAATATTTGACCTGTCCCAGTAAAGCTCATGTCTTCACTGCATCCTCATAACAAAGATCTCTCTATAAAAATTTTTGTAACGATACAAGTTCCATTAACATCTTTCATACACAGTTTTCTAATTGTCATTGTAGCACACCAGTTTTGGGAAACTATAGATATTCAATCTATATCAGTGAACTATACTAAATTTGATTCCATTATATTCCTTACAACAATGAACATAGTTTTGATCACCCCATAAATAGACAATATTTCTTCAGCTTTGCTGAAGGGATTACCTGGGTCCAAACACTAACTCTTCTACTATACATTGGTTCAGTTTACCTTTTCTTCCTAGGACGTTAAAGATACCACATATAGATGTGAAGAGTAACCGAGGGTATTTAAATTTGATGAATTATAAACTCTAGGTAGTGGTTGTTAGCTGGTGATGATGTAACTACCATTTATAAATCTTAAAATAGTATATGAAATAAAACACTCATTATGAAATGTAAGAATCACCTTTAAATACCTTTCCTTACAACACTCACCACTCTTTGCTCCCTATAAGCAGCAACCCAGATGATCTTTTATAAACACTGATATAGTTAGATAAACACATGATGTATTAAAAAGCTATCATGTCTTGTGAGAATCACTGTCAATCCAAGTGCCATAACTTCATGTATGTATTTGATATATATAATTTAGGTAAATATAATACAATAAGATTGCTTGAGTCTTTATCATACAACCCGATGTTACTTGTGCCCATTTTCCATAAGGATATCCCTTCCTCCTCTGCAGCTAAACTTCCCTCCCCATTTTACTTAATTATCCTTTCATATTACCTGTCTTACTACTCCTCCATAACCCACAGTTATCTAGTTAGAGTTAACTTACTTAACTGGAAAAAAATATGCCAACTACTAGAAACTTAGCCAACTTTCTGGGACTTATAAATTCATGGGTCTCAGGAAGAAACCTATTAAAATCATATTAGTATACAAGCATAATTCCAAACAGTATTCTAAAATGTACCCTTTTACATACAGATATATACAACAAAGAATATTTTTGTCATAGAAAATGGAGGCCATTTACAAAAAGTCACAATTGGTCATGATGTAGATATCAAATGGGGAACAATGGCTACAACTACAACACAACTATTCCACTAAGACTCAAGGAATATCACAGAAGAGGGGGTAGAAGGCTTGAGAGATCCAGAGTACCAGGAAGTTTGCAGTGATTATATGTCCTCTAGACATGCAGGGAACTATACCCACAATATCTCAATAATATGGCTGCCTTAGTAAGATCTGGACAATGAAAATATCATTATTCTTGCTAACAAGGAAGGGATAAATTTCAAATGGTCCCAACCATAGACAAAGTATTATAGGCAACTAATCACTGCAAAGAATGATAAAAGTTAACATCTACTACAAATGAGTACACTAATTAGTTATAAAAGACAAAATGTCCAGTCCTAAAGTCAAATATGCCCAAACAACACGAGTGGACTCATTAGGTTATATTTATATGTTCATGCATTTCTATAAATGTACATAACAATTATAACTAAAGAAAAAGTGTCTACCATTTTGAGGGGAATGAGTGAAAGGGAAAATGGAAAAGGATGGAGGAAGGAAGGGAAAGGGAAAAGCAATACAATAACATTCAAATTTTCATTATAAAGAAATGCATGAAAAACCCAACAGAAAATCAATATTAAAATTCTAAGAAAATAGAAAATGGAAGGTTCTGGACATGGAAGGTTTGTGAAGCCATCTCAAGGGTCAACACAGGGATGACACATTGTGCAGATAAAAGGACACAGGCTACACATTCCCAGAGTGGAATTTGTATGACACACAAACACTAGAAAAGAAAGACATAATGAAAATACTACATCTCAGTAAAGAGTAAGCCTTTGATATAAGAGAAAACTATTAATACTTCCTGTGAAACAAATAGGCCAAATAGATATTTATTCAGGGAGAAATAACTTTCAACATAGACAGATGAACACCAGCAGTTTCCTCTGGATACTCTCCTGTGCATATCTGGCCAACAAGAGAGCATTCTTGGGCTCCTCTTCAGACCTAGTTCCTCAAGTCAATTCTGCCCCTGACTTTCACCCCCCCAATGGGCGTGGTCAGTGCCACAGATGCAAACAAAGTGAATATCTCACTAGAACTTCCTCCTGTCGATTTCAAAGACATAATTCTATAAAATAACTCCTTAGGAAACACTGAGCATGAAGAGGCAGAAAGGTTGCAGTAGTCAGAGGATCAGGAAGTTTGCTGTGTTCATACATCCTAAAAATGTCACACAAAATGAACATAAATTATCACCATCACGAATATGACTACATAAATATGAGCTGAGCATGAACAGCAATAGACATGCTAAAGTGGACAGAGTAAAGAGCACAAGGACTCATATATACCCAAACATCTACAGGCAACTAAGCAATGATGAGAGCCACAAAATATCTTCCCCAACATTATAGAGACTAAATAAAATATACTTAGGAATTTATATGTATACACACGTTGTGTGTGTGTGTGTGTTTATGTGTGTATGTGTAACAAAAATTAAAGAAAACAGAGGTAAAAAATTTAAGAGAGATCAAGGAAGAGTAAATGGGAGAGGAAAGAAACAGAGGAGGTAAAGTGATGTAATTATGTTAAATCTTAAAAATTAATTAAAATATATGAGAAATTACACTAAAATTAAAAATACCATTTAATCAATATACACTGTCTTAGCCATTGTTCTATTGTTGCAAAGGCAACGGGTATGAAAGAAAGCATTTAGTTGGAAGCTTGCTTATAGTTTCAGAGGTTTTATTATCATCATAAAAGAGACCATAGTGGCATGAAGGCAGGTACTAGAGCAGTAGCGAAGAGATACATATTGATCTGGAGAGAGAGTCAGAGAGAGAATGAGTGCGTGTGTGTGTGAGAGAGAGAGAGAGAAAGAGAGAGAGAGAGATTGAAATAGTTATTTAATTTATTTAACCTGAACACATTTTCATTTCTGTTATTTGATTAGCAATTACTCATTTAAATTACAATGATACCATTTTAATAAAAAATGTACAGTATATTATCCTTTCTCTCAGTGGTTATTATAATCAATTTTCTTAATTAATTTCGACTTGTATCTTGACTGAGCTATTCAGACCACTTGCGTTTTGAATGTCACAGCTTTCTGGGTCACACTAGAATATAGCTAATGATTCCAAGTGTTTTATTAGAAATCCTGCTGGGAGAGGTTAAGAGGCTGCCTTGGCTCTGTGGAAATGTAGGGCAACAGTGTACAGATAATCTCATAAAAATCTCAGATAAGGACAATAAACGAGTGAAAAAAATGAATTAATACTCATCTGCATGGGTATAGACTAAAGGGCTTTTCAAACTCATCACGAATGATGAACAACCTTGACTCTCCCAGTTACAGTCAACAAAGTAAAAGCAATCACAAAAAGACAAAATTATAAAATTCCAAGAGAAATAGTAATATAAGATTTGGGTTTATTTTGTTACTTAGAACATCAGATATGTGTGAGATGAAAATTTCCAAATTATATATTTTTATATTTTGTTACTAGTAACATATTTAATCAAATGATACTTAGTCAAGTAATAGTCCAAAAATAACTGAAATCCAAATATTATCTGAAAAAGAAGAAGAAGGAGGAGAAGGAAAATGAGGAGAAGGAGATGGAGAAAAGGAAGAAGAAATATTTATCATGAAATTTTAGAAGCAAATAATTTATTTTCATTTCTAGGTATATGCTTTTGTGACCTAACACACACACACACACACACACACACACACACCACACACACACACACACATATATATATATATATATATATATATATATATATATATAAAACTTTGCACCCATATACAAATAATATACATTCTTCTCAGCAACTCCTGGAAATTTCTGCAAAATTGACCACATAATAAGTTAGGAACCAAATCTAAGCATATTTTAAAATAAATATTGACATGATACTTTTCATGTTATCTGATCACCATGAATTAAATCTGGATATCAACACCACAAACAATAGAAAACTTGTAGAACCGTGGAATCTTAGACAAATGGGTCAAGACAGAAATTAAGAAACAAATAAAAGACTTCTAGAAGTAAATGAAAATAAGTGTATGACATACTCAATCTAAAGGGAAACAGTGAAGAGGCAATTCTAAGAGGAAAATTCATAGCCTTAGTACTTACATTAAAAAAAAAAAAATAAACACAATTGGTATGGTTCATACTAGTCACTGAACAATACATCAGAAATCTCCTGAACAATAAGAAATCACACCCAGAGGGAGCAGAGGGAAAGACATAATTAAAACTCATGTCTGAAATCAATAAATTAGTAATAAAAACAAAACCCAATAATATTAACAAACCTTATCTAAATAAAATAAAAGGCAGAGAAATGCCTAAACTAACAAAATTAGGTGTGAAAAGTGGGATGTGGCAACAGGTATCAAAGAAATCCAGAAAGTCCATACGTCATAATTAAAAATCCTATATTCCAACAAACGGGAAAAAATATCTAAAAGAAATAATAATATTCTGGATGTATAACACTCACCAAAGGTAAATCAAATTTGAATAATCAACTTAAGTAGATCTGCAACACCAGTGAAACAAACAAACAAACAAAAAATAACAAAATGTCTACCACCAACATCCACAAAAACAAAAGCCCAGACCCAGATGGCTTATCACAGAATTCTGATGGACCTTTAAAATAGCATTAATGCCAATACTTCTCAAATTTTGCACAGAAAAGAATCAGAAATAACATTGCTTAATTCATTTTATGAGGTCACAGTTATCCTGATACCCAAACCACATAAAGACCCAGAATGACAGAGAATTACAGACCAATTTTAAATTATGAATATGGATTATGAACATGTATTCAAAATTCTCAATAAAATACTTGTAAACAAAATCCAAGGACATATGAACATCAGAAAGGTAATTCAGCATGATCAAGTAGGCTTTATAACAGAGATATAGGAATGGATAAACATTTGTAGATTGATAATACATTCCATTGAACAAACTGAAAGACACCAATCTCACAACAATCTCATTAGATGCAGGAAAGGTCTTTGAAAAAATCAAACACACTTTCATTACAAAAGTCCTGGAGAGATTAGGAATAAAATGGACATGCCTAAAACATAACAAAGTCAGTTACAATGTGACCAAAGTCAAAATCAACTTAAATAGAAAAAAAAAATCAAAAGAAGTTCACTAAAATATGGTACAAGATGAAATTTTATACTCTTTCCACACCTACTCAATATACTTAAATTCTTAATAACAGCAATAATACGACTGAAGTATATGTAATCAAGAGAATATAAATTGAAAAGACAGAAGTTAAAATATTGTTACTTATAGATGATATGATATTATACATAAGTGACTCTAAAAATTCCAATGAGAAACTCCCAATACACAGTTGATAAACACTTTTAGCAAAAGTTGCTGGATCCAAAATTAACTGCCAAAATCAGTAGCCTTGCTATATAAATGATATATGCAAATAACAATTATACTGAGAAAGAACTCAGGGGAACAACGTGTGTAATACTACCCATGAATAATATTGAGTATTTTAAAATAACTCTAACCTAGTGAGTGACAAAGTGCATGATAAAAATTTTAAACCCTTGAAAAAGAAACTGAAGAAGAGATCAGAGGTTGGAGAGATCTCCTCTGATTGTTAATAAGTAGGATTAACATAGTAACATGGACATCCTACCAAAAGCAATATACAGATTAAATGCTCTCTCATCAAAATTTTAACAAAGTACTTCACAGATTTTGAAAGGATAGCTTTCAGCTTCGTATTGAAACACACACAAAAGAGAAAAGAAAAGGAAAGGGACAGGAAGAGAAGGGAAAGGAAAGGAAGAGAATGGAAGGAATAGAAAGGAAAGAAGAAGAGGTTAGCTAAGACAATCTTAAATAATAGAAGAATTGATACAGGTAGCACCATAATAACCTCAATCTGTACTAGACATATGCGAATAAAACCAGCATGGTACTCAAACAAATTCAGATACATATATCAAAAGAATGAACATCTGTACGAGTAGGTTTTCCAACAGCCTGGTCATTCTGGTCCCACCGACATGCCTGCCCTATATAACAAACCAACAATGTTTTTGATATAATGCTGTTGGCCTGTTAGTAGTTTCTTATTGGTTAGGTCTGTCTTAAGTATTAACCCATTTCTATTATTTTTTTTTCAGTTTGGCAGAAAGCACATTTATTTACTCCTTGAGTGATCTTGCAATCATAACCTCTATTTGAAATGCAAATTTTAGGGGGTTTTTATACATTTAACAAACGTATGCTGAATGTTTATTCTATTTGAGATACCATATGAAGACAATCACAAAATTTTATACAATGAATTCTTGTACATAAATAAAATTTTTAAATAGATTTCATACTGAAAGAAAATAATATTTATGATATCAAATATCCCAATTCAATTGCATAAATTACATTCTTTTTTTTTCAGTCTAAGTCAACCTTTATTAGATTAGCGATTTCCCCCTTATGCCCAGCAGAACACTCTTCTGCCTTATTTTGTTCTCCAATAAATTTTAATGTAATGGTAGAGATGGAATTTTTTTTCTTTTTTTATTTATTTTATATAGCCAAATAGATTTAAATGAAAACAAACATTTATAGACAATATTTAGGAATTTGGGCTTAATTATTTCCAAACTACTTCCTGCTGGTAAGGGGTACTGTCATGCAGGATTTAAAGAAGATTCAGAAATCCTGGCTGTAGTCTGTAAGGCTGCTTTGTTCAGCTGTTTTGAATGTAGGATCATCTGGTACTCTGTTTCAGGTGGTCTGGCTTGAACAAACCACATTAGTCTGAAAGGAATGCACATCTTTTCATTTTCTGTGGAAACAAAAATAAAAATCCTTTTCCCCAGTAACTTGTCCTTCAACTTAAATTTTCGAGTCAAAGCATTTTTTAAAATTTAATTTATTTTACATGTCGATCCAAGTTCCCTCTCCCTCCCTCCCTCCCTCCCAACCTCCCTCCCTACTCTCCTCCTTCCTTCCCTTTTACATTCTCTGTCCTCTCACATGCACTCTAACCACCCTCCCCTCCCATCTCCCCACCACAATTCCATATGTAGGGGAATGCCATCCAGTTGGGGTAATGTAGGTCTGACAGGTCATGTGAAGTAGGGACTAGGGCTTCTCTCCTATGTCTAGGTTAAGGCAGTTATCCCTCCATGGGGGATGTGTTCGAATACTCCTTTTGTGCTCCAGGGATACATCCTGGCTCCACTGTCTGAGGTTCCTTAGACTGTTCAGTCCTTCTGGCTGAGACCCATATTCAGGGAGGCCTGAGTCAGTCCCAAGCTGGCATCCCAGCTATCAGTCTGGTGGCCCTTTAGCTCTTCCTTGTTTAGGTAAGCTGTTTCTATGTATTTCTGCTGCCTGGTCTTGTCCTCTCCATCTGCATCTGAGTTCAACTTCGATTCATTGTTTATGTATGGGTGTGTGCTCCTTTTCCAACAGGCATTAGTTGAGGGCTCCATGGACAAGTTAGTTGTTGATCTCACGGTCTGGGAAGGGCATTTATGGTAGCCTTTCCACGGAAGCTCAAATTGTTATTTGCAGCAGTCATGTAGTTCTCTAGACATTGCTTTGTGTTCAATTTTATCTTCAAACAAATATTGGCTCCCTCTTTTAGGTTCTCTGTCTCTGTCTCTGTCTCTCTCTCTGTATCTCTTTCTCTCTCTCTCTCTCTCTCTTTCCTTTCTTCTATTCTTAACCAGGCTCAGTCTTCCTGGTCGCAAATGTTTTCCTTTCCTCCCCCTCGTTTTCTCCTACTTCTCTCTCCATTCGCTGCCCCAACATTTCCCCTGAGCTCTGGAGGACTTGTCCCTTCCAGGTTCTGTGAGGGAATTTAAATGAATCTCTTAGAATACACCTTGTATCCTAGTTCCTCTGGTGGTGTGAATTATAGGCTGGCGATCCTTTGATCTAGGTCTAAAATCCATATATGAGTGAGTACATACTGTGTTCCTCTTTTTGTGACTGGGTTACCTCATTCAGGATGGTTTCTTCAAGTGCCATCCACTTGCCTATGAATTTCAAGATACCATTATTTTTTTCTGCAGAATAGTGTTCCATTGTGTAGATGTCTTATTTAACCATTCTTCAATTGAGGGGCATCTAGGTAGCTTCCAGGTTCTTGCTATTACAGATAGTGCTGCTATGAACATAGTTGAACAGATGTCATTGTTGCATGGATGTGAATCTTTTGGGAATATGCCTAACAGGGGATTGCCGGGTCCTGCGGTAAATTAATTCCCATTTTCCAGAGGAACCACCATACTGATCTCCAAAATGGCTGTATGAGTTTGCACTCCCACCAGCAGTTGAGGAGTTGTCCCCTTTCTCCACATCCTCTGCAACATGAGACATCATTGGTGTTTCTAATTTTAGCCATTCTGGCAGGAGTAAGATGGTATCTCAAAGTTGTTTTGATTTATATTTCCCTGATAGCTATGGATGTGGAGCATTTTCTTAAGTGTCTTTCAGCTTTTTTGATTCCCTCCATTGAGAATTCTTTCTTCAGTTCTGTACCCCAGTTTTTAATAGGGTTATTTGGTGTATTGTTGACTAGTTTCATGAGTTCTTTGTATATTTTGGAGATCAGCCCTTTGTCAGATAAAGGCTTTGTAAAAATGTTTTCCCATTGTGTACTTTTAGCTGTTTTGTCAAAAATCAGGTGTTCGTAGGTATGTAGGTTAATATCAGGATTTTCAATTAGATTCCATTGGTCTACCCGTTTATTTTTGTGCCAATACCAGGCTGTTTTCAGGGCTATAGCTCTGTAGTAGAGCTTAAAGTCGGGTATGGTGATGACGTTCCTTTATTGTCCAGGGTTGTTTTGGCTATCCTGGGTCTTTTGTTTTTCCATATAAAGTTGAGTATTATCCTTTCAATAATAGTGAAGAATTGTGGTGGGATTTTAATGGGGATTGCATTGAATCTGTAGATTGCTTTTGGCAAGATTGCCATTTTTATTATGTTTATCCTACCTAACCAAGAGCATGGGAGATCTTTCCATTTTCTGGTATCTTCTTTAATTTCTTTCTTTAGAGCCCCAAAGTACTTATTATATAGGTCTTTTACTTCTTTGGTAAGCGTTACATCAAGATACTTTATGTTGCTTGTGGCTATTGGAAAGTGTGATGTTTCTCTGATTTCTTTTTCTGTCTATTTGTCGTCTGAAAAAAGTAGGGGTACTGATTTTTTTGAGTTTATCTTGTATCCTGCTAGTTTGCTGAAGGTGCTTATCAGCTGTAGGAGTTCCCTGGTAGAGTTTATTGGGTTGCTTTAGTAAATTATCATATCATCTGCAAATATTTACAGTTTGACTTCTTCCTTTCCAATTTGGATCCCCTTGATCTCCTTTTGTTTTCTTATAGCATTAGCTAGAACTTCTAGTATGATATTGAAGAGATATGGAGATAGAGAGGTCAGCCTTGTCTTGTACCTGATTTTAGAGGAATTGGCTTAAGTTTCTCTCCATTCAGTTTGATGTTGACAGTTGGTTTGCTGTATATTGCTCTTATTATGTTTAGGTATTTTCCTGTTATCCCTGACCTCTCCAAGACCTTTATCATGAAAGGGTGTTGAATTTTGTCGAAGGCTATTTCCACATCTAGGGAGATAATCATATATTTTTTCTTTTTCTGTTTGTTTATATGGTGGATCACCTTGATAGATTTTCATATGTTAAACCATCCCTGCATTCCAGGGATGAAGCCTACTTGGTCATGGTGTATGATTTCTCTGAAGTATTCTTGAATTTGGTTTGCCAGTATTTTATTGGGTATTTTTGCATTGATGTTCATCAGGGATATTGGTCTGTAGTTTTCTTTCTTAGTTGTATTTTTGTGAGGCTTGGGTACCAAAGTTATTGCGGCCTCATAAAAAGAGTTTGGCAATGAACCTTCTGTTTCTATCTTGTGGAACAGTTTGAGGACTAGTGGTATTAGTTCTTCCTTTATTGTCAGGTAGAATTCCGCATTGAATCTCTGGCCCTGGACTTTTTTTGCTTGGAAGGCTTTCAATGACTGCTTCTATTTCATTGCGGGTTATAGGTCTATTTAAGTTGTTTGTTCTTGATTTAATTTTGGTAAGTGATAGTTATCCAGAAATTTGTCCATTTCCTTTGAATTTTCAATTTTTGTGGAATATAGATTTCCAAAGTATGAACTGAAAATTGTCTGGATTTACTCTGTGTCTGTTTTTATGTTCCCCTTTCAGTTTCTGATTTTGTTAATTTGCATGTTCTCTTTGTGCTTTTTCATTAATTTGGATAAAGGTTTGTCTATCTTGTTGATTTTCTTTAAAAAAAACTACTCTTCGTTGCATTGATATTTTGTACTGTTTTCCTGGTTTCTATTTTGTTGATTTCAGCCCTCAGGTTGATTATTTCCTGGCATCTACTCCTACGGGGTGAATTTGCTTCTCTCTGTTCTAAGGCTTTCAATTGTGCAGTTAATTCTCTTATGTGACTATCCTCTGTTTTCTTCATATGGGCACTTAGTACAATGACCTTCCCGCGTAGCACTGCTTTCAAGGTGTCCCATAAGTTCGGGTATGTTGTATCCTCATTCTCTTTGAATATTAGAAAGTCCTTAATTTCTTTCTTTATTTCTTCTTTGACCCAGGAGTGGTGCAATTGCACATTGTTCAGTTTCCATGATTTGCAGGTTTTCTGCTATTTGTGTTGTTGTTGAATTCCAATTTTAAAGCATGGTGGTCCAATAAGATACAGGGGACTATTCTTATTCTCTTGCATCAGTAGAGATTTGTTATTCCACTTAGTATGTGGTCAATTTTAGAGAAGGTTCCATGTGGAGCAGAGAAGAAGGTATATTCTTTTGTCTTTGCATGGAATGTTCTATAGATGTCTGTTAACCCCAGTTGAGACATAACTTCTATTAGTTCTTTTGTTTCTTTGTTGAGTTTCTGATCTGTGGTCCTGTCTAGTGTTGAGAGTGGTGTATTGAAGTCTCCCACTATAAGTGTGTGAGGTTTTATATGAGCTTTGAGTTTTAGTAGTGTTTCTTTTACGAATGTGGGTGACTTTGTATTGGGGGCATAGATGTTCAGAACTGAGACTTTGTGTTGATAGATTTCTCCTTCGATGAATATAAAATGACTTTTTCATCTCTTTTGATTAATTTTGGTTTCAAGTCTAACTTGTTAGATATTAGGATAGCTACGCCTGCTTGCTTCTTATTTCCATTTGATTGGAAAATCTTTTCACAACCATTTACCCTGAGGTAATATCTATCTTTGAAGCTTAGATGTGTTTCTTGTGTGCAGCAGAAGGATTGATTCTGTCTTCGTATCCATTTTGTTAGCCTGTGTCTTTTTATAGGTGAGTTAAGACCACTAATGTTGAGGGTGAGTAAGGACCATTTATTGTTGATGCTTGTTTGATTTAGGTTTGTTGTTGGCAGTGGTATTGTGAATATATTAATTCTGCTTTACCCTTGGTTTCTGGTGTAGTTGGATTATCTGTTGCCTACATTTTCGTGGGCGTAGTTACCTTCCTTGAGTTGGAGTTTTCCTACCAATAATTACTGTAGGGACAGATTTTTAGATACATATTGGGAAAATCTGGTTTTGTCATTGAATATCTTGTTTTCTCCATCTATAGTGATTGAGAGTTTTGCTGGATATAGTAGCCTAGGCTGGCATCTGTGTTCTCTTAAAACTTTTAGAACATCTATCAAGTACCTTCTGGCCTTGAGGGTTTCCATGGAGATTTCGGGTGTAATTTTGATAGGTTTGCCTTTATATGTTACCTGTCCTTTTTCCTTCGCTGCTCTTAATATTCTTTCTTTATTCTGTATGCTAAGTGTTTTGATTATTATATGTCAAGGGGTCTTTTTTCTTTGGTGCAGCCTATTTGGGGTTCGGTATGCTTCTTGTACTTTCATGGGCATGTCCTTCTTCCAATTTGGAAAGTTTTCCTCGATGATTTTGTTGAATATGTTTTCAGCACCTTTGAGCTGGGCTTCCTCACCTTCGTCTATGCCTATTATTCTTAGGTTTGGCCTTTTCATGGTGTCCCACATTTCTTGGATGTTTTGTTTTAAGGATTTGTTGGATTTATGATTTTCTTTGGTCGATGAATCTAGTTTATCTTCTGTGCCTAAGATTCTCTCTTCCATCTCTTGAATTATGTTGGTTATGCTTTTGTCTGTAGTTCCTGATTTTTTTGCCCAGTTTTTCTATTTCCAGCATTCCTTCGGTTTGAGTTAGCTTTATTTTCTCTATTTCAGTTTTCAAATCTTGAACCGTTTCCTTTAACTGCTTAATTGTTTTTTCTTGGCTTTCTCTACTTTCCTTAAGGAATTTTTTTCATTTCTTCCACTTTTTTGTTTGTTTGTTCCTCCATTTCTTTAAGGGATTTTCTCACATCTTCTTTGAGGGCCTCTATCATTGTTATGATGGTAATTTTTAAGTCATTCCCTTCTGCTTCTTCTGCTTTGTTGTTGTGTTCCATTCTAGTTGGTGTAGATTCTCTAGATTCTGGTGGTGTCATCCTTGTCTTTCTGTTGTTAGGTGTTTTCTTGTATTGCCTTCTTCCCATAGCTTCTTCCAGTACGTGTTGGTAGGGTCTCCTCTTCTCTCTATGGTACTTCTCCAGTGGGCTTATGTGGGTCAGAGATTCAATATCTGTAGCTCTATGTGGTCCAAGCTCTTTAGGAGGTCTCTCCACAGACAGGGACCCAGGGATGGCGTCAAGGATGAGGACACAGTAGAAGATGCCAGCAGGAATTCACAGTGGTGCCGCAGAGATAGGCCTGGGACTTCAGCAGAGGACTGGAGGTGGGGTCCAAGCAGGTGGAAATTACGGGTGGTCCTGAGTGGATAGGCAGTTCTCCTTTGTTTAGAGTTACTCCGAGAAGTCACCGAAGTAGGGTGGATTGTTGGCTTCACCCTCTGTCCCAGTGCTCAACCAGAGCGGCAGGCCCGTTGGTAGGGTAGGGCACAGGGTGGGGGGGCAGGGTCGTGGTGGCGATGGGTGCGGGTGTATCAGAGTTCCAAGGGTGCTCTCGATGGGGACCAGACACAGGAGCAGCAAGATCAGGGGCCAACTCATGGAGTTGGGGAAGGGGGAGAATTTGTAGGGGAGAGGCAGCCCCGATTGGGCCCAGACTCACCTTTGGCCAATAGCTGGCAGAAGAGGACAAATGCTGAGCTGAAACTTGGGAAGGTGTTGCAGGATAATTGGATCTCACTGGAAACTGGAACTCACCAGCTGAGGATGCTTTCTTTAGCAGAGGCCCGGATTTGTATTTCAAATACCTTGCAGCAGGAACTCAGAGTGGACCTGCAGAGATAGGCTGATCTCTGGCAGGGGCTCGGGACTCCAGCAAAGGACTGGAGGTGGGGTCAGAGACCAAGCATGTGGAAATTACCTAAGCCATTTCTATTAACCAAAGTATTTCCACATGGTCTCATCTTACTGGGGAGTGGGCCCGGACCTTTGTTCCCTAGTGTCTACATGCTGACCCCTCCTTAATATTTCCTCGAATCCTCCTTCTCTCCTAGTCCTGCCTATCTTGCTTTCCTATTGGCCAACAGTGCTCATTAACCAGTATGAGAAATATATTTACAGAATGATATCTCCCACCATCTCCTCTTTTCTGTCTAAATAAAAAGAAGGGTTTTAACCTTAGCATAGCAAAATATATCACACAACAGTTATCAAATAATAATCATAGTTAACAATGTTTAGTTCATTAACATTTAGCAAGATTTAAAGAAAATATTTTATCATTTGTCCTATCTTTTTGAGTCTAAAGTTTTATATGTAACTTATCTTTAATCCTAAGGAAGACTATAACCATAACTATCTATCTTCAACTCCATAAAAGACCACAGAAGGATAATATATAAACTCTAGAAATGACAAAGACAACTAGCCTGGTCAGGCTCCCTAAGTTCTTCTATAATTTTCCATCTTCAGCCCATAGGCTATAGTGTGTCTGGCAGACACCTCAGCAAAGCAGGAAAATTTAAACTATCTTCTTGTATAGGCAGTTTGTCAGTCATTTTTCTCTGTGTCCTGAAGACTGTCTTGCAGACACTTCCATGAAACAGGAACTCTGTAGCAATGTCCATCTTGAATCAGTAGTCACTTTTCTGTGGGTCCTGCATGTCCAGTTTATACATCATAAAGTCAAACTCTCCAGACAAGAGCAGTATCTTGTCTAAATGGCTAGTCTTTCCTTATTGGAAGTAAACTTCATAATGCGTTTCTTTGATATCCATCTTCCTTTCTGACACAGGTGGTGTTGCCAGGAACATTTATGTCTCACTGTCAAGAAAAACCCTAAACCATTATAAATGCCATATTCTGTAGGTCTTTGAAAGGTTTGAAGAATGCCTATTCATCTTAAACACATCTCTATATATCTAGAAATACTAACTCACCTAACTAAAAGTTTTGACTATTATAGGTAACTATCTATAATCTTCACTACATTATACATTACATTTTTGAGTTATATAAACACAATATCTAAATGAGGAGAAATATACATATCACAAAATTGACCTTAAATTTGTATCAATAAATGAAAATCCATTCCAATACAAAGTATTCATATCTTTATCATAATCCCCTTTTACCTTTACATATATTGGTTGTGGTCATTAACCACTTATAACCAACCCCTTTTAAATGAAAACAAACATTTATAAAAAATATTTGGGAATTTGGGCATTGTTTTTTCCAAACTGCTTCCTGCTGGTAGGGGGCGCTGTCATGGGGGTCCTAAGAAGATGCAGATAACTTTGCTGTAGTCTGCAAGTCTGCAATGTTTCAAGTGTTTTGAATGTTGGATCAATGCCACTCTGTTTCAGGGTGTCTGGCGTGATCAAACCACATTAGTCTGGAAGGAATCCACAGGTTTTTATTTTCAGTGGAAAGGAAACTAGAAATCCTTTTTCCCAGTAAACTGTCCTTGGACTTAAATTTTGGAATCAAAGCATTTTTAAAATACATAAATTGAATTAATCCAGTAGCTTTTCTTTTATCAATTGTTGTTATTTCCCCAGCAGTCAAATAATTTAAAGACAATAGTATAGTGTATATTATCCAAAGTTTCTCTGTGCTTTTCATCTTTTTGTGGCTTTTTTATTACTCTGTTTCTTTTACTTTTTATTTTTTTCATTTTTGAGACAGAGTCTCTCTGTATAACTTTTATTTGTCCTGGAATTCATTCTGCATACCACATTTACTTTGCAATCACAGAGTTCAGCTTGCCTCAGTCTTCTGAGTGCTGGGATTAAAGGCATGTGCCACCACACCCAACTTCTTGCTGTCCATGTTGGGCACAATATGTATGAGTAGGTTTTCCCGCAGCCTGGGCGTTCTGGTCCCACAGCCATGCCAGTCCCAAATAACACACAGAGACAATGTTTTTGATATAATGCTGTTGGCCAGTTACTAGTTTCTTATCAGCTAGCTCTGTCTTAAGTATTAACCCATTTTATTAATCTAAGTATTTCCACATGGTCTCATTTTACCTGAGAGTGGGCCCGGACCTCTGTTCCCTAGTGTCTACATGCTGACCCTTCCTTATTACTTCCTGGAATCCTCCTTGTCTTCTAGTCCTGCCTATCTTTGCTTCCTGTTGTTCAATAGTGCTTTATTCATTAACCAGTATGGAAAACATATATACAAAATGATCTCCCATCAAACATCCAACATAAATCATACACCTATGGATAGCTGATATATATGTATCTTTATATATATATATATATATATATATATATATATATGACAAAAGTATATGCACACTAGATGAATAAAGCATCTTCAAAAGCAATGCTGCTCAAACTTGATGGCTGTATAAGGAAGACCCAAAATAAATCTATGCTTATCAACATAGTTACTGCTTGATGTTACTATATTATTGGCTACAATTTCGATATCTCCATTTGGCAGGTGGAATCAGATAAGAGTAAAACATTTATTTCATAATATATGTCAATTTTGTTCTTTTTAACATTTGGCAAAAGTAGTTAATTGAGCAATATTTCCTAGATGTAAGTGGCATTGGTTGTATGTCTGCTTTACTTAATATTTTGCTATCATGATCGTGAAAAATAGAGTTGGCACTCAGTTGATGTGCAAATGCAAAATACACCATTAGAAATAATAAAAAGTGGAGCTCTGAAATACAAAATAAAAAGGATAACCACTTTTCCAAACACTTATGCAATTTTCTATACTGATACAGAGTATTGAACTAGTGAATAATGTTGCCATTATCCTCATTTGTAGTTTAGATTACTGTAAAATAGTTTATAAATACAAAACAAACACAGTTAATCTTATTTTATAGGATGATAAATAATACTCAGTCTTTTCAATAATGTAGATCATCATTATGACCTTCAATTATCTTGCACAACTATCTTGAATTTAATTTTTCCCCATTTCTTCATATGTGATTAACAAATCTTTTCTCTATAAAAAGCTATGAAGTCAATAACATTATGCCCACTTTACAGTTCACCATAAAATTAAATATTAACTACTTGCCAACATATGACAGAATTTGTGTTAGAATTCAGAGCTCAAGTAACGATCAATCTCCTCTATCATCACACATTAATGAAAATCACCTATATGTCCCATTGTGGTGGTGTTTGAGAAAAGTTGAAACTGATCTCCTCTATTATTATGAAAGACTTGGCTTGTAAAAACTAATTGTTTTGCATTAGCTATAAATGCTTGCCCTTATTTTTACATGATAATATTTTTATTTAAATTTTGTCCATCTCAATTCCCTCACCCTCCCATCCTTACCTGTTCCCCAGTGTCCAACATATTTTCGGGAAAGTGCACGGTGCTGTCAAGAGCAACAGTGTCTCATGTCAATGGAGTACTAATATTAAAACACTTAAATGTCATGTTCTGCATGTCTATGAAGTGATTGAAGATTAAGCATCTATATCTGACTAATCTCATTGGTACAGGAAATATGAGCGAAGATAATCTGTAATACTCGGGAACTTAGCTAAAAAGACTGATTAAATCTTCCCTGAGTAAAGCAGGAACAAATACTTAAACAATATAACTATTTACATATACATACATGTAAATCCCTAAAATAGAGGTAGAGTATAAGTGTCAAGACAAGAGGTAGAACTATAAAGGGCAGCAAGATAAATATCCCAAATTGTATCATTATACAAAACGTCTTGAATACAAGAAAAGTATACATACATAGAATATGGTAAAAAATAATGTGCATAAAACATTATAAGTGGAAATATTTAACACAATATAACAAAATATAAACTTAATTTTACATAGCTTACCACATAAGAATACACAACAATGTAAGCTGTAAAATACTATCTCATTCTTACTCAAATTCTCAAGAAAATAGGCTAATCTACCTATATCCCATCTAAACCATACCTTTCCCAAACATTCCCTATTCCTGTCTAAAATATAAACCCGAGTGTAAGCATCACCCAATCACAGATAACTAAAACCAACCCAAAGACGATGACTATTACCCCAAAATTCCAAGGGTAGGGAAAGGGGGCGCCGTTATCTTAAGGTTACTTTCTGCTGAAATGGGATGATGATTGCTCCAATGGATCCTGTAGGAAGAAAATTTTTAGCAACCAAATTTCTCAACAGAACTGGCTGTGACATATGTAGCTAGTCACTGTGTGGCAGAAAATTCTTGACTGTAGTTCTATTTGAAACTCTGGCCAGGGTGTAATAAAAAGGTGCACCATTACAGCTAGCTAGCCATGAGTTGTCTCGAGCAAAACAGTCTCAAATCGGTTTTAGGGTGATGTTTGTAGTTCTGATGCATCAGGTTGAGTCAAGTGGAAAAGATGATGTGGGGCCCCATCTTCTTTCCGGAGAGTTCAAAGACTGCTGTTAGGAATTGTTATTATTCCTTGTAGAAAAGTTACACATCAGTATTAAAGTAAAATTTTCAAGTTTTAAGATATGCATTAGAGAAAGTCAACAATAAGCATTAAAAGTATGTGAGAAAATTAGGATTTCAGAGAGAAAATTGAATATAAGATATGAGTCCCCAGATTTTGTTTTCTTCTGCCTTACACCAATTGGCTTCTTGATTTAAGGTAGAAACCATGAATTTAATCTTAACAACGTGCTTGAATTTAGAGAAGGAAAGCCAAATCCAACTCCAAAGCCAGCATTGGTTTACAAAAATTGGGACTTCAGGAATACTAGATAGTAGAGAGAAATAGATTTCTATACAGAAATAGTTTACTACAATAAATATTTTTTTTACCATATATCAGATTCTGCTTCCTTAAGTGATTGTTTCTGAAGAGCTGTCTTCTCTTCTGTAGGCACCTACATGTTCAGTGTCTTTTGGCTGCTTGATGATAGGTTTTCTCTGTTTTCCTGTAAGAACAAGAACAGAACACTTCCCCTACCTTTGAGAGGCCTCCGCACACCTCATGGGACCTAATTTGTTGGATGACTTGTCATTTTTCTTCATTAAGATGTTTCTCTTTTTCAACTCGAATCTTGATTAACTTAGATGGTATCCATAGTTTTTCTTTTCCTGTAGATACAAATGCAAAATCCCTACCCCAACGTAACACATATCCTGCTTTCCATTCTGAGGTCAGTATATCCTTGAAGTACAATGGCTGATTTAGTTCAGAAGTTTTTTCTATTGTCCAGTGTCTTTCTGCAGCTGTTTTTCCTTTTTCATCAGCATTAAGAAAGTTTAATGTTAATAAAGCATTATGTAATCTGTGTTTGGGTGTTTTGGTTCCTCCTGCCTGTTTATGGAGCATTTCTTTTAAAGTACAATTGGATCTCTCGACCATTGCTTGTCCTGTAGGATTGTGTGGTATACCAGTTATGTGCTTTATCTTGTAATATTCAAAAAACTGTTTCAATTTGCTTGAGACATATGTTGGAGCATTGTCAGTTTTTATTTGTGCAGGTATGCCCATAATGGCCATTACCGCTAATAGGTGTGTTATAACAGAATCAGCCTTTTCAGAGCTCAGAGCAGTAGCCCATTGAAACCCTGAAAATGTATCTCTAGTGTGATGTACATATTTTAATTTTCCAAATTCTGCAAAATGAAACATATCCATTTGCCATATTTCATTCCTATTTATACCTTTAGGGTTACTGTCTGGTGGTAAAGGAGTTTGGTTATAGAATGAGCAAGTAGGACATTTCTTTACTATTTCCTTGGCTTGTTCAGTTCCTATCAATAAACAATCAATGTTGCCTGTATATAAGACCCATTCATCCAAGGGTGCTGATCGCGTTTTTAAAGGCCAAAGCACCTGTTTGCATTGAGGATTCGCCCTCGCATAAGCTAAAGATTCTATGAGTATTCGCCTAGCATCTATGTCTGCTATCTCTAATTGTACTGCCCTAGATAATCTTTCTAGAAAGATACTAAAACGTTCTCTAGGTCCTTGTTTTATCTTGGTATAGGGTTCTATCCTCTCTCCTAATTCATGAATCTTATCCCAAGCATTCAAAGCTGCTGTACTGCATAGAGACAAGATATGTTCATCATAGGCAGCTTGGGTTTCTGGGTCAGCATAGAGACCCTCACCAAGAATTTTATCTTGGGGGAGCTTTATAACCTTTCTTTAAGCCCTGAAGTTCAAGAGCTTTTGCTTCCTCTCTGCATAAAGCCCTCCATTCTAATTGAGAGGAGCTTTCAAGGACAGCTGATATTAATTGATCCCAATCCTTAGGGATTACCTTGTTATTCCATGCCCATGATTCTACTAATTGCTTCACATAAGGTGAGTGTATGTCATAAGAGACTACTGCTTCCTTTATACCTTTTAAATCTTTCATTGATATGTAACGACACCTTTTGGATGTTTCTTCGTTGCTGGCTTTTCATGAATAGATACAGGGAAAGCTCCCCTGACCCTAAATGGTGTGGAAAATTTTAAATCTTTTTCATGCCCTGTTACCTGTAGTTGTTCTTCTGATATATCAGACTGAAGGTCTTCTAAAGCCTGAAATCTATTCATCATTGTTTCTTTGAGTGTCTGAACTTCTTTAATCAAATAACTTTCTAGAGACTTCATTGCATCAGTCAGTTTCTTACTTTCTCCAACTTCAAATGATTCCATGTTTTTAATCTTATCATCCTTAGATATTATCTGAATGGCGTGTAAACTGCCTTTCAGAAACAATGTTCTATCTGCTAGCTTGCCATTATCCTCAGACATGGAAGAGATTCTGTCATCTAGTCTTTCTATCTGATGTTCCAGTTTTTTAAACTTATTAGTAGCTTCCTCCAACCAGGAGTGAGCTGTTTCTGCTAGTTTGTTAATGCATTGCATTGTTTCTGTTCTGGTTATTGAGGTATCTGACATGAAACAAATTATACCTTTCAGCTCCCAACGCCATCTTTAATATTCTGAACCTTTCTTTCTATACTTTCTATGCTTTGAATTCTATCATTTTCAATGTTTCGAATCTTTGTCTCTATGCTTTGAATTCTATCATCATTTTCAATGTTTCGAATCTTTGTCTCTATGCTTTGAATTCTATCATTGTCAATGTTTTGAATCCTTGTCTCTATGCTTTGCATTCTATCATTTTCAATGTTTCAAATCCTTGTTACTAAGTCTCCTATGGTTTGTAAAAGTTCTTTATTGTTTGCTGTAATCTCAAACCATTTCTTTAAGAATATCATGTTAATGATGAAACCCATTGCTATTACAAAATAAAAGTATATATTGGTCCAGTCATAAGTTTCTTCTGCTAAAATCCCTTCTACATATGAAGTAAAATAATTCCTAAAGTTCTGCATTTTAAAATTATCTGCCATAGTTATGGAACAATTTATCTCAGATTTTATATCAGCTTAAATTGCAAAGGATGTTACAATTACCTTAGGTGTAATTCTGCTGTCCTGGAACTTTGATGCTTTTAGTTGTATATCTCAGCTTGTGGTAGTTACGCCTGGAGGTGTGTCACCAAATAGTGCCTAGCTGCCGAGGCTCGTCTGATCCCGGTTCTGCAACCTAGAATTGTGCCACCAAATATTGTCCGGCAGCAGACGATCCTTCTGATTCCGGTCCCTGTAAAATAGCTCTTAACAAACTATGACAAGTAGAATTTTGTTAAAAGGGAACTTTTGGAGTTACTTGGAACACAAGTCAAAACGCTTGCAAGCCGGGCGGGTGCTGCTGAGCGGCTCTGTGCAAATGCAAAAAATGCAAAGTCCCATGCGGAAATGGGCAAAAAAATGTTAAGCATTAAGTGCCTTCTCAGGTCTGCTTTAGCGGCAAAGATCTCCTTTGCAGTAAGGAAGAGGCAAATGTCCCAAAGCTGTGGTGAGTCCACCTGGTTAAACCCTGCCCATTGGGGTAGGTGGGGGGGGGCGGCTTCTGCCGCCTGGGGGAGAAACCCAGGTAAATCCCACTTCTGACACCATATATCGCGGTAAATAAGGATCAAGATAAACAAATAGGCCGAATAGATGTTTATTCATGGAGAAATAACTTACAACCTAGACAGATGAACACCAGGAAATTCAACCCGATCCTCTCCTGTCCAAGTCACGCCAGAAAGAGAGCGCCTTTCCTGGCCCCCTCCGACCTCCTTCCACAGGTCACTCTGCCCATGGCTCCACCCCCCGATGGGCATGGTCAGTGCCACAGAACTATCTCACTACAGAGCTAGCTGATAAGAATCAAGTAACTGGCTAACAGAATTATATCAACTACAGAGTCTCAGTGTGTTATTTGTGGCTGGCGTGGCAGTGGGACAAGACCAAGCAGTGGGCAGAAAAACCGTACTCCTTACAAAGAAACTCACTATGGAGTTCCAATATGGCAAGACTAGCCATTTGGACAAGATAATGCTCATGTCTGAACACTTTGAATTTATGATGTATAAATTGGACATGCAGGACCCACAGAAAAGTGACTGCTGATTCAAGATGGACATTACTAAAGAGTTTGTGCTTCATGGAATAGTCTGCCAGACATTCTGCAGGGCACAGAGAAAAGTGACTAACAAAGTGACAATACAAGAAGACAGTTTAAAGTTTCCTGTTTGCTGAAGAGTCTGCCAGACACACTATGGCTTATGGGCTGAAGATGGAAGATTACAGAAGCACTTCATGTGACTGATAAGGCAAGATGTCTCTGTCATTTCTAGAGTTTGTATACTATCCTTCAGTTGTCTTTGAAAGAGTTGAAGACAGATAGTTATGGTTATAATTTTCCTTGGTTAGGATTTGATAAGTTCCATATAGGACTTTAGACACACAAAGATAAGATAGATGATGGAATATTTTCTTAAATCTTACTAAATGTTAATGGACTAAATATTGTTAACTGATTCTTATTTGATAACTGTTGTGTTATATATTTTGCTATGTTAATGTTAAAACCCTTCTTTTTATTTAGACAGAAAAGAGGAGATGATTGGAGATGCCATTATGTATATTTGTTTCTCATACTGGTTAATGAATAAAGCACTGTTGGCCAATAGGAAAGTAAGATAGGCGGGACTAGGAGACAAGGAGGAAATAGGAAGGAGTTCGGAGGGAGCCAAGATGGAGAGACTGCGGAGACCAGACCTCTGCCCCACTCCCTGGTAAGAAAAGACCACGTGAAAATACATAGATCAGCAGAAATAGATTAATACTTAAGACAGAGCTAGCTGATAAGAAACTAGTAATGGGCCTACAGAATTATATCAAATAAAGAGTCTCAGTGTGTTAATTGGGGCAGGCGTGGTGGAGGGACAAGACTGGCGGTGGACAGAAAAACCATACTCCTCACATGTAATAGCATTTGGTGACACACCCATATTTTGTGACTGCAGGTTTTTACCTGAATCACAAGTCTTTTATGACCATTAAAAATTTCTGGCTTTCCATTCACTTGATTAAAGCTTCAAACCTGTCACTGCTGTATCCTCCATACACAAAAATAATATTTTATGTTTCAGTGTTTTTGCGTAAGAAACACATTGAGGTAAATGTTGACACAGAGATGTGCCCATGACATTTTCCAGTACAGAGCAACTGGATCTTTCCTTAGTCAGAGGATACTATTTACTGAGCATCTAATGTTTCTATTATTCTTTCGTGGTATTCCATAAAAAGTAACAGTGGAGTGGATCATGTTCTCCTTAAGGGTTGTGTTGGGCCACTCCTGATGTTTTGATTTTTCCCACAGAGATTAATTCAGTACTTGCAAATTCTGCTTTTCCATCACTCAACTTCACTCTGTCCTCATCACAATAAAACAAATTAACAAACCAATTAACAGTCTAATCATAACAGTTTCCAAAGATTATGATGGTATTGGTAGCATGTTTTACCACAGAAAAGAATCAGAAGACACAAAACAAAGACCTGAGCTTAAGAACCAACTTGCAGACCATTCTATTCATATTTTGATGCACATATCTCTGAACTAATAATAATGAGTCAATCAGTGATTGGGGCTCAGAAACAAAAAAACAAAGGATTTCCTTTTTGCATTTTTAGCCTGGTTTTGTCTTACCTTTCTAAGAAGAGCAAAGACAGGGCTGATTGTTTAGTCCCTATTTCTATGTAAATTCACTGAAACCATGCCCCAAATCTTTAAAAATGTAATCAGAACTTTGCATAATTTACATGTAAAATTTCACAAATTCTAACATTCATTATTCAGGAAAATAAATTTTACCCATATGCCATACTAGGACCTTCATGTAGTAACTGTTGGAAAGAGAAGCAAATACCACAGCTAAACTTTGAGCTGAATTCTTGGAATCCAGTTGTATAGAGGGAGGAGTGATAACCAAAGGGATCAAGATCAGGCTACAGAGACAGCTGACCTGAAAAAGGGGGAGCTCATGGACCCCCAGACTGATACCTGGAAAACCAATTTTGGACCAACCCATACCTCCTGAATGAGGGACTCAGTTAGAAGGCCTGGGCAGTCTATGGGATCTCTGACTGTGGAACCAGGATGTATCCCTGGTGCATGAAAGGAAGTTGGGAGCACATTGCCCATGGAGGGATACTCCCTTAGCCTGGAGGACCTAGAACCTATCCCAAATGACTTAGCAGATCTTGATGATCCCTCCTGGAAGCCTCACCTTCCCTATGGAGTTGGTGTGGAATAGGATGGGAGGGCAGGTTGGGGAGCGTGGGAGGATGAAAGAGAGATGGAACTATGATCAATATGTAAAATAAGAATATTTAAATGAAGAAATTGTAGAAAGGTTAAAAAATTAGGAATGTGATATAGATGCCCCATTTAACATGATCATAGAGCATTTCCTTATTAATTCTAACCTAGCAATTTGTGAGTCTCTGTATTAACTACCATGTATGACAAAGAAGAAGTGTCTTTGATAGGGGCTGATGGATGCACTAATCTCTGTGTATAATTATTATTTTTTAGGCATCCATTAAAGGATATACCCATCTGGAAGAAAAATAAGTTCTACTTCAGGAACTTTGACCATCTAGTTATAAGGTTTTATTTGACACTCTATAAGGCTATAGGTTCTTTCTCACAATAATTGTGCCAGGTATGGGTTTCACCTTGGGGAATAAGATTTAAATTCAACCAAAAAGTTGTTCCTGACTCCCATGAGGTCTGTGCTACTGTTAGACTAGTGGGTCTGGCTTGCCAAGCCAGTCATTATTATAACCCTCTGAGTTCAGGGCCAGGTACAATTGAGTATTACTTCTTCTTTTATTTTTTTTTTCTAGAGAGCATCTCTAGCACTATGTAAGCAAGACAGTACACATAGAACTCCCATGTGACACAGACTGGTTTCTTTATTCTATGACTCAATATTGGCAAGTTCAGCAATAAGCTCTCATTGTGAAGTTCTGGAGGGTAACAAAGTACATTAACATTAGCCTATAATTCTTTGGATCTATGGAACACTAAATTACTCTAAAGGAGGTAATCTATTCACAGCACTGGGTTAGTTATTACTTAAGCTGTAGTAGCTGTTAGGGGCATTGTCTCCTGGTAAGTACTCCATTTGAACTCACATGCGTGCACGCACACACACACACACATACAGTATCAGCCTTCTAAATTACATTTTTCAAAAGATGTTTGTTGTTACCTGTCTTTCACATATTCCTTCCTATACCCTGCTCTTGTATCCTATTCCTGAATATAACCTTTTCTGAATTCCTGTTCCACTATTCCTTGTTAACCCTTTCGAGTGTTTTATTAGTTTCTTTTATGTGCCTGTCATAAAACTTCATGACCAAGACAATTTACAAGAGATATAGTTTATTTTTGTTTGTAGTTCCAGAGGGATCATATCTGTGGTAGTTTGAAACATAATTGGTCAACATAACCTCATAGGGAGTGGCACTATTAAGAGGTGTAGCTTTGTTGGAGTAGATATGGCCTTGGAGGAATTGTGTCACTACAGTGATGGGCTTTGAGGTCTCATATATGCATGACTAGTGTCTCGCAACACTACCTGTTCACAGCACATGGATCAAGATATAAGAATCTCAGCTCTTTCTTTAGCACCGTGTCTGTCTGCAAACTACTGAAAGACAAAAAAAAAGTAAAGTTAAAGAACCCCCCCCACACACACTTGAAATGAAGGACTAACCTGGAAACCAATATCTGTTCCTTGGAATTTGCTAACTTCCCCTCACAAGGCCCTGAGATAACAAGAATTCACACTGCCCCTCCTTTCTTGTGAGTCAGCAGGTAGTGAATAGATTCCTTAGGAAATAAAGAGATAGCTGCAACTCCGGTTTGCCCAGACAAAATTAATTAGCACACCCTGAGGCCCTAAGGTCTGTTGATCCTAATAGCAGACCATCAGGCCTCAAAGGGTCATGTACTCAATGGACAGAGGGGCCCAACCCCTCCCTAAGCTTGTGGGTTTGCCTTTAAAAACACCTGTGCCCGGGGGAGGGGTCTTCTCTGTAGCCTGCGTGCTGGAGGATCCCGTTTGCGCAAACATTTCTTGTTCATTAAAGCCTCTTGCATGTTGCAGCAACTGGACTGGACATTGAGTTCTTGGGGGTACCGACCAAAATTGGGAGGCTACTCATTCTGAGGGTCTTACACTACCACTTTACGTTGTGAAGATAATGGACCACCAGATTAAATGTTTTTCTTTATAAGAATTTCTGTGGTCATGATGTCTATTCACAGCAATAGAAACCCCAACTAAGCCAGAGTCCATGATGATGGAGTGGAGGCAGTTGGCAGAGGAGACGAAAGTGAAGCATCCACTGAGAGTTTACATCTTGAACCACAGTACGAAGCAGAGACCAAATTGTAGGTATCACATGGCTTTGAAACTTCAAAGCCTGTCAGCAGTGACATACTTCTTCCATCAAGGCCACACCTTCTAAACCTACAAAATCAGCACCACCAAATAGGACCAAGTATTAAAACATCTGACTTTATGGAGGATATTCTCATTCAAACCACAGCCATCATTGTGTTGTATCTTTAGTCTCTTGAAGGAGTCCCATGTCCCCTGGGCTGACTTGTTTTATGTCACCTTGACACAAGTCCGAGCTGTTTGGGATGAGGAAATTTCAATAGAGAAAATAACCTCATTAAATGAGCCTTTGGGCATTCCTATGTTATATTTTCTTGATTGAGCACTGATACAGGAGAAACTAGCTCACTGTGTGTGGGCAGGTTGCCTGAGGTGCTATAAGAAATCAGGCTAAACAAGCCATGAGGAACAAGGCATGAAGCAGTACTCCTTTATGTCTTCTGCTTCACCTCTTGACTTAGGTTCCTACCCTGTCCTTACTTCCCAGAGGATTAAGGTAATATGGAATTTTTCAGCTAAAATAAACCCTTTTCTCCACAAGTTTCTTTTTGTCATGGTGCTTTATCACAGCAATAGAAACCCTTCAATAATTTCTTAGCGTTTGAATAGTATAATAGTTTTACTGCTTTCTCTACTTGTTCCTACAGGGCATTTTCTGTAATTAGACTGACACAATTCTTTCTCTAATAGTATGTGCTATTACAAACTGGTTTTATTCTGATATCCCAGGACACTGCTCTTTTTCTTTCCCTGTGTTTCTTAAGGGAATGTAGCTATAAATATTGAAATCAAAATTATACATCATTAACATATTAAAACATCTTATTACATTTTTGTCTTTTAGTGTACTTATAGTTAATTTTGTTTATATTGAAATTTATTTCAATTAATCACAAATCCATTTCTTTTAAAATTTATATTTTATTTAGAGTACTAAAATACTGTATATGATTATCTCAGAGGTAAATTTTGTTATTTGTGTATTTAATTTCAAGTTAACAAATGGATCATTAAAATTGATTATTAAAGTGACTGGATAATCAAATACAATAAGGTTAAGGACTATTAGGATAACCAAATTTATTAAAAGTGAAAGCTCTTTCAAATCACTACATTAAATACACAAATAAAATCTGTTTTATTTTTCTTCTAAGTTAATCTTAAACTGACATTATTGATCTTCAAGTCTAGCGTGAATTCACTGGAAAGTGTAGATACTCTAATCACTAACTTCCACAGCATTATGCAATGGTATCTAACTTGTTTCATCTTACATATGTGAGATTGAGGCAGGAAAAGGGTTAAAGAATGTGACCAAAATATTTATCTGGAGACCACTCCCTCTAATAGGTTGGTTAGAGGAGGTGATCAGGGGCTCTCAGAACAACTGAAGTTGCAGGAACAGTGACTAGAGGGACTAGTCATTGGAGAGGTGAGCCTAGGACAAAGGCTTCCCAAAGAACTCTTTCCAATTACAAGCAAGGCTAGAGACTAAGACTCCAGGCCTCAGGCAGAGCTGGACTGACCTAGAAATAGAAAATTTGCCTAGCCTACTCCTTGGAACAAAAGGATGGGAAAAGTGAAAGTTTTTAAATATTTGGTTATATTTCCTAGAGGATGTCTGAATGCCTTTGCACTCACAGACATGCCCCAGGGGAACCTGGAATGTGCTAAACACAAACAAACAATTTCTCCTTTAAAGGAAGGAAAGAAAACCCTATTTATTGTCCAAAGGCTGGACTGGAAATGATTTCTAGCTAGCTAACCTTTGTACAATCTGTAGCAGGAGACTTTCTGGCACAGGACTCTCCTCCAGATCCTTCTTGTAGAGTTATGTTTCTTCCTCTGTCAATCCGTATAACCGTATAACCTATCTTTGTAGAAGGAATCACATGTACTTTATAAAGAGTTTTGATGTAGTCACATCTGATCTCTATTTAGCAATCTTTGCTCAGCAAAGAGTTATAAGTATTCTTGTTGTGCATGCAAGATTGAGTTAATCATTCACAAGAATAGTTTTCACCAGATTGTGTTGTGCTTAAATATGTCTAAAAAAACTCAGAGTCAGACATCTGAAGTTTGAACCAACACTGGCTACTGAATTATCTTCTTGCCCCCCATAGCCTGTCTTTTGCTGCCCATAAAGGTGGCAGCATCCCCCACAGTTTCACTTTAAGACATTGGATAAATTCTGACATGCATAGAGCAGGACACTTCAGAGTAAAGACAGCATTTAAGTGAAAAGTATAGGATTTTACTAAAGTTTTTAGGAGATAAATTTTGACACAAGGATCTTGAAGGATGAGGATCACCCCTGAAGGCTTCATTGATATACCACTTGGGAACAAATGCCAATGCAACAGACAGGATCTGAGGAGATGGACTAAATTCAGTCATTTTCTTCTCCAAAGAAAGTGCTGGTGAAGAGACACACTGGGATTAAACAAACAAACAAACAAACAAACATCTATTGGTTGAAGCTGAAGTATAGTAGTGCAATACTATAAATGAAGCTACGATTCCAAAATAGCATTAAATGCCCAAATGCATGCGAGGCCACACCACACCACATACACACACACGCATGCACATACACTCAGTCACACACACAAGTATACACACTCTCTGTTAACACACACACTATGGTGGTTGTTTCAAATTACTGTTTTTTATTATTATTATTTTGCTTATGATAGAGCTTCTGGGCTAATTTGTGTTGAGACCATTTTCTTTTATTCTCCATCATTTCCTTCTCTATCACCAGATGTATGCATGTAGTTAAAAATAGTAGTTGGCTATTTGGTAATAAGAAAACAAATGTCTTAGAATCAGTGTTTTATTTGCCCTTTTCTCTGGTAATACCCTAATCACAAAGTATAGAAACTAAATACTAATTATCATAATGGTGGGTGCTATTATTATTTTATTAATGTGGGTGATATTGAGGCAAAGAAAAGGAAAATACATTTCCCAGAGTCAAAATTTACAGTTCAGCAATAGTGTTATCCAAGCCATAGTCCATGTTTATGATTACTAATCATTCAAATAAAATCTTATATAAGCGTAAAAAACAGATGGAAGTGACAATGGGAAATTTTGTTACACAGTAGAAATAAGGTCAGTTGTATTTAATTTAGCCTTACCATGGCTGTGATGGGAGATGTCATTCTGTAAATATGTTTCTCATACTGGTTAATGAATAAAGCACTGTCGGCCAATAGGAAAGCTGGATAGGTGAGACTAGGAGACTAGGAGGAGAGAGGAAATAGGAAGGAGCAGTCAAGATGGAAGACAGAGAGAGCAGAGCACTGGTGGGCTGTCTCTCTGGTAAGATAAGACCACGAGGAGATTAGTAGACATGGGTTAATACTAAAGACAGAGCTAGCCGATAAGAAACTAGTACTTGGCCAACAGCATTATATCAAATACAGAGTCTCAGTGTGTTAATTGGGGCTTGCGCAGTGGCAGGACAAGACCAGTGGTGGGAGGAAAAACCTACTCCTTATTTGGCTGAGCAAGACTTTTGCCCTATACAACTGAAATAAAGTTATTTATTCAGCGTACTATATATTAGTATATTCTCTATGGTTCAGTTGGCCAGAGTATATGCCAGAGCATTGAATGATAAAAATCTAGTCAAACACTTAGTTGTTTGTTGTTGCTGCTGCTTTTAAACATTTGAGTCAATTGAAAAAGTCATAAAGACATATGAAACTTTTTTATTTTATTTTTCCTTGTGGCATTGAGCAACTTAGTGTCTCTAAGTTCAATTATGATATCTATAAAATGAGAAATACAGAAACGCCACATAATAATTATTTGAGGAAATTTGATGGCACTATATAAAGTATTGTTTAGCATAGTGCCTATGATGAGAACTCAGTGTAACTGAGATACTATTTTATTGTGTGCTTGAATACATACATATAGAAAAGAAAACAAGGGAAGATATACAAATATAAGAATAAAATGCATTTTAAATGAAATGTTAACTTTGCATGCTTTTTCGCTAGAGACACAAAGTATATGCTATAAATATATGAGTTATGACAACATTTACATGAACAATAATCTTAAGAACTATAATATTCTTGTATCATAATAATCATACTTTCAAAGAATGTGTGGGAGCCCTTTTATATTGGCTAATCAAGCTTCTAAAAATTTAAGCTAACAACTTAATGAGTTTGAAATAAGCAAAACTGCTAGATAGAAATACAAGCATGAAAGCATAATTTCTTAAATAATGAACTTGGAACCTCCTCCTAAGTACTCTTGTTTGGTTTTCTCATTGTACCTGTTTCATTTTTTGAAGAAACTGAAAAATGTACCACATGAAGATACATGAATATATTGAAGACTATCAATGCTTAAAGATGAAATTTATCCTGTGTGTTCCATACAGTAACCACACCTTTGCTTTGAGGTTTTTTTGTTTTTGTTTTTGTTTTTGTTTGTTTGTTTGTTTTTTAATAATGCATTTGTTATGAGACTAGGGGACAGAGGATGGGCTCTATGTTGTATTCTTTGCTATGGTGTTTAAAGGGAGCAAACAAATTAGCCACGGCCTCAGACTTCAAGGAGATGCTTACAGTCAAGGCTAGCAATGAAAAAAGGAACATATATGAAATGATTACAAAACTAAAATATGAGGTTGGCAGCAATTTTAAAAAATACACAATGGGCATGAAAATTATTTCCATCCTCAAATATGAATACTGTATTCAAAATTTCCATATATTAAGGTTTTGTCTGTAGTGTACAAGCTTTTGATACGTCTATTGATATGCCCTTAGGTTTTTGATGTGTGCAACTGGAACTATATCATCATGGGGCTCATTTGGCTTCCTCTCTGCATGGTTACTCACTTGATGTATAACTACTGCCACTACCACTTGCTTCCTCATTGGAGATGCAAAACACTGAGGCTGTTGAATCTTGGATTTGAACATCTAGAAATATGAACTTTTATTTCATGATTAGCCTGTGATTGATATTTTATCATAATAACACAAAGCTAACTAATACAATAATCTTAGGGGAATTCAAAAAGATGAAAGTGGACAGGGATAGACTTCCTTTTAAACACTTCCCTGTAGCAATTTTCGGGAAGCTTTCAGGCCTTTGGAAATAATCCATCACTCCTAGTACAAACAGCTCCTTAGATTAACCCAGGCACTGCAGATAAGACTGAAAAGGAAGTAAGGATGTTTTGAGCTCTTCATTAAGAAGCAGAAAAGCTGATGTTGAGGAAAGTAGTTTAAATAGAAAAAAATTACACAGTTATTGGTGTATTCACTTTGCTATAGTTCTTAAATTAGACACAGAAAATTTTTGGTGTTCTGGTGTGCATAGAAACATAGGTCCTACTTAAGCATCTTTTGTAGAGACTATGGCCAGTTCCTGCTATCAATTCACGTAATTACTGAATGTATGTGAAGGTGGCAAATAGGATACAGTGAATTTATTTCTGCTGAATTATAATTTAATTCTACATGAAAGATTTCTCACATTTTTAGGTATTTCAGATATCAGCTTCTACAATAAAATAAAAAATGAATAATATCTAATATGTATTTTTATATTCTACCACTTGAACTACTGAAGAAGGCTAAAGAGAGGAAAAAGAAAAGGGATGAAGAGGTAAAGAATAGAATTTTTCAGGTAACAAAATCATTCTGTAATGATGGTAGACACACACCATTAAGCACTTTGCAAGGCTCACAGTATTCCAAATATACTATGATAATACTAGTTTAACCATAATGCTCCACCAATTACAATAAATAGAGCACATCACTTTCTATTGATAAAAGTAGGGAAAATAGAACAAGAGAGGGTAAAGGAAAACTTCTTATTTTCAACAAATTTATTTTATAAATATAAAATATCCCTTAAAATCTAGCATAAAATAAAAATATGGAAAGACACATAGGAATTTAGATATTGCACTTGTCTGTTAGATTAAGAATGGAGTCTGGTATTACTGAACAATTAGCTCCTTCGTAATGTCTGTCTGCAGAGCTCTGGTGGTTGCCTACATTGTCCACTGCAAAGGAATGCAAGATTAATGTAAGGCAATTGCTTATTCAAGACAAAGTTAGCCTCCAGCCTTTCTGATTTGAAATCAGAGGATCCATTTTCTATTTCCTGATCCAGGCTCATTGTTTTTCTTGAGTGACACAGCTGAGTTCCCTAATCCATTGCTGCTACACTCCTGGTTTGCATTCAAACTGAGAAAACCAGAGATACAAAGGTAGGACAATTCATTCATTTGCATAATAGCCTTGGAAGTGACACTTAAATATAATATTCAGACAAGGCCTTAAGAACTCATTGAAAAGGCAAAACTCTAGGGGTTTTAAGGTTAACTGTCCATCTAGATAGGAACTTGTATTGAAAGAGGGAGTTATCAGTTGAAAGGGATTGTTGGCTTGGAAATAAAAATCCACATATGGCCTAGATGACAGCCTCAACAAAGAAAGCCTCTATGTGCAATTTGAACAGACTCCATGAGTGTGTGTGTGTGTTATGGACTTGTTTTTAGACACAGTACTGATGCATGGGATCCATGATTGTGCAGTCACCTAGACTACATTGTCTGACATCACCATTCTCTATAACCTCCATCTGCTGGTCCATGTCTGTCATTTCTTTCACTACAACATAATGTGACAGACACATCATTTGCTTGAACTTATCATGGCAAGTTGTACTTCATTAAAGAGAATCCTGCAAGCATCAGTTAAAGCTTTCTTATCTAGCCATGCGAGGCTAAGCTTCATAAATCATTTTTTCACTTTCCATTTTGCAGCATCTACAGAGGCAGCATTACTGAGTTCAGATCTCTGGGAAATAATAGTCCTAAAATATATATTGACCAGCTTTCAGACCCTGAGCTCTGCTTGGAATGTAGACCCTAATCTTAACCAAAGCTTGTGGTTGTAAAACTTAAGTCACAAATATAGCATACAAAAGGCTATAAAATTCTTGACATCTATTTAGCAAGTTTGTAGCTCTAGTAAATCAAGGACTGTGGTGGTCCCTTGGCTTTCCATTTCTTGCTGCCTAAGCTCTTTTGTTTTTATTTATACTAATTTACAAAGTTGCTTACATTATCATGAACCTATCAACACTCCCTGTGAATCCTGTAGTTGGAAGTAGTTAGAAAGCCTATAGGAAGTCTCCTTGTTAATTCTTGGCTATTTTCTCCTGATGCTTTCACAGTACTCATTTAACTGAGAATCAACATCTGAAACTTTGTCCAAAGAATTCTCAGCAAATTAATATTTTATTATGAAGGTAAAATAATATGTCCAAGCACAGACCTTTTAATTCTAGGCTTGCAGAAACACCGTAGAAGCATTTCCATGGCTATGGTTAAAAAGCTATGTGCTCTTAGACCATTGAAGATGTGACATCATAAAAACCAGGAAGGGTATTGTATGAGGTCAGAATAATTTATTAGCGTACTTCATGTATTACACTGACCAAACAAAAATGACTTTTCTTGTCCCTATCACATCCCCCTGTGGATGTCTTCCTATAGAGCATTTCAGTTGGGTTTATAATACATTGAATGGGTCCATTTTTCTGGTTCATTTAGGTGAACATTTCTGCTCATATTACTCAAGGTGCCTGCAATAAATGTACAGTTTGCTCACAAAATGAATGCAGATTTTTCTTAAAATAAACGAAGGATCCTAATATGATGTAAGAGAAATCCCTAACTGATCAATTATAATTTAATATTTTTATATTATGTGGTTTTAAAAGCATAGGTGTTTAATTCATAGGAGAACTATCTCAGTTAAGCGTGTTGGTGTAAGAGTTTCTTAGCCTCAATGGCTCTCCTTGCCCCAAAGGTAGAGAAAGGAACATAGAAAACTCATGAGATAGTGAAGGTGCAGCTAAATAACTTCAATAAAAATATGTTTCATTTCTTTTAAAAATATTTGGAGTGAAATAGAAATTATATTAATGGATTCTCATTAACCACAATAAAAGAAAGTCAGAATTTCTAGCAGAATATTAATCATTCTTCCTATGTGTATATCATTTAATTTTTATCATGGTAGAGAATGCATGAGTTCTTTTATTGTTTGAAAGAATAGAGATAGAGACAAAGCAAACAAATAGAGCAAAGGTCATATCTTTGTAGATTCTGTGAATGTTCCTACAGATAATTTTTAAAAAAGGAACTCTTGAATTATCAGAGGATGACTGATTTAGAGAAGATGCTGAAAGTAACCACATTAATTGCATAGATTAGAAAATAAAGACGCATGTAAACAGTATACACAGATATTTATTTCATTTTGTCCATTTTAACCAATTAGCCTATTTATCCTCACACTTTAATTAGAAAGCCCACTATGAGCAACAATTATGAAGCCACTTAGAAGTTCCCCCAAGGAACTCACAATCCACTTGGGAAAATGAACCTTTTAATAATGGAACATAATGAGACTGTTTTATTACATATAGATGCAAACTTCAAATAAAACACAATAGTAGCAATGAATTATTCAAAAGATCAAAAGAAGAACTAAAGAAACAGAAGAGTGGGAGTTTGTCAGACAGAGAACACAAGCAAAGATTCTGTGCAAATCATGATACTGTTACCAGGTAACTAAGGATCCCTGGGGCACTAACTGTCAGGCCATTGCCTTTAAAGAGCGTGATTATCTGCACTAAATAAATAACACCACTGTTGATTTATCTCCCCAAGTTACATTGGATACATTAAGTTGCTTATATTTATTTAATATCGTGTGAGTGTGTGTGTGTGTGTGTGTGTGTGTGTGTGTGTGTTAGATTGAGAAGGGAATGTGGAAGATGGGTTGAGACAGACCTATCATTGATTATCCTGCTATGACTACTACATGATGGAGTTTGGCAGTGAGAGAGTCCTTATCTTTTCTGTTAGATATAATATTTAGCTTAACATTCACTTAAACTTCACTATCTCATGAATGAATCCCTAGCCCTGTTTATGCCCACTTTTTGATACCATGAAAACATGAGGCCACTGTTAATTTTGGTGATGTTTTAATCTATAACAAAAAATACTCTCTTTAATAAAGAGTCTAGACAGATATAAGGGCATTTTTCTAATTTTAAAGGCAACATTTAAAGAAACAAAATAATTAGAACTTCTAGATGTGTGAGAGAACCATTATGCCTGCACCCTGCAGAAAAATTATTATGCAAATGTCAATAATAGCAAGTGCTTAGAAATCTCTCAGAAGAAATCTTTATTTGAGCTCTAAATAGAATATTTATTTTATCTAAGTTAAAATTAAAACTATATTGTTAGTAGGACTAATTATAGCAGTCTGGAGAGATAGTACTACAAATATAGACTGAACTATTTCCCATGGCCACTGTAGCCTAAAGCAGACAAAGATGAGGTGATTTTTCTAAATGAAGCTTTACGTTATATCTAAAATTAATATGAACCTTGGGTGCAAAAAATCCTCAAGGGATAGCTTAACATTCCATTATAATCATCCTCAAATTTTTAGCAGCAACTTCATTAACTATTTTAGTATGCTTGGTGAATATGGAAACACTACCCCTTCTGCAGTTTAAACTTTCTTATAATCAAATGACAGCAGAGGCACAATATCCACTTGTCACTGTTCTACATGAAGATGTTTCTTATGTTGCTCCAGAAACCAGACAATTTTTTCCATATGACATTAGTTGAGTAACTTTTATTATATGTATGTTTTCCCTAGCTGACGCTCAGTATTTAAAAATGGAAAATAACAACCACAACAAAATACACTGATTGGCTGAGATCACAGATGTCTGGAATATTATTAAGAAAGTGCTTTTACACCCATATGCATGCTTACCCTCTGGAGAAAGATAACATTTATTATGTTTTCTCGTAAATTAATATTCCCTATGTGAGTCAAAAGGACCTTTCCTATAGTCAATGTGTTTTACTTTAAAAGTAGTAGACTTTCTTCATCAAATAAATGAAATATTTCCTCAATTTCAAATTATCCGAAGGGCTTGGAGTTGAGAATAACAATCTCGAACTATTCAAAAGCCATCACCTGATAATTCATATTTCACTGGTTCATTTGACTTTTTAAACTGAGTGTTGAAAGGTTTTATTAATTTTCTAAATGAAAGGATCAATGACTCCCTCTGTCTATATTGAGTGACCCCTTTCTCATGATGTTAGAAAAAGAATAATTAGCTATTTCACTGAGATATTTTAGAGTTAGAGTATGGCAATCAATTCAATACTCCAATGGGAAGCAAAAATGGTTCATCTTTCTGGGCACACAATTAGAGAATTTTCCAACCTTGCTCAGTTAGATATAGCTAAATGAAGACATTTTGCACAAAGAAATTTATTGAAAATGATGGTAAGAGAAGATATTTGTGCTTTCAGGAATGCCTACACACTTTCACCAACAATAATATCATCTACTTCTATCTAACACCTAAACAGAAATTATTTGTTAGTGTGGAGGCAGAAGTGGCAAAGGGATAGTTAGCAAAAATACAAGGAACAGAACACAGATCTCTCCATGACTCTCTTGCTCTCTCTCTCTCTCTTTCTCTCTCTCTCTCTCTCTATGTCTCTGTCTCTCTCTCACACACACACACATACATGGATATACACACACAACATACACAGGCTCACCATATACATATATCCATTTTGTGTTATCACTTGCCTCTGGGATTATTCTATATTTTCTCTGTTATATTAGTAATTCTTTCTAAGGGGAGGAGAGTAAAGCACATGGTCCTAGGAAGATTGAGTCAGGGGAGGAATAGACAAGAGAAAAGAAAAAGAGAGAGAGATACCATAAAAGAGAGAGCCATTATAGGTTTGAAAAGAAAACTGACTCTAGAAAATTTCCAGAGACATTCAATACTGTCTCCAACTAACAATTTGAACAACAGTGGAAAGGCTACCTTTAAAAGCCCTTCCCTGATAACGCGATTGATGACTAACTTATCTACCATCATAGAGCCATGATCTGGTAGCTGATGGAAACAGAAGCAGTCACAGCTAAACACTAAGCCAAACTCCTGGAATCCAGATGCAGAGAGGGAGGACAAGACCAGGCTATGGAAACCCACAGAGACAGCTGACCTTAAACAGGAGGAGCTAACGAGCCCCCATAGAGAGAGCTGGGAAACCAGCATTGGACTTACTCAGATCCCCTGAACATGGGTCTCATATGGCCTGGGCAGTCTAAGGGACCTCTGACAGTGGAACCAAGATGTATCCCTGGTACACAAAAGACTTTAGGAGCACATTCCACATGGAGGGATACTCCCTTAACCCAGAGTCAGGAGGGAGGTCCTAGTCCCTACTCCAAATTACTTGACAGATTTTGTTGACCCTTCCTGGAAGGCACCACCCTCCCTGCGGAGTGGGGAAAATGGGATATGAGGGGGTGGTAGAGGCTGGGGTTTGGGAAGGAGAGAGGGAGGGAGCCAGGGAGTAAGAGGGAACTGGGATCGATATGTAAAATGAAAATAAATTTTAAAAATGAAAGTAAAAGAGAAGAAATTATTTCTTTTTCTTCCTTGAAGGTTGTTGAAATTTTTAGGAGACATTCCTAAATTGGTGATAATTATTAATATTTACTAAATTACATCAGCATATTAGTATACCTTTAGTAAACTTTTTCTTACATCAGCTTTACATTAGATACTATCCTGAAACACAACAATGGTAACACAGTAATGCTGAGATGCCATGACTTATGACCTTGAGACACTGGGAAATATCTGAACAGGTACCTTTGTCCTTGAGGTGTAACTTTTCTTCTGAGCAGAGTTATGCTTTGTGCAGCCATTTATTTCTGCCTCAGCTATGCCTCTCTACCTGACTTAATTTGATCTTCATTTATTCAACCTTTTAGGGTTTAGAACTGCACTAGGATTTGGATATACCACAGAGAAGAAAATGCAATATGATATACTATATCCACTCAGCAAACCGTCTCTATGGAATGACAGAGTTCATATAAGAAAATACCACTTAGATGAGTTAGGGCTTGCCATGGGTTTGCTGAAACTGTAGAGCTCTGGGAATCAAGATATATTGAAAAATCTATTCTGCCAGCTACATAAAAACACTTAAAAGCATTGAGATTCTTTGTGCCAAGTAAAGAAATTGCAAAGAAAGGTAGACGGATATTAGTATATACCAAGGCATTTGCCTTAACAGGTTTTCCTTTATTTTTATTAAATGTCTATGGTTCTGGCATAGTGGTTTTGACTTTGTGTAAAAGCCTAATATGTCACAGCATAATATTTTTCAAAACAAAATCATTACTTGGATTTTCCGACAGGATCCAATTTTGCTGAACATTTCCCTTCTCATCTAATAGGTAACAAATAATTTAAAATAGATCATTACATTAAAAATTTATATAAATAAGATTGGTACCTAGTGTTGCAAGCTAGATACAGTGGTTCTTCCTGGCTGCAGAATATATATTTGAGTGGTATAATAATTGGCTTATTTTGATGGAAATTATGGGGAATATGTCAACTCTTATGGTATAATGCATATTAATATTCTCATTCGTCATTTTCAAAAAAACAAGTGTGATGATAGACCTAACTCTTTAACATGGAAGTACTTATATAATTCATAAACCTATATTTTAGATATTAGGTTCATCAATATAGAGATCTTATGTGCTAGAGATATTGGAATCTAACTTCATATTCATTTAAAGGAATGTTTCCTAGTAAAAAATGACCATTAAGTGCTCCAAGTGACAATTCCCTGGAGACATGGGAATACAGAGTCTGGGGTGAAGAGAGATGAAGGCAACTCCTGTATCTTAGCAGTAATTGCCACTCCAGTACCCCCATGATGACCAGCAGGCACATTTGATGCTGAGCAAATCTCACACACCAGCAGGATCTATATGAAAGAGAAGAGGTTATGTGTATTCAGCCCTGGCCAGAAGAGAGTTAGACTCAGCATTCAAAATGACAGCAAGTAGTTCTGATTCTGATAAATCACACCGATTTCCTCACCTTAATCAATGCAAGTGTTTATAGTATTGGTGAAAGGGCTCTCTAAACAAAGATTAATAAACTTCTTGTTTATGTCAAGTAAAGGCTTTTCTTAAATAATGTAAACAAATAGATGACAGAACCAACTTCTGAAATACAGTATTTACTTTAGTTCATAGCTTTGTCTTTGGAGGCAAAAGACTGTAGCTAGGAACAGAAAGTAATACATAGGAAGCAGAGAGACATCAAGTATAGCTACTGTTGTTTATAACCTTCAAATGTCCACTCCCCAAAAGTCTACATTCACAGGTAAAACCTGAGAGTACCCTAAAACTGTGCCATCAGCTGGGGTCTAAGTGTACAAATGCATAAGCCTTGGGAGATCACATTTACACTTCAACAGGTATTCACAAAATTGAACAAAAATGTAAACAGCAAGTGAGGGTATTGGTAGTTTGAGTTTTCAGAGTTCATGTTAGTTACATACACATTCATCCATGATACATTTACAAATACACACTCACACACACCACTCACACACACACACACACACACACACACACACACACACACAATCTGTATGTTTGTGTGTGGATATACATCAACAAACATTTTACTGTGAACTAATGTTTTAGACCCCATTGCTCAGCCATCCATACCTGAAGCGATGCAGGTATAAACTCTTAACATTCTTTATTACCAGATACAAAGTGATTAATCTCAGACAGCAGCAACCAATAATATACAGAGCTAGAGAGTCACAAGCACCAGTTGGTATCAGGTTGCATTTACTCAGGAAGACAGGTGGCTGTTTTATAATCTGTTAAGAGTGAAGTTTTTAATACTTCTTGATAGAAAAGAAATAAGATTCATAGTAGTTTTGTTATCAGTTATCTGGAAATAATTAATCACTTTGTAAATAGTACAGGAGATTTCCACCAAACTTGTGCCCTCAATATTAATATTGCTTTTACTTATTTAACTCAAAAAATTATGTCTAATTACATTGTATTTGGGAAGCAAGAGAAGCTGAGGAGTGGTTATGCTATGTTAATAGTCAAAGAAAATATAAAACCAATATAAAGTTCCCTAGCATCAGTAAAGAAAGAAAAGGCCCTCAGAAACCAGAGGGGGCTTGTGTACCACTATTGGTAACCCAAGAGCATAAAAGAAACTGCATTCTTTGTCCAGATCTAGATTAAAGACATATAGCATGTTGCCATTTATTCACTTATTTTGTTTCATTCAGTTTTATAACTCAAGATGGAAGCATTTTGTTCATTTTGCAGAATAATTACAATTAATCTAAGAATAAATTTTATAAACAAAACAAAACAAAAACCAGCAACCTTAGGAGCTGGACTAACTCGCCGGGGTAATGTCCTGTCATTAATGCACCAACATCAAAATATAAGACAGGCTATTAGGATCTCTAAGGGAACTGAAATATATTGGGACAAGTTACCTTTTGATTTATTTTAGTGGTAACTAGCATAAATTACACAGTGAAATAAAAAATACAGTCATAGAATAAAGCTATCTCTTTCTTTATTCTAAGGATTTAATCTAAATATTAGCACAAATGCATTACCAATGTATCTCTATGACACAAAAGCTGATCATTTCACTCATGAACTTGACTCTACTGACAAGTCTGAGAAATAACAAGGAAGGTTCCATTTTTAAATACATTTAATTCTAAAAGGTTATAATGAACTTAGTTTCTTCTTTTTTATTGAAAATATATTATTCTCTGTAACATACATACTGATCACAGTCTCCCCTCCCAGATCTCCTATGCCTCTTCTTCTTTAGATCCACTCTGCGTCTGTTTCCCTTCAGAGAGGAGAAGGCCTCCAAGAGACAACAACACATGACAAAACAAGATACAAATAGACAAGGCAAAATCCCTCATAAATTTCAGATCACAATTGTTTAAACTGGCTTAAAAATCAAATTTGTCAACGTTCATGTGAAAGCTTGCAGGTGTGACCTTCTTGAGTTCCCTCTTCTAATGTAGAGATGTATGAGCAGAAGACAATAAACAGCAAACAAGAGATGTATCATACAGATTCATACTTCTTTTCTCTTGGGAATTTGCCAAGAGCTCCACTGCTACCAAATCTGAAGTAAATGGAATCCAATAGCCAGCAAGAGTTAAACTAGCCTTTACACAGATTACAGGCCATTCTTACTCCTCCATTGCCTCTGTTAGTCTCCACAGAAATAAGTGGAAAGAGTTGGGAGACACCAGAAATATGGCAACATTAAAAATATTTCTGACTTATTCCAGAAATCTGGCCACTTTTCATGTTTTATTTGTGAACAGGAGGGAATTTTTCACCGAGAGGTCAAACACTCTTTTAGCATAACTTCCAATTTGCTGTAATATAAGTCAGTTTTAATAAAGAAAAAATATAGTCTCACTATTGCATAGGAGTTGTTCTTTTAGAGTCCTCTGATTAAGACAATTTATAATAGTCTATATAAAATCAGTAGGCATCTAAAGAATACAGATATTATTATCAACATATAAATTCATATTCATTATTCATGCAGCATATTTTATTAGATCTAAATTAAAACCATACCTGACAGTGCTTTTGCACGTGTGAATTGTTGGATGCTGTACTTCAGGGACTATACCCCACTCATGGCCAACTAATGCCTAGAAGTTGTGTTTTGCAATAAGAGTACTTCTGTCTCAGATTTTCCTTAATTGCATTCCCTATTGTCTGATCACTCTAATCTATACTAACAGTGAGTCTGTCCAATTGACACTCCAATATTGGAAATTCTATTCTTACAACACCATTGTCTTTGATCTACTCAGAGTCATTAATTCTTGTTCCTTGCCACTACCTGCATAGCTACAGGACCCTGGGTCATGTACTTGTCTTAATTTCCCCAATTCCTTCATTCATATTACTCCCATGCCCTGTTCCCTTCTTCCTTTCCCTCTCCTACACACGCTGCCCCATTGGTCTTATATGGATCACTGAATCCCTGTGCCCTGCACTTATTTCAAAGTTATATAATCTGACCTTATTTTTGTCTGAAATATTTGTTCCTCACTATATCAGTTATGGAGACATGGCAGATACTGTGTGTGTGTGTGTGTGTGTGTGTGTGTGTGTGTGTGTGTGCCTGTGTAAATTCACTAAAATAGATTACAAAACAGGAACTGAGTAGTTCAACAGTGACCTTTTGCTTCCTGGACATGTAGAACCTCGCAGCTGAGCAGTCCATGATCTGGATAATTTAGGTTGTAGCAACTGGCACCGAAAGTTAGGAATATTCCTAGAGAATCACTGGTTTTCAGTTTACAGTAGAAGACCAACGATGCTAATGTGTGATATCAGTAGACAAGGACAGCAGCAACTGTAGCTACAGCAATAAATGATGTACTCAATAAAGAAAAAATTCAGACAGGCACATTGTGGTCTTGGACCACTTTATATATCTTAATCACCTGTTGAAAAGACCTAGAAGGCCATCTCTGTTCTGTTAATCATTTCTTGAAGTACTCTCACAGACATTCACAGCCTACATTTCTCATAGTTGCTTTCATACCTTGTCATGTCAAGATTTCTAACACATTCACCATGTAACCTAGTAGATTCCACTGCTTAACAGTTTATTGACCTTCTCGGTTTCAATTAATGCTTTATGAAATATGGACACATTCATTTGTGTAGTTTATTTTTTATCATCATCATTAACTTTCTATTAACATTCTCATTATTTCTTTATGAATAAAAATGGAATGAATCATAATAGAAAAATGTCCAGGAATATTGCAATATACACATTTTGAAAAGAAAAATAACCACAAGGCAGTCATAATTATTTTTACAAACATCTCAGATGACTTCTAAAACACCACAGGGACTTGACTGTTTTCCTCCTACCGGGAATGCAGTCATTTGGCTGCTGACAACTAATGGAGTGCCCCCCTTTCATCCATGCAGACATTGTTTTCTTGTAGTATGCCCTCTCTTTCTGATAGTTTGGCATCTGTCTTCACTTTAATACATATTAGCACTAGGTGGGCAGTGATCATTCCCATTAGGTGCTCCTGAGCAACTCATGGCCAAGAGGCACTATATCTGGTAAGGAATATTCCACTTTGAAAATCAGTTTATTTTCTTAACTTGTTTTTGCCAATTTCTGGTGACATTTGAGGATTTCCAGGTTCCGAAATCTTCTCAGTTTTTAAGCCATTTTTCTTTCAGCATTGTCAGTAATTTAGTGAGTTTTAATCCTCTTCTTGCACTGGCTTCTCAGTCAATAACATTAGTAGACTTAGGATATGCTTTTTTGTACCAGATTTACCAATTGATGGACTCACCAATCAAGATAGAACTACCACAAAAACCCCAAAAATAGGAGTTTGAAATCTTTTTCGTAAAATCTGCTCATCTCCATGAACCTACAAATTACCTAAAGATATTATTTAACTAATCTGATTTCTGCTTGTTTCTTTCAGTGTCTTCAGCCTTATAAAAGTATCTGGCATATTTTCCTTTGTAGGATGTAATTTTTCTTAATTCTGTTTCTATTTGCTGCTAAATTCTTTAAAGTTTTATTTTTCTTTCTTGAACTTCAATGCCAAATAAAGAAAGTCTTTTATTTTTCCCATGGATAAAAAACTTCTTTAAAACAACAAAGCCCTTAACAACAATAAATAATAATAACATATGTTAAGTAGTGGGATGGACTAGTTATCACTGTTATTGTGTTTTTTGTAATTAAAACATTTTAATGCATACTGTTACATTAGGTAGGGATTGTGTTTCATTTGATTTCACAAGAGAAGAAACTGAGGCACAGAAAAAATACACAGCAGTTAAATTCCCATAAATTAAAATGGCTACAGATGGTGCCATAGAAACAGGCCAGATTCTAAGATTTTACTCCACTGTTAGTTATTTAAAATAAAATAATAAATAAGAGGCAAACAGAGATTAAGGTATCTTCATTAAGGGAATTGGCACATGTGAGTCTGAATGCTAGGAAATTCCATGCTATGTCACCTGTAACTGCAAATCGAGGAAAGCTGGTGCTTTTCCCAATTCAAGTCACAAAGCCTGGAAGCATGGAAGAGTAATACTACTGACTTATGACTGAAAGAATTATTATCTAAATATAGTGTCTGAAGTTGCCTATTTTTAAAAGGGAATAATAATCCCTCCTTCTGCCTTTTGTTCTATTGGAGCTATCAAGATATTCAGTCAACATTTATAAGAGAGAATTTTATTAATGCTCTTAATTCAAACACTAATGTCTATGGGGACACATAGTGCCAGAAACAAGGTTTTCTCTGATACCTGAGCACTTCTAGACCAATCATGTTGATAGATAAAAGTAAGCCCTGAATTGTTACCCACTCTTACATTATTTCCACACTCTCTTCCTTCCCTTTCTTCTTCCTTCTTATCCTCAGCCTCATCACCATTTCTCATCCTTTTCCAGACCAGTTCTTACTTTCTCTTTTACCTAAGGTCACTATAAGTATTTTGAAACAGATAATACATATTTTAATATTGTATTCATCACTCTCAAGGGCTCATAACTTAGTTCAATTAACAAATTTTTTGCGGAAAAACATCATACACATCAAGTTTAGATATACTATGTTATCTATTTATTACAAAATGTTTTCAATAATTGTGTAATTTAAATCATATATTATAATCACATAGAAAGCTATTCAAATGTAAGTTGAATTGTGTATATATTTCTATTTGAGTGGTACTATTTAATGTGTCATTTAATTACCATTAAGGACTATATTTTTACTTAATATTCTTAAGTTGGTTTCTAAGTTTTGTTTTTAACGGGATTATATATAGAAGGATACTGACCCATACTGTTTTAATAACTGTCACAAACTCCTGCAAATTGGCTTTTCTTTGAATGTACCAAGTTCACAGTCTCAACTCACACAGGCAGAGGCACCAGCTGGCAAAGGCAGAGCTGGACAGTGGGGTTTGGCTCTGAGTACTAGCCTTGCAGCAGGCCTCTATAATGTGCATGGCTGATGAGTGAGATGCAGTTGTGGAACATGTTTAGTGCCATGTCCTAAATCCTCAGAAGCAACACAGGGTACCCAAAACAGCTATTGTGCCAACATTCATTTACTCAGTCAACATTAATTTTCTAAATGCAGAATCAGAAAAGCAAGGATTCTGGGACCACATTATCTGTTCTCAAATCCTGTCTATATTTTCCATCCTCAGTTTCCTCATTTGTTCATATATATATATGAACAACTCAAAAGTGATATGACAGTTTGTGTATTATATATATATATATATATATATATATATATATATATATATATATATATGCATTATTCATTTTACAAGGGTAGGCTACTGGGTACATGGGTTTGTACATGGGAGATGTTAGCTGCAAAGATTTCCTAAGCAAAGCAACACTAATCATAGCCTGTCAATGTGATTCTTACTCCTTAAGTAGGAAGAGTTAAGAAAAAAATCTCCTAGGCTTTAAAAAATGTGACAATGTAAAAGAAATATGATAACCAGACAAGTTGAAAAATCTTTTTTCCCCCTGAAGTGTGAGTGAAGTACAAAAGATTGGACGTGTGGAGATGCCTTTAAGAGAGAAACATTAAACATAAAACATCTTCAGCTCTCCTACTGCAGGCAGTAGTGTCTTCTCCAGTGGAGGGAAAACAGAGATTAAGCATGTGTGTTAGCAAGGTTTGTTTAGCAGAAATTATTTTTCTCAGAAAGAAAATAGTAGTGTGACTGGGAAGGTACAGAAATAATAAACAGCAGTAGAGATTTGTTACTTGTTGACTATGGAATTGAAAGAATGGGATGGATTCAGTTTCTTTGTCTGGGAAGTATGTTAAATCTATCATTAACCAGGAGAATGGATAGAGTATGAAAAGAAAATCCATAATTCTTTACGGGGAACACTTTCAATTTGTTGGACATCCATGGGACAGACTTTTGGATATTTAATTTATTTCATTTTAGAATTTTTAAAAATCTCTAATTTATAAGTCACAAGAGTAATGAAAAGAAATTTGACTTTTAAGTATGAATCTTAGATATGAGGTTTAACTTTGTATGATTGCTATTGTGTAGTGAATATAATTTTGCACATAGGTATAACGTGATATCTGTCTGCCTCAGACTCAGCCTTTGCACAGTCCGATCTCTGCACAACTCTCCATTTCCCCAAGTCCCTTTCAGCTTTTGATCTGGAAGAAGAACACAGTTCATTCTTGCTTCTTGGCTTTGTTTGTAGTCATGAAAAGCAGCATTTGTCAGGCACGTGGCTGACTATAAGCCCATAAACATTCTATTTTTACATGTGCTAGTTCCTAACTTCCTGACAAAAATTATATAAAGATAAAGTCACCTGTTGGGTTGTGGTTTAGGGTTTTCTACCTTATCTATTTTAATGACTGTAACATAGAAGTGACTACTATACCTGAAATCTGGAAAGAATAGACTCAAGTAGAGATTTCCCCAAGACCAGGCTCTGAAAGTGTTGTATAAGCAGAAGGAGACATGATTAGCCCAAGGCAAATCTGAAAATGGAAGAAAAGAAAAATGGAAGGAACAAAGGAAGAAGGGAGGGAGGGATGGAGAGAATGAGGGATGGAGGGAAGGGAAGAAGGGAGGTAGGGAGAGAGGAGGGAGGGAGGAAGGAAAGAAGGAATGAAAAATAGAAAGACCAAGAAACATACAACAAAATCAGCAGTGTGTGGGAAAACCCAGCCCAGCATAACAAACACTAGTGCTATTTCATCCTTCTTAAATACAATAAGATTTAAAAATGAAAAACAGAACAAAAAAAAAATGAACCCACCTACTATTCTTGCCTGAGGGTTTTATGAATATCAACATTGATTCTGAATAGAATAAGAAAATTGTTTGCTTTTATTGAGCCCCTTTGGTATAGTTCACTCTTCTCTCCTAGTTTGGCTTCTGTTTTCTTTTGTATTTTAATACTACTCTTCCCTGTGGATGTGTGATTGCCAGTTTGATATGTGGAAGGAAGAACCATGCAGATGTCTACAATTCTTATCTCTTATCCCAGTAGGTTTGTTTTTAATTCATTCACCCACATTTGTACCTCTAACCTCCTTAATAAAAATGAAATCCCCTTTTATTCATTAGCATTTTAATAGAAAATGAAGACTACAATAATAGTATATGCCGTGTCCATATGCTATGTTAAATAGGACAGAGCACTCCATAATTCCCAGAAGAAAGTTTCCTGTTGCCTAGACGCATAATGGGCTTCTATCACTGCTTGTTATGATACTATTTTCTTCCCAGATTGTAGACCCAATTATAATTACCCAAAGTCAAAATAGCAATAATAATAATAATAATAATAATAATAATAATAATAACAATAATAATAATGAACACTGAGGAGTTTTACCTACAATTCTAATAATATAAAGTGTCTCCAAGTACTTTAAACCAAAGCACAATAGAATGAGCACAGTCAGAGCTAATGAAACCCTGGGGTGAGCTGTAGGTGATAGAGCTATTCTGGTTCTCCATATGGCTGCACAGGGCTGCACAGCTCATCCAATAATACTTCAAATTTATGACCAATGAAACAATATATTAACATATTTCTAAAGCTCTTCTTCTCTTTTAAAGGTATATTTACAGAAACATTCTTGTGAAGAGCCATAAAAGTTTATAGTGGCTGTCCTGAGTCAAAGCAATGGCTCAGCTCTGATTCACCATTTGGTCCTCCATATAAGACTGGGATATGGTATCAGGCTGCTTGCAAAGCTCTCAAGCGACAGTCTTGAGCTCACACTTGCTCTGAACAACTGTTACTGTGGTTTCTCCAGCATGGTCTTAAACCCTTTGCTCATCACTTCTCCCTCTCTAAAACTGGATTTCAGGAGTTGGGCTTAGTGCTTAGGAATGAATATCTGCTGGATTCCATCAGATACAGGATGAAGGCCATGAATGTAGGTGTCAGCAGGGAAGCCTGGGCAGTCTATGGGAGCTCTGGCAGTGGAACCTGTATTTATCCCTAGTGCACAAATGGGTTTGGGAGCCCATTCCTTATGAAGGGATATTCTCTCAGCCTAGATACACATGGGAGGGTATAAGTCTTATCTCAAATGATATGACAGACTTTGATGATCCCCCATGGGAGGCCTCACTTTACCTGAGGATTGGATGGGGGTGGGTGAGATGCGAGGTTGTTGGGGTGAATGGGAGGAGAGAGAAGGAACTGATATTAGTAAGATTGTTTTTAATTTAAATAATAATTAATTTAATAAAGACTGTGATACATAAAGTCTGTTGGCCTTGGGGTGAATCCAACATGGAGGAAAATAAGATAAAGAGATCAAGAATTGTTTTCCATAATATATGCACTTACACAAAAGCCATAAATATGAAATGAAAAGCCTAGGTCTACCTGACACTTTTTATTTGATATTTCAAAATAATATTTTAAAGAATGTTAAGAATTGCAGTAGATTTTCATCCTCAGAAAATATGATAACTACCTCATGATAAGTATTTGAACCAGGCTGGCATGTATTCACATTTTAGAAATACAGCTTCATCTCCAGCTTTGAAATATTACCTATGTTTTCAGTGACCATCCACATATATGCTAAGACATATGTTGATACTTAGCCACTTCTTATTTTCAAGACTTTTATTTGGGAGTCTTATAGTTAGTTACCTATCAACAATAAAGAAATCTCCAGAGTGATATTTTATAGTTAATAAACTTCTAGAAATTAATCACTTTGATATCTAGCAAGTAGATAGCACAAGTTTAATTATTGTCACACTATAGATAATTAAACTAAGGCTCAATTATCTATCTGCATTTTCTCAGCAATTAATGGCAAAGGTCAAACATGAATCTGAGTCTCCCAATACCCACGGCTGCTCCTTTATCTGTGTATTTGTTGCATTGATAATGCCATGAGCATCTAGAGGGAATCAGCTGAAGACTCTTTGGTCGAATGGCATTGATCTTCTGAGAAAGACCCCAACCTCCATCATCTTTCTCTCCATAGGTCACTTTTAGGTATAATTCTTGCTATATTTATTTGGCTCTTACATGGTAGGTGTTTTTCTCACATAATTGACACCCAGACTTTCCCCACAGATTCAATGCTATAGGAAAATGTAACAATGCTATGAATTCCCTCTCTTTCCTTTTCATTTTTCTTTTAGGCTAGTCAGCTCCTTTGAGCTCTTTAAATGAACTTTCTTGTAATACTAATATAAAATTGACATGTACCAAGATTGTACAAAATTATATATCTGCTGTGATATTCACAGTAGATGCTTGGCAAATATTTAATGAAGTGGACCATAATATCTCAACTAAAAAGAAAATATGTCTGCAATAGGAAAATCTCAACCATGTCTGTTGTTTTCTTACAAGATTTTGCTGGCTATAAGTTTTTATGGATACTAGGAAAAAAGACAAGATTACAGAGAAAGGCCAGAGAAACCAGGGATGAGAGTTACTTTGTAGAAGGTTTGATGCTGTTTTTCTTTGAATGAGTCTCGAAAATCGAGACTTAGTCCTCTTGAGAGGTCAGAAGTGATGTGGCAAACTACATCAATAACAGAACCACATGCCAAAATTGTCCAATCAGAGTGACTAATGTCTACTGGGTGATATCCACGGTTCAGGGCATGTTAGCAGGCAAGAACGAAGAAAAAACACAGCACTATAGACACAATAAATACATCAGAAAAAGATCAACAGGCCCATAGGTGTTATCTAGGATTCATGATATTTCCACGTAAGTTTTAAAAGTCACTGGAACACTAAGTGTAGCAAAGACATCTTATGATGTCCTGGAATTCCCACTCATGCTTTGATGATGACAGCCTGGCCTTGCAAAGGCCCAGAAGACAATCCTGAAGTTCACATAGCTTCACTCTGCTTACACCTCAAATCTCCTATATTCTAAACAAAAGATTTAAATGACACCTGCCACAAAAGTTAACCAGACTATACCTGATAACCTCATATTTCAACTACTTGAGCTTCAAACTCAATATCTTGGCTTGCTATTTTAAGGCCCGGGTTTCCTATTCAGTGTGTGTGCATGTGTGTATGTGAAAAAATGTAACACAGGTGGAGCTCAGAAGACCATTTATAGGAGTAACCTGTCTCCTTTCACTATGTGACTCCCTGTGATAAAACTTGGTTTGTTAGGCTTGGTGCTAAAAACCTTTCACCCTGAAGTATCTTACCAGTTCTCTCTATTGTTTTCTTTCCATCAGAGCTGAACTATGTTTAATATTTCCATCTAAATTCATGTATTTGCATTCAAAAGCCTCATAGAACTTTTGCTTTTCCCATTAGCAGCCAGACTTGAAATAATTGCTTTCATGTGCTCTGCTATATTTTCTCCTAATCTCCAGTCAAACAACATATATTATTCTGCATTCAGTCATTGCAGATTAGTTTTTTTCCATAAAGTTGTATGTAGATAGTATATTCTCTTTGTCATCTAGTTAAATTCAAATATCATAGTTAATTTGAAATACATTGTTACATGTAACAGTAATTTTTCTTTTTATTTTAAATGACACAATTTGTTCATGTGTATTTGTTGAATAATAGGTTTTTTCAGTATGGGCCCACTACAAATAAAATAGTTGAGAATACTATTGATATGGATGCATGCTTTCACTTATTCCATGTAAATACTAATAATTGAAATGGCATAATTGCATGTTACATGTATGTTTAACTTCCAAAAAATGATCAAGCTTTTTTTAAAGAATGTTTTATATGCCATAAGTTTCTACAAAACTACAAACAGCAGTCCTCCATATTGCGATGTACACTTGATACTGAGAGGTATTAATAGTTAATTATTTTAATAGGTAGATAATGAAGGGAAGAGATCTCTGGGTGGATATAGCCTTACTGGTAACTTGCAGGATTCTAGAGACTAGTCTTTACATCCTAATTCTTCCTCCTAGGAAAGGAAGCTTAGGTTCTGTCCCTAGGTTGTTTGTTTGTTTGTTTGTTTGTTTGTTTTTTTCAGGTTAGCCTAAGCATTCACAGTTACATAAACTATTCAGTCCCTGAGGCTGGATGTCTCAACAATCCCAATCTTGTACTGAAGACACAAGGATTCTCAAATAGCTAACTGGTCTTCAGTCGACATTTCGTAATTCAACAAGCTGATCCTGTTGTCATAAGGAATGGAAGATACTGTATCAGTAACTGTGGGAACAATTCAGTGGAAGCACTCCCAAGGAGAGGGGATGGCAAACAAGGAAACAGCAACAGCTTCTGCATTGGGCCTCCTTATATTTGGACTGTCAATAGTCAGGGGGAGTCTTCCTATTTGGTTTTACCTAGTCAAGAAAAGTCATCAAAAGTCTATTGAGAGAGGTATCCCACAGTTGATTTTTAGAACAATTCAAGTTGGAAACAAAGATTACCTACCACAATCTCATTAAATTTGGGATGATGTTTGTTATTACTGATTTATGAGAAGTACTCAACTTGGGAAATTTCTTGTCAGACCTTTGGTTTTCAATATTCCTCCAAACTATCATTTAGACTTTTTAATCCATTAAACGGTCATTCAAAGAAAATGTTCCAAACTTTGATGAAGTCCAGTTTATTAATCTTAATTTTATTTAGTGGATTCTGATTTGAGATAATTATATCTGTATCTAAAGCTATGTCATAAATTTTTTCTTAGTATCCTCTACAATTCTATATATTAATTTTCCTGTTGGGGTTATGAGTCATCTTGAGTTATGTTATACAGGTTTAAGTATAAATAGACTTTTGTTATTATTTTGAGTGAGGATTTTCCTGGGAGATGCAACACACATCTATTGATGATTTAATAGCAGATAAGAAATACATGATACAGTCAAATTGTGATTGAACCAAAGTCCATCTTAATGAATGATTACATTTTTAGTGTGGTTACTCACAGGGTAATGAGTAATGGATTACTTACATTTTATTAACAAAATTGATCCACTACAGAGAAAAAAATAGGGAGTGTGTAAAACACAAAAATGCCTAAAAGATTTAGTAATTAATGATGATAAAAAACATAGTAAAGAAACATTCAAAGAAACTAGATAAAACTGATGGAAACAGAATCAGACACCCACAGCTAACACTGAGCCTAACTCCTGGAATCCAGTTGTAGAGATGGAGGAGTGATGAGCAAAGGGGTCATGACCAGGCTGGAGAAATCCACAGAGACAGCTGAACTGAACAAGGGGAAACTCGTGGACTCCAGTGTGATAGCTGAAAAACCAGCATAGAACCAACCCACATCCCCTGAATGTAGGTGTTAGTTAGGAGGACTAGGCAGTGTATGGGGCCTCTAGTAGTGGATCAGTTTTTATCCCTAGTACACAAATGGACTTTGGGAGCCCACTCCACAACATAGAGGGTTATTTTCTAAGCCTAGACACATGGGGAAGGGTCTAGGCCATTTCCCCAATGATGTAACAGACTTTGAAGATCCCTCATGGAAGGCCTCACCCTCTCTGAGGGGTAGAAAGGGGAGCAGTAGGAGGAAAGGGAGGGAAAACTTGGATTGGTATGTAAATAAAAAGATGGTTTTAGTAAAAAAAAAATAATAATGAATAATGAGGAGGAGGACAATAAAGTGAAGTAAGACTGAAGATGTATGACAATGACCTGTGAGCTCCCCATGCATATGAGTGTGAACCTACACACACATGAATACACAGAAACACACACACACACACACACACACACACACACACACACACACATAATCTTATGCAAAGTTTCTTCTGTACTGGCTGTCAGTGCATATTCTCACCCAAAGCAAGTTCTTTTTAAAAGTATTTGCTTGTATTTTTAAGATTTTAATATATTTACACAACTATCCATTCTCTTCCTCCCTTCAAACTCTCTCATATACTCAATCCATGCTCTCTTATTATTAATTTTTCTTATATACATATGTAGCAAATACTTCTTTTTTTATTTTTTTCTTAAATTTGTAACAAGCTTGTTTTGCACTTCAATCCCCGTTCCTGCACCCTCTGATCCTTACCTGTTGCCCCCACCAGTCCTCATCCCATCCCCATTGTGCTCCCAAGAGAGCAGATTTCAAAGCAGAGTCTTGTAGTAACAAATTCTTCTTATAGCTTGTGTCTATTTTGAGAAGCCAATAAACAGACTTTCCTGTGAAACTGTTTTCATCACTTCTCTAATATTGTCCCTCAAGAGCATGACTATGGATTCAAATCATGTGCTACTTGTAAATGATGGTCAGTCTGTCCTTAGAATAACCCTAACACAGTTCACTGTCACTATTTTGGAAATACTCTTTTGCTCACCAGTGATCTTCACAATCAACTCTGAGTAGGCAACAGTACTGAGCTATCCACTTTAAGTAGGTGTCCTCTCATGAAAATCAGAATTCAGGATTGTTCCTTCTTCTTTATTTTATTGTAAAGTGCCACTCAAAAGGATTGATCTAACAAAATATAAGGCGGAATGAGTTGTTTGTTCATGCAAATCACTCATAACTTCTCAATCAGGTACAATTTGCATGTTATATATCCATACATTTGGACTAAAGAGATGGTTTAGGGAATTTCAAAATAATCAAATACTGACTTGAAAGTAAGATTATGTATTTTTGAAGCAAGACTGTGAAACTGTATTAAGTACCAAGTCAATTGTCCAGGTCATAATTTAAAACTGGGTAAGGATGAAATAAGCCTCAGCTAGAGAGTGCCAGGTCCAAGCTAGATCCACCTAGTGGAGCTGAGCAGAAACATCCTGAGTATCAGCCCCCCATTGCCAGTCCTTGGGTAGAGGTGAGTCTGGGACCAATTCGGGAGGACTCTCCACTACACAAAGAGGACTCAGCTGGAGAGTGCCTGGCCCAGCCTAGATCTCCCAATCAGATGAGAGACCATCCTGAGTCCCAGCCTTCAAGATCTTTGAGTCCCATTGCCATTCTTCTGCTGCAGCCTGAACTTTGACCCCCATCACCGGACCCCTGCATGTGGAGAGACTTCCTAGAGAGATTGGACCACCCAGAGCTACAGACATCGAACCTCTGACCCACCTAAGGCCACCAGAGAGGGAGAGACCCCTTCAATATCTACTGGAAGATGTTATGGGAAGATGGCCATACAAGAAAACACTTAACAACAGAAAGAAAAGCATAACACTACCAGAATCTAGGGAATCTACACCAACTAGACAGGAACACAACAAAGCAGATGGAGCATAAGAGACGACTTAAAAATTATCATCATAAAAAATGGTAGAGACCCTCAAAGAAGATGTGGGAAAATCCCTTAAAGAAATGGAAGAAAACGCAAAGAAAAATTAGAAAAAATGAACAAATTTCTTAAAGAAAGTACAGAAAACCAAGAAAAAACAATTAAATAGGTGAAGGAAATGGTTCAAGATTTGAAAACTGAAACAGAGACAATAAAGAAAACACAAATCAAAAGAATGCTGGAAACAGAAAAACTGGGCAAATGATGGGAACTACAGGAGGAAGCACAACCAACAGAATTCAAGAGATGGAAGACAGCATCTCAGGCACAGAAGATAAACTAGAAGAAATAGATTCATCGACCAAAGAAAATCATAAATCCAACAAATCCTTAACACAAAACATCCAGGAAATGTGTGACACTGGGAAAGGCCAAACCTAAGAAAACTAGACACAGTGGAAGGTGAAGAAGCCTGGCTCAAAGGTGCCAAAAATATATTAAACAAAATCATTGAGGAAAACTTTCCAATCTGAAGAAGCACATGCCCATGAAAATATAAGAAGCATACCAATACCCAAATAGACTGGAACAAAGAAAAAAGACCCCTCAGCATATAATAATCAAAACACCTAACATACAGAATAAATAAAGAATATTACGAGCAGTGAAGGAAAATGGACTGGTAACATATAAAGACAGACCTATCAAAATTAGACCTGGCCTCTCCATGGAAATCCTCAAATACAGAAGGTCCTGGATAGATGTTCTGCAAGTACTAAGATTCCACAGTTGCCAGCCCAGGCTACTATAACCAGAAAATTTCTCAATCACTATAGATTGAGAAAAAAAAGATATTTAATGACCAAGCCAGATTTTCCCAATACATATCTACAAATCCAGGCCTATTGAATGTTTTGGAAGGAAAACTCCAACCCAAGGAAGTTAACTAAACTCACAAAGATGTAGGCAACAGGTAATCCCACTTCACTAGAACCCAAGGGTAAAGCAGGGAAAATATATTCAAAATACCACAGCCAAGAACAAATCTAAAACAAAAAAGCATTAACAATCAATGGTCTTTACTTTCCCTCAACATTAATGGTCTTAATTCGCCAATAAAAAGACACAGGTTAACAGAATAGATACGAAGGCAGAATCCATCCTTTTGCTGCATGCAAGAAACACATATAAGCTTCAAAGACAGACATTATCTCAGGGTAAAGGGTTGGGAAAAGATTTTCCAATCAAATGGATCCAATAAGCAAGCAATATGGTTATCCTAATATCTAACAAGTTAGACTTCAAAACAAAATTAATCAAAAGGGATGAAGATGGTCATTTCGTATTCATTGCCGGAGAAATCCATCAACACAATGTCTCAGTTCTGAATATCTATGCCCCAAATACAAAGGCACCCACATTAGTAAAAGAAATACTACTAAAACTCAAACCTCACATAAAACCTCAAACACTTACAGTGGGAGACTTCAACCCACCACACTCACCAGTAGATAGGACCACCAATCAGAAACTTAACAAAGAAACAAAAGAACTAACAGAAGTTATGCCTCAACTGGGATTTAAAAGAAATCTATAGAACATTCCATCAAAAAACAAAATAATATACCTTCTTCTCTGCTCCACATGGAAACTTCTCTAAAATCGACTACATACTAGGTGGCATAGCAAACATCAACAGATACAAAAGAACTGGAATAGTCCTCTGTATCTTATCAGACCACTACGCCTTAAAATTGGAATTCAATAGCATCACAGATCACAGAAATCCTACAAACTCATGGAAACTGAACAATGCAATTGCACCACATGTGGGTAGAAGAAGAAATAAAGAAAGACATTAAGGACTTTCTAAAATTTATAGGGACACCTTGAAAGTAGTGTTACGAGGGAAGTAAATTGCACCAAGTGCCCATATGAAGAAAACAGAGGATGGTCACATTAGAGAATTCACAGCGCAACTGAAAGCCTTAGAACAAAAAAGAAGCAAGAGCAACCTGGAGTAGTAGATGTCGCCAGAAAATAATCAATTTGAGGGTTGAATTAAAAAAAAAATAGAAACCAGGAAAACAATACAAAAAAATCAATGCAACAAAGAGTTTGTTTTTTGAGAAAATAAACAAGATAGACAAACCTTCATGCACATTAACGGAAAAACAGAGAGAACATGCAAAATAACAAAATCAGAAATGAAAAGTGAAACATAACAAAGGACACAGAGGAAATCAAGACAACTTTCTGGTCATACTTTGAAAACCTGTATCTTTGAACACCTGTATTCCACAAAAATTGAAAATTCAAAGGAAATGGACAAATTTCTGGATAACTATCACTTACCAAAATTAAATCAAGAACAAACAAACAACTTAAATAGACCTATAAACCACAATGAAATAGAAGCAGTCATCAAAAGCCTTCCAACCAAAAAACAACTCCCAGAGGCAGATGGCTTAAGAGCAGAATTCCACCAGATGTTCAAGGAAGAGCTAATACCAATACTCCTCAAATTTTTCCATAAAATAAAAACAGAAAGTAAATTACCAAACTCTTTCTATGAGGCCACAATCACCTTGGTTCCCAAGCCTCACAAAGACACACCTAAGAAAGAAAACTACAGACCAATATCCCTGATGAATATTGATGCAAAATACTCAATAAAATACTGGGAAACCGAATTCAAGAATACATCAAGAAATCATACACCATGACCAAGTAGGCTTCATCCCTGGGTTGCAGGGATGTTTTAACATACGAAAATCTATCAAATCTGTCGCCATGCACAAAACTCAAGTCCAAATGGATCAAAGACCTCAACATCAATCCAGCCACATTCAACCTCTGAGAAGAGAAAGTAGGAGGTACCCTTGAACAAATTGGTATAGGAGACCACGTCTTGAACATAACTCCAGGGGCACAGACACTGAGATCAACAATTAATAAATGGGACCTCTTCAAACATAGAAGCTTCTGTAAGACAAAGGACACAGTGGACAAGACCAAATGGCAGATTTTTTACCAATCCTACATCCAACAAAGGGCTTATCTCCAAAATATACAAAGAACACATTGAAGAATGTGCACAAATGTTCAATATTTTGACAGTGTGATATGATGTTTTCCGCAAATATGTTGGCCATGATCATAGCTAACCTGTGGTATATGAAAGCTTTAAAGCACAGAAGGAAAGCACCTAGCAGAGAAAATTACAAGGCATCAGTGGTATATATTATATATGTTGTGCCTTGAGATGATAAGGGCTTCATTATAGCCAAGGAGCCAGGAAATAGGAAAGCATGTCACGCAGGAGGTAAATTCAGTAAAAAAAAAATTTTCAAGGCTTTACATTCTCTACTCATGTCAACATAAAGAAAATGACACAGCAATATTAAATAATGTATATTTTAATTAATTGTACATGCACACAAACACAAACATCCAAATATTTACAACTGCATCAAGTTAATATATTAAATCAGGAAAATGGAAATTAGTTTACCACAGGAACCGGCAATCCCCCTCTTAGGCATATACCCAAATGATCCACATCCATGCAACAAAGACATCTGCTCAGCTATGTTCATAGCAGCAGTATTTATAATAGCAAGAACCTGGAAGTAAGCTAAATGCCCCTCAATTGAAGAATGGTTAATGAAGATGTGGCACATCTACACAATGGAATACTACTCTGCAGAAAAAAACAATGGTATCTTGAAATTCGCAGGCAAGTGGATGGCACTTGAAGAAACCACCCTGAAAGAGGTAACCCAGTAACAAAAAGAGGAACAAAGTATGTACTCGCTCATGTATGGATTTTAAACATAGAGCAAAGGATCGCCAGCCTATAATTCACACCACCAGAGGAACTAGGATACAAGATATGTTGTAAGAGATTCATATAAAGTCCCTCACAGAACTGGGAAGGGACAAGTCCCCCAGAGCACATAGGAAGTTGGGGGGCAGCAAATGGAGAGAGAAGTAGGAGAAAACGAGGAGGAGGAAAGAAAGGGAAACACTTGCGACCAGGGTGATTGAACCCGATTAGGAATAGAAGACAGGAGAGACAGAGAGAGAGAGAGAGAGAGAGAGAGAGAGAGAGAGAGAGAGAGAGACCATAAAAGTGGGAGCCAATATTGGGTTGAAGATAAAATTGAACACATAGAAAGGTCTAGAGAATACAAGACTGCTGCCAACTAACAATTTGAGCTTTCATGGAAAGGCTACCATAAATGCCCTTCCCGGAGAGTGAGATCAACAACTAACTTGCCCTCAACTAATGTCTGTTGGAAACAGGAGCAAACACCCATACATAAACACTGAGTCAAAGTAGAACCTAGATGCAGGTGGAGAGGACAAGGCCAGGCAGAAACACATAGAGACAGCTTACCTGAACAAGGAGGAGCTAACGGGCCACCAGACTTATAGCTGGGAAGCCAGCATGGGACTGACTCAGGCCCCCCTGAATATGGGTCTCAGCCAGAAGGACTGAGCAGTCAGACAATGGAGCCAGGATGTACCCTGGTGCACAAAAGGTCCTTGCAAATACATCCCCCATGGAGGGATAACTGCCTTAACTAAGAGACAAGAGAAAGCCCTAGACCCTACTTCACATGACCTGTCATATCTACATGACCCCAACTGGAAGGCATTCCCCTACATATGGAATTGGGGTGGGGGGTTGGGAGGGGAGGGTGGTTGGGGTGCAGGTGAGAGGGCAGAGAGGGTAAAAGTGAAGGAAGGAGGAAGGGAGGGAGGGAGGGAGAGGGGATTGGGATCGACATGTAAAATAATAAATTAGATAAAAAAATGCTTTGACTCCAAAATTTAAGTGCAAGGACAAGTTACTGGGGAAATGGATTTCTATAGACTAATGTGGTTTGATCAAGCCAGAACCACCTGAAACAGAGTACCAGGTGATCCTACATTCAAAACAGCTGGACAAAGCAGCCTTACAGACTATAGCCAGGATTTCTGCATCTTCTTAGATTCCCCCATGAGAGAGCCCCTTACCAGCAGGAAGTAATTTGGAAAGAACAACGCCCAAATTCCCAAATATTGTCTATAAATGTTTGTTTCATTTAAATGGACTTGGATATATATATATATATATATATATATATATATATATATATATATATATGAGAGAGAGAGAGAGAGAGAGAGAGAGAGAGAGAGAGAGAGAGAGTACCAATATCAGGCTGGATAGATATCTCAAGTGGATAAAATTCCTACCAGTCGATCATATGTATCTGTTTTCAGATCCCCTACACCACATAAAAACTTGCTTAAGCCACATCACACGTATAATCTCCATGTTCTTATTGAGAACTGGAAGATGGAAGAGAATCCAGAGTTCAATGTCCAGGTTGCTGGCATATTCTATAACGAGCAGGAGTCTCTGTCTCAAGTAAATTGCAAAAGAGAGCTGACACCTGAATTTGCCTTCTATCTTTTATATGCAAACTATGTTGTGAGCACATTCCCATTGAAGGACTCCATCTAGTATTTCAATGGTGCTAGATGTCTAATAATAAATTCTTTAAGTTTTGATCTATGAGATTATATTTATTCCTTAATATTATCAAGTCTTTCCTTGGATATGGATTTATAGTTTATTAATTTCTCCCTTGACACTTTAAATGTCTCATATGTTTTGGCTTGTTTCATTTCTGTTTCAAAATCTACTATCATTTTTGTTTTTTTATACATGTATATAATATATTATTTGGTTCTGATTGTCATAAAAATTTCTCTGTGAGCTTGAACTAAATTACTTCAATCCAGCTGTCTCTTACTACAGTATTTATGGTTTATACTGATTTTGTTTGGTTGTATTTAAAGGTGAGAAGTTCATGACTTCATAATGTTTGGAAAGTGTTTGGAATAGAATATCTGTTTTATTCCTGTCTGTGTTGTAGGACACTAGTATGTTTGCTGGTATGTATGTCTGTCCACACACCCAGATGCTAGATGAGGATATTAAATGTCCAGCATTATTATTCTTGACTTCAAATCCCTGAGACAGGGACTGTCTCCTTGCCTGAGTGAGTGTGACAGACAGAAACCCAGTATTCTTCTGTCTCTTCCTCACACAGTCTTGGAGTTTGAGCACACGGACATATCCCTATCAATGTTTTTATGTGTACTCTGGAGCTACAAACTCAAGTCCTCTTATTTTCACAGTATCAACAAGCTTAAGAATATTTATCTGAATACACATACATGTACACATACTACTCACAGATATTCCAAACAGTTTTTCTGGGGTAATATGGACTAGAAGAAACTCCAGGATGTAAAGCAGAGGCTGCTGTAGGTAACAGTACTTGCTCTGAATCACTGATACCTTAAAAAAAAACACACACACACACACTATAGAAGATTCTTTATAGATTTGATAATTTGTGAGAACTCTGTATAAAATTGAGGGTTCTTCTACAAACACCTACCTGATGAAATGTTTTTTTTGGGGGGGTGGTGCCCATGAAGTCCCTTTTTATTCTTTAGGGTACATTCTTGCACACTACCCTTGTGAATCACTTTTTCTCACTCCATATTACAAGAATTTAAGGCATTTGAGTTTTTATGCTCTGTACTTCAGATGGAAGAGTGTTTGAAAGGATGGCTTTGCATGTAAAGGATTAAGTGATGTCTTAATTCTATTTCTCTTGCGACTTTGAATGTCAACTGTAGGCCCAGCTATGGATGCTTTCTGGCCTTTGAGCTTCAATTACACTTAACTATTCCATAAAGAGAATATAATATTACAACATTGTTCTCTAGTCTCTAAATGCATTGGTATTACCAGGAAGTATAAAGATATCAATCATCAGGAGACTTATTGACTATTCAAATTAGTTCTATCAATATCTAATTTGCTGTCTGATCTAATACATACACAGTCAGGTCTAGGCCAAAATTCTGACTGTGACACTCCTGGTATGTTATTTTCCTTTTTACCCAACAAGGAAAGTTTTACTTTCATCTTGGAGCATATACCTATACCTAGTCCGAGCCTCATTACCTGCCAAAAGGGAGGAGTACGGGACATACATGAACTTCTTTGCTCTGATTTTTCTCCTACCCAATGCCATGGACTTATCACAACCTGTGTATTCATAAAGGACTGTACCTTTTGCAAAGGGTCACCAAAATTTCTTTTATGGAAGACATAATAGAAAAATGTGTTTATTAATTGTTAGCATAGTTGCACATCTTCAACTGCATATTGAGTAGCTTGGAAACTATTATTGTCAATGTGAATTAGCACTACCCAGATCTCCCCCCGAAGAGATCTGTTCAGGGTTAAATGTACCAGCTTTGATCAAATCCTCACAGAATCATCTACATCACAGTTCCTGCATCTTTGGCTCCGGAAATATCCCAGAATAGGGCATAGGATGAATGTAGAGACAAAATTCTAGACAACCTATTTACTGTGAAACAGTCTCTCCTGGATATGACTGCATAAACAAGACAAGGACAATGGCAAAATCAAAGAACCCACTAATGTGGAAATCTGAAAATTTTACAAGCTCTCACCTCTATAAGTGGACTACAAGTAACTAATGGCTGCTGAAAAGAAAGAGTTAGCATATCTCTGAAGATGAATAGCTTATTTGTTTCCCAATAGGAAGGGTAATCTCTGTAACCATATATATATAATCTATAATAATGGACTAAGAACGTTGTACTGTGTACTTGCTAATATATCATTCATATATATATGCACCAATAACTATCAAAGACTGTTAACTTGACAGTGAAGGGTAGAGGAAATTAGAGAAACTGGAGAGGTGGAAGATAGGGGAATGTGATATAATTCTATTTTATTTAAAATATATTAATAATGTTAGCTTTGTGTGCCTAGAGAGATGATTAATTGGTTAATATAATATGAACAATTATCGTAAAAGACACAACTTTTCTTACCAGCACTCAATTCAGGAAGCCCAGAATAGCCTGTAACTCCTGCTACAAGGAATCTAATACAATCTTCTAGCTTCCAAAATAACCTGCACTCAAATACACATATGCACATATATAAGTGAAAATCAAACATTTCTAAAATTTTCAAATCATTTCTACACTGTTTTCCTCTATACACATACACAGTCTGATTCTATGGTTCACACATGGAAATAGATAAATGTGTTCCAAGTAAAACAGGGTTACATTCGTGTGTTTAGAACGGTTGTGTTGCACATTCTAATGAACCCTTAGTTCTTAAAAGACAGCAGAGCCATTCATTAGTTTGTATTATCAAATATTTATTGACTCATATGACATATCCAAGTCCTGTCTGTAGGAGTATAGGAGTGAGTATGCACAAAGCAATGGATGCAGATTGAGGTCTGTCTTCAAAGTTTAGAAAGAGGGACTCCAAAACACAGCAGTTTATGTGGAACACTGAGAGTTCGAAAATTCATAATGAACCAGGCAGGCCTTGTCTCATCTCATGTATAATTCCCCCCTAGTGCTCTATGTAATTTGAAAGGGTATAATTTAAGGAGATCTGTTGTGTGTGGAAAGGGTATAGACAACAAAGCAAGGATTTTTAAACCTTCTACTTCACTTTTCACTCCTTACCCCTCAGGTTAACAGGTAGAATATCATTGTTGCATTACAGAACTAGAGGAAAGCTAGGTCATCAACTTTTTCCCATGGGAACTCATTGAATGGACTAGTTAGTTGCAAGAATAAAATGGGAAAGAATAGAAATTATTAATAAGCACCTTTTTTCACTACTGCTGAAGGGAAATGTACTGATTGTTGAAAATGTTCTCTGATTTTCAATACTTATCTCAGTGAGGAAAAAGGTGTTTGTTTCTTCTTGACTTCTTTTCAGAAGAGTTAATAGAAGGAATACACACACAAACACACACACACACACACACACACACACGGTCCACAAGGTCCACAAACACATATGCAGGCACTCACACATATATGTGTGTGGGTACATGCACATGTGCATACAAGCATGTGTGTGTGCATGCCTGTGTGTATGCATGCCTCTCTCTGTCTCTCTCTCTCTCTGTGTGTGTGTGTGTGTGTGTGTGTGTGTGTGTTTATGGTCAAACATCTAACACAAGATGTCAGAAGGCACAAATATGTTACAAATACTGACTGAAATAACATACTTTACATTAAGACATAGGAAATAGAGATCTAAGACCCTCCGGGTCTGTTGGAAGGCAGTTATGTTTAATTAAAGCCTGACCTTTCTCAAATAGGAAAATGAGGCTGTCCTGTGGAATTTTAGCCAAGAGGAAAGGTTCTTGAAGTGCAGCAGGAAGCTACAACCACTTCCAGTTTCAAATAGCCAAGTAAAATATTCAGTACTGTTAACTTTTAGTTGCTGGATGGCATCACTCTATTCTTCAGAAACAAAACAGAAAAAAGGCTATAGGTGCTAACTGTACAAGTTTGATTTTGAGCTATAGCACTATACTTCAAAACAATAATTGTTTCTTGCTCTCAATCAAATGGTGTCTGGGAATAGCTTAACTCATCTCTACTTGGCTAATATGCTGATTTTTATCCATGCAACACTCCTTTTCCTACAGGATCTGAAGACTAGCAAGAACATTCTTCCACAGAACACAGAGTTATTTGAACACAAAGGTACAGAGATAACTCAAAGGTACTAAAGGGCTCCCAAGGCCTAATCAGAACAAAGATGGCTTGACTTCTGCTTCAGGACACTAGTCAAAGCGAGGTACAGTCTGTAATCCAAAGTCAAAGATGAGTAAATTTATTGAGGGCCATTAACTTAATGATATAGAGGAAAGGGTGGGAAAGTACCAGTGAAGTGTGATCTCTCTGGGAGCCAGAATAAATCCATGATTTCTCCCCTCTGGGGAGGCTTCAACCTGAAACACCTGCCAGGAGCCCTAGTCTAATCATATTTTTAACCTCCTACCTGAAAAAAAATCATATTGTATTGAACAGGTTAAAACAACATAAGTCATTTTGTTATATACGGTTCTATAAGCCAGAGGACCATCACAGTGTCAGTGTTGTAGTATCTAGTACAGGGAATGCTATGTTTCTTCTGAAATTAGAAGTAGAGGAGCAAATCTTTCCCATCTTCCATCAACTGCTTGGAGTTCTCTTTTGTTGCCATTCTTCTTCCCTCAAAGCAGAAAATCAGGCTATGATCACCATGTTTCCATACCCCTGCTCCTTCTCACAGCACTGATTTCCTGTGGATAATGTAGCATAATCTCCATATTTAATGTCAACTGATGAACATCCTTGACTTCAAAACTTAATTCCTATATCCATGCAAACTAATAGGTTTGTAGTACCCAGAAGTGAAACGTGGACACAAGAGAGACTATTTTGCCTATCACAAGAGCATATCATTTTGTGTTGCTAACAGCTAACAGCTTCTAAAAATTCAGTGCCTCTATGTTCTTGAAACATGAAATGTTTTCAAATTACTTTTAAAGAATTTCTAAATTTTCTAATTTTTAAAGAAGATAGGTGTCATTGCTGTGCTAGTTATTTTTTGTTGTTTGTTTTTTTCTCATTCTCTTTTCCTCTTTTTTTTTAAATTAGAAACAATCATTTTATATATCAATCCGAGTTCCCTATCCTACCCATTCTTCCATGTCTCCCATCAACTCCCATCCCATCCCTCTTCTGCTCCATAGAAAGTGTGAGGCCTTCTATGGAGGATCATCAAAGTCTATTACATCATTTGGAGCAGGGACTAGGCCCTCCCCCAAGTGTCTAGGTTGAGAGGGTATCCCTCTATAGATAATGGGCTTCCAGTGTCCATTCATACATTAAGTATAAATGCTGTTCCATTACCAAGAGCCATATATTTTGCCCTGCCTCCTAATTGACACCATGAGCAGGGGAGCTAGTTCCATCCCATGCTTGTTTCCAAGCTCTTAGTCTGGGATCAATGAGGTTTCCCTTGTTGAGGTCAGCTGTTCCTGTGGGTTACCCCAGCATGATCTTGACCCACTTGCTCATCACTCCTCCCTGTCGGAAACTGGATTCCAGGAATTCAGCTCTACTTTTAGCTGTGGGTCTCTGCTTCTGTTTACATCAGCTACTGGATGAAGACTCTATGATGGCACATAAGGTAGCTAACAATCTCATTATAGGGATAGGTCATTTAAGACAGCTTTCCACTATTGCTTAGATTCTTCTTTGGTGTCACCCTTCTAAATCTCTAGTGCCAGATTTGTCTTTAAACCTATAATGACTCTCTCTATTAAGAGGTCTTTTCTTGTTCTCCTCCATTATTCCCCTGACTCAAACTTCCTAGTCCTTCATGTCTTCCTTCCCCATCCTCTTCTCCTCTTCTCTTTCTCCTAACACCCTCTACTCTTCTCCATGCTACCAATTTGTTCAGTAGTTCTTGTCCCTTTACCCTTCACCAGGGGACCATGTGCATCTCTCTTAGGGTCCTCATTTCTTAGCTTCTCTGGAGATGTGGACTGTAGTCTTGCAATGCTTTGCTCTTTATCTAATAGTGATATTTAACTGTGTTACCTCAATCAGAATGGTTTCTTCTATTTCCCTGCATTTGCCTGGAGAATTCAAGATGCCATTGTTTTTTGTTTTTGTTTTTGTTTTTTTTGTTTTTGTTTTTGTTTTTTATTTCTGCTGAAATGTACCAGATTTTCTTTATCCATTCTTCAGTTGAGGAGCATCTAGGTTGCTTCTAGGTTCTGGTTACTACAACTAATGCTGCTATAAACATAGTTGAAAGATGTCCTTGTTGTAATAATGTGCTTCCTTTGGGTATATGCCTAAGAGTGGAATTTTCAGATGTTGAGGTAGACTGATTCCAAATTTCCTGAGGAACCTCCATATTGATCTCTAAAGTGGCTCCATAAGTTTGTACTCCCACTAGCAGTGGAGGGGTGTTCACCTATCCAGCATAAACTATCATTGGTATATTTAATTTTAGCCATTCAAACAGGTACAAGATGGAATATCAGAATTGTTTTGATTTTCATTTTCCTGGTGGCTAAGGATGTTGAGCATTTTCTAAAGTGTTGTTCAGCCATTTTGGATTCTCTATTGAGAATTTTCTATTCAGTTCTGTACCCCACTTTTTAATTGGATTGTTTGGTGTTTTTATGACTAGTTTATTGAGCTCTTTGTATATTTTGGAAATTAGTTCCTGTCAGATGTGGGGTTGGTGAAGATCTTTTCCCATTCTGTGGGCTATTGTTTGTTTTTATTTTGTCAACTCATTACAAGTAAAGGACTTCATTGCATTGGCCTGTGTGCAAGCCTAGTGTTCATTTTTTTTTTAAATTCTTATTAATGTGGGATGACCCAGCTCACTGTGGATAGTGCTTCCCATGGGCTGGTGGTCCTGGGTGCTATAAGAACTTGAGAACAGAAAACCATGAGAAGCAAGCCATTAAGCCATTAAGCATCCCCATAAAATCTGCAAGAGTTCCTTCCACCAGGAGCCATCATTGAGTCCCTGCTCATATGTCCTTCATAATAGTCTATTATGTAGAAGAGTAAATGAAATAAATCCTTTCCTCCTCAAATAAATTATTGTCATAGTGTTTGATCACAGCAACAAAAAGCAAATTAGGAAAATAGCAAAAGATAATCCTGTAGGCAAGATAATATAAAGTCTAAATTAAATTTAAAATTAACAATTTGAGAGCTACTTTGGATATTTTTGAGAAGTATCATGGAATGAGTAAACAAGCATAGAGATAGACAGATCTGTGAACAGTCTAGCTAATGCTGACATCATCTCTTATTGCAAGCCCATTCAAAAGTTCAGACTCCTCCTATTGTCTTCCTCATCTACCTCAGTTAAATTTGAGGAAATAGCATTTTAAGTAAATCTATATCTATGCATGCATACATACATACATACATACATACATACATACATACATTTCATGTATAGGAAAGTCTTGAAGATCCCCATTGTCTTTTATATCTACCAACACAAGATAAGCTAGTAGGGATTGTACTGTTCAGCCATACAGCACATACTAATAATGTTTCACAGGGATGATAAAAACTGTGTTACTATTTTTTCCTTTGGTTTTTAATTTAGCCATCTCTTTCCTCACAGGAATATAAAGCAACTTGTGGAATGCAATGCAGTGATGAGGGTAGTTATTGTCTTCTTTCATTAATGTGTTGTGGAAGACATAAGGTATATTTTCTAGTTATTATCTCTGGGAGCTGGAGCTTACAATTCCAAGTTACAGAACACAAATGGAAATTAATCTTATTCTGTGTAGATTCTAGACAACTGGGCATAATAGAAGTATAGGTAAGTTCATTTACCATTGTACAACTACATACCAGAAATCGGTTAATGAATAAGAAATAAACTGTATTGTTGTTCTGGGAGATAAGACATCCACATGAGTAGCACTGGCACCTGGTGAAGATCTTGTTGTATCACATGGTGATATGACAAAAAGGATGCTATTTCATCTCCTTTCCTACTCTAATAGAGGCACAGACCCAATCTAAGGACCCTAACCCCTCTGATAACAACGAACATCAAATATTATATCTCCAATTATTTGAATTTGATGATTTAGTTCCCAGCACAATACGTTTTGAAGACAAATTATTGTCATCTAATTAAATCATAGCTCAAGGAAGCATACACTATAACGTCTGAAATATTAATTACATGACATAAAACCTCATTTTTATTTTTCACTTACATGCTTACACCTACTAAAATATTTTAATTGAAATAAAATTATATAATTTCCCTCCTTCCTGTCCTCTTTCTATTTCCCAGTACCCTTATTCCAAAGCTGTCATACCCTCTCATACTCTCAAGTTAATGGCTTCTTTTTATTATTATTATTACATATGTGTGTAAATGTATGTATAAATGTACAAGTTCAGCTTTTTGAGTGTTTTGTTGTTATAGTTGCTTGTTTCATTTCATTCTTGAGTTTATGGAATTCACAATATATTGTGGAATAAGCCAGCTTTTGATATGGCCAGAAAGAGTATGGCCAAAATATCTCATATATTCAATTTAAAAAGAAGAAAGATTCCTGTAGGCACTTGGCTTTAGAAGTGTATACAGTTGCTTAGCACTAGGGCTTTTCAACCTATTGCGAAGGGAAACAAGATCACAGCAAAAATTGAATAAATTTGCTCACCTCATAGCATCTGAGGAAACAAAGGGAGCTAAAGACAAAGTCCTAAAGGAGATAACCTAAAGCAGATAACTGGACTTCTTCTGCCTAGTCCCATCACTGAAGGATCTCTAGACTGATGGCCAAGCTTGTGCCATATGAACGAACCATAAAGAGACTTTTAAAATAAAAAAGCATCACAATGGGAGATAAACACATAAATAACTCTAAGTGCTCTGCGAGAGATGGTAATAGTAATTGTAATTGTTCCTGAGGGTGGTGAGATCAGAACAGCCTCCTAAAACTACTATTGTTAGAGCTGTGCTGAGAGCAATTTCCTGATTCCCAATACAGAAGCCTATACACAGCTTCCATGCAATGCTTTCAAAATACAAGGTATAATTCCATCATAGTATAAATTAGCATGTGATCCCGACTTAAGCATCTTCTGGATATTATCCATTGTCAAAACAAGATACAAAGATTGGATTTAGGTTCCTGTGATTTTTTAGAAGGATGTTGGACAAGTCATTGTTCTCATATTTTTCCTCATTTTTGCAATAAGTTCATAAAGACAGACACTTGCATATTCACCTCATGCTCCTTTACTACAGGTTCTGTAAGGTGCTTTTTATTTTTTAGTTTAGAATCTACTATACACTGAAAGCTCATTGTCCATAAGCCTTGGTACACTTTAGATTTGTCTTACGCTACCCTTCAAACATTACACATGAGCAACAAACATAAGCAAATACTACTTTCTGGACTAGAAGATAAATTCATTTCCTAAGCAGAATCAGAGAGACATTATCTCCTAGTAAAAGGTTGCAGAGTGTGCTGGGAAGGCCCTTTGGGGGACTGTAGAAACATAAGCTCAAGTTTTTCCAACTTGCCATAAAATCTTTGCAAGTGTGAGATCAACTAAATCTACCTCTGCTTGCTGACATGAGACTGGGGGATGTTGGTCCTTGATGTCACCCCACTGCTGTGTCAGTAGAAAAAGTCATTCACTGTGGCCTGAGGATCTTCTCTCTTGTGATAATAACAATGAGAGTAAGTCAGGCTCATTTGTGAAAGCAGAATTACGGCAGGCATCTTTGGCCATTCACACTTTATGAGTAATATTTTTATATGACAGTAACACATGAGGTGTTTGCTTATGGATATCCATGCATTGATTATATTCTAAAGTTTAAAAGTTACCTGATAAGTAAATGATGAACTATATTTGGCTTCAAGTGATAATTTTATTCTTGTCTGTTATCAAAATAAATAGATATGAAAGGTGAAAGGGTTTATTCAATAAAATTTCATTTCTTGTATATTCCAGTCACAAAGTAAATGTAATCTGTGTCAAACTTGGCATTCACACTCAGTGTTACATGGTGAGGACATGAGACATGTTGTAGCCAATTGTACTCTTCTGCATTTTACTCATGACTTGAAAACACCCACATTCACAAGTTGGACCTTGAAATGCTACCAGGGATAAAGTGGTCATATCACCTCTTGAGATTTTGTGTGGCTCAATAAACTCAAAAAATGTATGTGTTCTTAATCTCAAAGGAGATAGGAAAATCTTGTTTTAGGTTAGGTACAAAGAAAAATGGTGTTACTCATCTGATAGCCATTTTTCTCATTTTCCCCTGATGCTCTGGTCACATGACACATAATTATTGCCTAATTTACTGTACAGAAGCCAAGCTACTAATCAAATAACTACATATAAGTATCATTATTATAATTTTGTATATGTCAGAGTAATATTCCTAACAACAAAGCAAATACATTTTCTTTAAGAGACTATTTTTATATATCACTCAAGTGTATCCTATGTCATAAAAAAACAAAATCAAGGGAGACAAAACATGACTCAAACCTAGATAAGCTGTCACATATAAGTCACGGCCTTGTTTTGCAACTTGCCCTGTCATTGAGCCAGAGTAGTTCACTCAAGTTACTGAAATGACAGACAAGGTGTTTTCTGACGTAGACACCACCAGGGTCTTGAGGATTTAAGGCATAAATCAGTGTGCTAGCAGCTGAGCAGATCCTAATTACTCAATTTACAGAATGCTGCTGAGTATAGAGACTATTGTCTCACTGGACACAGGATGTAGCTCTGTGACTGGGAAAGCACATAACTATGAGATACCTCATTCATTAAAATCAAACTTTATTTGAAATATTTCCTATGGAGAAAATGTCTCTGAAAGCAGATGTTCACAAAAGTCATAGGATGTCTTGACTTAGGGTATCTGTGAAGTCCTTGCTCAAAAATTTTTTTTTCTGAGAACCATAGAAGTTTTTATCATCAATACTGGAATCTCATAGTCACAATGCTAATGAACTCATTTGTTCCAAGACATAAATATTACATCACTGTTTTAGTATAACATGAGTATTTTGATAGAGGCAAAAATTTAAACTGGTGGCTGCCAGAAACTCTTCTGCAGTTTATTAGCTCCTGCTTTATCTTTCTGCCTCTCCTTATGCCTCTCTCTGTAAAGCTTTCTGCCTTTCTGCCATATTACATTGAGTTTTCAGAAACCTGCTGTTACAAACTGCTGTCTCCAAGCTGCTCTGCCTCCCTGGAAAGGTCATCTCTCCTTCTTCCATTTCATTTTATAAGATGCTGCTTAGAGATCTTTTATCCAGGAATAGCATGATGAAAATCCATTTCAAAACAGTTATTAAACTATGTTACAAAATACATAAAATACCTCTTGCAAGCACTGTGACTGTTGATTTTTATTTATCATTCTTGAACAGCACTTCATTTCTAGAAAGGCTGCATTTTTTATTATTTTTAAAGTGAAGGTGCATGCAATTCCTAAACTGGGAATAATCTTCTGTCCTAAACATACAATGAGCCCTTTTGTAAAGTTTTAATTTCATTTTTTGTAATAAATTTGCCATACTTCACAGTCATTATTTATGAAAGATAACCACTTTCATGACTTACATACTTTCAGAAACACAAAAATTAATATAACTATGCTGATTTTATGTCCTTGTCAATAATATTGGAAGTCAGAATGTAGTGGGTCAATTTTCTCAAAGGTCCTAGAGAAAATGCCTGCTCAGTTAAAAATTCACAAAGCAAACTCACTTTCAGAGATGAAAGTGGGAAAAAAAAAAGTGGTAACAGCAAAGATTGAGAGATTATTCAGTACTGAAAGAGGGTGCTAGAAAAATGGACTATAATCTGGACAGGAATAAGAATTTAAATCTTTCATTTGATACATATTTTAACCAATAACTATAGAGTTTTTGAGTTGAAAAAATTTATGTGCAACTTTGGGTGGAGTTTGAACTTCAATGGATAATATGAGTTTTTACAGTCCCATTATAAATACTTCCAAATTAGAACTTAACCATAGGTAAAGGTAAAAGGTGTACCTCAGATCACAGCAATATTTATGATATGAATTAAAGTATAGTCATCTCTTAGCACTGCTGTCCATGTGTCCCATAAGTTTGAGTATGTTGTGGCTTCATTTACATTGAATTCTTGCAAGTCTTTAATTTTCTTTCCTTAGTTCTTCCTTGACCAGGAGTAATACAATTGAGCATCATTCAATTTCCATGACCACCGCCCTCGTGGACATGAGTCACATGCAGTCCATCAAGCTGGCTAGGGTAACTAAAGACCTGGGTAGGATCAGTTCACAGGGACAGTGCATGAGGAATTTATGAATAACACCATCCACTCTATCAGTGGAAACATCAAGGGCCCTGTTCGAGAAGATGATGTGCTCACTCTATTGGAGTCAGAAAGGGATGCTTTTAGATAACACTGACCTTGCTGCTCTGTTCCAGATATCCACCACTTGGTCAATGATAACCTGCAACTATTAAATAAAGTATTAGTATTTATTTTTAAGTGTAAAATCTACTAACTTATAATTACTGGATTCATGTCGTAAGACATGAATCACTGAAGACTTTAGCACAAGACCAAAGATTCAAGGGACACCCTAGAAACAGTGCTAAACTAAGAACTGTAATTCTGGAAGTCACTTTGTGCTGACTGAAGCAAAGAATGTTATATGGCTTCCATATACAATGTAAATTTGAAAATTCTAAATTTATTTTTATCTACTCTGCATCCTATAGTCTCCCTTTTATGAATTAAAAAAATCAATGAATCTCAATTATCAAATATGTTCATAGTTGCTGCATAGAGCAGTTGAACTTCTGGTATGTTGTAGATGGGTAACTGAGCAGGATTTAGAGCCACTCTACTGAAAGCTATTGAACAAAGCTTGAGTATTTCTAGAAGAGAACTATGACAACAAAGAATCACTGAATAACCATTAGAATACACAGCAGCAAAGGTCTGGAAGAGTTAGATTTGTAAAGAGACAGGGACAAACTAGTATAAACTTAGTACTGGGCTGATATGAAAACTCAAACATATGAAACAAAGATAAAAATAATCAGCCTCTAGATTAAAAAACCAATAGCTCCTTGTTCTCCTACATTTGTTATTGGCAATTCACAGCTTATGATACTAATATGATTTTGCAGAAAACATAATGTCAACACAATTGTTATTTGGTCCACAGTTCTTGAAGACTTGGTATTTATGTAGTAAGCTCATTTATTTGAATTTATTTTTGTTTGAGAAGCCATAAACTAGTAGTCTATACAATAGCAAAGAAAATGTACAGCATACACCTAAATCAATATAATTCTCCTGATGATATATCCTCACCAACAAAACTGGAGGAATAGCAATAGATAGAAAAGATAAGTAACTGTCAAGACATACTGAAAATGCCCATAATGGTTGCAGTGTTATTCATCTACTAAGATTAAATACTCAAATGGCAAAACATGGTAGCAAAAATGTATGCCTAACATTATTAGAATGTTATCATTCATTTCTCTTCAGTTTTGAGGGCTGAAAGTACAGTCTTTGCTTCATGGTTGGTGTACCTAGAATGTCTGGGATAATCATAATAAATAAGTAAGTAAGTAAATAAATAAATAAATAAATAAATCTAAATATGTCAAAAATCAGAGCAGGAGAAAATCAAATTAAATCATTTAAAGTCTCTCTCCCAAATAAAAAGGGTATACAGAGTCAAAGAGCATATAATAAAACATCAAAATGATACAACATGAAGGTATCCACAATCTCAACACACTTAACTGGTAGTCGGTCCTATAAATATCAAACTGTTTTCAATAAATGCTTTTTATATAATAAAAACATTAGAGAATAGAAGTAGAAATATCACCATGCATAAATAGGCGTGTCATAATGTTAAGCAGACATAAAAACTAGAGGTGCTTCTGTGGTGTAGTATCCCTGCAATCTCATCACCTGAGAAGTCCAAGCAGGAAAATAATGTAGTATTAAGCAACATGTGTTCTACATTGAGGCCCTGTCTCATAGGTGACAAGGTACATTTAGTGATATTATTTAATGATAAAACACTAAGATAACCTTTGTTCATTAAACTAATAGTTATGGCAAAATAATAAGGAATTAATGGTTTTAGCAAAATATTGGCAACTATGTTTAGATTGTTCATATCTAACTTCTTAGAGTAATATTTAAATTATGCTGGGAGAATTACATTTCTTGTACATGCAAATAATGTATGTATTGAAAAAATTAAAAGTAAATATTGATGAGTCCAAGTTCATGATAGAAGTTTTAACACACATCTTTCCCCAATTGTAACCAAACAAGGACAAGTGAATACAAAGGACATGAGGATCTAACATCTTTGACCAGCACAAATTATATGCTTAATACAATGTGTTTACATAAAACATCCCAGCCAGCAATCCATCTCAAGATCACAGGGAACATTTACATTAAATAGCAAGTAATTACCACAGAGCAATTGTCAGCACATTTCAAAGTATTGGCTTTATATGGATTACAATATCTGGCTAAAATGTAATAAAAAAGGGTCATTAATAATAAAAAACACAACCACAGAAAATGCAAAAGTAGGTATACCTAATAATGTGTGTTAATGTAGTCACCACAGGAGAAAATGACAAAAACTTTGAAATAGGCAAATAATGAGTATTATATATCAATGTGACATACAGCTAAAAGTACCTTAGAGGACTAAGGACTTAGAATAGAAGGAAACAAACTCAAATATTAAGCATTCTACTTAAGATATGTAGACAAATAAAAGTGAAATGAAGCTTGAATATTAAACACAGATAAATTTTATCAAACATCCAAAATAATGGATACAAGAAAATGCTTTCTGAGAAGTAAAATTAAAAATTGAATGTTTATAAATTATAGACACTAATTGTCCTATTGGCAATTTGAAGATGTTTAAAAGGTGCTGTCATTTTCTTCAGTGTTATAGTTACTGTTAAGTATTCTTATTCCAATAAAAAACCTTGCATACATTCTTGGGCAAGAAACTAATTAAATGCAATGCTAACATGCAGTAAGACATGAAAATAGAAAGGGGATTAATTAAGAAATACAGTGGGCTATGTAGGGCATATCGAGGCAAAAGAAGCACAAATTAATTATACCAACATATGAAAACTTATAAATATTAAAAACTAAGTAAACAAAACAAAAATAAATGACATAAAAAGAAAATACTAAATGTAAAAACAAAAAGAAACAAAAGGGAGACGACATTGGCATATAACTATAAATATAACAAATATCCTGCAAGGTTCCTTAATGAAAATATCAGATACACAAATAAGATGGTAGGATAAAGCCTACCTATCTTGAGTTGGTAAAGAGTTAGAATGTGAAAAAAATAAATAATATTCCAAAGATACAGAGGAAAATTTCAGATGCAAAGGAAGGCAGTGAGAAATATAACTTGCCTGCAAGCCTGATGACTTGAGTTTGATTCCTGGGCCCATGGTAGAAAGAGAGAATAAGTTCCCCAAAGATGTCCTTTGAACTCCACGGGAAACATCATGAGCAGATGTGCGCTCATACAAACAAATAATAAACAATGTACTCTTTGCAAATCTATGAGGGAAGTGAGAGGTAGGGTATCTTGTAAAACATCCTCTGCCAAGCAGTCTCCTCATCCAAAGGAAGGAAAAGTTGACTTCAAAGTTTAGGTCAGGGAAATAAGACAGAAAAACATTCTAGATATGTGTGTTTGTGACCAAGAACTTTAAAGTTCTATGGCTGAACTTGATACACACACTTAATTCTCAGGGATGCATGGAGGCACCAAAACAGGTTCTCTGCCTAGACCACTCAGTGAAGAAGCTGTACTTCTAATATACTTGGCAGACCAGTTCAGCTAAACCATGACTCGAGGAGGGGATGACCAGCAATGGCCCTGGGAAAGAAAAAGATAAAAATGAATGAGGTGAAGAATACTCAAGAAAAATCAGACCATGTTCAGTACAATCTCAGCAGAAACAACTACCTACAAGAACGACAAGAGGCCACAAGTTGAGTGCCCATCCCAGTGTTAGTAATTGTCCATCTAAATTTCTGGGGACTTAGAAAGAAGCAACTCACTACCTAATCCTTTTTTAACCCTTTGATTTCCTTTCTCATTGCACATTTAATAAGATATTTTACTTTACTTTATTTTTTTAATTTTAGATAATTGTATTTGAGAATCTTTATATTTTAATCTAAATTTCTTTTGCAATAGCTCCTCTTGTGTTTTCTCTGTAATTTTTTTTTGCATGTGCCTATGTCCCCTCCATTACCCCCCGTCTAGATTTAGTTTTATTGGTCTTATTATTTTTTTTTCTTTTAAAATTGTCTGGTATATTTTACATACATTTTATTTTCTTTCTCTGAAGGATACTCAAGGAACTAATAACATAAAGCATCAGAATTATCATAAAGGGAATATATATAAAGTAAATGGAATATTAATCATAATGCATTTGTATTGAAATTAGAGATAAAACCTTCGAGACAGTGATCAATGAGATTAGGAAATAATAACCAGTTTATAACAGCAAGTATGAGTTTTGTTGTTGTAGTTGTTGTTGATTTTATATATATATATATATATATATATATATATATATATAAATCAGTATATATATATATATATACATATATATATACTGATAATTGGGAAAAGTTGAATAATGAGACATGTATGTAAATCAGTGCTTATATTTTATCCTGGTTTAAAGGAAGACATAATTTCAGAGCAATAATACCCATTATGATAGCTTGATTTTAAAATGTTTATTTTTATGTGTTTCATAACTTTTACTAAGGTTTGCACTACTTTACTTTTTTTAGTAACACCGCCTTATTTGACTGTCTATTTAATTATAGTCCCTTAAAGAAAGATACTGATCTTTCATATCTCACCAAGCAGTCAATCAAAATAAGGAACTGATATCTATCATTGCTGTGGAGTAACGGTTGAGCAGGAAAACATATGAGTGGTAATAAAATAAATAAAGGAAAGAAATCTAAACCAAATGGAGATGCTTATTTTTTTAGTACAGTGTAGCAGTTTCCTAAGTCAAAAACTACTGTGGGACCTTAGGTTTGAATTCAGATTCTGGACTTTGTCTCCAAAAATAATGCCTATGGTAAAGCAAATTCATACTTGCTGTTATAAACCGGTCTTATTATTTTTAATACTCATTTTAAAATTTTTATTCCCTTTATTAAAACCATCTAACTTCGATGCAAAAATCACATCTTGAAACTGGGTACAATATTTCTGCTCTTCCAACAAGATTCTTTTCCACTTTCTGGTTAGTGTCAGTGACTGAGTCCTCCTGTGATTGTAGGATACCTGTGAATAAAATCTACCCACTAAAATGCAAGAAATATTCAAATTAGCCAATTACAAATCACAGTGAATAAGTGGGGAGAGATGACAATAAAATATGATCCTTCAAAGATCATAACTCTTCAACTACTAAGCTTAAAATTATTAATATAAGAAAAACTCCAGATGAAGATATCAAATGTTTATTGGTAAAAATGATAAAACATTGTTGACATGGTTTTCCCATCCCAACTGCCCAGTCCCAAATAAACAACATGGACACTTAATACAAATTATAAATTCTTGGCCAAAATCTCAGGTTTTTTACTAGCTAATATTCATTTAAATTAACTCATATTTTTATCTATGATTTGCTACATGACTTGATAACTTTTCTCAGTATGACATAACCATCTTGCTTCTTTCTGCATTTGTTTGCTTGTCTAGACTCTGCCCTTCTTCGTAGCACTCTCTTATTCTGGATTCCTGCCTATAGTTTTTGTTTAGCTATCAGACAGTTGGTTTTATTGTTAACAATGAAAGCATAATTTTTACAGTGTACAAAGATTGTTCCACAGCAAAATAACACTAAAGAGGAAAGAAAATGGCAAATGAGTTTATTCTAGGTACTTAAAAAGAAAATAGGCACTGTGTGTGTGTAAATGTTTTCCACAGACCAAAAACCCCTGCAACCTGTAGAAGTCTATGCAATTTTTAAAATTGTTGAATCTTAAGCTTTACCCCAGACTCAATACATTTTGATGAAATCACAAATTTGTCACCTATCACAGCAGGTCTCTTACATTTTCCTTGGCATAACCAAGGAAACCATTTTTAAAACTTGTACTTCTTCACAGCCTCTTCCCAGTGTTGCATAACCCTTCTCTTCAGAATTCTGTCCTTACTGGTTCATAAGACTTTTTTTCTTTTGTTTTTCATACTGGGAAAAGAGAGACGAGGGGGAAAAAAGCAGAAGGCAGACAGACTTATGTAAACTAAACGTTGATGTCTGACTGTCCTTCAGATTGAGTTTCACATTCACGTAACTCAATAAGAAATCGTATCATGTTGGGTCCAACAATTATGTATATTACCTCATTCAGGATAGTTTTTTTCTAGCTCCATCTATTTGCCTGAAATTTCATGATGTCATCATATTTTACAGCTGGGGAGTACTCCATTGTGTAAATGTACTACATTTTCCTTATCCATTGTTCAGTTGATAGGCATCTTTGGTCATTTCTAGGCAATAAAGTGGATATCATAATAGAGAGACACACTATAGGCATAGGGAGTACTGGTGCTATGGTAACTCCCAAGAATCCACAAGGAGGATCCTAGCTAAGACTCCTAGCAGTAATAGTGAGGATGCCTGAACTAGTCTACCTCTGTAATTGGATTGATGACCATCCCAACTACCATCATAGAGCCCTCATCCAGTAATTGATAGAACCAGATGCACAGATCCACAACAAAGAATCAGGCCAAACTCTGGAAATCCAGTGGAAGAGAGGGAGGAGGGAATATATGAGCAAGGAAGGTGAAGATCGTGATGGAGAAATCTACATAGGCAGCTGAACCAAGCTCATGGAAACTCATAAACTCTAGACCTGCCTCTGGATAATTCAGGGGACCAAACTAGATCCTCTGTATGTAGGAGACAGCTGTGAAGCTTGGACTAGCTGAGACACCTCTGGCAGAAGAACCACAATATAAACCTAGTTCATGACCTAGCTTGTTGGAGCCTATTTCTTAGGGTGGGATTCCATTCTTATTGGCAGTAGAATCATGATATAATCCCGGTATATGAACTAGCTTGTTGTAGTCTATTCCAAATGATGGGTTGTCATGTTCAGCCTTAAAGCATGGGAGAGGACCTGACCCTGATCCTGACCCAACCTATTGTGCTGGATCATGTTGAACTAATCATGGGTGCCCTTACCCATGAGCAGGAGTGGACTGGGAATGGGTTAAGGGGGAGGTAGGGGTGTCAGGAAGCAAGAAGAGATGGAAGGAGGGATGGGAGGGAGAACTGTTGTTGAAATGTAAAATGAAATAAAAAATAAAAACTGGAAAATAAACAAAAATATTTCATTAGTTTTATATTTCTTGATTTTGTTCATTACTTCATAAGTTATTAAGTAATACATTAGTATACTTTCTTGTAATAAAAGTATTAACTACCTGTGTTCCCTGTACCATGTCTAATATTAGTAATTATTTTTGACAAGTTAACTTACCGTGCTAAGTTTCACATGTGGTCATTCACTCTGTGTGTTTGGGTTTGGGTTTCTGCATAGAGATTCCCTGTCATTAATTTCATATTCAGAATGATCTTCTAATTTCTCTGACACACCAAGGACAGAAAATACACACTGTGCATTCTTATTTAAGGATATCAGTACTGCTGAACTTCACTGAGTATGTTTTGATATGTGACCCAGATTTATTCTTCAAAGCATACATAAGTTATCCTGATTATGTTATTAAATCCAGTGATACTTGAATTTCATTTCACATCAAAAGTAATTCATTCAACAATTTTAAGACTTTGCTCTATTTCATTCTACTTATTTTGTTCAGTCTAGAGACTGAATTAAATTAAACAATTTAGTGTCTGATAGAAATTCCCCTTGATAATGTAATTCTGTCTTTGAGCTTTTCTCAAATTTTAAAGTTAATTTCCATTTTAAACATGAAATAAAAATTGTTAAATGTTGAAGAGATAGATTTTACACCTTGATTTCATTTTATATAAAACATGTGTAATGTAGGAGGCTACTTCCTTACCTAGCATCATGCTATAACTTAGTCTACTTTTTGTCTGTCAAAACCCTTGCCTGACTTACATATGCTTTATCTTTTGCCTTTACTTCTCATTTCTTATCCATTTTCAAGCATCAGTATCTGGAAATTCAGAGATATTGTTAAAGTCACCTTAGGCTAAAGTGGTTTTGCCCAGTATTATAGCAGTTTTCATACTAATCTAAGACAACAATTCAAGCTCATGGATAATCAAATGAAAGGAAAATGTAGAATAAAGTTTTTTTTCCATCAAGTTTGCTGATTAAATGTAGTAATTCCCTTAAATTAATCACAGAGAGAAAATCTTCTGGTGCAACAATAACTGTGTGTTTGTTTTGTGGTTGTCTAACCAGAATCCTTCTTCCTAAGGGAGTTGAGGTGAAGTTCAGCTGCCTGATGTTAAAACTGACATGTGCCTGTTCTTTCATGATTCACTTTGTGGCTTGATGGTGGTCCACTTCAATGTTTATGACATCTGGAAACAATAAATAGTATCATCGGTATGGAGCAACATCCCTTTAGAATTCCACATTTGTTCCCTCATCATAGAAACATTAGTTATTACTGATCATAAGAAAAGAGGAAATGTCCTCCCGGTGCTTTTAGCTTTTCTGAAACATTTAATCCAGCAGCTGATGTGGATATGATGAATGGCATCATCGTTCCTGACCAATCAAGCAGAGGAAAGAGCCAAGGCAAGGAAGACTTCTTAGTATTTTTGTTTGTTTGTTTATTTGTTTGTTTGTTTGAAAAGTGTCCAGGTCTTCTCTGGTTTGAATCTTTGGGGACCAGCCTTTTTGTTGTTGTTCCTTTGTAACACTTATTGGCAAGTCCAGAATGGTCTTGTACTTAGGTTTTCTGGATTAATTTCCACTGACTGGAATGTTAAAGTTTCTTTTCTCAGTGATATTTAGTATGATAAACTGAAAGAGGTTGTTGTTCTTCCTTGATGTTCTAATATATGCGTCTCTAATAGTGAGCTTCAAAATCCCCTGCCTATCTAATTCCCTGCTCATTCATATGAGGCCATATCTGGCTGTGAGGTCCTATAGCAGCCAGAGTCTCTGTTGATGTTCTTGGCTTCTGTTGCCATGACGGTCATGTGGATTCCTAGGTCTGCTTTGCCACCTGTGGTCTGAGGGACAAGTTGCCATCAGGCCATGTCTGCATGGGTGGCCTACACTGACACCTGAGGCCACAGTGTCATCCAGACCCAGAGTGCTACCAAAGACCATGTCTGGGTCCGTGGTGCTAAGCCAGGGACTGTATTGAATCCTGTCCCCATGCTGATACTGAGAGCCCTGTGGATGCCTTGGGGTAGGTCAGCCACCCGAATCCATGTTAGTGGCAGAGGAACATGCTGCAGCTGGGGCCCATGCAAATCTGAGTGGCCTGTGTTGCTACCCAGTGCAAATGCTTGTGATGGGACTGGTCCTGTGCTTTCATAACTGCAGGATCTCAGTGACTTGGGGTGGCTATGGATATCTGACAAGAATTTCCATGAGGATCCAGTGACAATGGTGTACCAGAAACCAGGGCCTTGAACCAGGTCAAAGACTCATTGCATTGAACATTGCAAGTAACGCTGATTGGACAAAGGGTATATTTTGTGACACAATGCAACTCCCAGTGTCACCAAGAAGAATGAAGGGTGTGGGAGAAGTAGGAAAGGTGGGGGAGTAAAGAAATAAAGAGGGTTTTTTTTTCCTGTTTTTTGTTGTCGTGCTTCTTTTTTTATTTGTTTGATTGTTCTTTTTTTGATTTGCTTGTTTTGATTTTTTAAATTAGGATACATGATGTGAAATTCTCAAAATTTCAATGAAGAAATTATGTGGAAGATTAGAAATCATTTTAATGTTTTTTTTTTTTTGGTACTTCCATGATTAGGTTTTAATATAGATCCACCATGATGTGTTCCAGGCTTGAACTTTGAGTGATCCCTTAGTTTCAGTGTGGACTTTTAGGGTTCCTGAGGAGATACTCTAAGGAAGCTCTCATGAAACCTATATGCTTCTTAAAGAGTGAGTCTTTATGAGTGAGCCTAAACTGGGACATCAACTAGCTTCCACTTTGGTGATGTAATCTTCCACATGTCCCTACTATCAGCAGAGAGATCCTCACTAGACCCAAGCTTATTTCAAAGCAATGACCTTGAGTCTCCAGAACTATAAGGTATGTGAAGCTCTTTGTAAAATTTGCATGCATAATATACTTGTACTAATGGAAAGCAATGCAAATTAACACATACTATATTGGTCAGCCTTTCTGTTGCTATGATAAAACACTGACCCAAAGCCTCTCAAAACAAAAAGAGATTGTTGCCTCACAGTGTGATGTTACATTCTGTCTTTGAAGGGAGTTAGGGCAAGAAATGAAGGAAGGAGCTGAAACAGAGACCACAGTGTAGGGTGTCTTTCTACCTTCCTCAGCATGTGTCTGTTGCTCAGCTAGATTTCTTACACAACTTAGAATCCTCTGCTGAGTCCTCTCTTACCAATCGCTAATCAAGAAATTGCTCCACAGACCAATATAATGAAGAAAAATCATGAATTGAGGTTCCTATTCAATTTACTCTAACTTATATTAAGTTGACAAAAATCTAAGCAGCATCCATACTACATTGTCATTTGGAATACATTTTTAATTTAACCACCCACATTACTAAACATCAGGCTTCTTAGAAATAATAACTATAGCCTTATTTACCCTTCTAAAGGAAACTCTGTTAATGCATAAAAAATTTCCTGTTTTTTTTTATCAATATGGAAGCTCTTTGGGAAGAGATAAACCTCTCTGGGTTTTACTGATAATGTCACATTCATATGGAATCCTCACTTCTACTGACACATTTTTGTTAAACCTCTTTGCACAAAAGATCATTTCACAAATACTATATCTAACCTGGCACTTATTTAAAATGTTCTTTTTTAGATTAGCATGGATCACAACACATTTTAATCATATACTCACCTATCAATTTATGATAACACCTTATAATAGCATAACAAGGCTCAAAATACATCCATGCTATTCAACTTTGGAGACATTGCTCTCAAATAATAGGAGCATACTGAGTACAACTTTGTGGGGTGTGATTGTGTGTGTGTGTTTCTCTCTGTGTGTAGACAGAAACAGATAAAGAGAAACAGAAATAGAACAAGTTTATATCCATACTCATACATATTTTTGTGTGTTAAGTAATGACTAAATGCCAAGTTAAAAGACTTGATGAATGAACTGATAGCACACAATTTACAATAAAACACAGTGAAATATAAGCCATCACAAGGAGGTTTAGATTTCTTACAGCCTTAGGAGATAGAAAGTGCTTTCCAAGTACCTTTTCATGGATGTTTAAAGATTTTATAACACCAAGATTTATTTTTATTCAAGTATTGACAAATAATTACACTATACTTTAGAAAATTAAAAGCAACAAACTCTTCTATACATTATGCAAATACTCCAATGAACCACTGCATTTTAAATTAACATCTCTTTTTCATTGTGGCTTATATAAAATGCTGAGGTTTATATTTCAAAATCAACACATCATAGTCATGTTACTAACCCTTTCTATGCTTAGTGTCTTTTAGTCAGTATTATTTCTTGCCTATCTCCACAGTCCCCATTTTGACCACCTTCAGTGTGCTTTTCCATTGAACGAACAAACTTACTGAACTTATTCCCAAGATGTAAAGAATGTATGGCACCCAGATAATTGGACTGAACATTTAAACTGGTAGTGTCACGAACAAATCTATACCAAGGCAGTACAAAATAAATTATCACTTACACAAAGAGACTTTCATGGAGAGCACACAGCCTTACAAATAAGGAAAATGATGCCAAAAGTAGAGGAAGTAGACTAACATGGGATTGAGCTATTAGTGGGTGGCCTGAGTAAAGGTCACAGTGGCTAGGTAAGCAATTTCATGATTGAGTTACCCAGCAATACCACCAGATGCAACTGACATACTGCTCGTCCAACAGAATTGGAGGAGAGTTACATGGCTTAGAAGATTCTATTGATAAATTATTAGAAATGAAAGAAGTCTGTATCTGTATTAATATTCTTTGCTTGAATGAATTTATATGTTCATTTTATAAATAAGAGATCATCTTAGTATTGCAAGAACAAGGTAAAGTCCTTATTAACATCTTAGTGAGATGTTACATTCTTACACATGGTAGGAGATTCTATGTATCCTATATTCTATTACCTGTTTGAAAATTAAAATATGCTTCTTTAAAAATTATACATTTTAGTGAAATTTTATATCAACTAAAATTTTCACTTCCCAAACAAAAACTTATGCTCTGAATATTTTAAAAACAAATTAGAATTCAAAGTAGTATTTTTTTTTTTAGTGATAGCTTTGAAAAACCTCAAACTCATTATATATCTTTACATAACTTAAGTGACTGATTATGTGATTGCTAGAGTAATGGTAAAAATAATGACTGAAGTGATCTCTAAATTTATATTGCAGACTCACTCCTGAGATGACCATGAGTATTGGTGTCTGAGTGTCCCATGGGTAACATTACAAATGACTTTTCAAATTAACTTCAATGTAGGACACATTGAAGAAAGATAATAAGCACAACTTATTTGGCTTATATTACCTTATAAGTTAGGTAGTAGGTTAGGTAGGCTACAGATAGATATCAGATAGAAGGCAGAATTGATCCATAGATGACAATAGACAGCAAAGCAAACAATTCAATTGTTGAGAGCTAGGAAACAAATGTTCTGGAAGGGAGAGAATCTTTTTAAGAGACATTATTAAAAACATCATGTACTATTTTAAAATAAAAATATTTTGCTCAATAATTTTTATTTCATTTGAATTCCCCAAATAATGCACCCTCCTATTACACACAATCAGTGCAGAACTCAGCTGCTAACTCTGTTCTTCAGTTTTACTGCACTCTAGATAATACTTGGAGCTCTTTATTACACATAAGCAGGATAAGTCTCATGTCCTCAGGAAGAAATAGTTTAGCTGAAATATGCTCTACATGTACAATAATATATTATTCTTTTAACAATTACATACGATGTCTCACTATAAATAAGAACTGAATTTTAAAAATATATAGCAGTAAACTTCACCTGCTACTGTGTTCTGTAGGTAAATAGTAAATAGTTTGTTGTTTTTCTACAAATCAGATGGTCTAAAAAAGGCCTAATGGATACTCAAGGTAACATCTGTTCCTTTTGCATGTCACAGAGACGTAATTGTTTTTTATAGCCAAGTGATGCAACATCATCACCATTGGTTAGGGTAATATATTTAGCATCAGTATAGAAATATGGAAAAATCCAGAATTCATAAATGACTGACCAAGATTGACCAGGTAAGAGAAATAATTCAATCACTTTAGTACATACTATGAATCAATATAGTTTGAAATTTTGAATTATAGTATACACTGATAGTAATTGAGCTTCATAGTAACAGTGATGTTTCAATTAGGCTACCTTAAAAATATGAATAACTCACAAACTAAAGTCACACACCTTTAATTGCTTACCACAAACTAACATTTATATAATTTTAATGATCACTTTACATTCATAAATATACATTGCTTCCAAATAAGCATGCAAGTGCATATTTCTGTTGATTTTTTTTTACTGTTGCTTTTCAACTACACTGAGTATTAATTATTTGTTTACATAAAAATTTGGTGACTATTAAATCTTTTTCTTTAAATAAAATAGTAAAGTTTCCAACCTAATTTTCTTTGGTAATTAAATTCTCTAATAAAAATTTTCTTCGATGTAATTGTCTTTCAGTAATATTCAAATGAAGAATATTTTTGGGAGACACTATACTCGGAAAGTATTGTTGAAAAGTTTTATATTATTGATTCCACACTTATGACAGAATTTCCACACATTCTTTTCCTACAAGATTTAGTCTTAATGGATTATGTGTTTATAATAATTCACTCATTTTTTATCAAATTATCCACTTTTCTTGCATAATAATTTTTCATAGTATTTTCATACTGTTACATGACTTAAAATGATTTCAAACACTGCCATAGATTGCCTTCTGAATAATATGCATTTTGCTAGAATCTGAGGAATTCTTATCCTTTTTCAGGAATATTTGCTTTATCTTACCAGACCCATCACAATCACTGAATTCAACTACTGAACCTCAAAATCTGCATAATCTCAAAAGTTAGAGAGATGTTTGAAGTGTTAGACAACAGCAGAGAGTCAGTGTGTGAGCAAATTCTATGAATACCCAGAACCTGCTAGAGCTTACAGAGTTAGAGCTACTCTTTGGAGTCCTGTCCACAGTGATTGACTCTGCCCTACACCATCCATGGACCTTGTCTATAATTTCTGGTCTCTGTTCTGGTGCACATTACCTTCTTCTGAGAACTGATTCTGATATAAATGTCCACCTTTGATATCTTTTACAAATTTCAAATGATATATTTATTGGGAAACAGATATTGGTGCTTTATCAAAGATGACAAGGTCAGAGATGGATGATGGGATGAGGGAACCTCAGTTGGGACTATTCAGGACAGCAGAAAGCATGAGTCTCAGATCCTGCAAAACCTACTCCATGTCAGCCTTTGAAAAAACCTCTCTGGGAAGCCACTAAACACAAGGTCCTTGTCCCATTGGGATTCTTCTCACAGTGTAGATCTACATAGAGCCTTATGGCTGCCAACTGTTTCCAAGCCAGGACAATTTTTGTCAATGAAGTCTCATCAAGAGGCCTAAGCTGTATGGACAACATCCACATTTTGTCCTGGTAGGAGGCTTCATGCTAGGTGGGAAAGAAAGAACTGTTTTTATTTTAGTTGGGTTTTACTTTCTATAGAGGAGAGTCCATCCTAACTGAACAACTGGACCGTTACTATTTTGTAAGTCACTCATTGTGCAGTTAAGGCACTCATGTACACAGCTTACCCTTGTGAGCCTTGCATGTTGGTTAAGTGCATGGGTGTGGTTCGTGAAAGTATACTTTAATACTGTTCTTATCACAATTGTATAAAACACAAGTGTCTCTTATTTTTATTTCCATGGATTAATTTGCAACCTCCACAATTATACTTCATCTTTCTATCTTCTCTCTATATAATTTTTTGAGACATGGGGAGCTCAGTCCACCTATATGTTTGTCAATCAATGCTTATATCATTAATTTTTTTCTTTCCTCCCTATAAGTTTGTGATATATATATATATATATATATATATATATATATATATACACACACACACACACACACACACACACACACACATATATATATACATACATATATATATATATATATATATATATGGCTACTTTTATACTATAAAATCTTTCCCAGGATAAAACTCATGGAAATGCTCCTGTCTCAGATTGCCAAGTACTAAAAGCATGCCATGATTCCCAGCTGAGAGTTCTATTGTATTTTTCTCTATCTCATCCACTTCGTTAGCTAAATATTAGTACTCTTCCTTCACTAGATCCAGTATTAGGAAATTATGTTGCAAATTTTATTCTCTATATATGGATGTTTATCATAGTAAAATTTCCTAATATTGCTATTTTTATTTTAATAATTATTTTGAATGTGTGACAACAAAATTACAAGAAACAAAATCACAACTAAAATTATGTCAATTTAAAACTTTATGTACAACAAAGGAAACATTAAACAGAGTTAAATTACAACCTGCATATGGGAGGAAATATTTATAGACCATGAAACAATTAAGGGGTTAATAACTTAGACATATGACAAACTGACATACCTCAACAGAAAATAAACCACCTACTCCCTGGATTTTAAGAAGCCTAAGTGTTTCATCTCTAATAAAGCCACAGAAAAGAACAACAGGTATGTGTAAAAATACTCATTATCAGTTGTGTCTGGGGAAATGTAAATCAAAACCACAATAAGATTCATCCTCACACCAGTCAGGATGGCTATTATCAGAAAAAGATAGATGGCAAAAAAGTGTTAGTAAAATATTCAAAGAAATTGGGATCTTTGCAAACTGTTGATGGACTTGTGAAATGATACAGCTACTATGGAAAAACAAAATTGAGGTTTCTGAACACAAAATACAATTACCCTATAATTTACAATTGCACTTGTGGGAATTTATCCAAAAGAACATGGGATAACACTTCTTGTCATAGTATTCAACTGTGGAAACGTCTCCATGTCCTATTTCTCAGCAGTGTGGGCAAAGGGGAAGAGTGTACAGTGGAAAAACGACAAGCATTAACAAAGTAGAAGATTCTACGCTGTGTGGCAGCACACTTGCAATTGGGAGATACTATTCCAGGAAGAATAAATCACCTTCCCTCAGCTATTATTAGTAAACTCTAGAAATCTGCTAGACGGCTTTGTCACTAGAGTTAATCAATGTGTTTTGCAACTAGAAGTTTTGGACAGGAATGTTCGCATGTGATCTTATCATACAACATTTTTTTACTTAAACAAACAAACAAATAAAAACTGTAAAGCTGTTAATCAAAGCTTAATTCTTATATATGCACCCATTAGATACATTTATCTTTAAAATCTTCAACCTGAACATAACATTTTCCCCAGGAGCTAGGATAAGAAATTATAGATGTTTCCTTGCACATTACACTTCATTTAACTTTCAGACCTGCCTCTTTAAAGGAATAGTGACAAAGCACTGCGCACAGAGGGAGAATTGGAGGAGAAAAGGTGCAAATTGGTTGCCTGGGGCATGTGGGAGGGCCCAGTGTTCCTGTCCTAGTGATGGAATGCTCTGGAGTAGCTCAGATGTGGAGGCCACACAGCATGGTGGATGTAGCACACCTCTCTCACTCTTCAGCTCTTAAGAGGTTAATTTTATTGGTTATCTGAATTTCATCTAATATCAGATATATTTTTAAATGAAATCTTATTCTAGAATTTTCTTCCATTGTAAAATCTTTCATTAAAAAAAAAAAAAAACATTTTCAACAATTATCTTTGAACATGACTTTTGTAGTTTCTGAATGTTTTCATGTAATTTCATAAGTAATCAGACTTGCCTTTCAAATTCTTTTTTTGTGTTGTTACTAATTGCAACTTTTAGTACATATAATAAAAGAAGTTGATAGCATTAAACTTGTGATGAATGTTACTTTTGTATGTGTGAGTGCATTTTTCATGGGTGTGCACACATGTATGGAGGCCCGTGGACAATGTCAAATGTAATGAACAAATATTCTCCACCTTAGATTTTGGGTTGGGTTTCTCACTGATGTTAAACTCAGTGGCTCCATAGGACTGGGTGGCCAGTAAACCTAAGGATTGACCTGCCGCTACCTTCACAGTGTTGGGATTACAGGTGTGTGTTCTTGGTTTTTGAAGATATCTAGAGGATCCCAAATCATACTTGTTCAATAAGCACATTACTAACAGAGCCACTTCCCAATTGCTTCCTGAGGAATGATTTATTGTGTCCATTTTATGTACTTACTTCTTTCACATTTCCTTTAAGAAATTTCCCACAAAATGAAAATTCAAATGATGTGTGATATTTATGAATAAATACAGCTAACTCACACTAAGACATTTATTACATTGAAATCAGACCTTAAAAACTGCTATCCTTGTTTTGAATAAACTTCTTCATCCTACCAATTTCTTTGATTTAGCCTATTTAATTGAGTGATGGTGTTGATTTACACAGGTGATGATTACATACTTATGAATAATATAAACAAGCATAAAGTGATAAGAGTAATTGGTTTTCTGTGATTCAGAAAATTCTTAATGACTGATTCACTTGATAATACTTATGTGAGCTATAATTTTGCATAAATATAAAATACAAAGTGAAATAGACCTTTATTATAAGTTAAAATTTGTTGTTTTATAGTCCTCTCTAATATTTCAGATTGGAAATTTTTATTTTGCCTGCACACTCACATAGAAATGCCAGTGTGATTAATATGCAAAGCACTACTATCTTATTCTAGGGTCCTTATAAATAACTGGAGGAAAGAACCTTGATGTAATTATTGTATTAGTAAGGTGCTAGCAGGAATGAGGAAGGAAAAAGGGGAAGAGGAAGAGAGAGGCACGAAAACGTTAATGAGGATTACAAGTTTTCTAGTCTCAGTTCTTCAAAAGGTCTGTTGTATGTCACTTAAAAATAGACATCTCTGTCCATTGAATTAAAGTGATGTAAACACCCCTCCCCCACTTCTAGACTAAGCTTTTCCAGTGGTCATTGGAATTCCACAACCATGGAGGCTGCCTAGGCACAAAACATGACTTTGGGATATAGAAGACATACATGCATGTGTACTTATTTTATAAGAAACATGAATTTTAACTGCATTGCCATCAGGTAGTGAATCCAAGCCCCAGCACCGGAAAAGTGGAGTCCCCAAAAACTGGAGTCCCTGAAATCAGGAGGCAGAGGCCAGGGGAACTCTTGAGTTTGAGGCTTGTCTGGTTTACAAAGCCAGTTTAATGACAGCCGGGGCTATACAGAGAAACTCTATCTCAAAAAAAAAAAAAATTAAAAAAAAATTCAAAACAAACAGAACAAAAAAAGCCAGTGTCCACAGTCTTAAAAAATGTAGCACAGGTCTGCTGTCTACTACATAGGAGACATAACAATGCAGGGGATTAGTAGAAAACATTTCCTCCTTCGTTCATCTGTTCATTTATAGAAATTATATTATATAGGTCGTATTAATTGGTTTCCACATGGTTTCTCTTTCGGTTCCTTTTCCTATTTATGGTTTGTGGTCAGGAAATAATAGTTTAACATGCCTTGCTAGAAAGAAATGGAATATTCTATCAAATTGTAGGGTTTGAAAGGGGTAATTAATTTTCCTGGGAACATACAAATTTCACACGTATTGTGTTCAGTATTATTGAACCTCCAAGGACATACATACATTTTCCCCTTATTATTCAAAACTGATGTTGCTAATGGGGATTGTTCTCTCAGTCACTGAAAAGATGGATGTGTGACTAATGGCGCTTTCCATCCCACATAAAATGTGTGTGCTGTCCTTCAGCTATGACTTACAGTGACGGAAGCCATTTACCACAAAGTGTCCTACACTCTGCTTTCCCAACACTTTCACTGAAACTGAAACACCTCATCTCCAACTGTATTGTGTAGAGCTAAATTGGTTTGCATTAAAAAAGTAAAATGTTTTCTTCTCAAAAGTATTGTCTTTAGCTTCCGTCCTAATATTCACAAGCATTCACCTGGAAATACAAAGCAAAGAAGGAAAACAAAAGGGGGGAAGGCATGCTCATTTTTCTTATTGAATGCATACAAAGAGAACAGTGTAGTAGAATTAAAGATGTCTTATGTTACATGAAATGCTGCTTATTTCAGTCTCCTCTGTCTCCGTTGGTTATCTGTCAAGTTCTTAGTTTTATTCTTTTTTTTTATGCATATAGAGTATTTTTATTTAATTTTATATAACAAAGTCCAATTAAATGAAAACAAACATTTATACACAATATTTGGGAATTTGGGCGTTGTTCTATCCAAACTACTTCCTGCTGGTAAGGGGCGCTGTCTTGGGGGATTCGAAGAAGATTCAGATATCCTAGCTGTAGTCTGTAGGGCTGTTTTGTCCAGCTGTTTGGAATGTAGGATCAGCTTGTACTCTGTTTCAGGCGGTCTGGTGTGATCAAACCACATTAGTCTGGAAGGAATCCACATCTTAGTTTTATTCTTAAGAGTTGTGAAAATAGAATTAATTTATTAGTCCAGTCCTATTGTCAAATCTGTTGTTTCTAGTCTATATCCTCATTAGAAACCACGTAATTTTTTTTTAAATGCATGATACTTGTCAAGTATTTTTTCTGTTATCTGTCTCTTTTGGTTCCATTTAGTCATTTCATTTTCTTGGTGAGACCAAGCCAGATTCTCATTCCTTACTTTATTTTTTATACATTTTGCAAGCTACTCATCTTACTAATTATACTTATACACCTAAATTATTGTGTATACCTATGATTCAATGCCCCCTTTTTTTCTCTCCTGAAGATTCTTTAAATTTAAACTTTAACAAAGTAATACAAAGACAGGCTAATATCCAAGGATACTCACAATCAAATGAAAGGACCAGATAAGTGAAGAGACCAGAACCTGGAACTAAAATGCCATCAGAAACACCTGCCATTGCATAAGGTAAACATATCTCATAGTTATATCTCATCTCTGAGTATTAACTTTCTCATGTCTTTAATGTTTAAATTGGAAAATTCCCTGCTCCCAGATTAGTGCCTTGAAACTTAGGGAGTACAACAAGAAAAAGAAAATGTGAAAGTGTGAATGATGACTCTTACAATCACATTTTCCAGTGAAGGTTCAGTCTTACATCTCCAGCATACTGCAGCATTTATATATCAATTAACCAGAGATTTCCATTTTAGTTAGTACTTAGTATAAAAACAAATATAAAGCTCTAAGTTTTTCAACATACTTGAAAACAAACAAACAAAAAAATAGAACCTATTTTTCTTTTTTTTTTACTATAATTTATTATTTTACATGTCGATCCCAGTTCCCTCTCCCTCCCTCCCTCACAAGTTCCCTCACTTCCTCCCTTCCTCCCTCCTCCCCTCCCCTTTACCCTCTCTTCCCTCTCACATGCACTCTAACCACCCTTCCATCCCCCCCACCCCAATTCCATATGTAGGGGAATGTAATCCAGTAGGGGTCATGTAGGTCTGACAGGTCAGGTGAAGTAGGGACTAGGGCTTCTCTCTGTCTCTAGATTAAGGCAGTTATACCTCCATGGGGGATGTGTTCGCAAAGTCCTTTTGTGCTCCAGGGATACATCCTGGCTCCACTGTCTGAAGTCCCTTAGATTGCTCAGTCATTCTGGCTGAGACCCATATTCAGGGGGGGCTGAGTCAGTCCCATGCTGGCTTCCCAGCTATCAGTCTGGTGGCCCGTAAGCTCCTCCTTGTTCAGGTAAGTTGTCTCTATGTGTTTCTGCCCCCTGGTCTTGTCCTCTCCCTCTGTATCTGAGCTCTACTTCGACTCAGTGTTGATGTATGGGTGTTTGCTCCTGTTTCCAACAGGCATCAGTTAAGGGCTCCATGGATAAGTTAGTTGTTGATCTCACTCTCTGGGAAGGGCATTTATGATAGCCTTTCCACAGAAGCTCAAATTGTTAGTTGGCAGCAGTCTTGTAGTTCTCTAGACCTTTCTTTGTGTTCAGTTTTATCCTCAAACCAATATTGGCTCCCTCTTTTATGTTCTCTCTCTCTCTCTCTCTCTCTCTCTCTCTCTCTCTCTCTCTCTCTTTCCTGTCTTCTATTACTAACGAGGCTAAATCATCACCATTCCTGACTTCAAGCTCTACTACAGAGCTATAGTTCTGAAAACAGCTTAGTATTGGCATAAAAATAGACAGGTAGACCAATGGAATCGAATTGAAAATCCTGATATTAACCCACATACCTACGAACACCTGATTTTCGACAAAACAGCTAAAATTATACAATGGGACGAGGACAGCATCTTCAACAAATGGTGCTGGCACAATTGGTGTGTAGAAGACTGCAGATAGACCCATGTCTGTCGCCATGCACAAAACTCAAGTCCAAATGGATCGAAGACCTCAACATCAATCCAGCCACATTGAACCTCTTAGAAGAGAAAGTAAGAGGTACCCTTGAACAAATTGGTATAGGAGACCGCTTCCTGAACATAACTCCAGGGGCACAGACACTGAGAGAAACAATTAATAAATGGGACCTCTTCAAACTTAGAAGCTTCTGTAAGGCAAAGTACACAGTCGACAAGACCAAATGGCAGCCCACAGACTGGGAAAAGATTTTCACAAAACCAATATCAGACAAAGGGCTGATTTCCAAAATATACAAAGAACTCATGAAACTAGTCAACAATACACCAAATAACCCTATTAAAAACTGGGGTACAGAACTGAAGAAAGAATTCTCAATAGAGGAAATCAAAAAGGCTGAAAGACACTTAAGAAAATGCTCCACATCCCTAGCTATCAGGGAAATTCAAATCAAAACAACTTTGAGATACCATCTTACTCCTGCCAGAATGGCTAAAATTAGAAACACCAATGATGACCCATGTTGCAGAGGATGTGGAGAAAGGGGAACACTCCTCCACTGCTGGTGGGAGTGCAAACTCATACAGCCATTTTGGAGGTCAGTATGTTGGTTCCTCAGGAAAATGGGAATTAGTTTACCACAGGACCCGGCAATCCCCCTCTTAGGCATATACCCAAAGGATTCACATCCATGCAACAAAGACATCTGTTCTACTATGTTCATAGCAGCACTATTTGTAATAGCAAGAACCTGGAAGCAACCTACATGTCCCTCAATTGAAGAATGGTTAATGAAGATGTGGCACATCTACACAATGGAATACTACTCTGCAGAAAAAAATAATGGTATCTTGAAATTCGCAGGCAAGTGGATGGCACTTGAAGAAACCATCCTGAATGAGGTAACCCAGTCAAAAAAAGAGAAACACAGTATGTACTCACTCATATATGGATTTTAGAACTAGATCAAATGATCACCAGCCTATAATTCACATCACCAGAGGAACTAGGATACAAGGTGTATTGTAAGAGATTCATATAAAGTCCCTCACAGAACTGGTAATGGACAAGTCCCCCAGAGCTCAGGGGAAGTGGGGGGGCAGCAAATGGAGAGAGAAGTAGGAGAAAACAAGCGGGAGGAAAGGAAAACATGTAGACCCTATTTTCAATTCAAGGAATTAACTGCCATCTGGAGAAATTCATATTACATTAAAAAAGAAAGGGAACATTTTAGTCTAAGGCTAAGTAAGAACAACTATTTCAGCCAAACCACCTTAAGCAAGGTATGGATGGGATTCTTCAAGGTGTCATTAACCCATCAAAAATCTTTGTGATCTCTTATACTTCTAAGAACACTTTATACATAGGAAGTCCATCTCTCATCTGCCTGGGAAGATCAAGTACCAGAACAGAGCGTCATGCACAAAAGCACAGCCTCCAGATGTTATAAGAAATGGCCACTTTCTAGGAGCTTATAAGCAGTATTGAACTCTGGGAAAACTTGATTCACTAAGTAAATTCCTAGGTGGCAGCCACATTTGCACCCAAATGACACAGAGAAAAACATATTTTAAAAATATCTTAGTTAAAATTTCTCAGAGTGTTTATAGTTTTATTTCCACTGGGATTTTAAATATAACAGGGATGTGCTGTTGAATAGAAAATTCTGGAAAGAGAGAGAGAGGACAGAGAGTGGAAGGAAGGGGGGAGGAAGGAGGATGCGCTTTGAAAAGTCTCATTTTATTTGTTTCCTTAGATAATTTTCATTATAATGAGAACAAACTAGATGTGATGAGACACAAATCTACTTACCATCCTTTTAGTCTTGGTGTCCTCAGCTCAGGAGACATATACTGATCGACAACAGTTAACCTGTGGTCCACACTTTTTTTTTTTTTTTTTTTTTTTTGCCAAGAGATACAATGCTAGAAGCTCAGACTGAGAACATGTTTAACCTTGTGAAGGTCCCTTGCATTTACATCACCCAAGCTGGGATGGCAGGAATACTTTCTCTGAGCCCTTGTTCATTAGTGTGTATCCATATAAAACCTATACGTGATTTAGAAGGACAGCACAAGGCTCATCCTGTACAAGAGTGTCTTAAAATGTTGACTGTGATAAAGACAGTGACTATAGCTATTTCTAGACCATAGCTTCTCTTCAGCTTACAATGGGGTTACATCCCAGTAAACACACTTTGACTTAAAAATGAATTTAATGCTCTGAGCCAACAGAACATTAAAGCTCAGCCAACAGTACACTGTAGAATATGAGATGTTTGACCTTGTTGTGAAATAGATGACCGGGATTGTAGGTCATTGCTACTACTTTTCATACATTGTCTCTTATCACATATCTCCAGCCCAGGAAGAGACCATAATTCAAAATTCAAAAAATAATCTCTGAACTTTGTAATATCATGAACTAAAGGCAAAAGAAGACAAGTTGAGAATCATCTTGACATTGTTAGATTCCCTTGTCTATTTTATAATGTCACCAATTTATATAAAGTTCTCATCTTCTAAATATTTTCATTGATTTCTCTTAATACCAGACTTAGAAATAAGCTAAAAATATTTTTTGAGAAACTTTCTATGTTCACAAAAGTTGTTTATACATTCTTTATTCTACCAACTGGCCTTGCGATAACGACCTGTGTAAAGGAATGCTAGAGCATCTTTACCAAGTATTATGACTCATATAAATAGCACAAGAAGCCTTCATTATCCTTTTCTCAGAAATAAGATCACTTTTATGCTGGTGCTGTACATGTCAGTGATTACTAAACAAATACTGTCTTTTCCAAGTGTTCTCTTCAGTGTGAGAGAAAGCATGTCAGAGAGCATTTTGCCAAATACTTTAACTGTCTTCCCCTCTTTCCTGGGAATTCAGATTGGCTGTTCAAGGATGAACTCAGGAGTCCTTAAGTACTTTAATTTTATTCAGTCTTGATGACTTAAAAATGACTACCTCCTCAGTCCAGCTGCATTTAAAAGAGAGGGGAGTACTGTATTTTCAGTAGGAAGGTTAATTTCAGGTGATGATTTGAAGCCTCTACAAGATAGAAAAAAGATGTAAGTCCTGCATAGATGTTTCCAAAACAATAAAATATCTAGAACCTACCTATTCCACACAGGGAACATTCCATATGATTCAAGACCTATTTCCTCCCACAGCATGGATATCTGATATGGGGTATTCCATAAAGCAACTGGCACGGTCACAGGTGCTATAGTTCTGGGATTGTTCAGCTTTCCAGAATCACAAAATATCCTTGTGTGCAAGCCCCAGTGACCCAGGCCTGAGATAAATGGCTGCCAGGCTCTTGTTATTTTTATAAGGAGGTCTTTGCTTCTTGATTCAGAAATAACCACATTCTGGTGGACTCTAGTCTGTCAAAATCCCTACCACACTATGGGGAATCCACAAAGAAGGGTTACAAAATGTACAAAACACAATTCTGGAGAAAATGCTTACAGATATTTAAGCTACCAGTTTGAGGAGTAAGAGTGCTTCTCCCAAACATGCAATACCAAAGATAACACACACACAAGTCCCCTCAGAAAGCAGTTCACATAAGCCACCCTCCCAAAAGGATCAGGGCAACAATCCTCAATTTCAAGTAAAATATCCTGTTACACGTGTTTTCAACATACAAAAACTGTGGATGTCTATTCTCAAACATTATACTGAAAATCCCACAGATAAATCAAGCATTTCCACAGTTAAAGACATTCCTGCATTGCAAAATCATAAATTAATTTTATTTATTCCATCTGCCCACTCACACCATTATGTATCTATTAGAACATTTTATAGATTAACACCATTTTATGAATCTCTGTGTCTATTCTGTAATCGACAGAACATAACCTTTAATTTCTTCTGAATGCATTAGTAATTTAATGGGCTTCCCATTGTGCTTAATCTCTTTGTTCTTCTATAATGTGGAGCACACTTAAAATTCCTATCTGCCCTTTTGTTGAGTAAAGAGCTTTGGAAATGTGATTTCTTTGTTCATCCCTCTGCTCTTCCCATTAAGGACTAGTGTATCCTATGTGAGATTACTGTATAGTTATGGAAGAAAAGAATAATTACTTCCGAGTCTCTATAAGAGTAGCTTATGCCCTTTAGATCAGTGGTTCATATACCTGGAAGATCAGCATAATTACTGTGGATCATTTTCATAAGACAAGTTCTGGGCTCCATCCAGAGAGACTCTGCTTCAGTTGACTTAAGATTTTAATTGAATTAATACTGGTGTTCAGCTTCATTGCCACAACATAGGGAAAAACAAAAACAGCACTACGATCAACCACTAGGATCACCTGTGAGAAACTGAGCTGTCAAAATAAACAAACAAATTAATGCACTGCTGTCCTTGATAGAATTCTCTAAACTGAAAGGACTTCTTCACTAACTATTACAACCCACAACCCAAGATCAAAGGTTCAGTCTTTGCTGAAAGAGAAACTGTGGTGAATGCAACACTTCTTAGCCCCAGCTTTGAGAAGACTTGCTGTAAGAGGCCGCACATCATAGTATCAACCTTGGTCCAGCTGCTTACAGCATCAGATTCTAAACTAATCATCAACAAGCCTCCTACATGCTGCTTTCTCAGACAGCGTTTACTGGCAGAATCATCATTAAAACTAGAATGTCAAAAGAGCCCTTCCCAACTACCTTAAGTAAATACCCCTTCAATCAGAGTGTAAACTGAATTTTGATAAAGTCATAATCAAATTGTTGTCCCCTCCATCCACCACCAGAGGCTCTATTCTTTTTTTCAACCACCTGCTTACAACTACCTGCCGATCATGGAAGGTGTCTTCAATAGTAAAATGTCTTTCCCTTTTTCTTATTCCAAAGTGCTTTTTCTCATGTTGCTACTCATGGTGGTACTCTCCGTTGCAATTATCTAACTTTTCACTACTTATCACTGTATATGTAACAGGAATGTAATCATGAATTTTCTAATAATAACTAATAGTATACATGCACCATGTTTCTGAGAAAATCAACAAAACTACTTGGTTTCATATTTGCTTTGGTTTCTTTCATATTCCACAATATAACTACTAACTGCAGGCTGAACAATTAAACAGAACGATTGATGTTCTACAATGAGACTTTGCTCTCCCAAACTCCTGATTTTATGAATAATTTGAAAAATAAAGGGGGACCATATGCAAACTCACACACTGAGACGAAAACCCCTGTTTTGACTCTGTGGACCTTTGAAATGTGCAGCTTTCCATTATGTTCACAATAACAGACATGACACATCAGTTAAACTTGTTGCTTTGGCTTCTGCATGTACTTCAACTTACATGCTTCCCATTATATGTCCATATGACCAGTAACATATATTACTTAATATCTGCACAAAAGCACCCGTGTAAAAGTACAATGAAATGCAATTCTTCTCATTAAAAAAATACAATCTGAAATTGAACTGTGAGAGTATTTATTAATTTTGCTTTATTGGTGTATGTGTCCTTAGGAATTAAACCAAAATCATAGACATGCTAGCCAAACATTTTCCTAGATGAATGATCACCCCAGGATTCAGATATTTTAAGTTCTGTTTACCATTTATTAGTTTTGGCAAATCAAGAGTTACTAGAGTTGAGTTACTAGAGTTAAAGTTACTAGTTCTCTTTGTGTTTCTGGCAAATGGTAAGTTTTGGGTAAGATTAGTTCTTGTTTTTACCTCTTAGAATGTTTCTACCAATAAGAATTCTGCAAGGCTGCTGATGTCTTATCCCAGTGTAGATTAAGGCATTTATCTAGGGACAGTGATATCGCCCTCAACCCTGTCTCAGGTCAGAACAGGAATACTCATGTGGTGAAGGAAGCATTAGGATATTATGATATTGTTCCTAACCTTACAGAAAATACATGTCCTGGAGACTCATCGGAGTAACTGGTGAAAGTTTCCAATGTGCAATTTCCTATTTTGCCTTGAGACAGGAATTTGGTTAGAATGGCATAAATTCCAGTTGTTAGGTTTTTGCTTGTATTTGTGTTTTGAGTTGGGGTTGTTTGTTTGTTTGTTTTAGATTTATCCATGTAATCCATTTTTATTTTTACAAGCAAGAATGAAACTATCAGAAGAAAAAAAATTTGTAATCAATTCATCACAGAGAAATAAAATCACATTGTGATTTAAGATTGAGTATCTCCCCATGACAGTTAAACTACTCATGGACAAATAATACCCATAAGGCATGAGACAATATTCTTAGGAGGGAAGTGTGGCACAAACCCCATTAACAAGTAACTCTACCTTATGGAAACTATTGATATCTATAGGGAAAAAGGCCAATAGTTATTAGAAAAGAGATAATTATGAAGAAAGAACATAAACCAATAGAGTAATAATTTACTGAGAATTAGAGAGAGAGGGAATGTCTGCCTCTGCCTCCCAAGTGCTGGGATTAAAGTTGTGGGCCACCACTGCCTAGTGGAATGTTTACTAAGAATAGAAAATGTCTATCTAAATAGGAATTCCAAAGATACAGACAAAATTAATCTTTGGGTATCAAAATCTAGGGCTGGGCAGATTTAAGGGAGGAAAATCTCCACATTGGAGTCTAGCATAGGGATATTTCATTCTTCACCAAGAAACTTCTATCTGCTTTATGGACACTGAACTTTATGGCATGAAGGACATGAGAATTATCAAGTGACTTCCTGAAGTAATTGGAGTAAAACTTTGCCTCCATACCTAATAGTTTGATGCAGGAAGCTTTACAAAATGCATATTTATAGCTTCCTTCCAATCTCCAAATTAGTCTAAAACAGAAATGAAAATACATTTTCTAAAACTTCAGCAATATTATGTCTGACAGTGATGTGAGCAAACTCACTGATTCTGTCGCCACTGACCAACAAAGAAAGCTGTTTTGATCGATCAGAAAAGACATCAATGTTGGCTATTGCCCACGATGCAAAAAGCCAATGCATAAAACATTATCATAAAAGAAGTAAAGCCATACTTAGGGAGTGGAAGATAAACAGAAGACAAAAAAGCTTCAGATACTTTGTCCAAAAATAATTCAAAGACCAATAGTGAGGAGCTCAAAAAATTCTGGGATACTTGCAAATTATATTATTAAATGTCTCTCCTTTGGAAAACTGTTTCCAAAGTAAAACTAATAAATAAAAAAGAAATGAAATTTTACAGATGAAAATAAAATCTAAATGAAGAGAAATAGAGACATGAGAATTGAGGCTTAAGGATGGGAGATAACTCTATTCTTGCAAATATATAATAAATAAAAAGAAAGAAACCATTGATTGAAAATCCATGTGATCACTCATTTGGCATGAAGAGTAGACCAAGTCATTTTAAAGTCTATTCAGTCACTCATCACTGTCATTCAAGTACTGTCCAGAGCAGAAAATACGGTGGTAAATATTAAGAAAATATTACAGTATTTATTACCTCTATAGGAAATAAATTACATTTTATTCTTTCAAATGATGTGACTCTCCAAATTCATTATGCTTCATACTCCAACATACATAACATAAAAAGTTGAAAAATGAGAAAATCACTTGTTTACCCATACATTATTGCCATATGAAATACATTCCTAAGGCATCTGGAACAGATAAAGATTATACATAAACATATTTTCATTTCATAGAATATTTTAAAATGTGAGTGTAAAGGTAGACAAACTTTACATCATGAAATTTTAAATCAAAAATGGCATATAATACATGTGTGAATGAATTTCCTTTCATTTCCATAATTTTAATATATGTGTACTCATTTGAATAAATATGTACCTACTCATTTATTGTTAAGTTTAATACCTCATCACAACCTACCATATTCTTTTCTCTCCTAGGAGTCAATAGGCAAGGGTCAATTTCCTGATAAACACAGATGTAAAAAATTTAATAAAATGTGTACAAACCAAAAGAGCACATCAAAACCAAAAAGATCATTGTCTGTGATTAATTTGGCCTTATTCCAGGAATACAGAGATCGATGAGCACATACCTACAGTCTTGTTGCCTGTTTAAGTCAGCTTCCTCCTTCCCAGCTTCTGTTTATTTGCAGAGTCCAGAATAACCTTTGACTTGTAAGAGTTCCTCCCAAAATCTGCTTCCTATGTACACCCTCCTGGAACAACTACTTTCAAACAACCTCACCAAAAACAAAGTAATTACTAAATACCCAGTGTGGAGGAAGGACAGGCAAATCTAAGGAGAAAGGGCTTTGTGTAATTCCAACTTTTGCCATTTTCTCTACAACCCTGTAAAGACCATCATTTGTCTCTGGGGCAGCACAAAGTGTGTGTGTTCACCTGTGGATAATCTGTTCTTCCCTCTTGGAGAAAAACTATATTGCAAATTTTAACTTAAAGTGGCACATTAAAATACATTTTGCTCAAAATTGATTTTCTTTAGAAGAGTTTCAAAGGACTCTCTGACCCTCTTTTGACCCAGATGAAAGATGCAAAATGCAGGAATACTTTTAGCCAGTTACAAGATAACCAATAACCATCACATTACTTACCACAAATACACACTTAAAAGAGCCAATGTTAGAAAAAGAAAATCATGCTGTTTCTGTCCTGAATATTATTTGTTGGTCTCCTCAGGTAAGATGATAAAAGCATTTATATTAATTAGACATCAATTCTTATAGAAATCCTGCAGAGCTTTGAACTTTCATTAGAAGTCACAGAGAAATGGTGAAAGAGTGAGATTATATTCATTTTACTTAGGAAAATACAGAATAGAAAAATAAAGACGTCAGAAGGAAATCATTACTTAGTTTCTAAATTTTTCTTGCCATAAACTACAGATGACTCACAATCATCACTATAAAATTTTTATTTGTGGCTAATGTTAGACTCTGTGAAACATTAGCTCAATTTTAAACACGTTTACTCATTGTGTCTCATCCACAAGACATTATTTTTATGATGTGTGGAATAGAAGAAGCTAACACTCACACTGGGGAACATGCAACAAGCACTGCACCAGTCTAGCATGTTGTGAGAAAGGGATTTGGCACAAGCTAGAAAGTCATGTCAAAAAATTCCCTGTGATAATATCATTGAGCAGGACATTAGAGGAACAAGTTAAGACGAAGGATATGCAGAATGGCCATTTTAAACTGGTATTTGTAAAGAGGCATGAACGTAGGGAGGAATGAATGAAGGATCAGAAAGATATGACAAGCCAATTAGAGGAATAACTCATTTTCTCTAGTAGCTTGGTCAGTCCAAGTATAAGTCATTCTTCTTCAAATAGCTTTTAACTCAATTTAAAGATAATTTCTGTGGTAGCCTCCTCTGGTGACAATGTGTTCAAAAGCAAGATATGGAATGTTCCATAAAACCTTGCTTTGAAAAGCAAAAGTAAAATTCAGAATGCTAAATCAGAAAAGTTTTGTTATGGGATTGTAAGAATTTGACCAAAAGGAATTTATTTCTGTTCATGTCAAAGACTTAAACCTGATAGCACCAACAAAAAAGTTACAAAGGCCCATTAATCTAATTACCCAGCACATTTTCTGTGGTTTTTAATTAAAATGAGTATTGTTTATTCTAGTTGAGAAAAAAAGTCACCATTTTCCTAAGCTGTTTGTTGAGAAACTAGTCTCAAAGAAAACTGTTACCTTGTATGTATTTTACATCCATGCAGATAAGTATTCTTGCAATCATTTCATTACTTATATATGAAGGCAAATAATAATGGTAGACTGGCTTGTTTTCTTCCTAAAGTATTAAAAATCCTAAATAGAGTAAATTAGTTCAATAATGTCAGAACTTCCATAAACACAAAACAAATTGTAATAAGTGTTATGCCCATGATTTTAAGAAACAACAGCATTATATTGCTGTAGAAATCTTTAGTTTGGTGATAATAGTAATTTTGAAGTGCAGCAGGAATGTCCACAAGGCACCTCCTGACACTTACGATAGGGAAAGGTTCAGGTGTTTGGCTTCCTGTACCACTGAGATTATTCTTGCTCCTTTTAGTTCAGGGTAGATCATGTTGTATCATTGGCCCAAAATGCTATAGAATTTGAGTTAACAAAAATAATCATAATAAGGTTGTAAAATGTAAACAATGTATATCTTTATGGGCCATTTTGGGAATTGTTACAAAGAATAAGAGAGTCTTCATATTCAATGTAGAATATTAGAGATGGCCAGATGCCCTCTATCATAGACATCAGTTTTGGAATCATTTACAGTCTTGATGGAAACTCTTCAGTTCTACCATCCACCATTTGCCTTCATCAGAAACCCACATCATATTCATCATACAGTTCCATGAAAACTTAATTAGCACCAAGAGATGCCATATCTTGCTCTTGAGTCCAAGTGCCACTCAGAACAGCAGCAACAAGTGCACATAACAGGTAACTTGTTAGTGGGAAGGGGCAAGCTTTAAATAAGAAAGGGTGAGTACATAAAACTGTTGATTTATCATATAAAGAAATAATAGCAATAGGGGAAAGGATAAAGGGATGGAAATAAAAATAGAAAGACAAAGGGAGAGAGAATCAGATAGATGGGAAAGTGATTCAAAGAGAAAAATAAATATTAGTGTAAAAGAGGCTTATTGCGGTAAATAAGGATCAGGATAAACAAATAGGCCAAATAGATGTTTATTCAGGGAGAAATAACTTACAACCAAGACAGATGAACACCAGGAAATTCAACCCGAGTCACGCCAGAAAGAGAGAGCGCCTTCCTGGCCCCCTCCAACCTCCTTCCTCAGGTCACCTCCGCCCATCGCTCCACCCCCCAATGGGCGTGGTCAGTGCTACAGAAGGAGTATCTCACTACAATTCCCCTTTTAGTCTAAAGAAAAGATTTAGGCTTAATACAAAACTATATACAAAACAGTGAATAACAAGTGTGCTCTAAGAAAAGGAAAATCGAGAACAAAATGACCTACATATCTAGTCCTAGGGTGAGGGCATAATGGAGTTTACAATAGAGTTGTCCTAAGCTGGAAAACGTAAGTCTAGTACCTAATATATCTAACTAGGAAGAGAGAATAATAGTTGTGATAGTTTAATCTTTAACCTCATCAAGACCTGAGAAGGAAATTAACAATACTAGAGTAGACAGGAAATGCGGATGGACAACTTCCAAAAGGTGCAGCAAGGACAGAAACAGCAAGCCACCTGAACAGTCACCCTAGGTCTCACAGCGACGTTGGTACACCCAGATTTGGCTAAGGCCAAGAGAACTTGACAGACCACAACAACAGCAGGGAAATAGAATGGCTGTCTTACCCTGACTTGGCAAGGTCAAGCAGTCTTCTATATTTGTCTCCTGCAAGCACATAGGACTGCATGTCCAAATCAGTGGTCAAGGTGGGGGCAATTCTATGCTCAACAGGCCATTAGCTGAGGCGAGATTGAACTCCAGCAGGAGCAACAACAGTGTCCAACATATTTTCGGGAAAGTGCACGGTGCTGTCAGGAGCAACAGTGTCTCATGTCAATGGAGTACTAATATTAAAACATTTAATTGCCATGTTCTGCATGTCTATGAAGTGATTGAAGATTAAGCATCTATATCTGACTAATCTCATAGGTACAGGAAATGTGAGTGAAGATAATCTGTAATACTCGGGAACTTAGCTAAAAAGACTGATTAAAACTTTCCTGAGTAAAGCAGGAACAAATACTTAAACAATATAACTATTTACATATACATACATGTAAATCCCTAAAATAGAGGTAGAGTATAAGTGTCAAAATAAGAGGTAGAACTATAAAGGGCAGCAAGATAAATATCCCAAATTGTATCAATATACAAAATGTCTTGAATACAGGAAAAGTATACATAAATAGAATATGGTAAAAAATAATGTGCATAAAATATTATAAGTGGTAACATTTAACACAATATAACAAAAATTAAACTTAATTTTACATAGCTTACCACATAAGAATACACAACAATGTAAGCTGTAAAATACTATCTCATTCTTACTCAAATTCTCAAGAAAATAGGCTAATCTACCTATATCCCATCTAAACCATACCTTTACCAACCATTCCCTATTCCTGTCTAAAAGATAAACCCGAGTGTAAGCATCACCCAATCCCAAATAACGAAAACCAACCCAAAGACGATGACTATTATTCCAAAATTCCAAGGGTAGGGAAAGGGGGCGTAGTCATATTAAGATTACTTCCTGCTGAAATGGGACGATGTGCCCCCGCCTGCTCTTGTTCCACCATCTTTGGTAAACCGCGGCTGACACAGCTATGACTTTCATTTTAGCAATGTTGTTGTTTACCAGATAAAAGACTTGTGGCCAGACAAAGATAAAGATTTACAGTAAAGACAGATTCATATTAAGAAAAACCTCTAAAGGTTTACAGTGTGTTTTAAAATATATGTAGACATGGAAAAAAAATAAAATGGTTTTAAAGAGACAAAGAGGAACTGGGTGTGGTGGCACACACCTTTAATCCCAGCACCCGGGAGACAGAGGCAAGCAGATCTCTGTGATTCAAAGTAAACCTGGTATGCAGAGTGAATTCCAGGACAGATAAGAGTTACACAGAGAAACCCTATCTCAAAAAATAAAAAGTAAAAGAAACAGAGTAATAATAAAGCCACGTAAAGATGAAAAGCTCAGAGAGAATCTAGTTACTGTATGCTATTGTGTTGTCTCTGCATTGTTTGACTGCTGAGAAAATAACAACAACTGATAAAGGAAATGCTGCTGAATTAATTCAATTTATATATTTTAAAAATGCTTTGACTCCAACATTTAAGTTCAAGGACAAGTTACTGTGGAAAAGGATTTCTATTTTTGTTTCCACAGAAATTAAAAAGCTGTGGATTCCTTCCAGACTAATGTGGTTTGATCAAGCCAGGCCCCCTGAAACAGAGTCGCTGGTGATCCAACATTCAAAACAACTTGGACAAAGCAGCCTCGCAGACTACAGCCAAGATTTCTGCATCTTCTTAGGAGCCCCATGACAGCGCCCCCTATCAGCAGGAAGTAGTTTGGAAAGAACGACGCCCAAATTACCAAATATCGTTTATAAATGTTTGTTTTCATTTAAATGAACTTGGTTATAAATGGTTAATGATCACAACCAATATCTTTTAAAGGTAAAAAGGGAAATATGGTATAGATATGGATACTTTGTATTGGAATGGATTTTCATTTATTGATACAATTTAAGGTCAATTTTGTGATGTATATATTTCTCCTTTTGTTTAGGTATTGTGTTTATATAGTTCATTCAGAAACATATTGTATAATGTACTACAGATTATAGATAATTACCTATGATAGTCAAAGCTTAGAGTTGTTAGGTTTTTCAAGATACACAGAGATGTATTTGAGATAGATAGGCATTCTTCAAACCTTTCAAAGACCTACAGAATATGACATTTAAAATGGTTTAGGGTTTTCCTGACAGTGAGACATAATTGCTCTTGGCAATACCACCTGCACCAGAAAAGAAGATGGACATTGACGAAACTCGTTTTGGAGTTTACTTCCAATATGGCAAGACTAGCCATTTGGACAAGATACTCCTCTTGTCTGGACTGTTTGACTTTGTGATGTATAAACTGGACATGCAGGACCCACAGGAAAGTGACTTCTGATTCAAGATGGACATTGCTAACAGAGATCCTGCTTCATGGAAGAGTCTGCAAGACAGTATGCAGAACACAGACAAAAGTGACTGACAAACTGCCAATACAAGAAGACAGTTTAAAGTTTCCTGCGTTGCTGAAGAGTCTGCCAGACACACTATGGCCTATGGGCTGAAGATGAAAGATTACAAAAGAACTTCGGGTGACCAGGCAGTGAGTTGTCTCTGTCATTTCTAGAGTTTATATACTATCCTTCTGTGGTCTTTAAAGGAGTTGAAGACAGATAGTAATGGTTATAGTTTTCATTAGTTAGGATTAAAGATAAGTTACTTAGACTTTAGACACACAAAGATAGAATAGATGATGAAATATTTTCTTCAAATCTTGCTAAATGTTAATGGACTAAATGTTGTTAACTGTGATTGTTACTTGATAACTGTTGTATAATATATTTTGCTATGTTAAGGTTAAAACCCTTCTTTTTATTTAGACAGAAAAGAGGAGATGATGGGAGAGGTCATTCTGTATGTTTCTCATACTGGTTAATAATAAAGCACTGTTGGCCAATAGGAAAGGAAGATAGGAGGGACTAGGAGACAAGGAGGAAATAGGAAGTAGTAGGGAGGAGCCAAGATGGAGAGTCTGAAGAAAGCAGTATGCTGCTGGCTCCCCGGTAAGAGAAATACATAGATCAGCAGAAATGGGTTAATAATTAAGGCATAGCTAGCCGATAAGAAACAAGTAACCAGGCCAACAGTATTGTATCAAATACAGAGTCTCTGTGTATTATTTGGGGCTGGCATGGCAGCAGGTCAAGACCAAGCGGCAGGCGGAAAACCCGTACTGGTTACAGAGGCTTCCAAATAATTTGACATAAAAAGAGAACTGAATGACTAGGGAACAATTACAAGTAGGTGAATTAAAGGTTTATGTTTAGCCTTGATTACAAGAAAGTATATTTCATTAAAAGCTTTTGTAGTTTCAAAATGTTTCACTTTCAGATCCATCAATTGCAAGAAAAAGCATGGTTCTCATATTTATATATACAGATATGAATTAATATGACATTTTTGAATATTGCTTAATTTTTATTTAAGTTTGTTACTGATTAATGTGGATTATTTAACTAACTCACAACCTATTGAGAAGTCTAAGTGGTCTGTACTCCATGGCTTACCTGACAGTTTATTGCTTTATCATGCTACAAGCCACCCAGAAGCTTAGTGGCTTCAAAACAATATGCACACTTTGTTTTGGGTCTATACTAGGAGGGCAGCTCGGAAGACACAGGCAGATAGGCTGGCTGCTGTCCTTTAGGTTCTCTGTGTTTCAAGGACTTAGTCAGTTCTATGTATGCTACTTCTGTGGTTTCAAGTGCAAGACTGTTGGCATTCAGGTAAATCTTGATACTATTTTCAGGAAAAATAACTGAGCCAGTAATGAAACTGCACTCCAAAAGGCACATTTGAAATAAATACCTGATTCATTCTACTAATCATCATGTTTGCTAAAGCAGATTTGTGACTCAGTCTAACATCATTGAAGAAGTATATATCACAGTGAGAAGATTAGACAAAATTTTACTACACATACTTATACTATTATGGCACAATTATAAAACATAAATATTCAGACTCTAATAATTTCCCAAATTTGAGTAGACTACAAACCTTTATAGGAATTCCAAGTGTAACATAAACACAACATTGGTAAAAAACTTATTTTTAAGGAGACCTGATATATTTCATAGAAAATATAATATTCATATAAAACATATCCAGGGAACAATGATAATTTTTTTTATATTCAATCAATAGTTTATATTCAGGAAGTCACAAATACATCTACCAGTTGTTTTGTGTATATTGTCCTCTAATGCATGTGCATTTAATGGCTTGTTAATAAAGGATAAATGAAAAGAATCTTTCAATGCACTGTGTGTGGTTAGCCTGTGGGGTTTTCTGTCACAGGAGGTCACTGAATCAAATATTGTGGATTGAGTTTTGAAGGCTACTGAAATTTTTTATAATGACTAATAGAGTTCATCATTATTCATGCCAAGCTTCAGGTAATGAAGTCATCCACACAAAGCTCTGATCACCTCGGGGGTCAAATGAAGTAGTTGCTTTTGTATTGCTAAACAAGAGCCTATTCATTGGGGAACAACCATGAAATTGAAAACAGCATTTTAAAAATTAGAGACTTCCAGAAATTATATAATGTTTCAAAATTTCAATGTGCTGAGGGAAAATGTAATAACATTTCACTATCATGCGTGTTTGCTATATTTTTAGCCCAATTGGCTTTGAAAGTGCAGTGAGATTGAAATTGTAGTTATATCTCAATTGTATATAAATAGATAATCCATTTTTAATTCAGAAAGCCAAGTACAGCTTCAAACTATTTTAAAGGCAAAGAATACATTTTGCATTGCCTTCAACATTCATGTTAGTATTAAACTAACTGAGGTCTGCTATACTGGAAGGCACAAAGAATGAAAAAAAAAAAAAGATTGGAGCAATGGCAACTTGATCTCTCTCTCTCTCTCTTTCTCCCTCTCTCTTTCTCTCCATGTATGTGTGTGTGCACCATAAAATGCCTTACATCCCAAAAGAAAATGCAAATGCTTCATGCATCATATTGGTTAAGAGTACAGCAACATTTCTCCACCTCCATTGTAGGATAGAAAGAGAAAGGAACTAAGGACAGTAAGAATGGCCTTCCTCTTCCTTATAATTGATTTCTCAGAGTTTGATTTGATTCTATCTGATATATTCAAAAAAAGATCTTTTTATACTTTGATGGATATATGAAATTATATCCCAGCCCAAAGTAACAAAATTGGGGGAGTTATATGGTATTTAAAAGTACATAAACTCCTGTTACTTAGCATGTTCTAAAGTAAAACCATCAGTCTTTTTTCAGGAAAGGGAAGTTTGTGGGTTCCAACTATCACTAAGTTTCTATATTTTGCATATAAATCAAGAAGGAAATAGAATAGTAAATGCTTGGAGTTAGCTTTATTTATTTATCATTACTAGTAATTCCATAAGTAGTCAATAAAGAATTGGACTTATATGCGGTTGAGCTAAATGAGGAATAAAACAATATGAAGTGGATAAAGGTTGTTGACATCTCTAGCCCTAGCCCTAGGTAAATATATTTTAAAAAGTGAGAGAAGTAGTTACCTGTAAAAATCCTGAAATATCTTGTTATTGAAAGCCTATAAGCAATACAAGATCCTATCTGATACTGAGAATCCTGTTAATAGTTATACATAGTTATTATTTTTAGATACGACTTAAGTGAATATATGTCTCAAAAATATAGAAAAAGATGATCTCTAATTACATGTGACATGCTTTTATTTAAGTTACATCTATTTGACAATATAGGAATTTAGATAGCAAGGACTGGTTATTTTTGTAGAAGTAACTCTAAGGTTCACTCATAGTTAAACTTCTTTTAGGATAGCATATAGTTACCAGCTCAGCAAAGCTATCACTTTTGATCAATCTAGTGATCAAAACATCTAAGGAGTAAAGTAACTTTTTCTCTCTTGACTGAGTCATCAATTTAAAAGATGGCATATTTTTATATCCAGTATTTGGGTCACCAAGACAAATGTTGCTAACTACTTCTTTCTCTGGGTTGTTATAGTTGAGAATGCCAAGAAATTGGTCCAAATTCTAATTGTTTTTGTTGGAGAAAAGCAACTGACAGGGGCATTAATATGGAGAAAGCAACTGCTCCCGTTTCTGTTGCCCTCAATCTGCAACTCATTTCTCCTATTCTTAGAACCTAAAAGTAACCCAACTGGGAAAGGAAACCAGGAGATTAGACATGGTTTCATAGAAAGAGAATTTAAGGTGAGATTGGACATAATTGATGCCTCACAGAGAATTTTTGTGAGAAGAAAGTCTATTATTAACAAATATTATGAACTTAAAAATGACTATATAAGGCAGTTATGGCATTAAAAATTAATGAATAACAAATCAATGTAGACTTTCAGTTTGAAAATTATCATAATTCCTTTCTAATAAATGATATCTATTCATAATATTTAAAGGGAAATACATATATGTATAGGAAATAGAGCATAGAATGGCATCAATAGATAAAAATAACTTCTGATTTATAAGAGATGAACAACATTTTCATGATAGTATTTTTTATTTAATTTGAAACAACCTTTTTTGACATGTCAATCCCAGTTCCATTAATCTCCCTTCTTCCCTGCCTCCCCAACATCCATTCTATCCTGTTTCTGCTCCTCAGGGAGGGTGGGGCCTTCCATGGGGAGATCTTCAAAATCTGTCATATCATTTGGAGCAGGGTCTAGGCCCTCTCCCATGTGTCTAAGCTAAGAGAGTATCCCTCTATGTGGAATGGGTTGTCAAAGATCATTTGTATACTAGGGATAAATAGCAATCCACTACCAGAGGTCCCATAGACTGACCAGTCCTCCTAACTATCACCAATGTTCAGTATGTTTGGGTTGGTCCTATGCTGGTTTCCCAGCTATCAGACTGGGGTACATGAGCTCCCTCTTGTTCAAGTCAACTTTTTCTATGGGATTCTCCATCCTGGTCTTGACCCCTTGCCTCATCACACCTCACTTTTCGCAACTGGATAACAGGAGTTAGGCTTAGTGTCTAGCTGTGGGTGTCTGCTTCTGCTTCAACCAGCTACGTGATGAAGGCTCTAGGATGGCATATAAGATAGTCATCAATCTCATTATTAGGGAAGGACATTTAATGTAGCCTCTCCACTACTGCTTAGACTGTTAGTTGAGGTCATCCTTGTAGATCTCTGGACATTTTCCTAGTGCTAGATTTCTCTTTAAACTTATAATGGCTCCCTCTATTATGGTATATCTTTTCTTGGTCTCCTCTATTCTTCCCCTGACTCAATTTTCCTGCTCCCTCATGTTTTCTCCCATCATCTTCTTACCTCTTTCTCCTAACTCCCTTTCCCCTCCTGCTATGCACCCAATTTGCTCTAGAGATATTGTCCCTTTCCCCTTCTCAGGGGTACCTTGTAAATCTTTCCTAGAGTTGTCCTTGATTCCTAGGTTTACTGTGGCAGTGCGGAATGTAGGCTTGTGGTCCTTTGCTCAATGTCTAACATCATATATGAGTGAATACATAATGTGTTTGTATTTTTGTGATTGTGTTACATCACTCAGGATGATTTCTTCTAGTTTCATACATTTTCCTGGGAAATTTATGATTCCATTGTTTGGTTTTTTGTTTGTTTATTTTGTTTTTCTGCTGAGTCATAATCCATTGTATAAATGTACACATTTTCTTCATCCATTTTTTCATTTGAAGGGCATTTAGGTTGTTTGCAGGTTCTGGCTATTACAAATAATGTTGCTATGAACATAGTTAAACAGATGTCCTTCTGATGTGAATGTGTACCTTTTGGGTTTATGCATAGGAATAGAATCATTTGATCTTGTGGTAGACTGATTTCCATTTTCCTAAGTAACTGCCAAACTGATTTCCAAAGTGGCTGGTGGCTGTACAAGTTTCCAATCCCACCAACAGTATACCCTTTTCTCCTCATACTCTCCAGCATAAACTGCCTGTGCTGTTTTTTATTTTATCCATTGTGACAGGAGTTGCTTTGATTTGCATTTTCCTGATGGCTAAGGATATTGAACACTTTCTTAAGTATCTTTCAGCCATTTTAGATTCCTTTATTGAGAATTCTCTATTTAGTTCTATACCCCTTATTTATTTATTTATTTATTTATTTATTTATTTATTTATTTGCGAAGCAAGATCTTTAATGAAATGTAAATCAAAGTTAGAAAGTAAACTTTCAGGGCTCTAAGCAGATGAGCAGCACTTGCTTTTTTTCCCAGAGGATCTAAGTTCAGTTTCCATTGAGTGGCTCACAAGCACTTGTAACCCCAGCTCTGAGGAACCTGACAGCTTCTCCTGGTGTCCTCAGAAGATGTGTGAATTTGCTCACACGCCGTCATAAATAAAATTGAAACTCCAACTTCCAGATTTTCCAGTGGAGTACATCTGCATATATCAACCACATTGCAAACAGGCCTCATACCCAGGAATAGTCGACTAATACAATGTTTACTGCATGTTTTCTTTGTGGACTTTTTGTTGTTTTTTGTTTGGTATTTGTTGTTTTGGTTTGTTTAGATTTTTCACTTTGCTTTTACGTTTTGGTAATATTTGGTGGTGGGGACAACATGACTTTAGGTGGATTGGAAGATGGGAAGGATCAGGGAGAAGTTGGGGAAGGGAAGAAAAGAGTGTATGAAAAAACTTAATAAAATATTATTATTATTATCCCCCAAAAATTTATCTCACATTTTATAGTTAATATTATCTTCCATTTAAAGGGAAAAATTAAAACTTGTAGAATTTTACTTTCTGACAACCATTTTTTCTTTATAATCATGTAGAACTTGTATCTCATTTTTCTGAACAATGCATAGAGAAGAAATGTAATCTTGAAAAACACTGTTAACAACATTGGCAAACATTAAGCCATTAAGGGATCTTTTAAAATTTTGCTGTCGGCTGTCATGTTTTTAGTCTACTACTTTAAGTCAAAGTCAATTGACACAAGTGTGTCTATCCATAGGCCACCCTGATAGACATGGATGCTACCTGACAAGATAGCCAGAGCCTCTCTGTCGTGGGCTGAAGGACCTGTTTCCTAGGGAAGGCAGGTAGCTGTCTGGATCCCTAGCCAGCCCATTGCAGAATTCCGATGTGCAATGCCCACAATGCACATTTTTTTTTTTTTTACTAGTCTCGATCTCAATGGAATTAAGCCTCTACCACAACAGGACTAAGAAAAATGTCCTCCACTTTTTAATTGGATTATTTGGTGTTTTGGTAACTAGCTTCTTGAATTCTTTGTATATTTTGGATATCAACCCACTGTCAGATGTGGGATTGGTGAATATCTTTTGTTATTTTGTCTTGTTGACTGTGTCCTTTGCCTTACACAATCTTTTCAATTTCAGGCGGTCCCACTTATTAATTGTTGATATCAGTGTCTGTGCTACTGGAGTTATATTCAGGAATCCGTTTCCTGAACACATTTTTTCAAGGATACCTCCCACTTTTGCTTCTAAGCTGGACTTAAGTTGAGGGCTTTGATCTATTTTGACTTAAGTTTTGTGCATGGTAATAGATAGGGATCTATATTCAGTCTTCTGCACACCAGCATCGCGTTATGCCAGCAATATTTGTTGAAGATGCTTTCTTTATTCCTTTGTGTAATTTTAGCTTCTTTGTCAAAAATTAGGTTTTTATAGAGGTGTAGGTTAATATCAGGGTTTTCAATTCGATTTCATTGGTCTGTCTATTTTTGCACCAATACCAAGCCATTTACAGGACTATAGCTCTATAATATAGCTTGAAGTCAGGGATGATGATGCCTCCAGAAGTTCCCTTATTGTACAGGGTTGTTTTATCTATCCTTTGTCTTTTATTTTTCCATAAAAAGTTGGGTACTGTCCCTTCAAGGTCTATGAAGATTTGTGCTTGGATTTTGATAGGGATTGGATTGAATCTGTAGATTGCTTTTGGCAAGATTGTCATTTTTACTAGGTTTATCCTACCTATCCAAGAGCATGGGAGATCTTTCCATTTTCTTGTATCTTCTTTAATTTCTTTCTTAAAGCCACTAAGTTCTTATTATATAGGTCTTTCACCTGTTTCTTAGTGTTACCAAACCTAAGATAATTTTATGTTGTTTATGGCTATAGTAAAGGGTGATGTTTCTTTGATTTCTTTATCAGCTCCTTTATATTCTGTATATGGTAGGGCTACAGATTTTTTTTTTGTTTTGTTTTTTGAGTTAATCTTATATTCTGTGACTTTCCTGGAGGTGTTTATCAGCTGTAGGAGTTCCTGAATAAGAGTTTGACAAAATCTAACACCCAATCATGATAAAAGTCTTGGAGACATAGGGGATAACAGGAACATGCCTAAACATAATAAAAGCCATATACAGCAAACCAACAGCCAACATCAAAATAAATGTATAGAAACTCAATGTGATTCCTCTAAAATCAGGAATAAAACAAGGCTGTCTATTCTCTCCAAATCTCTTTAATATTGTTCTTGTAGTTCTAGCTAGGGCAATAATAAAACAAAAGGATATGAAGGGGATACACATTGGAAAGGAAGAAGTCAAACTGTCACTCTTTGCCTGTAATATGATAGTTTATATAAGAGATGCACTGCTTTTTAATACTTTTCTCTCCTATTATATTTTTCTAATTGGTAATTGCTTATACTGTGGTAAATTGGAAAATTATGGGGTTAGAAATATTTCTACTTAGTCACTTTTAATATTTTTTTCATTATTTCATACTTCAACTAGAAAAATCATTATCTACACATTATATCATCTATAAATAATGAGACAATATCATTGTTTAACAAATGTATAATGTTTTCTGCCTCATAGTGTATTAGACCAAGAGGGATGTCAACATGTACTATTACATTCCCTTACTAAATCATAACTGAGTCTTCATTTTTACTCCCTGCTGAGTTTTCTCCTATTGTTCCTATAGTTTTCATATTGTCTGTCATGCTCTTCTTTGCACTCCAAATACATGAAGGAACCTGCTGACATTTTAAAGTAAATAATGTTTTACTAATGAATCATAACATTGCTACATAGTCACAAAATTAAAGGAGGTTTTGAAATATGCTCTTTGAAGCAGTACTAAGATTCTCTGATCAGTAGCCAAATCATGCATATTTGCACTAATGCTGGGAGGGAAAAGTAAACTAATTAATAACAAAAAAAATATTGTTTTCAAGTACTTTTGTTTAAGCTGACTGGTCCATAAGAGCTGTCTTGGGCTTTACATATATTAACACAAATTCTTCACATTTGCCCTTTGATGTAGGGTTTGAAATTGCATGGATGATTTATCTGAGGTCTCCATAAAGCTTGACAGGATGTGCTTAAATTCATATAATGATTATCTAATCCCTGGAGTAGCTGGCCTTAAAGAACAAGCTCTTTAATTTGGAATCTGTGTAAAAGTTATGCTACTCTTTCTTCCTCTGAGATTGTACAACCTCCTATCAACTGGTTGATAACAGAGTGGCAGTTTGTGCCATTTTCAAGAATGAAAGTTGATTTTAAGACAGGAGCCTCTCTAATGAGATAGTAGTGTGATGATTTTAAGATCTAGGTAATGCAATGATTTGATTAATTGAATGAATATATGGAGTTTATAAAGGAGAGACAAAATTTGGTAAAAGTTTGTGGAGAATCTTGGATGCTTGCCTAAAAATCATTCTTTTGTTTAACTTGAAGTTGTTGTGAGTAGTAGAGAGAATGCAACACTTAGAACAGTCATCTACATATAGCAGGCCAATTTGATACCATCAGCCATGTTATAAAAAGGAGAAATTAAGGTATTATAATCTAAAAGCAATACCAAGGAATGGGACACCTACAAATTGTCAGCAACGATTATAGAAACCAAGAAAATACATGACATAAAAGAACGAGCTCCTTTCCTTCAGCATAGAATTACCTACCCCCTTAGCATTGCAGCCCCAAAGGGGACAGTCAGAAGGAACAAAGCTTGGGTTCTAAAGTTCCAATGCAATTTCCATCTTCAAAATTCTGTCAAACTGCGTTAGAAATCTTTTTATCCAAACCATCCTTAGATTACAGGTAGCCCCAAGCTATGCTGAGCCACTTCTTAGACAGTTTCAAACCTTTCATTTCTTTTGTGACTGAAATATGGATTTGGCTTATCTTAAAACACACATGTATGCATGCACGCAAATAAACTTCGGTCCAAAGAAAGTTTAAGAAAAAGAAAAATTGTGGAGTCTTTAAGACTATCATCAAAAATTAGCTTGGTATCCCATTTGTGGGTCTTACCTGTCATCTCATCAGTTTGCCCTTCCATAAAAATGACCTGAGGATCAGGGATGTGCTATAAACCTTCATGCCGAGGAACATTTTAATTACTTTCTGAGTCTGAGGAAGTCCTGTCTGTAAGCATTATCAGGCATTTTGCACATAATTCAATTATTGAAAGCCCAGTGCTGCAGAAAGCACACCCTACCTCATCTGAGGCTCAAATGCACAACAACTGAGAGCAAAACTCTAAACTGCAGTCACAGGAAAAGGTGTCTAATTTCTACCAAAAAGTTTAGCCACCACGATCCACAATTTCATGTAAAAATGGACATTTGCATGATCAAATTTGAGAGCCACAATTTAGTGATTTTACAAATGTTCACCAAGAGTAATTTAAATATGTGCTAAATGCAAAATATTTTTAGATGTTAGTGTCAAAAATATAGTGAGTGATTGATGCCAGGAGGAGAGTGTAATTTTATGAAAATTTAAATTTTATGCATATTTAATCCACTTCATTTTTTTTCTCAGCTATATTGAGGCTTTATTGAGAGCAAGCAGAAGTTGTATTTAACAGCATCACTATCCATAATAATTTCGGTTGAAAATTTTACAAAACCATGCCATATAGTATCCAGGGTCAATATGTACTAACTTTTCAAAAGTGACTAATATAGTTAAGAAATTAAATTTTACATTTTTTTTAAATTTGGTTAGTTGAAGTATGAATAGCTGAAGAAGTTAGGTATTATCACTTAAAACAGCAGAATCTATATCATACAACATGGTTAACCAGAAATGAAAGTATTTTAATATTTTCAACAAGTTGTTGCTTGTATATCCACAATAAGTAAAATAAATATCATACTGTGATAAGATCCTAAACTTAAAACCTTTCAATTATACATGTACATAGATGCATTCACTGACCTTGATCTTTTGATGTGTGAAGCAGGCATGACAGTTCAATCCATTGAACTGGAAGAGGATAATTTTCCTCAATGACCAGGTACTTTATAATACATGAGCTGAGACTTCATAGAAAGACTTTTATTACAAGTTTTATTTGAGAGGTCTCAGTATAGTGGAGAAAACCGTGTCTGCTAATACATCAATATATTTCCATGTGTTCCTACTAGCTTGGAGATTTAGAATGAACTGCTGTCATCTATTCTCATTAACACTGTTGAAAACATTTTCAACACATTTATTAGGTTGTGTTTACTCTTGATTGTGAAGCTTAAATATATGCCCTTCAAAACCGAAGTCCAGTGTCTTTGCCAGTGACATAAAAATATCCCTGAGTGCTATTTCATATAGTAGTTCTACTTAATGAACAGATTAACGATTACTGGCTGAAATATAACAACACACAGGAAGATAAATGAAAGGTAGCTGCTAGACAAAAGTATTTACCCCTGTTCTTTCCACTAAGTCTTGCTCTCTGGTATTCCTACTGACAAGATCCCTTTCTTGGTTGTCGCCTCTGCTTTAGTTGATTATAGATAGTTTTGGAGTTTCTCTCTGTTTGTTAGTATTATGGTGGCACATTTTAAACGATTCAATAAGGAAGTAGTTGAGACCACAAGGCTCATCCCCTTCTACATGCTATTAGTACTGGAATCCCAAGGGCCAACTGTGCAGTGAACCATGGTAATGAGGTTGATAGTTCATGAAGAGGCTGAAGTGACAAATTGCCAACCTGCTGAAGGCACAGCCTCTCTAACCCACCAAAAGGCCAATGTTATTACAATTTCCACTCAGCATTGTTCCTGTTCTGAGTGTGTCTGTACTAACACTGCAATGATATGATTCAAATGGTTATACTCACTCCCCTCCCCCTGGGAAGGAGAGCACTTGGTAGCATGTAGGTATATAATTCCTCTTTCAAAATGACATGCTTCCAGAGTGAAATTAAAAGCATTTGTTCTGTACTTTAAAGCATAAAAGAATGTATAATTTATAATGACTTATTTTGGAAGTATTTGTGAAAGCAATAATTTCACCTATTGCCATTATTGATCTACAAGGACCCTTTAACTCTATTGTTCCTCTTTTGATAGTCACATTGACTGAGTTTTACAGTATTCTCTTGAGTGTGTATAGAATCCCTTGAATGCAGCCTTTTTCTCTGTCTCTGCCTGAATTTGTAATTTATGTAGAGAGGCATAACATATGGTCGATAAGCTGACAGTCAATGCCATCAGTAGGTGAATTTCATTATAAATACTGTTTATAATTCATGCTAAGTTGCATTTACATTTCTTCATCTTACTTTAATAGACATTTTCTTTTAAAGATGTTATTGTGATCAAGTGAAAAATGAGAATTAGGTATCATGGGATTTAATGGTGAAATCTGGCCAAATTAAATTGATGTTCAACAAGTCCTTCATTAGGTAGGAATAAGCATTTTAAGATAATTATATTTTGGGCAGGCCTAAGAAACCAATATCAACTTGTTCTGAGAGGTTATAATCAATATGTTCTAATATTTTTAGACAAACCAAATAGTTTAGAGAGAAAGGTAATAAAATTATCTTCTTAAATTCTTAATTGTTTAGAGCCATGCTAATCTTCTGTGTATCATTCCAATTTTAGTATATGTGTTGCCAAGGCACTAGAGAAATGTCCAGAGACCTACAAGGATGACCCCAACTAACAATCTGAGCAATACTGGAGAGGCTATCTAAAATGTTCTTCCCTGATAATGAGATTGATGAATACCTTATGTGCCATCCTAGAGCGCTCGACTGGTAGCTGATAGAAATAGAAGCAGAAACCTGCATCTAGACACTGAGCCAAACTCCTGGAATCCAGTTGGAGAGAGGGAGAAGTGATGAGCAAAATGGTCAAGACCAGGCTGAAGAAACCCACAGAGACAGCTGACCTGAACAAGAGGTAGCTCATGGATCTCAGACTGATAGCTGGGAAACCAGCATAGGATTATCCTAGATTCCCTGAATGTGCATCTCAGTTAGAAGGCCTGGGCTGTCTATAGGACCTCTGGCATGGGAACCAGAATGTGTACCTGGTACATGAAAGGACTTTGGGAGTACATCCCCCATGGAGATATATTCCCTTAGCCTAGAGAAAGGAGGGAGGGCCTATACCCTACTCCAAATGACTTGACAGATTTTGATGATCCCTCCTGGAAGGCCTCATCCTCCCTTGGGATTGGGTGGGGAATGGGATGAGAGGTGGTTCAGGGTGGCATGGGAGGATGGGAGGGACAGGGACTGGAATTGATATGTAAAATAAGAAAAGAAACAATAAAATATTCCTATTAGCATCTAAAATTCCATAAGATATTATAAGCCTTTGGAGAATCAGGTTTTCTGTTCCAAGTCTTTATGATTTCAGTTTTCTAATCACTATGCAAATGCTTCCCCCAGCTTTCATTTAGGTAAAACACTGCAATTATTTTCCTGTTGCCACTTTTCTTATATAAGCTCCATGAGGGTAAGTTAAGCATGTAGCCTTTATGTCTTTATTGCTTACTGCTAACATTTTAGTTCTTGCTCCTCAAAGTGGGTGATCCATCAGTTGCTTTAGTTATTAACTATGGGGATATTATTGTATAACTTGTTAATAAAGTACCCACCCCTTTTTCCCTCACTTGGAAGGAAAAGGCAGTCTGCTAACTAAATTTAATTGCTTGATTTATTTTAATTGGCTAGCAAAGTATTAAAACATTAACACTTAAATGCTTTATTGAAGGACACTCATAAACATAGCACTTGCATGATCTACTGCTTGAATATGAGATGTTTGTGTTTACCTTTGTGTGCTACATGAAGCCTACACTTGGTAGCATTCTAGAAACAGGCAAACAAACTTCTCTTCCCTTTGGAGGTTACATTGGAAAAACTTTAATCAGGGAAATAGAATAATGTAAACCTTGGTTCTTGTACCCTGAGAGGTCTATACCATAATGAGGTTAATAACACAAGAATTTTGAAAAGGACAAAGTTGTGGGGAGGTAACACAAAGCCTGTTCTGATTTATGGCTTGAATTGTCTGACAAACTCAGTCTAAATTGGGTGGTTTTGAATATTGGATGTCCTGTTAACAATAATTATGTCTCCTACAGTTTCATATGAGACATTTTCCCCCCTCAGGGAAATGTAGCTGTAGGCATGGTCTTCTTTTAGTGAGTCAGAGGGGAGAGTAGGAAATAGCATCAATTTCTTATTATTTGATCATTCCAGAAATCCCACACAGTATTCCTTTTTCTGTGCACAGTAGACTCACCCAAAACCTAGTTGGGATCCCTAGATAAAAGACATGGTTCAAGTTGCCAAATCTGTAAGAGAACCTTCGTTACCTGAAGTTCCCATCTCTGTCCCAGGCCAGACTCTAGTCTGAGAACTGCCTATACCTTATGGTGTGGAAGTAAAATATGGCTTTAAGAACCTAAACAGGGAAACAACCTATATTCTGCTCTCCCTCCACCAGGAAACATAAGATTCAGTGATGTGTCACCCTGATGCTGGTATTCCAATATCTTCTTAACAAATGAACCCCTACAATGTCTAATGTCCTTAAGAGCCACTGTATTTACCTACCCAATAGGTAAATTATGCAGGCCTTTCCATGATTCTTATTATATTACATTGTTTCATTTCCGAGAATTGCTTGATTTATTCTGTTAAGAAATATGCTTGATAGCTTTGTACAAATTATTTTATGATTTATAAGAATTTTTGCTGGAGAAGATGTTTTGGTCATTTAAAAAAATAAGAGTAACAGCAAAATCTGTTTCTAGAATCTAAGTATCTATGTCTATCTACTAGAATGAACACATTGAATATATTTTTCAACTAACTTTTTGTGTTACTTTATTTTTCTAATTCTGAAGGAGGTTTTATATTATCATTCACTATAAAGTAAATTTTTATGCAGTTTCTCTGTTCTTTGGCATTTATAGATTTTCCTGGTACTTTTCTTGCTGCATGAATTTTTATGACTATAGATTTTTTTCTCAGTGTGTACCCTTTACCATTAAACAATAAAAATCTTTGTCCTGCTTAATGCACTAGCCTTGAGTTCTGTGTCCCCTCATGCCAACGGTGACATTTATGCTTCTACTCTGCATATATATATCCAGAATATCTTTGTTCTCACATTTTCAACTCAACTTTACTTTTGAATAAAGTTTGAATTTATTACGAGAAAACTTATATAGATTCAAACATGAACAATAAGGGGTGAAGAGATATGTAAGAGAAAGGTAATAGTGAAAATTTAGTTTCAACTTGAGTTTCTAAGAGAGCTGTTGTATTTTGATTTCTAGTCTGTCAGCTGAGCATCAGAGACCTGTCTGAATATTATTCCTCACCTAACCTTCTCTTTTGAGTTTATGAAGTCTTCTTGGATGCGTTTTCCCTTCCTTTATTAATACAAGCTTTAATTAAAACAAAAACCATAACAAAATCCAAGCCATAGGGTTATATAAGATAAAGGTAACGATAAATCACGAAGAAACTCTGTCAATATGTCCCTTACCAATCATATAGGATGGACATTGTGTCTCTTATTCTTTGCTATAACAATGTGAATTTAAAATCAGCTTAGCTATAATACCACATTGGCTTGGACATAAAAGTTATGCCTGTGACCTATTGTAGGCAAACTTCATCAGTTTTGTTACCCACTGACACCCACATTTGAATATGCTATTTGAATGCAGAGCTAATTTGATAAAAGCAGGATGCCAGGGTCATGATTTAAAGGTCTTTCTTGTCTTGACACCCTTCTTCACACCCTCAGCTTTCTGGCACCCTTCTGCTATGATAATCCTGTTTCTCTATGGGACTTGTTGCAATAGAACCTAGTGGCCTTTCACTAAAGCCTCTAAAATTCTGACAAGAAAATGCCCCATTCTAAAAAAAAAAAATTAATACATTTATTTGTTTTACATTCCAACTGTGTCTTCCCTCCCTCCTTGCCCTCTATATCTTACCCCAATCTCCCCTCTGCCCCAATTCATTCAATGCCATATCTGCTTTTTGTTCAGAAAGGGAAGGCAGCCTCTCATAGGTATCAACAAAAGCATGGCATAACAAGTTGTGGTAAAATCAAGCACCTCCCCATGTATTAAGGCTGAACAAGGCAAGTCAGTATAAGCAAAAGTTTCCCAAGAGCCAGTCAAAGCATTAGGGACAGACCCTACTCCCATTCTTAGGGGTTCCACAAGTAGACCAAGCTACACAATTATCTCATAGGGCCTAGATCAGTCCCATACAGGCTCCCTGGTTGTTGGTTCAGACTCTGAGTTCCTATGAAACTGTTTAGGTGTTTCTGTTTCTGTGGTTGGTTTTCTCATGATGTACTTGAATCATCTGGCTCCTACAATCTTTCCTTCCTCTCTTCAGAAGGATTTCCTAAGCTTGAGCTAATGTTTGACCATGAGTCTCTGCATCTGTTTCCATAAGACACTGGATGAAGGCTCTCTGATGAAAATTGGGGTATTCACTAATCTGATCACAGGAGATGGCCAGTTCAAGCTACCCATCTACTATTGTTAGGACACTTAGCTGGGATCATCCTTGTAGATTCATGGAAGTTTCTCTTTTATCAGGTTTCTACCTAATCCCAAATGCCCTCTATTTCCAGTGATTTCTTTCACTACTCTCTCCCTTCACCCACCCCTTAACTCTATCCCTCAAATTATCATCCACACCTTCCCCCAGTCCACCAGGATATCTCTTCTATTTTCCTTTTCCAGAGAGACCCAGGGGTTCTCTCCTTTGGACATTTTGTTAGCTAGCCTATCTAGGTATATGGATTATAACATGGTTATCATTTACTTTATAGGTCATACCCACGTATGAGTGAATACATAACATGTTTACCTTTCTAGGTATAGGTAATCTCTAGTAGGATGATGTTTTTCTAATTCTACACATTTGTATTCAAATTTCTTGATGCCAGTATTCTTAAAGGGAATAAAAGACCCAAGTTTATTTATACATTCTTTGGTCGAGCTGCAGGTCTGGCTATTACATATAATGCTGCTAAGAACACAGTTGAGCAATAGTCCTTGTGGTATATTTAAGTAATGTTTGGGAATATGCATAACAGCAGTATAGCTTAATCTTGATTTAGACTGATTCACTATTTTCTGAGAAATCACCATATTGAGTTGCAAAGTAGCTGTAAATGTTTACATTCACACCAACAATGGAGGAATATTCTTGCTCCACATCCTGTCTAGCATACATTGTCATTTGTAGTTTTGATCTTAGTTATTCTGACTTATGTAAGATCTCAGATTCATTTTGATTTGCATTTCCCTCATTGCTAAGGATGTTGCACACTTCTTTAGGTGTTTCTCTGCCACTTGAGATTCTTATGTTGAGCAGTTGAGAAGGGAATGGGAGGATGATGGAAGAGAGAGGAAAGTGGAATTATTATGTAAAATAAGATTGCTTTAATTTAAATTAAAAAAGAGCAAATCTGATGAAATCACACAAATAATAATTTTCTGTTTAGGTCTGCACCCCATTTTTTAATCAGATTTGTTGGTATGTTGATGTCTAGTGTCTTGAGTACTTTAAATATCTTGAGTCCAGCCCTATGTCAGATGTGGGTGTGGTGAAGTTCTTTTCCCATTCCATAGGCTGCCATTTTGTCCTCTTTACAATGTTCTTTGTCTAACATAGGTTTCTAGTTTCAGCATGTCTCATTTATTTTGATTGATGCTCTCAGTGTCCAGGCTACTGGTATCATAAATAGGAAGTAGTCTCCTGTACCAATGTATTCAAAGCTACTTCCCACTTTCCCTCCTATCATGTTTAATGTAACTCGATTTATGTTGAGGTCCTTAATCTACTTGTACTCGAGTTTTAAGCATGGCAATAGATGTAGATTCATTTGCAGTCTCTTACACGTTGACATTCGGTTATGCCATTTGTTAAAGATGTGTTCCCTTTTTCATTGAACCATTTTGGCTTCTTTGTCAAAAAATGAGGTGTTCATAGACGTGTGGATTAATATTAGGGGCTTCAATTTGATTACATTTGTCCACATGTCTGTTTTCAACCAATAGCAAGCTGTTTTTATTACTATAGATCTATAGTATAGGAATAGTGATGCCTCTGGAAGTTATTTTTTTAGGTTTGTGAAGAATTGTATTGGGATTTTGATGGGGATTGCATTTTATCTGTAGATTATTTTTGGTAAATTTTTCATTTAAATTATGATGATCCTAACTATCCAAGAGCATTGAGACCTTTCCATTTTCTGATATCTTCTTTAATTTCTTTCTTTAGATACTTAAAATTCTTGTCAGACAATTATTTTATTATCATTATTATTATTACTATTTGGTTATAGTTATCCTGAGATATTTTATATATGTGGCTATTTTAAAGGGTGATGATTTTCTGATTTCTTTCTCAGCCTGTTTACCATTTGTATATACTGATGTTTTTTGATTTAATCTTGTATCCCACAAAATTATTGAAGATATTTATCAGTTGTAGGAGTTCCTGAGTAAAGATTTTATGGTCACTTATTTATATTATCATACCATCTACAAATAGCAATAGATTGACTTCTTCCTTTCCAATTTGTATCTCCTTGTTTCCCTTTTGTTGTCTTATTACCCTAGCTAGAACTTGAGCACTATATTGAGTTGATATTGAGAGAGAAGACAGCCTTGACTTGTTCCTGATTTTAGTGGAATCTCTTTGAGTTTCTCTCCATTGAAGTTGAAGTTGGCTGTCTGTTCACTGTAAATTGCCTTTATTATGCTTATATAAGTTCCTTGTATCCCTGATGTCTCCAAGACCTTTATCATGAATGGGTGTTGGATTTTCTCAAAGGTTTTTTTTTTTTTTTTTTTTTTTTTCAGTATCTTATGAGCTGATTATATATTATTTTGTTTTGTTTTTCTTTCAGTTTGTTTATGTGCTAGATTACACTGATACATTTCTTTGTGTTGAATCAATCCCATACCTCTGGGAAATAAGCTCACTAGGTCATGGTGGCTGATTTTTCTGATGTGTTCTAGGATTAGGTTTGCAGTGTTTTATTGGGCATTTTTGCATTAATGTTCATGAGGGAAATTAGTCTGTAGTTCACTTCCTTTGCTGCATCTTCATGTGATTTATGTTTCAGGTAACAGCAGCCTCACAAAATGAGTTCTTTCTGTATTCATTGCATGGAACAGATTGAGAAGTATTGGAAATAGCTCTTTCTTTGAAATCCTGTCAAGTTCTGTGCTAAAGCTATCTGGTCCTGGCCTTTCTTTGGTTGGGGGACTTTTAAGGGCTGCTTCTATTTCCTTAGGTCTACTTGTATCATTTATCTGGTCTTGATTTAACTTTGGTATATAAAATCTACCCAGAAAATTGTTCATTTCTTTTATGTTTTCCAGTTTTGTGGAGTACAGATTTTTGAAATATGACATGATGATTCTCTAGAAACATTAATAAGGTGGGTCAAGGACCCCTTCACATGCCAATTATCTGAAAAATCTATTTTATATAGAAAGAAAGATTATTAACAGATCTATCATTCCATTCCAAATCAAAAGCAAGATATCTTAATTGTATTAATTTCATAGAAAGCCAACTTCAAGGAGGAAAATTATCAGTTATGAAGTGGACATTACACAATGAGAAACTGATCAGTTCCTCAGAAGACATAAAAATCTATAATATATGTTATGTCCCCCTTTCATTTCTGATTTTGTTAATTTGGATATTTTTCTCTCTGCCTTTTGGTTAGTTTGGATAAGGGTTTGTCTGTCTTGTTGATGTTGTCTAAGTCAAATTCTTTGCTTCATTGGTTCTTCCTATTGTTCTCTTAGTTCCAATTTATTGATTTAAGCCTTCAATTTCATTATTTCCTGTAGTCTACTCCTCCTTTGTGAGTTTGCTTCTTTTTGTTGTAGAGATTTCAAGCATTATATTCAATTCACTTGTGTAGGATTTCTACAACTTCTTCATGTAGGGGTATTAATGACCAGGAATTGTTAAATTATGTAAATTTTTGGTGTGTGTTTCCCTTCTTTAGGGTTTGCTGGTGTGAGATTATCTATTGTCTGTGCTTTATTGGGTAGAGCTAACTACCTTGGATTGAAGTTTTCCTTCTAGTGCATTCTGTAGGGCTAAATTTGTGAATAGGTATTGTATACATTTGGTGTAGTCATAGAATATCATGTTTTTTTCATCTACAATGGCCAATAGTTTTGCTGGGTATTGTAATCTGAGTTAGTATCTGTAGTCTCTTAGTGTTTGCATAATGTCCTCTGGCATTCAGCATCTCCATTGAGAAATCAGGGATTATTTGATGGGTCTGACTTTACATGTTTGTTGGCATTTTGTCTTTGTAATTCTTAATATTTTTTTATTCTGCATATTTTGTGTTTTTAATTATTATATGGTGAGAAAACGTATTTTTTGATTCAGTCTATGCAAAGCTCTGCAAGCTTCTTATATCTTTATAAGTATTTCCTTCTTTAGGTTGGGAAAGTTTTTGTCTATGATTTTGATGAATATATTTTATGTGCCTTTGATCTGGTATTCTTCTTCTATCTCAATTACTTTTAGGATTGATGTTTTCATGGTGCACAGATCTTTTGGCTATTTTCTGTTGTGGTTTTGTTGACTTTAATGTTTTCTTTGACAGATGAATCTATTTCCTCCATATTCTCCACAGAGCTTGAGATTCTTTCTTAAATCTCTTGCAACCTTTTGGTTATGCTTGCATCTGGTGTTCCTGTATGTTTACTCAGCATATCCTTGATTTGTGTTTTCTTTATCATCTCTATTTCAATATTCAAATCTTGAAGTGTTTCCTTCACCTTTTTGTTTGCTATTCTTGGCTTTCTTCAGGAGATTTATTGATTTTTGTTTTTGTTTCTATTTTCCTTGATTTATATAAGAGAAATTTTCTTTTCCTCTTTAAGGGTCTCTATAATCTTGATATTTTTCTTGGAAAAAGGTAAAGTATGCATGATTGTTGGCATATTAGATAAGGGACTCCTGCTTGTTTCTCTTAAAAAGCAACAGAAATCAGAGATCATGCATTCAGGGTCCATGCTTTGTTATATAGTATAAAGATGTAGGCTTCTCCCTGCAAAATTCAGAGATAGCAGAGGTCATCTTATTTTATGAAGATAAAAGCATTTAATACATTTCAGGTACGAACTGATATTTCACAGAAGAAAAAAAAAAAAGAATTCTCAAGCACAGTAGCATTAAATTCTAGTTTAACCTTGGTACATTTTCATCAGTTTTAGTTGTTTGATGTGAATAATCTCTGAAGTTGACCAAAACCACTGTATCTAAGAAAAGTTTAAATACTAATTCAACTGTTATAGGTTTGCACAATTTCCTTCTTGTTTGAGCCATTTAAATTTGGAATTAACTGCTTTCTCCAAGAAATGTAATGTTATAATGTAGGTGTTCTGATCCATTATCAGTGGTAAATGTGACTTGTCCAATAGAAAGAAGTTGGTTTAAATAAAATTGTTAGCCTTTCCCAAGAAGCCCTTAACAATCTCAGAACATCTCAAAGACTGTAACAAAGAACATTTATCCATCATAGGTCTGAACAGTATTACAAATGAAGATCAGCTGTTTCCATAGTCCCTTTGAGAGATGTCAACACAGCATTTGCTTGTATGGGCAATACTTGAATATGGCAAAACCTTTGTTTAATTCATTGACCTCTAAGAACTTAGGTTACAAAACACAAATCTGGTTTTACTGAGTTGTTCAGTCTGTTGGGTAAATCAGTCTTTAGATTAGCAAATAAGAAAGATTTCACAAAAAAAAAAAAAAAAAAAAAAAAAAACACTGAAAACCTTTCCAAATGTGATATTTTATGATAATAATTATATTTAATTATCAAACAAAGCAAAATGGGTCTAATTTTTAAAGTCAGGTGCTCATGAACTTTGTTCTCTGTATTTATTCCTGTATTTCTCACTATTTTTGGTAGTTAGCATGTTATATAAGCAACCAATACTTGAGACAATCAAAATAAAGAGAAGTTTAATTTGACTCATCAGTCATTGCAACTTGTCATTGCATGAGCAGTTGTTAACTGATTTTTGAGCCTTTGATGGGTCTTTTACTAATGATGACAACTGGCTATATAGTATTATGAGATATGGAGCAAGGCTTCTAAACATGCCTTTAGAAGAAAGTAAAAACCCACACTAGGTCAGTATACTTAAATAATGTTTATTCTAACTGAATTTTAGCTAAATTATCTGTAAGATAGAATATTATTTTTTAAATTAATAAAAATATAATATACCAAAAAGAGAGTATACCATAATCCATTTTGGTATATAAATAAGATCAGTTAAACAAAAATAAAAAATAAAAAAACCCTGTGACTAAAATGCTTTCTGAATTTGCATATAAAATTTTTAACAAATGGGGTCAGTGAGAAGACTTAGTTAATAAAAATACTTACTTAGTAAGCCTTAGAATCTGTGTTCAAAACCAGGATCCCATTAGCTACTAAATGAAGGCTCTAGGATGGCATGTAAGGTTGTCATCAATCTCATTATCTGGGAAGGCAACTTAAGGTAGCCTTTCCACCATTGCTTAGATTGTTAGTTGGTGTCATTCTTGTAGATCTCTGGACATTTCCCTAGTGCAGATTTGTCTTAAAACCTATAATGGCTCCCTCTATTATGGTATCTCTTTTCTTGCTCTCTTCTATTTGTTCCATGACTCAATCTTTCTGATCAAACATGCCCACCTCTCCCTTCCTCTTCCCCTTACCTTCTTCTCCCCTCCCTCATGCTCTGAATTTGCTTGGGAGATCTTGTCCCTTTCCCCTTCTCCAGGGGAACATGTATGTATCTCTTAGGGTCCTCATTTCTTAGCTTCTATGGCAATGTGAACTATAGTCTGGTAATCCTTTGCTCTATGTCTAATAGCTATATGTGAGTGAGTACATACCATGTTTGTCTTTTTTGTGACTGGTTTACCTTACCCGGGATGGTTTCTTCTTCCATCCATTTGCCTGTGAACTTTAAGATGCCACTATTTTTTTATGCTGAGTAATGTTCCATTGTGTAAATGTACCACATTTACTTCATCCATTCTTCAGATCAGGGGTATTTAGGTTGCTCCCAGGTTTTGGCTATTGCAAATATTGCTGCTATTAACAAAGTTGAACAAAAATCCTTGCTGTGTGGACATGCATCTTTTGGGTATTTACCTAAGAGTAGAATTGCTGGATCTTGAGGTAGACTGATTACCATTTTCCTAAGGAAACACCATATTGATTTCCAAAGTGGCTGTGAAAGTTTTCACTCCTACTAACACTAGAGGAGTGTACCCTTTCTCCACATCCTCTCCAGCATACAGGGAGGAGTGATGTGCAAAAGGGTCAAGATCAGGCTGGAGAAAACCACAGAAACTGCTTACTTGAAAAAGGGAGAACTCATGGACAAAAGTCTGATAGCTAGGAAACCAGAATAGAACCAACCCAGATTCCCTGAATGTTGTTATTTGGGAGGACTGAGCAGTCCTCCCAAATGGGGCCTCTGATATTGGATCAGTATTTATCCCTTTGGGAGCCCATTCCACATATAAGGATACTCCTTCAGCCTAGACACATTGGGGACAGCCTGGGTCTTTCTCCAAATGATATGATAGACTTTGAGAACTTCCCATGGAAGGCCTCACCCTCCCTGGGGAGTAGAAGGGTGATGAGATGGGAGTTCATGGGCAGACAGGAAAGGACAGGAAGGTATGAGTACTGGGATTGACATGTAAAATAAGCTTGTTCAAATTTATGCAAAAAAGAGAGGAAAACAACAACAACAACAACAAATCCAGGATCCCATGCTTAAGGGAAGAACTGAGGCTTAAGATTGATCTTTCTGTCCTCTATATACATGCAATAGTAGAGGCATATGAGTATAAGCATGCACACTCACACAAACACACACATATACACATTGTGTAATAAAATAGTAAAATAACTACTACAACAAAACAACTAATAATAATAATAATACAGACTACTAGGAACAGGAATTAGCTTTAGTGTTCTTACCTGAATATGAACTTTAACAAATTCAATATCTACCTGCCAAGCCATATTTTGTCACTTACACAGTAGTGGCATGACTATTATTGGTTAACCAACAACTTTATGACTTGAGGTTCTTTCCACAGGAAAAATGTATTGCCTGCTGTCATAAGCTATAGTAAGTTCAGAGCCAATGAAGGAGAGAATCTTAGGCTCTGGGTATTATTAGTTTGTTGTTTAGTAAGTGACATACTATTAAAGTTTATATTTGTAGAGGATCACAATGCTCTTCCTTAATCTGAAAAACTTCTCTTTGTTGAGATCTGCGGTGAATTTTGAGATGTGTAGCTACACATAGTGAATAGAATAACTGACAGTAACCGGATCAGGTTTGAAAGAACATTTGTAACATTACCTCTAAGATCCAGGGAATTTAAGAGTTAGAAGACAGAGAGATGGACAGACAAATCACTTCTTTAGAGAAATAAAAACATATTGCAGTCATGAACTCTCAACAAACACAGATAACTGCACTTGGCATAAAAATAAGCACTTCAAAAGGTAGTCCTGAATGGAAGATGGGCTCCAAGGACATTGCCACTCACTGTTGCACTACATCCTACAACAGTTTTGGGGAAGGGGAAGTCATTGGCTTGCAATTTGCAACTACTGGATACTCCAGGAAATTTCATTGCACATTCCAAATTCAGAGGACACATGGATTGCCCAAGATAAATCAAAATGACAATAATAGAAAATTTAATGAATTTGGGAAATTAATAAGTGAGCATAGGTATAAGAGTGATATAAGAAGGTAATAGGAAGGCTAGTAAAAAGAATTCATTGGACATAACTAAGGTACTGTGAGAAAACTAATTTCTAATTTCATCATGATTAATAATACAGTATTTAAAAAGGGAAATATAAATCAGCTTTTATTTTATAGGAAGATCTATAGAGGCATATAAACCAAACAAATAACAACAGTATACTAAGCTTAGCTTGAAGAATGCCCTTTCTTGTTGAGAAAGGTTATATTACAAGAAAAATCTAGAAATATTTACATGAATATGGAATTATGTTTTAGAAACCAAGATAGACAAATAGAACAAAAATGATAAGAGTAGTTCTAGTTCCACTTAAAATATTATATCCCTGAGTGGGGGGAATTAAGTTGGTATTAAATCAGTAAAAATGATAGAAAACCAGAAAAATTCAGCAGAAGGGAAGCCAAGTCTGAAATAATCTCCAGAGTGTTTCAGGATCTAAGAAATATAAAAGCTGATATCAAGACAAAGTCTTCCAGACAAAATCAGAGTGGGAAGTTTTGGGAAGGGAGGGCTCCTGAATGCTGCCTGAGAAAAGGACACCCTCAAGGACTTTCTTCAAGCTCTAAGTAACTCTCCATCTTCTCTCAGCCCATGCTTTGTACACCTCACATGTGCACAGCACTGTGTAACAACATGCATTTTTAACATTCTTTGAATTACAATTATTTCAACATGGTGCTCTTGACAAAAACTTCCTCTGCAACAACACTTAAACTCAGGTCACCAAGTTGTCTCTGCATCCGTGCCACTTGTATAATTTTCTCTTGTTTGGCCCTTCAAGGTTTTATTTCCAGGGCTTTCTTCAAGAGCCCTGCATTTTATTATGATGTGTGAATTCTTGCTGCTGATATTGCCAAATAAATATCACTATCCTTGGGAGAATCTGTTATTGGGGTGACAGAAAGTATTCATAAGCAGCTTCATACAACTTGGACAAAGAGTTTGGAGTAAACGAAATCCATAACCAACCAAACTGGGAAGGCTCTACAATGTAGTTTTAGAAGATCTAAAGGTATTTCAAATGAATAAACATCAAAGGGTAATTTAAAACATATATAAAACATTGCATTTAGAGTCTGAATGTTCTAAAATTATAGGTCCATAAAGACATAGGTTCTTATTAATGCAAAAAAAAAAAGTTCATAATTAAAATCTTAGTTCAAGACTAGAAAAGGTAAGATTAGGAGAGAAGAGGAGAAAAGTCAGTAATAGGTTCCCTGTCCTCCTGAATCAAATGTTACACATGAGGGACTATTGCTTCTGTATAGTTTTACAATGGAAAAAAGAAACTAGGGAGGTTTTCACTCTATGGGTGCCTTTTTGAGAACATACAATTCTCTATATCTGTTTTCAATGAAAGGAGAATGTGGAACAAAACTCATAATTCTACATAATGAGAACACAAATTTGGAAATGAAACAGAGATTTAAACCCAGAAGAAAAGCAGTTGAGTGCTGTGCCAACCTCCTGTCTTTAAGACAGTAGTAAGAGGCAGAAACAAGGGCAGCTGCCTAGGCAATAATGTTTCACCTTCAGGAGTAGAATGGGATGACTGATAAAAGAGCCTCATGGAGGGCAGCACAGTGATGGTGCACACCTTTAATCCCAGCACTCAGAAGGCAGAGGCAGTTGGATCTCTGTGAGTTGGAAACCATCCTGGTCTACAGAAAAATTCCAGAACAGCCAAGGGTAAACAGTTTAATGCTGTCTTGAAAAATCAAAAGAAGTTAAAAAAAATCAAGGGTGAAGGGGGAAATGGAGAGAGAGACAGAGGGAGAGAGAGAGAGGGGGGTAGAGGGAGAGGGAGAGGAAGAGAGAATGAAAGAAAAGAGTTTCATGAAAAGTTTTTCTCCCTTCAGCATTCTGTGTGAGAATCCAAGAACATACTGGCCTCATGACAGAATCTTGAACTTGAACTGCCAGAGCTCTGAATACTTGAAAATAAAAGTCTGTATACATACATTTTCAAGTATTCTGCCATTATAAACAGAATATGACAATCACAAAATGCCCCAGTACTTCACATATAGACAAAAGAGAAAGAGTGAGAAAGAAATTGAGAAAATGTTTTCATTATTAGAGATTATCAGGACTTCTCAAAACTGGCATACAGTTTGCAAAATTAAAATTTATTCTGTCTTGTCACTCAAAGGAAAACAAAGAAATGCTTGTGTGTTTGATATCAAGAATTTTAAAACATCCAGGAAAGGCCTTGTATTGTCAAATTCACTTCAAAAATGGCTGTCCTTATAGTTCCTAAGAGTGTCAATACCCTCTTTAAGAGAGTTGAAACAAAGTAATCCCCAACAAATAAGATGTGTGAGTGCCCTTCTTTTCAACATTTTTATAAATAAAAGATATTTTATTATTTTAGGCTAATATGAAAGTAAGTATTTCCATGATCCCTGTTGCAAAATGATTGTTTACTGATGGAGAAGCAAGCGGTCTTTACAGGATCATTTTGTATGTGCTGTTTTGTAAGGAAATTGTGGAGACTCTTAGGTATATTGTTCTTTGACTTTTCTTATTTTTATCATCATTCCAATTCCCTTTCTTTTTCTTGTTACTGTAGGTACTTTGAGATTTCATTTTACACCAAACAGTGCATGACTATGATCATGTAAACAACTGATATGAAATGTTAGTAAATGTCTCTGGAAAGAGGAACCCTCATTCATTGTTACTGGAATTGCAAATCAGTGTGCCACTATAGAAATGAATATAGAGAATCCCCAGAAACCGAAAAATAGATCCACCATAAGACCCAGCTATACTACCCTTTGTAACACACTCAAATAACACAATATGCTATTGTAGAGACACTGGCTCATCCATGTCTATTGCTGCTGTATTCATAACAGAAAGGAAACAGAAAATAATGCTATGTTAATGCTATGTGTCCTGCAACAGATGTTGGATAATGAAACATGATAACATGATATATATATATATATATATATATATATATATATATATATATATAAAATCAAGATTTTGGCTAGGATATGCCTCAATCTTAGGACACCAAAGAAGATTATTTTCATATGTAAGTATAACGGTACATGCAAATATTTGATGATACAAGATTTCTTATCTACCCTTTGTATCATTTTATGGGTCAAAGCCAGTAACACTACAAGCTTTTTACTGTGTTTTGATCCGAGTATCTACAGAAGTTAAGTAGCTAGTAAGCTACTGAGTGGAGGCTGGGCCTTTTAAGGAAGGGGAACACTATATACTGTTATAAAGACAAACTAGAATGGGAGAATTACAAAAAGTGGCAGTTGGGAGAACAGGGAAAGAAAGGAATCTGTGGCCAGAAAACTAACACTAAGGACCTTTTAAAAACCCATATGGTTTTGAATTTTTTGATTTACCATTTTACATTTGTAATTATGAGCATCCTTCATTAATGTGTATAAAAGAATAATTTGTGATTGCTTTATTATAGAGATGTACTGATGGGAATGTCATTCTGTAAATATGTTTCTCATACTGGTTAATGAATAAGCACTGTTGTCTAATAGGAAAGCAAGATAGGAGGGACTAAGAGAGTCTGGAGAGAACAGGATGCCAGCGGCTCTCCAGTAAGATGAAAACACATGGAAATAGGTAGATTAATAGAAATGGGTTAATACTTAAAACAGAGCTAGCCGATAAGAAACTAGTACCTCGCCAACAGCGTTATATCAAATACAGAGTCTCAGTGTGTTAATTGGGGCTGGCACAGCAGTGGGACAAGACCAGTAGCAGGAGGAAAATCCTTACTCCTTACATATGGCGCCCACGTGGCTAATAAGAACTTCCACTTAAAATTTAACAGAAGCTTAAGAAAGGGATTTAGAGACAAAAGAACAGAGACAAGCAAGGCTTCTTACTAACAGATTTTTCTGGGTTGGACTCTGTTTTGCTTGAGACAAGCAAAGATTTCCACGGCTCCTTTAAAAAGTTTCCTGACTCAGCATGAGTGGCAACAAACCACAAGGCTTTTAAGAAACTCTGCTAACAATTCATTGGTGTGTATGAGAGCTGGCAATGGTAGTGACCACATCTCCAAGTTGGCAGCATGCTGCTGGATGGCAGTGCAGACTAAGGCAGTGAGCAAAGCTCTCAGTGCTGACAGTGAAATAGCCACCACCATCTTTGATAAACTGCGGCAGAAACAACTATGACTTTCATTTTAGCAATGTTGTTGTTTACCAGATAAAAGATGCGTGGCCAGAAAAAGATAAAGATTTACAGTAAAGACAGATTAACATTAAGAAAAAGTGTTAAAGGCTTACAGTGTGCTTTAAAATATACGTAAACTTGGGAGAGAAAAAGGGAAAGAATAAGATGATTTTAAAAATACAGCGAGGAGTTGGGTGTAGTGGCACACCCCTTTAATCTCAGCACTGGAGAGACAGAGACAAGCAGATCTCATGTGATTTAAAAGTAAACCTGGTATGCAGAGTGAATTCCAGGACAGACAAAAGTTACAAAGTGAAACCCTGTCTCAAAAAATAAAAATAAATAATAAAAGTAAAAGAAACACAGTATTAAAAAAGCCAAGAAGGAGAGATTCTGGATACTGTACAGTGTTATATTGTCTTTGTATCTTTTGACTGATAAGAAAATAACAACAACTGTTAAAACAAATGCTGCTGGATCAATTCAATTTATATATTTTAAAAATGCCTTGACTTCGAATTTAAGTTCTAAGAACAAGTCCTGGGGAAAAATATTTCTATTTTTGTTTGCATAGAAAATGAAAAGCTGTGGATTCCTTTCTGACTAATGTGGTTTGAGCAAGCCAGACCCCCTGAAACAGAGTTCCTGGTGATCCAACATTCAAAACATCTTGAACAAGGCAGCTTTGTAGACTACAGCCAGGATTTCTGCATCTTCTTAGGATCCCCAATGACAACGCCCCCTACCAGCAGAAAGTAGTTTGGAAAGAACAACGCCCAAATTCCCAAATATTGTTTATAAATGTTTGTTCTCATTTAATGGGGTTGGTTATAAATGGTTAATGATCACAACCAATATCTTTTTTAAGGAAAAAAAAGGGAATTATGATATAGATATGAATACTTTGTTTTAGAATGGATTTTCATTTATTGATACAATTTAAGGCCAATTTTGTGATATGTATATTTCTCCTCTTGTTTAGGTATTGTGTTTATATAGCTCATTTAGAAATGTAATGCATAATGTAGTAAAGATTATAGATAATTACCTATGATAGCCAAAGCTTAGAGTTAAGTTAGTTAGGTTTTCAAGATACACAGAGATGTATTTGAGATATATAGGCATTCTTCAAAACTTTCAAAGACCTACAGAATATGGCATTTAAAATGGTTTAGGGTTTTTCTTGACAATGAGGCACAATTGCTCCTGGGTACACCACCTGGATCAGAAAGGAAGATGGACCTTTAAGAAAGGAGTTATGGAGTTTACTTCCAATATGGCAAGACTAGCCATTTGGACAAGATTCTGCTCTTGTCTGGACATTTTTCTGTATAAACTGGACATGCAGGACCCACAGGAAAGTGACTGCCAATTCAAGATGGGCATTGCTACAGAGTTCCTGCTTCCTGGAAGAGTCTGCCAGACAGTCTGCAGGACACAAAGAAAAGTGACTGACAAACTGCCAATATAAGAAGACAGTTTAAAGTTTCCTGCTTTGCTGAGGAGTCTGCCAGACACACTATGGCCTATGGGCTCAATATGGAAGATTACAGAAGAACTTCAGGTGACTGACAAGGCAAGATGTCTCTATCATTTCTAGAATTTATATACTATCCTTCCATGGTCTTTGAATGAGTTGAAGACAAATGGTTACGGTTATAGTTTTCCTTAGTTAAGATTAAAGATAAGTTATGTATAGAACTTTAGACTCAGAAAGATAGAATACATAATTGAATATTTTCTTAAATCTTACTAAATGTTAATGGACTAAATATTGTTAACTGTGATTCTTACTTGATAACTGTTGTGTCATATATTTTGCTATGCTAATGTTAAAACCCTTCTTTTTATTTTAGACAAAAAATAGGAGATGATGGGAGATGTCATTCTGTAAATATGTTTCTAATACTGGTTAATGAATGAAGTACTGTTGGCCAATAGGAAAGCAAGATAGGTGGGACTAGGAGACAAGGAGGAAAGAGGAAGTAGTAAGGAGAGTCAAAATTGAGAGTCTGGAGAGATCAGGATGCCATCCGCCTCTCTGGTAAGAAGAAAGCACGTGGAAATACATAGCTTAACAGGAATGGGTTAATACTTAAGACAGAGCTAGCCGATAAGAAACTAGTTCCTGGCCAACAGCATTATATCAAATACAGAGTCTCGGTGTGTTAATTGGGGCTGGTGTTGCGGTGAGACAAGACCAGCAGCTGGAGGAAAAACCTTACTCCTTACATTACTTGTTTAAAAATTTTATTTCCTTTCTATGGTTGACTTTTTCTTTTTAAAAGAACTTTCTCTCTTTCTCATCTTTCCATCATGTGTTTTCTCATTATACAGATACCCATCCCACACATGGGTGGCTCTCTGGGTTTTTATGTCTCATGCCTGGCCCACTGCTGAAATCCTGGAAGACAAATCTGAACTTTATTCAGTGGCTCTTCTGTACCGTACCAGGAACCATTTTTTTTTTTTTTTTTTTTTTTTTTTTGGTATCAAGCCAATTCTACTTATCATTATTGCCTCTTGAAAAGTGTCTTCACCAGCAGACTCCAAACTCCATGAGAGCAGGAAACGGCATCTGCCATATTCCCCAACACTAAAAAGAGGTCTTTGAACAGAATTAATGCTGGTTACCTGCATCATGTTATTGGTTCCATCTTTCTTTCATTTTTCTGTCTTTCCCAACTTTCCTTTTTTTTTTTGTTATGACGTCCATCACCATCCCTGTGAGGGTGCACAGGGCAGCTTTTAAATGTCCTAATGCTCCTATCATGAGATCCTATCCTTTTCAGTTTTAAGTGGCCACTACCTTAGATATTTTTCTATATAAATTTTAACTATATTTTCATAGTTAAATGAAATGTGAAAATGTTGCTGGCATTTGTTGCAGGATATTTGATCATACTTTGACACTCTAAGACTGTCAATAAATTTAATCCTGAGCCTGCGGTCAGGCTCAGGAATTAGCAATCGTGAGGACTGAAATATTGCTCAAGAAGATACCAAGGAAAGAGAAGGCAGGGAATTGGAGATTTGGGGATCTCTTAGATTTTGAAGTGTATAGAGGACAGCTGATTTTTCTTCTCCGGTTCTTGCATCTATAAGGATTTTATCCTGATATTTGACTCTCCAGTTTTTATTCATGATTGGACAATTTATATAAAAGCTTCATCCGGCTTACAACATGTGTCATGGAGTTGCCACTTCTGTGAGACACCATAGTTTTCGGCTTTTCTCTTTGGAATCTCGCTTTGTCATCTTCCAGGGACGATAGCACTGTCTGCATGGAAACCATTAGTGCTAAAATTGCCTTTTGGGGTGTATAGTGCCACTAATTGTCTACATGTGCACACAGGATGCCCTCTGCCTGCTCTGTCATCCAGGTGTCAAACATCGGTGCCCTCATCTCCTATCAGGCTCCCAAACACCTGCACCCTAAGCCCAGATTGTGTGTGTGCAGCACAGCTTCTCAAACACTTCTGTTTCTTAAAGTAGCTGTGGACAAACTGAAAAGACAGCAGAGTTGGTGTGACATCTGGGAAATCCTTCAGGAGGGAGTCAAGTAATACTGAATACTGAATTTCTCACACATTAAGAATAGGAAATATTACAATGCAGGGAGTTATGACTCTGTTTGGTGCCACAATGGATGGCTTGAAAATGGAAAAAAAAAATAAAAGAAGGGTTAACAAACTTAGCTTGGATTCACAAAATTATGATTATATTATCAGTTTGGTAATTCATATTTATATTTAAAAGAGTGGCTTGATAATTGTTCAAAATACAAAAAATCAATGATAACATGCAAGCCTTAGAAAGGCCTATTAATGAAAATGAGAAAAATATTTGGACACAGACAGAAGAATTTAGAAAAGAACCTACTGTACAACTGCATTATAAAACTAAAGAAGGGCAGCCAAAGGTTATTAGAAAACTAATCTTAGTTTATCCCATTACCATACAAGAATAACCAACAGATGATAGGCACCTCAGGGAAGGCCAGTATACTTACAGTTTGGCTTGAAGATAACCTCTTGGCCATATGTTGTCTAGCAATACTTGGGACAAGGTTGAAGAATTAGGAAAGTAGACTGGGTCTTTTATTAAAATTATACAAGATCCAAAAAGTCCCTCACTGACTTCTTGCAAAAATTGACTTCAGCTGTAAATAGAATAGTATCAGATGCAGAAATTAGACAAATATTAATTGAATTTTTGGCTTTGTAATGTGCGAATTCAAAATGTAAAATGGTGATTAATTAGTACTTACATGTTTTAATTAGGATTCACATGTTTTAATTGTGTTAAAGGTGGTCACACACAAAAAAAAAAGGATTGTAGGCAAGGCATTCCTAGAAATAATGTTTTTGCAAGAAATAATACAAATAGAAGTCCATACCCTCCCGGAGTATACAGAAGTTTTGTCAAAGGCTAACATTGGACTAACAAATGTCGATCAACAAAAGGCAGTCAAGCTAACCCTTTGCTGTTAGAAAGAACCTTAGGGACCATCCTATAGGCCCCAATATTAAATTTGTTTTAATCATTCACTCATATTGGAGAAGCTCTTTTGCAGAATAATTAAAAGATTTAATGCCTGTTGTTAAAATCTATACTACTCTGAACAAGCCAATGGGCTCTTTACAGCCTGGGATTCCCTTGCCTTCCTTATTCCTAAGGGATGGATTGTTATAGAAATTGCTTTGAAAGACTGCCTTAGATTCTTAAGAATCTAAGCAATGTTGGAGAGGCTAGCTTAAATGCCTTTCCCTTTTATGATATTGAAGTTTACCTTAAGTGCCATCCTAGAGACTTCATCCAGTAGCTGATAGAAGCAGAAGCAGACATCAGGTAAGCTCTGAGTGGAACTCCTGGAATCCAGTTGTAGAGATGGAGGAGGGATGAGCAAAGGGCTCAAGACCATGCTAGAGAAACACACAGAAACAGCTGACCTGAGCAAGTGGTAATATATGGACCCCAGTCGTAAAAAAATGGGGAACCAGCACTGGACTGTACCAAGGCTTTTGAATGTGTCAGTTAGGATGCCTGGGCAGTCTACAGGACCTCTGACAGTGGAACTAGTATCTTTCCTTAGTGCACAAATGGACTTTGGGAGCCCATTTCCCATGGAGGGATACTCTCTCCACCTAGATACATGGGGGAGGTTGACAGACTTTGATGATCCCCATGGAAGGCCTCACCAAGATAGAATAAATGACTGAATCCTTTCCCAGAATTTGCCAAATGATAATAGACTGGACATTGTGAATGCAATTCTTACTTGGTAAGTGCGCTTATTGTGTGTAGTTTCACAGTGTTAGAGTTAAAGCCTTTCCTTTTTGTTTAAACAATACCTGATAATTATTTTATAGTTTTACTATATTGAGCGTTAAGAGTTTTCCTTTTCTTTCTTTCTTTTCTTTCTTTTTTTTCTTTTCTTTTCTTTCTTTCTTTTTTTTTTTTTTTTTTTTTTGTGTGTGTGTGTGTGTGATATTTGATCACACGGTGACACTGTAAAATTGTTAAGAAAGTTAACCCTAAAGGAATAGCCAGGGTTAGGGATTAGTTTATAGTCATTAGCCATAGAGAAGCCAGGAATAAGGACAATGAAGACACATAGGAAAGAGACAGGAGGGATTTAGAGATTTCAAGGTCTCTTTAATCTGTGAATTGTAGAGAGAAACAGTACTGGTAGCTATTCCACTGTTTCTTGGTACTATCAAGTTTTTACCCTGATATTTGATTCTTGAGTTTTTATTGATATCAGAACAGTTTAGATAAATAATCCAGACATTTCTAAAATGATTGCATAGATTCCATAGATATGAGTAGGAAGCTCTGAAATTTTAATAATATTTATTCCAATCCAGGAATGTGGAATGCTGTGATATTTCATTGGGAAGAATCAAAGCAAATAGCATTTTTCAAATAGCACATTGCAATTGTCAATTGTGCTGTGTATGAACCTGGCAACCTGAGTCCTTGCTATGATATCCTAAAAGGTCAAAGAGAATTTGCAATCAATTATTTGAGTTTGTCTATATGAACAATCCTATTACCTGTAAACAAAAAAAAATCTTTTTATTACTCATCATCTGGAGAATTCTTTTTTTTTCTTATTTTACATATTGATCACTGTTCCCCCTCCTCCCTCCTTTCCTTCCGTACCTCCCAACCATGCTCCCATCCCACCCCCCTACTCAACAGGGAGGGTGATGCCTTCCAGGAGGGGTCAAGAAACACTGTCAAGACATTTGGTGTAGGGACTAGGCCCTCTGACCTGCCTCTAGGTTAGGGGAGTATCCCTCCATGGGGAATGTGCTCCCAAAGTCCTTTCGTGCACCAGAGATACATCCTGGTTCCACTGTCAGAGGTCCCTTAAGACTGCTCAGGCCTTCTAACTTAGACCCATGTTCAGACTTAGATCCCTAAGTCAGTCATCTGGAGAATTCTTATTTCTTTCTATACTCTTAGGTCACTGACAAGATTTCTAATATATTTAAACTGTGCAAAGGCAAATGGACTTTTGTTTTCTCCTTACTCTTAGGAATGTATCCCATTCCTCACCATCAAGTTAATTATAGTAGCTTCTCTGTATTGAAAAATTTGAGGACAATATCCTCTTTTCTTAGTTCTATGGAAATTTTTATTATAATTTTACTATAAATAAGTATTTAGTTGGTTCAATAGTAGTTCTATGATAATTTATATGAATATCATTTTCCATTTATAGCTTGTTCAAAAGATCTATTACATTATTTCATTTCCAAAACTTCCACCAAATTTGCATGCTTAGAATAAATCTCATTCCTCCTTGTTACATAATTATTTTTGTAGACTGGTGAACTCGATTTGGCCCTTTTGAATTAAGTTCGATTGCAATTGTAAATCTATTTCTGAAAAAAATATACTGGCCTTTGGTTTAACTCCATTTAAATTCTTCAATATCTTTTTGACAGTTCAGATGATAGTGATAGCATTAAATAACTAATATATTTCTAAAAGGAGACTATGAAAAGTTATGGTTTCTTCTTTAAATATTGATTCACCAGAGAAGACTATAACTAGTGTCCTTCTCAGATGGTTGCTCATATCATCTACACTATCAATTGTAGTAGCACAGTATCCCACCAATTGTTCAGAGTATTCCTCATCTTTTACTTCCCTGGGTATCACCTTTCTGTCTCTTATACTGTTCACTGAGTCTTTGCATAAAGTTTATAGGGATATATCTGTGTCTTCTCATTTAGTTCTTAGGGCTGTATCTTTTATCATTAGGGTGTAGCCCTTCTCTCTCTTCTCTTGCTGTACACTATGTCTTCCCATTTACCCTAAATTTCATTGGGATATATCAATTGTGTCAACCTGGTCTTCACAAAGAACTTTGATTCTCTTCATTTTAAACAATTTTCTGTCGTGTACGTACTTTGAATTTACTCCATATTTAATTAATTATTACTCTATATTTTAAAGTTTGTATTCTTTTTATTACTTTACTTTCAAATTATATTACCCTTATTTTTCTAACATGAAAATTATTGTAGCTTGTTTACTTATATCTTTCTTCTAATACATGCATTTAATGTTGTAAGTTTCCTGTGAAACATGGATTCCTGTATTCTACAAATCTAAATTGTGTTTTCATTTAACATTTCTTTGGCCTATATATAATGTGAAAATCATTTGACCTCCAGATATTTGTGTATTGCTGAGCTATGTTTCTGCTGTGGCTTCAATCCTCTATTCCCTGACAGCATTCTCTGCATGCTTTCTATGATCTACATCTTGAGATGATATTTGTCTGTGGACAGGAATGTGGTTTATCTTGCTGAAGGTCCATGTAATCTTGAGAAAGATGTATATTCATCTGTCTTTGGATAGACTAGTCTGACAATGCTAATTGGATCCAGATGATTGATGATGATGCTTAGATAAACTTTATTTTTACTGATTTTCTGTTTACCAGATTTAGCAATTACTATGAAGGAATGTTGAAATCTCCAACTGTGAAGGACAATTTGTCCACATACATTATAGATTTTTATGTCTTCTGAGGAACTGATCAGTTTCTCATTGTGTAATGTCCCCTTCATAACTGATAATTTTCCTCCTTGAAGTTGGCTTTCTATGAAATTAATACAATTAAGATACCTTGCTTTTGATTTGGAATGGAATGATAGATCTGTTAATAATCTTTCTTTCTATATAAAATAGATTTTTCAGATAATTGACGTGTGAAGGGGTCCTTGACCCACCTTATTAATGTTTCTAAACTAAACTGGCAGTGACAGATTTACTAGTGGAAAATTAGACATGTTGTTACAATAAGTAGACAAGTCATTAAATAATTATCTACTAGCTCATCATGGGCCTAAAGTATATTTTTAAACTTCTTCAAAATAGAATATGGTAATTCATTTGCCACTGGAAAATTTTGGGTGGACGGGAAGTCACTTTAAGGAACATTCAATGTCTTGCCATCTCTGTAACAAATCCCATTTTTCCTACTGGAAATTATTGTCATTTAGAAGTAATTTCCATGGTCTGAGAAATAATTTTATCTTCATTAAATTATCATTATGCTGTTTACTTGGGAATTATATGAAGTCTTAGAACAGTTTGCTTTTGGTAGACCCTTTAAGGCAATTTCATCTAGTCATATGAGCCAAGCAAGAATTCAAACACTTAAAGTATTCATTTCTAATCCTTGTATATATTTGTAATTGTTTTATTAGGAAAATATGAGCAAAAAATTAATAATATTCAAGAGATCACAGTTACTGGATGGTGACTTCAGTTTTGTCCCCCAGGGACTCGGCTTAAGGTTCACTAACTTACCATCCTAATTATGGTATCTTTTGTAGTAACAAGCTTGTCAAAATTTTTGTACCAACAGATTGCTGAATGAGCCTATATTTATTCTACTAATGGATGCAACCATTCATTTCAGTTTATTTCCTCAGCAACTGTTAATACATATCAAATTTTCCACTATTATGTTTATAACTCATCTATTTATCCACATGCAAATAACTATTTAAAATTATTACAAAATACACTCAAAGCTTAAAATCATCCAAGGTGTTATATTTCAGCATGCATGGACATCTTCCTATCTATAGTCATCTTTTCCCTTTCTTAAATATGGCATCACTGATGTATATTAGTTTAATTGAAAGCTGTCACCATATCATAGAGTATACTACTATGTTCTTCATTTACATAGGCAGTTGTTTACATTTCTGTTATACAACTTAGTAAGAACTCATTCTTTAAGAAAGACCCTCTAGACTGTCATTGTGAAAACTGTATCCAAAGACTTAAAAGCAGTTATAAACTGGAATGACAATTTTGACAATTAGGATGTATAATTGGAAATTAAACCTGACTGAACAATTTCAGACACTTTTAAAAGTACTTTAGCTATAGTTTATGTGTAGATACAAGAATTTTCAAATGTTCCTTCAAATCCATTTATTATACAGTACATGTTTTATAATGAATACTACAGGAATTAGAGATACTGAAATTGCAAAGTTATTCCGGTATCCATTTATTGAGATGAATACCATATAAACATTTCTGACATGCTAGTAAACACCAAATGAAAAGTAAATAAATTATCAGAGAAAAACTCAGTGTGTAAGAATATTTATATGGCCTATGCAAATTTCCACATCTACATGTACTGTTCTCTAAGTAGTGTGTGTTAACAAAGGTTGGACACACTGGCAGCCATTACTCGTAATTCAAGCCTACTTGCATTAGGTATGAAACCTTGAAATCATGAGGAGGGTATATCACTATGATCCTTTTTCTCAAAATATTTCAACTGCTGGACAATTAAATATGTGTGAAACAGATAAATGTTCATAATGAGACAGTTTCAGGAGGAAGTGATAAAATATGGGCATATGTTTGTGCACCCCTGATTTGCTAGTATGAATTCATAGACTCCATAAAATTTAAATATAATCATTTAAAATGTATTCCAAAATATCAGGTTTGCTTGAACAGATTTTTTAATTACTAAAGAAATTAGACACTACTTTATTCAGCATAAATTAATTTTAATAAGAAACATGCTCATATGTAAAGAAATGGATTATCATAAGAAATCTATTATAATAGTATATGCAGACAAATCAAAATCATAGTGTTATTTATCATGATTGCATCTGCAGTATTAAAAAAATCATGGAGTGACTACCTGCCTCTACAGCTTTCACATATGGATTTGAGATTTTTACAGAAAGAATTGCGTTATGTAGCCCTGGCTGACCTGAAACGTACTACATAGACTATACTGGCTTCAAAGATGTGCATGCCTCTGGTTCTGGAGTGATAAGACTAAAAACGTGCTGGTACTGAGCTCATGTGTATAATTTTAAAGACCCATACAACACCGTGAACTTGTATTACAAAATGATAACATCACTACCAGATTTCTATTCTCCTATTTCTTTATGCACTGTATCCTAGTTAATGTTTGTTAAGTCAATTAATATGTAAACTTTGGTGTCTTCTTTGTGGTTCTACTTTGGTTTCTTCTCTGTGGGTCTCACCAAGTTATCTGACTTTATTTTTAGCTATACCTTCAATCTTATTATATTAATTTCTTGACAATTCATCTTTTATAATTATCTCTTGTATTTTCTACTCCATTTTTAAAGAAATAATGCCTTATGTTTAGAGTAAAATATTCTGTGTTCATTGCAGACACAGTCTCTATACTGTCTTTTCTCTTGCTTATTTCTAGAAATAATATTTTGAGAATTTTGAAGAGAAGTTAAAACTCAAAAAGTATTTTATGTCATTTGCTCCTTTTATTTCAGCCTTCATGTTATTAATGTTCAAATCTCATTAGCAGTGCCAATGCAATCTCAAAGAATGGCTTACATAGTAGGACATTTCTATGGAAACCACTCACATCAGCTGTTGGCTGTCCTTACACAGGAACTGTGCTCCTCTAAAATGCTTAAAGGTTCATTATGGATGAATATGTTTTAGGATGTGGGGCCTCAACTTGAGTACACAATCCAAATCTAAAGGGACAAAATAGGAACTAAGGGCACTCACATCTAAAAGCTATGTGTGTGCCAAATTACCCAGATGACAAGTAACACACACTAGGGATTTCTCAGGATCAGACTACAAAAGATAGGTACAGCATTATAATGAAAGAAGAGTTTGTTACAGGATTTATCACTTAACTTTCTGAACTGGTAGAATTTATTTTGGGGCAGGAGGATAAATAAATGTGTTGGAGGAGAAATGGAGAAGAAAATACAATAACCAAGTAGTCTGCATGGTTTGGTATCTAATGCAGGTAGGCTTGAAATATTAGCAGGGACTGCCTGTGTAGCCAACCTTTGCTAACACACAGCTCATGAATAGGCTCCTGAAGACACTTCGACTTTGATCTTGCTTCTTTCTTGCATATTCAATCCCTTAATGATTAGTCTCAATTCTCCATGCTCATAGAAACTTGTCCTAAAAATCTCACACACTGTGTCTTCATCCAGCTCCATGTTAAAGATGAAACATGATATGCTTTGGAGCACCATTTTGGCATCCCCTGAGAAATGTTCTACAGTTTTTCTCCTTCCACATAAGTCCTCCAAGATGCCACAAGAATAAAATAGAAGCCTTTCCTAGGTAAGCCTTCCTTCTTGCTACACTACCGTCTAAGCTTATATCCTGGATGGACATCTCAACCTCATCTCTGATAAGAGCTTTGCTCTAAAAGTAATGGCTTAAATGTGATACTATGAGCACAAGGTCACAGATTCTTTTGATACATTAAGAATAGATATAAGGGGCTGGAGAGATGGCTCAGCGGTTAACAGCACTGACTGCTCTTCCAGAGGTCCTGAGTTCAATTCCCAGCACCCACATGACAGCTCACGACTCTCTATAACTCCAGTTCCAGGGAATCCAATGCCCTTACACAGCTGTACCAATGCAAATAAAAAAAATCATTTAAAAAACAAAAGAATAGATATAAATGCACTCATCACTTTAAAAAGTGTCACAATATTTTGGCAATATTAAATTTTTCATCTATAGCTGTTGTCGTTTTGAATGGACCAACATGAAGGTTCTGCCAGTTTGTCACAATATGTTCTTCAGTTTTTAAAACAGTAGTTTCTTCCCTAGCTGCAACCTGAGCATCTCAAGAAAAAAACTATTTTCTATACAAGCCTAGTTGCATTTTGAACTTTGTGATTCTGGAAAATCAGAATGTTGTTCAGAACTAAATTATGCTATCTTTAAATTTTAATGTTTTGAAATTATAATATAATTACAGTATTTCTACCTTCCCTTTCTTCATTCCAAACCCACCCAAAAACCCTTCATACTCTCTTTCAAATTTATGATCTCTTTTTTCATCAATTGTTGTTTCATATGTATCTGTATATATATATATATATATATATATTATGTATACATACATAATATATATATATACACCTATATTCCTATACAAATGCAGATGTGTAACATATTCAACCTATATCATGTTAAATGTATGTATATTTTCAGGGCTGACCATGGTATTAGATAGCCAACTGTTCTGTTCTTCCCTGAGGAATGCCTCTTTTGGCATTCTTTAATTGCCTATACTTCTTGTATAGTGTTGAGACCTCATGAGCTTTTCTCTATCCATTTTCAAATGCCTGCTGTTGTTGTCATCCTTGTTCAAGTCATATGTATAAATAGTCATGTGAGACATTATTGGTGTAGCTACTCAAATTCCTATGAGACACAATCTTGCAGCAGAACTTATCCTCCAAGTCTTACAATATTTCCTGAGGCTTAAGTGTAGTATTTGTTTTGTATAACATCTTTTTGAACCACCCTTCACAACTCTTCATTTTGATAAGGTGACATTTCCTGTAATTGGCTCCATGTGTTGAAAGTTTCTGAGGACATGTATTTCAAACTCAAGGCTTAGAGACCCCTGAGTTAGAACTGACCTGAATGTTTCCTGCATGGAAGCTAATTTTCATGGTATCAGCAGGCACCATATAATCTTCCAAAGGAGATAATCAAAAAAGAGTTCTAACAAGATATGATACCTATGAGTTACAAATATAAGCATTCAATAATAATCTTAAGGGTACAGGGGTTGTTTTTCATACTTCAGTGGTAACTGATAGTTCTCTAATTGGGTTGTAGATCTGCTCAACAAAGGGAAAATCATAACTCTTACTGGAAACCCAGGCAACTATCAGGCATGGACCTTGGAGAAGAGTTAACACTCGTACTTTATAAATCTAATTAATCCACAGCTATATTCTAAACTTTTGTCCTTATAGTCACACATAAGTTTATTTCTTACTCTTCATCAAAGAATGTTGTTCTGTCTTCTAAAGACTTTAAATTTCCACTTCTATGTATCTCTTAAAATTCTTGTTACTATCATGTAAATTTAACGTTTCAGGTTGTATGAACATTATGTCCTACCTGATTCCACCACTGTATAAGCTAAGAATATGATCATTTACCATTGAAAAAAACACTGCAGAGATTTCCCTACTTTGCTATAACATATCTAATAGATATTTCCATGAAGATATTTGAAAGTGCCTTTATTTATTACTTTGTTCTTTTTTATAAGTAAAAACAGATAATGGGTCTGTTATCATATTGAGCCATATTTTGGGTCAACTTGAATCTAAATGTCTTGGATTCTCATATTGTCTTATAAATAGCAGCTGAGTTTATAAGTAGCTTATCATTGGTACTTTTACTTCATAAAATGCTTCCTTCATAATGTGTCCAAAATTTTTATATATGCTTTTAGAAATTTCATGTAATATATCAGTTTACAAATTGTTGTAATAATAATTATTTTTGTATATTTTTATGTATACATGATTCCCTTATTCAATTTTCTATTATTAGGGCAAATTGCCCTAATAATAGTTATAAGCATTTGCTGCTCTTCCAGAAGAGGCAAGTTCTGTAACAGATGCTGAGTCTCTCTGTACAAACAACTGCCTGTAACTATCTCCAATGCCTTCTTCTGATCTCCTTAACCATATACACATATATATAGATATACAAAAATAAAAGTTTTTTTTTAAGTTTCTACTTCTAAATCTTTATGTTGGAAAAGTCACTTCCTTCAGAATATTCATTTTCATAGAAGACATACACCCTTGTCTTGAATGTTGCTACAACTGTATATCACAGAGTAATAGTTCATAATGAACAGAAACTCATTTTTATGAATCTATTAGTTTGAATTGTCTGGATCCAGATATTGACACAATGTAAGGACTTTCTTGCTATAATAGCACATTGCATAATACAGAAAAACATAAATCTGAGAAAGAAATGTAGGGTTGGAAATAACTTGTAAAAAGGAACATTTGCACAATAATTTGGGGGAGGGCATGCTACAGTGAACATACAGAATTCAGAGTCAATAAATGTGTGGAAGTCAGTTCTTTCTTTGACTATGTAGGTCTGGAGGATTGGATTGAAGTCATCAGATTTAATGGCAACTGCCTTTACCCACTGAACCATCTCACTAACTCTAGTAATTAATGTTTATAAGGAAGCCATTCCCACGGTCATGACACCACCTAGTCATGACCTATCACTTCTCAGAAGGTTCACTTCTTAGTGCTTTGATTACAGATTACGTTTCTAGTACTAGATGATAGGAGGGCATTTTCAAACCACAGCCCAACCTTCTGACATTTTAGATAGCCTTATAACACTAATTTTTTCTTAAAGTGTGGTTAAGCATTCCAGGAACAATATTATTATGGCATGGATAACTTGTTTAGTGCTTCTTTCCACATACAATTTATGGGACATTGTTAACTGAACCATGTAACTTTCCCTGTTACTGGTATCATCAGCACACAATTGAACATTAGCTATCCATTGGAAAAGCAGAACCAATGTTCAGATTACACAATGGAAAGATTATGAGAATTTTTCCTATTACAGACAGTAGATAAAATCACACTAAAGAAAAGGAGGGAAAAAGGAGCAATGAGAGATGGGATAGAATAAAAAATAAGTAAATACATGTCTTTAGTATGTCATAAAAAGTGAGAAAATCCTTGGAGTTTGTACCAAAGTCTGACTAGGGGGTCCATAACTACTTTATAGGGATTTGATGAAACTCATTTAACAAAACAAAGATACAAAAAGCCTAAAGACTATCTTGAAGAATTTACAAAGGTATTTTATGAGAGAGAAAGTAGACTCCTCTGAATGACTCAGAGAATCACACAAGAAAAATTATAAAGAGGCAATTTAGGGTGTCTGTGTGCAGACCATCATGTATATATATATGTATGAAACTTAAAGGGGGTTTCTTAGTATGTATCCCAGACAGACACTAAGGTTACAGTTTTTCCTCAACCACAAGTAGACTAGACAGGTATAAGGAAGCACCACACAACATGACCAAATTGTGTGTGTGCACGTGTGTGTATTCTCTGAAATTACAAGGCTTTCCTTCAGTTTACCAAGTATGCATTTGATGATTCTTATGATAGGCAAGGCCTTAAAGAGTGCCCAATGAAAATTTGTACTCATGCAGCTATACTGAACAGGATGGGAGACAGATGCTGGATATCTTATCTCACAATTATTGAATGAAAGTGTAAGTCTTGTTGTGAAGGAAAGATACGCAAGGCTGTAAATATTTTGGCAAAGGAACAGGGAGTCAAGAAAAGATTATTTGAAAAAGTGATATCAAAGCTAGACTTTGGTGATGTGACAAGAAATTGGTGAGACCTGAAGAGAGATTGATGTATCACTGAGAAAATAGTATGCAGACATTCTGTACAGAAGAGAATTCACCTCAGAGAACAAAAGAAAAAAACATGATGCCATAAAAAACCAAAACAGGGGGATGGCTGCATGGGGGCTAATGAACAAAAAAGAACACATGGCAACTTACATGAACTACAGAAAATATCTTTAATGATGAGTACTTATTAGTACATGAGTTCAAGCACCAAAAGCTTCTTTCTTCCTCAGAAGGCATCATTCTCTGTACACACAGCCAATGGAATGTGCCAATAAGAATCACTTCTTCAGGATCCAAAGTTCCTGTCTAACCAGACATTCACAACCAATGCTTATAATTTGGATGCTGTTAAACTCTCCAGAATAGATGAGGTAAGACTTGGGCATTGTGAAATGTGACTTTGTTATGACTATATAATCTATACTTCTGTGGGAGTCTTGGTATCTTTTGCAGTTTACCCACTTTTTTGTAAATTAAGTGTTGTTTTATTTCAGTAGTTTCTGTACAATGCTTAATAGTGTGGAAAATATTGGACCTTGTTTGTATTTGTATTTATTTTTAAGAGGCTAAGAGTTTCTTCCTCAATTATTAAACCACATTTCTCAACTGTATTAAGTGCATTTGTTGAATGATAACTTAATTGAGATTCATATATTTTAAAACAAAATGCATGAAAAAAACTTTCCTGTGATGATAAAAAAGATTTTTCTTGTCCAGTGCAATGTCCTCTTCCATATGAAGAAGGAAACTGGTGATTGGATTTCAGATGTAAGAATATAATGATGGGATAAGTATGGAAGATGGGGCAATGGTCTACATCTCTTAATTCCAGTGTCACTGTTGGGAATTAAAGAACAGAGTAAGCAAACTTGTCAAAAGTCATTAAACTGTCCCAGAATATAAGGCATATTTCACTCCTGCACATTCCTCAAAGTGGTAAAATTGTCTCAAATGCAAAATACAACTATGTACTTTAAGAAATCCTGACTTTTGCACTGGAAAATTCACAGATAAATTATTGTCCTGAAAATGGTTTTACACTTTGCCTTTGTTACCTTGTGTCTCCCCTTAAAAAATCTAAAATTTCAAATGTGTTTGAGCATTTAAAAAGTTGCCTTATTATAGAGGAGGTGTAAGTGAGAGGTGAATAAATACATGACACATAGTTGCTTCATTCTTATTGCCTCACCTAAAGCTTTCCTAGGTAGTCAAAGCCAAGTCTGGTGTTGAAGGTTCTTGCTCTGCAAGACAAGTGTCTTCTTAGAACAGAGTAAAATATAGCACTATTCATTATAGTGCCTTGTTCCCAGCAGAGACATGTGACAGTGCTGACAGGCAAAGAGCCTTCTCCTAGTCCTCAGCTGGAAACCTTACCAATGTGGTATAATTTGAAATAAGAGGAGAGTTATAAATTATACACCACTGTAATTAGATGTGAAATTGCTGCTCATCAGGTAGCCACACCATCCATAAAGACCTTCCCAGCTCATTGCACTGGACTTCTTAATTTGGTTCTTGGGAGGTAGTTAATTTTCTCTGTAATTGAAAGAATATCCATCGCAAATGATTTCTAGCAACAAGTGAATAGGGTGATGATGATTTGCTCAATTGGTCAGTGAGTCTTAAGCTTTTCCTTTATTAACTTACAGTGATTTCTTCGGGTCCCATAAAAATCTACTTGATTCCAGGAAAGGTCATATGCCTTGGCTGGAATCAGACACCTGACTGCATAGTGAAGGGTGGGAACGTTGGCAGATCACAGGGACACAAAGGCAAATTACCCATGGTAACCTTATGTTTATGACACTGAAAAGCAAATTAAGCAAAATGTAGATGATAGTATCTAAAATACCTCTGTGGATTGTAAATAAAAAGAAAAGAACTATTTGGGAATGCCCAGCAATGCCCAAAGCAAACTATTATATTATTTTCTTTCATAAGAAAATGAGTATGATTAGGTTCATAAATGATCAATAGCATAAGGAATATTGCTTGATGGCACTTGCCAAGCCAGTTAACCATGACCCTTCAGAACTGGACATTAATTATTTCACAGTTTAAACAAATATTTTAATCACTATGGGTCAAAGTTTTGTAGATCTTCAAATAATAACCAGGCTCTAATAGAATTCTGCCTTTTCTATTACCTTACATTGGCATAGCACCTCTCTAAGGAATACAACCAATTGACAGAATGTATCTTATTAATTCTAAAAACATGAGAAAAGGTCAAGAGAAATTAGAAAAGGATCTATCCATGCAAGGATACTCTGTACAGTTACCACAGGAAGTTCTTACTTTTTAAACGAAAAAAAAATTCAAATTTATTCTTTAAGTTTTTATTCTGTTTGTAAAAACTTAAAACATTAATTACTGATGTAGGTTTTGAATCAACAAAAACTTGTAGAAAATTTGCTTTATTTTATTTACTGTGATTTTTCTCTCCTACATTTTTTTACTAACGCAGTTTCCTCTCCCTTCACTCTACCCACCTCTTTTCCTTGCACCCCAAGATCCACTTCTCTGTTTCCCTTTAGAAAAGGCCCGGCTTCGAAGGATTATCACCCAAATATGGCATAACAAGTTACAATAAAACCAGGCACAAATTCTCATATCAAGATTGGACAATCTGGTAGGAGGAAAATAGCACCAAAAGCAGACAAAATAGTAAGATAACCTCCACTTCCACTATTAACAGTCCTACAAGAATACAAAGCCTTATAATCATAATGTATATACAGAGAGCTTAGCCCAGACCTATAAAGGATCTAAGGTTGGTACTTCAGTCTCTGTGAGTCACTATAATCCCTACTTGGTTGATGCTGTGGATTGTGTTTTTACAGTGTTCTCAAGACCTCTGGCACCCTGTTCACTAACTCTGCACAGGTGTGAGGACCTGCACATAAAACAAATGTCCTCTGTCAGGATCACCTATGGGCCAGTACCCTCAAGGAAACACAAATTAAAGCAATAACTCAAACATCATTTCATGCATGTGGAAACAGGATAGCACTGAATACTAGAAGACCATTCTGGAATAATATCCAAGCTTTTCATGGGGACATCTTTATCACTGACATCTACAGAATAGATAAAATGATTTTATTTCCAAAAATCATACACCACACACACACACACACACACACACACACACACACACACACACACCACGAAGGAGTTAAACTGGAAATCAATAATCCATCTGGCAATTAGAAGTTTAGTTTTCTACTACATGGGGAAAACAGTAATAAGATTTTCATTTAAAAATAAAGACATTTAATACTATCTATTTTAAATCCAAGTGATATATTATATTGAATCCATATTTTCCCATTTCCCCTAAACTTCTTTTGTTGTTGTTTAGCAACAGGGATACATGTAACTCATGGTAGACTTGAACTTACTTCATAGCCTAAAACTACTGATCCTCCCACTTCCACCTCTCAAATACACCGCCATATCCAGCTTCTAAACCTCTTACAGTTCCCCACAACAAGTTAATGCAGAATGCAGAATCTTTCATTATTAAAACCTACAAATTATTCTTACATTTTATATTCAGATTTGTTATTGATGTACAACTAAAATAAAGTATTAAAATAAACTTAACTGTCCCACTAGCATCAAGTCTTCTGTCTAATCACCTTACTTTCCTTATTAACCACACTGTTAAACAGGCTACAAAGGTTCCTGAAATCAAGTCTTTCTCCTGAGCAGTCACTGTTTAATTGGAGAGGAAAATAGAATAGAACAATAGTGCAGTAAAGAGGAGATCTCCAGGACTTATAGATATAAGTTGGCATTTAAAGTAAAGAAACAAATGATTTAACTCTGAGTATGTTGTAATATTTTCACAAATTAACTGATGGTGTGTTTTTGAAAAATGATGAAAACTGGTTCTGTGGTTTTCACAAAGAACAAAGAAATATTTACAGATGTGAGGTAAAGCCCTGAAAGGAGCAGTAGGTAGGTAACCTGGGATGTAAATCTCTAACTCCTGACAAGAATTTATTCATTTATAATGACATCTGATCCTAAGGTGGAAAGTGGATGAGAATTACTGGAGAGACAACAGTACAGAGAATATTAGATCAAGTTACTGCAGATGGATAGTGGAGACAAAAAAATAGTTTTTATGCTCTCTTCTCTACAAAAGAAACAGTGTGTTGTAACTTGAGAGCAATTAGAAGATACAATGAGGTTGTGGATTTGTACAAACTCCTGGACAGAACTGAGATTTGCAAGGATCTCTCTTGTCATGTGTGGGAGATACACCTCTAGAAAATTCTGTTGCCAAATACTTATTAACTATTCATTATTTTTTGAGGTTGTAAGGAGACAATTAAAGAAAAGAACTCCTAGTACTGAGATCATATTCTAATGCCCCATCTCTGTTCGTCCTCTGTGTCTGAGAAAGCTACCATTTTCATGTGATTCATCTACTGGAGTCCAAAGCACCATATCTCACTTTCTTTTTGTATCCAGTCATTCTACACTTTATGTTAAGTTTAGCATATTTTCTATATTTACTGCGGAGTTGAGGTCAACATGGGCATGCTAATCTTTATCCTATAAATAATGCAAGTTTTGGTAATCATAAAGTACTCAAACATGTTTATATTTTTTCAATAAAGCTTATATGAAACATGATATTTGAGGCTCTTGTGGTCATGTTTATAGTCCTAGTGATAAACTGAAGGACTCGCTATATAATTGAAAGAATGAATAATTGTGCAAGACATATTTATTGATGGATTGATGTGTTTGATGTTTCATAAAGTCACATACAACGAGAAATACTTGATTTTCTCTGTGTTCTACATGATAAATTTTGATATTACTACTTAATTATGTCTTTTATGAAAGGAACAAAAATAAAAAGTTTTAAATTAGAGTCTAGGCTCCCTATCATTATAGTTTCTTTTCCCTCATCACTTAATATTTTTGTGAATTTCAAATGCATGTAAAGAGTCAATTGTCTTATATCAAATTTGAATTAAAAATCCCATCTATTTTCATAAGGGGAAGATGGAAAAGCAAGAAAAGATGAGCAATCTTTCATATTCCTGTGAGTCCAGAAACACTAAAATCAAGTTCTATTTTAAATTTGTTTTAGTTAAATAAATCATAAAAGTAATCTTTGAGATAAAACTGCAATTCTCTTAATTAGAAGATAGGAGGCTATTTGCATCATATTTTTCAGAGAAGATTAAGATTATTCTGTATGTCACTTGCACTGGGGTTCTGAAAAAAATATTTGTAGAGTCATTATAGCATGTTTTCTTTTTCGCAAAACAAGATATATTTCTGTAATGAGTACGGGTTTTTCCTCCCACCGCTGCTGGCTTGTCCTGCCGCAATGCCAGCCCCAAATAATACACAGTGACTCTGTATTTGATACAATGATGTTGGCCCAGTTACTTGTTTCTTATCGGCTAGCTCTATCTTAAGTATTAACCCATTTCTGCTGATCTATGTATTTCTCTTACCGGAGAGCCGGCTGGCATACTGCTTTCTCCAGACTCTCCATCTTGACTCCTCCCTACTACTTCCTATTTCCTCCTTGTCTCCAAGTCCCTCCTATCTTCCTTTCCTATTGGCCAACAGTGCTTTATTTATTAGCCAGTATGAGAAACATATACAAAATGACATCTCCCATCATATTTCTTTATTGTGTATTAATACATATGCCAGCATCATTTTCTTTTTGGGTATGGTGGAATTGAGACAGGGTCTCACTCTGTAGCCTAGAACAAGTGGCCAAGCTGGACTGACTCAACCTCTTGAGTGTGGAGATTATAGGTGTGAGCTAACATTTTCTTTATTTTTTTTCTTTATTATATTTTTTTATTTTACATGTTGATGCCAGTTCCCTCTCCCTCCCTCCCTCCCTCCCTCTTACTTCTCTCCCTCCTCACATGCACCCTGACCACCCTCCCCTCCCATTCCCCCACCCCCATTCCACATGTAGGGCTATGCCATCCAGGTGGGCCATGTAAATCTGTCAAGTCATTTGAAGTAGGGACTAGGACTTCTCTCCTGTCTCTAGGTTAAGGGAGTATCCCTCCATGGGGGATGTGTCCACAAGTTCCTTTTGTGTACCAGGAATACATCCTGGTTCCACTAACTGAGATACCTTAGACTGCTCAGGCCTTCAAGCTGAGACCAATATTCAGGGGGTCTGAGTCAGTCCCATGCTGGATTCCCAGCTATCAGTCTGGGGGGCCCATTAGCTCCTCCTTGTTCAGGTCAGCTATCCTCTATGTGTTTCTGCAACCTGGTCTTGTCCTCTCTCTCTGCATCTGGATATTAGTTTGACTCAGTGTTTAGTTATGGGTTTTTGCTTGTTTCCAACAGGTACTAGATGAGGTCTCCATGATAGCAGATAAGTTAGTTGTTCATCTCACTATCCAGGAAGGGCATTTATGGTAGCCTTTCCACGGTTGCTCAAATTGTTAGTTGGCGGCAGTCTTGTAAGTTTCTAGAACCTTTCTTTAGGTTCAGTTTTCTCTTCAAACCAATAATGGCTCCCTCTTTTATGTTACCTCTCTCTCTCTATCTTCTATTTCTACCCTGACTCAATCTTCCTAGTTGCACATGCTTTCCTCTCCTCCCCTTCTCTTTCTCCCATTTCTCTCTCCATTCACTGCCCCCTCAACTTCCCATGTGCTCTAGGGGACTTGTTCCTTCCCTCATTTGAAGGGACCTTATATATGAACCTCTTAGAATACACTTTGTATCCTAGTTCCTCTGGTGGTGTGAATTATAGGCTGGTGATCCTTTGCTCTAGGTCTAAATCCATGTATATGTGAGTACATACCATGTTCCTCTTTATGTGACTGGGTTACCTCATTCAGGATGGTTTCTTCAACTGCCATTCACTTGCCTGCAAATTTCAAACTTCCATTATTTTTTTCTGCAGAGTAGTATTCCATTGTGTAGATGTGCCACATCTTCTTTATCCATTCTTAAGTTGAGGGGCATTTAGGTTGCATCCAGGTTCTTGTTATTACAAATAATGCTGCTATGAACATAGTTGAATAGGTGCATTTGCTTGTTCACTATTGATAGTAAATTTTGTTGTATATGTGTACTAAGAATTTTGAATAAAGAAAGCTTACAGGTCTGTCTAGGAGAATATGTCAATTGGTAGGTAATGAGATTTTTGTCTATGAGCATGCAAGTGGTCCAAGGATCTCTAAGACATGATGGGCTGATCCAATACTAGATTCCAAATTCATAATATTGATTTGGATGGAAACAGACAGATTTCCAATACATCCAGGAAAGGAAAAGTATATATTCTCTTTTTTATCTTTAAAAATTATATTAATATATTGATAATATGGAATAAGTAAAATGTATCATTAGGTGATTATAGCATCTAAATGAATTCATCACTTTTCTGTTGGAAAAAAATGAACAGAAAAATTAATTTAATGTGTATGCATGTGTTTATATACATACTCCCACCTGTATGGTTGTATACGTATGCAAATATGTGATCATGGGTGCCCAGAAGTTGATGCTAAGCACCTCTCTCAATTAGTCTTTACTGTATATAAATATTTAGGCAGGGCCTCTGAGTAGAATCTAGAGCAGTGGTTCTTAACCTCCCTAATGAGGTTACACTTTAATACAGATCCTCACATTGTGGTGACCCCCAACAATAAATGTATTTGTTTACTATTTCACAATGTATTTTTGTTAATGTTATGAATTATTATGTAAATATCTAGTATGTATATTTCCAATATATAACCCTCAAAGGGGTCATGATGCCCCATGTTGTGTTGTGAACCACTGATTTAGAACTTGCCAGTTTGGTTGGAATAGCTATCCAGCGTGTTCTGTGGAACCCCTTGGTCTATCCCCAGAGTTTTGGGATTACATGCAGGCCAGCATACCTTCTTAGCTTTTATGTGGGTGCCTGAGAAGTGAACTCAGTCTTCTTGCTTTCTTGGCAAGTGCTTTACTTGCCCACTGAAAAATCTCCAAAGTCCATTCCTAATTCCAAAGCTACGAGGCAGAAGATAGGATAAAAGGATACAAAGAATTTCTAAATTAATGCATCACTTTTTTCTTTAATTCTCTGGTTATTATTAGGAAATGATAACTCTATCGCCATAAAAGATTCTTCATCATTCTACAGCACTAATATACTATGTATGTTTAATAAATGTCATTGCATACGATTTTTCTTAGGTTATATTTTATAAATCAGATTCAGGAGCATATATATGTACATAGTCTTGGCATATGTGTATATATGTATGTATATATGTAATATTTGAATTAAAATATATATATACATATATATCTTTTATGAGAGTTTACATATGTATCATATAATTATAATGTAACAGCATACCAATTATAGCTAATAATAAATTTATGTTAGTACTTAATACCCTATTTTAACTTCATAAAAATAGTTTATCATTTATGAATTTTATACATGCACAGTTACTTTTTTTGTTTATAAAATAAGTGTACATTCTTTTATCATGAGAAAACTTATGATATCTTAATATTGAATTCAGAAGAACTAACAATTTGAGGAATAGTGAAAGAACAGTGTCAGGAAAAAACAGGAGTACAACCTTCAAAACTTAATGGACACAGGGATCAACTAAGAACTTGTTCACTAGACTTTCAGGAATTCATTTGTTATGGCCCAGGTGTGTCTCTACTCCTGATAGGCTTGCTGTAATCCAGCTGCCCCTGGCCTGGAGGTCACATTTTGTACAGCAACCACAGATAATTGTTAGTTTGGGCAGCAAATAGAATTGGACCTATTTTCACCATGATTTCTTTGTGTATAGAATGTATGTCTGAATTTTGTTTCACTTTGTTTATCCAGTGTTTTGTTCATTATTGATATGCCAAATCTTCTGCGAATTATAGACAGTGACTGTAACTGAATCCTTGGCAGTCACAAGAATTTATGTTGCCCGTGATGTGAAAATTAATTTATACTGTCAAACCTCAATAAAGTCTGCTTTTCAATCACAATTAGGTACAGGAATGAAACACCTTGTTTAGGGATGAAAAAAAATATTTTAAATAGTCACAAATATTTCTGGCATTTTTAAAACAGAGAAAAACAATTTAAAACTCCTACAAAATTAAACAATAAAGTTGAAATATTGTTACTGTAATTTCCACCTTCTACTTTTGTGATGATTCTGTTCATATTTTATTGAGACTAAGTTTTGGAAATAATAGTATTGCTTTCAGCTGTATCCAATCTTCAGTCTGCCAGGTACTTGCATCCTAAGATATCCATGAATGCTACCCAAATCACAAATAGAAGACCACACCTCATAATGTCAAAGGCATGGAAACCTTGAAACATCCATTAAATTCAGAACCCCCAATAATAACAGCAATAACAAAATATTCAGTAAATGAAAATTCTAAACACAGTACAATATGTTGTTGAGCCCATGCTCGCAAATCATGGAAGAGGGAGAGGAATAATAACAAGTGGGGCTTATTTGTCTTGAGACACTGTCAACAATTTCTGAAGCAGAATATACTCTTGGATGGCTAGAAAGCTTTCAAACCAGCAGCAAAAGGTGGAATGGAATTTGGAGCTAAACCTCTAAACTTCGGTAGGCTCCACCTGTAGTCCCTGATAGTATAGTCAGATAATCCCTTTCTCTCACCACCTCCCCTCTGGCAAAATCTTCAGCATTTTCTCAAGCCATTTTCTTGTCTTTCAGCAGCTTTCTCCTACATAGGCAGGACACTGGAAGTCCAATCAAAAGCATAAATCCATTGAGAGTTCGGATGATGTGGAAATTTGATCACACTGTGTGAAGATGTGTCTGTCCTTTCTTACCTGCTTAAGGCATTTTCTGATTGGTTAAATAAAGAGCTGAATTGTTGATAGCTAAGCAGGAGAGAGAATAGGCCAGATTATAAGTGAGAGGAACTCAGGGGAAGAATCTGAGAGGCAGGGATTTGCCAACCATATGTAGAGGAAGTGTGAGGTAGTGCTTAGGTACTGCCCCATGTGTCTAGGCTGAGGGAGTATCTCTCTATGTGGAATTAGCTCCCAAAGTCCATTCATATACTAGAGATAAATAGTGATCCACTACCAGAGGCCCCATATACTGCCCAGTCCACCTAACAGATACCTATATTCAGGGGGTCTGGGTCTGTCCTGTGCTGGTTTCCTAGCTATCAGTCTGGGGGGACATGAGTACCCCCTTGTTCAAGTCACTTGTTTCCATGGGTTTCTCCAGCTTAGTCTTGACCCCTTTGCTCATCACTCCACCCTCTCTGCCCCTGGATTCCAGGAGTTTGGCTCACTGTTTAGCTGTGGGTGACTGTTTATACTTCAATTAGCTACTGGATGAAGATCTAGGGTGGCATATAAGGTAGTCATCAATCTCATTTTTGGGGAAGGACATTTAAGGAAGCCTCTTCATTGTTGCTTGGATTGTTAGCTGAGGGCATCCATACTTGTAGATCTCTGGACATTTTCTTATTGGCAGATTTTGCTTTAAAACTCTAATGGCTCCGTGTGTTTTGATACCTGTTTTCTTAAGGTTTCCCAAATAGATAAGTATGTGGTTGGTTTTAGTGGAGGTTCCATGTGGCACCAAGAAGGAGGCATATTCTTTTGTGTTTGGTAGAATGTTCTGTTAAACCCAATTGGGACATAACTTCCATTAGTTCCTTTGTTTCTTTACTCAGTTTCTGACTGGTGGTCCTGTCTATTAGGGAGAGTGGGGTGTTGAATTCTCCCACTACAAGTGTGTGAGGTTTTATGTGTGATTTGAGTTTTAGTAATTTTTTTTTTTTTTTGTATTTAGTTTGACCTTCTTCATCCCTTAAATTTTTTTTTCTTTATCTGTATGTTTGGTGTATTGGTTACTGTATGGCAAGGGGACTTTATTTTTTGTCCACTCTATTTGGTATTTTGTAAATTTCTTGTCATGTCATTCTTTAGGTTGATTAGTACTTGAAAAGTTCAAAATGCAAGGATTCAGGGACCATATTCTTTTAATTATTTGGCACATGCCTTGCAAACCATTCATAAGAGTTCAAATATAGGTTTATATGTATTCCCTACTATACACCAGTACTAAACTTAATATATGTGATGCTACCAAAAATTGTAATTTGCTCCTGAAAGAATTATTAGCAAAGTTAAAAAGTCAGATGATTGGAGTTGCAGTGAAATACATAGGATAAAAGATATTATTGATGAAAAAATTAAATAAATGAAAGAAAAGTAAACTCCCTCAAGATAGTAGCACCTGTTACTACATGTCTCATCATCAGAAGTCTTGTGGTTCTACCTCTAGTTGATTGGACTGGCTAGTTTGGTATCAACTTGACACAATCCAGAATCATGTGGGGAGGACCCTCAACTGAGAATGTGATTCTAAAGATTGGCCTGTGAGCAAGCTTCTGGTACTTTTTCTTGATTGCTGAGTAATCTGGGAGACTGGCTCAATGTGGGAGGTACCACTCAGGGATGGTGGTCCTTGGTGCTATAAAAAGCAAGCTGAGCAAGTTAACAGTACCCTCCCATGGCCTTAGCATCAGTTCTTGCTTTCATATTCCTGCATGAGTTTCTTCACTGATTTCCCTTACTAATAGACTATGATGTAGAACCAGGAGGTGAGGCAAACCTTTTCTCCTCATGTTTGGCTATGGTGTTTTATCATAGCAGTGTAACCCTTAACTTAGGTAGTGGTCCTTATTTATATACTAGATTCAGCTATTCATTCTTGATCATGTTAAAATTAATGCCAATAGTCACTGTGTATTTAAATTATGTTTTATTTATGTTTTACATTGGGAGATTGGTAGAGCAATACACAGGCTGCATAGATTAAGAAAGCAGAGGAATAAATATCCAACAATATACCGTCATACACACATACATAGATCAAGGATACAGATGGTTAGTATATTTTGTTATGTAAGGCAATATGAGATTTAAGTTTAATCAAGAAAGGCATAGGGTAGTCATTAGTGTAGTTCACAGGGATCACAGCTAGGTAATAGTGATGATTAATTTTCTCCTAGTGTAGTATACACCACTCCTTTTAGCAGTATGAAGGCTATCCAGTAGGGATGGAGCACTGAAATCAATACCAGTTTATTTTCTACATTTTCTATGATTCAAGTATGTGACATTTTCAGAAACAGAGTCTTTGCTTCAATTTCTGGAGGGTAACCAACAGCAATAGCAAAAGTTTTTTATATTTATGAGTTGTAGTCTCATGAACAAAGACAATAGAAGCATTCAAATCTGTAATATATTTCTAGTTATTTAAACAGACTTCTAGTGATCTACCATTATACTCACATATTATGTCATCCCTTAAACCTCATCAGAGACCCTTCTTCATAAAGTGGGTGATTATTAATTTGGAGATTCAAAATTGTTTAAGGCACAGAGAATAAGAGACTGCAGGTGGTTTAATCCAAAATAGTGTATTGATATCACTCCCTGCCAAAGCTCATTGATCACTGTGAACAAAGAGGGAAAGTATGAACCGACAGCATGACACTATTGACAACTTAATGTCTGAGCAAGCTCAAGTCATACAAAATCCAAGCTTATATGAGGTAGATAGTCACATTAGTCTCCCCTTAGCTAAAGAGATAATCAGTAAATTTTAACTTTAGGAGAAAGGAGTGGAGGAAATATACAGTAGTATATTTCTATCACCAATCAAACTGGATATGTTTTCAAAAATAATATGAAGACACAAAGTTGAGTGGGTAGTGAACATAGACTTTGTTCTGAGAGAAGCAAGTGAAAGGTGATCAAACTACAATATATGAAATCAACAAAGAATTAAGAAATAAATGATTGATGATGATAGATTAAAAATACATAGGAATACACAGTGATGTCTCTAAAGAGATTCTATAATAACAGAAATAAAAATCTCAGGTTTTACTGAACTTCTAAACATCTTTTATTATTTGGTTTTATTATCCTATGCTATGAGGTCAATTCTCTTCTCTCTGAAATTATAAAGTTTGTTTGATTTTCAAAAGCAATCTTATTAATGGAGGTCTCAAAATTCCAAGATCTTCTTGTATATTTATATGAAGATTCCACATGTAGATACATAAAAATTAAGAAAGTATATTTGAAGTTTTAATTATTCCTAGCACTCCCACGGGCAACTTAAATATATTTCTATTGCTGTAGAAAAACACCACAAGCAGTGAAATTTACAAGAAAATTAGTGGGCTTACAGTTTCAGAGGTTAGAGTATATGACTGAGACGCAAAGGAATGTAGACAAAGGAAGATGTGAGAGCTCAAGCTGGACCCACAAATAGAAGGGAGGGAACATTGGGGATGGTCCAGTCCTTTGAAACCTCAAAGCCCACCCCATGAACCTTCGACAAGGCCACACTTTCCAAGTCTTTCCAAATAGTTTGACCAATGGGAACAAAGGATTCACGCCTAGGAGCCTACAGGGGATTCTCATTAAGGCCAACAGAAAGTCAGTGGCATTAATTATATCCAGGAGCTGAATATATGAAAGTATGCTGTCTCCTGTCACACCAGCACAGAGTCTAAGATTTCCTTTTTTGCTTCTCCAACTGAGCTTTGTCTTCAGTTTATCAGCTCTCATGTTTGTAAGACTATTGTACTAGCTGTTCAGTCGGTGTCCCTTTGTTAGTTTATAGAAGAGGAAAATTTCTTTCTTTCTGAAACATGAAACAAGTTTTTTTTTTAATTTCTTTTTTAATTTTTTTTTAATTTTTAATTTATTAAAATAGATTTTTCTTGAAATAAGTGGCTTTGATTTGCCTTCTCCTGATGGCTAAAGATGCTGAACATTTCCTACAGTATCTCCTAGCCATCAACATTTCTTTTCATTTATTTATTTTAATTTGAAACAAGCTTGTTTTACATGTCAATCCCTGCTCTTTCACCCTCCCACCCTCTCCTGTCCCCCCCACCAACCTCCATCCCAATCCCTTTCTGTTCCCCAGGAGGGTGAGGCCTTCAAGCCTATGACCATACTTGCCTTGAAAAGGCCAGGACTCCAGCTGCTGGCATTCATTTGAAAGCAACTACTGACCTAGACATAGAAAGGCCTATATCTGGAAATGGATATTGAACCCTCTTTCTTTGAGTCAAGGATAATAATTGATAGACAAAATCAACACAAGGGTTTCAGAGCTATGATGGTAATGATATTTTACACCAAAAGTGGATCATTTTGGAGAACAACAAATGATAAGAGTCTGCCATTAAAGGTAATATAAATAAAGTGTCTTCCCTCCATCTTCAAAATTCCATTTTGTTTTTCTGGAAGTATTTTAGGAGCCATTTGAGTGGGTAATACCAAGCTCAGGACACTTAAAAATATATTTCATATAACCCATTGGAAAAGAGATTTGAGATTAAAACTATCAGAAACATTACTCACTCATCTCCAGGTAATGTAGAAAACAAGAATTTCCTGTCTGGTTACTCTTGGAGCCATACCTAAGTGGGACTTATATGTGGCAAGTATCTCAAACAAGTGTGATCTCTGTCATTTACTGTCTTCTGTGTTAGTACTACCATGACAACAGACCTGCATTACTTTTGATATCTGATGCAATTCATACAGCAATCTTTTCTCAGAAGGGAAAATACTTAACACATAACCCAACTGAAAAATTAACTGCAATAAGGTGTGGCTGGTAGTGTTACAAATAGCAACACTGAGTTCTGTGCATCCCTCCATACTGTTGGCCACTTTGGCACCTTGATCTTACCTGGGTGGGTCAAATACAGACTGAAAGTGTGCTGTTCCATCAAATGTCATGCACACCAAGTGTTTGATGTATATAACTTATAAACTCAACGGCAAACCAAATCTTACATCTTCAGTAACGTGTTTGCAGGGAGTGGGCCAGCCAAGATATTCTCTGGAAGAAAAACTGTAAGGTGTGCAGCAAGGACTGCTGTTTCCTAGCATGGGTGGAGCACAGGTTCTTGTTTCCTACCATAGGTGCAGCATGGGTTTCTGTTTTCTAAAACATGGGTGCAGCGTAGGTTTCTGTTTTCTAACATGGTGGCAGCATGGGTTTCTATTCATAGCATGGGTGCTGCATGGGTTTCTATTTCCTACCATGAGTGCAGCCTGAGTTTTTTTTTTTCCTAGCATAGGTGCATCATGGGCTTCTTTTTCCTAGCATGGGTGCTGAATGGGTTTCAGTTTCTTAGGATGAATGTTGCATGGGTTCCTATTTCCTAACATGGGTACAGCATGAGCTTCTTTTCCTTAGCATCAGTGCTGCATGGGTGCACCTTGAATTTTTCATTTCCTAGCATGTGTTGCTTCTTTCAGGAAAGTCAGAAGATCAGCTTCTTAGTTTCCTTTCAACAGTCAACATTTGTAACAAAAAAAAAAAATTTCCTAAGATTCCTGCAGAATCCCATAGGTTTTTAAACATTTCAGTGTGTATCCAATGCTACCTCGGTCTGAAAACTATTATCAGAAAACACTTTAGGATAGTTAAATCACATGTTTTTCTTTATTTTTTATTTTCTTTCTATTTGATAATTTTCTTAAAATTTAAATTTGAATCAAACTTGTTTTACATGTCAATCTCAGTTCCGCACCCTCCTGTCTTCCTCTGTTCCCCCCACCAACCAACATCCCATCCCCTTTCTGCTCCCCTGGGAGGGTGAAGCCTTCCATGAAGAGTCTTCAAAATCTGTCATATCATTTAGAGCAGGGCCTAGGCCCTCCTCCATGTGTCTAGGCTGAGAGAGTATCCCTCTGTGTGAAATGGACTCCCAATGTTTATTCATATTCAAAATAGTTTGCATGTATCTTAGGTCAGTTCTTTTTGACAATGCATTGGACACACAACAAATGCAGACACTTCTTGGCACTGAAGCATACATGCTGGATTATAAACAATACATTTCAAAGAAGGCACCTCCCCCTCAAAACTCAACACATACCCTTATACAGTGAAAACTGGATGAAATAAGTCTCTGACTATTATTATAAAGGTAAGTGTCTGCAACAGTAAGTAGCATTGTTAGTACTGTGGTTCAATCTGGAGTTGGAGTCTTTTCCAGATTATAAAGTTTGATATAGGATAAGCATTAAATTTGACAAGTACATTTTCCAGTAGTTAGACAATATTAAATTCTATGAAAAATAATATAAGAACTTTTGGTATTTATTTTCATAATTAAATAAAATGCTTAATTATATTTTAGCTATGATCAATCCTTCCATATTCTGGAATATTGTTTCTGAAATAGTCCTACAAATACTACTGTTTTTAATTGTATGATTTTTTTCCAGTGAAGAGCTATATTTCCTTATTATTATTAATTGCATTCTTCCCATTCTTCTCTATTGTTTTTTTCTTCATAAGTATTAATTTAAAGTCTTGTATAAATTCTGGACCCAATGGCATTATTTTTCATCTTCTAGTTTCCATGTTTCACATCATTTTCTTCTTTTAGCAAATATCATGTGAAATATACAATTAATTTTTTTAAGTATAAACTGGCAGATAATTCAGGCTTCCTATTGGCTCTGGTGGCTTCTTTCTGCCTCCTCTGCCCAGCATTTTCTTTGTCTGTGGGCCCCACTTATGTTTCCTGCCTGGCTACTGGTCTATTGTGTTTTATTCATAAACAGATAAGAAAAACATGTATTCAGAAGGGCATTCTCCCATCAGAGAGAGAGAGAAAGAGAGAGAGAGACAGAGAGAGAGAGAGAGCATTTCTGGCATGAGCTCTTAAAGCCCACTCCCAGTTACACACACTCTAAAATGCCCACAGCTCCTAATACTACTCAAATAGTGTCACTCCCTGATGACTAAACATTCAAATATATGAGCCTATGGATGCCATTCCTACTCAAATCACCATAGTTACTCATTGAATAGTGGATATAAAACTGTTTTCACAATTTTTTTATTTTAAATAAATTTTATTTATATTACAAAAAAAATCTTGTTTACATATCAATCCCAGTTCCTTCTTGATCCCATCCCCCTATACCCTGCACTGACATCCCCATCCCATTCCCAATCCACTCCCCAGGGAGGGTGAGGCCTTCCTTTGGGGATGATCAAAATCTGTCAAATCATTTGGAGCGGATCCTAGGCTCTACCCCATGTATCTAGGCTAAGAAGTCAGTTAATGCACTAAGGAGTCATCCTGGTTTCGCTGCCAGAGGCCCCATGGTCTGCCCAGTCCTCCTTACTGATACCTAAGTTCAGGGGACCTAGTTTGGTTTTATGTTGGTTCCCTAGCTGTCAGACTGAGGTCCATGAGTTTGCACTTGCTCAGATCAGATGTTTCTGTGGGTTTTCCCAGCGTGGTCTTGACCCCTTTTTTCATCACTCTTCTCTCTCTACAACTGGATTCCAGGAGTTTGGCTCAGTATTAGCTGTAGATCTTTGCTTCTGTTCCATCAACTACTGGATGCAGGCTCTAGAATGGCATTTAAGGTAGTCATCTAGAAGGGCATTTTAATGTAGCCTGTACACTATTACTTAGAATCCTATTTGGGGTTATCCTTGTGGATCTTTGCACAATTTGTGACCGATTTCTCTTTAAATCTATAACGGCTCCCTCTCTTGAAGTGTCTCTTTTTTTTTCCATCTGAGACATATTCATTTAGGGATATGGAATGCTACAGAAACTTTACCACTCAACAATGCATAATGGTACATGCTTCTAATACCAACATACAGGATATGGAGGTAGAAATATTTCATTTCAAGGCCACTGTGTGTCCCAGGCAAGCCTGTACTACCACAAGAAGAAGGTTGTCACAAAAGAAACCATTGAGAAACATGGAAACAAAAAGGAAATTTACCAAACACTGGTCTTGTGGTAACATCACTTCAAATGATGAGAACATATGTAATGTACACAAATATAAAGAGACAAATTTATGTTTTATGTATGTGTATTCAAATCCATATACATATCTAGTGAAACAAACACAGGTATCAGAGAAGCATCACCCTTCACAATAGCCACAAACAACATAAAGTAACTTGGGGTAATACCAAACAAGTGAAAGACCTATATAATAAGAACTTTGTGGCTCTAAAGAAGTGTTTCTTTTCTTGCTCTCCTCTATTCTTCCCCTGACTTAATCATCCTCATCCCTCATGTTCTCCTCCCCCTCTTCTTCTTCCCCTCCTCTTTCTTCTACCTCCCTGCCCCTCTACCTCCCATGCTCCCAATTTGTTCAGGGGATCTTGTCCCTTTCTCTAATACTGGGGGACCACATATATCTCTTACGATCTTTGTTTTCTAGCTTCTCTAGAGGTGTGGATTGTGGTCTAGTAATCTTTTGCTCTATGTCTAATATACAATTATGAGGGAATAATACCATGTTTGTCCTTCTGTGACTGGGTTTCTTCTAGTCCATCCATTTGCCTTTGAATTTCAAGATTTCATTTTTTTTAAATATTAAATCTCTTCCTTTATTAGTTCCACACAACTACCTACTCCTACAAATATCAACAAATCTTTGAAGATATATTTCATCAACAATATTATATTTTATTACATATATTGTGAATGTTTAGTGTGTGGGGTGTGGTTGTGTATGTGTGTACTCACACATGCATTTATAGGCATGCAAGATGGCAGAACACAATATTCTTTATTTTTTTGAAAACAAACATTTGTAGACAATATTTGGGAATTTGGGCGTCTTTCTTTCCAACCTACTTCCTGCTAGTAAGGGGCGCTGTCATGGGAGATTCTAAGAAGATGCAGAAATCCTGGCTATAGTCTGTAAGGCTGCTTTGTACAGCTGTTTTGAATGTAGGATCACCTGGTACTCAGTTTCAGGCAGTCTGGCTTGATCAAACCACATTAGTCTGGAAGAAATCCACAGCTTTTCATTTTCTGTGGAAACAAAATTAGAAATCCATTTCCCCAGTAGCTTGTCCTTGAACTTAAATTTTGGAGTCAAAGCATTTTTTTTATTTAATTTATTATTTTACATGTCGATCCCAGTTCCATCTTCTTCCCTCCCTTTCTCCCTCCCTCCCTCCTTCCCTTTTATCCTCTCTGCCCTCTCACATGCACCCTACCCACCCTCCCCTCCCATCCCCCCACCCCACTTCCATATGTAGGGGAATGCCATTCAGTTGGGGTCATGTAGATCTGACAGTTCATGTGAAGTAGGGACTAGGGCTTCTCTTCTGTCTCTAGGTTAAGGCAGTTATCCCTCCATGGGGGATGTGTTCCCAAAGTCCTTTTGTGCACCAGGGATAAATCCTGGATCCACTGTCTGAGGTCCCTTAGACTGCTCAGTCCTTCTGGCTGAGATCCATATTCATGGGCGCCCGAGGCAGTCCCCTGCTGGCTTCCTAGCTATCAGTCTTGTGGCCTGTTAGCTCCTCCTTGTTCAGGTAAGCTGTCTGTCTCTATGTTGTTTCTGCCACCTGGTCTTGTCCTCTCCATCTGAGTCTGGGTTCTACTTCGACTCAGTGTTGATGTATGGGTGTTTGCTCCTGTTTCCAACAGACATTAATTGAGGGCTCCATGGATAAGTTAGTTGTTGATCTCAGTATCCAGGAAGGACATTTATAGTAGCCTTTCCACGGAAGCTCAAATTGTTAGTTGGTGGCAGTCTTATAGTTCTCTAGACCTTTCTTTGTGTCCAATTTCATCTTCAAACCAATATTGGCTCTGTCTTTTATGTTCTCTCTCTCTCTCTCTCTCTCTCTCTCTCTCTCTCTCGTGTGTGTGTGTGTGTGTGTGTGTGTGTGTGTGTGTGTGTGTGTGTGTGTGTGTGTCCTGTCTTCTATTCCTAGCCGGGCTCAATCTTCCTGGTCGCACATGTTTTCCTTTCCTCCCCCTCGTTTTCTCCTACTTCTCTCTCCATTCGCTGCCCCCCCCCACTTTCCCTTTGCTCTGGGGGACTTGTCCCTTCCCAGTTCTGTGAGGGACTTTATATGAATCTCTTAGAATACAACTTGTATCCTAGTTCCTCTGGTGATGTGAATTATAGGCTGGTGATCCTTTGATCTAGGTCTAAAATCCATATATGAGTGAGTACATACTGTGTTTCTCTTTTTGTGACTGGGTTACCTCATTCAGCATGGTTTCTTCAAGTGCCATCCACTTGCCTGCGAATTTCAAGATACCATTATTTTTTTCTGCAGAGTAGTATTCCATTGTATAGATGTGCCACATCTTCATTATCCATTCTTCAATTGAGGGGCATGTAGGTTGCTTCCAGGTTCTTGCTATTACAAATAGTGCTGCTATGAACATTCTTTTGAATATCAAAGAAGAACTTCATTCTCTCCTTCCTTCATTTATGTTTGGAGCTGAAATTCAGCTTGCCATACTCAGTAGCAAGCACCTTTATCCACCGATCCACCCCTTTGATGGCCCTGTGGTTAAGAACTCTTAGCATGTGCAGAGGATGTTGGCTTGATTTCAAGAACCCACATGTTTCACTCAAGTTCTGGTGTTTTGATGCCCTCCTCCCACATTTGGAGGCACCAGGCTCAAATGTGTTTGTCATACATACATGCATGCAAGCATACATACACATAAATAGTAGTATTTTTTAATTAAAACAATAATTAAAATGCAATTTACCATGCTTACTGGAATGTGTTTCATATAGCTTTAATGTGGTGAAATTTTATAAATAAGTTTTTTATACAGTTTACTTAACATAAAGTATTTTTTACTTTTTTTTACAGTCTTTTTAACATTTGATTTTGTACTCTGGGTTCTGACTTTATATTTAATATCTTTATTTTTCCCAACTGCTTTATGATTTCATTCTATTATAATTGTAAATGGAGCAGGATTAACAGTTTTGATGCCTTTAATTCCTTTACTCTAATAATTCATTTTTTAAACTCAGCAGATACACTTTCTTTCCTGGGTAATCAGTACTAATTATAAAAGACTTTCATTTTTCCATGACCAGATGTAAATATGAACCACAAGCCAGAGAATTCTTTGCTAATAAAAATATACCCAGAAATGGCAGCGATGATTAAATTACCATGCCTGGATGTTAATATAACTATAATAAGTATGCTCAATATGTTCAGTGGGTGAAAAGGAAAACAAACATAATGAGGAAAGAAAGCTGGAAGATAAAATAAATGCCAGATGGAACTTGTAGGGATGAAAAATATAAATGAAATGAAAGTATCACTTGGTAAAATTAACTGTAAATTATACTCTGAAGCAGAAAAAATTACCCAAAGTGAGTTACACAGGAACAAAAAGTCTAAATATAAATAAAATATCATTACCTTGTGCCTTGAAGATAATTTAATGATAGACATACACACTGTCCAAAAAGTCATTGTCAGGATCCTCCTCATATAAGAAAATCTAATTCTCAAGGAACCATCAGCAAGATAAAGACATAGAAAACTATGATCTTCCCTTAACTCCTTGCTGATGAGAAGAGAAAGTCTTAAGTAAGTGAAATATTGAAAGAACATTAATCATACAAAATATAAAGATAAGAATTTCTGTACACACCAAAAGAAGAAATTTTAATTTTACAGCCAGCAGAAATAGGTTTCAGGCACCAAAGCAAAGTACAAACATTTCAAAAGGTGAACTGAGATAATTTGTTACTAACAGATTACCACTAAAAGAAAGGTTCAAAGCAGCCCTTTAGGCAGAAAAAGAATTGACAACTAATAATTTGAAGTATGGAAAGGAATGGAATATATTGCCAAAAGTAGGTTGATATAACATTTGTATTCTTCATAACTTACTGTGTATTAAGAAATCCACATTCAATCAACTCTTCTGTGACCATCAGCCCTGTTGAAAACCTGAATCACTTATTTCTTTTGTAGTACTCAGAAATGCTACTTAACTTGCCTGTTTTTTCCACCTATAAAATGAAAATGAATTCCTGTCTCCTCTAATTGTTTAATAGTTACACCATAATGGCATTTCTTTTTTTTATTTCTTTTTATTATTTTTTTCCTTTACATGTCGATCCCTGTTCCCTCTCTGCCCTGCCCTTCCTCCCTTGCCACTGACCATCCCATTCCCACCCAACTCCACATGGAGGGTGATGCCCTCCAGGAGGAATCATTAAAATCTGTCAAGTTATTTGGAGTAGGGACTAGGCTCTCCCTCCTGCCTCTAGGCTAAGGGAGTAACCCTCCATGGGGAATTTATATAATTTAAAGTTTGGGATGGTTATCAAGCTCATATACCACTTTACCCCATGTCATTCTAATTTTAGCACATGTAGTGTTTAAACTGTGTGTTCAGACATTATGTATGAAATAGTAATGTATAACATCTTATGGCAGGATGTCAAAAACCCAGTTTCTACTTTTTATAAATGAAAACATATTATGGTATGTCTACAAACATCTATATAGTAGCAGAAGCATAATAAACATAGTAGAACTAGTGGTAGGTAAAATATGTTGGGAGAGGGGTGTGTCATTTTTGTCAGTGGGGTAGTTACTGGTAAATTGTTTTTGCCCCACTAAATAACGTCTGACCCACATTCAGGCAATTGAATCATGTAGAAGAAAGAAGATACAAAAGGAAGATTTATGCTGGGCAGAAACATTTCAGTGGGAGAGGAAATAGAGAGGATGCATGTAGAAAATAAAATGACTAAAATGTATTGTATAAATATATGAAACTGTCAAACAATAAAAAAGTGAAGTCTTTCCAAAGAGTTGCAATAGCAGAAGGCATCTAGCAAAAGAAGCATTAGCTGCACAGAGTAAATGTCTCATAACTATGCCAACTGAAAAGCATTGTTCTTGAGTGGCAGCCCAATGGAGAGATGTTATAACTAGTCTCGGGAGACGAGTATAGACACTAACTTTTTACATTGGCTTAATTGGTATTATTTTGGGAAGTACTAATTTGTTCCACACACTAAACTGCAGAAGTAAATGGCTCCTCGAGGGCTTTCATGGCTGCTGGTAGACTAATCCTAAGCAATGGAAGAATGAATTAGATTTTCTCTGAACAAATGTACAGATTAAAATCCTTTTAGTGCTAGATACCATAACGAACAAAACATACAAAATCTGCTTGACAAATTAAATATATCAAATTCCATGCTGAAGTGATTTTCAGTGAAATGCTTACTGATGGTATATCAGAAAAGAGAGATGATGATTGAGATATATCATCCATTGAAAGTATATATGTTCTGGTATATATTGACTGATCTAAAATAACATGGCTGGTAATCTTTAATACTGAACAATTTTATTTAGTTGGCCATTAAAAATGTATTTGAACACATATGTTGATTAGCAATCCTGCATATCTCTACAATTTACTTATGAAAGCAATGTATATGAATGAAACTTAATCCTCTTCGAAAGTTAAAATTAGTTGTAATCTTTTTAATCTGAAATTAGCATCAAGTATGATTGTTGATAGAGGTAGATAATCTTAAGAAATCTCAATAAAACAACATTAGAAGTATCAAAGTCTTAGTAAACTGTGTAATAAATCATTCAAATAGTGACAGAATGATGTTACTCAGTGCTTCCTAATTTAGAATTAAATAATATGTCAGAAATACACAAATTCTCTACAATGGAATGGTGACCTCAATATATTATACCCCTAATAAGTAGCATTAAAGATAACATTAGTAATTCTACTTGTTATTATATAACTTATAGGCGTTGCCTTGGAGAGTGATTCATTAGAAATAGCTCTCTCCAAGTAAAGATGGTAGTTTGTTCCCAACCTGTGTTTGTGTTAAAAGAAGCATTTACAATATTCCCAACAGCCTAAAAGTCCTACAGATTTCTTGTCAAATGTCACATGTCCTCAACCAAATACAATTTAAAATGTAAGAACCTATAACGTAGTGCCAGTGCTAAAATCTATTTCATGAAATGGGCAAAGTCCTAGAGATTTAAATGAGAGACAAGACATTGGGCCATTCCTTCAACGGCAATGTTAGAATGTCAAATGCTAAATGCCATTTATTGGGCTTATATACTGACATATATATATATATATATATATATATATATATATATATATATAAAAGCTTATATATGGCACAGTGGAAGATAACAGGATTTTCAGGCTTGGTTCCTCCCTACCAGGTGTGTATTCACAAAACAGGCAGAATACCAATGATAACTTTGGGGAGGGGTGAGGGAGGAAGAGTACCAATAGAAGCTCTAGGGAAAGACGTTCAGGCCAACTTGGGGGTCCATGCAGGGCCCTGCATCAACCCATTCATATTCATTCTTTGCTATGTAACTAGAAGTTTCTTTTCTGGCCACCCGTTCCCCAGTAACGACTATGAGGCTTAATATTAACTATAAGCAGTAAAATGAGCTCAGGCTTATTTAACTAGCTCTTACATCTTAAATTAGCCCATTTCTATTAAACTATATTTTACACCGAGGCTCCTGGCTTGTTACCTCACATGTTGAGTCTCTGATAAGTGCAGGCATATCTGAGTTGGACCTCTTTTTCACTGTATCTTTGTTTGCATTTCCCACCTGTCTCTAATCTGCCTGGCTATTGGCTAAATTAGCTTCTTTATTAACCAATAGTAATAAAACATATTAACAGCATACAGAAGGGCTTCCCACACAATGACTTCTTTTTAATGTGAAGTCCCAACAATCAATAAGTATTCTCAAGTCTTGTTTGGATGCCCAATCAGAAGACTGCAGCACTAACTGACAAACACCAGATCAAGTCATCAAAAGATTTGAAGGGTAAGCATAAGTCTTAGAGACTTAATGCTAGAGGAACTAGACTATATTATATTAGGAATAAAATATGGCCTCAAATTTTGGTATTAGAAAATGATAGGAGAGAGATCCAAATATTTTCCTGATTGGCATCACATGTTAAGTATAGTGCTTGAATAGATATTAAAACTAAGTGACACTAAACTTTTAATGAGACTTGACTCACCAAGGTAAGAAGCATGATTCTTGATCCTCTCTGCTAACCACAATTCTTTGATCCTGGAAATAAATTGACCAACTACTTCGACACCATGATGGGTATTAAAACAGAACAACATGAAGGGCACAACATAATAACCATAAATACATAATAACAATAAAAACAACCAAAATAGGCTTTACTTTATTAAGATTAAATTAGATTCATTCTGGGAGTCTTAGAAAACCCTATTGTAACAGAAATGTGAATTAGAAAGTAACCACATCATAGAGAAGTGATCAGAGAAGTATTTTCATTTACAGCACACTGAGTCTACCTTCCCTCTGAGAGTCAAACAACATGATGAATATGACCAATAAGAGGAAAACTCAGTCATAAGGATCAGCATCACCTATGGAGTCAGTATCCTCTATGCTATGTTCCTATGAGGAATATATGTATCAAGTGGCCAAATAGGCAAGAAGCAACCAGACAGACATTCAGACATCTTTCCAGAGGCATGGGTATCAGTGAAAATATAAGAATACTGTTGATACTGTTCTGATAAAAGAAAAGAATGAATTGATTTTTGTTCCATCGTCATTTTATCGACTGTTTGATGCCCTGGAAAGGAACAGAGTAAATTGGGGCACAGGTGAAGGGGGAGGAAGGAGAAAGAGGAAGGGAGAAGCGGAGGGAGGATGAGAACATGAGGGATCAGGAAGGTCCAGTTAGGGGAAGAATGGAAAAGGAGATCAAGGAAACAGATAATAAAGGGAGCCATTATGGGCTTAATGAGAAACCTGGCACTAGGGAATTCTCCAGGAATCCATAAGAATGACCTCAACTAAGAATCTAAGAAATAGTGGAGAAGAAAAGAATGAAATTTAAAATAACCTTGAAAAAACAGCAGATGCTTTACAGAAAAAGACATATGAATATCCAAGAAATATATTTCATTCTTGAAAAGTTTTGTCTTAATTGCTGCAAATTCACATTTCCATTTTTCCACTCCCTGAGTATGCATTAGCCTCTCTGTTTGATCTGTTATAATGGAAATCTATTTTTTAAGTCCATTTTGCTTTCAAATTCTCTGTCTGAAAATTTTTTTTCTGCAGTTGTCACCCATAAGCTGATGAATACTGAATATTTTTGTGCAGCTCAAAACCCTCCTTCCAGAATCTTGACCACATACCACCAATTATTTACTAGTCCACTCCATTTAATCGAATTACTAACATCCCCACATAAACTTGACTAAATTATGTTCATAATCTCTAGTTGGTGTACATCTGCTGTGCTCCTTTTATTGATAACTAAACAAGGAATTCAATTGTGTCAACCTTCTCCCTCATTCCTTCTCTTCTTCCTACACTTTGACCAACTGCAACCATTAAAACAAAATTATGAATTTAATGCACCTGACACAGATTTAGAATAAAAACTGCAAAATCTTTTTTGTAGCTATTGTTTGGATCTTTGAAGTAGCTTTATGCTGCATGTTTTGAACTCCAGAATTAGAAAGTTTAGGTTTAAAACCCTGCTCTTCCATGCAATGGTGAAGTCAATTGTGTAAGTACTGTAATTGTCGTACTGACTAGTTTGTTAATAAAATAGAACGACTATAATAGTACTTAACTGAAAGTGTTCTTTTGTGTCCGAAATGTCTTACACATAAGCAAAATATATACAGGAGTAGATAAGTGGAACATGATAAGTGTCCATGTGATAACCATTTCTGTTAATGCAATCTAGATGTCAAATGTTTTTGCTGATTCCAACTTATTCTGTCATCATCTTTGTCCACATAACCATGCATTCTCTACTTAAATTACTATGATAATCTCTTTTATTCTTTTCTTGCTATCAGTCATGACCTTGGTCCATCAGTTCCCTTATTCTAAATTCTTCCTAAGAAGTAGCCATTATCCCTTACTCTATTGATATTCCTCAGTGACTTTCTTTTTCTCTAACCAAAAAAAAAAAAAACAAAAAATCAAATTACACAAAATGTTCCATAAACCTACTCATGAACTTACTTTCTGTACTTCTCCAGCTTCATTTCTAATATATATTTCAAAAGCTGCTCAGAATTTTGCTCAAAACAAAAATACAATGTAAGTTTCTTAAACAGACAAAGCTTGTTCTCCATTAAAAGGTTTTGTCATTCTGGTTCATATGTGTGGAATTATTCCCTTTCAGCAAACTTATGTATAGGAGATCTCCTATTTACCTTTCATTATTAATAGTTTTTTAACATTTATTTTGTGTATTATGTGTGTGTAGGAGAAGGACAGGAATATACTCTGTGGACTATGTACTTGTAGTTGTCCACAAAGCCAAGGGAAGGTGTCAAATAAGCTCACTTGTATTTGCTATTATGCAGAAAAGAAAGAGAAATAGATAACATCAATGATAAGCATAAAATCTCAATGAAGGAATAATAGAAGTTGAAACATTCTTATAAAAGTTTTCATGCTGTATATTTATCCGTGTTAAATGCAATCATTTTATATAATCATACATTAACATTTACAGTATTATTACCACAATTTAGAGATAATACATGAAGAAAAATTTCAAATAATGGAACTTAGACACAAATCTGGTCTCGACCATTCATCATTCAAGGATTCACTTATATTCTGTATTCTCTCATACTGGGACTGGCAGCAATATTCTGAAGCCCACTGACACTTATTGGAGTGCACCAGCAGAAAAAAGTGAGTGACCAAAAAAAAAAAAAAAAAAAAAAAAAAAAAAAGAAAAGAAACTACCCTGCCTCCAGTCAAGAAAATGAAATCTCTGGTCTGAGTGGAGACTGGTCATGGAATGGACATCCAATTGTGATATCTCAATAAAGCACAGTATCTATCTAGGGAAGATAGATACTACTGCACTGTTCCTTCCCAGAATTCCTGACCCTAGTGCAGAAGCTTAAGGGCCACTTCCATAAATCTGCCTGTTACGAACCTTTTCTTAAAATGTTTGGTGTACCCCGCAACATTTTAAGCTTCCTTAGTCTTTATATAAATCTTCCATTCCCATAACATATAAGATTGTTAGCCAGGTATCTGCCCTCCATGCCACCTTAAATGGTATGGCTTTTTCCATTCTCTCATACATTCATTTCTTCTTGACAACATCTAAACTTACAACTTGCCTGCCCTAGTATTTTTTTTTTGAAACTCTACAAAAATTTCACTTAAGATTCCATTTGAGTAAATTCTTAAACATCTTTAATAATGAAACCAAGATCCTAAGATGGGGTCCCAGTCTTCCCTGTATCACCATTCCAATGCAATTCCTGTCTTTATTCAATTATATTTAAAATGGATGCCTTACAAAGAAGATAGATATTAACATATATTTTACCTCTTAGTCATAATAAATTAATTAAATTTGTTCATAAGTAGAGAGGAAATTTTGTTATATCACCACCACCACAATAGCATACTGCCAATGCCAAAACAATTGTTTAACTTAAGAACTTTAGTCATCACTATACAAAATCCTAACATCACAATTTATAGTCATGTGTTATATAAATGTATATGTATCTAAAAATGAAAAAAGTCTATTGCATAATGCAGCTTCATTTAACTTTTCTGGTGACTGCTTTATGACAGTGACCTACATGGTCTGAAAATGTAATGTGACAAAGAATATATCTGCTTTCCATTCCAAGGACATTCTTGAAAATGAGCTGTAATATTTCAAGAGTTTTATCCTTGTGAGTAAAACGTTAATAAATAGATAAATCTTTAACACTTGCCAAGTCATGCTCTTGTGTTCAGTAGAGCTAAAGGAAGAATGTAAAGCTGAAGGAAAAGAAATAGAATAAAAAGTTTTAATATTGTCACCACTATAATTTACTATAAGCCAAGAAATTATATTTGTTCAAGGGGTAAAAGACACTCATTTTGGAATAAGTTGTTGGTATGTTGCATCTACAAAGAGTCACAATGAATGAGCCACCAATACCAATATAACAGGATGAAATCCATGTTGGCATCATTTCTAGAGTGACCCAGACATGTAAGGTGATTGGATCTCATATGTCTTTCTGCCCATATCAATTATACTGAAAGCATATATATCAGAGAAGAGAAAAGTAAACTCCATTGGGCTTTACTCACAAGTAATTAGAGAGGAAATATTCAGTAAGTTTTATATTGCAGCTTTTTAATCACTTACCTTAAATATTATTATATTGGAATTGATATGTCTTGATTTATAATTTTTTATCTGATATTTGTAATTTCATATATTGAAAATAATAATTAAAGTGTAATATAAGTTACTTAGACTCTGTTAAAAATAAAAAAAAATTGTTTCCCTACATTTTATCTTCTTGACAACCTTAGATTAATAATCAAAATCCTATGACACAAAACTGTTTATACAATAATTTTCAAAGATCTGAATGAGCAAATGACAAGGAGAGTCATAGTAAATGGTAAGGTGGAAGTCCAACCCAGAATCCTTCAGACTCGGAAGTTCTGCTTTGAAATATTCCATATTCTATAACTTATCTTGAATATTATGCAAATAGTAATATGTTACAGGAAAGTTGTAATCATAGGAACCATGGATTATTCAACTTTGCTCAAGTTAGGCACAAGAACTCAATCTGTCTTTCATCAGAACAAAAACATATGCTTTAATTATTCCTTCTGTTACTCAGTCATATTTCAAGCTACTCATATACAATCTTTATTTCCCATAGTCCCATACTAGACATAGTGTTGAACCACAACATATTTTTAAAATACTCCCCAAAATAACTGAGTGAAATAGCACTATTTTGGATGCCTTCTTTTAATGTGGAACAATAGTGGACCAATAATGTAATATAATTACACTTTGCATAAACTGTATTGCTTAAGAATTCTTAAATTAAAAGTTCATTTAAGTCCTTTATGATGACACAAATTCCATTTGATAGCTGCCACAAGAATCCTACAAATACTACAGGTTCCATGTTAGAGGCTCATTCTGTGGGTGTCAATGCATTCTTCTGATAGCATTTAAATGATTCATGATATAAGATAATTTATTTCTATGAACATTAGTGACCTTTCAATGGCTATGTTATAGTAGCTTTTGACTTTTACCAAACATTTATCCAACTTCATTCTTTAGTTATGAGGAAGATTTTTATTGAATGTTGACTATTTTCCTGATAATATTCCTATGCTGAGAAGGTAAGAAATAGATAATCTGCCTTTCATACAACAACATGGTGACATGAGAGATGGAAGTTGCCATGTTAAAGTATATATATATACATATATATATATATGTATATATATACACACATATATATATACTCGTACTATACACACACACATATATGTATACACACACACACACATATATATATATATATATACATATATATATTTTTTTTCTACATTCTCCTCTACAATGATTTCAAGGAACTAAACCAGTCATTTAGAACTGAACAGTAAGACCTGAGCAGTGGTAAACAGCTTTACTCACCGAGGAATTTTTAAGAGTAATCATTTCAAAACTTTATTTTCTTTCATTTTAATCAATGTTAACATAATATTCAACTAATACTTTGAAGTATAGTTACTAATAAGTTCATATTTAAGGCAAAAAGTTTTCTCAATGTTGAATGATGAATAAAAAATCTATCAGGGTAGAGGACAAGACAACCTTATCATCTCCAAAAGATCACTACATCAAATTCATTTTCCCTTTCCAATAGCTTAATGAAAATTTATCTGTGCTCTGGGAAAACCTTTACCATATGAAATCATCTAGCTCTGTTTTAGGCAATGTGTAGTTTAGTAATTGCATGCATCATCTTCCTGCAATGGGAAAGGTAATGGGGGCAATACATGTATATTCATCAGCAATAATTATTAGAGCAAAGATTAATTGCCACCAATAATGATTAGTCAAGTTGATAATTAATGACCATAGCATACCTACCACAGCATTAAAAAAGCAATTATGTTCCCCATTGCTACATCTCATCTGTAACATGTAGCAAATTACAATTGTAAATGATAATGCATATTGAGGACTTTATTGTTGCATAATTAATTGAAGATGTGTTCTCCACCTATGATTCACTGACTCGTTTTATGCAAATGGTATAATGTAAATAAAACATATAATGTAAATTTATTGCTCTAAGTTTAATTCAATAAAATTGAATCATCCCATCATATGTATAAGAATTTATATAAATGTATTTGTTAAAATTTAATATATATAGTTCCTAAACCATCTGGAATTCAGAATTGTAAAGGCTAGCAAGTACTATTTCCATGGAATTTAAATTTTTTCAGAAAATTAATTATAGTAGTATCAATTAAATGACAAAAATATAGATAAATATAATGGCTATGAAATATTAAAAATAATAAAACTTAATAATAATACAATTTTATAAAATTACTTGTGTTAAATTATAAATAAAACCATAATGATAAATGTATCATTTTCAAGAAAAGGTCTCACTATTTAGCACTGATTAGCTTAAAACGTGCTATGTAGACAAAGTTAGTCTTGACTCACCGAGATTCTCTTGCCTCTTCCTCTGAAGTGCTAGCATTAAAGACATATGTCACTACAACCAGTGCAACTACCAATTTAAAAAACAAATCAAAAACACATAAAGCAAAACAATAGCTTGGAAATAATCAGCAGTTCTCTAACTGGACTTTAGACTCAGCAATCATGTCGGGTACTGGAAACCTAGCCAACTACCCAAGGCTACTGTAATGATGGATTTTGGAGGAGAATCTACAGGATCACTTTACTAAAGAAGCACAATCCCTACCTATATTTCAGATTTTTGTCTTTATGTTCACATATAAGTTCTTGTTACAATCTAGACCACTGCAGAAAACCAGAGTCAATAAAGATGCAAAAATATGGAACTCAGTCACTGGTTATATGTACAAAACAACTCCCTGGCTCAGAGGTTAAGAGCATTGGCTAGTCTTCCAGAGGATACAGGTTCAATTTCTAGCACCCACATGGCAGCTCACAACTGTCTGTAATTCTGGTTTCAGGAAATCTGACACTTCCATACCAATGCAAATATAATAAAGTTAAATAAATGAAAAAACAAACAAACAAAAAAAGCTACTCCCACACCAAAGGCTCAGTGATCATTGCAGAAGAAAGGGTAGAAAGATTATATGGTTCAGATCAGAGGATACAAGAGTTTGCTGTAAGACTCTGTCTCCAGTAATGTCAGAAGCTACACTTATAAAGTGGCACCAGCATGACTGTCTTAACATGAACCAAGCATGGATAACAACAATAAATATGCTAAAGTGAACAAGGAAAGTTAAGTGTCTTCAACGCTAGACAAACAACTACAGGCACTGAGCACACTTAGAAGGGAGGAACTGGTCATCATCCCAGGGCAGAGCAAAGCAAATGGAGATCCAATTTTAAGTCAAACTTACAATTTACTTCAAATTTCAGATCAAAAGAAGATGAATAATGGTCAATAATGGAAGAAACAATAGAGAAGAAACTATAGACAATTACAATACACCTTCTGGAATGATAGACCAAGGATCACTATGAACTTGCCCTTCAAGAATAAAAATATATGAATATTGACAAATAACTACATTTTACAAATCTAAATATTAACAAAAGCTAAGGAACAAAGAGGACTTTATCTTTTTAACATTGCTGACAGGACATATGTAAACAACACTATCTAGGTTATTTTTCTTGAGGCCAGCTTAGTTCCTTGTACTTCTCCAGATGAGCAAAAGGGAAGCAAAAGTCCAGAAGAGTCTGAGCCCCCCCTTCTACAAATGGGGGGGGGGCTCAGATTCTTCTGGACTTTTATTTAGCACTGTCCATGAAGAGCTAGCAGTCTGTGTATTGTCCGAAGTTACATCTCCTGTAAAGTCTCCATTTCCAGGATGTTATGGCCATTTAATTTTACTTCAAATTTAATTTGGTTGTACTGAAAGGATCTTTATACCCACCCCCAGGACTATCTCCAGGGCAACAGAAATCATATAGCAGTTTCTCAGCTACTAAATTCCAGCCTAATCTGGAATTTTAAAACATTGAAGGATGTGAAAAACTAAACCTGAAGAACCAAATGACTACAGGGAACTTTGATTTTTCTAGCTTCCTGAGCTATATAAAGAACTGTGTCCAAACAAGAAAACACAATGAATTGTTATCTCATTGACTTGCAAGTCAAGAGAAGAAAAAAGTAACAAGTAAGGATATCTTGAAAACTCCAGAAGCTTAGATGTTTATTATACGAATTGATAAAGAAACTATTCAATAAACAATAGAGACTTTTAATGAAGCCTAATCATTTGCTGAACACTATGTAACCATTAAGAGATCAAACTCTAAAAACAAAACAATAACTCAAATAAAACACACATATCTATATCCATATCTTTATATGCTAGATGGATAGGTGAGCAAGTGAATGAATGGACAGAAAACAGAAATAACACAGTTATGAAACAAACTTCTTAGAATTTCTTCTCTAAATCCTTGGGATTGGAAAGAAGGCTTAATAATTAAGACTGCATTTATTGCTCTTGCAAAAGACCCAGGTTTAGTTCCCAGCACCCATATCAAGTAGCTTACATTTCCCCTCTAATTCCAGTTTCAGGGAGTCCAACACAATCTGACCTCTATAAACACCTGCATACACGTTGTGTAAATAAACTCGTACAAGCACACATAAATGTGCAACAACAACAAAAACTAAAGAATCAATCCCATGTAAGCAGAAGCAAGAAAAACAGAGGCAACTGCAATAGCAATGAAAGCCCAAGCAGAGTTTGGATACCAGCATGCCCATAATAGAGAAAATACACAATTTGCAATTAAAATTATGAGACATTCAATGAAACATGAAAATATTCTGCTGGTATGGGTGAAAGCAGAAAATGTTTCTCAGAGATTCTAGTTTATAGAGATACCAAAACTGAACAAGTAAATTATTTACTACAAATATGTTTAGAAAGGAAGCATCATGTGAAATGTAAACACAATGATGTCCTCAAATCTTTAAAAATATCAGTCAATATCAGAAATGTTCTTTCAAGATAATTACTATATGAGAATTGGCTATGTATTTTGTAAACTTAAGCATTTTTCTCCTACCAGATATCATACAGAAGCAAGTAAAATGTTAAAATAAATGCTAAATTTATAAAATTCGCCAGGAAAAAATAAAATGGAGGAGTGAATCTTCCTGAACTATGTTAAAGTAAATAATTTTTTTAGTATTATACCAAGAGCAAATTAAGGGAAAAGGAAAGGGAAAAAATGAACTTCATTGAAATAAAAAAGAAATAGTGCTAATCAGATTGATCAGTTGATAAATATTTTCTGTGTAATATAAGACCCTGAGCTTATTCCCAAGGAGACAACTAGTCTATTCTACTTAGTATGCTTGAGGCCAAGTAACACATGGTTACTAGGACTTTCCCACCAGCCTGCTCCTACAGCAACATCAACCCCAAATAACACGCACAAACACTGTTTTAATTATGAAAGTGTTGGCCAGTTACTAGCGTTTCTTATTGGCTAGCTCTGTCTTAAATATGAACCCATAATCATTAATATGTGCATTTCTACATGGTCTTATCTTACAGAGAATGTCAGACTGGCATCCTCTTTTCCCGAGATCACATGCTGCCTATCTTGCCTTTCTGTTTGTCAACAGTGCTTTATTCTTCAACCAACAAGAGACACATACTTACAAAAGAACATATCCCAGCAACCATGTTTGCAAAATAGAGGTGAAATGTTCCTGAGAAACAACACCCAACATTGACCTCCAGCCTCCATACAAATGCAGATATCTGCATGCAAACCCGTGAATATACACTTAACTGCATACATAGGAGCAATCAATCAAAAATTATCCTCAGTGCAGACACAAGAAATAGAAAGTGTTGTAAGGAAACGGAGCTCAAATAAGCTGCTGATGGGAAGGAACATGGCCTTGTTGTTTTTGGTATGTGGATGTTTCCCAAATTGCCTCACCAAGAAGATACATGTGGTGTTGGAATTCCACAACTCTACTAAAATAAATGGTTGCACTAAAATTTGTGCATGGATAGTGCTAATTTTGTTCATAATGGGAAAAGTTGAAAATGCCTACTACATATTAACAGCTGAAAATATATAATATAGAATAGAGTGAGAAGCTCATCATTAAGAATATAGATTTAACAGAGAGTTAAAGGAAAATATTCAGTAATGAAAACTTGAATTCTAATTCATGCTAAAAAAAATAATAAACCTTGAATATATCCTAGCTGAAAGAATCAAGTTATGGAAAATCACTTATTTTGTGATTTTATGTAGGTGAAATATAGAGAACAAGCAAAGTCATGGACATAGGAAAAAATTGTTACTACAAAGATGGATTTTGAAGGAGTGGAAACTAGTAAATGGTGGCTTTACTTTTCTGCATTAAAAATTAAATTCCAATGATAACATTGCACAGTTCTGAATATATTAAAAATCAGTGAAATTCTGATGTCAAATTGGTTATTTTTGTGAAATGAATTATACCTCAGTAATAGTCTTTAAAATAAACCATTAGCCCTCATTTTAAAAAAGAAGAATATTACCCAAAATCTTAAAGGTGTGACATAAAAATAATCCCAAAGGTTTTGAAAAAAAATGAAGTAACTGAGTAAAGAATAAATTAAATCTTATTCAGCATAAAGTAATCTTCAGTTAGTCATTATTTCAATTTATCACATAATGTCATCCAATATATTACTCAAGAGAGAGGATCTCAGAAAGGTTGACACAGGGCTCAATGATAGCAACATTAACTGAATGGAAAAGTCCTTTTGGAGTTGATGTTCCAGTGAAGAATTTCATGCAAGAAAACTCTGATTGCTTTTCTATTCATGTTGCTAAAATGCTCAGCTGTGAAGTTTTCACTCCCGTAGAACTTTGTTTTCAGAAATGAATCAACCCAATTTCTTACTTCCAACATCCATGTGATGGGATATAGCTCTTTGACAGTTTGATTGAGTTCAAGACCATAAAGGACAAACAGAAGGAACCCTGAAAAATGAATGCCTTTTTAGCTTCAGAAAGTCATTTGCTATTTGGTGCTATATTGAGTCTCTAAGCTATTGTGGTGAGCCATTAGTGATCCATTGAGTATAGATAGGCCTCACCTTAAAATGTGTGGATGATTTCCAGTTCAGCTTAGCATGAGAACACTTCATAGCTCGTCATATGATAAATCCCTTCTGTGTTTCTGTTTCAAGAGTTTTTGAAGAATAAAATACATTGAAAATTTCTAAAATAAAAATGAAAGCAATAGAAAGGACAGATCGTACAGAGGTCTTGAAACCAACTAGGTCTCCATAAGACCTGCACACAGCTACTCAAATATCTAGAGATTTCCCTTCCCCAATACTGATGGTCTGTTTCTGGTTTCTGTCATTAGTTCTCTTTATATATACAAATCTAAAGGTCCAACTATACAACTTACAAAGAAAACATTTCTTTGTTATCTTTCTGTGTCAGAATTACCTTACTCTGAATAATATTTTCTAGTTTCCTTCACTTTCCTGCAAATTTGTGATTGAGGTTTTCATTGCAGCTGAATAGAGTTCAATTATATACGTCCACTACATATTCATTAATCACCCATCAGTTGAGAGACAATTGGGTTGTTTCCTTTTCCTAGCTATTGTGAACAGAGTGGTAACAAACAAACCAGCATGTGTCTTTGTAGTCAGCTATATCAAGTCCTTTGGAACGGAATAGCTTGGTCATAGAGAAGATCTACTTTTAGTATTTTGAGAATTCTCTAAAATAGTTGCAGAGTGGCTTCACCTGTTTACAATCACATCAAAACGTCAAAGAGTTTTATCAACTGTTTTCTTGGTCTTGGGTACTCTGATGGGGAGACGAGATAAAAATCTCAAAGTAGATTTAATTTCATTTTCCCATATTGATAAGAATGCTGAATATCTTTATGGTGGTATTGGCCATTTTTTACTTCTTTTGAGGACAGAGTCAAAACCAATAATCCAATTATTAAACTGTCTTCTTGGTTCTTTTTAGAGTTCTATGTTTGTATTCTGAATATTAATTGCCTATTTGATGTAGAGCTGGCAAAGCTTGTCTCCAATTCTGTAAACTTCATTTTTATATTGTTCATTGTTTGCTGTGAAAAATTTTAGTTTTATGAAGTACCATTTTTCAATTGTTGGCTGTAATTACTAAACAAATACAGTCATGTAGGACATTGTTTGTGTTAGCTTGAGCAACTTCAGAATATCAGAGTTTACACTGAGGTTTCTGATACATTTGGAGAAGACTTTTTTTGCAGAGAGATAGGTTTGTCTCTAATTTTATTAGTCTATATATTCTTATCCAATTTTATAAGCAATAATTTTAAAGATGCTGTGTTCTCTCCAGTATGTGTTTCTGACATCTTTGTCAAATATAAGAAGGCTGAGAATTCTAAACTTGGAGTAGTTTTGCTTTGATTCTGCTAAAGAGCTATGTATCCTATGCCACTAACCTAGGATTCTTCTTCATCTATGCCTATAATTCAATTATTTTATTTTTTAAATTGTGTCCCAAAGTTCTATCATGTTTCTCTCATGTGATATTTTTTTTACTTTTTTGTGGTTTTAAAACATTACGTCATTTTTCTTTACATTCCTCCACAAAATCTTCCCATATATGCCCTGCTTTGCTTCCTTTCAAATTCATGGTTTTTTATATAGTTATTAAATATATGTGCATTATACACATATATTTTTGCATATTTATATAACATGCTATATATAAGTATATATATTTACATGTATGTATTATACATTATATACATAAATATATCATATATGCATATGTACAAATATATGTGCATGTAAGTACATGTATATAGATACAAATTTTAAATACATAAAAAAGAAACTGCTAGGTCTACAAAATGTTACTTTATGAGTTTGTTTTTTTTTTTCCTATTCTTTGCTTGAGTGGTTCAATTTTTCTCCTTTATTTTTGAGCCTTAATATTTTAACATCTACTTATCCTTTCTACTTATAAGACTTTCCCCTGAAATTTCTAATTAGTTTATTAATATTTTCAGTTTCATATCTCCAGAATTTGGTTTTCAAATCCAGAGGTATCTTATTCATTTAAGTGAGTCAAATGCTTAAGTATTGTTGGGCATTACTCAGGTGCTCATTGTAATCTTCTTTAAGATCCTTGAGCTGTTCATTGGTGTATTCTTCAAACTTGAATTCTTTGAATTTTGTGATTGTGCCTTTAAAACAATGGTTCTCAACCTGTGAGTCATGACTTTTCCACAAGGGTCACCTAAGACCATCAGAAAACATAGATATTTACACTACAATTCATCACAGTAGCAAAATTGCAGTTATGCAGTAGCAATACAATAATTTTATGGCTGGTAGTCACCATAACTTGAGAAACTGTATTAAAAGGTGACAGCATTAAGAAGGTGGAGAACCTCTGCTTTAAAGTCTATATCCTGGGAGATGTCTAACTTTGTGCTTCAGAAGAATGAGGACAAGAAAAGTTGCTTGCTCGTGTTTTGGGGCTGTGAACATGTCATATGGAATTCTTTCATAAAGTGTGTATCTGATGTGAGAATCTGGCCTGCTTAAGGTGTGTCCATTGCAAGAATTGGATCTCTGAAGCTGAACCGAGGGATATGGTGATGGTGCTGGCAGATGATATTTATTCTGTGAAGCTCACCATGGAATTCAAGCTCAGGACCTTCACAACCGTTGTCTAACCTGGAATGGTAGAGATGGTAAGAGAGAGCATGGTTCCTATTCTAAAATACTTTAAATATGCATACCTCTTATTCTAACCATGATTCACGGACTCCTGGAGTGAATCAAGTTCTTACGAGATATTTATGATTTCAAAATGCTTTTCTTATTCGAAGCAAATTTTACTGTTTTGACTGTAAATATCAATATTGTATGACACAAAGTGTAGACAGAGGCATGAACATTTCCTTGTTGGTAATTAAGACAGTGATAACAGAGTATTAGAGTAGTAATCATTTTGTATTTTTTTGATCATGTGCACATATGTATGCAAAAATGTGAACAGAGTTTTATTGAACATTTTTTTAAGCCTACAATGTATTAACTTCAGGGCTAGAGATATGTCTAGGCAGTTAAGCACACTTGCTGCTTTGGAAGAGGACACATATTCAGTTATCAGCACCCAAATTTTGGCTAACAACCAACTGTAACTCTAATTCCAGGGAAATCGACATCCTCTTTTAGTCCACACAGGTGATAAATGTATGTGATATCAGACATACATTTAGGCAAACCATCTATAAATAAAATGCAAACACACATTTTAAAAAGACCAGCTTTAGTAAAATCTGACCCCATAGTATATATTATATTTTATGTGATGAACCGTGAATTACATATTAGTAAGTTTGTGATGTAAGGAATGATGGTGGTACTTATTTGATAGTTTTTCTTTGAAGCAGCATATCTCTGTGTATTCCTGGATTACCTGAAACTCACCATGTAGAGTTCTATCTACCTCATCTGGAAATAAATGCATGCACTACCATGTCCCGCCTTTGCTTTAAATTTCTTAAAAAGATATTATGTGACTGTGAATTATTTCATGAGGCATTAATTTTATCAGGAAGAATCAATGGTAAACATAATTAGATTTGAATACTAGAAAGCATTTTATTCTAAATTAGATGCTGATTTTTTTACTTCAGGTAAACAACTGACACTCTTTGGTGCCAATAATTAAATTTGTGCTTTCAAGATAATTTGGAATATTATTTTATCACCAGAAACTTGATAGCCTCTAAATACTTCAAGATTATTCTGAAGTGGCATTAACAAACAGGAACACTGTCATATTATTTAATACAATGTGTAAACAGTTTCTTTGCATTTAGTTACTCATATTAGCTTATGTTCAAAATTATTTTCCTTGAGGAAAAAACAATGAAACTAAAACACACAAATAGATTTTATTGTATATTAATATGAAAAACTAACATGGTTTCAAATAGTGAATCTTTAGAATATTCTGGATGTGAGGGTGTGTCAGTGTCTCCAGTTACTCTGTACAAGATCCTGTGTTTGGAAACAAAAATAGAAATCCTTTTCCCCAGTAACTTGTCCTTCAACTTAAATTTTGGAGTCAAAGCATTTTTTTTAATTTAATTTATTATTTTACATGTCGATCCCAGTTCCCTCTCCCTCCCTCCCTCCCTCACTCCTTCACCTCCAGCCCTCCCTCCCTCCTTCCCTCCCTTTTACCCTCTCTGCCCTCTCACATGCACTCTAAACACCCTCCCCTCCCATCCCCCCACCCCAATTCCATATGTAGGGGAATCCCATCCAGTTGGGGTCATGTAGATCATGTAGGTCATGTGAAGTAGCGACTAGGGCTTCTATCCTGTCTCTAGATTAAGGCAGTTATCCCTCCATGGGGGATATGTTCGCAAAGTCCTTTTGTGCAGGGATACATCCTGGCTCCACTGTCTGAGGTCTCTTAGACTGCTCAGTCCTTCTGGCTGAGACCCATATTCAGGGGGGCCTGAGTCAGTCCCATGCTGGCTTCCCAGCTATCAGTCTAGTGGCCCTTAGCTCCTCCTTGTTCAGGTAAGCTGTCTCTATGTGCTTCTGCTGCATGGTCTTGTCCTCTCCATCTGCTTCTGGGTTCTAGTTTGACTCAGTGTTTTTGTATGGGTGTTTGCTCCTATTTTCAACAGGCATTAGTTGAGGGCTCCATGGAGAAGTTAGTTGTTGATCTCACTCTCCGGGAAGGGCATTTATGATAGCCTTTCCACGGAAGCTGAGATTGTTAGTTGGGAGATTCCTTCCAGACTAATGTGGTTTGATCACGCCAGACCGCCTGAAACAGAGTACAAACTAATCCTACATTCAAAACAGCTGGACAAAACAGCCCTACAGACTACAGCCAGGATATCTGAATCTTCTTCGACTCCCCCCAAGACAGCGCCCCTTACCAGCAGGAAGTAGTTTGGAAAGAACGACGCCCAAATTCCCACATATTGTGTATAAATGTTTGTTTTCATTTAATTGGACTTTGTTATATAAAATAAAATAAAATAAAATAAAAAAAAGATCCTGTGTTTGATGGAAAATGATAGGTATGTCAGTTCTTGGATGCCTAGAATTGCTGTATTATAAAACAAAGCACAAACCACTCATTTAACATAGATGGCAATGCATAGAGAGCTTCAGTTAAAAAGCAAAACAAAACAAACCAATAAACTGCCAAGGAGGACAAGGGTGAAAGGAAAATACTGCCATAATAAAAAAATAAATAAATAAAAAAAATGGGGAAAAAAAAAGTCAGGTTTGTCTTTTAAGTGGACACAGGAGTATTCTTGGGTATTTAAGATTTCAGGCCAGCCAGTTCATATGAACCTGTGAGCTCCAGATTCCATGACAGCTGTGTCTCAATATAATAGTTAGAGAAATCACACAGTGTTGATTTCTGGCCTACACACTTTGGCACATACACAAACTTGTACACTTATACACTCAAATGCACAAACCTTGTTCACACCCAAACATGTACAAAAAGAAAAATTATACTCTAATTGAACAAAAAATGATCTGTGAATCAGGCAGCCCCCAACAAGACTCCCAAGTATGTTCTTTAGTGTGAGGGGCAGCATTTGTGCACAGTAAAGAGAAGCAAAATACACAAGGGAATTGACTGATTACAATTTGGTGTTTGTTCCATTTGAACATGGACGTATCAGCTGTGATTGACTGGAGATAATCTGCTGTGATTGGCCAACATTCAGTTACTCAGATACACTCTTAAGAATTCAAATCAAAGAGCATGCTCAGAGAAAATTTACTTTAGCAGTATGTAAATATTGTTGTACAAGTGAAACAAATTTCTCTCAAATAATCTCCTGTAATTTTGATTGTTGTGCTATGGCTGATTAATCATAATTTTAATTAAGGAGTAAAGTGGTAATCCCAGAGAAGTGAAACTATTTAATCTGCACACTTGTTCTTACTTGTTTTCTTTACTTGCTGTTTCTTTTGCAGTATCTTTTAGGACTGCCCATTAGCATTCTAAATGGAATATTTCAAGTTTTTTGTTGTTGTTCTTCACATCTAATTTAAAGGGCAAATCTGAGTACTTTCAAACACATACAGTTGTGTGCACATACAAATTCTCACACCACCTTATTTTATGTGAGTTCAAAAAACAGTGTACTTTTTATTTAAATTTGAAATAAGCTTGTTTTACATGTCATTCCCGTCCTCCCTGCCCCCCTCCCACTACCTTTATGCTCCCCAGGGAGCGTGAGGCCTTCCATGGGGAATCTTCAAAATCAAAACAGTATATCTTTATTTATAATTTGATCATTACTCATTTATTCAACATGAAAATGAGCTAGGAATTATTTCTCTACCATGGAATTATAAAATTGTTTCATTGGAAGATAACTTAGTAAAACATAATTGTAGTGGGATATTCACTTTGTCCTCTTCTGTGGCACTGACCACGCCCATTGGGGGGTGGAGCCATGGGCGGAAGTGACCTGTGGAAGGAGGTAGGAGGGGGCTAGGAAAGGCTCTAGCTTTCTGGCATGACTGGTGTTCATCTGTCTAGGTTGTAAGTTATTTCTCCCTGAATAAACATCTATTCGTCCTATTTGTTTATCCTGATCCTTATTTACCGCAATACATAATTAGCATCATTTTTACTACAGATGAAGATGTTTAGAGCTATAAGAAGAAAATCACATCACAAATTCATTTAAAGATCAGTGACACAGACACAAAAGCATGGGGACTAAATCTCCAGTGCATTCATTGAACCCATTAAGATCTACTTCATCAGCACAGACTACTGAAGAAAAGGCATCCCTTGCCTTTTTCATATAACTACTTGAACCCAGGCTGCCTTTAGTAGCAGAAAGGCTGCAGCTTAGCTTTGGAATTTCTAGGGAACTTCATGACTAAACCAGTTTCAAAATTGATGAGAAAATTGAAAGAATCTATCAGTCCCTTTGTCAAACTGCTTCTCAATACACTCTCTGATAAACAGTTTATCACAGAAATGCAGTGACATCCATTTATTAATGAACTTTGAAAAATTAATGGTAAAATATCTGAAATCTTTAAACTCAAATGATATTTAGCAAACCATATGAACTAACTGCATTTCTTTTTATTTACTCAAAGAGGTCTTTGATTTTTCAGCAACATGAAAGAAAAAAAAAAGAAACTTTTTATTTGCTTTAGTAATTACCTTAGGCATCTTTGTACACACCCAAGCTCTCCCTCATTTAACTTCCATGGGATATGTCTAAAACACAAAGTTTATATTTAAAAAGTGAAAGAAAAGAAAAATCTAATCATTCATACAATCCTTCCAAAGTATGGCATCTCTTCTTTAATTCATTTTGTCTCAGCCTGGTGCATTGATCTTTTGTCTATTTCTGTGCAAGTTAACTTATTCTGATATTTTATGTCATGACTCACTATAGGAATTTAATTAAATTGATATATTAAGCTGTGCTGTAATTGCTATTGAAGTACTGTAAATGTCAGGCCACTGCGGTCTCCTCCAAAACCATGACTGGAAAGGAGATGCTGTAATTCAAATAATTTTCATTATCAAAATATGTATTCAGAACAAATGACTTAGAGACGTTATCCACTTTGACCTGAATCTACAGTTAGAACTTTACCTTTTTATTGAGCCAAAAATGTAAATACTTTTGCAAATCCTTTGATTAATAGCCTATAGTTATTTCTTTCAAATCTTCCTAAAGTTCCCATGTCTAATGCTCCTCTGTGTTCAAGGCTTAAGCACTGATGAACTGCCTGTCAATATCAATGCTGCTCACTTTTCAGTTCCAATTTACTCAGATTTTACATGGTAATCACATTTCACTTTTTCCATGACAATATTTTCAAAAAATCACAATGGTTTACTTTGAAAGTTTCCATATGCAAAATAATTAGTGTAAAATTCTTATGCAAATAAAGTACTCGAGTCAGCAAAGTCACTGTCTTATTAGGTGATTCGAGGTATTTATCTGTGTAGCAGCATAGTTGCTCTATGATGGAGCTGTAACTGGGAAAGAATGTTTAAGGTAATTAAAGTTGTATTTGATAAGGAAAACCAGACTCACACACTATTGATGCTCTAGTCGAAACAGTAACATTATATATTATTTAATAAATCTAGGCTTAAGTATTTTGATTGCTATTTAATATTTGGTTTATTCAAAGGCTTAAAAAAATGGAAGAAATCAGTAATGAATCATGTTAATCTGACTCAACTACTTACATCAAAGGATATTTGGACTTACTTTATAACAAAATACTATAGTTTTTCATCTACAGATAGAATACAGGAAATGCTTGGGATATTGACAAAATGATACACAAAGATTTAATTAACACTATAATAATAGTATAGTGATACTATAAAATAATGTACAGTATTTTGATATATTAAAAGTCTGATCAGTTAACAGTTGAATTTCCAACATTTTATCTTGATAAATTTAATATTTCCCCTATGTGAACACTTTATGTATTATAAAATAATATTAATAAATATATGGGTTAATTGAGTACTAGAAATATACTTTTATATTTTAATTTCTGTGGAAAAACCTATTTGATGTAGAAATATGCTTTTTTTTTACTAAGTGGAACTACAATGCTGAATTTGAATACACTTTGTTGTCTACAACTGTTTTTAGATATACAGAAAAATTAAAAAACATAATAGAGTTCCAATCCCCAGTCAGTTTCTTCCACTGTTGATATCTGATATGAACAATGTTATAATTACTTATATGTTACCATGAGCTCTTGTCCACACTTATCTCACATCTCCTTAATTTCTACCTAGTATCTTTCTTCTGTTCCAGAATCTCACATAAGTGATAATATTATTCATCTTAATCAACCCCTACAAGCTGTTTTCAGATATGTTTTAAATGACCTTTATTTATAGTTTAAGGAATGCTAGTCAGAAAAGAGGTATAACATCCCTCCCATGAGAATTTGTATGATGTTTTCCTAATAGTTATACTACAGTTAAATGTTTTGAAATGAAAGACATGGAAGTGTTATTGTAATATTCCAAAGATTGCTCTTATCAATGTTATTTGAAATTGTTGACTTTGGTTACTAGCTTAGAAGGAGTTTTCCAACTTCTCCTCATTAAATTACCTGATAACAAATTTCACAGCATACTCTTTGAAAATAAGTTATTTCGCATATCACACATATTTATAATTCAACACCCTTAAGAAAGAGTACTAGATAAACTTTATAGAAAATTTCTCCAAAAATATGTATCTCTTCTCCTCTACTTATTTATATATTTTTATTACTCATTTATAGTACTCCAAGGGAACATCTAATTAACTCAATATCACCCAGTTCCAGTGTTGACAGAAAAGGGAAGATTAACTTAAAATCCTTGTTTCTAAAATGGCAAGATGAGTTCCAAGTTAGAGTCTGTGATTTGCCAAGTGGTCTCTGGCACTAGTACATAGTAATGATGGTTCTATAAAGGAAAATCTATGTTCCTCTTTCTGTAATTTGTCTCTTCTATTTTGAATAATATGCATCTTCAAAAAAAGATAAAAATCTGTCCTCAGTTGCTCTTTCCACTCTTTAGGAAAACCCAAATGAAAAGAAAAAGTTTTACTTAATGTGGTTTTTCATTCTGTTTGTGACCTACATAATCTTTTCCCTCCATTTTCAATAAAACTGTGTGTTTTCTTTATTTACCCTTTATTTATGAAGTACTTGCCATGTGTTTGGTTCTAAGGGTGATGGGCAAGTGTGCTATGTTTAGTTCTCACATCACACTTACTATACTTAACTCTGGTTCATTTTCTTCAATTTGAAGAAAGCAGATATAAGATATAGTTATGTCCAGTGCATCTTTTAAATTACATGATCACTAAAATTATGTTTTCTCTTCATTTAACTTTACAATGTGTCAGATTCACTTGGTAAACCATTATAATCTGTCTAGGAGACCATTGAGGTTTTAGTTCTCAACTTTTAAAGGTCATTAAAATCATTAATGGCAAGTAACAGGATAGAAATCAAGAAAATATTTTTGTTAAGTTGCATATAATTCTAGTGTGTTTCAATATCACTAGAATGGCATTGTACAAATGTAGATTTCAACATGACTTGCTTCCCCATTAAACTGACATAGAAACTGACATGGTTTCATCTTGTAAATATTTCTACCTTTATAAAGATGATGACCAATGGAAATTATTGCATATGTTTATGGGGACTTTATTCTAGGCAGAAGTTCAGTTCTGTCTCTCTGTATAGAAATGGATATATTCTTAAACGATTGTTTTTAATAATGAATCTGTGTTAAAACATTATGTTCAGTGCTACTTAACCAAGTTCATGGAAAAAACATCACACTATGATGAAAAATTTTTAATATAGAATTATGCTTCCAAGAATACTTGTGCAGTTCTTACAAAGACAATTTTTTTAAAGGGCACTGCAGTTTACTTGCATTCAGTGTAATTCAAAAACTAGTATTCACCCACTGAGGGAACAAATCTACAACAAATTCCCTTCAAATTGAAAAATCAGAGAAAATCTGAAATGTAATAATTCTGTAGGAATATCATATTGAACAAAATGTTTCCAAATCAAATGTCACTGCATGTTACTGAACTTCAAATATTTTGTTTCCTAAAATACTAGTACAGAAGAAGATCAGAAATGTTTTTCTGTAAGACTACTAGATATAATACAATCAGATTTGAATGTTTTCTGTACCCTGTGTGATACAAACTTACAAATATATATATCATGTAATTTGATGGGTCAGAATATTGTTTCTTCAGAAAAAATAACTTATCAGAATTTCTGCCAAAGAAAATTCCAAAAAGATTAATGATATGAAAAACATTTATCATTTGAAGATTACATATAATTACATGTAATTCTATATACAAACACTAGCAAATGAACAAAAGATCACCTAGGTAGTCATGAAATCATTAAGACATCATGACTAACAAAGCAATTTTAAATTTATTGCCAAACTGGTACTAAATAATGATATATTTCCTGTTTATAGTAGCATGACTTTAGAGACTGTATATAATGAACCAAGTGACAATAACAGCTGTTCATTTATCCTGAATATAGTTGATGTTTCAATGAAGATTCCTAACAGCAGGCATTGATTTGAGGCATACACATAGAATCATAGATCTGATTATACCCCTCGAAATGTAAAAACCTACCTATGAAAACTCCGGTAGTTGTTTCATTTTACAATTTTGTATAGTGTATCCTTAATTACAGCTGTAAAGACAGAGCAATTTACTCAGCAAAGACTATTATTCTATGGGAGAGACTAAAGACACTAAGTTGACATCTGCAAATTATGCAAATGAGATAGTGGAAAAAACAAGGCCCTAATAAGGAAGCCTTATTCAGATGGAAAAGGGGAGTGGGAGAAAGGCTCTTCTGAGATAATTACTAAAGTTGGGAGGGCACTCATTCCCAGGGTGCATCTCAGGGAGGACCAGTTTGTTTTCACTTGCCTCCTCAAGTGGAAATTTAAGTGTGAATTAAAAAATGGCATGCTGTGTTTGAGGAGTGGGCCCCTTCTCTCTCTCGCCAAAGTGCAGCATTGGATAGAGGGCAACATGTCATTGATTTTTGAGGCTCCAATGCGTTTTTCAGCCCCATGCAGTGAATAGCAAGTCGTTTAATGCCGTTTACAACAGGAAGTTTATGAATAAGGTTAATACATTTAGTATCTGCCTGCATCCTCCTTTAACTAAATAGAATGTTGCCTTTTGGTGTTTAGTAATTTTAAGATTAAGATAAAAATTCTTATTAGTGAATAAAACCAGGAAATTTATTCCCAAAGGAATGTCACATGCACATGTAAATCCTGGTGTGTAAGTTGTTTCTTCTTGAATTAGCTTTTGTAGGTTAGGATCATAGCTTGACAGGGATTTGAAAGACTTCACACTAGTCAGATTGTTATCATAAGTATGTCCCATACTAATCTGTGACAAAATGAAACACAAAGTTATTAGGAAACGGTGCAAGGCAAAGAAAGTAGATAGTAAGTGTGGATAATAGTAAGGAAAACATTCTGCTAACGTATCTCCTATGTAACATATGTCGATCTCTTAAAACTTTAAACTCTTAAACTCTTAAAAATTTTCATAGATGACCTATGTAACTAAATAGTGGCTATGCATAATAGATTTTGTGCATCTATTGAATGGAAAGCCTTCAAGTATTTATGGTAATTGATTCGAAATCTAAATGACATTTGTGAAAGTTAAGGCAAAAGTAGAAGACTCTTTGAGAAGGATACATGAGAAAATTCAAGGCTTTATCACATTTTACGTGATAGAAGAAATGGCAGAGGAAATGGAAAGATTTAAGCAACATTTCAGGTTTTTAGTATGTGTCAAGTTTCAAAGGGGCTTTACATGTGTCACTTCTAATCTGTACAGCTGTGCTCCAAAGAGAGCATAACATCACCATTTTAGCCATTGCCTCAGAGAAGAAATTGCCACACAAGAATGGACAACACAGCCTCAAATAAGTCATTGTTACATTTAATTATATTATTTATTCTGGTCAGAGTTCAAGAGTTTTTTTTTTTTTTTTTTTTTTTTTTTTTTTTTTTTCTGGGGAGGGTTGTTTTGCTTCTGTTTTTTGTGATTCTAACTACATGAAAAAATGAAAACATGTTCAAAAAAATAATGGTCTATGTTTTTTATATCTCAAGAGTTTTGTTCTGTAGAACTTCTCTCAGCAATTCAGAAAGGCTTAAGGAAACACATTAAGGACTAAGAATAATATAGAAGAAATGAGAGAAATGACAGGTGATTATTGAAGGCAAATTTAAATCATGGAAAATATGGTACTTCCAGCCAAATTGAGTTCAAAGTGGGCTCTCGTTCTAATGCTGAAGACCAATGTGTGCTTTCCATTGACATTTTTCAGGGAAGATGTAAGAGTGTGTATTCCTGAATGTTTTAAAGATGTAATTTTTGGTATATGACATAAAGATATGAACTTTAGGAGAAAGAAGGAATTTGACTCATGGAGAAGAGGTTTTTGAAAGGAAACAAGGATTTCATCTTCCCAGTTTCTTTAATGTTTGACTACCATGAGGTGGCCAGCTTATCCCTAACGATTTTGAGTGCCAGCACAGATTCAGAGTCAAAGAATCATGTGACCAAAATGAAACACCTTAGAGAACCACAAACTTGGCCATCTTACAAATCTCCAGTATTTATTACTGTGTTGACAAGCAGTTAAGTGTCTTAGTTAGGGTTTCTATTGCTGTGATGAAACACCATGAACAAAAAGCAAGCTGGGGAGAAAAGGGTTCCTTTGGCTTATACTTTCATATTGCTGTTCATTATTGAAGGAAGTTAGGACAGGTACTCAAACAGAGTAAGAGCTTGGAGGGAGGAGATGATGCAGAGGCCATGGAGGAGTTTGCTACTACTCGCTTTGATCAGCCTGCTTTGCTATAGAACACAGGACTTATAGGACTCCAGATTGTGAGTCAAGTAGAGAAAAGAGTAACCAACACCGTCAGCAACAGTGAAGAATAATTCTTGGAACCCAGAAATACACACAGCAGTTGATAACCTACTCTTTTTCAGCAATACTGCTGATGATGTGAGTTATAAGGAAGAGAATTCTCTGAACCCATTTAGCATGTTTTCTTTAGTCTCTAATGGAAGACCATTATATTACTTCTGAAGTTACAGCATGGCTATAGTCACATTCAAATCAAGTATGCCACTGAAATCTAATAGCTCTTAACCTCAAGAAAAAATGTTAAAATAATTGCTTCTTCCTTCATATTCCTTTATTTTTGTGACAGAGTGATACTTCATGTAACCCTGAGTTCTGAAAACAAAGTTACTGAGTATAGTCCAGCACAGTAACTATACAAGCACAATTCTCTCCTTTTAATCATTCTAAACTAGGACAGCTTAAATAACAATTCTGCACAGAAAGCTGACTTTTAATAGAACATTTGTGTATAATTGAACTGTTCGTTGTTCAAAAGGTCATGAGGCTTGACTATTCTTTTTCTTTGGGTAAATTAATCAGCTTACGTATTTATTGCCCTGTCAAAAGCAAAGTATTGTAAAACACTCTTTGTTACTCTTCAGTGTTTCCTAATTTGATTATATTCTTTTCTGTGTCTAACCCCAGCAGAAAATCTCCATCTTCCCCCTCCAATACCAATGCAGGGACCTCTTATATTTGATCTCTGCATAGCACATTCTGCATACCAGTGTCATGAATCACATAGACATGTATTTATTCAATGGGGAAAAATTACAATACTGATTGAATGGAGACTTTGATTTTCCTTTCAAGTTTGATCCAATTTTTTAAAGTATTTGAGAGCATTGCATTAAAGGAATCTTCAATAGGAAGAGTGAAGCAAATTTTGAAGACATTACTAGTATTATATTATCTATGGTCATCTATATTAGAATAAAATGTCAAAATATATATTTCCTACCCCTGCCAAATTATTATGTATACAGTATCTATGTGATATACAATAATTAACAGATAGAGGAATCACAGTCCTAAACAAAATTTGGGTACAAATTAGGGGAAATTATTTTTCTTGCATCTCCTTTTTCTATTTAGTGTCTAAACACTTCTGTGCTGACATCAATATTCAGCAAAGGCTAAGGCAAAAAGGTTGCTGAATTTGAAAATAATAAATTATATATCCTACTTTTCTTTTTCTCATATAACAACATGGCTTTCACTTACCTTCGTACATGCAATTCAAGGATTTTTCTTTTACTGTTTGTAGATGAAGAGTGAGTCATTTCAATTTTTTTTTTTGGTCAGTGACAAGCTCTATAAAATATAAACCAGGAAATTTGATTAATTAATTACACTATGTTACAATTTACTTAATTTTTTCACTTGTTTTACAATACCCATTTGGGTTAACTTTCTTACAGAGGAATAAGTAGAGAGGCACATGATGAGGTCAATTTCCAAGAAATAATTCCTCTTAGATGTAAAGGTTATGGTATAGTCTAATGTTTAAGTGCTATCAGAGTCCATAATCGGCTTCCATAGTTGGGACCAAACAACTAGACAAGGCTTATTGTTTTAAAAGAACAGCCATGATATAAGATGATACCAACTCACTTCGTGTGATACCCTTGGCTTTTGTGATAATGCAAAGGTCAGCTAATGTCAGCATCACTCTTGTTCATCCTCAGTTCTCTCATCCTTATTTGAAATCACTGTTCAACTCATCTCCTTGTCCTCTGATTCAGAATTTATTTAAGTTTTTGGTGTTGTCAATTTTTCTTCCTCCTTCTTTCTTCTTCCTTCCTTCCTTTCTTTCCTTTCCTAAGGAAAATTGACCTGGCTTGGTTCTTAATATTATTCTAGATTCGCCCATGTTGTTTATTCCTGGTCATTTGGCTGTTGTGCACCTGTTCTAGTTGGGTAGACTGATTGTAAAAATTTGTCAACTATCAAACCGAGAATACTTTCTTGGAATTCCAAATGCTGCCTTTGATTCTACACCTAATATTATTAATAGAATATGATCTGGGCTCAATAACAGTCCTTGATCTTTCAAATTACAAACAAATTCGGTAGCACAAATTATGACCTATGCTTCACCTTATTTTATTATAAAACACAAAGCTCTCGGCATTGTGTTTCTTATTGTCTATAATCAGTCTGAAATGTTGGAAAGTATAGTGAACAATAGTCCTTTTCTTTCCCTGCCTTTCCATTACTGTATTTTTCTTTCTGCTTTTGTTAATTGTTGCAGTCTTTTTTATTGAAAACTATTTTTCTTATAATATATTCTAATCATGGTGTCCCTTCTCCTAGCTCTTCCCAGATTCACCCCAGCTCACCACCCACCCCAACTTTATACTTTATTTCTATCCTTAAAAAACAAATAGGCAAACAAAAACAAAACAAAACTAAAAATAAAAAGGCACAATGAACAAAAAAACACACAAAAAAACCCCAAACACAAACACCAAAACTCACAAAAACACAAAGTTGAGAAACATAAATGTACATAAAAATACCAGTAAGACACACACACACACACACACACACACACACACACGTGTGTGTGTGTGTGTGTGTGTGTGTGTGTGTGTGTGTGTGTGTGTGTGTGTAAAGAAATGTTAGACAATTAGTCTACAAAAATACTATTGAGGTCATTTTGTGTTGGTTAGTCATATACTGCTGGTCATGGTGCTTACCCTGAAGTATGACTAATACACCTCGTAAGACTCCATTGGAGAAAACCAATTTTCCTTTGCAAGCAGATGTTGAGTGGAGATACATAAGTTCAAGGTTAGAGATGGAAATTCATGTTTACTTCCTCCTCTTAGTGCTGGGATTTCATCTGGCTTGGACCTATTTAAATCCTAGCATGCTGCTAAAGTCTCTGTGGTTCATATATGTGTCAGTTCTGTTGTGTCCAGAAGATATCGTTTCCTTAGTCCTTCCTTCAGGCATTTAGAAACTTTTTGCCTCCTCTTCTGCTTAGTTCTCAAATCATGGGGGGTTGATTAAGGATTGATTGCTCAAAAGTTTCTCACTCTGTATACATTGTTTCTTTGTGGACCACTGTTAAAGAGCAAATGTCTTTTGTTCCTATGTGATCTTATGTGCAGTCTTGTTTGCCTCCCTTGCTACACTTACATCACAAACCTGCAGCCTGGTATATCCTTTCATGTGTCTTAACTTGACTTGTTTTCATGACATTCATACATTTGATGGAGCAGTATAACTTCTGTTCATATTAGACTTTTGTTTTGACTATAAATTGGTACAAATTGAAACCAAAGAGGCAATCATTTTTGCTTTTCCTTGTGATTTAATACTTTGATAATCTGCTTAGCAGATGATTCTATAATTATACAGATCACCAAGGTCACTAGCTTGTGTCCAGGTAGCATCTGAGCTTTCAGAGGGTCTAGGACAACTGTCATCATGTGTCGGTTGTTTTTTCAGGTTACAGTAAGGTAAAAAGCATCTAAGGCTGGTGGCTGGAGTATGAAGTGCCTAGTGATGGCTCTCCGAGCAGGAGCCTTTTGGTGATTTGAGCTTCTAAAACAGAGTTACAGCTATAAAATGTTCCCTAATGATACGAAGCACAAGCTTCCTGGATCTCACATTACATCCCCCAAAATTGTATGCTACCATGTTTGCTATTTATCTTTGGTCTGTGAAGTTACAAATCAATACTGTTTCACAAAGGAGTAAACACAGATTCTACTTCTTAGGAGAACAATAACTGCTTTTGCAGTTATATACTTTTAATGATTTTATTTATTTATTTTATTTGCTTTGTATCTTGACCATAGTTTCCCAACCCTTCACTCCTCCCAGTACCCCTCTGCACAACCTCCCATCTACCCACTGCGAATTTACTTCTCCACTTCTATTAAGAAAAGGGCAGGTCTTTATGGATTTCAATCAAACATGGCATTTCAAATTGCAGTAAAACTAGGCACCTCCCTTACTATTAAGGCTGAACAAGGCAACACAGTAGGAGTGATAGGATCCCAAAAGCCAGCAAAACAATCAGAAAATGTCCCTGATTGAACTCTCATGAGAAGATACAATGGTAAGTTATATGAAGAGGGACAAAGTTTACTTATGCAGACTCTCTGCTTGTTGGTTTAGTTTCTGTGAGCCCCTATAATTCAAGCTTAGTTGATTCTGTGAGTTGTATTGTGGTTTCCTTGACACCTTTGGGTCCTACAATCTTTCCTCCCCTTCTGCAGGATTCTCTGAGCTCTACCTAAGGTTTGGCTGTGGTTTACTACATCTACTTCCATCAGTTGCCAGATACATCCTTTCTGATAACAATTGGGCTAGACAACAAACTATGACTATAGCAGAATATTATATAATATATCATTCTATTGACTTTTTTCCAGACTTATTTGATTCTATCTAGGTCTCTGGGCTATCCATCCTCTAGGTCGTGGCATTCAAGACAGTGTCAGGGGTGGACTCACTCTTGTGGCATGGCTTTCAGGCTGGTTGATTGGCTGTAGCTGGAGTTTCCAGCATGGTACCTCAGCAGATTAGCTCCAAATAAACATGCAGATGCTATTTTAATTGTAAAACTATTGGCCAGTGGATAGGGCTACTTACTGGCTAGCTCTCTCTTATTGTTAAGCCATAAATACTAATCTATGTATTTCCACATGGCCTTCTCTTACCAGAGAATACCTGGTGCATCCCATCTTCTTGGTCTCTACATGGTATCTCTCTGACAGCCTCTCTCTGCATTCCTTCCTCAGGATTCTCCTCATCTCATAGCCTTGTCTATACTTCCTGTCTAGCTAGCAGCCAATCAGTGTTTTATTAGTCAACTAATAAGAGAAACATATATACAGAAGGACACCCCCCACCGATCATTTGGCCATTCCCACAATTTCTGCACCATCCTTATCCCAGTACATTCTGTAGGCAGGAAAAATTGTAGATGAAAAGTTATATGACAGGGTTGGTCTCCTATTTCTCCACTGGGATCCATGCCTGGTTGAAGGATATGGACAGTTCAGACTATATAGCTCCTATTTCTAGGGGTTTTAGCTAGGGTCACCTTAGTATATTCCTAGGAGTTCCCATTGCACTAGGTTTCTTTCTTACCTGAAATTTCCTTCTTTTTCCAGTTGGCTCTTCCAGTACTCTCCATTTCCCTTCCCAACCCACGCATCTGTCCTGTTCCCACCACCACCTGCCACCTGCCTCCAGTTGACCCAAAAAAATCTATTCTATTTCTGTTCCAAGTATTACCCCTACAGCCTTCCTTGTTATTTGTTTCTCTAGGTTGTAACATTGTTATACTCTATTTTATAGTCAATATTCACTTATAAGTGAATACACACCATGTTTGTCTTTCTAGGTCTGGATTGCCTCACTTTGGATGGCTTTCTGTTTTGTTTTAGTGCCATCAATTTCCCTTCAAAATTCCTAATCTTGTTTTTTTTTTTTTTTTTTTTTTTTTTTGGTTTTGTTTTTGTTTGTTTTTACACATTTTCATACAATGGAGAAGTAGTACTTACTTCATTGTGTAAATATACTGCATTTTCTTTATTTATCTGTTCTTCAATTAAGGGATAACTAGATTGCTTCTAGGTTCTTGCTGTTACAGGTAAAGATAATTACTGTGAATACAGTTAAGCAAGAGTCCTTGGATAATCCATTGGGTCTTGAGGTAGATTGATTCCAAATATTCAGAGAAACCACCATATTGATTTCTGAAGTTGCTGCACAAGTTCATACTCCCACCAGCAATGGAGGAGTGTTCCTCTTGCTCCTCATCTTCTCCAGCATGAGCTGCTATTTGTGTTTGTGGTCTTAGCTATTCTGACACATGGGAAATGAAGTCTCAGTGTCATTTAGATTTGCATTTCCCTAATGTCTAAGAATGTTGAACATTTCTTTAAGTGTTTCCCAGCCACTTGAGATGTCTTTGTTGAAATTCTGTTTAGATATGTACCATATTTTTAAATTGAATTATGTGCTTTTTGGTTTTTATTGTTTGTTTGTTTTTGGTTTTGGTTTTGTTTGTTTTTTTATGTCTAATTTATTGAATTCTTTACTTATTTTGGAAATTAGCCATCACTCAGAGGAGGGGCTGGTGAAGAACTTTTCCCATTCTGCAGGCTACTGTTTTGTCCTATTGAAGGTATCCTTTCAGTTTCATACAGTCCCATCTGAGAATTTTTGATATTGTGTCTGTGCTATTAGTGTAATGCTCAGCAAGCTGTCTCCTGTGCCAAGGCATTCAATGCTATTTCCAACCTTCTCTTCTATCAGGATAAGTGTATCTGAATTTATATTGTTGAGATCTTTGATCCATTTGGCCTTGAGATTTTTGCAGGGTGATTGATAAAGATCTACAACATTCTTCAACATGTTCACATCCAAATACACCAGCACCATTTGTTTAAGATTCTTCCTGTTTTCCACTGTATAATTTTGGCTTGTCTTCCATAATTAGGTGTCCATAGTTGTGTATATTTTTGGATCAACCTTTGATTTGGTTCCAATGGTCCACTTTCTGTTTCTATGACAATGGCATGCAGTTTTTATTATTATTATTATTTTATCTTTTTTCAAGACAATGTTTCTGTATGTAGCTTTGTAGATCCTCCTGCCTCTACCTCCAGGGTGCCTGGATTAAAGTCATGTGCCACTACTACCTGGCCCATGCAGCTTTTATTACAATAGTTTTGTAGTAGATTTTAAAATCAGGTAGTTCTTTGATGGTACAGGATTGCTTTAGCTATCCTAGATTTATTTTAGTTTCAGTATGACATTGAGTATTGTTCTTCAGTGTTTGTAAAGAGTTGTGATGGAATTTTGATGTGGATTGAACTGAATCTATAGGTTGCCTTTGGTAAGGTAGCCATTTTTTGTATAAGCATGGGAGATCTTTCCATCTTATGATATCTTCTCCAATATATTTTTTTCTGCAAACACTTAAAGTTCTTGTCATAACAAGGCTTTCACTTGCTTGGTTTGAGTTTTCCTCAAGTGTTTTATATTATTTGTGTATATTGTGAAGAGCCTATTTCCTGTATTTCTTTCTTTGTCCATTTATCATTTGTATGCAGAAAGGCTACTGATATTTTATTAATTAATCGTGTATCCAGTCAGTTCACTTAAAACATTTATCAGCTGTATGAGTTCCTACATAGAATTTTGGGGCCTTTTATTTTTACTCTCATGTCATCTGCAAATACAGATAATTTAACTCCTTCCCTTCCAATTTTATCTCCTTTCGTTGTCAAATTTCTCTAGCCAGAACTTCAAGAATATTTTGAATATATAGAGTAGACAACATTGTCTTAATTGTGATTTTAGTGGAATTTGTACAGTTTTCTTTAAACTGCCTTATTCTCTAAGTGTCTAACAATTTTAATTAGTTGATTAATTAATAAAATCCTTAAGTTCTAGTTTAATGTCAATTTATTAATGTCCATATTCCACCTATTGTACCCTTAAGAATTATTGGAAGGAACAGATTAGATTGAAATACAAAAACTCACTTTCAAAATATGGACTTTTTCCATCTGACTTTTAATCCATGCCACATATAAATTGTGATATCGTAAGCAATTTTTGGCTATAACGTTTTATTTTAAAAAATAGATGTAACAATTGGGATACCATGTATAACATATGAAGCATCATTTTTTCCCACTAAATCTATTCTGATAAGGTAGACTACTAGCGAGCTATGCTCACTACTATTATTGTGTGGTCCTGAAATACTTAAGTTTCTACAAGTCCTCTCCTAGGTACAGGGAGAGCTTTGGATTATCTGTACTTAGAGAATTGGATGATGTTTTTCTGTTGTTATAGTTCTGGCTTACAGCAATGAAAGAAAATATGGTTAAAAAAAAAACATAAAGGGAAAAGACATACAAAAAAAATGTAAAGAAGAGTCAAAACACAGGATTGCACACATATTTTCCTTTTCCCATGGCTTAACAGAAGATCCATTAAGTAAAATTCAAATGACTCATAACCTATCTTCCCAACATATGATTGTGGCCAAAGGAGGGCCAAGAAGTCAAAAGCATCTTTGCCTATATATTACATTCTAGGCTATCCTGAGATACATGGGAGTCTGTCTCATCAAGGAAAATAAAAAGTAACAGAAGCTAGAAAGATGACTTGGTGGTTAAGAATACATACTACTCATCCAGAGGATCTAATATTAATTCTCACATCCCAAATGGTGATTCTCAAAACCACAAAATGCAGTGCTTCATGTAAAACAAGATTAAAATAAAAAAAAGGAATAAAAAAAAACAAACAAAAGAAAAAAATGCAATGCCTTTTCTGCCCTCTGTAGGTATCAGCACAAGCATGGCATACATTCACATAAACAGACACATATAATAATTTTAACTGAAAATAAATATGATTGTGCTGACTCAGCATTTACCAGGGCCTTTGGTTTCTAAAAACATTTATATCAGGCTGAATTGTCTAAGGAATCAAAGATTTTCTCTAAGAAGCATTGAGAGGTCTTTTCATAATATTTGTGGGTTTTGAGCAAACCAAGCATTCCCACTTCACCCTTTTCTTACCAAATAGTAATAACATCAGGCAGTACTTGGCAAAATTGAGTGCAGGGCAAATAAATCTCTATACATCACACTCAGTTTTCTATTATAAGAAAAAATGGAGTTCATAAAAAACATCTACATTCTAAGGCCTTATATTTGTACCCATAGATCAATGATTCACTCAGCTTTGAGCATGGAAACTTAGGTAGTGAGTACCAGATAATGAAGAGACTCATTTTGATCACAGTACCAAACATCAAATACCGTTGAGTGTCAGCTGTAGCAAGATGACTTCCTCAACATCCTGTAATCCAATGCTCAGGGAAACATAGCTCAAGAGGAAACAAAGGAGTGCAAGAGCTCTCAGATGGGTGGGAGAGCTATGAAAAGCTAGCTTCTAGACACAGCATACTGTTGCATTTAGCAGCTCACATCAACTGCACAATACCTGCACAAGATCAACCCAATCAAAATTCCAGCATGGATGGGGTAGTCGTCCCTGAGACCCCAGTCCTTTCAGAGGAGCTATTGACAGTTGCTAGGAAAATGTTCTATCCCTTGAGGCTATGGTGGATAGCAGGTTGCAGATGTTCCAGGAGATGGCCATACACCTTTTTGCATGAGTCACACTAAGTATACTCAAGGGGTTATTAATAACAAAAAAGTAAATAAAACTAAGGCTTGAAGCTGGAACACAAGTGGGTGGGTATGGCACTAGGGAAATTAAAAGGCAGTAATGGTGGTGGATATAATCGACAAAATGGTATAAATGTATAGACTGCCAAAAATAAAATTTTTGACATATTATTTAAAATTAAAATAAGGTCATCTTAGCTAATCTCTAAATCACACACACAAATAAAAACAGCACCTTCTGTACAGGACAAGATCATTGCCCTCATGTGCTCACAGTAACTGTAATAACATATAGAAGTACATAAAATCAAGCCACTCAACACTCCAGCAGGAAAAGGGGTTCTTGAGTCCTAACCTCTAATTGAGGAGCTATGGATAGTTGATTGCTTTTAGGAGAGAGAAAGTCAGTTTTCTTTGGGGGTGTTGTCAGGGGTAAAGTTGCATTTTAAGTTTAAATTACTGTGCTTAAGAGTTCTATAAATCAAAAATGTTTCCAGTCTTTGAGCCCCACTTGCTCAAGGACAGATAACTTCCTGGAATGCTGGGGGTTGTTCCTTGTGTAAGATAATAAGCTATGTGTTTCACTTCTGTGAACAAGCTTATTACGATAACTATACAGATGTGCTGATCACACAGGTGAAATGTAAGGAGATATGATTGGAGATGTCATTCTATAAATATGTTTCTCTTACTGGTTAATGAATAGGAAAGCAAGATAGATGGAACTAGGAGACAAGGAAGATTCAAGGAAGTAGTGAGGAGGAGTCAGCATGTAGAGACTAGGGAGAGCTCAACACCAGCCAACTTCGGTAAGAAGAGACCACGTAAAAATTCTTAGATTAATAGAAAGGGATTAATACTTAAGACAGAGCTAGCCAATAAGAAACTAGTACCTGGCATTATATCAAATACAGATTCTCTGTGTGTTATTTCGGGCTGGCTCTGCATTGGGACTGGCAGTAGGGAAAAACTACTTGCAACATTATGGCACCACACGTGGCTAATAAGAATTTCCACTTAAAATTTAACAAAAGCTTTAAAAAGGGTTTTAGAAACTAAAGAACAGAGACGAGCAAGGCTTCTTACTAACAGCATTTTTCTGGGTTGGACTCTGTTTTGCATGAGACAAACAAAGATTTGCGAAGCTCCTTTAAGGGAGATTTCCTGACTCAGCATAAATGCCAAAAAAAAAAAAAAAATGCATGGCTTTGAAGAAACTCTGTTAAGAATTTATTGGTGTATACGAGAGCTGCCAATGACAGTGACCCCATTTTCAAGCCGGCAACATGCTGCGGGATGGCATCACAGACTAAGACAGAAACGATGGTATCATGCTGGCAGTAAAATAGCCACCATCATCTTTAATAAGACCTTGGCTAACACAAATAATACTTTCATTTTAGCAATGTTGTTGTTTACCAGATAAAATACTCGTGGCCAGAAAAACATAAAGATTTACAGTAAAGACAGATTCACATTAAGAAAAAAGCACTAAAGGTTTACAATGTGTTCTAAAATATATGTAGGCTAGGGAGAGAAAAGGAATAAAATCGTTTTAAAAATACAGAAAGGAGCTGGGTATGGTGACACACGCCTTTAATACCAGCACACAGGAGACAGAGGCAAGCAGATCACTGTGATTGCAAAGTAAACATGGTATGCAGAGTGAATTTCAGAACAGATAAAAGTTACACAGAGAAACCATGTCAATAAATGAAACAATAGAAGTAAAAGAAACACAGCAATAAAAAAGCCACATAAATGTCTGGTAGACTTCTCTGCACTGAAGCCATCTGGCCCTGGACTTTTTTGATTGGAAGGCTTTCGATGACTGCTTCTATTTCATTGTGGGTTATAGGTCTATTTAAGTTCTCTGTTCTTGATTTAATTTTGATAAGTGATAGTTATCCAGAAATTTGTCCATTTCCTTTGAATTTTCAGTTTCTGTGGAATACAGGTTTTCAAAGTATGACCTGAAAATTGTCTGGATTTCCTCTGTATCCGCTGTTATGTTCCCATTTTCATTTCGGATTTTGTTAATTTGCATGTTCTCTCTCTGCAGTTTTGCTAGTTTGGATAAAAGTTTGTTTAACTAATACCAATACTCTTCAAATTGTTCCACAAAATAGAAACAGAAGGTTCATTGACAAACTCTTTTTTTGAGGCCACAATAACCTTGGTACCCAAGCCTCACAAAGACACAACTAAGAAAGAAAACCACAGATTAATATCCCTTATGAACATCAATGCAAAAATACTCAATAAAATACTGGCAAAGCAAATTCAAGAATACATCAGATAAATCATCCACCATGACCAAGTAGGCTTCATCCCTGGATTGCAGGGATGGTTTAACGTACAAAAATCTTTCAACATTATTCACCATATAAACAAACTGAAAAACACCTTATGATCATCTCCCTAGATGCAGAAAAAGCTTTCAACAAAATTCAACACAATTTCAAGATAGAGGTCTTGGAGAGATCAGGGATAACAGGAACATACATAAACATAATCAGAACAATATACAGCAAACCAACAGCCAACATCAACTGAATAGAGAGAAGTTTAAGGCGATTCCTCTAAAAGAAGGAACAAGACAAGGCTGCCCTCTCTCTCCATATCTCTTGAATATCATTCTTGAAGTTCTAACTAAAGCTATAAGACAACAAAAGGAGATCAAGGGGATCCAAATTGGAAAAGAAGAATCAAACTGTCTTTATTTGCAGATGATATGATAGTTTATATAAGCACCCAATAAACTCTACAAGGGAACCCCTACAGCTGCTAAACACCTTCAGCAGGATACAAGATAATAAACTCAAACTTGTACCTAGCAGGATACAAGATAAACTCATAAAAATCAGTAGTCCCACTTTTTTCAGATGACAAAGAGTCAAAGAAAGAAATCAGAGAAACATCACCATTTACAATAGCCATTAGCAACATAAAAAAAAAAAAAAAAAACTTGAGGCAACGCTTGCCAAGCAAGTGAAAGACCTATATAATAAGAACTTTGTGGCTCTAAATAAAGAAATTAAAGAAAACACCAGAAAATGGAAAGATCTCCCATGCTCTTGGATAGGTAGGATAAACATAGTAAAAATGCCAGTCTTGCCAAAAGCAATCTACAGATTCAATGTAATCCCCATTAAAACCCCACAATTCTTCACTGATCTTGAAAGGATAATAATCAACTTTATATGGAAAACCAATAGACCCAGGATAGCCAACACAACCCTATACAATAAAAGAACTTCAGGAGGCATCACCATTACTGACTTTAAGCTCTACTACAGAGCTATAGGTCTGAAAACAGACTGGTATTGGCAGAAAAATAGACAGGTAGACCAATGGAATCAAATGGAAAATCCTGATATAAATACACACATATGAACACCTGATTTTTGACAAAACAGCTGAAAGAATACAATGGGGCAAGGAGAGCATCTTCAAAAAAATAGTGCTGGCACAATTGGATGATGGTGTGTAGAAGACTGCAGATAGACTCATGTCTGTCGCCATGCACAAAACTCAAGTCCAAATGGGTCAAAGACCTCAACATCAATCCAGCCACATTGAACACCTTTGAACAGAATGTAGGAGGTACCCGTGAACAAAATGGTATAGGAGACTGCTTCCTGAAAATAACTCCACGGGCACAGACACTGAGAGCATTAATTAATAAATGGAACCTCTTCAAACTTAGAAGCTTCTGTAAGGCACAGTGGACAAGACCAAATGGCAGCCCAGACATTGGGAAAAAAAAATTTCACCAATACTATATCTGACAAAGGCCTAATCTCCAAAATATAAATATACAAAGAACTCAAGAAAACAGTCCAAAAAAAAAAAAAAAAAAAAAAAAAAACAAATAACCCTATTAAAAATTGGGGTACAGAACTGAAGAAAGAATTCTCAATAGAGGAAATCAAAAAGGCTGAAAGACACTTGGGAAAGTGCTCAATATCCTTAGCTATCAGGGAAATGCAAATCAAAACAACTTTGAGATACCATCTTACTCCTGCCAGAATGGCTAAAATTAGAAACACCAATGACAACTCATGCTGGAGAGGATGTGGAGAAAGGGGAACACTCCTTCACTGCTGGTGGGAGTGCAAACTTGTAGAGCCATTTTGGAGATCAGTATGGCGGTTCTTCAGGAAAATGGGAATTAGCTTACCACAGGACCCGGCAATCACCCTTTTAGGCATATACCCAAATGAACCACATCCAAGCAACAAAGACCTATGTTCATAGCAGCACTATTTGTAATAGCACGAACCTAGAAGCAACCTAAATGCCCCTCAATTGAATAATGGATAGTGAAGATGTGGCACATCTACACAATGGAATACTACTCTGCAGAAAAATATAATGCTATCTTGAAATTCACAGGCAAGTGGATGGCACTTGAAGAAACCATCCCGAATAAGGTAACGTAGTCACGAAAAGGAACATAGTATGTACTCGCTCATATATGGATTTTAGACCTAGAGCAAAGGATCACCAGCCCATAATTCACACCACCAGAGGAAGGATAAAAGGTGTATTCTAAGAGATTCATATAAAATCCCTCACAGAAGCAGGAAGGGACAAGTCCCCCAAATCACATGGGAAGTGTGGGTACCAGTGAATGAATGGAGAGAGAAGTAGGAGAAATAGAGGGGGAGGAGAAGAAAACATGTGCGACTAGGAAGATTGATTCAGGGTAGGAATAGAAGACAGGAGAGAGAGAGAGAGAGAGAGAGAGAGAGAGAGAGAGAGAGAGAGAGAGAGAGAGAGAGAGAATAAAAGAGGGAGCCAATATAGGTTTGAAGAGAAAACTGAAACCAAAGAAAGGTCTAGAAAACTACAAGACTGCCTCCAAGTAACAATTTGAGCATCCCTGGAAAGGCTACAATAAAAGCCCTTCCTAGATAATGAGATCAACAACTAACTTGTCCATGGAGCCCTCATCTAATACCTGTTGGAAACAGAAGCAAACACCCATACCTCAACACTAGTTCCGACTAGAAACCAAATGCAGATGAAGAGGAAAAGACCAGGTTGCAGAAACACATATAGACAGCTGACCTGAACAAGGAGGAGCTAACAGGCCCCAGACTGATAGCTTGGAAGCCAGCATGGGACTGACTCAAGACCCCTAAATATAGGTCTCAGCCAGATGGACTGAATAGTCTAAGGGACCTCAGACAGTGGAGCCAGAATGTATCCCTGGTGCACAAAAGGACATTGTGAACACAACCCCCATGGAGGGATACTGCCTTAACCTAGAGACAGGAGGGAAACCCTAGTCCCTACTTCAAATGACCTTTCAGATCTACATGACCCCACCTGGATGGCATTCCCCTACATATGGAATCGGGGTGGGGGTATGAGAGGGACGGGTGGTCAGGGTGCATGTGAAGGCAGAGAGGGCAAAAGTGAGTGAGGGCGTGAGGGAGAGAGGGAAGGAGGGAGGGAAGGAGAGGGAACTGAGTTTGACATGTAAAATAATTAAATAAATAAAAAAATCCACGTAAAGATGGAAAGCACAGAAAAATTATGGGTGCTATATGCTATTCTTTTGTCTTTAAATTTTTTGACTGCTGAGGAAATCACAACTGATAAAAGAAATACTGCTGGATTAATTCAATTCATTTATTTAAAAATGCTTTGACTTCAAAATTTAAGTTCAAGGACAAGTTACTGGGGAAAAGGATTTTTAGTTTTGTTTCCACAGAAAATGAAAAGCTGTGGATTCCTTCCAGGCTAATGTGGTTTGATCAAGCCAGACCCACTGAAACAGAGTTCCTGATGATCCAACATTCAAAACAGCTTGAACAAGGCAGCCTTGCAGACTACAGCCAAGATTTCTGTGTCTTCTTAAGATATCCATGACAGCGCCCCTTATCAGCAGGAAACAGTTTGGAAAGAGCGAAGCCCAAATTCCCAAATATTGCTTATGTTTTTGTTTTCATTTAATGGGTTGGTTATAAATGGTTAATGACCACAACCAACCATTTTAAAGGTAAAAAGGGGATTATGATATAGATATGAATACTTTGTTTTAGAATGGCTTTTCATTTATTGATACAATTTAAGGTCAATTTTGTGATATGTATATTTCTCTTCTTTAGGTATTGTGTTTATATAGCTCATTTAGAAATGTAATGTATAATGTAATAGAGATTATAAATAATTACCTATGATAGTCAAAGCTTAGACTTAAGAGATATATTTTGAGATGAATTGGCATTTTTCAAACCTTTCAAAGACCTACAGAAGATGGCATTTAAAATGGTTTAGGGTTTTTCTTAACAGTGAGACATAAATGAACCTGGGAACACCACCTATGTCAGAAAGAAAGATGGACATCGAAGAAACACCTTATGGAGTTTTCTTTTAATATGGCAAGACTAGCTATTTGGAGAAGAAACTGCTTTTTCCGGACTGTTTAACATCATGCTGTATAAATGAGACATGCAGGACCCCAGGAACATGACTGCTAATACATGATGGACAGTACTACAGGGTTCCTGCTTCAAGGAAGTGTATGCCAGACAGTTTGTAGGACATGGAGAAAAGTGACTGACAACATGCTAATAAAAGAGGACAGTTTAAAGTTTCCTGCTTTGCTGAGGAGTCTACCAGACCTATGGGCTAAAGATGGAACATTACAGAAGTACTTCGGGTAAATGACCAGGAAATGAGTTGTCTGTGTCATTTCTAGAGTTTATATATTATCCTTCTGTTGTCTTTGAAGGAGCTGAAGACAGATAGTTATGATTATAGTTTTCCTTAGTATTAAAGATAAGTTACTTATACTTTAGACACACAAGGATAGGATAGATGATGGAATATTTTCTTCAGATCTTGCTAAATGTTAATGGACTAAATAATGTTAACTGTGATTCTATTTGATAACTGTTGTGTGATATATTTTGCTATGTTAAGGTTAAAACCCTTATTTTTATTTAGACAGAAAAGAGGATATGGTGGGCGGTGTCATTCTGTAAATATGTTTCTCATACTGGTTAACGAATAAAGTACTGTTGGCCAATAGGGAAGGAAGATAGGAGGGACTAGGAGACAAGGAGGATTCGAGGAAGTAGTGAGGAGGAATCAGCATGTAGAGACCAGGGAGAGCTCAACACTAGCCCTTCTCTGGTAAGGTGAGAGCACGTGGAAATACTTAGATTAATAGAAATGGGTTAATACTTAAGACAGCGCTAGCTGATAAGAAACAAGTACCTGGCCAACAGCATTATATCAAATACAGAGTCTCGGTGTGTTATTTGGGGCTTGTGCCACGGTGGGACTTTCAGCGGGGGAAAACTACTTGTAATAGAGAGAGAAAATAAGTCAGGATGTATGCTTGCCCCTGACTGGATGAAGCTGAAAAGTAGATAGCCTTGTGGGGTTTGCCTTTATAAACCTCCAACTAATGTAATTTGTGGCTGTACTCTAGAAATCTTGGGAATGGACCCAGCTAGTCTCACTGTCATGGCCAGTATTTATTTAATAAAGCTTAATTCAAATTTGACTAAAAAATTATGGTGGTGGTCTTTTTCTCATCAAGTAGGGTTAATAGTGTGTCTTGGTATAGATAGACCACTGTGTCTAGAAGTATATGGACAGTACAAACTGTAGCTGATAGATTACTGAATTAAGTACCTAAATAAAAGGAACACAGGGACAGGGTTGACCTGAGATGAATCAAGAGGAGGTGTTGAGGTGAATATGATTAACATCCATTGTATTAAAATTTCAAATTTCATTGTCATGAACTTGGTTCTGATCATACCCTGTTTAAAAGAATGGCATGAACTTTTACTTAAACACTACTTTCTTTTTTTAAATTCATGATCTCAGAAACAGAAAATAAATTCTGCTAACTATAGATAAAATGGAATGTTGTTCAAACATGAAAATAACCTAATTTGGTTACATGCTATAACATGGATGAAACTTGGAAACATCATGGTAAATGAAAGCAGAAGGCATACAGGTATACAGGATGCCTGAAAGGGCAATGTATATGAAATGTCTAGAACAGAAGTAGCAGGAAACAGAAAGCAGATTGTTTTCTGCAAAAATAGGAGTGATTAAAATAGTTGTTCATTTTTTCTTTTGAGTGGTTAATATTTCCTGGAATCAGGTAACTGGTGCTGACATAGATACACTAAAAATGCTACATTGTATACTCCTAGAAGTATAATGAGATATCCACCTAGCCCACAACTTTTACACAGGCCACACCCATTGGGAAGTAGGGACAGGTGTGGGTGTGACTTGGGGGGACTAGGTTGTGGTCCTGGACCCCAGCACTCACACTTGCTTCCTGGTTGGAAACAGAGAGATGCTGGAGGCATCCTTGGGCCTAGAATCTGCAGTCAATCGTCTGTTTTTGGTGTAAGTGATTTCTCCCTGAATAAACATCCATCAGCCTATTCATTTTCCAAGATTCTTATTCATTCATGATATAGAAGGGTCAATTTCTGGTACACAAATTATGCATTAATATTTGAAGACTAATTCACACAAATTACCTTTTACTTTTACTGACAATGTATCTTAATAACTTGTACACTAAGCAAGCAGATAAGTTCAGTAAGTTCTCTCATTAGTGGTCTTAACATCTTCTTTTGTGAATATATATATATATATATATATATATATATATATATATATATATATATATATATATTCCACCTTCCTAGAGTATCATACAGATAAAAGTATTAACTTTTTGTTGATGTTACAGGAATCTATTATTATTCCCTACCTGGGTCACCATGCCTTTTAATAAGTATATAAAACTAAGCAAATAGTAGTTTAGACAAGAAATAGAAACCTACTTCTATATTTCTACACAACCCTTGTTTTAAAGCCTAACATTATTGCTAGTATTAGTTAAGAGATAAAACTTGACCTTATCAGTTAAGGTGGAATTTGTTTAATGGATAATTGCAGAATTATAACAAGCAACAATATGATTGTCATCTCGGAAGGTACACAAATTCTGAATATCTTTTAATAATAAAAATCCCTGCTCTAATGGGATTTTCATTGTAGGGGACACAAATAATTAATTCTTCTAGCATAGGAAGATTTTAATTCATCTGAAATTCAGTACCCATGTATCTTAATTATTTATGGCTTCCTTATCAAGTAATCACATCTTACTTTTTGCTGCTATAAAATATTTATGTAAACAAACTTTAAAAACCATTTTATATATTGCTTATATAATTACATAAAGCATAAAATACAGGAATAGTAGTATATTAATATGAAATTCATTGTCATTAGCAAACGGCATTGGCCAATTTAACATTTTATGCAAAGTATTTTTTTCTAGTGGTATGGTTCTTGTATCACTGTATAGCTACAGTATTCTGACCAAATTTCATGAGCTAGTAATATCGCTCATTTATAAACACAACCTTGGGACAGTAAGATGACTCAGCAGGTTCTTGTTACTTAACCTAATTTCTAGAACACACATGAAATAAACTCCTCCAAGTTATCTCTGACCATGTACACTCTGGCATGTCTCCTCCTCCAGAAAATAAACAAATGCAAAAGTTAATGCAAATAATAAACACATTTACTTCTGTTTATAAATTTGCAATTTTGAGGTTATCTTATTTGGGGAAGGTTAGAGACTGCACCTATGTTTATGTCTTAGAACACTAGACAAGCCCCTGAACTTTTGCTTTTCCATTAAAAGTCTTGGAAACCAGATTCTCATATTAGCATTGTCAGTGTAACAGGATCTAGAATCATGATAGGCCTCTGCACATTCCTTTGAGGAATTATGTTAACTGAGGTGGGACCCCACCCAAATACACACACACACACACAAACACACACACACACACACACACACACACAAAGCTTGTTGTGTGCACCATTTCTTAGACAAGGGATACGGAACTCTTGAAAGAGTAAATAAAAATCTGAGCAAATATAGAGACCAAATACCTGGAGCCCTGCCACTGCAACTTCCTTGCTGACATGTACTGTTATTGGAACTGTGAGCTAAGATGAACCCTTCCCCTTTAAATTGCTTTTATCAAGAGTAATTAATCACAGTAAAACAAAAAATATTTCTATTTATAAGAGCAGATGCTATAAAACAAAAGGCTTTTGTGTGCTCCAAAAACTGGTTCTAAATTCATTAGGTAAAGTTTCATTCCTAGTTTCAACTAAATCTGCCCAAGAAGAGTGGCATATTCATCAAGTCCAAGGGGGCTTAAGGTTTGGTTAAATGTAACCAACTAGTAGTCTTTCTGCCATGCTTTGACATACAATCTGATAAGGTACTGAACTATAAATAACTGAGCCTTTATGATTTGTCAGGTTTTCCTCCAGTAGATATTAATTTGTATATACTATAGGTGAGTTAGAAGATACTAGTAAGCAACATAGCAATTGGCAGTATATACTTTATGGCTGTCTTTAAATGCAAAGTAGAGTTGAATTAAGTATATTGATGCCATCTCTTTGATCTTAATTCCTCAGCTTTGAGAGATGATTGTGTTTGTTGTCTTTTGGTGAAAAGAAATATCACCACAGCTGCTTTTTTAATTCTATAACACATGTAACATGAATGATTGTAAAGCAAGTATAATATTAGCATGACGATTAGTGCAAATAAAAGTTTTTCCTAGATTTTGTTTACATTTTTCGTAGTTACACTACAATTATTATAAATAAAATACCAAAAAAACAAACAAAATATTCTTTTCTTGCTTGTCTCTGCCCTAAGAAGTTTTTCTGGAACTTAACTGGAAGTTAATACACTTCAGCACCAATATCACATATGCATGCCTTCTATGATACCAGTGTCCCTTATTGGTTTACTTGAACTCATCCCCCTAACTCCGGATATGACTTTACATAACTCATGGCACAGGAAGCAAGAATCAAAACTCTACATTTATTTAAAGAACAGTATTTATTTTATGACTAAAATGAAAACAAACAGAACTATCATGACAAATTGGGGAAGTTAATTTGTTTTTCCTGTTTTAGATTTATAACTAATATATAAAATATATTAATACTTTTAATAATACAGTACCTTTTAATGTTACAACATAAAATAGAACACCCCTTTTAAACAAACTCATATTTTCAAATCCCCTTAATAAGCCATTAATCTATCTTTATGAAGGTTTACAAGACTTATGTCTTTAATGGTGCTTTATTTATTCCTCCTTAACAAAGTTGACAAGTTTCCAAAAGTTCAGGATAAATATCCCAATGAAGAATTTGTAAAATCTTTAAGTAATCTCGATCTAACTGATGGACTTATACTTGATCCACTTATTTGTACCACGAACTTCAAAAGGTGGAGTGTGGTAGTAGAGGTGATTGGCTAATTCTTCCAAAGATGGTTCTGGGTCAGTTGTAGCAAACTGGGCTGCTTCCTCAACTTCTTTTCTCACATCTGCATCGATTTCCTTCAATTCTTCCACATTGCTGAGGTTGTTGTTTATCATTCTCTCTCGGAGTAGCATAATAGGATCACTCTTGCTTCGCATGTTTTGAACTTCTTCTCGTGACCTGTAGCTGACCCCTGGATCGCTCATACTGTGTCCATGATACCGATAGGTCTGCAGTTCCATCAAAATGGGCCCCTTTCCAGATCTACAGTGGTCAGCTGCAAACTTGGTTGCCTCGCGGACACAGAGAATATCCATCCCGTTTACCCTCAGTCCAGGGATAAAATTGCCTCTCTTGTGGTAATCAGTGCTGGCTGCTGCTCTCTCGATGGCTGTCCCCATTCCGTAGCGGTTGTTCTCACAGATGAAAACACAGGGTAATTTCCACAAGGCTGACAGGTTGTAAGCCTCGGCTACCTGCCCCTGGTTGGCCGCACCATCGCCATACAAGGCCAAACAGACCTCATTATTTCCCAAGTATTTACAGGCGAAAGCAACACCGGCTCCCAGGGGTACCTGTGCCCCAACAATGCCATTGCCCCCGTAAAACTTCTTGGCGTACATATGCATGGAGCCTCCCTTGCCTTTAGCGCAGCCTCCTCTGCGTCCAGTCAGCTCTGAGAGAATGGACTTGACCGACAGTCCCCGCGTGTAGCACAAGCCATGAGCCCTGTAGGACGTGATGATGTGATCACTGGGATTTATCCCTGCCTCCAGTCCCACGCAGCAGGCTTCCTGCCCATCGCACAGGTGACAGAAACCACGAATGAGCTTCTGCTTGTACATCTGGTCAGACTTCAGCTCCATGCGCCGAATGACCTGCATGGCCCGGTAGTACTTGAGGGCCTCCTCCCTGGTGAGCACGGTGGAGGTGGGCGGGCCCTCCTCCAGGCGGTACAGGTCGCATTTCTTAATGTCACAGGTGGTGTCGTTGGAGAAGTTGAGGGATGCCAGCAGCCCTCTCAGGGCTGGCTTCTGGCTCACTCCCGAAAACACGTGGGACACCACAGAGGCCAGCATTTTCCTCATGGAGGGAGGAACGCCAGGCACAACGGCAGCGGCTCCAACGATCGCTCGCCGGCTTTCAAGATGGCGGCCCACGTCCTGTGACGCAATAATCCTGCAACAGATGCAATTGCGGCGCCTGCGCCAGCAAACTAGAGGCCACGCCCCCACCCTCCCTCCCCCGGACCCGGAGCCCTGTCCTCAGCCACCCAATGAAGATCTCAGGCGCTTTTCACCCTTATTGTCAGCATCATCATTGTCACCCCACAGCAACTAGACAGAGGTGGGTCTCAGTACCCTAAAGTTGGACAGTAGCAGGGGCACGCATACCTGTAATTTCAAGACATCACACTTGGAAGCTGGTAGGATCCGGACTCAGTCTTATCCTCAGTCAGCTTGATGCCTCTCTGGATAATATTTGTCTCCATCCCCAAAAGAAGGGAAGACAGGAAGGGAAGGAGGAGCACAGGAGGGAGGGAGGGAGGGGCAGAGAGAGGGACTGAGAGAGGGAGGGAGGGCGGGGGGAGAGAGATGTGACATTCTTCTTCTAACTTTGTTTTTAAAAGAAAACTTGCCAAAATCTTCACATATGTATTAAAAAGTACGTCAAATAAATATACCAGCACTCATATACAACCTGATCATGGCCTTCAACCAGTTAATGAGCAACGGGGGTTTGAATGGTATTCTTTTGTGATTCTTTTGAAGGTGTTAGGGAATAGATCACAGCATTTCTTCCTGTTCCCATTACTCTGTTCTTGTTTTTGATCATTAAAATATATTTGGTAAGCAAGCCTACCCCATCTTATACCATTTCTGCCCCTAAAATGTTTAAAAGTTAATATCCTGAAAATAAAAATATGACTGTTATCCTCAGACTTCTGCCACTGTGTTGAGGTAGCCAAACCTCAGCCTGAAGGTAGGAAACCTTGGTCTTATGTGAGCACAGGATGCAAAACTGATTCTATTAGAATGTTTGCAATACTTTAGGCTCCTTTACTGTCTGTTACAGTTCTAATTCTGCCTGGATTTTAACATATCTTCTGGCCACTATTTTTCTCATCACTAAGATGCTAATGCTTTTTCCTTACTTAAAGATTTCCAACAGGTTTGCAAAGATATTTGCTTATATTTTTTGTTTAAATTAATCTAAATTTGACTAACCTTAGTATGGGAATATGGAACTCTCTCTCTCTCTCTCTCTCTCTCTCTCTCTGTGTGTGTGTGTGTGTGTGTGTGTGTGTGTATCCGTTTTTTGAGAGGGTAGGGGTGTGCCACCATGCATGTGTGAGGGGTGACAAGACAACAATGTTAAGTCCGAAGCATTGCCCCTTAAAATGGCATGGCTAGGGACAGAGTTCTAAACAGAAAGAATTTGGCTAAGAAAACAGAAGTCTAAAGGTGATTTCCTGGTTACAGAAAGGAAGACTTCTTAAATCTGGGTTTCTACCATGAACCATCCTTATCTTTCCCTCAATGTCAATTATCTTTGGCAAAATCACCTAGTTAGATCTTAACCAATCTCCCCAGCTTATATAAGTTCCAAGATTCTCAAACACAAACTCTGTTTGCTTTCCACAATTTTGTTCTCCTCCCAGCCCCCAAATATGGCCTTGGCATTTTGATCCCCAGTAAATCTTCCCACCTAGAGACCAGTCTAATTTGGTGGGTTTCACTGTGCTCCTCTGGCTTACAAACTTGTAGAGCCAGTTCTCTCCTTCCACCTTAACTTGGGTTCTGAAGATTGACGTTTGGCCACCAGCATTTTACCTAATAAGCCATCTCATCAGCCATAGAGCAAAGTCTCCATAATTTTTCATATAATGGCCATACAATGTAGCTTCTAAATACTTGCCCATAATCCAGCCTTAAATCCATGACACAAGAGTGATCCAACACCACTGCCTAAAATGCCAAGATCCAGAAGCTCGATAGTACAGAGACCTAGGATAGAACCAAATATTACTGTATAAATAAAAAAAAAAATCAATGTGATGATGCCTAATGCTATTTTGCTATACCCGTATATTGACTATCTCAACAGTTTTCAGAAAGGCTTTAGCTAGCTAATGGACGAAACAGATGCAGAGACAAACATTAGGCAGAGCTCAGGGAATCTTGCTGAAGAGAAGGAGGGAGGATTGAAGGAGCTAGAGAATTGAAGGACATCACAAGGACACCCACAGAAACAACTAACCTGGGCTACTAGAAGCTCATAGATACTGAAACTACAACTAGGGAACCTTCATGGGGCTGATGTAGGCCTTCAGCATATGTGACAGTGTGTGGCTTGGTCTTCTTGTGGCACTCCTAACAGTAGGAGCAGGGCCTGTTTCTTACAATTTTGCCAGCTTCTGGGTACCTATTCCTCATACTGGGTTACCTTACCCAGCCATAATACAAGGTTGGTGCTTAGTCTTGCTACAACTACATATGCCATTTTTGTTGATATTCATGGGATGCCTGCTTTTTTCTGAATAGAAATGGAGGAGTGGATGGGAGCTGCAGAGAAGAGGTTGGGGGAGGAACTGGAAGGAGAGGATTGGAGGGGCAACTGTAGTCTTGATTTAATATGATTAAATATTTAAAAAACGAAAAAGAAGACGAATGTGCCATCGAGTAATATTCTAGATGAAACTGTCAGAGAGAAATGGCATTTTGTGTAAGTCATTGATATTAGTTCAATCTTGAGATAGAAGCCTTAGTTAGTCCAGGACTATAAGAATACTTACTTGAAAATTTTTATTTTTTGTACACCAGTAAACCACCTCTAGCTACAAATATCTTGTCCTGCTTACATTATTAAGCAATTCCCCTTGATCTATGTTCTGTTTTGTACCCGTTGTCTATTACTCAGTTTTAAGTTCTCACCCATATAACTCTATTACAGAGTCAAAGCTTCTTCCTTCTCCACTGCAAGTCTTATTTTGAATACTTATACTATTCAGGCAGGGCAAAGAAAATAGCTTTCTAATATGTTACCATAATGCTTAAAGCTGGACCCTCTTAGCACATTCTAATACCTACCATTATAATAGACCTCTTCTACTGTGTTTGAAACTCCTCTGTTGGAATTTGTGTTCTGGCTCTATTGTCTGTTCTGTCTTTGATAGTTAACCTGAATCTGTTGTTCTTTCCCATTCCTGAAGATATCTTCAGCCTCCTGGGAGCATTATATCCATAAAAATGAAAAACCTGACACTGCAGGACAGAAGAATAGTGTTAATGGGTCACTGAGTGACAGCTGAGACCTCTCTCAGAGGCATCAGTCAGGCTTGTGCTGCCAGGAACATAAGAGCTATACTGTGGAAGCATGCCAATTTAATCTTGTCACATGTAGCCTGGGCTGCAAAGATACAGCTACCCTTAAAAACCCAGCATGACATGGCTGAACCAGAATCATGCCAGAGGAGTACATTCAAGATGGCCCCCTTATGCACTAAGATCTGATTAGGATAAATAGTAATAAAATGTGAACTTCTAGAGACCACTTAGACATGGACTGTTCTTTGTATCCCAAATTCAGCTTAAAGATAGCTTAAATCATGTGTGAAGAATACAATGTGGACAAAGATATTAATTGAATTGGTTAATCTCAATGACATGTTTTCAGACTTTTATTACCGTCTTCTCAAACTCATGCATATTTTCAAAGACAAATGAAAATTTCCAGACGTCAGCACAACAGTTAAAAACTGCCTGAGGCAGTTGTTGATCTTCAGCCCACTCCTCACATGTTCCCAGCTAGACTCCATGCAAATTATTCATGCATTACAAGGCCAGTGGTGGCATGTTCTTAATGGGGGTTCTTTTTGTCTTGTCATTGTCTAATACCATCTTTATTGTGAAACAGAACTGAGAAGCATTTTGCCTGTCCCCTTCTGAAGTGTTTTGCAATCAAATCCTCATGAATTCTATGTATTTAATTAATGCCAAATCTGACTTTTAATCTACTTCAAACTAAAGGAAAGCAGATGAATACTTTTATAAGGCCACTGGCAGATATTTTAGTTAATTAACAAAAATACTAAGGAAAGAGAAGACAGTGATTATGTTAACAGTCATTCGTGCCTTTGTGAAAGCTTTCACTTTGTAACCAGTGGATGATCTTACAAAGGCATTTCTGAATTTATCTTAAAAGTGCAATTCTGCTTGCTTCAATGGCAAATGAAATCCTTTACAGTAACAGACAAGGATGTATGAGAAAAGAACAGTATGAGTGTTTACATATCTCTAGTAATAATTGCACTTTTCCACCAAATGTTAATTGAATAAAGCTGTTAAAGAGTGAATATGTTCTTAGTAAATAACATCATATTCTCATCCTTATGATTAGTGACAATATTCTTTTTTCTATCTCTGTGATTTGGCAATCAAGGGTGATGAGTAATAACTCAACACACAAATTAGAAGTTATATATAATTCAAAGATAATTTCTCCTACTTGGACTATTTATCCCCCTTGGAGAAAAAAGGTGAATATCAGAATCATATATTTTTATATTTATAATGACAATGTATATTTATAATGACAATGAAGCAAGGACCCTTTTCTATGTTATAAAAGTGAGACTATTTTAGAACAGTGATAATTCTGAACAGTGTTTTCATTTTCTGCTTAGCTCTATTATATTTCTGTAATGCCCTTAACTCAAAAGTCAGAAGAAATTATCATTAAAAGAAGGTAAAGGGGAAGAACTCCTCATTCTACCACATGATGACAGTGGAGAAAAGAGAGTAATAGTGTGGTTGACTTTAGACCAGAGTAATATGACTTCATTCTACTGAATCTCCTAATCATAGAATTTGGGACCTGTAACTAAATGTGTTAAACTGAGATAAGAAATACAATTTCATGTTTATAATCTGATACCACAATTTTCGTGCCTAGCATCTCCATTAGTAGTGAATCCATATAGGAATCAAGAATTTTCAACTGACTTTGATTTGCTTTTGCAGTTATTTTGTAAATCCACAATCTTCATTCAAATTAAAATTCATCAATAAAGTAAATGTTCTTGAAAAATCAAGGCAATCATTAAAGACTCCAGATTTGATCTAAGTCTATTTTCCCCTCCAAAATTTTGACTTTTACATATTTAAAATGCCACATCTCAAATTTTATTTGTAAAGTAATATATTTATGCTTAGAATGTTTAATTTAGTAACTGTGCACTAAAGTGGAAAATAAAATAGAGACTCCACATATTAAATAGTGAAATGAGGGCTTCTTTACACATCTAACCTTTATTTTATGGTATATTTGACTCATGTGATCTGTATTGACATTTTATCTTTTTAAATGTCCTCTATCATCCTCCCACTTATAATAGTTTTGGGTAGGATTTTACTGTTCCTGATGTCAGTATACACCAATGACATGATTAATAATTTATATACTTGCACTTTTCTTCTTTGAAGAAGACCTAAGAGACACTGAGAAAAGTTTAAATAGAAAGAATGATTGGCAAAATTCCAGGACACTGCTGCCCCCTTGAAGCAACTTTCAGCAACACACTTGATCACTTCAGTCAGATCTGAAGGGTGACTTCCCAAGGAAGACAGTTAACTGTGCATGCCACTGTACCTCCCATTGCTTACTGCACCTTTGTTCTCCTTTGTCCTACACTATGTCAAAGCTGCAGTGAGGTGTAACCTATCATATTCCAAACTGAGATACTTACTGATTGACAGGAAATGCTCATGAATGTTTACAGACATACAAATATTTACTGGTAACTGGTACTACTTTTAAACAGTGAATATTAACTTTTAGGTTTGTGGTGGTTTGAAATAAAACAATGGCCCCCCAAGGAGAGTGGCACAATTAAGAGGAATGGGTGTGATGTTGTTGGAGGAAGTGTGTCACTGTGGGGGCGGTCTTTAAGGTCTTTTCCTCAAGCTTCACTCAGTGTCACAGTTAGTCAACTTCCAGTTGCCATGTCTGCCTGCTTGCAGCCATGTTCCCTGCCATGATGATAAAGGACTGGACCTTTGCATCAGTAAGCAAGGCCAATTAAATAGTTTACTTTGTAAAAGTTGTCATTGTTATGGTTCTTCTTCACAGCAATAAAAACTCTTAAGACAAGATTTATTATGTACAGTAATTTGTGAAATAAGGTAAAGTTATAAATTTGGGCCAGCCATGAGAATAATATATATTTGCAGGAAAACAGATAATCATATGTGTTTATTTGATCCTCTGTGTTCAGAAGGTCAATGTGACTTGTTCCTGGTATCCATGTGAGAGAATTAAGGACTATGGAGATTATGTGAGAGGAAGAAATTTCAAACATATTTGAGAAAAACAAAATGTCTATTCTTATATCTTCCTGAAATGCCTTCTTCTATGATCCCTGTTATTGGTAAGCAATATTGGCATGTCCTAGAGAAAAAAGACAGATCAACACTAACTGACAGAGGAAGAAACATATGAGCAGCTGTTACAGAAGCAATAAAATAGAAGTACTGTATTCCAGTCAATGGTTACAATGACAGTTTGCCTTTATTAAAATCAATGATGAACAAATTAAAAATAAGATATGGTAGAACAACACACAAACAAGAAAACTAATTTTGCAGAGTTGCATTGTCTCTTTTATTGGGTAATTTAGCAGAGTTGAAAAGTACTCTGGGAAATAAGAAAATCTGAATCTCATAATTATGCACTCCATTATGAATGTGAATGTAGTTTCTCTAAGCAACCTAAGACAATGCAGTTGGTAGATCGATGCTTTATGGAGCCTTTATTATGTGAGTATCTTTCTATTCCCATGAACCTACAGTGTATCTGTATCTAGATTCTTAGATATTTGAACTGTCTCCAGCACTGTAAACCTAAAATGACACCAAAGGGGATCCTCAAATACAATTTTAAAATAGAAGCCCAGAAGATATTACACCCCCCATTAGTAAATAAGAGAATATAAGGGGAGGGCTTTTCAGGTCAGATATGGTAGACACTGATGAAGGAGACTATTGAGTAAGCCAGATCTTTAGGTATTGTTAAACTACTGTAGACTGGGCAGACTCCTTCATCTACCTGAATAGCACATGTTGCCTTGTCTGGTAGCCAATATACTATTTGTAATCCTGTACAGCCCTCTCCCTACCTTACTCTCTGCTAAAAATACTACCATCTATAAGAATGGATTGCATTATCTCCACGAATTGGAAATAATAACTCATAGAGGCTAAGAAATCAATAAACACTGGGCAAATCCTTGTGTCCCTCATTTCTCCTGAGAAAGACAGGCTTATCTTCACATCCTGTGCTCCCTTCCTGCACATATCTATCCCTGCTTCCCAGCCGCAGCTGACTGTTAAAATTTTACTTTAATCAGAACTTCCTGCTCATCCGAGCGGAGGAAGGATCTTATCTAGAAATCTAACCCTGGCCTTTGCAGCATAACCTTCTAATTTATCATAATGATGCTTTTTCACTCCCACATCCTCACCAGAGAGTCATTGATTTTGTCTTCTTTGGATTGCTTTCAAGCTCAAATTTCCTCATCTGTAAGTAGATACCAGAGACCTCATTGCCTCTTTGAGATTTCATCCTATATTATTGCTTTTATCTAGGCAAGCTCCACAAATATGTTGCCTGCATCCACTGACTCCATTTACTTTCCTCTAATTGCTTCCATATGTTTCTACAATCTGTGTCGTCAACAATGAACTGAGATTTCTCACATCAAGGACTTGGCTAAACTTAATGACAACTATCGTATTATCAGTCTCTGGAACTCATCACCGCATAACATAACTGTTTCTCCATGAATATATTCTTACCCTGACTCAAAATCAAAAAGAAATATTTGGAATCTTATATCACTTACAAGCAGACTTGATTTCCTAATATGTAAGCCAAGGTCCAAACTCAAATGTGGATCTAAAGTTTAATGATATGTCTTCTCGTCTTGCCAACTTAAATAATTACCCATAAGGACTTGAATGCCTTATTGCTTGAATTTCTACAGTGAGGAGATGCCAGTTCTATTTTCAACAGTAGCTTCTCCTCTTTCTACTACAAAGATGAATTTTAAATTTGGTGCACATTTAAACTTGAAAATGTCTAAAAGGAAGGCTTTCATTCCATTCCCCTATTTAAAATAATAACTTTTTAAATTTATTGTCATTATTGGAAACATATTATAAGTTTATTTATTCACTGTATCTTTGACTACAGTGATTTTTGAAAAATTCTATTCTATCAATGTAGGAAAATATAAAATATGAACTAGCAGAAGTTATTAGCTGTTAAGTTTTATTTCTCTTCATTTTTAACTTCTTTTGTGATTAAAGCCACATTTCAAATTTTAATAACTTCTTGAAATTTTTTTCTCTTATCACTTAATAAGCATTTCCAAAATCCCAAAAACTAGTTAAAGGACCATTTCAGGGCCTGCAAACTATTTTCACTGTCTGGCTATGTCGTAAGTCCAACATTTCCCTGTGACTACACTTATGTTACTATAGATCTTATCTTAGGTGGCAAGCATACCATAAATTAGAAGATCATAAATATCTTAAATTTGGTTGGCAATGATTTTTATTCAAAATATTTAAAGTCTCTACTATACAAGACTACTTCATTTAGCTTTCTACTTGTCTAGATAGTTACTCCTTGCCTTTTGTATGTGTGATATAGTCTTTAAGACATCAGAAGTTATTGCATGATAAGAAGAGATAATATTAAAATTTTATTATAACTATTCAGGTCGTTCTTCTTTTGTCTAGGGGGTGAATTAAAAAAATAAAAAGGAAAGGAAAGGACATGACTTTTCCAAAGTATGGTGGAAGAGAAAGTTTATTGTAGAGAAAAGACAAAGAAGAGCCAGGATCAGAGACAGGGACATCTGGGAGAGACCAGCGTGAACTTGCCCAGACTGAGCAAGGTCATGTGGGGAGATGGGGGTGAAACAGAGAGAGAGAACCAGTTAAAACAGCCAGGAGGCCAAAAAAACAAAAGGGTTAACCAAAATGTGTGGCTTATATAGGTAAGAGCCTCAGGGGAAGAGCTGTCCAGACTCTGGGCTAGAGAGTTCAGAATAGAGGGCTGGGTATGCCAGCCATATCCTCTAACAGATAGGTAGGAACTAAGGATGCTAGGAGAACCTGGCAGCCATGTTGTTTCATCTATTTATAGAACTGTTCTCATTAACCATAATTTTGCTTTTTGAGGCTTTTAGGTCTATAATCTGTCAGTTGATACTTATCCAATCACTCCTCATTTTGGTTTTATAAGATTATATAATTATGTGTTTCACAGACTAAACCATTTTTCATTACATTTTTCTGTTGATAGAGTCTCTAAGGTTTCATAGCCTATATACAATGTATTTCATATTAACTATTAAATTTTTATACTATTAAGATAAATAAATTGGACATTTAAATTTAATTATAGCAAAATACAAATTACTAAAAATCCCATCTTTAATGTTTTTACTTATCCCATATAATAATATGAATCGCTTATCTTATTCAGAATTTTATACACTGATATTATGTGTTCTTCCTGATGAGTACCCTAGACATTGAAAAGTTTATTTTTCATATTAAATAATGGTGGTGGTAATATATAAGTATATATTGACTTCTTACTGGGCTCCAGGCACTTGGTAGGCATCTTGCTACCAATTTTTTAGCTAATTTTCATGGAATTCCTATCAAACAGATAAGATTATATTACTTGTTGATAATGATAAGAAAATTCATAATCTATATGTAGTTATTTCCAGAGATGAAAAGCCGCCAAGCTATTGACATAAAATTTTAATCCACATCAAACTCCAAAGCTTGTAATGTTTCATCAACTGTTACAAACTTAAGCCTGAGATTGAGATATATATTTTCACATAGAAAATATTCCAAAATTAATTTATATTAAATTTGAGTAAATATATAAATTATTTCAAACATCCTTAAAGTTTTTAAAATTTTCTTTTCTTTTCTTTTTGAAAATTCAATCTTGTCCCATACAATACAACCCAACCACAGTTTCTTCCTCCTCCTCTCCTCCAAGCTTACCTTACCTCCAACATTTTTAAAATATCCACTAACTTTCACATCATATAATTTTTAAAACCTTAATTGTGAGTTGTGTGTGTGTGTGTGTGTGTGTGTGTGTGTGTGTGTGTGTACTCATGTTCATGGAGAAAGTAAGCAATAGTATACCACAGCACATGTGTGGAGTAAGAAGACAACTTTTGGAGGAAGCATTTCTTACCTTCCCGCTTAACTTTCAGCTCCCTAGGCTCTGCTCCTTACCCCAAGCTAGCTGGCCTGTGAACTTCATGGCTATTCTCTTCACTGTGCTTTCTGTCTCCTGGTCTGTCTCATTTTTCAATAGGTTCTTTTCACTTGTGGGCATATATGTTCCCTTTACGTCCTTTTGGGTGACATGCAAGCATTTATTATTTTTAGAAGTTATTTGGGGTGTTCATAGAGTGTTCTTTTATCCTTTTCACCTACTTTCCCCAACTCTTTCCAAGGACCATACCTTTTTCCCTCCTCTCCAACTTGCTCCCCTCTTTAAAAACACAAACAAACAAAACCCATTTGCATATGTCTATATTAAATCACTAACTTTTATTGAGTGTTCAGCATAAAACATTCACCTTTTAACTTAACATAGACTGATATAATTCTTAAAAGCTCACCTTTTAAGGCAATGTTTTCACACTTGGTTATAGTTAACGTTAGTTTAACTGAAACATGTACCATCGCCCTTTGTCCTCTCCACACAGGTAAACCTTATGAATTCTGCAACCATATTTTGAAATAGTGTAGCTTGATTCTAACATTTTCACTCAACTATCATGCACTAAAGAAAGAATTAAAAAGACAGTCTTTGTGCCTAAAGGGACCTTAAATTCTTGTGTAGGTCTATGAGAGGCCTAATTAAATTCCACTTTATTCCTGACTGAGCTCCCCATATCTTGACATATATGATAAATGATTCACTAATGGAAGAAAAACGTACCAACATGAACCTTTCTAAAAGGTTCATTGCCAAATAGCTCAGTATGAAAACAAAGGTAGTCTCCTTGGCCACAGTTAGGTAGACTCACTTACTGAGCCAGGGTCTGGGCTCATCCCAGAAGATTAGGGCCATTGAGACAGGAGAGCTGAGATGTAATGGCACCTACACTATGCTTTCAGGAGTGAAAGAAAAGTAGGTTGGGACTCAGATTTTAGTTTTCAAGTTCATCATTGACCTGTAGGGTTTGAGAAAACTAAGAAAGAGGTCCAGGCAAGGGCAGCATTCCCTTTTCTCCCTCCTACATGTGCCACTCTCCTTCTCCTTTGGAGTCCCTCCTGGGCACCCCTCTGAGGTCTGTTCTGTGCTCCAGAAAACTGCACATCCTGTTGCTATTGTCTCCTTGTTCTTGGCTTTTGTTTTGTCTTCTTAGTAGTGATTCACTTCTCAGTGTGGGTGGTGATATCTGTGAATTTTTTTCTTTGGAAAAGGAAAAAGAAAATTAATACTTAGAAATATCATCCTTCTCAAATGAACACCTAGAAAACGTGAAAATGTTTATTCCTTAAATGGGTTAATTAGGACTGAGCACAAAGAACACTATAAATTTATATATAAAATCATTAAAAGTATAGAGTAGAATTTCTTTTACACTTGATTTAAGAAATAGTTTGGAAAAATAAGTAAAGCAAGAGCTCACAGAATAAACCTAAACCTCTTAGCAACAACAGTCTAAAATTACAAGGAAAAAAGGATATGTGAGTACATCAGATTTCAGGTAATAAACATTTTAGACATTGTTGGTTGGTTGGTTAATTTTAGATTTTTGGTGGTGTTTTGTTTTCATAATTATTATTTTCTTTAAAAAATAACAATTCAGAAGAAGCCTGGAAAGAAAGGTTGTGAAAATAATAGTAAACCATAAAATGAATAAAAGAAATTCTCTTCTGTTTGCTTTAGTAGTTGGTCATTTGTTCAGTACTATGACACAACATCTTCATTTCCTTCCTGATGTGCTATCATCTTTTTCATATAAAAAAATCCATACACTTAAACACTTTGTATGCACATATATATGTACATAGTAAGTTTTTAGCCTATTGTTCTACCATGAATCAAAATAATTAGTTGCAATTTTAAAATATTTTATTCATTTTCAAAAGAATTGTTAGCAATCTTTTCTACATATAATTTTAAAATATGGTGATCCTTTGCTCTATGTCTAAAATCCATATATTAGTGAGTATATAACATGTTCTTCTTTTTGTCACTGGGTTAACTCATTCAGGATGGTTTCTTCAAATTCCATCCAATTGTCTGTGAATTTCAAGATTCCATTGTTTTTATCCAAAGAGTAGTATGCCATTGTGTAAATGTGCCACAACATCTTTATCCATTCTTCAGTTGAGGGGTATCTAGGTTGCTTCCAGGTTCATGCTATCACAAATAATGCTGCTATGAACATAGTTGAGCACATGTCTGTCTTTTTTGCATGGATGTGGGTCATTTGGATATATGCCTAAGAGGGGGATTGCCATGTCCTGTGGTAGACTGATTCCCGTTTTCCTGAGGAACCTTCATACTGTTTTCCAAAATGGCTGTAAAAGTTTGCACTCCCACCAGGAGTGGAGGAGTATTACCCTTTCTCCACAACCTCTTCAGTATATGTTGTCCTTGGTGTTTCTAATTTTAGCCATTCTGGCAGGATTAGGATACAAAGAGGATTCTAAGATATTCATATAAGGTCCCTCCCAGAAGGGGGAAGGGACAAGTACTCCACAGCACATGGGAGTGGGGGTGGCATCGAGTGGAGAGGGAACTAGGAGAAATAGAAGGGAAGGGGAAGAAAGCATATGGGACTAGGAAGATTGAGTCAGGGGATAAATAGAAGACAGAAAAAACACACACACAGAGAGAGAGAGAGAGAGAGAGAGAGAGAGAGAGAGAGAGAGAGAGAGAGAGAGAGAGCATAAAGGAGTGAGCCATTATAGGTTTGAAGAGAAAACTAAACCTAAAGAAATGTCCAGAGACCTACAAGACTGACCCCAACTAACAATTATTTGAGTAACAGTGGAAAGGCTACCATAAATGTCCTTCCATGATAATGAGATCAACAACTAACTTATCCACTGTCATGGAGCCCTCATCTAGTACCTGATAGAAAGTGAAGCAAACACCCACAACTAAACACTGAGCCAAACTGGAATCCAGATGCAAAGAGAAAGGACAAGACCAGGCTGCAGAAACACATAGATACAGCTTACCTGAACAAGGAGGAGCTAACTGGCCCCCAGACTGATAGCTGGAAATCCAGCATGTGACTGACTCAGAACCCCTGAACATGGGTCTTAGCAAGAAGGCCTGAACAGTCTAAGGGACCTCAGACAGTAGAACCAGGGTGTATTCCTAGGGCCACAAAATGACTTTGGTGGCACATCCCCAGAGAGGGATACTCTCTTAACCTAGAGACAGGAGAGAAGTCCTAGTCCCTACTCCAAATGACTTGACAGATTTAGATGATCCCTCTTCGAGGGCATCACCCTACATGTGGAGTGGAGGGAATGGAAAGGGCAGAGTGTCACTGTGCATATGAGAGTGGGAGAAAGGGAAAGAGGGAGGGAGAGGGAACAGGGATCAATATGTAAAGTAGAAATATAAAAGTAAATTAATATAAAAAATAAATAAATGTCTTAATCATTTGATGGGAGATGTCATTCTGTATATGATTCTCATACTGGTTAATGAATAAAGCACTGTTGGCCAATAGGAAAGTAAGATAGGCGGGAATAGGAGACAAGGAGGAAAGAGGTAGTAAGGAGGAGTCAAGATGGAGACTCTGGAGAGAATAGAACCGCCATTCCTCCGCTCTCAGTAAGATCACGTGGAAATACATAGAAATGGGTTAATAATTAAGACAGAGCTAGCCGATAAGAAACTAGCACCTGGCCAATAGCATTGTATCAAATACAGAGTCTCTGTGAATTATTTGGGGCTGGCGGCGTGGCGGCAGGACAAGACCAGGCGACGGGCAGAAAAACCGTACTCCTTACAATCATTACTTTTTAAAGCAACCAAACAAAACAAAACACACACACACACACACAAACACACACACACACACACAAACAAGCAGCAAAAGAAAATCTACTGGAGTACACTTTTTCTATTTGACACTTTGTCCAAAGTGTTTACAAATTTAACATCCCTAACCTGTCTTTGAACAGTACACATTCAACCCAAGAGAAATATCTTGCTTAGGTAACTATTTGCCTTCTATTTATTTCTCTTGAAACTGTGAGGTCCTCTAGGAGTAAAAGGTCCCTTCTCCTTCAAGAAAATGTCTCCAGAGTATATTTTGGAATCTTTGTCAAATACCAGATGGCTAAAATTATACATACTTATATTTGGGTCTTCTATGCTGTTGTTCTACTGAATAAAACTAAGGAGGTGAAAGGCCTCTACAGTAAAAATCTCTGAAGAAATTAAGAAGACACCAGAAGATGCACTGACCTCTCATATTCATGGACAGGTAAAAATAGTACTGTGAAAATGATCATCCTACCAAATATTTTATAGACACGATTAAAGGTCCTTGAAACTCTGCATGATATTTTTCTAGAGCAATAAAAAATAATTTTAAAGTGCATATGAAATAAAAATAGCATGCTAATGGCATAAAAATAGATTTTATTAATATTAGTAATAAAATAATAGTTATTTATAAGTAATTAATTTGCTAATAGATTAATAGTACAGAATATAATATCCAAACTTATTCAAGTTAATGTATTGATAGCCAACTGATACTTGATAAATATGCCAAAAACACACTGGGAGAAGATAGCATCTTCAACAAATGGTTCTCAGAAAACTCAATATCCTCATGAAGAAGAAAGAATTCAGACCCATGTCTATTACCCTGCCAAAACAAACAAACAAGCAATCAATCAAAATGCATCAGAGTTCTAAAGGTAAATCTCAAATACTAGAACTGCTAGAAGAAAGCAGACAGTACTGAAGAAGAAAAAGATGTGAAAAAGGACTTTCCAGACAGGAAGTCATTACTTATAAATTGGTTCTAATGATTGACATGACTTCGTAAAACTAAAAAAGTTCACACACCAAACAAGACAACACATTTAGATGTGTTCTTATAATATGAACACTGATCCTTGTACTTTAGGGCAAGCATTTTTATCCACACATCCACACAGCTCTCTCCCTAATATCACATTTGTTTTTAGTAGATGATATATATTAAGTAGAGGGGTCTAATGTTCCTAAAAGTTGTTCTCCCTATTAGGCAAGCAGAAGCATAGCAACCTAAGAAAGGCCAAAAAGTTTCCCTTAAGTGGGTGTAGAATTGTGGGAATTTCAGTGCCTGAATAATCTACTGGGTTTTCCAAATGTACAAATAAAATGACCTTCCTGTTGAGCAAAATGAGAGAAAGGAGAGCTTAGAGATGTCTCAAAGTTTGAAGTCTTTTTTAGATGCAAAGAAGAAGCATAAATAAAAGACCCCTGTCCCCCTCTACACTATTTTGTTTGGCCTAATGTTAGTCAATACAATTATTTCTTTTAAATTTATAATAGAAAATACATTAGAGGTTAACCTTGATCTAGTCTCTGAATAGGACATATTTGCCAAATGTCAGTGCTTTCAATTAAGCTGTATCTTTCATTCAGCAGAATTCTCCATAGGCAAGATTTCTCAGTTGACAGTGTTTCTTAATGTACTACTTACATTGTAAGGGTAAAAATCTTGAAAGGAAAAAAAAATCATTAACATCATGTTCTGAATTGTTGAGGACCCCACCCCATTGAACAATGAATGGCTATAGTAAACTCTCCCTATTCACATGAGACATTCTCCTGTTTTCATTAGTTTTGTTTTCTACAGTCAGCTACAGTATTGTATCTAGGAGACAATTTCTATAAATCACGAATTTCAAGTAACCTTAGTGCAATGTATCATTTCCATAATTTTATTCTTTGTAGTTGTTAGTCTCTTATGTGCAATTCAAAAATTAAATTTCATCTTAAGAATATAGTCCGGTATGTAGAGCACTTGGAGAGTCCTGGAATGCATCTCCCATATGTGATGTAGATTCACCAACAAATAAAAAAGTACTTTTGTGAGTTGTTAACTGTTTTCTCAATGGTGTCAGTTAAAATGTTCCAGGAAAGTTCTCAGACTTTATTCTGAAATGTGACATGTGACAAAAAGCTAGATAAACTGAGAGAGGGGAAATGTATCTGGTGACAGGAAGAACTGTGTTAGAAGATGGTGAAGCAAGGAAGTTCACAGCATATTAAACAGCTCACACCAAACACTTGCTCCACAGTGGGCTCTGTGTTAGCAGAGAAGGCTAATGACCCAAGTGGTATCAATGTAAACTGTTAAGTGGTTTAATAGAGGAAACAGCACAGAAGAATTTGGTCAAGGTAAGTGAATTTATCATATTATTCTCACTGCAGTAAGCTTATGGTATGATGGTAAACCTAGATATAAATCTGGGCACCTTTGTAAATCATATGACGTGTGTGTGTGTGTGTGTGTGTGTGTGTGTGTGTGTGTGTGTGTGTGTGTGTGCTTTTTTTGGAAGGATTTTTTTCCTAAATAGAATATAAGCATTTTATATAAAATGAAAACAGAGCATTTTTTAATTACCCATGCTATCACTCCCCACTGATTTCCACACCAAGTAATTGCATATAAGATGAAAATAAATCCAATTGTTCCATACTACACATGCTGCATGCGCCTCATTCTCACATTGCTTAGTCTTTAAAACTCAAGGAAAGAAAGCTTAAAGATTTGCTGATGAAGGTGTTTAGTTAATTAACAAATAGTAAGTAAGAAACACTTATTTTAATTGCAGTCTTCCGCATTTTCCTTCCCCGAGGATAGGCCCTTTTCATAAAAGAACAGGGTGGGGGTGATCATAAAGAAATTGTAACCACTGTAAAAAAAAAAAAATAAATCTGGAGAAACAGACTGGACATTGTGTAATCCTTCATTTACTGTTACTCATGGAAATGGGAAGTCTATTTTATTCTTAAGACAAGAGATAGTGATTATCCAGGTAACAATATATGCTTTTAAACAATATGTACAGTGAAGTCCCAGTTAATGCTGCTTGTAGAATGAAGCCATTATGCTCAATGGAGGAACTATAATTTCAATATATCTGGTGTACCAAAGCAAGCTCAAGGTTAATTTCTTTTCCTCCATTTAGTTAAATTCATTCTAATACTCTATAATATTCATTTTGGAGTTTCAGAATTCATCTTTCTACTGATTAGCTACAATAAAGAATTTCCCAAAATGTACAAAGATATTTTTAAGTAAATACTTTCTGTGACCTTCAGTATTCATTATAGGGTTGTCTAGGAAGCTAAACATGTAATTATACAGTAAATTTAGAGTCTAAACTTAAGTTAAAATATTTTAATTTTCACCATATGTTTCCTCCAGTAAAATTATATAGTACATGGAAACTTTACACAGCATATATTTTGGAGTTTCTCTTAAGATGTATTTATTTTATTTTATTTGCATGTGTCTATGTCTACTTATCTCTGTGTATACCATGTGCTTACAGGTGTGTGCAGAGACCAGAGAAAGCTGTCAGATCTTCAGGAATTAGAGTTACAGTGATGAGTTACATCATGTAACCCCCCCAAGTCCTCTGTAAGAGCAGAAAGGGCTTGTATCAATTGAGTACTCTCTCCAGCCTTTTCTGGGAAGGTTTTTAAGTTGTAAGGAAAATACCTGCTAGACAGATGCCAGAAACCTAGATTGTGTTTTTTGTTGCTGTGATAAAACACTGATGAAAAGAAACATGGGGAGAAAAGGGTTTACTTGCTTACAGGTTACAGTACATCAACAAAAGAAACCTGGGAGGAATTAAAGCAGAGGCCATGGAGGAATACTGCTTACTGACTTACTCTCCAAGGCTTGCTCAACCTGTTTCCTTATAAGCCCAGTACCAACTGCCCACAGGTGGCACTACCCAAAGTAGGATGGTCTTCCCACAAAAACCATTAATCAAGAAAATATCCCCAGACATGCCCACAGACCAGTCCAATGGAGGCAACGAATCAACTGAAGTTCCCTAACTGTATGGAACTTATTATTATTATTTTTTTGTGAAGTTGACACAACACAATCTAACCAACATATATGCCAACAAATGAGATGCAGAATAACAGCATCTCACCTTCCATTTACTGCAGGACCAAGACACCAATGAACTCAAAGACACTAGCAGCCTTTAAATTGAGTCTGCACTGGTCTGGGACAGATGGGGTCCCAGTGCTGACAGAGAAATGGACACAGGCCCTCATCCCTATCCCAGAAGCTACTTCCAAATGATAACCACTCATAAATGGATAGTTTGTTTTCTCCAATGGAGTCTCTCTGGATCTACAAATCACTCTTCCTTTTGGGGAGAGGTGACACAGGGTCATCTCATGTAGTCCTGGCTTTCCGAGAACACACTTTGTAGACCTGACTGTCCTTAAACTCAGAGGTCCTCCTGCTTGTGCCTCACCAGTGTGGAAATTGAAGATATGTGCCACTGTGGCATCCGTACAAACCAGTTTTAAGGGCAGGCCCTGTAATCAACAGTACATTGCCAATACAAAATTAGCTCAATGACATTCCTGGAATTTCTTTATCTAATACTGCTTTTTCAGGACAACTCTCCCATACTTAGAGGTACATTGCATAGAAATTATTGCCTTTGGTTCAATGTTTTTATGTGATTTCTTTTTGTGTGAATGTGTGCATGTCTCTATACATGTTTCTTGTAATCGTTTTATGTGTGTTTTGTCTTATTCTGGTCTCTGTGTTTATATTATATATTACTATTTTAGATGACTACTTGTTTTCTAACAAAAATGGAGGCTGTAATTTGGATAGAAGGGGACATGAATATGATCTAAAAAGAGTTGGAGGAAGAGGAAATGTAATCAGAATATGTTGTATGATAAGACATCTATTTTCAATAATATAAAAATGGGAAAAATACAATATAACTGACATTGTATTTTTATTCAGTGTTACTTATTGAGAGGTCATTATGAGGAAGATGTAATCAGAGAGTCAACAAAGCTAATTCACATTGGCAGCGTAGCTTACAAAGACTTAGGACTTTAATTTTAATAAGCTGAACACATAGACAGTTTGCAAAGAATAGCAAATAAAAACTTTAAGAAATGTAAAAGAAAAAAAGAAAAAAAGAGGTTGTAAATTTTTATGTAAATTATTCTTTATAATGAACTTCAGATATAATAGGTAAATCAATGTCAGTTGTGAAAGAATTATAGTAATTACAGATCTGTGTTGAAAATATGCTGTAAAGTTATAGCATGCTACTCATCTAATTCAGAGGAAAGCAAAATAATTATTTAAATTGGCATTTTCTATAATAAAAAGTAATAACTGTCACAGCCTTCACCTATGTTTTAAATTGGAATAATTTTTTTCTAAGTTCTTTCCGCATTTGTTACTCATTAGAGATACTTATCTGAATACTTTCTATGTGGACAAGAAAAGTTTGAGGTAGACCTTTGTTGTAGAAAGTTAGATATAATTACAGAGTATTTGGTTAATACTTAACATATAAAAAGGCTTCAGATTGTGCAAACAAGTGGCATGTCATTGAATATCTTCTCTAACACTTTGGGCCAATTCTGAAGAAATGGAAGTAATGATTATATTTATCACTATACTGCAAAATGTGTGTGTGTGTGAGTGTGAGTGTGTGTGTATGTAAAATACACAGATCACTGAATATGAAACTTCAATATTTAATTCTGTAACACAGTGTAGATAGAAAGAATGGGTGACAGGAATTTAAGGTCACATTGTACATTACATATGAGGATTTTTTATCATAAACTTATAAATTAAGAACCAGTCTTTAAAAATGGAATGAATCTCATGACATAAACATTAAATAAGTGGTATGATCATATTGGTATTTTACAGGGGCCACTTTTACTCATTGGTATTTATAAATTTAAACTGGGTGATGAAGAACAGTTAGAATATTCAACCATCTGGGAAAGCGTCATAAATATTTCAACCTTGCTTGTGTAGCAAAAAACATAAAACACTCAAGTATACCAATGATGATTTTCAAAGATACAAACTTTCTGAGATATGCTTCTATAATTGATTGAGTTCATGATGTCAAAGGTGGATATTTGTAGATTATTCAACCAGATATAACAGAGGACAGAGGAAGATATGTTTTAGGATGTAAGATCAATAATCCTAGATATTTTGTTTCAGATATGCTACATGTGAAGTTCTATGAAGCAGTTAGACTGTCAAGGAGGCATCATGCCTCAGTAGAAAATGGTGATTCAGATCTGTAGACACGAGTTCAGCAGCACAAGTACAGGTACTTTAGGGAAATGTGTGATATGTGAAAAAGAAAGATAAGACACTGAAGATATGAGGTCACATTAGTTGTAAAAGAACACGAAAAGAAAAATGCATCTTGAGGAGAAGCATAAAATTGAAAGGAAATGGGAGACAAAACTCATATCACATGATATGATATCTACAGGGCAAATTGAGGGGCAAGGGGATGTGAGGAGAAGGGGAGGGGGTGAGATGGCCTAGGAGGGGAGAAATGCAGTGGAAGAGCAATGAAAAATAGAGCCACTATGGGCTTAGGGAGAAACCTGGTGCTAGGGTAACTGCAAATAATCCACAAGGGGGACCACAACTAAGATTTATAGCAATAGTAGAGAGGATGCCTGAATTGCCCACACCCATGTAATCAGATTGGTGAATATCCCAACTATCATCATTAGCCCTCATCCAGTAATTTATGGAACCAGATGCAGAAATCCACAACCAAGAACCAGGCAGAGCTTCAGTAATCCAGGCAAACAGAGGGAGGAAGGAGCATATGAGCACATGAAGTCAAGATGATGATGGAGAAATCTAGAGAGACAGTTGATTCAAGTTCATGGAAACTCCAGACCTGCAACTGTGGAGACTGCAGGGGACCAAACTATGACTTCCATGTGAGGAAGATAGTTGTGATGCTTGAACTATCAGAGGGGCCCTGGCAGTAGGATGGCGATGAAAACATGGTACAAGAGACTGCTTTTTGAAGCCCATTCCCAAAGATAGGATGCATGGTCAGTTTTAATGCATGTGAAGGGGGTCTGGCCTTGCACATTTTGTATCAGACTATATTGATTCTTGATGGGAACCCTTACCCATGAGGAGGAGTAGACTGGAGTGGGCTAGGGTCAAGATGAAGGGGGTGGGGGGAGTTACGGTGGGTGCGAGTAGCGGTGGGAAGGAGACATGTGATTGGAATGTAAGGGAAATTAAAATAAAACAAAACAAAAGCAATAGAATCCTGGAGAGAGAGAGAGAGAGGAGAGAGTTAGCTATCAAAGTCAGACACTGTGGGAAGACAGGTAGGGTAGAAGCTTTATTTTATTTTTGCTCAGAATATTGTATTCACAAATAAATCCTATGGATGTGAGATAATTGTTTGGTAGCATTGTTTTACTACACAGAATAGTTTGTGTCAGACAAACACACATACATATTATATATATGAATATATATAATGTATATGTATACACACAAACACACACACACACACACACACACACACACACACACACACATATATATATATATATATATATATATATGACAAATACAATATAATCCAGATCTATTTTCTGATGTTAGGAATTGAATTTAAGATGTGACACACGCTATGCAGTCTCTCAAATGGGCTATATTTCTGGCCCCAATATAAATAATTTAAATACAAATAATTTTAATATTTAGCTGTACATATTTTTATGTATTTGATATTACTTTTATTTTTAAATATAAAAATATATTGAGGTGAAAAGGCTAATTACATTAACCAAAATAATTAGTGTATTTCTATTTGTCATTAATCTTGTTAATGATATCTGGCATATGGTTGATCATATCTCCTTATATTTAAATATTCATGGATTATTTATTACATATGTATGATATATTATATATTGTATACTTTATATATTATAACATATTACAATTTAAAAACCTAATTACCCTACTTTTTTTTCAAAGCATTAATTTTAAGTATAAACTACCAATGACTTAATGAGGCTTCTTTGTCAAGTCTTTTTTAAGTAAAAAATGATGACACAACTAATATTTTCATAATAAAAAACTTAAAAGTATCAAACAGAATGTCAGCTAGTGATTCTGAAACTGTACCAACATTTTTAAGTCTTAGTTATCTAGTATTTAAACTTGCATGCCTTATTGGTCAGAAAATCATTGCTAATGATTTACAGTGAGTGCTAAACCTTTAAACATACTTTCTTCTCCATAGTCAATGACTTCGGTAAAGAAAATTCAAACTTCCATTTTAGTTTATCTTGCAAGTAAGGGTCATAATCTCAAGTAATCATAGCTTTGGATCTAGTTGGTCCAGTGTACCAAGAAGCTTATAACAGCAAAATAAGATGCTATCCCTTTGATGAAGGCAAGTTTTTCCCCATGCAATGATCTGAAATTTTGCAGATGGAACACAGTCATTGATGATTACTGGAGTACAGCAATATTTAATTAGTGTGTAACCCATATTTGTACACAATGTCAAGTACTAGGCATGATTTTGTTCTTTAATATGACCTTTTACCTCCTACATTTGTTGTAGTGTGCATCTTGATGGCACTTGGAACTTTCGTTAACTAATGCATTTTCTCATTCTCTTGTAACATGAGAGAAATTGAATTGTGTAATTGCAGGGTTACATTTTACTTTCATTGTTTAGATTACCACTTTAATTGTACATCCCATAGAAAGAATTATAGGTATAAACATGAGATGGTTATAATTAGAGTGGCACTTAGGTTAAATATTTAAACTTAGGAACTTAGGGACAAGATTAAAGGCATATTGTTCTCATATGTTGGATATTCAAGTATGGACAAAGTTGTTACTATTCTACTTCATCTGTTGTTATAATTTTGCTCAAGGTCTTGAAAGGATTAAAAAAAATGCATGAGCAGAAGGAAAAAAATGCAAAGAATCACCCCATTATATTTTATTTTGTAGAAACATAACCAGGATACAGGCCATCTCAGACACACTCAGGACTGACTTTAGAATGTCTGCCCCCATCCAAGATCTCAGTTTTGCTTGCACAGCTTCCCACAGCTTCTGGTTGAAAGATGAAGGGAAAAGAACTCTTCAATTTCACCTTTTCTCCTAGTAAACCTCATTTTGGGGTGGTAAGGGAAAGATCTGCTATTTCAGTTGACTTCTGGGAATAATGAAAAATGCCATAGAGAGTCTTTCCCTCCACTCATATTTAATTTCAAGAATTAAATATTGGAGAGCTGAACTTCACTAGGATAAAGAAAACCAAGTCTTTTCTTTTTCAAGTGCATTTTATAATTCAGTGTCATGAACTAGGCTTTAGGACAGGGTCTTGGGATTGAAGTAGGACCTACAGGAAATGTGTCCTTTGATCCTTCTAGCTCTTCCTCGGCTCCTCTATTGATGTATGCTATATCTTCTTGCCTATTTAAGCAATGATTGAGATTAAACAATGAAATTTTTCCTTCTTTCAAACTTTTTAAACTTCAACTTCTGGTTTTAATATTCAGGAAGAGGAAAATATGTTAATAATACAAATCCTACATAGAAAATTGAAGTGTGATTGAACATGAGAATCAGTCTTAGGAGAACAAGCTAACCACATCTGGCAGGGCTTTTTCTGATCTACTCATCTTATTCAGTTCTTTCAGCCACAAGGACTTGTCAGAGGAATGGCTATCTTCTCATCCCTGATTAAGTTTTCTGCTAGATCAAATCTCAACTCCATCTCCCCCCTCTCTCTGTCTCTGTCTCTGTCTCTCTGTCTTTCTCTGTCTTCCTCTCTCTCTCTCTCTCTCTCTCTCTCTCTCTCTCTTTGTCTGTCTGTCTTCCTCTCTCTCCACTATGGTAATGTAATTCCTATGCTAACTTGCACTTTATCCTTTGTCTGTAGCAACTTCTTATTGTACAATCATCAGCAACTACAGGCCTGCTTCTGGTAGAACAAGAATTTTTAGCAGAAAAAAAAAAACTGTTGCTTATAGAGTCAACTCACACAGTCATAGCTCCATCCCCAGATTTGAAATGTGAATCTTAGTATTCTTAGATGGTTACACTTTCTTGTCAGCCCTAACAATTGCATCACACATAATCTGCTACTGTAGGTTTGGTAAATTTTCCTTCATGAACCCACATGTCCTATCTCCCACTAATGATAGTTTGCCAATTTGTTGGTGACTGGGGCATTGCTCCAATTTTTTAATAGGTGAAAAATAACCACTTGAAAGACTGACTACTGGAGCACATGAATATTCTTCCATGATCATGAGTTTCTATTTAAGAGGAACACACTGAAATAAATATCCAGTGAAAATTCCAGAGGCTATAAAATGCCAATTAGACATGAGTGTTAAATTAGGATCTTCAAATTTATATTCATATTTAGTCTTCTTTGTCTCCAGAGCACTTCTAAAGTTTCTCTCCTTGAAAATCTGAAATAATTTCATACCTTCACTTGCCTAATACATACACTTTCAAGCGCCACACATGACTAAGGTTGTATACTCACTGGGACTCACCCAGTCCCTTCATACATGGTCTCACACTAGCTCATGCTGAACAGGAAGTCTCTGTCTATCCCAGTCTGACCTCAAACTCAGAGCAAACCTCCAATCTTATTCTGCCCCCAAGTTATGAGATTATAGGAGTGAGAAATCATAGCATAATGGTATCTATTTCAAAGTATCTCTGGATTTGAGGTATTCTACTTAGAACAGATATATTTGCTTTGGTAAATTAACATAAGTCAGAAACTGATTAATTAATTTAATTAATTGTATCCTATACTCCTAGCAAAACTCTTTTTGAGTATTTGTTTTTTTTTTTTACTTTTCTTACGGAAGTATGTTTACTGACTTTGTGGTAAACATAATGAAAGAAACTTTAAGCTATCAGTGAAATAGACAAGAGCAGGTGCCATGCAAATATTTAATGAATAGTATCTATAATACCTATGTTTATATCTTTATCTATCTAACCTCTACATGTATAGCTATTTCAGAAGGTTCTTGTACTATTGGTAGTTATTGTCCATCATTATAAATAGCAGTATTAAATAGTCAGTGATCACAGCCAAATTTGAAATCTAAAGAATAGATTAAAGTAATTAATTGGTGATGCAAAGGGTCAACGTCCATTGTGGACAGAATCCAGCTTGAATTGGTGCCAAGAAGCAATTCCTCACTTGGTCTTCCTTCTTCTATCTTTGTCTTCTTCTTGGTTCTGATCTCTGTGTTATAATTTCATCCTTCTGCAATGTCTTGAGGTCAAGGCAAAGTGATAAATTCATGACTACATCTGGATACAATAATAATGAATTCTTACATTCTCCAGATTGAGAAAAAAAACAAGAATACTAATATTTCAAACTAAATGAACAAGAAGAAAACAAAGCATCCTCAAAATCTTCAAAAAAATAAGTTTCTTCTTGACTCATTGATCTCCTGCCTCCAACAGCATTGAATCAACTTGATAAGTGACTCTTATAAAAAGCCTCTTTGGTGGGGCTAGTGAAGATTTGGGAAAGAATGCACAAGGCAAATATTCTCTGTTACTCTGTTATGCTGTCTCATACTTTCCCTCTCCTCCATCTTGTATTCTTTCTCTTGGTGTTTACATGTAAGCACATTGAAGAAAATACAGTATAGATAATAATCATATCACATTTTATTTTACCTTACACCATAATTTATAAATACATCCATAAATAAAATTGTTCACTTTAACTCCAGATTCTTAATTAGTTTTATAGTCTATTTATTGACCACACCACAGTACTGGGAAGTCAAACTAAAAGAACAAATTCCATCTGGCCAGTAGAACACATCTGAATTTTAGCCACATATCAGCAGAACAATGGAATCAGGGAATATGACAAAAGGTGTCAAGGACATGCCTGTACATTCACATACGTTCCGAAGGAAGTGAGGGTGAGGGCATTATTGGTTGTTTTTCATTTTCTTCAGTATCACTTTCTCCCACAATGAACTTCATCCTCTCCAAGACAGTTTAACCTGACATGGTTGAAGGGGTAGAGGAAGAACACAAAAGGGGAATGGTAATCATTTACCTGGACATTGCAATGCCATGCTTTATAAAAACATACACTTCATTGAGTAATGTGCTTTCAAAAAGATCTTTCATGTTTTCCATTGAGTTTTCCCTGAAATTCTTTGAATCTAGGAGGATACATATCTATGTTCAGATAGATACCAAGGTTTCCTAGACTTAATGATCCACCATTCTGTTACCGTTTTCTTGTCTTATCTTGAAGGCCCTTAAGTGGAAAATGCAGTGTTTGTACTTTTCCCAATACTTCTTTCTTTCAAGTGTACTTAATGTCTTCTAAACACATGCACTTCTTCACTAGACTGCAAGACTTTAGGATCAGGATCCCACAGAAGCGACATTTTCCTTACCCAACCACCGGACATTTAACATGTTACTGTCTCTAAATTCCCCAGGCCAAAGTTACCTTTCCCCATAATTAGAGAATATTTAGACTCTAATTACTTCTGTTTTTGCATTAACAGAAACATTTCTGAGTCTCAAACAGACTCAATTACTTTTGTGAGGTAGCTCCCACTTCAACTTCTCTAAAGATGTATGGGGACTAAGAAATTACAGGAAACTTTAGTATCCAATTAAATCTTGTTAATGATCACCTCCCAAAACCCTCTATAAAAATGGAAGGTTTGCCCAAGGAACTTTGTCTCTTGTAGTTGTCCCAACAAATTCATCCCTACATCATTCATACAACAGTAAAAGTGTGTTTCTTAAAGACATTTAAAAACACTTGTCATGGAAGACTAAAATAACGAGCAAATCTCTGTAGCTTAAAGAATATAAGATTTCTATGACATTCTAGTTGTGCACCCATCAGCAGGGCTCCACTCTGCATTATCATCCTTTATTCTCTGTGATGGAGGCAACAGCCCAACCACTACTTACAACACTGATAGATCGGGTGGCAGGAGGAATGAGGACATGAAACAACTCAGGCTGGATCTTATTTATCTGGCTTCACTAGAATTAAACAGTAAGTCTTTGTCTTGATGGAAGGAACCAGAAGTTACCAAAGAATACACAATCTGTTACAAAATCGGTTTCCAAAGTATAGTGGTAAATGCTCAAGACCTCTTTCCTTGAATTCCCCACTGCATTAGACACAGAGGATTGATTTCTCCATTTAACCACACAGATAATTTGAATTTACTCTTTACTCTTAATTTATGTTGTTCACTCTTTCTGCTAGTGCTGTCTGAAGTAGAGCTCTTCAGCTCTCAATTCTTTCCTGAGTTCCTGATCACTGTATGCAATAATCCATTTGATATTTATGCTCAGATGTGTAGCATCTCTAACAAGTGCAATATGAGCAAATTTAACTTCTTCATTCCCCATCTCAAACCTTCTTATTCTCAGCTTTTCTCTCTTTACCTAGTATATTAAGTGAAACAGGTATTCTGTGGCATTTCCTTCTTTGCCTGTGTGAAAATTGTGAACTTTGTTCTCTAGTTCTTACATAGGCATCATTAATGTAAATTATTTAACATCTGACTTTTAAATATATTCAGAATATATTTTATCATACCTTAGATAGATAACTAACCCACCTTCATCTCCCTTTCCTTGGGCTAGTTAGTTAGTGTATTGAACCAAATTCTAATATGGGCATCCATTTGTACATTCTCTTTCCCTACAATCTATCTTAAAAATTCTATTTTTAAGAATATTTAAAACTCTCTTATGAGTCTGCTACTTTTAAAGTTAAATTCAAACTGGTAATTGAAAGACCTCAAATAAACTACATCTTTAAATTATAATTTTTTCGTCCTTTACTCTCTTGAACTCCCTGGTCTTCCTGTATGTAAAACACACGGATCACAGTCTTACCACAACACTTTGTGCTTTACTCCCTCCTGTTGAACACATTCTCCTCACAGACATATTTTCATTTTTCATTATCATGCTGTCATCAAGTTATCCTCAAGAAACACCCCACTCATCAACGAATCCCTAATAACACATCCTCTCTCTCTCTCTCACTCTCTCTCATACATACACACATCTCACTAAATATATATATATATATATTCATATATATTTGTGCTTAAATACACACATAGAAAAAGAGAGTATATATAACATGCACACACACACACACACACACACACATACACACACACATAAAATCTAGTTCCTCCTAACTTCAACATGATTTAATAATCTCAATGACCTCAATGACATTTATAACACTATGATATTGTTTCATTATCCATTTGCCCTACAAGAATACAAATCCCATGAAAACTAGTCATTTTTCTCTTCTCCACTGTACTTTGCCATATGTAAACTAGTTTTTGATGTATGACATTTTATAAAAATTGTACTTTTGAATGAATAAGTAAATAAGTGCGTGTGTGAGTCCTCAAGAGTCCCTTCATTTTGAACTGTTTATCATTGTGTCTCTAGAACTCAATCCTATGGCACACAGGGGTACTCTATACTTATTCAGCAAATAAATACATGGAAATATGATTGTCACAGAAGAAAATATATATCTAAATTAATATAAGCACAAATCTTGCACTGTTCTCCAATGCTAGTATTCTTACCAAGTACTGTGCTCAACTCATAGGAATTCCTGAAGAGCACATATGGAAAGGAACAACTGAATGTCTGAAGAATAAATGAATAGAGAACTGGTCCTAGGAAGGAAAGGCCTTGTCAACCCTTTATACATCAGAATTGATAACATGGACAAAATGCAGCTGGAGGATTGTATGTGACTACAAGGAGGTGACCAATAATTTCAAAGACAAAAATGCAATAGAATGTTCCAAGCAGAAGTCAGCTCACATAAAAGTAAAAATCATGAAGGACAGTGAGTTAAATCCAGCAAAGTTGAAAAGGTCAGCAGAAAAGGAAAGATAGAGGAAGCATATACAGTGGAAAGAAAAATCAACTATACTGTTTTGCCACTAGGACTCTTGATTCCTAAATGTGTTTCTGTGGTGACATTACAGGATTGTAACTCCAGTCTCTGCATTGTGAAATGTTGCTTTTCATCTTCATTTAGACTATGAGGCTCACGTGGCTTTCCTGATACAGCGAGAGTGACATCTGTGCCACATGGGTTGCATTGAATTTTTATAAGACTTCACCAAATATATTAAAAAAAATATCCTGTAAAAAGATTCCTTTCTAGAAATAGGAAGTACATTAACTAGCGTGAGATAGTAATGGCAGATTAATGCTAGCACAGCCTCGGGTAGGTATTATAATAAAGGATTCATTCTGTGCAGCTACAAAAATACAGAGTCAAGCAAATTTTGTGCTAACTTCTACTTGCCACCTAGTGGCTTTAATTAACCTGTCTTGTGAGTCACTGAGCCTTTATGAATTCCATTTATATTGCTTTGTGGGGATATGACATTTACTTCTCCACACCATTTTGACTTTTTTCAATTATTGCCATGAAAAAGTATATTGAGCAAATGTCAGTGCAAAAGAAGCCCTGACCAAGCCATGGAATTCCTCTGGGTGACTGATATTGAGTGCTATAAAGTAGCAATATAAAGAAATTGCCTGTATTTTCCTAATTTGGCTGTTAAGTCCAGAAATGGTACCCCATTCTTACTAATTAAGTGACTTAAGAAAGATAAGGAACTGCTGGTCATTTACAAAAGTGTTAAGAATTCCTCTTGTATTTGAAGTCTCTGAGCAGTACAGAGAGTTATTTTTACCTATAAAATGCCAGAAACATACTTTCATGATTTTAATACTCATAGACTAGAAGATGTCAAGTTTCTGCTTGATATCTCTCAGGTGCAATAAAATATTTCAGTGACCAATAAAGTTACTGCGTGAAAACCATCTGCATCATCCCAATTCCCAAAGATGCCAAAACAAAGAAGTTTGTACTTTGTATATTCAGAGCCTAAAAAGTGTTCTGTAATTAGGACAACTTTGCACTTGTTTGTGAATGCCGAGAAAAGACAAATATTGTGATCTATGACTTTCCACTAAAATGACATTATTTTCTTAAAAGACATTTTAAGCAGTAGAGGACATATTTTAATCAGTAAATTATGGATGAGTCCCAAAGCAATGCATGTAATAAGCATCAGGTGGAATACAGAGGCTGGAAGAATTGATTATGCTACTTGGTTGCTCTCCTGAGGAGGATAAAGGAAGCAGAGACATGCTCTGTTACTCTTTGCATTTGGAAGATGGGCCTGGAAACAATATGCTGACATCTCTGCCATGCAGATACTCCAAGAAGCTCCTGTCCTGAATCAACCATTATCATTTGCAGACTTTCTGAGTCTTCTGATTGACAGCTACACAGTGTGCCTAATGGCCTCCTCTTCACTAGCCAATTTAAATGAAAAAGAAGCAAAATTACATAGAACAGAATGAAGATCAAAGGCTAAAATGGATGATGGGAGGAAAAGATGAAATATAAAGCATGCTTCACCAAATATTTCATACAAGACTAGCAAGGGGATCCCTCTAAGTGCTAGTTAGATTATGAACACAGCCTGTGGCAGATCTGATGTGCTTAAGCACTTCATCATGTAATACAACATGCTAGCAGTATTTCCTTGGCAGCTCGCATTAACAAATTCTTATTTTAAACTCTTTTTTTAATGATTCCAAATGTCTTCATTGGTCCTGATAGTACTGGGCAACCATAAGATATCTGACATCTGAGTGGTTAGTAATTCGCACCACACATATCAAGAGAAGGTTAGTTAGTTGTTGTACTGTTATATGAAATATGACAACTACATATGATCTTGAGCTTTTTAAGTAAGATAATTTCTCTTGTGCATGTTCAACTATAGATTCCATGGACTTGTGGTACATAGAACAAAATAATTACTATTTTTTTAAAAACAAAAATCTGTGATGAACACTAAGAAATTATACATTTAAACAAAGTCCGAGGAGCATCATAAATGATATACCCCAATTAAGAGTTCTTAAAGAATTTTTATTTTAATTTTTTTTATTTTTTTATTTTTATTTATTTTACATGCTAACCATAGTTTCTCCTCCCTCTACTCCTCCTGTTGCTTCCCCATCCACTTCTTAGGAAGGATAAGGCCTTCCATGGAAGTCAACAAAGCTTGCCACATTGAGGCAGGACCAAGCTCCTCCCTTCTGCATCAAGGCTGCGGGGCAGCTATTCCAACATAAGGAATGGGTTCAAAAAAGCCAGCTCATGTGCCATGGACTGATCTAGGTCCCATTGCTAGGGACCCCACAAAGAAACTAAGCTATACAACTGTCACCCACATGCAAAGGGCCTACATAAATCCCATGTGGACTCCCTAGCTGTCTGACTAGAGTCCCTGAGCTCAGTGTCTCTGTGGATTTCCCCATCATGATCTTGACACCACCCTGCTCAAATAATTCCTCCTCCCTGTCTTAGACTAGACTCCAGGAACTTAGCCTGGTGCTTGCCTATTCAACTCTGCATCTGCTTCCAATGGTTCTTAATAAAGGCTCCATGATGATGATTAGGGTAGTCATAAATTTGATTACAAGGAAAGGCCAGTTCAGGCACCTTCTCCACTATCGTTAGGAGTCTTAGCTGGAGTCATCCTTGTGAATTCCTGGGGGGGAAACTGGCACCAGATGTCTTCCTACCCCTATTATGGAACCTCTTTAATTGCTCTCCCTCTCACTCTATACCCCAACTCAACCACTCCATCCTTTCATGTTCTTATCCCACATTCCTACTCCTCTACCCACCCACCCTAAGTTTTTCAGATCTCATCTATTTCGCCTTCACAGGGTGATACATAAGTCTCTGTTAGGGTCTTCCTTGTTACCTAGCTTCTCTGGGGCTATGGATTGTAACCTGGTTATTCTATGCTTTATATCTAGTATGCACTTATGAGTGAGTACATACTCAGTCTTTCTGTATCTGGGTTACCTCACTCTGGAAGATTCTTTTCTACTCCCATCCATTCACATGAAATTGCATGATATCATTGTTTTTAACATCTGATATCCTATTGTGTAAATGTACCACATTTTCTTTATCCATTCTTCAGATAAGGAGCATCTATGTTGTTTCCAGCTTTTGCCTATTACAAATAATGCTGCTATCCTTATGTATGGTTTAGCACCTTTTTGGGTATATGCCCAAGAGCGATAAAGGTGAGTCTTGAGGTAGATTGATTCCCAATTTTTTGGGAAAATACAAAATTGATTTCTAAAGTATATGTTCAAGTTCGCACTCCCTCCAGCTATGGAGGAGTATTCCATACTCAAACATAAGCTGCCATTACTGTTTTTGATCTTATCCATTTTTACATTGTCTTTGTGATGTAATTTTCCTGATGTCTAAGAATGTTGACCAATTCCTTAAATGTCTTTTAGCCATTCAAAATATTTCTGTTGAGTATTGTCTGTTTAGGCCTGTAGCCCATTTTTAAATTGGATTATTTGGTATTTTGATGACTAGTTTCTTGAGTTCTTCATATATTTTGGAGATCAGCCCTCTGTCACATGTGGTGTTGGTGAAGATCTTCTCCTGTTCTGTAAATTGTGATTTTGTCTAATTTACTGTGTCCTTTGCCTGACAGAAGTTTTCAGTTTCAGGAGGTCCCATTTATTAGTTGAACACAGTGTCTGTGCTACTGATATATATTCAGGAGTAAACTTCTCTAAGTTCTCTTCTATCATGTTTAGTGTAATTGTATTTATGCTGAGGTCTTTGACCCACTTGGACTTGAGTTTTGTACATGGTGATAGATATGGATCTATTTGCATTCTTCTGCATGTGGATATTCAGTGACTATTGTAGAGGGTGATGTTTCTCTAATTTCATTCTTACTTCATTTATTTATTGTATATAGGAGGGATATTCATTTTTTATTGTTGTTAATCTTATACCCCATACCTTTAGTGAAGGTGTATAACAGCTGTAGGAGTTCATTGTATAATTTTGAGGGTCACTTATGCATATTATCATATCATTTGAAAATAACAAAAGTTTTACATCTTCCTTTCTAATTCGTATTCATTCCTTTGATCTTTTTTTATTGTCTTATTGCTCTATCCAGAACTTCAAGCACTGTATTGAATAGATGTAGAGAGAGTGGACAGCCTTGTCTTGTTCCTGATTTTAGTTGGATCACTTTGAATTTCGTTCCATTTAAAGTGATGTTGGGTGTAGGCTTGTCGCATATATTGTTTTTCTTATGTTTAGGTAAGTAGTTCATATCCTTGATGTATCCGAGCTTTCATCATGAAGGGGTGTTGGATTGTCTCAAAGATACTTTCAGCATCTATTGAGATCTTCATGTAGGGTTTTTCTTTGTTTATATGGTGTGTTACATTGACAGATTTTCATATACTGAATCACCTATGCATCTCTGGGATAAAACTTACCTGACCATGTTAAATTTTTTTGAAGTATTTTTGAATTCCTTTCGCCAGTATTTTTGCATCAGTGTTCATGACTGAGATTGGTCTGCAATTCTATTTTCTCTTTCTTTGTTGCATCTTTGTGTGGTTTGGGTGTCAGGGTTATTGTAGCTTCATAAAAAGAGTTTGGCAATGTTCATTCTATTTCTCTTGTATGAAACAATTTGTGGAATATTGGGATTAGGTATTCTATGAAATTCTGGTAGATTTCTTCTGTACTGAACCATCTGCCCCCCCTCTTTTTTTTTTTTTTTTTTTTTTTTTTTGTCCCTTAATTGAGAGACTTTTGATGACTGCTTCTATTTCCTTATGGGTTATAGGTTTATTTAAGTTCTTTATCTGGTCTTGATTTAATTTTGCCATGTGGTATCATTCAAAAATGTGTTCATTTCTTTTAGATTTTCCAGTTTTGTGGAGTACATGTTTTTGAAGTATGACCTAATTATTCTCTTTATTTTTTCAATGTTTGTTATTATGTCCCTTTTTTCATTCCTGACCTTGTTAATTTGTTTATTATTTCTCTACCTTTTGATTATTTGGATAAGAGTTTGTCTATCTAGTTGATATTCTTGAAGAAGATACTCTTTGTTTCTTTGATTCTTTGTATTGTTGTCTTTGCTTCTATGTTATTGATTTGAGGCTTCATTTCCTGTCCTCAACTCCTCCTGGGTGAGTTTACTTCTTTTATTTCTAGGGCTTTAAGGTGTTAAGCCACTAGTGTAAAATTTATGCAAATTTACTATGTAGGTACTTAGTTTATGACTTTTCCTCTTAGCACTACTTACATAGTGTCCCACAAGTTTGGGTATGTTGTATATTCATTTCCATTGACTTATATGAAGTATTTAATTTCTTTCTTTATTTCTTCATCGACCTAGTGGTGATTCAGTTGGGCATTATTCAGTTTCCATGAGACACAGATTTTCTGTAATTCTAACTTTAAGCATAATGATCCAAGAAGATACACGGAGTTCTCTCTCTCTCCCCCCCTCCCTCCCTCCCTCCCTCCCTCCCTCCCTCCTCTCTCTCTCTCTCTCTCTCTCTCTCTCTCTCTCTCTCTGTATCTGTTAAGATTTGCTTTGTGACCAAGTATGTGACCAATTTTAGAGAAGGTTCCATGAGGTGCTGAGAAGAGTGTATATTCTTTTGTGATTCACTGAAATGTTTGTAAATGTCTGTTAAGTCCATTTGAGCCACAACGTGTATTAGTCCCTTTGTAACTCTGTTAAGTTTCTGTCTAGCAGACTGTCCATTAGTGAGAGTGAAGTGTTGAATTCTCCTACTACTAATGTGTTGGGTCTGATGTATGATTAGGCTTCTAGTGATATTTCCTTTACACATGTTGGCGTTCTTGTATTGAAGCATAGATGTTCAGAATTGAAACTTCATCTTGATTGATTTTTGCTGTGATGAATATGAAATTCCTTATCCATCTCTTTTGATTACTTTTAGTTTGCAGTCTGTTTTGTTAGATATTAAGATAGTTACACTGACATGTTCCTTAGGTTCATTTTATTGGAAAATCTTTTTCCAACCTTTTACTGAGGTAATGTCAGTCTTTGAAGTTGAGGTTTATTTCTTGTTCTCAAATCCACTCTGTTAACCTGTGTCTTCTTATAGTCAGATTGAGTCCATTAATAATAAGGGATATTAATGACCAGTGATTGTGAATTCCTGTTATATTTTGGTTTTGTTGATTATACTGGTAGTTTGTGTGTATTTTCCTGATGGGAGATTTCATTCTGTAAATATATTTCTTTTATTGGTTAATGAATAAAACCATGTTGGTCAATAGGAAAGCAAAATAGGCAGAACTAGGAGACAAGGAGGATTAGGGGAATGGTAGGAGGATATTCAATATGTAGAGACTTGAGAGAGCAACAGTCCATACCCTCTCTCCAGTAAGATAAGACCATGTGGAAATACTTAGATTAATAGAAATGGGTTAATATTTTAGACAGTGCTAGCCAATAAAAAATACTAGTAATAGGCCAAAAGCTTTATATCTAATACAGTGTCTCTGTGTGTTATTTGGGGCTGATACCACAGTGAGGCCAGGCTGGCAGGAAAAATTGCTCATAACAAAATAGCACTGGCCACATGGGGAAAGAGAATTTTCACTTAAAACTTAAAAAAAGCTTAAAAAAAGGGTTTAGAAACAAAGGAACACACAATTAAGGCTTCTTGGTAGCAGCATTTGTCTTGATTCAGCTCTCTTTTGCTAGAGACAAGCAAAGATTTGTGAGGTTCCTTTAAGGGAGATTTCCTGATTCAGCATAGTGGCAAAAACCCCCAAAAATTTTAAGAAAGCCTGCTAAAAATTAAATGATATGTACAAGAGCTGGAAATGGCAGTGACCACATCTCCAAGATGGCATCATTCTGCTTGATGGCAGCAAACATCAAGCAGTGAGCATAACTCTTTGTGAAGGTGGTAAATATAGCCCGACATCTTGGATAGATCTCAGCTAAAACAGCTGTGGCTTTCATTTCAGCAATGTTGTTGTTTACCAGATAATGGATTCGTGTCCAGAAAAAGAAAAAGATTTACAGTAAAGACAGATTCAGATTAAGGAAAAGCTTCTAAATGTTTACAGTGTGTTTAAAAATATATCTAGGCTTGGAAAAGAAATAGAAACAGGATAAAGTGGTTTAAAAAATAGTAAGAAAGAAAGTAGCTGGGTGTGGTGGCATACACCTTTAATCCTAGCACTCAGGAGGCAGTGGCAAACATGTCTCTGTGATTTCAAATTGAATTTGGTGAACAAAGTAAATTCCAGATCAGCCAAAGTTACACAGAAAATCCCTGTATCAATAAATGAAAAAAAAAATAGAAGTTAAAAAAATAGAGTAATAAAAAGCATGGTGAAGATGGAAAGAACACAGAGTCTGGATACTGTATACTATTGTGTTGTCATTGTATTGACTGTTGAGGAAAGAGCAACAACTGTTAAAATAAATGCTGCAGGATTGATCCAATTCATATATTTTAAAAATGCTTTGATTTCAAAATTTAAGTCTAAGCACAGGTTACCAAGGAAAACAATTTCTAATTTTGTTTCCACAGAAAACAAAAAGCTGTGGATTCCTTCCAAACTAACATGGTTTGAACAAGCAAGACCCCCTGAAACAGTATTTCAGATGATCCAATATTCAAAACAGCTGGGACAAGGTAGCTTTACAGACAACTACAGCCAACATTTCTACGTCTTCTTAGGATCCCCATGACATCCAGCAGGAATCAGCTTGTAAAGAACAACACCAAAATTCCCAAATATTGTTTATAAATGTTTGTTTTTCAGTTAAATGGAGTTGGTTATAAATGGTTAACCATAACTAATCTCTTTTTAAAGGCAAAAAGGGGATTATGGCATAGAAATGTATACTTTGTTGTAGAATGGATTTTCATTTATTAATACAAATTTAAGATGAATTTTGTGGTATGTATATTTCTCCACTTGTTGAGGTATTGTATTTATATAGCTCATTTTAAAATGTAATGTATAATTTAGCACAGATTTTAAATACTTACCTATGATAGTCAAAACTTAGAGTTAAGTTAGGTAATACTGAGATATATTTCAAATGGATAGGCATTCTTCAAACATTTCAAAGACCTACAGAATATGGTATTTAAAATGGTTTAGGGTTTTTCATAACTGTGAGGCACAACTGCTTCTGGCAACACCACGTGTAGCAGAAAGATGGACATCAAAGAAACTCATTATGGAGTTTACTTCCAATGTAGCAAGACTAGCTATTTGGGTAAGATACTGCTCTTTTCTAGACTGTTTGATTTTATGCTGTATAACCTGGAGATGCATGAACCACAGAAAAGTGAATATTGATACAACATGGACAGTGCTACAGGGTTCCTACTTCATGGAAGTTTAGACCAGACATTCAACAGGGCACAGAGAAAAGTGACTGACAAATTGCCAATACAGGTGGACAGTTTAAAGTTTCCTGCTTTGCTGAGTGGTCTGCCAGATATACTATGGTCTATAGGCTGAAGATAAAACATTACAGAAGAACTTCGCGTGACTGACCAGGTATTAAGATGTCTCTGTCATTTCAGAGTTTATATATTATCCTTTCTATGGTCTTTGATGAAGTTGAAGACATGTAGTTATGGTTATTGTTTTCATTAGTTAGGATTAAAGATAAGTTACATATAAGAATTTAGAGTCACAAAGATAGAATAGTTGATTAAATATTTTCTTTACATATTGCTAAAAGTTAATGACTAAATATTGTAACTATAGTTATTATTTAATGACTGTTTTGTACATGTTTTATTAATTTATAGTTAAACACTCCTTTTTCATTTAGACAGAAAAAAGGAGATGATGGGAGATGTCATTTTGTAAATATGTCTCTTATTGGTTAATGAATAAAGCCCTCTTGGCCAATAGAAAAGCAAGATAGTCAGGACTAGGATACAAGGAGGATTAGGGGAGAGGTAGGAGGAGATTCAAGATGTAGAGACTTGAGAGAGCAGCAGTCCAGGCCCTCTCTTTGGTAAGATAAGATCATGTGGAAATCCTTAGATTAATATGAATGGCTTAATATTGTAGACAGAGCTGGCCAATAAGATTTATATAGCCAACAGCTTTATATCTAATACTGTGTCTCTTTGTGCTATTTGGGACTGACCAGGCTGGTGAGGAAACTGCTTATAACATTTCCCTTCTTTAGGATTTGCTGGCATGAGATTATTGACTGCCTGTGTTTTTGTGGGTACAGCTAATTTCCTTGGTTTGGAGTTTTTATTCTAGTACTTTCAGTAGGCCTGGATTTGTGGGTAGGTATTATTTAAATCTGGTTTTGTCATGGAATATTTTTTTTCTCCTTCTCTAGTGATTGGAAGTTTTGCTGAGTATAGTAGTCTGGGCTTGCATCCATGGTCTCTTAGTGTCTGTAAAATGTCAGCCTAGAACCTTCTGGCTTTTAGAATATCCATTGAGAAGTCAGTGTCATTCTAGTAGGTCTGCCTTTATATGTTACTTGGTCTTTTTCCTTTGCAGCTCTTAATATTCTTTATTCTGTATGTTTAGTATTTTCATTGTTGTGTGATAATGGGGCATTTTTGTGGCTAGTCTATTTGGTACTCAGTAAACCTGTATTTTCATAGGCATATCCTTCTTTATGTTAGAAAATTTTCTTTTGTGATATTGTTGAATATATTTTCTGTGCCTTTGAGCTAGTATCCTTCTCCTTCTTCTATCCATGTTACTTTTGGTGTTTTTCCCATAGTGTCCCAGATTTCCTAGATAGTTTGTGTTAAGAGTTTGTTGGATTGAATGTTTTCTTTGACCGATTAATCTATTTCTTCTATTATATCTTCAATACCTGAAGTGCCCTCTTACATCTCTTGCATTCTGTTGGTTATGCTTGCATCTCTAGTTCCTGTTAATTTACCCAGATTTTTACATTTCAGAATTCCCTTGGTTTGTATTTTCTTTATTGCATGTATTTCAATTTTCAAGTCTTGAACTGTTTTCTTCCCCTGTTTGATTGCTTTTTCTTAACATTGTTTAAGGGATTTATTGATTTCTTCCAATTTCTGTTGTCTTTTCTTCAATTTCCTTTAGGTAAATTTGCATTTTATCTTTAAGGACTTCTATTGTCTTCATAAAGTTATTTTAAGGTCATTTTCTTTGGCTACGTGTGTATTGGGTTGTGCAAGACTCAGTGTTATGGAACCATGTGGTTCAGGTGGTGCCATGTTGCTCTTTATGTGGTTCAATATATTCTTACACTAAAGTCTACCCATCTGGGTTTGAAATAATTATAGGTATAGTTGTTGATTCTTGTGATGTCTATGTTGGATGGATCTTCTATTACTTCATTGTCTGTTTTCTTCATTGTCTTTTGGCCTGAATTGCCAAGAATTCTGATTGTGGGCTGGTTGTCAGGACAAGTAATATTGTCTCAGCTGACATTTGTTGGAGTTTGTGTGTCTAGATCTAGCATGTTGCCCAGTTCTCCTGGCTGTTGAGGGCTTTACTTGTACCTATCCTGCATGTTTTTCAACTGGTATGGGTTTTGCCTAGGTCTGTGGAATGTGTTCTTCCAGCTGGTGTAAGTTTTGCCTGTGCCTCTTTGTCCAACTTTTATAGGTAGTGTTTTTGCCTATAGGGTGAGTTGATGTTGCTAGAGAGGGCTGTTCATAAGGAGGGTCTTTTTCCAATAGGTGCAAGTGATAGGCTGCCTGGGAAGGGAGACTACAATGTGTTCCTTGTATTTAGGGGGCAGATTGGGTCTTGTGGTTACAAAGTCCACTGGATGGTAACAGTTGTGGAACAACCTGCCCACAGGAGTCTTGCCTAATAACAGTCTGATGGGAATCGCTTTACATATTTTTATTACATGTTAATAATCATCTCACCTAATATTCTTCAGTCATACCTGAATGTGACTGTTCCTTATCAAACACAAGCATAAAATTGCAATTTTTTTCCATTTTGGCATCTGTATCAGATGAAACTTATTAAGTAAATTTGTATGATTTCTATTATTAATGTATCTTTTATTACAGGTCTCTCTTCCATGAACCCATAGTAAAGAAAGCTTACTTTTTCTTATCTATGTCACCCATAGGAGACTGCTAGGCTTCAAAAAAAATTGAAGAGCAAAACCTTAACTATTACTTTTACAATTTAATGAATTCTATAACAAGGTTCCACGAAACATCTTATATTTCATGCCAATAGCTCCTGTGAGGGTTCAGCCAGAAAAATCTCTCAGAAATAGTGAGTCCTGAAGAGTGAAGTGATAACATAATAATTAGTTTATATGAGAGTCTCCATCATGCCCTAAAACCAAACACTTATCAAGAACATAGGTCTGCTTTTCAAAGGGAAAAGACAAGAATATTTCTTTCCCACAGAGCATTAGTCTGAACTGTAGAAAGGTCTAAGCTAGAAAGATAGTCATTTCTCAACCTGTTCTTTGTATCCATTTTTAGGTAAGAGTTTCTCTCAAGACTATGACAGCCAGGATGGAAAAAAATAAGAAATTTTAACTGTGATTAACACATCAAAGCATACTCAAAGAAGGGTACTTACCACAGAAGTGATTGCTCAAGATGCTGGGCAGAACATTGTGCAAGAAGAATCCAAACACACACACACACACACACACACACACACACACAGAGAGAGAGAGAAAGAGAGAGAGAGAGATAGAGAAAGAAAGAGTGAGAGAGAGAATTCCAGAAATAGAAGTGTGCTGAAAAATATGAACTTTAAAATACCAGTAAATAAAATAATATTTCATTAAAAATTCTAATAAAAATCTGACTGAGTTATTTGAGCATACAATGTATATCATACTATGCATTTTGATCATATCAACCCATTTTTCCTCCTTAATTATATCTGACTTCTTTACTTGTACAACTTTATGTCCTTTTTAAAAACTTATTTAGTGACCCATCCTTCATAGCTTGTGTTGTCCATATGCTTCTGAGTATGAGATTATCTACCCCATATCTATGTCTTTGACCTACCAGGAGCCACATATTCTTAAAGCAAATTGACTCTTTAAAGCCATCAACTGTCCACAGGATTTCAGTCAGTGGTCAGGCCTTATGAACCACTTCCCATTACATGCCTGAGTGTTCTGGCTTCATCTTGTCTACAATTTGAAAAAAAATAATAACTGTTAATAGGTTCGTTGATCAGAAAAACATTTTGATAGAGCAAGATGTGCAGTCTTAAAAATAAATAGAAAAAAATGAACACATGTAACAAAATGAACAGAATAATTTTTAATTTTTCTCTCAAAATCAGTTATGCAGCCCACAATCCGGGATAATTATTTTATTTAAGGATAAAATAATTTGGATACAAAAAGGGAAATATCTGTAAAGAGCTACATTATCCTTCAGCTCACCATTGAAAGGTACCTAAGTTCATTCTTCCAAGGGGGGCTTGAAAACCACAGTCAAAAGTAAGCTCTGCGAAGAGCCAGAAAAGAGAAAACTATCTTCCCTAACAGGTTGAGGGCTGATTCCACATTCCCAGCATGCACAAGGGAAACAATACAATGATGCACCAGTGTTGCCTGACAAAACAAAGTAAGATCGTGGCTAGACACTAAGGATATTTTCTACAAATACCTAGGAAACGCAGAATAAAAATAAAAATATATCTTTACGAACATTGGAAAGGCTTTATTTTCTAAACATATTACCATGATGGGCACACAGTGATGATATACAAATAAGTACAGTGTGATCTTTCTGTGCATGTATGCAATATGTATGGATTTGATCTGAGTAATTGGAATATACATCACTTCAGATACTGATAATTTCTTTGTTATAACAAGGCTAAAAATGTTCTCTTTTAGTTGTTTTGAAATGCAAAATTAGTTATTATTAACCACAATTATCCTCCTGTGTGCTACAACATGAGAAGACATTTTTTCGGTGGGACTACCATACTATATTCACAGATAATTCTCCTGTCGTACTTCTCATCTACACCACTGTCACATGCTGTAACCACTGTTCTACTCATTACTTCTGTAAAATCAACTTTTGCTTCCACGTGTGGGGAAAAATATGTAATGTTTTGTTGACACACTTCACATAACATTTTGTTTAATAGTTTCAATGAGATGTAGCAGATGGTAGTGTTTTCTTACTTTAATATCTGGGTAAGAGTCTATCATGCATATAAATCCAAAGTTCTTTGTCCATTCATCAGCCAGTAGGCATCTTTGTTCATTCTGTCCTCAGGCAGTGCTGACCATTGCCTGCAACAACTTTGGGATCCAGAAGAATCTTTAGAATTTCAAGTCTTTGGATTTCTACCCAATAATAGGATTCCGGGGTCATATCAACTTCTGTTTCTTATTTATTGACGACACATAGATTGTCATTCATTCTATCTCTACTACTTTTTAATTACATCAATAGTACATGAGACTTATTTCCTTAATCCACTTTAATATTGACTACACATTTTTTTTATAATATGGTAAAAAGATTATAACTGAGAGGCTACCTTATTATGGTTCAGATATAATTTTTCCTCAAACAATAGTGACAATAAATATTACTCCATTTTTATGATGGCCATTCATACACACACACACACACACACACACACACACATACACACACACACACATGTGTTATGTTATCTTTAGCATATGCTTATTTTTAGATTATTTCTCTTTTAATCACTGTTCCTAATATATTCTAAAAATGACTGTTTTATTGGATGAATATTTTGTAAATATCCACAGGCTTTCTCTTCATTCTATTGATTGTTTTTTTTTCCTTTAGTATAACAATATTTAACTTTGTTGTATAACTTCCATTTATTTATTCATTTTACATCCATAACTCACATTTCCCCCTCCCCCAATATATTTCTCTTCTTTTTATGTTCATAAAGGGACAGGCCTCTCATGAATATCAACAAAACATGGCATATCAAGTTTCTGAGAGACTAAGAACATCAACTTGTACTAAGGCTGAGCAAGGTAATCCAATATGAGGAACAGGTTTCCAAGAGCCAGGAAATTCATTAGGGACTGACCCTGTTCCCTTTCTTAGAAATTCCACAAGTAGAACAAACAATACAGGTACTGCATACATGCATATAGAGGGACTAGTTCAATCCTTGGATGTTGGTTCAGACTCTGTGGGTTTCTATGAACCTAGATTATTTATTTATCTGTTTTTCTGGTGTTGGTATGTAAAATGAGAAATAACATTTTTAAATAAAGAAAATATGATTATAAAAATTAAAATAGAAATGCATATAAAAATATTGCTATTGAGTGCACAGTTATACATAAAAGAGACTTGAGTTCCTAACACCAAGTCCTAGGAGAGTAGAAGTCCTTAAATGCAAAAATAAATGCCTATTTTTGGAAGGCCCACTGGACATCCCACAGAGGGGAAATTCCCCACAGCAGAACAGTAGCATGGGATGTTGAGTGTCAGCATGGTGTGGGGGAGAAAGATTCACACCCCCAATGCAGCATCTGCTCACAGCCTAAAAGCAGAGCCACACTTACCCCTTCTGTCCATCTGGCACCCACAACAAGACTTAATGCATCCCCAAATTAAACATGCACAGCTATATTATGGGAACAAATTTTTAAAACTTATTAGTAAAATATGACTTCCTTTACCACGCTGACTTTTCTGAGACACTTAAAATGAATAGATGATGTGGTCAGTGATCAGATAATATAGTCCATGAAATTTTTATACTTAAAAACAAATTTCTATATTAAAAATAGGATGTCTGTCATGTTAGCCAAAAAAAGATGCACTGTATTTCTTGATAATAATAGCAACTTTTAAAATTAATTTGCAGCTCATAATTTTTACTCTGTTAGAAATAATTTAATGAAAAAAAATAGCTCCATTTTACATTTGCTTCATTTTTCAAGAAACTAAGATTGAAAGAGAGGAAAAGGAAACACATTATCGGGTGTGCCTAGAAGAGAGCGGTCACAAATTTCCACATTCATTCGTTAAATTACAATATACTGGCTGTCATGGTGAGAAGCCACATATGCTCATATAGAATAGATACACCTTAGCTATTAGAACTTACAACATTAGAAATTATGTAGCTTCAAACATTAATTACGAGTTATTATCACTCATGATTTCTTTGCTAAGGTAAGAGGGTTATTAGAACATAATGTGTCTCATTGACAGAAAGTCCAGGCATCAGCATTGTGCAAATATTTTCATTTACTCTTGTACCAGATGATGTTTGCCCTGTAGACCAGGCCTACTATATGATTTCACTGACAACAGCTACCTGTGGTCTCTTCATGTGACCTGGAATAGAGTGCTGAGTAGATACGAAGAAAAGAAACAAAGACTGATGGGAGGCATGTTACATTTCAAAATAAGCTCTAGAAGTCATGTTGTAGCATCTCTGCTGTTTGCTATTGATTGAAGAAGAGATTACAAAGGTCTTTTCCAGTTAATGTACTACATATCAAAAGGCCTACTTATCAAAAGAGGAGACTCTGTGTCATTGTGAAAGAGCAGGAATAACAAGAAAACAAACATGAAGACAGTAGGATTTTAGCTAACTCATGTGTTTTGTTGTTATTTTTTTTCCTTGACAGCCCTTTAGAAGAAATCAATTCAAAAAAGCCCTTCAAAATCTCTCCAACTCCTTTATGACTCCAGCCTTGGGAAAATGTAAATGATAGTCTTGATCCAGCAGAAAGGGTTTCTTTCTGATTTAGGGTCAGTGAATCTAGGATATGGGGTGACAAATTGCACTTTCCAAAAATGTATGTATATTTTAGATATTATTTCACTTCCTATTCTTGTAAAAAATAGTAAATATTTTCTAATACAAGATTTGTTTTATGAGTGTTAACCTGAATTCTAACAATTATTTTATATATGTATAAACATATTATATATACAATATATTATTTCATATATTTAGTTTTAAATTATCTACTTTAGCTACATATGATAGATTTTATTTTAACAAGATCCATTCTTCTCCCCTAAATGTTTTTTCTATCCAACCCAATTACTTCCTCTATTTTTCTACTTGCTCTGCTTAACATACAACATGGTGATTAAGAACTTGAATACATATTGTTCAACAATAAAATCAGATAGATGAATATTAACCTTCATTGACGAGACATTCTACTATCCCAGGGATATCATTAAGGACCGTAGTACTATGAAAATGATTATAGTTATATTGTGGTAAGAACTCTAGACCTCAAGGTAAAAACCAAATGCAAAGTCAAAATGCCCTCCCTGGTTAAATTATCACTGATGTAACTCATGAGCAATACATACACACACACACACACACACACACACACACACACACACACACACACACAAACCACCCCGCAGAAGAACTTCAGACAACACTGAACTCTCTATCTTCATGCTTCTTACCAACCTAAGTGATATGATACATGTGTAAACAGTGAATACACCGCTGTTACCTTTTGGGGTTTTTCCACTGTTATGGAGGAGTAGAGTAAATCTTCTTTTGTAAAAGTGCAGGTTATGTTTTGTGCAAGGATAGATACACACTAAAATATCCTTGTTTTTACAAATGTACATATTTACATTGATGCTTTTTGCGTAATTAAAAAAAAGATGCTCATACAACTAGGTTCATAATCATGGGGCCAATAAAACTAGGTGTTGAACAAGGAAAATCATTTAGAACTGATGTTACTTCAGCATCCTGTGGCTAATAATGTTACACACAAAATAGTTGATCATGTCTGTCTTCCCCACTGTTCCTTTTAATAAATGACATTTGATATCACCATAGAATAAAATTTAGGCAGTGAGAGTTATAACTTTTATGGCAAAATGTTATTCATTCAGTTCAGTTCTAAGCAAGATCAATCTTAGCCAAGGTTAAATCACATAAAAATGATCACCATAAAAATATCTAATTCAATTATGCTTTCTAAAAATAGAAATAGGACCCAAAGCCAGCAAGCAGCAAAAGCATGACATTCCTGAAACAGCATTGAATTTACAAAACATGGTAGGACTTCAGCAATGGCACCATTTGATTCATCAATTAGCAGTGTTTATTTGGCCTTGAGATGAAGAGATGGTTCAAAAGCCAAGAGAACTAGCTGCTCTTCCAGAGGACATAGATTTGATTTCTAGGACCCACATGGTCACTCACAACTGTCAATAACTTCGATTCCAACTGCATGTAGTATGCATGCATACCTGTAGGTAAAACACCTACACACAAAAATTAACATTTTAGAAAGCAATCTGCCCAGATGTCAGTAAGATATAATATTTGTGGTTCCTGTATAGATGCTATTCTCCTGAGACATTATTACTTTGTATTCAAGGGACGTTTCTGTTCCTCATATTCAACCCTTTCTAGTTAAATTTGGACAGATCTCTTATACTAAATCCATGAACAACTTTCTTTTGCTTATGGACCATTTTATATTTATTATAATGTATGTGATACCATAATTATTATTACCATTAAGAAAAGTTATAGGAAAATGAATATAATTAAAATATAAATCGATGTAAAGATAAACATTAATATAATTTTTATAATTATAAATATGTATTTTATAATTATGAAATATTAAATATGGCAAGATTGTGGTATTCAATATATTTTCCTGATGACTAGTCCTAGTTTGGGCTAGGCAGTTTTTCAACATTTCTCAAATAATGCCATATCTCAGTCTCAATATCTGGATTTAACCAACAGGCATTATTCATATCCAATTACAAGAATATAAGTAGATTTGAATTAAAGAAACAGTAACTTTGTATGCAAAATAAAAACTGAAAATATTTGTATCAATAATATAGATGAATACCAATTTTTTTTTTCTTATCAGGTCCTCTCTGTTACAGAGAGAAAAGCACAAAATAAAATGCATACACTGTGATTTCTTTTCCTTCATAGATGGAAACAGATTCCCTTTGTAGTGTTTTGTATCATCAGCAAGTTTGGTAACACCTCCTCAAATATTTAATATTAAATCAGTGTTTAAGATAGAGTAAGCAGAAGAAATCCAGACTTTAAAGGCAAAATGAAGTCTTTTTAGTGCGAAAGGAAGGAAACAGCTTGAAGATTACATTTAAAAAAGGGTAAAGAATTGTATTTGCTGGCAAGTGAATTCTTGTAGACAGTGCTTCTCAGTCTTTTTTTGTGAATGTTGTGATAAAGTGACTTCAATCAGATGATCCAAATGAACACAGTATCTTCCCAAAACACATGAGTTGAAGGACATTTGCAGAAGACGGTAGAGATTGTCAGCTAAAAATGCCAAGCACATAGAGATCCTACTGAATTTATCTCAATTTAGGAAACTTAGAACTACTTAACTTACAACTGGACTACACAATAATAAGCAACTCTCCTGTGACTGTTGATTTTGTTGGTAGGGTTTTAAGATGAGAACAATCACCTAGCAGTTTGGGTTGGTTGTAAATGGCTAAATCACTTAGTTAGTGATCAAAGACATTACTAAAATATTGTTTTATCTATGTTACACCCCCACATGCACATGCTACCCATGCAGATGCGCGCGCGCGCGCACACACACACACACACACACACACACACACACACACACACACACACATACACACAGTAAGAGAAAGAGAGAGAGAGGGAGAGAAAGAGAGCACATTGATGTGACATTTTCTAAATGAGCTCTTTTGATTTGAAATCTGGTTCTCGAAATCATAGTTGATTCCCTTTGCCTCTTAGATGGTTTTAATAAAGTCACGTTTGTGTAAACACTTGCTGCCAGTGGAAGAGGACAGCCTATTAGCATGATGTGCACAGAGCACTCTGCTTTATGTTCTGTGCATGCAGTAGGTCTCCAGCCCCCTGAATTAGCAAGGGAAACTGTTTCCCCAACTCTCTCTGGAAACAAGCAGATATGCTTACCTGATCTTTGGGTTTTTTGCCTCCTTTTTCAAGGTGTCATCTCCAGTCCCAGAGCTGTCTGCAAACCTGAAAGTGAGTCTGTTTTCTTAGAAATCCAGTGGCCACAAGTCATTGGGAAAGTTTGTGGTTTTTCTTTTCTTTTCCTTTCCCACTGCCCCTCACCCCCCTCGGAGCTTGAGCTTTGAGAGAGAACCTGAAGCACTGCCATGAAAGAGCCAAACCGCCTACCCACCTCAGACAACTGACGTTTTGCCAAAAGCAACTTTCCACTGAGCTGTTTAGCATCAGCTCACTGATTATGAACTTGGACTCTCAAGAGGATATGACAACTTTTCAGACGGTAGAGCATTCTCATTTATTTATCTCATTATTATTAAGTTTATACACATGGAGTCTTAGGTCAAACGTGTACTAAACTGTTGACTGCTTTACATTAGTAAACTAGACTCTAATAATATACAATCTATTAGCCATCTGGTTCATTTGGTCAAAGAACAAAAAAATGAAATCTTGAAATTTCACAGGCAAATGGTTTGTACTCACTCATATGTGGATATTAGCCATAGAGCAAAGGATTACCAGCCTACAATTCACACCGACAGAGAAGCTAGGAAACATGGTCCCCTGGCAAAGGGGAAAGGGATAAGAGTTCCTGAACAATTTGGGATTGAGTGGGGGGGGTGGAGAAAGAGGAAGGGAGAGGAAGATAGGGGAGGAGGACATGAGAAATCAGGAAGATTGAGTAGGGTGATGAATAGAGGAGAGTAAGAAAAGAGATACCACAATAGAGGAGCCATTATAGGTTTAAAGAGAAATCTTTAAGGAAATGTCCAGAGATCTCCAAGGATGACCCCATTGAATAATCTGAGCAATAGTGAAGAGGCTACCTTACATGCCCTTCCCCTATAATGAGAAGAATGGCACCTTAAATGCTATCCTAGAGCCTGCATCCAGTAGCAGATGGAAGCAGAAAGAGAGATACACAGCTAAGCACTGAGCCAAACTACTGGAATCCAGTTTCAGAGAGGGAGGAGTGATGAGCAAAGGGGTCAAGACCATGCTAGAGAAACCCACACAAACAGCTGACCTGAACAAGTGAGAGCTCATGGACCCCCATCTGACAGCTGGGGAAACAACAGGACCAAACCAGGTCCCCTGCATATGGATGTCAGCTAGGAGGCCTGGGAAATCTATAGGGCCTCTGGCAGTGGAACCAGAATTTATTCCTAGAACACATTCCCCATAGAGGGATACCCTCTTAGCCTGGAAGCACCAGGGAGGGCCTAGGCCCTTCCCCAAATGACTTCACAGACTTTGATGATACCTCATGGAAGGCTTCACCCTTCCTGGGGAGTGGATAGGGGATGGGATAGTGGGATCGGTGGGCAGTGTGGGAGGATGTGAGGGAGGGGTAACCGGGATTAACATGTAAAATAAGATTGTTTCAAATTTAAATAAAATTTATATGAAAAGAAAATACTGCATATATTGAAATTGAGAAAAAGATATACTACAATTTTTCATTTTAGATCACAAATTATAGATAATTGTTATATAAGTAGATTAAAACTTTTTTAAAAAACAACAGTAATATGGAAGAAAAAATGTTTTATTATCTTTTGAGTTTGACCACCAGAGTGAAAAACAAAATCCTATGGAATGTTTTTTTTTAAGGTTATTTATCTCTCTCTCTCTCTCTCTCTCCTCCCTCTCTCCTCTCTCTCATTTTAATTTTTTAAGTAATGTTTTAATATTTAATTTAGTTAAATATCTAACTGAATGTGGTCCCAAGGCAGAGCAGGTAGCTTGAGAATACTGAAAGTTTTAGTTATAAAAGACTCTAGCTCAATAGTGTAATCATTATTGCCAGCTTGCTACAGATAAAAGGTAATTTCCTCTGTTATATTAGGATATAAAAAACATTCAGGAAGCAGTCTCCTATACCAATTTGCTCAAGGGTACCTCATACTTTCGCTTCTAAGAGATTCAATGTGGCTGGATTAATGTTGTGAGGTCTTTGATCCATTTGGACTTGAGTTTTATGCATGGCGACAGACATGGGTCTATCTGCAGTCTTCTACACACCCTCATCCAATGTGGTTTGATCAAACCAGACCACCTGAAACAGAGTACCAGGTGATCCTACATTCAAAACAGATGGACAAAGCAGCCTTACAGACTACAGTCAGGATTTCTGCATCTTCTTAGAATCCCCCATGACAGTGCCCCTTACCAGCAGGAAGTAGTTTGGAAAGAACGAAGCCCAAATTCCCAAATATTGTCTATAAATGTTTGTTTTCATTTAAATGGACTTGGTTATATAAAATAAATTAAAAAAAAAACATTCAGAGATATGCTGAACAAATTATAACAAGTTAGGCCAGGCAAAAACTAGCAATAGTTTCAGGTACAGGTACAAGTCTGATATTAGCCAAAAATTTGGAGAGTGTTTATACTAGCAACTCAACAGCATACCTGAAAGCTGAAGAAGGAAAAAATAAAAAAAAAGCAATCTCACCTCTCACCACAGAGGAGTAGAGGACAGGAAATAATCAACTTGAGGCCTAAAATCAATAAGAAAGAACAATACAAAGTGTCAATGGTCAATGAAAGAAAGAATTGGTTCTTGAAGGAAATGAACAAGTTAGACAAACTAATCAAAAGGCAGAGAGAGAATATCCAAATTAAAAAATAAGAAAATAAAAAAGGGAGCACATAAACAACAGACACTGAGGAAATGCAGACAATCATTAGGTCTTACTTCAAAAACCTGTAATCCAAAAATACAAAAATTTTTAAAAAATGTACAATGCTGTGGATAGGTAAAGCAAACCAAATTTAAATCATGACAAGATAAAAAAAATTTAAATTGACCTCTAAAAAAATAGAAGCATTATCTAAAAGTCTCCAACAAAAGGAAGAAGGATGAGGAGGAGAGGAGAGAAAGGAGGAGGATGAGGAGGAGGATGAGGAGCAGGAAGAGGAGGAAGAAGAAAATTAGAAGAAGAAATGAGTACATGACAGAATTCTAGAAGAATTTGAAAAAAGAGCTAATACCAAAACTCCTCAATTGTTCCACAATAGAAATAGAAGGACTGTTAGGAGTAAGGTTTTCCTGACAGCCTGGACTCACCATGGCGCCAGCCCCAAATAACACACAGAGACTCTGTATTTCATATAACGCTGTTGGGCAGTTACTTGTTTCTTATCGGCTAGCTCTGTCTTAAGTATTAACTCATTTCTATTAATCTAAGTATTTCCACGTCGTCTCATCTTACCAGAGAGTGGGGCCGGCGTCTGCTCTCCCCAGGCTCTACATGCTGACTACTACTTCCTTGAATCCTCTTTGTCTCCTAACTCCTACTATCTTGCTTTCCTATTAGCAAACAGTGTTTTATTCATTAACCAGTATGAATAACATATTTACAGAATGACATCTCCCATCAAAGGAACAATTAACATTGATGCAAAAATGCTCAATAAAACACTTGCAAACTAAATCTAAGTAGACATAAAAAAAAATTCATCCATCATAATCAAGTAGGCTTCATCTCACAGATGCAAGAATGGTTCAACATATGAAAATATATCAATGTAATTCACCATATAAACAAACAGACAGAAAACCACATTATCATCTCATTAGATGCTGAAAAAGCCTTTGACAAAATCTAACAGCCCTTCATGAGAAAGGTATTGTGGAGATCAGGGACTAAAGGAACTTATATAAACATAATAAAAGCAATATACAACTAGTCAACACTCAATATTAACTTAAATGAAGAGAAACTCAGATTGTTTCCACTAAAATCAGGAACAAGACAAGCCTGTCCACTCTCTTTATACCTATTCAATGTAGTACTTAAAATTCTATCTAGAACAGTAAGGCAACCAAGGGAGATCAAAGGGACTCAAATTGTAAAGGAAGAAGTTAAAGTTCACTATGTGCAAATGATTTGATAGTATACATAACTGACTCCAAAAATTCTACCATGAGTCTTCCTATGTACAAATGATAAATTGGCCAGGAAAAAAATTAAAAAAAAAAAACATTGCTTTTTAATTGCCATAAATGATATAAAACATCTTGGAGCAAAAAAATGAAAAACCTGTATGATAAGAACCTTAAGTCACTGAAGAAACAAATTAAAGAAAATATTAGAAGGTGGGATGATCTCCCATGCTCTTGGATTGGTAGGATTAACACAGTAAAAATTACAATCCTACCCACAGCAATTTTCAGATACAATGAATATTCCCACCAAAATCTCAACCCAATTCATCAGAGAACTCGAAAGAACAGTTCTCAACTTGACATGCAAGCACAAAAATACAGTGTAGCTAAAAACAATCCTGTATAATAAAGGAAATTCTAGAGGCATCACCATCTCTGACTTAATGCACTAGTATAGAGACATAGTAATAAATACAGTTTGGTATTGGCATAAAAACAAACAAATGGATCATTAGAATTGAAGTAAATTCCTGACATTAATCAACACTCCTATGAATTTGAGATTTTTGACAAAGAAGTCAAAATGGTATAATGGTGGAAAAGGGCATCTTCAATAAATGATGCTGGCCTAATTGGCTATGGATATGTAGAAAAATGCAAACAAATTCATATCTATTGCTTTGCATAAAAATAAAGTTCACGTGGATCAAAATCCTCAAAATATATCCTGATACTATGAACCTAATAGAAGATTAAGTGAAAAATGGCCTTGAATACATTGGCTCAGGGGACTACTTCCTAAATATAACACCAATAGCACAGATGCTGGGAGAAACAATCAATAAATGGGACCTCCTGAAACTGAAAATCGTCCATAAGACAAAGGACACTTTGAATAAGACAAAATGGCAACCGACAGAATGGGATCTTCACAAACTCCACATCTGAATGAGGGCTGATCTCCAAAATATAGAAAGAACTCTAAATACTAGACATCAAAATACCAAATGATCAAATTAAAAAGCGGGGTACAGAGCTAAACAGAAAATTCATAACAAAAGTATATCAAATGGTCAAAAGACAGTTAAGGAATTGCTCAACATTCTTAGACATCAGGAAATGAAAATCACAAAGACACTGACACACTATCTTACACACCTCAGAATGGCAAAGATCAAAAACAATGATGACAGGTTATATTGGAGAGGATGTGGAGTAAGAGGAACACTCCTCCACTGCTGGTTGGAGTACAAACACGTGTAGCCACTTTGGAAATAAATGTGGTGGTTTCCCAGAAAACTGGGAATAATCTGCCTCAAAACCCATCAATACCACTCTTGGATATATACCCAAAGTACACTCAATCATACCACAATGGCACTTGCTCAACTATGTTCATAGAAGCATTATTTGTAATAGCCACAACCCAGAAACAACCTAAATGCTCCTGAACTGAAGAATGGATAAAGAAAATGTGGGACATTTACACAATGGAGTATTACTCAGCATGAAAAATCAATGAGGTTGTGAAATTTGCAGGCAAATTGATAGGAGTATATAAAAAAAGAAAATCATCCTGAGTGAGGTAACCCAAAACCAAAGACAAAAACAGTATGTACTTACTCATAATTGGATAGTAGATATAAATCATAGGATAACCAGGTTACAATCTATAGCCCCAGAGAAGCTAGGTAACAAGGATAACCCTAATAGAGACTCATGAATCACCCTATGAAGGTGAAATAGATGAGATCTTCAGGACAAACCCAGGGTAGGTTGGTAGAGTGGTAAGGATGAGGGATAAGAACGTGAAAGAATAGAATGGTCAAGTTAGGGGAGGGATGAAGAGAGGGGACAAGGAAATATATTTTGATAGAGGGAACCATTATGGGATTAGAGAGAAACCTGGTGCTAGGGAAATTCCCAGGAATCCACAAGGATGACAGCAGCTAAGACTCCTAGTAATAGTTGAGATGATGCCTGAACTGGCCTTCTCCTGTAGTCAGATTAGTGACTACCCTAATTGTCATCATAGAACCTTTGTTCAGTAACTGGTGGAAACAGAAGGAGATATGCACAGCCACACATTAAGCCAAGCTTCAGGAGTCCAGTTGAAAAGAGGGAGAAAAGATTACATGACCAATGGGTGGACAGTAAAATCATGATGGAGATATAGAGATATAGCTGATTTGAGTTTGTGATCTCACAAACTTTGTAATGACAACTGGGAGCCTGTATTGGATGTAATTACACCTTCTGTATGTGGGTGACAGTTGTGTGGCTTGGTCTGCTTGTGAGGCCCTTGGCAGTGGAAAGAGAATTTATCCCTAGTGCATGAGATGGTGTTTGGAGCCCATTGCTTGTGGCAGGATGAATTGCTCAGTTTTGATGCACAGAAGAGGGTCTTGGTCCTATCTCTACTTGATGTGCCAAGCTTTGTTGACTCTCTTTAAGATGCCTTTCTGGGAAGTGGATCAGGCATAGTGTGAAGGAAGTTGAGGGGGAAAGGAAAAGAGGAAGAGAGAGGCAACTGTGGTTGGTGTGTAAAATGAATTTAAAAAAATTAAATAAAGAATTTTAGAACCCTTGTATCAGCTATTATTCTAATTTAATATTTTTAGAAATATCAATTTTTTAGTTGTAGAAGAATAATTTTGTGGGAGATAGGATTTGCTGAGATCTTTAAGCTCTTTCATATAAACTGCTGTTTTTGAAAAATACCATTTTTTATCTAACAGGTAATTTTGCTTGGTAATTTTCAGTTTTTCCTTTCTGTCATTCTACAGTTGCCCATGATGTGCTTAAATTAATCTTAGAATTCACTATTTCTTTTGAATGCATAAATTAGACTTATTTGGGGTCAAATTTGAAAATTTCTAGAAAATATTCCTTTATTTTTTTGTGATTTAGTCCTTATTTTCTAAAATGACATTTTGATACACTTATTGGTATCCAAATTTATCTGGTACTTTGTTAAAACTGTTTATTAAATTCTTCCACTCTTATTTGTTATATATGATAATCACAAATAATCTACTTTTAGGTTTTTTAATCATTGATTTTGCTTGTGACTGTCTGCTTTGGATTTCAACTGGTGAATTTTTCATGTATATACATAGAGACAGACATAGAGAGAGGGATTTATATATACATATATACATTCTTTTCTTAATAGGTGATACACAGATACTCCATTGAACTTTTGTTCCTTCCTCAAGGAATTTTAGTTCATTTTTATTTTTAATTCCTTTTTTGAATTAATTCTGTATAATTTGTGCCTTCTTAAAGGATAGCCACCTTCATCGTAGATTCGTGCCATTGAACACAGCTAATTGTTCAGCTAGTAATTGATCAGAAGTTGTATTTAGATAACTTGATCCATTATGTCTTTCATAATTGGCTGATGAATGTGTACATAGTTGAGATGGTTTTCAAGTATACCTATGCTGTTATTTTATAAATAAAATGTCTCCTGTTCAGTCACAGATGACTTGCTAGCTATCCTGTGGTATCTCCCTAGTATATTCCACCGTTTTTTAAACTCTGGGCTATAGGAACATATAGGAATATGTTCTTCTCTCTCTTCCTCTGTCTGTTAAATTTCTATTTGACATGATGACCTATCTCATATCCTGATTGATAATCAGTATCATAATCTAAAATTAGCTGTGCTGTTATCATTCACTGGCTTCTGTCACCAGAGTTAAAATTGATTTTGATAGCACTTAACAAGAGTCAGTTTTCACAAGAACTTTTGTAATTCACATTTGCTCTCTCCACAGTAGTGAGACCCAAACGACTTGACATATTTAGATGACCCCTCCTGGAAGGCATCACCCTACATGTGGAGTGGGGGAAGGAAATGGGAGGGAAGGGTGGTCAGGGGACATAGGAGGGTGGGGAGGGGGAGAGAGTGCACACTAAGGTCTAGCTCTCTTGCAAATATGTCTACCCATTTTGCATGAATTTGTCAAATATCTCAAAGTAGTTAGAAGATTCTATCATTGCTCTAAGGGAAGAAAATTTCCATGGCTCTTTCTTTAGATATTCTAAGTTTCAGTCTGAAATATTTAATGTTATTTAAACAGAAAAGATTAGTCAGTTTTCAGTGTTACTCTCCAAAGATAATTTACCATCCAGTTTTGTCAGTGGCCAATAAAATTGCTATTTCTGGAAACCTATAAAGGTACCCCTGAGTTATTTATTTTTTATCTTTCACCTTAATTTTCTTCATTGAATCTTTTGATAGTCCTAAGTGTAAATATTCAAATTTATGGAGACTTATGAATAATGAGGTTTCTCAGCATGAGTTAAAATAGCCTAGTTGATATACTTTTTATTTGAAATAGTCTAAGTCTATAGAAATTAAGATCTAAAGATAGAGAGTGGAAATAAAACATAATATATTATTGGTGACTAGATCCCATCACACTTAAGTTTAAACCTAGGTCTAGGCTATATAGATAAGCTACTTGAGAAATCCATGTATATTGGCAGTTGATATACACAGGGTAACCTGACAGAAAGCAACTTAGGTGGGAGACTAACACACATCTTCATGTGACAGTCCATCAATGTGGTGAAGAAACAGTGACAGAGCACTTCCATAGTCAAGAATAGAGAGAAAGAAACACATTCATAGTTAGTGCTCAACTAACTCACCTTCCTCTTCACAGCCCAGAGCACAAATACAGAGAATGTTGATGTCCAATTTTAGATTGAGTCTTCCCACATCAATTAAGTTCATTAAGATGATACCTCACACACTGTATAGTATATGATGCTTACATATTCATTCTGGATATTTTCAGTTTCACTTATAGTACTAATGTCATGATTTTAATATAATATTTGTTGCTATTCCATATAGTAACAAAAACTAATGTTTTTTCTCTATCTATAGAACATTTGTCCTTTTTTGTTGTTGCCAGTTCAAACTCAGTACACCCTGTCTAGCTCATTGAGTCACTGAGTCATTGCTACATGGTGTGTCATGGTATTACGTGAAGCTAGAATGAGCTTAGGGAATTTTTTCTCCCACATTCTAAAGAGCACAATAAAACATGGGATATTTTTATCTAATTGTTTGTTGTACACTTTCTGAAGCATTTTTTCCACAGAAACAAAAGGAAAAAATAGCATCTATTTCATGTTATCAGCAATGACATTTCCTGGGCATAAATTCAGTGCACCCATGTTGACTCATACTATCATCCAGACTTTATCCTGCTCTTGTGTCTGGTTATCATGTATACCAATTCAGGACATCTATCAAATTTCCTTTCTGTCTCAGTTTTCCAGGGCCACCAAACTCTGTGTTTGGGGCTTATGGGAGCTTTGCAAATATTATCTATTTTGATCAACCCACTTCATAAATATGGAATTAGAGGTTCAGAAATCTCATAGACTGGAATCTAAGTCACATTGGTCAGATTCCTATGACCCAAAGCTTTGTTCCTTTGGTGGGGTTATAAGAAAATCTACTTCACAACTGTATCCAATAGCATCTTTTGGGTAGGTTCTATTTTCTTGGAAGTATAGGGAATGTTAAATGAACCAAATGCAATACATTTTTATCAAAATGAATATTTTTGGGAAACAAAAATGTGCATCAACATTCATAGGAATAGTTCAAAGACTGCAAATTTTGAATAAAGAATAAAATATATTTTATCATGGGTATACCTGGTAAAATTAAATCAAACTACTTATCTATGAGATTAAGCTTATTGGAGCTTAATTACTGATATGTATTGAATACCATCTTTTTTCATAGAAAAGTAAGTCGAAACAAAGTTTCCAACAAGTGAAAAACAAATATGGAACTTGATTGAATTGCTATGGATCTAGTAATAGAGACAGAGACTCACTGGCATAGTTATTTCAATGCAAATTTAATAACATTTCATATGAAAAAGCTATAAAACATTGGTTATTAAAATGCAGATTACAATATTTAGGTTACAAAATGTCCTATAAAAAGATTTTACTGTAAATGTTGATTAACAAGGCATGACAACTGAGCATCATGTCATACTATCCTATTTTCTCCCCAAATACATTTGAATTTTAGATTTAGTAAAAGCTGTGGACACCTTGGTAACAGTGCATTCTCTTGATTAGTAAAGCAAGACTATACTGTAGGTGATATTAGAATTTCCCATGATCCTTTTTATATCTGTGAATTTCTGAGTTCTCTTATGAGAAATCTGAGATCCAGTAGAAGTCCTCTGAGGCTAGGAGATGTACAATTTGACAAATGCTTGGATGATTCTGATGAACATATTCTTGAAACATATCTTCTAGAACCTTGCTGTATAAAACATTGGCTAACATATGAAATATTAGCCTAAGTGGCTCTCTTACTCATATTTTTGCACCTTTGGCAGGCTTTCAATGTCATCTGCTTCTTTGCAATGAAACTTCCATTTAGTGGTCAAATTTTCAATTAAACACAATTTTACTCAAATTTAAATCACACACACCATTTATCACAGCTGTTAAAACTGCTAGTTAAATAACTTTTATGCTCCAGTGTAGAAGTGCCTGATTCAATGATGATTTAAGAGATGCCTATAATGTTGCTCATCTACTCATTACTATTTATCCTGAGTGTTTAGAATCCAACAGCTTCAGATGCTGAGGATCCAAAAGAGAAATTAGAGACAAAATAGACAGATCAGAGATGCATTCTATCAAAGGAGGAGGCTGACTGACATATTGATTCACATGATTTTCTGGTGAAGGAGTTCAGTTTTTTCAGACCGGCTTAAGTTCACAGTAGAGATACAAAGTTCTCCACAACAGCAACAGCAATAATCAATTCTCCCTAATAACATGTCTAAGAATGAATGTGTGCTCCACACTTGAGTTTATCAACAATTCTAATTTCAAGACTACTGTGTGAAGTAGATAATAAGATTTCTCAGTGTTTCTCAAATAAGAAAACTGGGTTACTCAAATCCCCAAGAATCCGGTGAGTGAACTAGAATGCAAATTTACAAATGTGCCATGAGAACTATAACGAGCAAAGTGACCCGAGAGTGCACTCCTTTCACTAAAAAGAATCTACATGGGAAATAAAATTAATCAGAGCAAGGAGAGTTCATTAGTTGAAGGAACCTAGTAGTTAATGACATCAGGCTATGATAGCCTAAGGCGTTCATGGGACTCATGGGGAAGCACTGGCAAATAATTCTTATGAGCCTCCCCTCCCTTTATGCTATGGCTAGGATGTCTTCAGGAATGTTGATACCTTTGATCAACACAGTTTTCTGTCATATAAATTGCACTCAAGTCATGTGTTTCTAAACATAGTTTCCAATCACTGTAGTTAAATGGACCTTTCTTAACTTCCCTGCAGGATAAACTGAGAGACCATTTCACTGAATGGTGAATTATATCAGCTGACTAATCAACATTATGTACTCATCCTAGCTGATATGGTTATCAGTGATTAAAACATTTTCATTTTTAAAAGCCTCTCAGTTGTACAGATCCAGTTAAGACACAAGAAACTAGAACCAAGTAATAAGTACCATAATCCATGGGGAAAAATTGCAATCCTATTAATAAATGGAGAAATATATATTGAGAGTTTATACTATATAAGACAAGTATCTGAGTATTCTTTAGTTTGCTTTACATTGTAAGCATCCATCTCTTCTGTGTGTTCTAGACAATGGAAACTTGCAAAGTATACTCAGTAAAATTTAAAAGAATGAACCACCCTTCACTCCCTGCCCCCTAAAAAAACCTCACAGATAACAAATAACAAAAATCACATCGGATATTGTTTTAAAATGCCATATGTTTCTCAACTTTTTACTTTTAAATTGTTTCATCTTCATATAAAGTGTGATGATTGGGCAATGATCTTTCAAATAGCTCTCCCCTGCTACCACTATTGTCAGTTTCTTATGCTGCTATTTATGGGAAATTGTTGAATATTATATGGGATATTTTCAAAGAGTTAGTTCAATGATTTTCTCATTTTCAAGTGGAATTATAGATACCTTAAAACAAGTATGCAGAGGTGAAGTATTATTTATACAGATCACACAAGGATAATGAACTTATTCTCACTGCTAGCCTTGATCTGGTCAAAACAATATCTTTTAACATTAAAGTCATGTTTGGTTGTGCAACTAATTTCATGCTGTTGCCTTAGGAAGCAATTATAGTCCACACTTTAGAAAGAAGGACAAAGAGGAATGGGGTTTCAGTCTCCACTTCTTGGAGCTGTGTCTAACTCATACTAAATAACTTCTGGAAACTTCCTATATGCGACATTCATCCACTTTCTTTCATTTGAGTCTTTATTTGTTCAAGCTTTTAGAGTACTCTAGATAGTTTGGAGAGGGAGTTATTTTCTATGTTATGTTATAATCTAATAATTTGCTTGATTTTGTTGCTCAAATTGTTCTCTAACTTCAGCCTTTCCATAACCCACCATCTTTTTGTTCACAAAACTACTTCCTTACTTCCTGGAATATCCTTGATGCATTTTGAGTTGTTCCTTAAATTTGAATGACCCACTTGACCCCGATACAAACAGGTAGGACCCTGTAAAGTTAGTATCTGCTTGATTAAAAGGAAATAACAGTGTAGCATACACTTCATACTAAAGTCATAAGAAACAAATTAGTTCCTAACATTGCTAAGCAACAAAAGAAACTGTCAATGGAAATACATCTCCTATAAAAACACAAAGAGCTAATGATGTAGAAAATGGACGATTAAAAAGTTAAATTTTGGCTTAGTTGTGTGATGTAAACAAACATAAGCCATTCAATGGATGGGGCTCGTGACTGGTTTCTGATTCTGGATCAGTGACCTCCATTTGCATCTTTGAGCATAGGAGTTATTTATTTCTTTCAAAACTTAATTTAACATACAACCATTGTCAGATGCTCAGGTTTCTTCAAATACTGTCCATTGTCTTGTCCACGTCCCGATGACCCTCCCTCATCAGGCATCGGTAGAAGCTGCAGGATATAGTTTTGATCTGTATTTCTATCTTGGTGTTTGTTTCTCCAAGGAAATGACCAAGTGGCTTACATACAACATATTTATTCTGTTTTCAGATGTAGCCATATCTCTGGGGATAAACTAAACTAAATCTCAGGACTTGTCCATATAGTTTCACATGTAATAAAATGGATAATTGTGAGTTTAGGGAAAGAAAGAATTAAATTTTCTTTTATAAATGTCATGGATGTCATGCAGAAAAAGGGGATTATTTACTTATATTACCTATCTTTAAATTAATATAAAGAAAAATAGCTTTTTTTCTTATATATGATGGAATGCTGTTGCACACAGATCTATGAACAAATGCCTGTTTGGTCTAGTGCAGGGGATAGCTTTCAGTTTCTTGTTCTCTCATCTGTAAAACTCTTTAAGAACTAACAGGAATATTACAAAAATAAATGTGAAATGTCTAGCAGTATTTCCATTGAATAGTTCTAACATAGCAAGTGGTAGTTATTCTAATTATCAGTCAAAAAACATTTGCCACTATTGTAAGCATTAAAAAGCACCAGGCTATTCTTTCTATTTTCACAGTGCAACATATAGCATTTCTGGTCACCAAAATATGCAAATCATGACACAAATTTCCCTGTATCAAAATTATGTTTTATAGAGGAAAAATGCTGACTATCTTTAATCCTACGCACTTGTGAAAACGTGGACATCTAAACAGATTTATTTCTTACAGTTTAACACATCAGTCCCAGGAGTGTCTGCCCTACTTCAGATATTACTCAGACCTCCAGTGTGTGACCTGTGCTTCTGACCAATTAGCAATAAGTTCTCATGATCTCCTCTTCATATTCCACAAACTCAATAAAGCATCTCACTAAAATTAGAGAAATACCACTTCCAATTTTTATAGAGGGTGGCAAAGTGTACACAAGAAGGGGGCATAAAGCAAAGTGTCAGGGCAAAAGCATGAAGCTTCTGTGACCTCTCCTAACACCATGCTTGCCACGAACATGGATACTCTCTGAACTCCTATTTGAGAATTTATATGGAGGCCTTTTTTACATCCACAAAATGGTAATCAATTCAGTTTCAAATAACATTCCTTTTACCAGGAGATAGTGAACAAAGACTAGAGTTCAAAGATTCTGTACATCAGGGACTGTTAAGCACTCCCCAATGCTCCTCAAGTATTGCCACATTAACAGAAGATGCTGCTGATGCTAACGAAGTGCTAAGGGACCACGAGCACTTTGTCAGACACAGATTTCAGAGATGAAATATTGAAAATTCCCTCATGGGTGTGACCTTCATTTTTGGATTTTAATTAATTACAGATGTAGCCAAGTTGACAGTTAAGAGTATCCATCAGTTACACATTGCCTGTTTGTTTCTTAGAAAGCATTCAGTCAATATTTAGGAATGGAGAAGGAAAGGAAGGGAAGCAATTATGTTTGTCTCATCAAAAACACTCAATTTTTAGGAATGGATGAGGAAAGGTAGGGCTGTAAGCAAATATATTTATAAGCATTCCTGAAAACAGCTACCAGCCCACAGATTTGAGGTTGAGGTGGGCAAGCAAAAGCACCTTGGCCTAAGTACTGCCATTTTGACCTCAGACTCTATTATGCATGTAGGGTGAAATGAAGTTCAGGTTCCCAAGCCCTAGGATAGCTAAGAACTTTCAAATGGATAAACAACCTCCTCCATAAATCATAGAAATACTTGCGTTATACATCTTTAGTTCTCTGGAAATATGGATATTCATAACAACAGAAAGAACAAATTAATCTGATTGGTTGGATTGAAAGGCTTGCATTGTATGTGGGTTTACAATGACAAGGAAAGTCCTTAATCTTTAGCTTCTGATTGGTGAAAATTGTGTTTGTGACTTTTTTTTTTTTTTTTTTTTTTTTTTTTGAGACAGGCTTTCTCTGTATTATTTTGGAGCCTGTCCTGGAACTAACTCTGTAGACTGTAGACCATGCTGGCCTTAAACTCACAGAGGTCCCTCTGCCTCTCTGCCTCTCTGCCTCTCTGCCTCTCTGCCTCTCTGCCTCTCTGCCTCTCTGCCTCTCTGCCTCTCTGCCTCTCTGCCTCTCTGCCTCTCTGCCTCTCTGCCTCTCTGCCTCTCTGCCTCTGTTTCTGCCTCTGCGTGCTAGGATTAAAGGTGTGCACCACTAACTCCCAGGTATGTTTGTGATTTTTGTGCTTATAACCCACACTTATTAGCTCGGGGCTGTCGGGAGAAACAAGGCCAGGGAGTTCTGATCCTGCAGCCCTGATCAGTGACTAAGTTATGTGGTGAATTATTAAAATCTTTCTTTCCTTGTAGTGCAACAGTGTCTTGTTTTCTCTTCATTTTTCTCTTCAGTGTTTCTGGTCTAGGGAGGACATATTTGCAAGCACACACATTTATGTACTTACCTTATCCCTTGTTTCACTATTTACAGTCAATGTCTGAATTATGTTTGTTTTTGTTTTATCTATGTTAGAAATTCATCACTGATGATTTCCATGGCATGTGAGATGTTTTGTTCAAAGAAATGTAAATCTTACAGCGACTACTGAGCAACTTAGTGAAGTGGGGAGCAGGATGTGGATGCATCCAGCAGTTCTGCACAGCCTCCCTGACACTGTCTAATCATTCTTCACTAGGACTACTGAAAAATTCACAGTTTAGGACTTCAAGTGTTCCAAAGCTCTCAATAAACTCCTACTGCAAAATGTATGGCTCTCCTATTACGTCTTCTTGATTCCTCTCACTCTGACTGCTCTCCCCTCAAACAATCCTGCCTAACTAACCTTGAGAAAAGTAATTATGTCCTCACTATTGATTAGGAAGGATCCATATTTAATTATGTGTAGCATGTTCCACTTTCAAACTTCAAACTGGTTCACCAGTGCCTAGTGAGTTTTATTGCCATAAATTGTATCAGCCATTTGGTTAATGATCTTCCTTACAAATGTTGAATTTTTTCCCAGATCCAATATTTTATGAAGAATCTTGTCATTTCTTAAGATCATGGCTGGACTGCTCATAAAGCCTGCCTTGAGAAATTCTTCTGCAATGCAAAGGAAATTGTTATTAAGCACAGTGGGCATGTTTTGCAACTACCCTGGGTGATTCATACTTCGCACTAAGTAAAATCCTGGGATCAGAGTTCTTGAAGTTCAAATAATAGTCAGAAGCAATTGTGCAGTAACTGATTGCTAAATTGTGAATGCAGTTGGTCTATTCAGAAGAAAACTGCTTCCTGCAAACTACCTTTTGTAAGAAAATGCTATGTCTGCCTTCGCTTTCGACAACTGAAATGCAATTTCAGATTTCATTACTTCAAGAATTTTAGTTCTCAATGTTCTTAGTCTTTTTAAATGTCAGTTTCTTTTAAGCTTGTTATGAACTGCTAAGCTAAAATGATTTAGCCACAATTAACAAACAAAACATTCAAACAGAACAAAATGTCAAGATTTTACTGAGTTCCCATGATACAAAAAGCACCAGACAACTCTATACTTTTGCCAAATAATGACAAACCATTAAATTAACAATTAATAATAAATATGGAAAATATATAAAAATACTATGTTCGCTTAGGTAATATATAGCAGATTATAATATTTGAGGTAATATCCTCACCTGTGATGTTTATTTACCATTCTGAAAACATATATATATATATATATATATATATATATATATATCTTCATGAATTTGTTGATAAAAATATTCACTTATTTCATAGCATGGCTACTGTGTATAATGTTGCAATAAACATGGATGTGCAAGTGTCTCTGAGTGTGCTCACTGAGACCTGAGACCTGACACCTGACAGATATATATATATACAGGAATATAGCTAGATATATAGTACTAGCTTCAGTGTTTTGAGGAATCCCTTGTTGGTTTCCATAGGAGAGAAAACAAATTTCATTTTCACTACTAGTGTATAAAAATTCCCTTTTTCTTACCCTTGGTAAAATTTGTTATATTGTTATTTTTAATGATAATTGTTCTGATTAGGGTTGCAATGAAACCTCAATGTAGTTTTAATTTGTCTGACTCTGATATTAAATTAATAAATAATACTAATAGATTTGAAAATCTAAATTTAATCGTTCAAAAACTAGTGATTGATTTTAGTAGATTGGGCCTTTCTGTTTTAGGAATTAATATATAAGATTCTTGATATATTTTGAGATACAGATGAATGGTTAAGAAAAAAATTTCTCCTATTCTGTCACTTGTATCTTCACTGAATTGTATTTTTGCTATGCAAAAGTTTCCTGGGTTCATAAACCCCATTTGTCAACACTTGGTATTATTTCCTTGGTTCTTGTATTCCTTTAGAGAAGTTCAAATGCATATATCTTGGCATATATTTCCAATGCTTTCAGAATTTCGGTGGAATATTATTTATGGTCTATTTTAAATTTATCTTGTAGTGGCTTATAAATGGGATCTACTTTCATTATTCTACATGTAGATATCATTTTCCCAGAAATGGCCATTGAAAGGCTATTTTTATTCAATGCACATATTTTTTCGCCCTATAAAAATATGACTATATCCATATAAGTTGACATCCATACCCTCCTTTCCATTCCATTCACTTTTGTGTCTGTTTTTATTTGAGTCTGTAGAATAACTTGCAGTGGAACTATTATATCTCCAGGAACTTTGTTTTGGATTGATTGAATGATTTGGCATCTTTTGTACTTACATATGAATTTTAGAAATTTTGTTTCTATTTCTGTAAAGAATATCATTAAAATTTTGATGATATTACATTGAATCTACAGATACCTTTTAATTATATGGCCAATTAGATTATTTTAATTCTCCTGATCTACATGGGGGGATCTTCTGTCTTCTTATGTCTTCTTCACTTCTCTTTTCAATGCTTAACATCTATGTTCACAAAGTCAAGTAGATGCTACTTCAAGGGAATTCCTTATGTCCCTACATCTACTTGGCCTTATGAACATAGCTTGCATCTGGATGACCATCTATTTTCCTAGTTTTAATTTTTTTTCTAAAATTTATTATATATGTATATATATTATATATATAATATATATATTATAGCTTTAGCTTGTACTCTTCATCTTTCTCCCATGCTTATGATTCATAAATTTGGGTATATCTTGACTTCAGAGAATTTTGTATGTTCTGGTAATGTTCTAAGATTGCCAAGTTTCAATATTTTAGTATCTCTATTTTGATTTTTAAAACACCCCCCTTTTATTTTCCTTTGGAACTGTATTACTGTCTTCACCTTACCACATACCTCTTAAGATGGCTGCTGCCCAACTATCCTATCTGACTTATTCCTCAGATATCAGTTCATTTCTGGGGATTTCATGTCATTCCTTCTTAGTGTATAACTATATGTGACTGTTTATTTCTAGTTTTAGCAGATATATATCATACAGATATACTTATTAAGAGTCTTGTAAATTGGAATAGAATTGTATCACTTTCTCCCTCACCTTCTTCCCTCTAGCATCATTCAGCAGCGGGATTCTTTCCTTGACACTTTCCAAGTCTCTTGTTGGTACACAATACTCTTCATGCTTTTAAGGCCTACAGCTCTGAGGGGAAAGCTACCCTAGCAGTTGGAGCCAAAGAATACCTCAAAGTCACGCCATACAACAAGCCTCTCACAAGAGATGTATTGAGAGAGACACCACCAGAGGGTGAACAGGTGGCAAGCTTTATGTAAGGTTTCTTTGGAGGGGGAGAGCAGAGCTTTCCACTATGACATGAGATTGGTAGAATGTTGTGGCCTTATACTGGGGAAAGCTCAGGGACTGGTTGGATTCCATGGCCTGATCTTGGGCTTTCCTACCCCCAACCCTGTATGGAAGAATTTTGCTGCATGCATCTTGAAAGGGTCGAAATGGCCTTTACAGCTATTAGGGTAGCCTCAGGAACAGGGCATGGTAACTCATTCCTCAAGGGTCTAATATCACCAACTGCTTTTAACCAGGAAAGGGGAGGACATTATCATTAGACTACTTCCTGTTGAATGGGGGTGTTGAAGTCTTTGGGGACAAGCTTGACCTTCACCATCAGGGTATACTTGGGAGTTGCAGGCCTCTGGCTCCATAGTTAGATGCTGGTAATCCTACAATAGCATGTGGTAAAAGTCTGGTTAAACATCTTTTAGATCATTGTTGAAGAGATTTAGCCAAAAAGTTTATGAGGCAGGGTGAGACTAGTGGGATTAATAAAAGGAGGAGAAGAAGATAAAGAAGGGTAGTATCCAATTCCATAGTGGACTGTCAGTGGTCCATTGGCCAGAAACATAAACCTGTTTCTTATGATTTTGGAAATTCATCCAAGGTTGTCAGATTTTTTTTCTTTTGCTATACCAGACTTCTTGACATAAAAGCAATATTTCTCCCTGAGGAAGAGACAAAGTCTTACAATGGCTATGTAAATAAGACCAGTAGAATGGCAATATCAATGAATATGTCAATGTGTGAGGGGAAATTTTTTAAGATAACAACCCATTGACAAAGAACTTCTGGGAGCACGAGTCTTAGCCTCTCCAAGGGATGAAAACCTTTTTGGGTTGTTCAATGTAAAGTGGTAAGCCTTGAAATTACATCATACACCCACCAAATAATTAGACTCAGCTGGTTGTATATATACAAATAGATATTTAAATATTTGTATATATACAAATATATATGTTACATATATATGCACATAAAAATATAAGTTATATATGTATATATGTTATATATGTATATATATACACATATATATACACACACATACACACACACACACACACACACACACACACACACACATATATATATATTTCCTCAGACTGTGCATGATTGGCTTGGTTTTCCACAGGATTACTGCAATGCACATAAGCTGGTTATCATAATCATGGACCCTTGATATCTGTAGTATCTTTATGAATATCCATTTGTTTAGGCATCAAATTCCTGAAGAAAAGAATATTGTTGACTGACTCTAAGCGATATGCCTTCACTTACTGTTCCAGGGAAAACAGAAAGAAATCAGTTCCATTCCAGCTGCAGTAGTTAGTGCTGGCTTTCAGAATAGCAAATGAATTCCATTTCAAACTCTTCAATGTCCTCAAGCCTTTCTTTAGTATTAACTGGAGAATGAACTCAGTAATGGGTGTGTGATTTTCAAGGGTCCAAATAAACTTAGACATAGAAAGGTTTAAGGTTATTACATGTCTTACAAATTTCCATAGTCTATTCTCACCCCTGATTATTAATTCCAGTTTTCCAAATGTATATGGTTTTCATTTCATTCCACATGTCCAGAATTCCTACTGAACTCTGTTCTGCACATTCTGTTTCCTTTTAGCTCTGACTGCTCTATATGAATCCTACATTTAATTATTACTACAAATTAAGTCTGCTGATGACACCCCATTATTTTGAACTGATTATTCACTTTATTCTTTGAAATATAATTTTGATGTAATATGTGCATTTTTATGTTGTCTAGTTTTTCACCTTATCATGTTATAATATATGATTTAACAGTGAAACAGATTTTAATTTCACAAAGCAGACTCATTCTTTGTTCATCTCCCTTATTCACAAAACCATTGTTGAAACTTAACATTTAACACACAAAACACCCTTTCAGTTTTAACAAATACTCTTTGTGTAAATTCTGTGTGCTAGGGCGTTCTAAGAACGGGGAATAAAAAAAGAACAAGATGTAGTGCTGATTCCTAGAGAGCTTATTTTCCTACATGAAAGAAAGATAATACACAGAGAAGAAGAATTTACCTGGTGCAATTTTAAGCAGTGATAATGCATAAGGTGGCTGCAACGGGCTCTCAAAACAAATTTTTCTGAAAGGAGCCAGAAAGACATGCTGATAGCTGGAAATAGAGCATGCCATTTAGAGATAAGCACAGATGCCAATGTCTGGGAAAAAACAAATGTTGTGTAGGGCCATAAGAGGACCACTGTCATGGAAGCAACATATAAAACCCCTGGATGGGGATACTGCTAAGGGAGATGTAGGACACTGTCCTTGGCAGAGACTTTGGGTTTATTTAAAGCATGACAAACTCTGGGGGATTTTGAGAAGGACAGTGGCACTTTCTGATTTGTGTCTTTAAAGATCATTTAGAAAAACTAAGGAAACATCTCTATATGAAGCAAAATCAGAGGCAGGGACGTTGAGTAGATGATTTGTTACTGTCTAGGCAGGAAGTGGTGTTAGCAACTTATGATTTGTAGAGGTTTGCAATTGAGTGTGTAGTTTAAGGAGAGCTCTGTTGGAGTGGAGTGGGTGTCATTACTGAAGATGGGTAAGGAAGGCTGGGAGGAGCTGGGGGGCAAAAGGCAAGAGGGAAAGGGATACAATTCTATTTCAACTAAAAACTATTTTAAATGTATTTTTGGAAGAGAAATAAGAAGAGGAGGAGAAGGTTTACATAAAAAGCCCCTGCAGAAATATGAAACATATGAGATTAACAACAGATACCAAAGCAGAAATGTTGATAATTGGTTGACCTCATCAGTTTCAAGTAAAGGAAATAGGCTATAGGAATCTAACTATGCGGATGATACTTTCAAGCTACTATATCAAATTGGGGGATGTATTTGCAAGAGAATGATGAATAGTTCTGGAGGTTCTCTAAAAACAGCCTAGAATATGCTGTGGAAAATGCATGCCAAGTGGTTTTCTTGGAGGCAACAAGAATCCTTGCTTTAGAGTGGGATGATTGGAGATGTCATTCTGTAAATATGTTTTATCTTATTGGCCAATGAATAAAGCACTGTTGGCAAACAGGAAGGGAAGACAGGCAGGACTAGGAGACAAGGAAGATTCTGGGAGAGTAATAAAGAGAAGTCAAGATTCAGGCCATGAGAGATTAGAAGTCTAGATTCTCTCTCTGGTAAGACCACATGGAAACACTTAGATTGATAGAAATGGGTTAATATTTAAGACAGAGCTAGCCAATAAGAAATGCTAGTAAGTGACCAACAATTTCATAATAATAACAGTGTCTCTGTGCATTACTTTGGAACTGATGTGGCTCATGGATGAAGCTGGTGGGAAAGTGCTTATAACAAAATGGCACCTGCAACATGGGTACTAAGAAGTTATACATAAAACTTGACAGAGACAAGCTGCTTGGTAACAGTGTTTCCTCAGATGGGCTCTGTTTTGCCAGAGATAAGCCAACTCATGAAGCTCCTTTAAGGGAGGTTTCCTGACTCAGCATAAACAGCAGAAAAGCAAAACAAAACAAAAACAAACAAACAAACAAACAAAACCACAGTGCTGTTTTAGACCCTTTTAAGAGGCTCTGCTATTGATGAAATGGTGTGTACAAGCATCTGGCAGTGATCACTTCTTCAAGCCAGCAGCATAGCAACTATGTTGATGGCAACATAGACCAAGGCAGTGAGAACAGATCTCAGTTTGGCCATAAACGTACCCCTGCCATCTCCAATAAATATGGCCAAAACAGCTGTAGCTTTCAATTTAACAATGTTGCTATGCTATTTAGCAGATAAAAGACTTGTGGCCAGAAAAAAGATAAAAATTTACAATAAAAACAGATTCAGATAAAGAAAAACCTCCAAAGGTTTACAGTGTGTTTAAAATATACATAGGGGGAGAAAAAGAAACAGGATAAAGCAGCTTCAAAAGAAAAAAGGAAAGGAAGAAAGGATGGAAGAAAGGAAGGAAAGAAGGAAGGAAGGAAGAGAAAGAGAGTAGGTAGGTGTATTGGGGCATGCATTTAGGCAGAGGCAAGCAGATCTCTGTGAATTCAAAGCTAGCATTGTGTGCATATTGAATTAGAGGGCAGCCAAAGTTACACAGAGAAACCATGTCTCAAAAAATAAAAAAATACAAGCAGAAGAAATAGAGTAATAAAAAAGCCATGTGAAGATGGAAAGAACACAGAGAGTCTGGGTACTGTATGTTACTATGTTGTCTTTGAATTGCTCAATTGCTAAAATAGGAACAACTGCTAAAATACACTTGATTATCAATGCTGCTGAATTAATCCAATTTATATATTTTTAAAATGCTTTGACTTCTAAATTTAAGTCTAATAACAGGTTACTGGGGAAAAGAATTTCTATTATTATTTCCACAGAAAATGAAAAGCTGTGGACTCCTTCTGGACTAACATGGTTTGATCAATCACGACCTCTGGTAGCAGTGTCTCAGGTGATCCAGCATTCAAAACAGCTGGGACAAGGCAGCCTTGCAGACTACTACAGCCAGCATTTCTTAGGATCCCCATGGTATTACAGCATCCCCAAACATCAGGAAGCAGTTTGTAAAGAATGATGCAAAAATTCCCAAATATCGTGTATAATGTTTGTTTTCATTTAAATGGGGTTGGTTATAAATAGTTAATCATCACAACAAATCTCTTTTTAAAGGTAAAATGGGAATTATGGTACAGAAATGAATACTTCGTTTTGGAATAGATTTTAATTTACTGATAAAATTTAAGGTCAATTTTGTGATGTATATATTTCTTTGTTTAAGTATTGTGTTTATATAGGTCATTTAAAAAAAAGTAGTGTATAATTAAATACCAATTATAGATAGTTACCTATAATAGTCAAAACTTATTGTTAGGTTTGTTAGGTTTTTATAGATATAAAGAGGTATATTTCAAATGGATAGACGTTCTTCAAACCTTTCAAAGACCTACAGAATATGGCATTTAAAATGGCTTAGGGTTTTTCTTAACTCAGTCACAACTGCTCCTGGCAATACCACCCACCTGTGTCAAAAGGGAAGATGAACATCAAAGAAATGTGTTATGGAGTTTGCTTCCAATATGGAAACACTAAGCATTTGGGCAAGATACTGCTCTTGTCTGGAGTGTTTGACTTTATACTGTATAAACTGGACATGAAGAACACATAGTGATTGCTGATACTGCAGTGTTTCTGCTTCATGGAAGAGTCTGCCAGACATTCTACAGGACACAGAGAAAAGTGAATTACAAACTGCCAACACAGGTGGAACAGTTTGAAATTTCCTGCTTTGCTGAGAAATCTACCAGATACATTGTGGTCTATGGGTTAAAGATGGATGTGTCACTTTGGATGACTGTCCAGGTAGCTAAATGTCACTGTCATTATAAGTGTTTATATATTATCCTTCTGTTGTCTTAGATGGAGTTGAAGACAGGTACTCACGGTTACAGTTTTCCTTAGGTAGGACTAAAGATAAGTTACATATAAGACTTTATACTCAAAAATATTGGATAGATGATAGAATATTTTCTTAAATTCCTGATGTTAATAGGCTAAATATTATTAACAATAGTTCTTATTTGGTAATTGTTTTATTATATATTTTGCTATGTTAAAGCCCTTCTTTTTATTTTAGACAGAAAATAGGAGATGTTGGGAGATGTCATTCTGTAAATATGTTTTCTCTTATTGGTTAATGAATAAAGCACTGTTAGCAAATAGGAAGACAAGATAGGCAGGACTAGGAGATGAGGATTCTGGGAAAGTAGTAAAGAGAGTTGAAGATGCAAGACTTGAGGTGTCCAAACTCTCTCTCTGGTAAGAACACATGGAAACACATAGATTGATAGAAATGCGTTAATATTTAAGACAGAGCTAGCCAATAAGAAACACTAGTAACTGGTCAACAGCTATAACTAATAGAGTCTTTGTGTGTTATTTTGGGACTGACACAGCACTGGGACTAGGCTGGCAGAAAACTACTCATAACAGTGGGTGGTCTTCTTTCTCTAATGCTACTGAGGTCCTGGTTGAGAATTGGCAATATGTTAAGCTAAAGATCTTTGGTGCCCTAGAGAAGAAAGGGTTTGGAGGTGAGACCTCCAGGGTACTAGGCTGAAGGAGGGAAGAGAGATTACTACAGTGATCTTTAAAAATCTTTTTCTTGGCTCTTCTGGCCTTCCTGATATTGATACACAAATAACCCCACAAACTCCTTGGTAAATGCGAAAGACTGTGAAATTCTGTTCCTTGAATTCTCAAATCCTTTTTTTATTTATTTATTTTTTAAGTCTTAAATTTTCAGAACCCTTGCTGACCCCTGTCTATTATCCACTTGAGGTGCCTCATTTTGTACCTACTGTCCAGGGATTCTAGTGTTGGTGCATCTCTGACTGGTTGAAATCTCCCCATCTCATTTCCTGATTTTATCTCTGTCTGATGTAACTTACCTCCATATTTTTGTAACACTTCTATGCCTTCTTCAAAAGTCTAGGGGTTGTCCTTGCATTTCCAACCACAATGTTCAGTAAATAATACCAGATTAATAAAGGGAATATTTACAAGCATTTTCCCTTTGTTTTTATCTTTTAGCTAAGTAAGCACCACAGGATTTGTGAGATTTTGATTATCCCAAATACATTACAATCTGGTAAACTGAATTCCATTTGCATGCATCATGTTAGTAAATCTTCCCAAGTGAGTGGCCTTAACATTCTTCACATGGGATAGATCCATGATTTTAAATGAGGCAAATTCTAAATAATTCCAAACATTTCTCTGTATGTCTGGTGCCAAATGAGTATGCCCTGAGGTATGCGAATGATCACAGCATCTGATGGCATTTGTATCATAAGTGAACCCAGGGACGTTCCCTTTGATATTAACCTCTCTTTGGAATGGGTTTTTCTCCATTTATCACTTCAGCACCTAAAGAGTTAGTCCTGTTCATTAACTACACTTCCATACTGAAGTTTCTTGACCTTGAAGTATTTTAACAGGAGGAAATTAACTAACTTAGATTTAGTTTTGCTTACACTGAAGCAAGTATCTTCCTCCTCCTTGGCTTCTTTGTGGCGTTATCCTTTAGATCAAAACTTCAAAGAACAGGGCTGATGGATCGGCCACTCATTTACTGGAGCTGGATTCCTGCTTGCCACCAGCTTTTCTCGGATGATCCTTTCATTTCGATTCTATCTTCATCTTTGATGTGTTTAGTTCATGCATGGAGAGAAAATTACAGTGTAGTCTTTGTTCAAAAAATTATATTCCATAATATCCTAACATTGCAGGAAATGTGGAATGTTCCTCCACTATAAATAGTCTGAATGTGCTTAAACAGAAGCCCAGGAAGCAGAAATAATGAATAAGATGGTTGTATCTAAATCATTGAACATTCCTGTTGCTAGGCATCAGAATGTACCAGATCAATTTTACAAGGAAGATTGCTGACTAGATACCAACTAAAACACATATTTCCTAAATCTCTATTACATGACAATAAACAAGACTTTAAGCCAGTCAGAGTATAGTAGGCTCATGCAGTGTCCAAAAATTTAGGGTTTGATGATACATACGTCTGATCCCATTTTTTTTTCCTTAGATGATGATGATAACAGCAGGGCCTATCTTGCATTTGTATAGAGATTGTACAAGAGGACATATGTAATTTTGCAGTCTTTATCTCATGGTAGTTTTATAAGCATCAGCTCCTAGAGTTATAATTAATAGCAAGTTTGAACTTCTGTAAAAAGCAAGTTTGGACTGCTATAAACTATACCTATTGCCATAGGCCTCCAGGATTGATGCTAGGCCACCACTAGTGTTCATTGTGATCCTCAGAAGTTGTAAGAAAAAGTTGTCACTAGTTTCATTGTGGTTACACAGAGGTAAAAGAACACTGGGACTAAAATTGTATACAAACTATTAAGAAATGGTCATGGTATTCTCCAGATTCAGTGTTTGTTTTCTGCACAGTAAACACGATGTTCCTATCACCTAGGTGATGGTAACATGAGCTAGCATCTTCCACCTAAATTTACACTGACATGCCAATTTTCAAATAATAAGAACGTTATGCCAGACTCAATGCAATGGAGAATAATTTTCTCTTATAAACCAGCTTTGTGGTACAGAGCTTGCATGAGTCATACATGTCCAGACCTTGAACCCACTGGTGGACTCAGAGGAAGCCAAAGATTAATATTTAATAAAGAGCTGGTCAGCTCTGGCCTTTTTAATTGCTGGGTGGTGGCTTGCTATAATTTGGTGCCTTAGGCCACTGTAGTCTTTCTGAATATTCACAAAACAAATCTGTCTTTTCTAAACTGTTCTAGTAATAGTAGATAACTAGATTTTTAACTGATTTAAAATTAAAAGTATATGTCAAGACCCATAATATATTGTAAATACTTTTTTGTCATATCTTGAAATGGGTTGTGAATCTAAGAAGTGAACATGTTATTATTCAATCTTCAAATGATTTTTTTAAAAAATATTGAGGCTATGTAGCTAAAAATATTACTAATAGCTTGTTTCAACTAAAGCTATAACACATGTTAGAAAATTCATATTTATTATTTTATTTAATAATCAAAACCCTCCTCAATTTGGAGGTAGATGTTAATATCCCTATGCTACCAGGAAATTAAACACAGGGGTATTTTTCTTTGTTTATTAGGATGTGGTTGGTTTTGTTTGGTTGGTTGGTTGTTTTGTTTTGTTTTTTTGTTTTTGCCTGTGTTTTAAGATCTGACTCAAGATACTTATCTATGATTTATCATGCAGATCCTGCCTCATTAGATAAGCTGTGCATTAGTTAAGTGTTTTAGTAAGTTTCCTTTTGCTATCTCAACAATACATGATTAGGGGGAACCTAAAAAATATGATTTTTAGACTAATGTTCTTGAGGCTAGGGAGTCCAAGGTCACAGCTCTGGCATATGCTCAGCATCTGATGAAGATGACCTGCTTTATCCTAAAGTGGACTCTGTTAGACAGAAAGAGGTAGGGACTATGTTAGCTTTACTTTGTATTTCTCATCTTGAAAGGATGCCGTCACAGAGATTTTACCCTCCAGATATCATAACTGCTGTGCACTATAGTGTCTTGAATAAGAAATGCCCTCCATAGATCCTGGCACTTGAACACTTTGTCCTCCATTGGCAGTGATATGTGGAGAGGTTTAGAAGAATTGGCCTTGGAGAAAAAAGAAATATGGCTTTGAGAGGTTAAGGCATGGCCCTCCTTTTAGTTTTCTCTCTCTGCTTTGTACTTACTTTCAGCATTCTGCTCCAGCAGCCATGCTTGCTGATTGCTGTCATGCTTCCTGCCATGATGGACATGTATCCTTCCACAACTGTAATCTCAAATAAATTGCCTTGGCCATAGTGTTTTATCATAATGACAATAAATAACTAATACCCTCACTGTTACCCTAAAATTTGTGTATTTAGATTCCAAAACAAGAACTTTGCAAGTGACATGAAAAACATCACAGTATGTGATCATAAGCAAGTTTCACACTATATTTAACCCACCTTTTCTTTATACAAACTGTGGATTTTTTTTTATGAATCCTATATGTCAATAAAGCCATTGGTATTTGTTAGAGATTATGCTCTGTTATTGTAATAGTAGGAGTATACTGGAAGTACTTATGGATTTTCAACTATGACAATAATCCATTCTACACATTTTGTCAGAATAAATTAGGGAGAATTTATTGTATAATAACAAAAAGCCAACTGAGTTCCCTAGAAGGACAGTGAGGAAAGCAGAAATTACAAAAGTAGGTATTGAGCTTCTTCCTGTAATTCTAGCACTCTGGAGTCAAAGGCATCAGAATTGCTGCAAGTTTGAAGCAAGGTTCGTTTATGTTATGAGTTCCAGATGAGGAGTGGTTGTTTAGTCCAACACTGACTCAAAATACAAAACAAAGAAACAAAATACAAAACAGGACCCAGAAACTACCACCATAAAGCAGTTTCCTCTGCTTGCTACAGGAGTTGAGCAGCAATGCTTGAATCAAACTGTAGCAAACAAAATAAAAACTGGAGCCTCAGAGGAGCAGCAGCTACCTCAGATAATCCACCAGGAGCAGAGAATGGGACTCCGCCCTTCTAAAGAGCTTCCTGGGCTTTTCCCCAAATAACCAAAACCATGGGGGACAGGAACCCACATCCTTTAGAGGCCCGCCTTCTTAGCCCAAGAACAGTGGGAAAAAAACAAAAAACGAACAAACAAGTAAAGTATGAGGGACTGATCAAATTGAAAAGTCTATGGGAAAACTATGACAAAATTATAAATCATCAGTTGCCATGTTTCATGAATGCTCTCTTACATTTCCTATCAACTTTTCTAAAGTAAGCTTTCATAACTATCTTATGACTGCATTTTTGTTGATTACAACTTAACAAGGTGAAAATTTTGTCATTTTTCAATCATATTCTGAGGATTATTGGACTTAATACATGGTGTGAGAACATTGATATTGTTTCCAGAAAATCTTGAATTTTGTATTAAGGATTTTGGTGGTTGTATTTTGTTTTAATTTTATTAAGTAATTACACAAACCAATATATAAAAATGAGTGAAATAATACATGTAATTTTAATGAGAACTTTGCTACCAATCCTTTTTTTTTTTTTTAAGGGCAAAAGAAAGTAGTATTTGTATTCACAGTAGCATAGTCCTGTAGCGAGGTACATAAGCTATTGTTAGAAATCTAGGGCTTTACCTTCAATTCTACAGAGACCCACAGTGTAAATTTCTAAAATCTTTTCTTGAAATTCTCAGAGATGCATTTCAATATTTCTTTTAAGAGTTCTGTAAACACATTAAATCTCTGTTATTATTTCAGCTATTTAATCTTTATACGGAAAAAAGGAAGTAAAAATTGTAGAGGTTGCAAGTAAGGGGTTCTAGGAGGAAATAGCCATGGTACCATAGATCTACATGCAGAAAGTTTCCAGGGTCATTCCCACCACCTCACCAGCTGATTCTGGTAACCATGGACCTTCTGAACTGCCAAACACTGGAATGAGGACTGGTCTTGAAATTCATCCCTGATCAGTTATTAGAATATACATTTTCATATCATTGGAGCAGGAACTAGGCCTTCCCCATGTGTCTAGGCAGAGAGAGTATCCCTCTATGTGGAATGGGCTCCCAAAGCCCATTCTTATACTAGGGATAAATACCGATCCACTACCAGAGGCCCCATAGATTGCTCAGTCCTCCAAACTAACACTCACATTCATGGTGTCTGGGTCGGTCCTATGCTGGTTTGAAGATCCTCCATGGAAGGACTCTCCCTCCCTGTGGAGCAAAAGGGGGATGGGATGTGGGTTGGGAGGGGGGCAGAGGAACAGGGCAGCGTGAAGTAACTGGGATTGACATGTAAAACAAGCTTGTTTCAAATTTAAATAAAAATATTATGATAAAAAATGAGGAAGAAAAAGAATATAAGTTTGCCCTCTAAAAGGGAGCAACTTATGTTTTGCATTGTTTGTTTCCCTTGAAGCCAGCCTCCAAGAAAGATACAGTCAAATAGTGTCAAGTTTTAACTGTCCTAGAGCTGTATGAGCAATCGCAAGAATGGGTTTGGAGATTTGGGCAACTTCTACAATAGCAATACTCAACATTCAAGTAGTGCTGTATACAAGTACAATGATGACAAGCGTGATTTATTAATTGTTTTCAATAGTATTTACATCCTAATTCACCCACATCATACAAAAATGTCAAATATAAACTATTATCCAGTACTGATGGCCTTATTAACAATATTCACAACAATTTTATGAGTATGTTCATATATATATTGCCTGATTTATGAGTATTCATGAACAGAAAGGTTGTTCAAAAACTGAATCAGCCAATCCTAGCAAACAAAACAAAACAAAACAAAAAACAAACAAACATTCTTCACAACTTTGGCTAATTTATGGGGAGAATGGCTGAGTGAGAGAGTTAATCAAAAATAGGGTAGTTCTAGAAGTTATCTCCATTCCATTTAAAATACCATGTCAGCATAATGTTTAGTTCAAATAAATACATAATTTCAGCATCGTTTTGAACTTAAGAATTGAGAAAAGGCCCTTTCATCCCAGCACTCATGAAGCAAAGGCAGGTGGATCTCTTTGAGTTTGAGACCAGCCTGGTATTCAGAGTGAATTCTAGGACAGGCTACAAAGCTACACAGAGAGAAACCCTGTCTGAAAAAAAAAATACCTTCCTAGAAACAAGAACACCAACCTAGTGATGGGAGATGCCATTATGTATATATGTTTCTCATACTGGTTAATAATAAAGCACTGTTGGCCAATAGGAAAGGAAGATAGGAGGGACTAGGAGACAAGGAGGAAATAGGAAGTAGTAAGGAGGAGTCAAGATGGAGAGACTGGGGAGACCAGACGCCTGCCCCACTCCCCGGTAAGAAAAGACCACGTGGAAATACATAGATCAGCAGAAATGGGTTAATAATTAAGGCAGAGCTAGCTGATAAGAAACGAGTAACCAGGCCAACAGTATTGTACCAAATACAGAGTCTCTGTGTATTATTTGGGGCTGGCGCGGTAGCAGGACAATACCAGGTGGTGGGAGGAAAAACCGTACTCGTTACAACCTAGGAAAATGCTAAACCAATGAACACAAACATAAACTGGTATTGTGGACCAGCACAGAGGGCAACCAAAGAAATTGTGCCTGATACAAGAGACAATAAATACTGATTTTGTCAGAAGAGATAAACAGGGATAAACAGGTTTGATCTCTAAAAGTCTGACTACAAAATCATGTTTATAGAGAACTTCTGTAAAAGGACAGATTTGAGTCAATTCAGATAACTGTCCCTAAGTACATATGCTTGCTATATTGAAACAAAGCCCAAATATATTTAATTCTGACACCAAGCACACGGGTTTCTGAATCTGATTTTCAAAATGAAGAAGAATTTAATAACGTAGTAGTTACACTGCTTAGAGTACTTATTGTTTATAATAAAGTGAGTGTTGTCCCCAAATTGCAAAGCATGACTGACATATTTTCAAACAAAGATAACAAAAGTCATGCTACATATAATGACTAAAATGAGAAAATATAATGTTCATAGCAATATAGTCTTTTATGATGAATATGATAGTAGTAATTGTTAAGCAGAATGAATCATTTCACGACAGGTGTTGGTGGTGCAGGTCTTTAATCCCAGCACTCAGGAGACAGAAGCACGTAAATTTCTGTAAGTTTGAGTCCAGCCTGTTCTACAGAGCGAGTTCCAGGACAGGATCCAAAGCAATACAAAGAAACCCATTCTCTGGAAAAGAAAATAAAAAGAATCATTTCAATTCAACCAACTTTAATCTAAATAAAAGAACATTTAGGTTGAAAATCTCCAGAGAACTCAAGATACTGTCAGCCCATGGGTAACTTTTTCATGGGTTATTTTCTCTCAAGTCATGACGTTGACTGGACATACACAGAATGGAGAAGTAATTGGTAAACATACCACAGAGAACAACTTTTTCATCAAGAGAATGTTCTAAGTAAATTAATTTTATTTATGCCATTGCTGTCACAATTTTCATATGGAACCATAATAAAACACATAAGATTATGTGCCGATAGTATATACATTACAATGTAAATATATGCATATTATATTTAATTCATTTTATTACTTAAAATATAATGGCTCAAAGAAGATTATTTTTCTTAAGTTTAGTGTTTACAGGAAAACATTTCAAGAATATGGTGCTTTTAGTGTCTGTTGAATTTTTTTAATAAAGGAAGAATTTTCATGTCTTTCCACTTTAATATACGCTAAACCTGTTCAGAAGGGCTCACTTAAATTATTTCCTTTAGAAGTTTTCTTCTCTTCCAAATTTATATCTTTAAAATACTTACAAAAGATAAACAAAAAAAGCTTCTAATTTCCATCATAATTTGTTCTTTAAAAGGCCAGGAGACAGAAACAACAATTCATACTTAGATAAACATAAAGTAGTTTCCTGGGGGTGAGAAGTTAAGTGAAGCTTCACTACAGGGTTACTCTAGTGAGTGATGGAGACAATTGTGACTGTTCTCTAGCCAGAGCTCAATTCAGAACAGCCAACAGTCTCCTCCAGCCCTCTTCTCCTTCTTCCTGTATTTCAAGTCACATCCTCTTTATTTCTTCAACACATAGTTCCAGGGGTGACTTAATTGACACAGATATAATGGCACAAATTTCTCATATCTGTGTCAGTAATGAGTTCACCTTGGGCTTAACAATGAAGTCTAAATCTTTATAAATTTAAAAGAAAGAAACAAAAAGTCATCTTTACTTAATCTTACACATCCTCTATATAGGATATATAGGAAACTGAATAATCACAACCCAAGTCTAGCATGTGACAACAGTTGTTTGCTAATTCTAATGAGAGAAATAAAAGATAGAAATATTGTATGGGACATCTTTTGTCATCTGCGTCATATATCTGCTGTACTAGATTATTGTATGATTAATTAAATAGCTATACATTTACACACAAGGATTTTGTATAAAAATACATGTCTTTAAAATATGTATGTTGGTCCAGACTAATAATAATAATAATAATAATAATAATAATAATAATAATAATAATAAATAGTATTACAGTAGTCTTTGTGAGAATTCAGTATGAGCTAGCTCTAATACACCAATCTACTGGAAATGTTACTTCCTTTCCTAACAGCTTGTTCAAATCAAACATAAGTAGATGCAAAGTTTATCTGTTGTCTTTCAAAGAGTTTACAGTAAAACAATAAAGCCTGCTTATTAGCAAGATCCTGTACTGATCCTTTTTAATAATCAAGGTCAGTTCTGCTTTAACAGCATCTGGATCCCTATTTGGTAGCTATCAACAGTTAAATGTTGAGATTGAGGTTTACTTTTATTTAAAGATAATTAACCACTTAATGCTCACACGATAACCAGGGATTTTGTTCTTTAGGCTTACAAAGATGTCTACAAGCGAGTATGTGTCTCCTTGTATCTAGTAAGTGTTGATCAAGAAAATGAGCAAGTGTTCTATACACTGAGGAAGTGAACTTCTTTCCCACCCTGTGTTTTGCTGAGGGCTTTACCTGCCATTTCTATGGAAAAGAAATGAAGAGAGAAGCTTTTGCTTTATAGGGCTCAGCGCTCCTCTGAGCTGAGATGTCTAGAGACACACTGAATCAGGGCATTCTAACAAGGACATTTCCTCCCTAAATTCACTAAGTAGTGATGACAGGAAGAATGAGAGCAGATAAGTGCAGCCAAAGGGGCTCGCCACAAGGCAGGGGCTGCAGGGAGTGGTACCATGACCCCAGTCTCTTACTTTCCTATAGCTGAAGTTCTACACACCCACACTACACGCAAGGAAACCGTTGGTTTATGTCTAAGATAGGTTCACGTCATGACAGCCAATGAACCCTTGCATTCCTCCAACTTAGAAACTAGTGTCAGGCAATAGAGATAGATGCTTAATAATTAGTTGATGACAAAAATGATTATTCCATAGGCATTACATATACTGTTTAAAGGCAGGGCACTCACTGAAAGAAATCGTAAAAAACATTGAGCAGGGGGTTTAGTGAATGATCCTTTCCAGGTTTGACTAGCATCATTGTTTTATAAAATATTGAAAAACCCTCATTACACCTAATTAGCTATAAAGAATGATTGAGGTCAGTTTTGTTGTTCTATAGATTTCTTATTACCAACCTATGAATGCACACACATCAAAAGTACAGATAATCCCCCCAAAAAAATGATGAGCCTAAAAATACACACTTAAAAGCATGTTTAAAAAAAAGAATATATATTTATTTATAGGACTGACTCAAGATGTTGGATTCACCCACCTCCATACATTTTCATTTGGACCATCTGTAATTCTATTTCTAGAGGACTTAATTGCATTTTTATTTGAAAAACCTGGGGGAAATTATTCAGTTATAAAACATGGAATTGTAATAATCCCTAAAGCATACACTTAATTTATTTATTTTACTTACTTTATAGTAATGCCTATCTCCATGTTTAAAGCACCTTTAATCCTAAAGACATTAATATCTTTTTGTTATACTTGCCTGAAACAAAACTGCTGAGAACTGAGAATTGAGTTAATAAGTTCAGAATTTCAGTCAAACGGATTCTTTTTACCTGATGCCACAAATAGTGATATTTGACTATTTTCATGTATAATGGCATTGTTCAACCTTACAGCAGGATCTTTCCTGGGTACAAAACTTCAGCATATTTACTTACATGCTTACTTTGAATATCAGTAAAGCCAAATAACTAATTTAACCAGCAAAAAGTGAGTGAAATGAAATAAAGACATACTATTTTGGCCTTTGTATAAAATCTTATATACAGAGATTTCCGTAACTGGGCCAGCTGTCCCCAGACCATGGAAAACATGGAGTCTACCTACTAAAGATGGCATGTAACATTCATCTGCATTCTGTGTTATTTGTTCAGAACAGAGAGAAGAACTATTCACCCCCCAGGCCCCTGTCATCATTTTGCCTAAGAAGCAATAGCACACTTCTTTGTGTTAACACTTACAATGTTTAGGATGATCAGTTGTCACAGCTTTCCACCACATATCTCTAAATGACTAAAGTTATCTTTTCTCTTTAAAATATATAAAATTTCTTCATATTCTATTAAAAATTTTATTTTCCATTGGGTCTTCAGTCACTTGAGCGGTTACCATGAAGCCATGAGAATGTGTCTTGTATAATTTCTCATGCAACAGTTCAAATGAGCAAAAGAACCATTCTGGTTTACATTTGAATATATATCTCCTCATTCAGTCCAAAGACAAGCATCTCACAATTGCTTATAGACAAGGACTCTAACAGGGGAACTAAGGCTGGGCTGCTAATAGAAGACCCCAAATATCTCTAACTTTGTCTTCAACCACAAGAGCTTTAGCAAACCAAATCCTTTCTATGCTAAAGAGCAACAGAGGACGTATTGCCCATGCCCACCACCTCTCCACCACCCCAACTCCCCACTACCCACCCACGCTCACCCCTACTCCATCCCCTGCACCCAAGGCTAGATTACATGGTGGTGTGATGGCTTTCCTGGATCTATTCAGCTGGTTCAGATATTACTGGCCACTCTCTCTGACTCTCACTGTCTTTGTCTCTCTTTAAAAATAGATTCAACTCTCCACTCACTGCCTCCCCCCCCAATGTGAGGAAAAAGAGAAGGGGAGGAGAGGAAAGCACATGGGACTAGGATGATTGAATCAGGGCAAGAATAGAAGACAGAAGAGAGAGAGAACATAAAAGAGGGAGCCATTATAGGATTAAAGAGAAAACAAATGTCCAGAGAACTACAAGACCGACTCCAACTAACAATTTGAGCAATAGTGGAAAGGCTACCATAAATGCCCTTCCCTGATAATGAGATCAATGACTAACTTATCCACCATCATGGAGCCCTCATCTAGTACCTGTTGGAAAGAGAAGCAAACACCCACAACTAAACACTGAGTCAAACTAGAATCCAAATTCAGAGAGGGAGGACAAGACCACTCTGCAGAAACAATTAGAGAAACTGGACCTGAACAAGGAGGAGCTAACTGGCCCCCAGACTGATAGCTTAGAATTCAGCATGGGACTGACTCAGACACCATGAATATGGGTCTCAGATAGAAGGCATCAGCAGTCTAAGGGACCTAAGACAGTGCAACCAGGATGTATTCCTGGTGCACAAAAGGACCTTGTGAGTACATCCCCCATGGAGGGATACTGCCTTAACCTAGAGACAGGAGAGAAGTCTTAGTCCCTCCTTCAAATGATTTGACAGATTTAGATGACCCCTCCTGGAGGGCATCACCCTACATGTGGAGAGGCAGGGCTTTGATGGGAAGGTGGTCAGGGTGTATGTGGGGGGGAGAGGGAAGAGGGAGGGATGGACAGAGGGAGGGATGGATGGGGGGAGGAATGGAGGGAGGAAGGAAGAGGGAACTGGGATCCATATGTAAAATAAAAATAAATAGTGGAAAAAAATAATTTAAAAAATGGATTCAATACAAAACCAAAACAAAACAAACCTTGCACATCATAATTGGCATTTGTTTTTTGTTTATTTGTTTGTCTATGGAACTGTTATTATTGCCAGACTCGATCATTCAGCAAACAACACTAGCCATTCATTTTTGCAAAACATTCATTTTTAATATTGATTAAACAATAAAAGTTATTATTCAATCGCCCAGAAAACTAAAACCCAAGGTCAAGGTTTTGGTGCTATTGAGACTGTGAAAAGGGATATTTTGAAAAGCCCTCTGAGTTTATGGTGATTTGGATGATTCTCATTTGGTATACTTCACCCTGATCTCTGTATCAGTATTTAAATGAGACCCTCCCTCTATCTCTGTACATTTGGAGCCAGCCATATTGAATAAGACCACCATCATCACCTCATGTTCAATTGGTTATTTCTATAAAGACAAATTTTCTTTTTTATTTAATTTAATTGTATTTTTTATTTTGCATATCAATCCCAGTTCTCTCTTCTCCCATCTCCCCTCCCTCTTTCACTCTCCCCCCCCCACAAGCACCCTGACCACCCTCCCATCTCACCTACTCTACTCCACATGTAGGGTGATGCCCTCCAGGAGGGGTCATCTAAATCTGTCAAGTCATTTGAAGGAGGGACTAAGACTTCTCTCCTGTCTCTAGGTTAAGGCAGTATCCCTCCATGGGGGATGTGCTCACAAGGTCCTTTTGTGCACCAGGAATACATCCTGGTTGAACTGTCTTAGGTCCCTTAGACTGCTGATGCCTTCTATCTGAGACCCATATTCATGGTGTCTGAGTCAGTCCCATGCTGGATTATCAGCATTCAGTCTGGGGGCCCGTTAGCTCCTCCTTGTTCAAGTCAGCTGTCTCTATGTGTTTCTGCAGCCTGGTCTTGTCCTCTCCATCTGCAAATCAAAACAACTTTGAGATACCATCTTACTCCTGCCAGAATAGCTAAAATTAGAAACACCAATGAAGACTCATGCTGGAGAGGATGTGGAGAAAGGGGAACACTCCTCCACTGCTGGTGGGAGTGCAAACTTGTACAGCCATTTTGGAGTTCAGTATGGTGGTTCCTCAGGAAAATGGGAATTAGTTTACCACAGGACCTGGTAATCCCCCTCTTAGGCATATACCCAAAGGATTCACATCCATGCAGCAAAGACATCTGTTCAACTATGTTCATAGCAGCACTATTTGTAATAGCAAGAACCTGGAAGCAACCTAGATGTCTGTCAATTGAAGAATGGATAAAGAAGATGTGGCACATCTAAACAATGCATTATTACTCTGCAGAAAAAAAATAATAATGGTATCTTGAAATTCACAGGCAAGTGGATGGCACTTGAAGAAACCATCCTGAATGAGGTAACCCAGTCACAAAAAGAGGAACATGGTATGTAGTCACTCATATATGGATTTTATACCTAGAGCAAAGGATCACCAGCCTATAATTCACAACACCGGAGGAGCTAGGATACAAGGTGTATTCTAAAAGATTCATATAAAGTCCCTCACAGAAGTGGGAAGAGATAAGTCCCCCAGAGCACAGGGGAAATGGGGGGGGCAGTGAATGGAGAGAGAAGTAGGAGAAAGCGAGGGGGAGGGGAGGAAAACATGTGCTGCCACTAGGAAGATTGAGTCCGGTTAGGAATCGATGACAGGAGAGAGGAGAGAGAGAGAGAGAGAGAGAGAGAGAGAGAGAGAGAGAGAGAGAGAGAGAGAACAATGAAAGAGGGAGCCAATATTGGTTTGAAGATAAAATTGAACCCAAAGAAAGGTCTAGAGAACTACAATACTGCTGCCAACTATCAATTTGATCATTCGTGGAAAGGCTGCCATAAATGCCCTTCCTGGATAGTGAGATCAACAACTAAATTATCCATGGAGCCCTCATCCAATACCTGTTGGAGACAGGAGCAAACACCCATACATAAACATTGAGTCAAATTGGAACTCAGATGTAGATGGAGAGGTCAACACTACATTTTTAAGAGAGGAGTTAGTTTATCTAATAGTAAATACATGATCAGGTTCCCTATGTGCTTGGAAATCAGAGAATGCCTTTACGGAGTATTCTTGTATTGATGTGATGTAATCTATGTAAATTATACATTTGAGTGTCAAACTTCTTTTCTGTTCTTAAAATCTCCTGGAATTCCAGGAGAATACAATTAAATGATGTATATCAACCTGATGAAATTGACATAATACAGGAGTTTCTACAACACCATTCAAATTATCAATTCAACACTTTTAGGCATATATACCCAAAAGATACACATTCATACAACAAGGACATATGTTCAACTCTGTTCGTAGAAACATTTTTTTATGATAGCCAGAACATGGAAGCACCCTAAATGTCCCTCAACTGAATACTGGATAAGGAAAGTGTACTACATTTACACAATGGAGTACTACTTATAGGAAAACAAAACAAAACAAACAACAACAACAAAAAAACATCCAATAGAATCTTAAGAAATTTTCAGGCAAATGGATAGATCTAGAAGAACTAGAAGAAACCATCCTAATAAGGTAACCTAGTCACAAAGGATAAACATGTTATGTACTCACTCATATATGGATATTAGACATAGAACAAAGGATCACCAGCCTAAAATCCACACCATGAGAGAAGCTAGGAAACAAGGAGGAACTTAATAGAGACTCATGAATAACGTTGCAAAAGTGATATAGATGAGATGTCCTGGAAAAATTTGGGTTGGGTGGGTACAGGGTTAGGGATGAGGGATAAGAACATGGAAGAATAGAATGGTTGAGTAGGGGGGAAGAATGGAGAGAGAGAGCATTGAAAGAGATATCTTGATAGAGGGAACCATTATAGGTCTAAAGAGAATCCTGGCACTAGGGAAATGTCCAGAGATCTACAAGGATGATCCCAACTAACAAGCTAAGCAATAGTGGAGAGGCTACCTTAAATGTTCTTCCCTGATAATGAGATTGAAGACTACCCCATATGCCATCCTAGATCCTTCATCCAGTAGCTGATGTAAGTAAAAGCAGAGGTTCACAGTTAAACACTGAGCCGAAGCCTTTGAATTCAGTTACAGAGAGGGAAGAGTGATGAGCAAATGGGTCAAGACCAGACCGGAGAAACCCACAGAAACTGCTGAACTGAACAAGTGGGAACTCATGCACTCCAGACTGATAGCTTGGAAACCAGCATAGGACCAACCCAGAACCACTGAACATGGGTGTCAGTTAAGGAGACTGGGCAGTCTATAGAGCCTCTGGTAGTGGATCAGTACTTAGCTCTATTATATGAATGGACTCTGGGAGCCCATCCCACATAGAGGGATATTTCCTGAGCCTAGATACATGGAGGAGGGCCTGGGCCCTGCTCCAAATGATATGACAGACTTTGAAGATACCTCATGGAAAGACTCACCTTCTCTGGGAAGCCTAAAAGGGATGAGACAGGGGGGCAGGGGAAGAGGGGAGGGAGAGGTAACTGAGATTGACATGTAAAATAAGATCATTTGTAATATAAATAAAATAATTGTAGAACAAAAAAGAGTCAAATGCACATAAATAGACTAAAAGGCTGAAGAAGCAATATGGGGTTTCATTTTATTTATGTGTGTAAATTGACACAGGGATGCCTAGATAACTGGATGTTTCTGTTAGGATGCTAATAAATAAACATTAGCATTTGAAGTGGTGTGCTGAATTAAACAAATGGCTATCGCCACGCATATTGAATAATCCCATTCAGTTCTTTATCACCTGAATAGGAGAAGGAGGTGGTGCCTTTCCTATTCCTGGATATAATCATAAACATCAGTCTTCTCTTGCTTTGGGTGTTCATTTTCTTAGGTCTTTATTAGACTCTGGGTGGAATCTATAGCATTGACCTACTGACTTCCTGCCATACAGACCTGTAAACATTCTATGGTCTCTAGCTTATGGATAGTGGGTTACTGGAAGACTCAACCTTCATAATTATGTGAACCGATGCTACTATCTCTTATATTTCTACATATCCTTTCTCTCTGTCTCTCTGTCTCTGTCTCTCTCTCTCCCTCTCTTCCTCCTTCTCTCTGCCACCCACTTTCTCTAATATTAGTCCAGAAGCTATAGTACCTCGAAGAGGCTAGGCTGAGATATGAAAACTTTCTTTTATATAGGCCGGATTCCACCACCCACGCCTCACCCCCACATGCACAAGCAAACACACACACACACACACACACACACACACACACACACACACCCCTTCACCTGGCAGACTACAACCACACAACTGGGAATATTGACTACAATAAGAATAGAAGTAGTTGAAATCCAGGAGTCATAAATACTTGGCTCCCACACAGGCATTCAACTGCCAAAGATATTCTGGCTCTAGTTCTCCTTAATGGACTACAGAGTTGAAGCAGCAATCTGAATATTCTTAACTTGCTATGATATTGGCTAGAAATGAACCAAATAAAAAGCCTCCTAAATCTCCCTGTATTTGCACTAATGGAAACATTCTAGGTCAGTTGTTTACAGAGCTAACCTTGACTATGGAATCATCTATGCACTAAAAGTATTAGGTAGACCTGGCCCTCCAGGTCTGTTGGCTGAAGCACATACAACCACTCTCTTGTGTCAGTTCACAGTATATGCAGCTCTTCTCTATGTGTATTCCATAGTTCTGATATCCCCAGCATCCTTTGCAATGAAAGGTTCATCTTGACAGCTTCATGCAGTGGCCTCCCAGGGACCCTTTGCAGAGACACCAAGACTGCCATACTCTGAATGATACCAGTAGCTCTCTGAACCATTAGTGCAAAGCTTCATGGTCTCCCTCAATCTTACATTTTTTTGATACCCACAAAACCAGAGTGGATGATACTGTCAAGTTGTGCTGACAGCTCAGGATGGAGTCTGCCTTCTTTGGATCATAATTGTTTCCATTTCTATGTGCTGACTCTGGAGAAACACTTTTCTGGGGATTTGTTTGTAGGAACATTGAATCCCTTAAGTTGCATTCCCAGTTCAAGTTCTCCTCTCTTTAGATATTTTCCCATTTTCATAAATCAGAGGTTTTGATAGATGAGGTCTTGCCTTTGTGGTATTTATTTATTTATTTATTTATTTATTTATTTATTTATTTATTTATTGCCTGTACAAAGCCAGTTGTTTCTCTTTCACAGCTACAAACTCTTTTATAACATTTGACTTGTATTGGGCCAGGTGTTACAATCATTTGGCTTCTTATTCAAAGAACTAAAATAGAGGCTTGAGGCAGGCAAAAATCAGATGTAGTTTAGCTCAGAACTTAATTTGCTTTTAGGATTATACATTCCCTCTCTTGTAATAACAAACTTGAAAACCTACTTCCTTTAACTGTACATAATCTCCTCTCTAAGCAATTCATTTAGCAAGTCCAGAACCTCCTCAACTTTCTCTCCTACTTGGGGCTACACACACTCCTAGCTTTGAGCATCCACACTGACAATAATAAAATTTAGACAGTCTATATTCAAGTATATTTCTCAAGTATCTTGATATAAAGAGTGGAAGGAGAGCTTATTTGACATGATCTGGTATTAGGTGTATGTGCAATAAGGCAAATCCATGTTCATTATTAACCTTCTAATAAGAATTTCCTATTGCCTGTTTGAATATGTACATAATTGAAATAAGGTACATTAAAGGAATAAAAATATGAATGAGGACCACCACCCAATCTATGTCCCTTAGTAACTACCCCTTTTCCCATTAGACTCCAAAAAGAAAAGCCAAGTTGCAGCCTGCAACTCTTGAATGCTCTCTCTTTCTTGTGACCCACTGTGAATCTTAACAGCATATTCCCCTATAGAACCTCTACGACAGCTTTGCTTCAAAACTAGTTGTTGTTGTTGTTGTTATGTGTTTGTTTGTTTCATTCTTTTGTAAATAGATATGAGCTTTATATTCAGTTCTTTGATTAGGAAGCCAAGAATCTAGCAACATCTAGTTCAAACCTCAACAACCAGTAACAGGCTTACGCACATTGAGAAATTGCTACAGAACTTTATATAAAGTTTATTAAAAATATAATGTCAAGATTGACAGTATACCACATGAGCAAGAGTACTCAGTACTTGGAGCCTTCAGTTTTACTTTGAGCTCCCTTTCATGGAGTTCAAGAGAAAGAGGAGTTTGCCAAAGGTATAATTTGAGTGGCTTCTATTTTGAATCACAGGTTTCAAGTTATATAATCTTTTCTCTGCTGTGCATGTCACTTCCCATAATGCACATGATTTTAATCATAAGCATACCTCATTATGCACAGGCACAAAGTAGTAAATAGGGAAATTTTTTTCTCTAAGTACTCACTTTAAATCACAGTTTTTCTTAGTGCACACAAATCCAAACCTGTTCAGGCTAGACTGAACCATTGCATTTAGTTCTCAAATGAATTCTAGATATAACTGAAAAGAATTGGGCATTGTAAAGGAGAGATCAGAAGGGCCACTTATTTCTAGTGTGTAAAGCAGGCATTACTGAAGCTCCATGCACATGGGGGTTTTGGATTGCTAACAGAGTGCTAGGCACTACAATGTCTTAAATGGTACAGATAATCTTTTAGAACTGAAAGTTTGCTTCACTCCATCAAGTGAGCATACAAGACCATCCCATGTAATTTCAAATGGGAAAGGGAGTGTCATTTGGTTCATGAAGAAGCTATTTAGGAATATTGGTTATGATTAATGATCATAAGTATACTTAGTTCTGAATAGATTTTGTTCTATTTCCTTCAGGAATCCTGATGTAAGCTCTCAACTTTTAAGCTTGTGATCAAGCTACTTTTATCCTAGTCATCAAATGAAATGTGCCATGCTTTTTAAATGTTTACTGTCCCCTGAATATGTTACAGATAAAGAATTAGAATAAAGGTCATAAAATTTGCAAAACTAATCCTTGCTCTGAAGAAGTTCAAAGCTATTTGAGACAGATGAAGAAATCAACAATAAGAAACAGTTATAAAAACTTCAAAACTAATAAATTACCATATCATAAGAATATGGTAATTTAGAAGAGAGTGTCATAACTTTGGGAATAAAAATATTTTGAAAATATTGCTTTGGGGTAAAGTGAACTACTTCAATGAAAGCAAGTGAATATGCAGCATTGTGTCAGCATAGCCTGAGAAGATTGAGAATAGGCCCTGGAGATGCCACTATTTTCCTAGAAATGCCACTATTTTCTTACATATGGATGAAAAGAAAGAAGGCTAAGAGGAGGGAGAGAGAAAGGAAGAAATGATAAAGGGGGCAAAGAAGAAGGGTAAGAGAGAAGAAACTAGTTTAATTAGGGAGCAGACATTGATTTGAGCTACCTGGAGAAATGCATATAGAGAGTGGAAGGGATCCATGCTGTAACTGAGAAAGGCCTAGCCTGGACCACAAAGCTTCATTTCCTATGCAAAACTATTCTATGTGAACCAATAAGGCAGCAGAATGTTATCGATGACATTAAAGCCAGAAATAACACTAATATTTTATAAATTCCTCATATTTATAATAACAGTGTACAGGAGGAATTCCTAAAAGTGATAGAGAGGGCGACATAGGCAGAAAAGAGAGAGAGAGACTGAAAGAGAAGAGGCAAGGAGGAGAGAACAACATACTTACATCAAAGAAAGAACATGCAGATTTCAGATGACTAAAAATATGCAATTCACTGGCTATGATAGCTGACTGGAAAAATGTGAAGCTGAAGGAGAAGAAACAGTTTTTTACCCCCTTTTCCCCCCCATGGATTTTAACCTTGAATTTTTTTAAAATAAAATTTTATTTAAAATAAAACAATCTTATTTTGCATTACAATCCCAGTTCCCTCTCCCTTCCATTCTCCCATGTGTTCCCTTCCATCCTCCCATGTGATGGGAGATGTCATTCTGTAAATATGTTTCTCTCATTCATTAATGAATAAAGCACTATTTGCAAATAGGAAGGCAAGATAGGCGGGACCAAAAGACATGGAAGATTCTGGGAAATGTAGTAGTGAGGAGTCAAAATGTATGACCAAGCGGACTAAGAGGCCCAGACCCTCTCTCTGGTAAGACAACATCATGTGGAAACACTTATATTGATACAAATGAGTTAATATTTAAGACAGAGCTAGCCATTAAGAAATGCTAGTAACTGGCCAACAGATTCATAATTAATACAGTGCCACTGTGTGCTATTTGGAGCTGAAGCAGCTATTGGACCAGGCTCATAACACCCATACCACCCACCAAATGCCCATCCTACTCCCATCTACTCCCCAGAGACAGTGAGGCCTCACATGGGGAATCATTAAAGTCTGTCACATCATTTGTGGCAGAACCTAGGTCCTCCTCTGAGAGAGTCTCCCTCCATGAGAAATTGGCTCCCAAAGTCCATTCATGCAACTAAGGATAAATACTGTTAACCTGTAATTTTAATGTGGACAAACAGATAGATTTTGAAGTATCTAGTATGACAGGTCAGCAAATCACCTCCATAGTAAAATGTTTTACTATCAGTTCTATTCATATTCAGTATTATTTTTATTCCTGAATATAAAATGCCTTATCTATTCCAACCGGATATCTCATAATGTTTACTTTTTGCCACTAGGATAAGGTAAGACATAATACTTTAATAGTGTTGATATGTTTGGATATAAATAGAAAATCCTTATTTGTGTGAAGAATTCACAAATCACTAAAAAGACAGCCTAGTCTCTTTTAATTAAAATTTCTCAGTGTAAAATTGTCTCACAAGTTTCCTCTAATGTACCTTTCCAATTTATACCAACATTTTCCAGAGAAATAACTAAATATGCCTATAATGCTTTGAAAGTAGGATTTAAATCACATGGTAATTTTTCACTAATGGCATGCTTTTTCTTTGAAAGCTAACTATTTTTTTTTTCTGACAAAAGTGATTGAGGCATATATTTAAAATTTTTAAATCCATAAAACTCTATGAGCACATTCCAGCTAATCTATCTAATTCTCAACAGTGAGTTCTTCTAATGCCCCCAAGGAAGTGAAAGGTGAAAGAAAAAGTTTGAGTGAGGACAGAAAGATAGGAGACAGACAGAGACAGAGAGAGGAGAGGAAAGGAAATAGAGAACCAACTGTGTTTAACCTATAGAACACTTTAATATGCTTGCAATATATGACATAGTGGTCTCAAATCTATAATGTTTAAGCAGAGGGACTTAAAACAACAAATACATTAGTTTCCACCTCCAACAATGACAGTTTAGCATAAAACCCTCATGATCCTTTAGGGAAATAAAACCTTCTGAAAGCATAAAAAAGACACTCCTCAAACTGCCATCTGGTAAGAGTGATTGAGTGTGTTGCAGTTGTCACTTTGCATTAATGAATGGATGCACAGTGCATCTTCTAAAGCAATAAAGACTCAGTACAGGTAAAGTAGCAAATCTTCCTCCTGAGAGTAGTTCTATACAGGCTGAGTGGTGCTTGTGGTAACTCAGTCTAAATGATGTCTCCTCAGCTCATTTTGGTTGTCCTGCTATTACTTAAATGGGCTTCTCAAAAGCTGTGTCTATACATTTCATTTTTCAGTACCAGGAGAAAAGAAAACTAGTCTCAGCTTATGTGACCATCCCACCATCATCAAAACTTGGGTATGAATCAGATAAGCAAATATGATTTGAGATGAACTGATATGCTGTAAAATAACGGACCCTAAGTAAGAGCTTCCTATTGCTCTTAGCATTTGGGAACAGGTAGAAGTTACTGAGCTCTGCTCCTTATACAACTGAATATAACTGAATAACTTTGTCCTTCAAAGTACTTTGGATTGGTGAAAAAGGACACTTTCAAGTGAGTAGGTTTTGTTCTCACATGTTGATTTCAAGTAAGATGCATTGGAGCAAAGGAATTGTTCACACTCATACAGACGATCTACAAAACAAACATACAAACAAACAAAAAACAATTCTTGTTTCTCAACACATAACTAGGAGCTACCCCTCCATCCAAATTGGGGCTCTATTGTTACTAAACATTAGTATTCAGAGTTTTTGTTTCTTATTTCCTTACCTGGGGAAAAAAATGATAATGTGTCTACACAAGGAGGAGCTAATGAGCCCCTAGACTAATAGCTGGGAATCCAGCATTGGACCGCCTCAGACCTCCTGAACATGGGTCTCAGTTAGAAGGCTTGGGCAGTCTAAGGAACCTCTGACAGTGGAACCAGGATGTATTTGTGGTGCATGAAAGGCCTTTGGGAGCACATTCCCCATGGAGGGATATTCCCTTACCCCAGAGGTAGGAGGGAGGGCCTAGTCCCTACTCCAAATGACTTGACAGATTTAGATTACCCCTCCTGGAAGGCATCACCATACATGTGGAGTGGGGGGGGGGCTGGGATATGAGGGTGGTCAGGGGGCATGGGAGGGTGGAAGAGAGGAAGTAAGGGAGGAAGAGGGAACTGGGATCCATATGTAAAATATGAAAAATAAAATAAATATAAGTTATAAGTTAATAAAAAGGCAAAATCATAAAAGGTAGGTAGAGGATTTAAATAGATTTGTCTTTCAAGACAATGGGTAAATTACCATTGAGAATCTGAAAACAGAAGGTAGTTAATCTTCACTCTCCTTCCTCTCTGCTCACTCTAATTCCCTAGTCTCATCCCTAGCTCTGTAGCCAACTTCCAGCTGTGACCATGTCTTCTGGATTCCTAGGGGATTTAGCAGATCCTGGTGGCATAGCCTGCTTGTTTTTCTCCCTCATCTGAACACCTGAGTCAACTACTCCTACCCTATCTCTACCTGAACTGTCAGCTCCCAATACCAAGAAACACTCTAAATGAAATACTGGTAGCTATATGTGGGAGGACCTTAGACACATGCATTGCCAGGCAATTGACAGCCTGCACACTCTTCAGAGGACCAGGGATAGCAGCAGAAACCAAGGAATGGAACACCCATCCAACCAAGACAATACAAGACATCAACAGTTAGAGTTCCAATCATCCCAATCCTAGATACTTAGACACCAGTATATATTAGATGTCCTTAAAGAGGAAATGATTAAATACATTAATCTATGAAACAAACAATGGAATAAAAAAGTTAAAAATTTGCAAGAAGAAAGAGAATCAATAGAGAAAACCCAAACTGAGGGAAAACTGGAAATGAAAAATTCAGTAACTTGAACAAGAAAGTCAGAGGCAAGCCACTCCAACAGAATAGAAAGGATTCTGTTTTCAAACTGGTATTTTAAGTCTGCACCTTTTCATTGGAGAATTGAAAGCATTGATTTTGAGAGTTATCAATACTTTCTACTGCTACAATCATGAAACAGACCTTTGTAGTGTGATATTCACTTTGTCTCCTTCTGTGGCACTGACCACGCCCATTGGGGGGTGGAGCCATGGGCGGAAGTGACCTGTGGAAGGAGGTCGGAGGGGGCCAGGAAAGGCTCTCTCTTTTTCTGGCGTGACTCGGACAGGAGAGGATCGGGTTGAATTTCCTGGTGTTCATCTGTCTAGGTTGTAAGTTATTTCTCCCTGAATAAACATCTATTCGGCCTATTTGTTTATCCTGATCCTTATTTACCGCAATATCTACAGACCTTAATGTCAAGGATTGACACATCCTCAGAATAAAAGATATTACAAGAAAACGGACTTAAGAGGCAAGGCAGTACATCAATTTTAATATGTGACAAAATAGACTTCAAATCAAATCTAATAAAATGAAACAGGGAAGGTCACTAAATCATTAAAAGAAAAATTCTTCAAGAGGATATTGAAATTCCTTTTTTTCTTTACCTTTCTTTCTTTCTTTTCCTTTGGTTTTTCAAGACAGGGGTCTCTGTGGCTTTGGAGGCTGTCCTGGAACTAGCTCTTGTAGACCAAGCTGGTCTAGAACTCAGAGAACCATCTGCCTCTGCCTCCTGAGTGCTGGGGTTAAAGGTGAGGGCTACCAACAGGCAGCTTTTTTTTTTTCCTCTTTACTTTTTAACTATATTCTGCTTACAGTTTCTCTTCCATCTACTCCCAGTTCCTCCCCATTTCCAGGCCTACCTGGATCCATTAGAAAACAACAAACTTCCAAGATATAACAACCAAACATAACAAAAGAAAATATACTAAGAGAAAACAAAAGCCCTCACATTGACATTAGAAAAGGCAAACCAACAGAAGGAAAATTGTCTGAGAACAGGCATAAGAGTCATAGACCCACTTATTTTCACAATCAGGAGTTCCATATAAATACTAAATGGACACTTATAATATATAACCAGAGGACCTTCCATAGAAGAGTTTTGGGCTTGTGCTTGCTGCTTAGTATCTCTGAGTTCATATGAGCATTGCTCACTTTATTGAAAGGGCCTTGTTCTCTGTCTCTTCCACTCTTTTTGGCTCTTCCTCTGCAGGGATCCCTGAGCTCTGAGGGAAGGGATTTGGTGGAGACATCTCATTTAGAGTTCTAAGTTCCAAGGTTTTACTCTCTGTGTAATGTCTGGCTGCGAGTTGTAACATGAAAAGTTAAAGACACAGAGACTGATATTGGGGTTCAAGCTTCAAGCTGAAGTTCAGAAAAGCAAGCAGCCAAGCTGCAAGCTTCTTACCTCTACCTCAGACTGAAAGGGCTGATCCACAAACACTTTCCCAAGCTTCAAACTGCTGATTCAGTGTGGCTGGAGAATGAATATCCCCTATCTTCAGTGTGGCTTTTATCTTATATACTCCACCAGTGTTGGGATTAAAGACATGTAATCTAGTACTCTTTTAGACTGATTCACTCACTTGTATCCCTGGGCAGCCTTGAACTCAGAGAGATCTGTCTACCTCTTAGTCCTGAGTCTGAGGATTAATGGTGTATACCATTACCTCCTAGTTTCTTACTGCTAGGATTAAAGGTATGTGCCTGGCTTCTATGGTTTGAAGATGGCTTTGCTTTCTGAATGTCGAGGCAAATTTTAATAAATCGTAAATAATATACAACTACAGCAAATCTCTGTATTTTTCTATATTTCACTGGCACTGATCTATGGGTATAGCAAAATATCACTGGGGTAATTTTTGTTACTCCTTGTTTGTTTGCTTGTTTTTGACAAGTAGTAGTTGATTTTTCCCTAGTTCTCCTTGCTATCTAGTCTTTGATCCTTGGTCACTCAAGCAGTACCAGGTATGGATTCCATCTCCCACAATGGAGCGTCAAAGAAGGTATTGGTTGGTTACTTCCACAAGTTTGGTACCACCATTGTCTTAATGTATCACTGCATACAGAATAGCACTGCAGATTAAAAGTTGTATTTTTTAACTTCTGTGCATAAAATACAAGGGCACTCAAGTTAATAAGAAACACTACTAAAGCTCAAATCACCCCTTCCCAAGACTCATCAACACCTCAGGCATGGGAAGAGATGGCCTGTGGTCATAAGAGGGGAGAGATGTCTCTGACCTCCACCAGCTGCAACACTCAGGAGACCAGGCTCTGTACCTCATCAGTGTAGCACAATAGAGCCAACCTTATTGACAGATGTGTGGATAAGCTACCTCAATGTTGTGTGTATGAGAGAGTGGCCCCCACTACTCATCTGTCTTGTAGCAGCATGAATAATGGAGAGATGCCCTCTCTCTCATCCTATAAACACTGAGGCACGTGGGAGGACTGGCTTTGAGGCCACAAGAGAGGAAGACCTGTTCCTGCCCTCCACCAGCTACAACACTTGGGAAAGCAGGCACTGCTCCTCACCTGAGTAACACAGCAGAGTCAATCCTGTTGGCAGAGATGTATATGAGCCTGCACCAAAATTGTAATCAAGGGAAGGCTGCCTCCACTAGTCCTCTTTTGTGCAGCAATGTGGATGGGGGACAGATGCCCCAGTATCCCTTGACCCTTACCACCTGTAACGATGGGAGCAAAGCTGAAGAGCTCACCCTGGTGGTGAGGACAGGGGAGAGATGATAGGTAGACCAACCCTGCAGATGCTCAGGCCCAGAACCAGGGTTATAACTTGGCCAACTCTAATATCCAGCCCTTCTACGATCTATTGGAGCAAGTGAAGTGTCCTGATCTGCTTCCCAAAGAAGCAGGATCTTCTAAACATAGAACAACAACAGGATATCAAAGGACAGTCAGTGAGAGCCTAGCAATAATAGTGTAGTAGAGGCCTCAAGCCAGATCAATGACTCTTTGCAATGAACACTCGCAAATAAAGATACATTAACAAATGGTTTAATGCATGACTCAATGTGTCACACTGCAGCTTCTACGATGATATTTTCCTCTTAAATTTTCATGTATTTGGGGGTTGCAGGTGCAGAGGGTGCATGTGAAGGCATGAGGAAATGAATTGGATTAAGATATATGATGTAAAAAATACATAGAATAAATAAAAAAATGTAAAGAAGAACTTAAATCATATTTTGACTGTCACACAGTAATAGTGGGTGACTTTAATAACCCATGCTTCTCAAAACTAAAAAGAGAAATGCTAGCTCAAAATTATATCATAAACCAATTGACCTAACAGATATTTATAGAATAATTTACATGAATGCAAAATAATATAACTTCATCTCAGTAACCCATGGAACTTTCTCCAAAATTGACACAAATATCAAGTTACAGGAAAAATTGAAAAGAACCCTGTATCATATTTGATTAATACGGGATATAAATAACAACAGAAACTTACATACTCATGGTAACTGAAGAACTTTCTATTGCATGAAAAATGTGTCAAGATCTAAGTTGGGAAACTAAATTTTTCTAGAATTGGATGAGAAGATACAACATACTCAAACTTATTAGAAACAAATGAAGATATTTATACGAAGCAAATTTATAGCAGCAAGTGTCTACATTATTTTAAAAAATGGATCTTATATTAGCAACATGAGAGCATACCTAAAAGCTCTAGATGTTATAAGAAATAACAGACAAATGGAGAACACAATCAAACAATCAAACTCAGAACTGAAACCAATAAAAATAACAAAAGAAAAGCAATTCAAAGAATCAATGAAAGATAATGTTGGTCCTTTGGGAAAATCAACAAGATTTGCAAACCTTTAGCCAAATTTAGTAAAATGTGAAGAAAGAAGATACAAATAAACAGAAATCGAGAAAAAAGGGGACATAACTATAAACACTGATGAAATCCTGATGATCATAAGAACATATTTTAAAAATATTTACTCCACCTAATTAGAAAATCTGAAATGAACAGATAATTTTCTCAATACATACTACCTACCAAACTTAAAGCAAGATCAAAAAACTAATTTAAGCAGACATATAACCCCTAGTAAAATAGAAGCAGTAATTAAAAGCCTACCCACCAAAAAAGTCTGGGTCCAGATGGTTTAAGTGCAGCAATTCTCCAGACTTTCAAAGAAGACTTAACTCCAATATTCCTCAAATTATTTCACAAAATAGTAACAGAAGGAACAGTGCCATATTTTTTTATAAGATCATAGTTACTCTGTTATCTAAGCCAGATAAAAACTAAACAATGAAAAAGAATTACAGAATAGAGAAGAGCAAGAAAAGAGATACCATAATAGAGGGAGCCATTAATAGGTTTTAAGAGAAATGTGGAACTAGAAAAATGTTCCGAGATCTACAAGGATAATAATCCCAACTAATAATCTTAACGATACTGGAGAGGCTACCTTAAATGCCCTTCCCCAATGAGATTGATCACTACCTCATATGCCATCCTAGAGCCTTCATCCAGTAGCGGATGGAAGCAGAAACAGACACACACAGGTAAAAACTGAGCCAAACTCCTGGAATTCAGTTGCAGAAAGGGAGGAGTGATGAGCAAAGGGGTCAAGACCAGGCTGGAGAAACCCACAGAAACTGCTGACCTGAACAAAAGGGAGTTCATGGAATTTAGTCTAATAGCTGGGAAACCAGTAGAGGACTTACCCAGACACACCTGAATGTTGGAGTTAATTAGGAGGACTAGGCAATCTATGGGGCCTCTGGTAGAGGATCAGTATTTATACCTAGTATACAAATGGACTGTGGGAGCCCATTCCATATAGAGGGATACTCTCTCAGCCTAGACATATGGGGGAGGGCCAAGGCCCTTCTCCAAATGGTATGACAGACTGTAAAGACTTGCCATGGAAGGTATTTCCCTCCCTGGGGAGCAAAATGGGGATGGGATGGGGATTGGAGGTAGGGACAGGGAAGGAAGGGCAGGGTGTGAGGACTGAGATTGACATGTAAAACAACCTTGTTTCAAATTGAAATTAAAAAAAAAGAAAAAGAAAGAAAGTAAAAGAATTTTAGCCCAAATTCCTTCATGAATATAAAGGCAAAAATCCTCAATAAAATACTTAGAAACCAAATCCAAGAACACATCAAAAAAAAAAAAAAAAAAAAAAAAAAAAAAAAAAAGAAAGAAAGAAAAGAAAAGAAAAAGCATCCACCATGATCAAGTAGGCTTCATTGCAGACATGTTGGGATGGGGCAACATACCTAATAGATTAATGTAATCCACCATATAAACAAGATGAAATATAAAAAATAATGTAGTCATCCCATTAGATGCCAAAAGGCCTTTGACAAAATCTATCACCACCTTATGATAAAAGTTCTGGATATAAGAGACATATCTCAATATAATAAAGGAGAATAACAGCAGTCTTACAGCCAACAGCAACATTAATAAGGAGAAAGTAAAAAAAAAATTCCATTAAAATCAGGAACAAGAAAAGGTTGTCATATCTCCCCACACCTATTCAATGTAGCATGTGAAATCATGGCTAGTCCAATAAGGCAACTGAAGGTGAACAAGGGCATTCATATAGCAAGGGAAGAAGTTGAAGTAATTTAATGGCATATGATATAATTGTATGTATAAATATTGCTAAGAATTCTACCAGGAATCTTCTACAGCTGACATTTTCAGCAAAGTAGTAGTATATAAGATTATCACAGAAAACTCAGTAGCTTTCCTATATACAATTAATAAATATACTGAGAAAGAAATCAGGGAAATATGTTTCACTACAGCTACAAATAATATAAGATATCTTGGGGGTAACTGTAATAAGTCAAGTGAAAGACTTATATGAAAAAAATTTTAAGACACTGAAGAAAGCAATTTAAAAAGATATAATAAGATAGAAATATGTCGTATATTAATGGATTAGTAGGATTAACATAGTAAAAAAAAGCAATCCTACCTAAAGCATTCCACAGATTCAATACAATCTTCATTAAAATTCTAACACAATTCTTTACAGATCTTGAAAGGACAATTTTGAGCTTCATATGGAAGCATAAAACTCTAGGAAAGCTATAATGCTTATAAATAATAAGTAAACTCAAATTTTCCTGCAGAGCTATAGTAAAAAAAAAAAGATGATATTGTCACAAAATAATGGACACACTGATCAACAGTATAAAATTGAAGACATAGAATTTAATCCAAACACCAATAAACACCTAATTTTCATAAAGAAGCCATAAATACAAAATGACAAAAAGATGTCATCTTCTAGAAATGGTCAAGCTGAATGTAACAGAATACAAATAGATCCATAATTATCACTCTGCACAAAACTCATCTCCAAATGGATCAAAAACCTCAAAATATGGCCAGACACATTGAAACTTATAGACAAAAAAGAGGAGTATTCTTAAACTCATTAGCACAAGAAATAACTTTCAGAACATATCACCCATAGCACAGGCAAGAGAAACAACAATTAGCAAATAGGACTTTATGAAACTGATAAGCTTTGACAAAGGACATATTACTGCAAAAGACAGCCTTGTTTGGACAAATTTTGCAAGCCCCAGAATGGGAAAAGATTTTTACCAACTATACATCTAAGGAAGGTATAGCATATAAAATAAATAAAGAAATCACAAAATTAGACAAATTGGTTACAGAGTTCAACAGGTAATTCTCCAGAAAGGAAGCACAAATTGTTGAGAAGTGTTAAACTCTAAGTCTTTAAGACTTTAAGGACATGTTCAATATTCTTGCTCATGCAGTAAAAAGCAAATTGAAAGTACTATGTCATTCTATCTTACACCAATCAGAATGGCCAAGATCAATACAACAAATGACAGATCATGCTGGAGAGGATGCAAGAAAAGTGAAATAATTATTCATTGCTTGTGAAAGTTAAACTTGTACAGCCAATGTGGTGGTTCCTCAGAAAGCTGTGAATTGATCTGCCTCAAGATCCAGCTATACAACTCTTGAGCACATAACCAATGGACACTTTATCCTACTGTAGAGATCATTGCTCAGCCATGTTCATTGCTGCTCTATTTATAACAGTCAGAAATTGGAAGCAACCTAGTATATGTCAATGCTGAATGGATAAAGAAAATATGGTACATTTACACAATGGGATTTTATTCAGACTTAAAAATTGAATTGCAGGTAAATGGATGAAACTAGAAAGAAAAAATAAATAAAATTATCCTGAATGAGGTAACTCAGACCCAGAAGACAAATATGGAATGTTAACACATTGTCTAATTAAGCTTTCAATATTGGACATGGGTAACATTTAATCAAATTATTAAGCAAAGAGTTCCCTTGGTAACCCATAGAAAATTCAGGGTATTGCCAACACTATTGGTGGCTCTTCACAAACTGAAATGTAAAGCACTATTTTGAAGACAACACCTACACAATTAATTGAACATGGACAAATAGATAAATGCTTACTTAAACCTTTCAGCCCCCATGGACTGTTAATGGTACTAGAAGTTACTATGCACACTCCTGAAGGAGAGAGATAAACACAAAGTCAGATACAAGCCCTTCAGTCTACAAGTGTGACATGCCCACAAGATTTGCTTGTAAATAGTGGTACAAAGTGTATTAGAGTAACTAAGTGATATATCATTTGAATTAAGTTCCACTCCATGAAATGGAACCTATATCCAATGCTGCTCCCATGGTCAAGAACATGAGGTAAGACAAGACAGGCCTCAGAGCTTGGGGGATACCAAATGCTAGTCTGCAAAAGTAACATAGCAATAAAATGACACTTAACAACATTCTGCTATAATCATTGGTCAGGCTTTGCCTAGCAATCATCAGAAAAACTTCTACCTGTAGCATATTTGACCAAGCACAGAGACCCAGAACTAGGCAAAATGTAGAGAGTGAGAGACCTTGAAATACTCAGCCCCCAACGAGATATCTCCATCAAACCCCTATCCTCAGGGCACACAGACCACTGGGGAACTAGAAGTGGAAAGAGCGTAATAGCCAGAGGCAATGGAGGATACCAAAGAACCAAGACATTATTGATATAACAGTGCTGGCACACATGTGAACTCCAAGACAGTTCTAGCATTCACAGGGCCTTCAGAGGTCTGCTGCAGATGGGATCATAGAGCTGAAAGAAGTGGACACATGTCTTTATGTGACATTTAAGTCCAGGCCCCATGCCCACCAGTAGAAACCAACACAAAGGAAATCAATGGCATCTTTGAAATAATTTTGACAGATAACGTTGAGGAGGAGTCTTTTGTTCTGTTACCTTATAAGTCCTTTGCTTACATATTCTGGCTTTCTTTTGAGGATTTGTATGGAATTTCTGTGCCTGTGAACTTGTGTGGCCCTGTGACTTTGTGAGTGTCTTGTGCTTTTCCTTTGGCTCTTTTATGTTTGGCTGTTTTGTAATATTCAATTTTTAAATCTATCTTACTGTGTTTTATTTTATTATTATTCCTTAGATGCCTTTTTCTTTTAACAGGAGACAGCATTTCGATCCAGATGTGAAGAAAAAAAAATGGCAATCAGATTTTATTTTATGAAAAAAAAATCTATTTTCAATAAAAGAAAAATAAAGAACCTGAATATGAGCTGGAGATAGAGTTTATGGGTTAATAATACTTGTTATTCTTGAGGAAGACTAGGTTCAGCTTCAAGCACTGAAGTAGCAGCCCACAACTTTCTAGAATTCAAGCTTTAGAGAATCTAAAATCTTCTTCTGGCTTTTTTGGCCACAGGCATGTACCAAATTCACTTACATAAGGGCAAACAAAGCACTGATACAAATAAAGCATAACTAAATAATGTTTTGTAAAGTAGAACTTAAAATGATGTTCAACACCATTAGCTATTAAGGAAATGCGAACGATATGTATAAGAATATAATTTAGACCCACAACTAATGATTCAATAATGGGAAAAAGTAAGACATTTGTAAGTGCTGGCGAGAATGCATAGAATTTTTTTTTTTTGTCTTGCACTGCAATTGGTAATATAAAGCTATGCAGCTTCTGGGAAAACTGATGGGTGGCTCCTTAAAACATGAAACATAGAGCTTCCATAATACAGTTAACTCTACCCCTTTATATATTACCAAGAGGAACTAAAGAATATGCCATAATGAACTTATACATAATCATCTTTACATATGAAAGAATGCCTTATTGCTAAATGTTATAATGTGTAAAAAAATGTTATAAAGCATTACTCAAATTCTACAGTATTTACAACATAAAAATACATACAACATACAAAAGCAAAAATTATTTTAGGGTCAAAGTGTTAACGGTAGGGTGATATACACTAAAGAAACATGACTTCTTCTTACAATGTTGAATTTTTCCCAAATTAGGCTGTCATGATCATTGTGTAACTCTAGGCATACACTGACATTTAAATATATCTGCTTTAAAATAAAATTCGGGTCAAAGACTGCGAAGTTGAATAGCCCAAGCTGCAACAGCACCTGCAGGATGAGACATAGACTGGCATAGACCAGTCAAGAGTGGTTAAGAGAGTCAGGACTTCTCTATCCAAGCCAGGTTCAGTGAACACAGCGAATGCCATCATGTTTGGTTCATTTCACCCTGTTCAAGTGGTGACAGTGTTCCAAACGAACACCTGAAAATTTGTGTTGCCTTATGAAAAAAAGTATTGCATTAATTGCAATCCAAATTTATAAAACTCAAGACATTCTTTTGTCAATTATCCAAAAAAAATATAAGGAGTTATTTTGTAAATATGATTTCATCATTTAATAAGAAGAAAGCAATGTCTCCTATCATTAGTTGGATGCTTGGCTTACTTTTACAAAAAGAATTAAATTTAGAGTGAGCATTTGATACTGCCAAGGTGTAAAACAATACTCCATAGAGTTGATCTATGTTTTGATTTTATGGTCATCAATGCCTAGAACACTGATTCACATATAAATACATATTGCACAATGGCAGAAATATATTTAAGCCCATTTCATAAATTGTTGAAAAAAGTCTGTCATACTCCCAAGATAAAATATATTGGACAATAGTTTTTAAATCCAAACCAAAAACTGAAAAAGGCAATGCTTACATTCTAACAAAATACATTGCAACAATCCATGGAAGACCAATGGGAAGACTGTAGTTCGAATTTTTACTCTGGAGCCTTTGGTGAGTGAGGTTAGACCTGAGCCAGGTATGGTGGCACAGTCCTGGAATCCAGGATTTAGGAGTGTAAGACAAAGGGACTGGAGTGAATTTGTGGTTAGTCTGGAATACAGAGAACCTCTCTCAGAAAACAAACAAAAATTAGCAAGCAGGATATTTGAGATATGCAGACAGATAAACAGGCAGACAGGAAGATAGAGTTGTTGGTGTTTAGTTTTTCTTGTTTTCAAAGAGACATTCAAGCTGCCTGCTTCAACCTTTAATCCATGGCAGACATCATCAGGACCTCCCAAGCCTGAGAGCTGACCTGTCGTTTGCCTTGGAGGAAGACACTCTAGGCTTCCCAAAGCCCTTTACTATCCAAACACAGAGGATAATCAGTGCTTAATTGACATTCCATGAAGAACTGTGAGAATCTTGTGGCTACTTTTACCCTAATACACAGAAACTCAAGATTTCTCCATATAAAGAGAATTAAAAGCTGAGTCTGGAAGTACTAAAAGGAAAATACTAAGTATTATATTTTCCATGAAATTATATTTTAGTCAGATGTACAGTCATGCATGAAGAATGTTGTATAGAATTGTGAGAGTCTAAAGTGTGTATATATAGTGTTAAACAACAGACATGCTTTACAATGTTTTGTTAGTGTTACTCTTGGGGATGTCTGATGTGCTGAATTCACTGAGAGCCTTGGGGAAGCTGACTGACTGTGGTTCTCAAAAGACACTGTGGATACACAGATAACTACTTGCTGTGGGCCCTCACCCCTCTCTTAGCTTAAAAACAAGGATCTGTTTCTGCTACCTTGTCCCTTTTATCTTCAAGTTCAAACTTTTTATTTATCTCTTTAACCCTTTCTTATGGCAAGAGCATATTTTTCTAAAGTACAAATGGTTATTAATAACATAATCTCACCACTCACTCATATACAAAATGTGTATGTAAAGACAAGTGTTTCTTGCATAAGTTGCAATACTTATCCTTCCTTTTATTTTACATCCTGCCCAGAAACCTAGTCAACAATCAACTAACCATTTTTTAAAAAATATAAACATAAGTTAATCAATTAAAATTATATTTTCCCATCATCTTTGAATATGACAAAGATGGCCTCTTGTTCCTTAGTCTGCCAACTAGGGGTTTTGCCAAGTCTAAATGATATTGATAACAAGGCAAGCAAAGTATTATGGGAATAATGGAATAATGAGATTATTTTCTGATCCGCACCCTTAACTTTTAAATTACAATGTTTCTTCATTTTAACAAGTAGAGTATTTTAAGGCTAATTTACCTTATCTTCAATAATCATGCCTGTTTTTTCCTTACATATGCAAAGCATGCTTAGGCCTTTTCTTCAGATGCCTGATTCCAGTTAATGCAGTTCCATTACTCACTGTGAGTTGTACTCTAAAAAGATGTTTACACAAACTGACTGATGATTGGTTTAAATACCCATCCAATTATACTTGGAGAAGATTTATTTTTCATTTCTGTTTGTTGTTTGTTTGTTTTCAGTCTCACTCTGAAGCCAGACTGGCCTTGAACTAATTGTGGTCCTCTTACCTCAGCCTCCATAGTGCTATAATTATAGGAATGAGTCACCATGTCTGGTCAAATATGCCTACTTTTAGGGGAATGATTTTATTCCAAGTTTATGAGAAGAGCTTTATTTTGCATACAACAAAAAGAAAAAAATTGAAAATGTGGCCATGGTCAATGAAGAAACAAGAAGATCCCACTGTCCAGCATCATTGAGTTGGTCTCCTGTGTAATTTTGGTAATCATTCAGATCTCATTTACACTGATAACAGAGAAAACATTCTTCACTTTCATGAGCCAAGGAGCATACAATATTCTTTTTAGTTCCTGAGTGTAGTAGTTAAACCTATATGTTTTATATGTGTCATCATTCTTCCTGTGTTGGAGGCAATATCTCCCTGAATGTATGTTAGAAATGGGAATGCAGTGACAGCTCAAGGAGCCATGGTGATTTTTATCCTATGATAATCACCAAGCATGTCAGCTGCTTTCTAACACATAGAGGCAAGAAAACAAAAATCAGTACTCCCCAGGGTCCCTTGCAGTTAGCAATCATGTCAGACATAGCAGGCTATTAAATGATGGAGAACATGAAGATTATTAGATTTTTCTTATGATGGGATAGATTGTCCTTATTAAGTTGAGATGCTTCATAGTTAGATGATAAAACAAGGAGCTCCTAATCTCCTGAGGACTTGCAAAAGAAGTGGTTCTCAACCTGTGGGTCAAATGCACCTTTCACAGGGGTCTTCTAAGATCATCAGTAAACCTGGATATTTACATTATGATTCATAACTAGTTCAGTTACAGTTATGGCACAACAACCTAAATACTTTTAAGGTTGGGAGTCACCACAAGATGAGGAATGTATTAGGAAAGTTGAGAACCACTATTCTTAGGGAAAAGAATGAGGGTGTATTTCTGAAAGTCCCATGAAGGATCCTTCTTCTAAACAGGTGGACCATGAGATCATTCTACAGGAATAATTTTGGTAGTTGATCATGGAGTTACCTCAGTTATTTCCTGATATTACACACATTCATAGACAGATCAAACACCATCTGAAATGAATAAAAAGTGTTTTGCACTGTATGAATTAATAATATACATAAATTAAGAATTGTAAGATATTAACAAAGAGACACACATCAAAGTAAAAAGTTTTTTATGGAAAACAGTGAAATCAGCAAAATGAAAAATTAACATATATATAGAATTAAAGAAAATATTTGAGAAGCATGTCTTGTAAGAGGTTAATATCTAAAACATGCTTTAATATCTCAAACAGCGCAATAAAAAACAATAAATAACACAATTAAAAGGCAATGCATCTTAATAACTTATCAGAACAACTTACAAATAACTGAGGGGTATATAAAATGAGCTGAACTTTATTAAATATCCTGACATGAAAATCAGTGACATAATGCTATACATTAGGCCTACTTCACGATTATTCATCCCATAGGTGTATGGGGTTGCATTAAGCAACTTCTAGCTCCTCCTCCTATGGTCTCAACAACAAACCAATGATTGATTCCATCAAATGTCACCAGGGGAGACAGTGAGTATATTGGCATCCTTGCAGAGCATGGATGGGGACTATAGCAGAAGCATGGCTGAATCTAAATTAGCCAGAATGAAAGTTAATAACAGCTCCCTACATAACTGTGCAGACAGAGCTTCCATCTATGGATCTCTACCACCTTTACATTCTAGTGTCACCATGAGATTCAGAGACCACTTAAGGTAGAATTAAACATAAAGGTCTGGAATAAGTAGTTGAATACTCATATGAAGGCCACATGACCCTTCCCATCCCCTGTTTCTCTGGAGGAATATCAAGTGTTCACAGGCTCAACCATGATTGACTCCCCCACAATTAGTCAGAGCTGAGCTCATGAAAATGGTAGCTATTTGTCTCTCAGGTTCCTTCCATACAATATCCTATTGGGGTGGCTTTTTGTCAAAAAGTAGAATACCAGCAAACATTGGTGAACTGGAGAATATGAAACTTTATGTGGTGCTAAGGGAATGAAATTATTGCATTCACTAGGAAAACAGTATGGAAGCCCCTCAAAATTTAAAGATAACACTACTATGTGATCCCTATAATTGCACTGCTTTGTATATATCCAAAGGAAATGGAACCAACATCTCAAAGAGTTGTCTGAATTCCCAACTTCATTGCCAAGATAGGAAAATGACTCAGTGGGCATCTGTGGTTGTATAGAATATATAGCATACATGAAGAAACTATCACCCAGTCTTAATAAAGAAGGCAATTCCACGCTGATGAAATGCAGATGAAACTTTGAACACTGTGCTAAGTAAACACAATAAGCCAGACACAAGAAGGCACACACAGAATGATCTTATTTTTTTGTTGAATCAATGAAAGTCAAACCCAGAGAAGCCCACTTGAAAGGTCATTCCTAGAGGTTCAGGAGTAGTAAAGCTGGTCCAAGGACATAATGAACAGTATGACAATCATTAGTAATAATATTCTGTGTATTTGGCATTTTCTAAAAGAGAAAGTCTTCTCACCACATAAGAAAAGGTAACTGCGTGAGACAAGGGTTGTACTCTTTAATTTGGTTACAGTAAATATATAACAATATAAACATATACCTATCATCATGTTGAATTCCATAAATGAGTAAGTTTAAAGTAAAACACAAACATATATTTACAATATGGAACAGAAAAGAGGAAAGATGTGTGTGAATAATTGAAAGTATTAGATCATTTTCATTATGAAATCTTAATTTTTTTCAAGAAAATATTAAAAACATTTTTTTTTCTCAAATAGTACAGTCTCCAAAGCATGGGCTTAAATATGTCTGCCACCACATATTCAGCTTAATATTATTGTGTAAAGCCCGAGAACAACCTATGTGATGTAACTTCAGCTGTCATCTATATTAACACACTTGTCCTCTGTAATAATCAAGTGGGCAACTCCTAACTACATCACTTTGATGACCTAAGCAAACTGAGGTTAAAATAGTTTGCCAGATTTCTTAAATGTTGAATTGCTTAATATATTTGTTATCCTTTATTTGAAAGAGACAGGCTTGCATAAAAGTCATGTCATGATGATGATGATTTCTGAGAAACCATTTTGAAGAAGAACAAACCCTGTTGCCATACAATTGTACAGGGTTTGTATTTTGCACAATTTTAGTGACCCCATCCCAGGCATTCCTGTTTACGTGACTATTTCATTAAACCAATTATGACAAAATGATCCCAATTTCTTCATTATAATCCTTCACTTTCCCTAGTAGTGCTCAGAATTTACACCCTTTTGACAAATTAGAGCTTCCAAACAGTTACTAAAACCTTTTATATCAGGGTTTCATTAGTTCATATTAAACGATTCGTTGGCTTGGTTTTCACTTCAGTGAACCCTCTCATAAAATCTGCTTCGACATCTTGGTGATATAGCATGTGAAAGGAAATGAATTAATACATCAGCAAAAACACTGCCAAGATGACTATCTTAACACATTTTATTATCCCATGGATAAACTTGTCATTCATAAGAGAGCTATATCCCGACGAAAAGAGTGGGAACTCTAAGCAGTTCTAAGGTTGAAGGGATGAAATGAACACAGGCTCTCCTTTCATTTATGGAAGCAGGTGTGTAGTCAGCAAGTCTCTCTGGAGAGGCATTATTCAGCTAGCAGTTTCCCAGGATTATACAAGTTCCCATTAATGCCTCTGCAATTAAGGGTTTTATGGCATTTTGCTATTTGGAGTCATAATTTTAGACTGGTATATAGATTGCATGCGTCTGTGGGAGAGAGAAGGGAGCAAGAGTGAAAGAGATTTGACTTGTACAAAACACTGAGTACAAATTAAGCTTTAGTGTGGATCAAGGCGATGGCATATAATGCACTTTGCGTGCAAGTTTCAGAAACGTACATGTATGTATTTTGATATCTGAAAGCACAAACATGAAAATTAGAAACACAATAATTTGAAGGATACATTTTCATAATGCTTATTTATGCAAACTTAAAATAATGGTACCAAAAGTTAGTAGAGATGTATACATATATGCTTACAAAATATATCACTTATAAATGAAGAAAATAATTATATACATTTATATATAATATGTTATATATCCTTATATTTACATCTGCTTGAAAATAAGAGCTTTAAAACAGTCACTAAAGCCTTTTAGTAACTATATATGGGATTCATTAGGTCATATTAAACTATTGGATTGTTAATCATTTCAGAGAACCCTCTCATAAAAATCTGCTTGCACCACACACACACACACACACACACACACACACACACACACACACACACTTAAATTCTTTTACTAGTTATATGTCATATCTAACAGTACCTGAGAAAGAGTTACTTAGAAAAATGGGCCTCAAACTCAGAACACTGAAAAATGGCAATACCCATTCCCCTCTCAATTGAAAAAAAATAAGATAAAATTTTGCTTTGGGATAACTGGATCCCCAAGTTATCAAAAATATATAGCTCAACAAATTTACATGACCTTAGTGATAAAAATGTCTCTTTAGAAATTCTAAAATGCTATGAACATTTATAAGAATATGTCTGGGATGCCAGGGGCTACATGAACTTAACAAAAGTAAATTGCTTTCACATTTTCTGATCATGACCAGAGTGGGTTTTCTGTCTGTAAATTGAATTTGGCACAGGAACAAAAATAAAAGGTAAAACTTCCTTTTATTATGACAGGAAGTCACACATCTGTCCCTGCAACCGACAAAAAAGTAAGGTGTGCATACTTTGGAATCTGGGTGTCCCTTTGTTGAAGATGAGGAAAATTCTGTAGCCTTACTAATATCTCAAACACAAGATTTTTGATGAAAAAAAAAAATTATGTGTTTACAAATTCCGAATTCTTTATCCCTGCATGGTAGGTGTTGCTTAGCTTGTTCAGTGGGCATTTGGATGACTCCACTTCTTTCACAATCTGCTCTTTGATATAAGGAATGAGCTGGGGGTGGAGGGGTTATTTAGACCTTACTGTTGCCTTTTCCTTTTCCTCTTGCCTCTCACTAACTGTCCCTGGACTCCATTTCTGCCTCAAACTTCCCTGTGGGTATGGGTCCCAATGAAACAATTCTAGATTTAACTATTCTCGTGAGTTCCTGTTAATGAACCCATCACCTGAATTGAACCTGAATGGTTCAATTGTGTGTTTTTCATCCTTTTTAAATTCTGTACGTCCTTAAAGAGTGCTAAATACAGGAGCTGATGATTTACGATTAAGTCCTAGACTTACTAGCTACAAAATCACTGAAACTAAATTAATATTTGAGTCGCAAATGTTTTGCCTCCTCATCTTTAAAGAATAGAGAGGAAATTAAAAATAATCATATATTTCTGGCAATAACAGACTGTGTGTGCTGGAAGCACTAGCTTCATACAAAAGAACCTGCATTGCACAGGCCTTTGCTATCCATGACAAACCTGGGCCATTCTCCCTATTTGTTCTTGTGGAAGTGTGAAATACCCCCTACAGTGTCACATGTTTGAACACCTGGTCCCAGGCCAGTGATGAGTGGTGCTGTCTTGCAGTGTTGTAGGTATTCAAAAGTGAATGTGGTTCATTAGGAATAGGGTTTTAAGGATTCTGGTTTGGTCCTGTTTTTGTTTCTCCTAAATTGAAGCTTACAGACATCTTTTCATATTATGTTGTTGAATTTGTTTCCTTATGACTTAAGAAAAAAACATAAGAAATACACACATACTCAGGGATATGAACATTTATATTCAGAGAGATCCTACAAAAAAAAAAACCAGAAGACATAATATATGTGGAAGTATACAAGAAGAGAGAGAGAGAGAGAGAGAGAGAGAGAGAGAGAGAGAGAGAGAGAGAGAGAGAGAGAGAGGAAGAAAGCCCTGGCTTATCACTTACTATTATGAAACAAAGAATTTCTGAGCACTCCATTCAGTTCCATTGTGTTGGCCATTTACTACTGGGCATGGGATCTACCCTTAAAAGGGTTTGTTTCTCCAATGAGAATCCCTTGGAGAAAACCAATTTTTCAATTGCAAAAGGCTATCAATGGTTGGAGATAGCTTCTGGGTTAAGTATGCGAGGCTTGTGTGCACTTTTTTAATCTCTAGCACCCCAGCTAGTACAGAGCTTTGCAGTCCCTATTTATGCTTCCACAGTCTCTGAACTCATTTGTTTGACAACCCGCTGTTTCTAGAAGGCTTTGACTCCTTGGTGACCACTGATCCCTCTGGCTCTTATACTCTCTCCACCTCCACTTCCTCAGAAACACATGGGCCTAAAGAGGATGAATTTGATGGAGACACCCCTTTTGGGCTGAGCATTCCAAGGTCTCCCAGTCGGTAGGAGAAAGTTTCTCTGCTGACAGTTGAGCAATGCAGAAATCTATGAGTATGAAAGAATGTCATTATGAGTCAGTGTTGCTACATTCCTTTAAGAGAGTAGATACATGTGGTTGTTCACAAGTCCCTGGCCTATCAAGTCTCAGGTTTTTGACAGCATTGGGTATAGTTCCTTCTAATGGAGTGAGTCTTAACCAATAGCAGATATTGTCTAGTTATTCCCATAAGTTTGTACCAGTATTGTACCAGTATATTTTGCAGGCAGGTCATCATTGTATATGGAAGGAAGGGTATGTGGCTGGGTTGGTGTTTACCTTTCTGTTTTGGTGCATGCAGAATACGTTCTTGTAACATAGGATTGAAGGTTTTAGGTAGGCACCAGCTTAAATTATCTGTGTTCAATGAGTTGTATAGAGGTATTTAGCAATAGGGCCTTTCTGTCAGATTGTGGAGAACTGCCAATAGTCTTTACAATAGCCTGGGTTGTTTAGGGGTTCCCATGGGAACTCTTTGGCTAATAATTTGATTAGATGTAACCCAATCCTGAAACTAAAAGTTTCATTTGGTAAAGAGTGATATCCCATTAGAGATCTGTCTCCCTTGTTATCTGGTGATTTGGTTTAGATTGCCTTCATGTATACATATATTTTTGGAAGCTTCTGATATATTAGGCTTCCAAATGACCCCTCAAATGGCCTTTAGTTTTGCTGCTTATTCTCAAATTTTCTCCTTTACTCCCTTTCTTTCCTCCTTTCTTTTGTTTTATTTTCCTGTTCTAACCCCTACAACCTGTCCATCCATAACTATTTATTCTATTTCACTTTCCTAAGGGTATACACACTCAAGTCCTGTGCTCTATGACTAAGCTCTGTGCTTAAATGGATTGTAGCTCAAATATTAATGGCATAAGAGCTCATATCCACATATAAGTGAAAATAGATCATATGCACTCAATGATTGTGTCTCTAGTTCTATCCATTTTCCTGTGAACTTCATGATTTCACTTTTAATGACTGAATAATGTTCTATGTGTAAATGTGCCATATTTCCTTTACCTACTCATGAATTAACAGGCAATCTAGGTTGCTGTTTTTAATGTTCTTGGCCACTCCGACTGGTGTAATATTAAATCTCAGGTAGTTTTAATTTGCATTTTGCTGATGACTTACGATGTTGAACAATTCTTTGAGTGCTTCTCAACCATTCAAGTTTCTTTTGAGAATTCCTATTTAGATCAGTATCTAAATTTTAGTTGGGTTGCTTGTTTGATTATTTGTTTTGCGTACCTGGATTTTTTAGTTCTTTATATATATTTTTATTTACCAGCTACTGAACATGTAACTGGTAAAGATTTCTTACCATTTTATAGGCTGCCACTTTGAATGATGGTGCTTTTTACACACAGAAGCTTATAGAAGCTTATCAACTTCATGAGGTTGCATTTGTTATTGTTTGCATCTGTCTGTGCTATTGTTACTCTCTTTAGAAAATTTTTTTTTTGTGCCAATCTGTTCAAGATTATTCTTTACTTTCTCTTCTGTAAGATTCAATGTATCCAGTTATATCTTGAGGTCTTCGATCCATTTAGAGATAAGTTTTGTGAAGGGTGATAATTATGATCTATGTACATTCTACATGTAATCATCTAGCTTGACCAGCACAATTTGCTGAAGACACCATCTGTACCAGTATGTATTTCTGGCTTCTTTATTAAAATCTCTGATGACGAAGAGAGTGTGAACCTATTTCTGGGACTTCAATTCTATTCCATTGAACAATGTGTCTGTTTCATGTTCAAACACTACGTGTGTTCTTCTGTTACTATAGTTCTGGAGTATGATTTGAGATTGGGGATGGTGATTCCAACATCAGCCCATTTATCACTCAGCTAACCTGGGATTTTTTTTCACTTTCCCATGAGGTTGAAAATTGTCATTTTAATTTTTAATAAAAAATTGTGCTGAAGTTTTCATTGGTATTGTATTGAATCTGTAGATTGCTTTTGATAGTCTAGGCATTTTTACTACATTAATCCTACTGAACCATGAGCATGGACAAACTCTCCATCTTCTAATTCTTTTTCAATTTCTTTTCTGTTCCCAAGGCCTAAAGTACATTTTTTTTTTTTTTTTGTAATTACAGAAGTCTTTCTTGCTTGATTCGAGTCAACTCCAAGATATTTTGTTATTTGGGGACTGTTTGTGAAAGGTTTTGCTTCCCTGATTTCTTTCTCAGTACATTTATTATTTGTATATAGGAAGGCTGGTGATTTTTAAGTGTTAAATTTGTATCCTGATAACCTTGTTGAAAGCTTTTATCAGCTTTAGGAATTCCCTGGTGAAATTTCTAAGTCACTTATGTATGCTATCATTCATCTGCTAATAAAGAAACTTTGACTTCTTCACTTATTTGCAACCCCTTTATTTATTTATTTATTTACTTATTTATTTATTTTTCAGTTCTCTTCTTGGTCTAGCTAAGACTTCGAGTACTATGTTGAATAGGTATGGAGAGTACTAGGGAACATGGGTCAGGAGAATTATTATAAGTTGGAATCCTAAAATAAATGATCCTAGGATATCTTGGGTTACAGAATGAGACCTCTCCAAAATAATAATAATAATAATAATAATAATAATAATAATAATAATAATAGGAAAAAAGGGAAGAGGAAGAGAAGGATGAAGAGGGACAACACGGGGCTGTGCTAGTTATTTTGTTACTGTGACAAAACACCATGACAAAGACAACTTATAGAAGAAAACTTTTAATTGTCTTATGGCTTCAAATGGTTAGACCCATGATGGTAGAAAGAAGGTATATGGCAGAAAAACTGAGAACACACACCTGGTCGTGAAAGCAAGAGACAGAGAGAACACACTAAGAATAGTGATAGTCTTTTCAAACCTCAAAGCCTGCCCTCCAAGTGACATACCTCCTCCAACAAAGCCACATCTCCTAATCCTTTCCAAAGCAATCTAGCAACTGGGGCCAAGTATTCACGCAGATGAGCCTGTGGGAGCCATTCTCCTTGGAACCATTACAGTGACTATGGCCACAACATGGGGCCTAGGAGAGATGATGCAGGCAATACTGTTCAACTCTTGGGCCTCTAAACTGAGTGCTCCCTGCCCTTGACGCTGCTGGCTCTGGTGTCTTAGACCTAGTTCCCACAGAAAATGAGTCAGAGCCTTACCTCTTCCCCTCCTCCCCACTTTGTGCCAGAAAAATCTCTGCTTATAAAACTCAGCTCGAATGGCACCTCTTCCAGGAAGCCATTCTAACTACTCGTTTCATTTTTTTGAAATGCCTTCTTAAGATGAGGCTGTAGGCAAGCTTGTAAGGTATTCCCTTAATTATTGAAAGATGATGAGGACCCAGCCCATTATGCATGGTTTCATCCCCTGGCTGGTGATCCCTGGGTATACAAAAAAGCACACTTAGCAAGTACCCAGGAGCAAGCCAACAAGCAGCACTCCTCCGTGTCCTCTTCATCAACACCTGCCTCCAGGTAGCTGCTTTTCTTGACTTCCTATCCTGACTTCCTTTAATGATCAACTGTTATAAGGAAGTATAAGCTGAATAAACCATTTCCTCCCCAAGTTGCTTTAGCCATGGAGTTTCATCACAATAGTAACCCTAACTAACACAAGATGCTTTGAGTTTCCCTCCACTAAAGTTGACTTTGGCTATGATATTGCTGAAATTTGCCTTTAATATGTTGAAGTGTGACTCTTTTATTCCTAATATCTCCTGGACCTTTACCATGAAGAATTGTTAGATTCTGCCAAAGGCCTTTCTTACATTTGATGAACATGTAGATTTTGTCTTTTTGGCTGTTTATTATGGTGGATTACATTTTCTGATATATATGTATTGAATCATCATCCCTGCATCTCTGGGATGAAGTTTATGTAATATCCCTGTAATGTATTCTTGGATTCAGTTTACAAGCATTTTATTGAATATTTTTGTATCTATGTTAATAAGAGAAATTGGTCTATAAATCTGTTTGATCTTTATGTGATTTATGTACAAGATTATCTTGTAAAAAGAATTTGACAGCATTCCTTCTGTTCTATTATGTGGAATAATTTGAGCAGTATTGGTTCTAGCTCTTTGAAGTCAGGTAGAATTCTAAGCTAAAATAAACTGGTCTTGTGCTTTTTTGTTGTTGATAGGAGTGGTGGTACATTTAATTAGTGCTTCTATACATGTATCGTTATTTTGTTTGATAAGAAACAAATATCAAGATGGAATTAGACCGATTAACGAGGCAAAGCTATTGAAACCAGTGGGAAAGATATATGAGAGACAATGTGGGAATGCAAGCTTGGAGCATGTGAAAGAAAGAAACACAGAAAAAAAAAAAAAAAAGGTGAACTTAGAAGCAAGTCACTCACCAACAGAGTTTTGATTTCACTTCAGTCAGGTCAATTTGCTTAAATCAAATGAGTAGATCAGAGGTAAACTCTACTGATTTAATCAGAGTACATGACCTCTTCATTTCTTGTTTTGACATCCTGCCCAGGGAGATAGAACCTTTGGGAAATGATTAGCTAGTGCTGCCCGAATGAGTGAGAACAGTGCTTAAATCAACACAAAACTCCATCTCCATTCTACCATATGTCAGCATAGGTTAGAGACATGACCATTGACCTAGAAAGTGTGCCTTTTTCTTTAGTTGGCTACAAATCTCTTGCCATTCCCTTCCCAAAGTTGTGAGAAGTGAATGTTTCTGTTAAGAATGCACCCAGATTATAATATTATGTTATATCACTGCATATTAACTAGTATTGTTATTTGTCCAGTGGCATTTTAGATGCAATGGAGAAAATGAACTCAACTCCAAAAGAATTTGGAGCCTTAGTATTTTGCAGTTTTCATACTGTTTTACTCATCGCTCTATTCAACCTACTCAGTTCCTTATTTTGATACATTCAAGGGCCCTAGCACTGTAACCTTGTAGTTAGTTACCCATACAATACAATAATACAATAGTTAAGCTACGTAGCAGTCTACTTCCAGACCAAAAATAATAATAATAATAAAATGAAATAAAAAAATTTTATGGGAAATGAGTTAGTATTTTACTTCTCTCTTAATTTTAATTTTTAATACTTTATTGGGGACACACATGGCTCAGTGCCTGTATGGGTCCTCAGAATGGAACTTAGGTCTTCAAGCTTAGTGCCAGTTCCTTTACCCATGGAGCCATTTCAAAATCCCTATTTTGTTTTCTTTTAATGAGTGAGTGGATTATGGTTTGAAATGTAAGTCGTAGCTAATTAGGTATGAAGGAGATTATCTAAGCAATAAAAACACGGTTTGCTTATTTATTAACAGAAAGCAATTTATTATAAAATTTGGGGGTGAAAATCAACAGAAGTTGATTATGATTCTCTAGGCTGGTGGCTTAGTAGCATAACTTCCCTCAACTTCTGTACATGTGAGTCAAAAAGGCCCTTTAGTAGACAGTTTAAATTATTTCATTTAGTTGCTTAATTATTGAGTATCAGAAAGATTTTAGCTGTCGTTTGGATGACCCTTCTAACACTTGCTTGGTCTCCCTTTTTATCATAGTACCTGGAATGTATGTCAGAGCCATGCCTACATCTGAGGTAGGAGTGAATGCATGCAAATAGGCTTGAGTATGAAGAATCACAGGTCACAAGAATGGGTGAGCACCAATTTCTGCCTCCAACACTCTGGAATGTTATTCATTAGAATTAGTTTCCCCTGACTTGAAGATATATGACTAGCCTCTTTTTCTTTCCCAACGTTTTTAAGCTTTAATTATTTGTACAAACTGAGTCATAATATTAACTGTGAGAGTCTATACTGGTACACTCTGAAAGAACAAAAATAAATGAAAGATAGGATTTTGTTTCTCATAATAGGAAGATTATTATACAGAAATTATAATAAAGTGGTGACACACTTTTGGTCTTTTTAAGGTTCACTTCCCATTCCCTTCACCACGTCCTACCTATCCTTCAAATCCCTCTCATGACCCACTTCTTAAGTTGTACCCTCTTTTGCTTTGATTATATTTGTTATATACAGGGGTGTACAACAAACTGTATTTAAATACAATTTTATAAATCTTTTGTTTCTTTTTGTACATATTGTTTCTTTTTAAAATTATGTCACATATTTATTTTTTTGTTTTAAGGTTGACCACTCTGAATTGAACAATCAATAAGGATAAGACTTTGAACAAAATTTTTTGAACAATGATATTTTATTGCAAACTACTAAATATAGAATTATATAAAATACTTTTTAAATACTATTACAATTTTCATTATACAATTTTATAGTAGAGTCTTTTAACTATCAGTCAAGAGGGTTTCAGCCAAATAATACTGATTTAAAGTGTCTATAGTAGGCAACACACACACACACACATACATACATACATTTTTGCCATGTGTGTATGTATTGTTCCTAGAGAATCTAATGGTACATTTACAACCTTAATTTAGTTGATTTTGTTCAAACTTGTGACAACTAGAAATTATATTTTTAAAAGAAGCTATAATTAAAATAAAGAATGAAAAATACAAGAGATTTGAGAGATGGCTCAGCAATAAGAGAATATACCACTCTAGTAGAACCATGTGTTCATTTCCTAGCACTTGTGTCTGGCAACTAATCAATATCTCTAACTCCAACTCCAGAAAAAGGATGCCTCTGGCTTCCATAGGCAATTGAATTGGTAGGTTGTATGCAGAAAAATGCATATTATTAACAATAATAAATGTAATTATTCTTAAAAAAGAGAAGAAATGCTAGATTGAACACTTTAAGAGTTGTGGTAGTTTTTTTCTCTGTTCTTCTTTCTTAGGAGCAGTCAGTCATATATGGAGAGCACAGGGAATCAAAGTATGGAATGCACTGAGAAAAAACTTTGGCTAATCATTTAAGTACTCAAAAATTGGTAGTATAAATATGGAGAAACTGAGCTAGCTAGAGAAATTCTTTGTATGCTTAGGTGTTCAGATTTAACGAAAGCAGGCCCTGGGATATCTTCTGTGTTTAGAAATATATGCTATGCCTAAGAGTGGGATTGCCAGGTCCTGTGGTAGATTGATTCCAAATTTCCGGATGACCTGCTATACTGATCTCCAAAATATCTATACAAGTTTGCACTCCCACCAGCAGTGGAGGAGTGTTCCCCTTTCTCCACATCCTATCCAGCATGAGTTATCATTGGTGTTTCTAATTTTAGCCATTCTGGCAGGAGTAAGATGGTATCTCAAAGTTGTTTTGATTTGCATTTCCCTGATAGCTAAGGATGTTGAGCACTTTCTTAAGTGTCTTTCAGCCTTTCCAGATGCAGAGAGAGGGGACAAGACTAGGTGGCAGAAACACATAGAGACAGCTTACCAGAGCAAGGAGGAGCTAATGGGCCCCCAGACTGATAGCTGGAATCCAGCATGGGGTTGACTCAGACCCCTGAATATGTGTCTCAGATAGAAGGACTGAGCAGTCTAAGGTACCAGAGACAGTGGTACCAGGATGTATTCCTGATACACAAAAGGACTTTGAGGGCACATCCCCCATGGAGGGATACTCCCTTAACCTAGAAACAGGAGAAAAGTCCTAGTCCTTAATCCAAATGACTTGACAGATTTAGATGACCATTCCTGGAGGGTATCACCCTACATGTGGAGTTGGGTGGATGGGAGGGGAGGGTGGTTGGGGTGAATATGAGGGAGGGAGAAAGGGAAAGAGGGAGGGAGAGAGGCAGAGGGAACTGGGATCGATATGCAAAATAAAAATAAAAGAAATAAATTAAAATGAAAAAGAGAAATATATGCTAAATAAGAAAGACAAAACATTAGTTGATTCATGTTTTTTCTTGAGTCACAGAAAACCAGTTTAATAGTTATGATTCTCTGGGACTTGTTTGTCTTTTACTACTAAGAAATAAGAACTACTTTTAGCTCTGAAAGGTTGTGTCCTCAGGATTTATATTGCTGTTTGATTTATAGAATGTAGCAACAGCATTTTTTTGATGAACAAATGGCTTTAAATTGATCTTATGATACAGTATAGAAGATGTCTCCAAACGCAAGACTCATGTGGTGAAAAAACATACAAGTAATGTCTACATGATTGATTAGATAGGGACTCAGGCCCTTCTAGGAACTAAAATATCTCACCCAATATCAATTGAAATGTAACTAAGCATTCAGAAATATAAGACTGGATCTCATTTTTCAGCAGTTCAAAAATATGATATTTCCCTCTAACTATAAATAATTTATAAAAAATAATTAAGCAAGTCATTTCATCTGATATTAAATGGAACTGTGTAAAAAGTCTTAATTAATTGTGTTTCGATCTTTATTTTGTAATGATACTAGGAAATGTAACAGTCCTGTTTGCAATATACCAAAATATAAGAGCAACTTTTTAACACTATAGCTATGCTTAATAGTGAAACAAAACAGCTTGAATATAAAACATATTTCAAGAGATTACATAATTGTATGTCTGTCCATCTATTGTAAATGTGCAAAGCACAGCTTAGTACCCTTTTTGTAACTCCATGACCAATTTCTCCAGATATAAAAAAAGTCACCAAATATGTAAGTATTTCATTGATGTATCTTTCAAAGGCCAAAAATAACTGCAAAAGATCACCATGACAGTGTTTGTAGGATCAATCTAAAACTCTCTGATAAACCAATCAGTTCACTCAGTATGCAACTTCAACTCTAGTGGAACATGTTTAAATATAATTAGATCCTCTTAAAGGCATAATCCCCAAATAATCCTCCAGTGTCATTTCTTTCAAATTATTAGAGCATTTGAAAGATTATATATCATAATGAATTACCTTCAAATTTTGAATCTTAATTTTAGTATTAATACTTCACATAGTATTATTGGCAAGCAAAAGAATGAGACCTCGGAGAAAGACAGTTATCAAGTTGGCAACTAGAGTTAGACTGTGGAGATAATTGTTTATTGGCTATTTTCAATTCTGCAGTAACATATACAAGTATGTACACTGGTAGAATATATAATATTTGTCAATGTTAATGTATTTGTGAATTGTTCCAGCTGAGCTTTCTATTACTAATAGCATCAGTTAAGTTAAAACTAGCTTCAGAGATAAGAGGTCCAGTTTCAGACAAAATGAAGCAAACTCTCTTTATCTTAGTTGTTTTCCAACAGCTAAGTAAAATTGGGCAGATGACAAGGTGTGAAAATTTTTATGAGCAGAAAAGAGGATGATTTGATGAACAGCATGGTACCGTAATTATCCTTTTGCTTCTCATACACTGTTGGAATAGGTTCTAGAGGATCTGGGAAAGTCAATAGATATAGGCAAAACAGACTTGGCAATGACCTCCTTCTGTCATGGAACTAGGATTAATGTGGTCTAAATAAATAACTCTTTCCTTACCAACATAGCCAGAGAATGGTTTTAGCATTGTGTCACACCACTGCCATTTCCTCTCCTCCAAACCCCCATTGTATTAGCAGAGACCAGATGGAGAGTTTGCCTTTCATTTTCAATGGGAAAAGAAGGGAGCATTCTACTTTACCAAGTGACTTAGTGAACCTTCTTATATTATAGCCTTACTCAGCCTCTGCAGGTGGCATTCAATAACCCCAGTTATGATAGTTTTACTGAAAGGCCATTGGGGAAAGTGGATGTTACTCTGCACTGACAAAAGAAATTCACAGATTTCATTCCTCCCATCATAAGAAATAGTTTGAGAAAGGAGCCTATGAAGGTCATTTTTCAAATCTTTGTATGCCTGGTTACCTGAGCATGCCACAGGAGAAACTCCTCATGTTTAACAGGTAACAGAATTGAGAGCTGAGCTAAAGTGTAGAGAAAACATCAGTTGCCTCAGGCTTCAACAAAAGGAAAGAAAAGCATAACAGAAGCATAAAGAATGAAAACTGCATTATCATTGGAATAACAAAAGGAGTCCAGAACATCTTGGATACATAATCTCATAATGTAAATTTTAAATGCTTAGTATTCATTAAAAATCACTTCACTCTCCACAAGTAGGATGAGTGTGCTGGAATAAGAAAATATGATTACTAGACACCCAACCCTTAGAGAGTTACCTGACAAGGACTATTATAGAACTATCTAAAGATTTTTCAATGTAAAATTATAAATTTTAGCTATGAAACAAGAGGTAAAATATAAAATTCATCAAAATATAAGAAAAGGAAAAGAAAGAATTAATTGGAAATTATATAATAGAAAATAAAACCAAGACAAATGTCTCAATGGGGCTGCACAATGGCAGAACAGACATAAAAGAAAAAGGAATCAATGACTATGGAGACCATTCAACAAATCACCAATGATAACAAAGGAAAAAGTACACAGAATGAGGACAGATCTTCAGGAACAAACACCTGAATTTTGTGTCATCTGTATCAGGAAGAAGAGGAGAAAGGATACCAACATGAAAAAGTATTTAATGAAGCATCAGCTACATTTGCATGAAGGATAAATTTACATATTAAAGAAGATGAATAAATCCCAAACAGAATAAATTTATAGCAGTCTTCTCCCAGGCACTCTACAATTAGGTTTTTGAGAAGAAGCAGGCTATCTTGAAAACATCTAAAAGAATCAGACACCACATGTACAAGCCAACAGGGATTCCATAAAAGTCTAGCTTATATCTGAAACCATGAAGGCCTCTGTGCAGCTTAACCCACATCCACACAACTTGCATACACCACTAATGCAGATAGCTTCTCAACACACACCTAGCTAAAGAAATAATGTAAACACTTACTCCTTCACTTTTTCATTTACATGCCAAAACTGTTGTGTGACTACTGAATATTTGAGATGGGCTAGACCAAATGCTGGCATATCTTAAGTAAAAATAAAAGTACTCCATGAAGAAATTTATAAGTTATCATATAAATGTTGTTAATCCCATGTTGACATGCTAAGACCATGGACACATATCAAATATGTTCTTCAAAGGCTATTTCCCATACTTACTTTGACCTGTTATAATGTGGTTCCTGAAATAGTTTAAATAATGTATGTGGCTGCCCTCTGTGGCTTGCATGATGTGTCCATTGTAAAGTATTGACCCAAAAGATTTTGAACAATCACAGTTTATTTTTTAAAGAGAAACTATTAGAAGACCACTTTCACTAAGCAAAATTAAAACTAGTAGCATCATGCAAAATACAGATTTTACAAAATGTCAAAATCCTTTTCATATTTGAATATTATAAAATTTTAGGGATATAGTTTCAGAATAGTATGTTAGGAGAGTGATTGTTCATGAAGCATATAAAGTACCCTATGCTACATGTATTATTCAGGTGACTAAGTATGTAAAATACAGGTCTTGGCTATTTGCTTCATTATTGGCAGTTTTTTAATTAAAAGTGTTAGGGAAATCTCTAAAGGAACAGGATTAACATTCATCGCTTTAAGCCACTGGAAGAATAATAAAAATAAAGAAAATGAAAAAGCTTTGTTAATACAAGAAAAATAAAAGATAAATATATAAGTAACAAAGGGAAAAGGGATTACAAATACAAATTATTTATTAAAATGATTATAAATAGGAAAATATGAATCAAAATATAGACATGAAATGATAGAACAAATAAGCTTACATTTAAAAGAGGGCATATTGAACAGAAGCATGGACAAACATGATTTCCACTTAAAAATCCAAGAGATCTGATCGCTGATGTGTTATCTTCCTTATTAAATCAAAAAAGAAAAACAAAAGAATAAAGCCTGACAAGGAAAGTAGACTTAAACAGTATTGATAAAGGACAAAACTTATCCAAGTTCAACATGTACAATTTAACGGAAAATGAAATAGACTTAGGAAACAATTGTCTCTCAGCATTGAGACAGGTTCACACAGTTGTTCTCCTGCTACTTAGTCAGAAGATATTGCTGGAAAGGGAACTGAAGTGGGGCAAAAATGTCCACTTCCTCAGATAAGACCCAGCTGCCATATTTGAATCAGATGGCAAACTGCTACCAAATAAATCCTATGTGCATCTCTGTGTTACTAGTTTGGCTTACCTTATTGCGGTTTAATAAGGATCAGGATAAACAAATAGGCCAAATAGATGTTTATTTAGGGAGAAATAACTTACAACCTACACAGATGAACACCAGCAAGTTCTACCAGATGCTCTCCTCTCCACGTCCTACCAGCAAGAGAGCTCTCCCTGGCTACTCCTCAAACCTCCTTCCACAGGTAACGTCTGACCCTAGCTCTACCACAAGGCTTGGTCAGTTCCACAGAAGGAGACAAAGTGAATATCCCACTACAATTCCCCTTTTATTCTAAAGAAATGATTTAGGTTTGATACAAAACTATATACAAAACAGTGAATAACAATTGTGCTCTAAGAAAAGGAAAATTGAGAACAAAACGACCTACATATCTAGTCCTAAGGTGAGGGCATAACGGAGTTTACAATAGAGTTGTCCTAAGTTGGAAAACTTCAGTCTAGTACCTAATATATCTAACAAGGAAGAGAGAATAATAGTTGTGATAGTTTAATCTCCAACCTCATCAAGACCTGAGAAGGAAAATAATGATACTAGTGTAGACAGGAAGTGCAGATGGGCAACTTCCAGAAGGTGCAGCAAGGACAGAAACAGCAAGCTACCTGAACAGTTACCCAAGGTCTCTGAGCAATGTTGGTACACCCAGATTTGGCTAAGGCCAAGAGTACTTGACAGACCACAACAAAAGCAGGGAGGTAGAAAGGCTGTCTTACCCTGATGTGGCAATGTTCAGCAGTCTTCTATATTTGTCTCCTGCAAGCACATAGGACTGCATGTCCAAATCAGTGGTCAAGGTGGGGGCAGTTCTTTGCCCAAGAGGCCATTAGCTAAGGTGAGAATGCAGGAGCAACAACAGTGTCCAACATATTTTCGGGAAAGTGCACGGTGTTGTCAGGAGCAACAGTGTCTCATGTCAAGGGAGTACTAATATTAAAACATTAAATGCCATGTTCTGCATGTCTATGAAGTGATTGAAGATTAAGCATCTATGTCTGACTAATCTCATATGTAAACATCAGTGAAGATAATCTGTAATAGTCAGGAACTTAGCTAAAAAACTGAATGAAACTTTCCTGAGTAAATCAGGGACAAATACCTAAACAATAAAACTATGTACATATACATACATATAAATCCCTAAAATAGAGGTAGAGTAGAAATGTCTAGACAAGAGGTAGAACTAAAAAGGGCAGCAAGATAAATATCCCAAATTGAATACAAGAAAAGTATACATACATATATAGAATATGGCAAGAATAAATATGCATAAATTGTATCAATATACGAAATGTCTTGACATAAGTAAAGTATAAATACATAGAATATGGTAAAAATAATGTGCATAAAACATCATAAGTAGAAATATTTCACACAATACACCAAAATATAATATACAATTCTTCCAGGTAAGGAATATAAACTTATTTTACATAGCTTAAAACAAATAAGAATATATAACAATGTAATGAGTACGGTTTTTCCGCATGCTGCTGTTGGTCTTGTATGGCAGATGTACCAGCCCCAAATAACACAGAGACTCTGTATTCGATATAATCTGTTGGCCTGGTTACTACTTTCTTTTTTTTTTTTTTTTTTAATGCATATAGAGTATTTTTTATTTAATTTTATATAACAAAGTCCAATTAAATGAAAACAAACATTTATACACAATATTTGGGAATTTGGGCGTCATTCTTTCCAAACTACTTCCTGCTGGTAAGGGGCGCTGTCTTGGGGGATTCGAAGAAGATTCAGATATCCTAGCTGTAGTCTGTAGGGCTGTTTTGTCCAGCTGTTTGGAATGTAGGATCAGCTTGTACTCTGTTTCAGGCGGTCTGGTGTGATCAAACCACATTAGTCTGGAAGGAATCCACATCTTTTCATTTTCTGTGGAAACAAAAATAGAAATACTTTTCCCCAGTAACTTGTTCTTCAACTTAAATTTTGGAGTCAAAGCGTTTTTTTTTTTTTTTTTATTATTATTATTATTATTATTTTACATGTCGATCCTAGTTCCCTCTCCCTCCCTCCCTCCCTCCCCCTAAGCCCTCCCTCCCTCCTTCCCTACCTTTTGCCCTCTCTACCCCTCTCCCATGCACTCTAAACACCCTCCCCTCCCAACCCCCCACCACAATACAATATGTAGGGGAATGCCATCCAGTTGGGGTCATGTAGATCTGACAGGTCCTGTGAAGTAGGGACTAGGGCTTCTCTCCTATCTCTAGAATAAGGCAGTTATCCCTCCATGGGGGATATGTTTGCAAAGTCCTTTTGTGCACCAGGGATACATCCTGGCTCCACTGTCTGAGGTCTCTTAGACTGCTCAGACCTTCTGGCTGAGACCCATATTCAGGGGGGGTCCGAGTCAGACCCCTGTTGGCTTCCCAGCTATCAGTCTAGTGGCCCTTAGCTCCTCCTTGTTCAGGTAAGCTGTCTCTATGTACTTCTACCGCATGGTCTTGTCCTCTCCATCTGCTTCTGGGTTCTAGTTTGACTCAGTGTTTATGTATGGGTGTTTGCTCCTGTTTTCAACAGGCATTAGTTGAGGACTCCATGGAGAAGTTAGTTGTTGATCTCACTCTCCGGGAAGGGCATTTATGATAGCCTTTCCACGGAAGCTGAGATTGTTAGTTGGGAGCAGTCTTGTAGTTCCCTCGACCTTTCTTTGTGTTCAACTTTATCTTCAAACCAATATTGGCTCCCTCTTTTATGTTCTCTCTCTCTGTCTCTGTCTCTCTCTCTCTTTCCTATTTTCCATTCCTAACCAGGCTCAATCCTCCTGGTCGCACATGCCTTCCTCTCCTCCCTCTCATTTTCTCCTACTTCTCTCTCCATTAGCTGTCCTCCCCCACTATACCTGAGGTCTGGGGGACTTGTCCCTTCCCAGTTCTGTGAGGGACTTTATATGAATCTCTTAGAATACAACTTGTATCCTAGTTCCTCTGGTGATGTGAATTATAGGCTGGTGATCATTTGATCTAGGTCTAAAATCCATATATGAGTGAGTACATACTGTGTTCCTCTTTTTGTGACTGGGTTACCTCATTCAGGATGGTTTCTTCAAGTGCCATCCACTTGCCTGCGAATTTCAAGATACCATTATTTTTTTCTGCAGAGTAGTATTCCATTGTGTAGATGTGCCACATCTTCATTAACCATTCTTCAATTGAAGGGCATCTAGGTTGCTTCCAGGTTCTTGCTATTACAAATAGTGCTGCTATGAACATAGTTGAACAGATGTCTTTGTTGCATTGATGTGAATCCTTTGGGCATATGCCTAAGAGGGGGATTGCCGGGTCCTGTGGTAAACTAATTCCCATTTTCCTGAGGAACCGCCATACTGATCTCCAAAGTGGCTGTATGAGTTTGCACTCCCACCAGCAGTGGAGGAGTGTTCCACTTTCTCCACATCCTCTCCAACATAAGTCATCACTGGTGTTTCTAATTTTAGCCATTCTGGCAGGGGTAAGATGGTATCTCAAAGTTGTTTTGATTTGCATTTCCCTGATAGCTAAGGATGTGGAGCATTTTCTTAAGTGTCTTTCAGCCTTTTTGATTTCCTCCATTGAGAATTCTTTCTTCAGTTCTGTACCCCATTTTTTAATAGGGTTATTTGGTGTTTTGTTGACTAGTTTCTTGAGTTACTACTTTCTTATCAGCTAGCTCTGTCTTAAGTATTAACCCATTTCTGCTAATCTATGTATTTCCACGTGATCTTCTTACCCGGAGCCGGCTGCCTCATACTGCTTTCTCCCGACTCTCCATCTTGGCTCTCCATCCTGACTCCTCCTTACTACTTCCTCTTTCCTTCTTTTCTCCTAGTCCCTCCTATCTTCCTTTCCTATTGGCCAACAGTGCTTTATTCATTAATCAGTATAAGAAACATATACAGAATGGCATCTCCCATCATCTCCTCTTTTCTGTCTAAATAAAAAGAAGGGTTTTAAGCTTAACATAGCAAAATATATAACACAACAGATATCAAATAAGCATCACAGTTAACAATATTTAGTCCATTAACATTTAGCAAGACTAAAAGAAACTATTCTATCATCTATCCTATATTTGTGAGTCAAAAGTCCTATATGTAACTTACCTTTAATCCTAACTAAGGGAAACTATAACCATAACTAACTGTCTTCAACTCCTTCAAAGACCACAGAAGGATAATATATAAGTTTTAGAAATGACAGAGACAACTCACTGCCTGGTCACCTGAAGTACTTTTGTAATCTTCCATCTTCAGCCCATAGGCCATAGTGTGTCTGGCAGACTCTTCAGCAATGCAGGAAACTTTAATCTGTCTTCTTTTATTGGCAGCTTGTCCGTCATTTTTCTCTGTGTCCTGCAGACTGTCTAGCAGACTCTTCCATGAAGCAGGAACTCTGTAGCAATGTCCATCTTGAATCAGCAGTCACTTTTGTGTGGGTCCTGCATGTTCAGTTTATACATGAAACAGTCCAGACAAGAGCAGTATCTTGTCCAAATGGCTAGTCTTGCTATATTGGAAGCAAACTCTATAACGAGTTTCTTCAATGTCCATCTTCCTTTCTGAAGCAGGTGATGTTGACAGGAACAATTATGTCTCATTGTCAAGAAAAACCCTAAACAATTTTAAATGCAATATTCTGTATGTATTTGAAAGGTTTGAAGAATGCCTATTCATCTCAAACACATCTCTGTATATCTAGAAATCCTAACTCACCTAGCTATAAGTTTTGACTATTATAGGTAACTATCTAAAATCTGTACTAAATTATACATTACATTTTTAAATGAGCTATATAAACACAATACATAAACAAGAAGAGAAATATACATATCACAACATTGACCTTAAATTGTATCAATAAATGAAAATCCATTCCAAAACTAAATATTCATATCTATACCATAATCCCCTTTTTACCTTTAAAAAGAATTGGCTGTGATCATTAACCATTTATAACCAAGTCCATTTAAATGAAAACAAACATTTATAAACAATATTTGGGAATTTGGGCATCATTCTTTCCAAACTACTTCCTGCTGACAGGGGGCACTGTCATGGGGGATTCTAAGAAGACACAGAAATCCTGGCTGTAGTCTGCAAGGCTGCTTTGTTCAGCTGTTTTGAATGTAGGATCACCAGTGACTCTGTTTCAGGGGGCCTGGCTTGATCAAAACACATTAGACTGCAAGGAATCCACAGCTTTTTATTTTCTGTGGGAACAAAAATAGAAATCCTTCTCCCGAGTAACTTGTACTTAGACTTAAATTTTTGAGTCAAAGCATTTTTAAAATATATAAATTGAATTAATTCAGCAACATTTGTTTTAGTAGTTGTTTCCTCAGCAGTTAAACAATACAAAGACGATATAATACCATACAGTAACCAGTTTCTCTCTGAGCTTTCCATCTTTAATTGGCTTTATTATTACTCTCTTCCTTCTATTTTTTCATTTTTTTGAAACAGAGTATCTCCGTGTAACTTTTATCTGTCCTGAAATTCACTCTGCATACCAGGTTTACTTTGCAAATCACATAGATCTGCTTGCCTCTGTCTCCCCAGTGCTGGGATTAAAGGTGTGTGCTACCACACCCAGCTGTTCTCTGTCTTTTTAAAACCATTTTTTCTCAAGCCTACGTATTTTTTTAAAACATACTGTAAACCTTAAGAGGTTTTTCTTAATATGAATCTGTCTTTACTGTAAATCTTTATCTTTTTCTGGCCACGAGTCTTTTATCAGGTAAACAGCAACATTGCTAAAATGAAAGTCTTTGTTGTTTCTGCCATGGTTTATAAAAGATGGAGGCGGCTATTTTACCGCAAGCACTTAATAAAAGATGGAGGCGGCTATTTTACCGCAAGCACTGAAAGCTGCGCTCACTGCCTTGGCCTGCATGCTGCCAGCCTGGAGATGTGGTCAGTGCCATTGCCATCTCTCATACTCACCAATAAATTGTTAGCAGAGTTTCTTAAAAGTCATGCAGTTTATTGCCGCTTATGCTGAGTCAGGAACCTTCCCTTAAAGGAGCTGCGCGAATATCTGTTTGTCTCTCGCAAAGCAGAGTTTAACCAAGAAAAGTATTGCTAACAAGAAACCTTGCTTGTCTCTGTTCTTTTGTTTCTAAAACCATTTTTTAAGCTTTTGTTAAATTTTAAGTGGAAGTTCTTATTAGCCACGTTGGGCGCCATTTGTAACGAGTATGGTTTTCCACCTGCCCCCGATGGTCTTGTCCTGCTGCCGCGCCAGCCCCAAATAACACACAGAGACTCTGTATTTGATATTATACTGTTGGCCAGGTATTAGTTTCTTATTGGCTAGCTTTGCCTTAGTTATTAACCCATTTGTGTTAATCTACCGGGAGCCAGCTGCAGCATACTGCTCTCTCCGGGCTCTCCATCTTGACTCCTCCTCTTTACTTCCTATTTCCTCCTTGTCTCCTAGTCCCTCCTATCTTCCTTTCCTATTGGCCAACAGTGCTTTATTATTAACCAGTATGAGAAACATATATACATAATGGCATCTCCCATCATAACAATGTAAGCTGTACAATACTATTATCTCACTCTTACTCAATAATTCACAAGAAAATAGGCTAATCTACATACATCCCATCTAAACCATATTTTTCCCAGCCATACCCTATTCCTGTCTAAAAGATAAACCCGAGTCTACACATCACCTTCCATACCCGACTCTTAGTAACAAAAAACAACCCAAAGAAGATGAATATTATCCCCAATTTCCAAGGCTAGGGAAAGGGCATCGTTATCTTAAGGTTACTTCCTGCGAAAATTGGACAATGATTTCTCCATGGGATCCTGTAGGAAGAAAATTTTTAGCAATTAAATTTCTCAACAGAAATGGCTGTGACATATGTAGCTAATCACTGTGTGGCAGAAAATGCTTGACTGTAGATCTATTTGAAACTTTGGCAAGGGTGTTATAAGAAGTTGCACCATTACAGCTAGCTGTAAGAAACAGGTTTTTCCACCTGCCACAGGTCTTGTCCGCCACCACGCCAGCCACAATTAACACACTGAGACTCTGTATTCCATGTAATGCTGCTGGCCTGGTACTAGTTTCTTATCGGCTAGCTCTGTCTTAAGTATTAACCCATTTCTGTTAATCTACTTATTTCCACATGATTTCATTTTACTGGGGAGTCGGCTGGCATCCTGCTCTCTCCAGAATCTCCATTGACTCCTCATTACTACTTCCTCTTTGCTCTTCGTCTCCTAGTCCCACCTATCTTGTTTTCCTATTGGCCAACAGTGCTTTATTCATTAGCCAGTATTGGAAACATATTTAAGAATGACACCTCCCATCATCGCCTCTTTTCTACCTAAAACAAAAAGAAGGGTTTTAACATTAGCATCACAAAATATATAACAAAACAGTTATCAAGTAAGAATCACAGTTAACAATATTTAGTCCATTAAAATTTAGCAAGATTTAAGAAAATATTCCATCATCTATTCTATCTTTGTGAGTCTAAAGTCCTATATGTAACTTATCATTAAGACTAACTAAGGAAAACTATAACCATAATTACCTGTCTTCAACTCCATCTAAGAACACAGAAGGATAATATATAAACTCTATAAATGACAGAGACAGTTCACTGCCTGGTCAGTCACCAAAGTTCTTCTGTAATCTTCCATCTTCAGCCCATAGGCCATAGTGTGTCTGGAAGATTCTTCATCAAAGCAGGAAACTTTAAACTGTCTTCTTGTATTGGCAGTTTGCCAGTCACTTTTCTCTGTGTCCTGCAGTCTGTCTGGCAGACTCTTCCATGAAGCAGGAACTCTGTAGCAATGTCCATCTTGAATCAGTAGTCACTTTCCTGTGGGTTCTGCATGTCCAGTTTATACAGCATAAAGTCAAACAGTCTAGACAAGAGTAGCATCTTGTCCAAATAGCCAGTCTTGCCATACTGGAAGTAAACTTCATAATGCATTTTTTTGATGTCCATCTTCCTTTTTGATATAGGTGGTGTTGCCAGGAGCATTCATGTCTCACTGTCAAGAAAAACCTTAAACCATTTAAAATGCCATATTCTGTAGGTCTTTGAAAGGTTTGAAAAATGCCTATTCATCTCTAATATATCTCTGCATATCCTGAAAAACCTACCTAACTTAAATCTAAGCTTTGACTATCATAGGTAATTAGCCATAATCTTTACTACATTATACATTACATTTCTAAATGAGCTATATAAACACAATACCTGAACAAAAGGAGAAATATGCACATCATAAAATTGACCTTAAGTTGTATAAATAAATGAAAATCCATTCCAAAACAAAATAATCATATCTATACCATAATTCCCTTTTTACCTTTAAAATGAGATTGGTTGTGTGATGGGAGATGTCATTCTGTATATGTTTCTCATACTGGTTAATAAATAAAGCACTGTTGGCCAATAGGAAAGGAAGATAGGAGGGACTAGGAGACAAGGAGGAAAAGGAAGTAGTAAGGAGGAGTCAAGATGGAGAGCCTGGAGAGAACAGAACTGCCATTCCTCCGCTCTTGGTAAGACCACGTGGAAATACATAGAAATGGGTTAATAATTAAGATAGAGCTAGCCGATGAGAGAGTAGTAACTGGCAACAGTATAATATCAAATACAGAGTCTCCGTGTGCATTAATTGGGGCAGGCGCGGCGGCAGGACAAAACCAGGCAGTGGGCAGAAAACCATACTTCTTACAGTTGTGGTCATTAACCATTTGTAACCAACCCCATTTAAATGAAAATAAACATTTATAAACAATATTTGGGAATTTGAGCACTGTTCTTTCCAAACTACTTCCTGCTGATAAGGGGCACTGTAATGGGGATCCTAAGAAGATGCAGAAATCCTGGCTGTAGTCTGCAAGGCTGGCTTGTCCCAACTGTTTTGAATGTTGGATTACCTGGGACATTGTTTCAGGGGGTCTGGCTTGATCAAACCACATTAGTCTGGAAGGAATCCACAGCTTTTCATTTTCTGTGGAAACAAAAATAGAAATCCTTTTCCCCAGTAACTTGTCCTTAGACTTAAATTTTGAAGTCAAAGCGTTTTTGAAATATATAATTGAATTAATCCAGCAGTATTTCCTTTAACAGTTGTTTCCTCAGCAGTCAAAAGATATAAAGACAATATAATGCTATACACTATCCAGATTCTCTCCTCTTTATGTGGCTTTTATATTACTCTTGTTTCTTTTATTTCTCTTTTTTTCATTTTTTGAGACAGGTTTTCTCTGTGTAACTTTTATCTGTCCTAGAATTAACACTTTATACCAGGTTTACTTTGAAATCACAGAGATCTGCTTGCCCCGAGTACTGGGGTTAAAGGTATGTGCCACCACACCCAGCTGTTCTCTATCTTTTATTATTTTTTAAACCATATTATCTTTTTCTTTTTCTCTTCCAAGCTTATGTATATTTTAGAACACACTGTAAGCCTTTAGTGGTTTTCCTTAATGTGAATCTGTCTTTACTGTAAATCTTTATCTTTTTCTGGCCACGAGTCTTTATATCTTAAACAACAATAGTGCTAAAATGAAATTCATAGTTGTTTCTGCGGCATTTTATCAAAGATGGTGGCGGCTATTTTACCGCCAGCACTGAGAGCTGTGCTCACTGCCTTGGTCTGTGCTGCCATCCAGCAGCATGCTGCCAGCTTGGAGATGTGGTCACTGCCATGGCTGGCTATCATACATTGTTAGGTATGCTTCTTAAAAGCCTTGGGGTTTTATGCCGCTTATGCTGAGTCAGGAAATTTTCCTTAAAGGAGCCGTGCAAATATCTTGTTGTCTCTCACAAAACAGAGTCCACCCGAGAAAAATGCTGCTACCAAGAAACCTTTCTTGTCTCTGTTCTTTTGCTTCTAAAACCCTTTTTTGAGCTTTTGTTAATTTTTAAGTGGAAGTTCTTATTAGCCACGTGGGCGCCATATGTAAGGATTAAGGTTTTTCCTCCTGCAGCTGGTCTTGTCCCGACACTATGCCAGCCCCAATTAACACACTGAGACTCTGTATTTGATATAATGCTGTTGGCCAGGTACTAGTTTCTTATCGGCTAGCTCTGTCTTAAGCATTAACCTATTTCTGTTAATCTACTTATCTCCACGTGTTTTCATCTTATCGGAGAGCTGGCTGGCATCCTGCTCTCTCCAGACTCTCCATCTTGATTCTTCATCTTTGTTATCATCCTGTCCCAAGATCATCTGGACAGAGGTGGTGGAAATATTTCCAAGTGAGAAGATGTAGATTTTGAATAAAAGTTGGTGTGGTGTTATTACACTGACTCTATGAATACAGAGGGCAAAGGCACATCAACAGTGAGGACAGGTTTATGTGGGGACAGAACAGGGAAGAAAGAAAAGCAAGAAGTGAGGCCCTTACCTAATCAAGAAAACTACAGGATGAGAAGTCAGTGAGGAAGAGGGACAGTGCAGAACAATTTCCAAATAACCCATGAGGATATACCCAGGAAAAAAAAGCTAGTTTAAATAACACTTATTATTGTTGCTTTGGCCTTATTCAACTCCCACCTCCCCACAAATCTGTTATATTCATGTCTATTTTATTTTTTGAGCCACTAATATTAACCAGGGCCATCACTTAGCTTAATTATTATTTTGTTATCTTCTCTTATACAATACACCCGCACTACAGCTTCCCCTCCCTCCACTTCCACTTCTCCTTCCCACCTCCTGTCCTTCCACAGAAAAGAGGAGTCCTCTGAGGAACATCAACTGAACATGGCACAAGATACACTAAGACCAGGCACAAATCTTCTCATCAAGCATGGAGGAAACTCCTTAGGAGGAAAGAGGTTCTAAGAGCAGTTGAAAGAATCAGAAACACCCCAATTCCCACCATTAGAAACACCAGAAATACACCAAGCTAACAACCAAAAAAAGTTTGCATAGGATCTAGCTTAGGTCCATGCAGGCTCCAAGATTGTGGTATCAGTCTCTGTGAGCCATGAGTCTTGCTTAGTGGCATGTCAACTCTGTATCTCATGAGTCTGATGTCTAATTCTTTTCATTTTCTTCTCACCCCCCCACCTGACCATTCTATTTAGAGATCAAAAACATTGATTGAAAAGATGAAAGGGGAGCTACATACAATTGGAGAAAAAGGCAGAAAGGGGTCCTGTCTCTTACTGATACCAGGTAGTCTACAGTAGTCAACTGCCTGGAAAATGGAGAAAACTCATAGCTTTAAATAAAGTGAAAAATGTTGAATATTACAACACAGTGAAAATATTCATTACTGACTGGAGATTTCCTCATCCAAAGTTAGTCAGGCAAGCCTGGGGACTTGCCCTAAATTCCATTCTTGAAAAGAAGGAGGAATGAAAATTAGTCAACAGAATAAATGGAAAGAGACAGGAAGAGACAAGAATAAATATGCTTTGTGATTGTGTCCCACAAGACATGCTTCATCTACAAGGCAACTTCACTGATAAGAAAAAAGAAAAAAATTAAAAAGACAGTGGAACAGTTTCATATGCAACATGATGTTTGAAATGATGAGATTGATAGAATCTTACACATCTCTTTTTCTCATTTGATTTGTTTACTTGGTCAGTGAGATGTGCTTTCATTCTTAATCAAAATAGGATTTGAAGATTCTTTGATTTCTTAGAGGTTAATATCATAATGCAATACATTTTTGTAGTTAAATATATAAATTACTTTCAGTTAAATTCTCCCCACCCTCTAAAAAATAATTTGCACTGAGAGAAAAAGAGTGAATTGCATGTGAAAATTATAGTTATTTCTTTAATTTTCCAACACAGAACATTAAACATCGTGATAATATCACATTTTGAAGATGTTTCAGTTCAACAAACCAATATAGAATTATTCTTCATATGTGCTCATGGGGCCTGTATCCGAGTCACTGGGAAAAGCAACCAGTGTATATATGGATTTATCTTTTGTGCTTCCTGACTTTTCTTGATGACTTTAAACACACATGGAGACAAATATTATATTCTACACCTCTTAAATTCATTATACCCTCACAAATTTATTGAAATTTTTATGTAGGCATAATCAAAAATTCATTTATTTTTATCATCCACAACACTTTTTTCAATCAATTTTCCTGTGAGAAGTCTTTACTATTTTTACTGTTCTTTTATATATTTAAGGGCATTTCATCATGGCAATCAGAATAACTTGATTGACAACCTTAGTTCTAATTTTTCTCATTTGTAGAAATGCTCAGTCCTTTTTGGAAGAGTGTGGGCATGTAATTAATCAGGACTTCATGTGAGCATAAAGTGCTCTCACAATTCTTCTTTCTCTAAAGTATGAAACTTGGTATAAATTTTAGATACAGGAAAATGTCTTCAATTATACATAAATATTAAAAATAAATCAGCTGAGATGTTAGTGTCAATAATTCTGTGATGTGGGGTAAGATGACTGTGCAACCAAACCTATGAAAACTAGAGCACAGAAATTATCTTTGCTACTTAAATCAAAGAAATGACTAAAATAATGAAAATAAAAATAATTTAATAAGTCAGTGATGATTGAAATAATACTTTCGTCTTAAAAATTAAAACAAATACACATATGTGTGTTCAGGTGTTCATGGATGTGGAATAGGGTCTGAAATATAGTAGATTCTTCACCAATGTGTACTCCCCTTAGTGTATATTTCTTTTAAATGAGGGCAGATCACATGAAAAGAGAGAAGAATCACCCCTAGATTGAGTCATGTAGTATTAGACATTGGTATGGCAGGCTGAAGTGGTTCATTCTCTTGCTGACTTTGAAAAAGTATGTTGTCTTACTCTAAGTTGAATAATACTAAGATAGAGAACAGTGTCTTAAAACTGATTTTGATATTGCAGCTGTGCTGGATTTGTAGACTCACTGAACATAATTGCTTATTTTCTCCATTCAGACGCCACTCTTGGCTCACGGTCCTTACCATGTCTTCAAAGCTAATAAGCAAGAAACTTTTTAACACAAATCACTCACCTCCTCCATTTTTGAAATCCCTGACATTACACCTGGAAATCTCACTGTTTTATGGTCAGATGAGTTGCAATTGAAATTCCATGTGCTACCTTAATTTCCCTTTGCCATGTAATATAGTATATTTAATCATTCTAGAGATTATTGTGTAGTTGTCCTTATGGGAGCAATTTTCTACCAAACCCCTCAGCCAAAGTGGACATGAGCATAATAAAAATATGACACAACAGGCATTCCTATTTCAGATGCTCATTCTAAAATATGAATTACATTGCCAGGAATTTCTAAGTTATTAAACTATAGAGCTAAACATTTTTTGCATTAGTTTTCCATGCTTATGTTTGTTTATATTTTGTTGATAAAATTCTATAAATAAAAATATATCTAGTGTATCTGTATACTGTAGTATTTAAGACACAACTAATGCTTTTTAGATAATACAGTCTTCCAATAGATTATGAACCTTACTAATAGTACAAAAGCATTTTTATATAACAGACAATGACATACCTGACTAATTTTTAATGAAAAAATGAAATCCTTATGGAAACACAGGCCTGTTATCATGCTTGGCTAGAAGACAGAGGCCTCATCCAGATCAATGAACACTTGCAAATAAAGAAGGATGGACTGTGTGACACAAGAGCCAAGCTGTAGCTTCCATGACAAGATTCTTCTCTCTCTTTGTTTTTGTTTGTGATGTTTCAGTTTTGTTTTGTTTCTTGGTTTTGTTGTGGGAGGAGACTGCAAGAACAGAGAGCAGATGTAAGGGGATGGGGAGATGAGTGTGATCAGAATGCATGATATGACTACAAAGAATCAATAAAGTTATAAAAATATATTATCACTTAGCACTCTGAAAAGTTAAAATTCAACGTGTTTTTTGAGGCAAAATATTTAAAGAAGAGAGGAAAGAAATTGTATGATCTATCTTTATTTACCCATGCATACCCTAAAGGAAAAAAAAAGCAAATCAATTCTTCCTAAAATTAACTCTGACAACAATCATTATTTACAAAATTATAAATCTATTGTTTTCTGAACTTGAATTTTTGTTTTGTTTCTAATACTGAATACATATTCATGATCTCTTAGAACAATTGTCTTCTCTGACATTATCTGTGCATCAATTTATGCTCATAGGCAAATCCTTCTTTAGTTCAAAGAATATTCCATAATAAATATGTGTATGGATAAATGAGAATAAATTTTGCTATAGGATGTTTTTGCTATAAGAAGGGACAAGTAAGTTCTGCATCAAGGAACAGATATACTGATAATGTTATTATAATATATCTTTACATACACATGATAGAATAACATCAAGCTGGTATTTTCATATTTACAACATCCGTGAACCTAGAATACATTTTATTAAGTTAATAAGCCAGACACTGGAACAACAGAAGTTTGCATTATCTCACTAATATGTAAAATATAAAACTACATAGAAACATAGAGTATAAAGGAGAATAAATACAAGCAAAAACAAAATATAGAGAGAAGATGCCAGGCATGTTTATAAGACACCTTTTTCCTGCACAGGCCATTTTCTGTGTTCAAGGCCAGAGTGGTCTACAGAGTTAGTCCCAGGAAAGCCATGGCTGCACAGTGTAACTCTGTTTTGGAAAATAAAATGAATGAGAAGATTCAAAAGATAGGATGTTGTCCTTAAGTTCTATGAATAAATTCAAGTATCGATGCATGATATGAGGAATATAGTTAACCACATAGTGTTTTATATAAATAACTTGAAAAAATAGCACAGGAAAGATAAGGGATATGTACCTTATTTAGCTATAGTAATCACTGCAGTCTGTGTGTGTGCCTATGTGTATAAAATGTTGCCAATCTTAAATATATGAAATTGATGACTTGAATTGAGAAAAAAAATCTCCTGTACAAAGAATTATCCCTGTATTGTTCCTCTCATTCATTAAAAAATAATGAGTAAAATGCAAATTATAATGAGATTTAATTTTGTCTCATGTGTTTCTGGAGAAATTTAAATCCTAGAAACTTGTCTAATTATTGGGATATCATTATATCGGTTTGGGTCCTACAGAGGAACAGAGTAAAATTCTGGTTCTCAAGATACTCATTTTTGTTAAGATCTCTTGAAAGTTCTACCAGATAGTACTTGTTAATTCTCTTTTACTTGCAGAAGGTATACAGTTTCATCCAGAAGTTTTATGATCTCAAACTTAGCCATGCAAATGTCTTCTACAATGAACTAAGTCTATAAATGGTTGTGACTGAAATAAACATTCAATAACATATTTATATCTTCTCATGAATATAAATACTCATTTTTTTACACAGTGCTGACTATAAAAATTTAAATATGATTGTTGAGGAGGACATTGGATAATGTTCACGGGCTATATTTTGTCTTATAACACTGTAGTGAATGAGGTGAGTACCTGTGGAATTTATTATTCTCAATGGCTTGTGCCAATGCTCCAAGTTCTTGCCTTCAAATTTCTTGTAGGACATCTAATGTCATTGTGATAATATTTGGAGATACAGATTGTAAGGAAGTAATGAAAGTTCAAGATCTTCCCTTTGGCATGGCTCTGATCAGACTGGCTTCCTTAATAAGCTGCACAGAAGTCACTCATTCAATGTTCTTTAGAACCCTTGGGAGAAAGGTAACAACATAGCAAGAAGGCATCCATCTGGAAGCTAGAATGCAAAAGTCTGAGCCCTGATCAGAGAGTGAATTCTGTGAGAACATGATACAAGATGCTTAACTTCCAGAATTTTGATGACTAACTTCATGCCTGTTAAGCCACGAATTCTGTGGTATTTTGTCAGGACAACTGAAATAGTTTAATATAGTTTTGTAATTCATGCACACCATTTTTTCTCAACAAGAACTTAGCTAATTTTATCTAAAGTTTTCGGTATGAGGCTACATGTACACACACACACACACACACACTTCAAAATATTTTCAATCTAAGTCATGGTATAATTTCATTTAGACATCATTTTACTATATAATTGTATGGAATTTTATAAACATACTTCTGGGGATTGCTTTTCAAATATTCTAGATTTAGGAGTAATTTTATACATCCCCTTTTCCCAAATAGCCCTACAGATTTTCTAGGATTTCCAAATACCTCTAGGAAAACAAAACAAAACAACAACAACAAAAAAAAAAAAAAAAACTCTTACAGCATCATTTTTATTCAGACTGTATTTCTTTCAGGTCCCTCAGAAACTGTCAAATCAAAAAACAAAAGGAATTTGCATTTGTCTATATTATTTCTAATAACTTTCCTAGCGTCAGCTCTGTATTCAGGAAGAGTTTTAGAAGATAGTAAATTGACAGATGGAAGAACAAAGATGAGCACTTGTTTGTCCCTGTACCATATCAGTTCAACTCATGAGGTGGTGGCAAAAGTTTTGCTATGTCTGTTCCACTTCCCTCTCTGAAACCGGAACAGTAGACCTTCAGAAGTTACATAAGAAGAGCTGACAAAATCTGGACAAACTGGTTATCTGTTCCGAGTAGGTTTTGCCCAGCCTGCCTGGACCCACCGTGGCGCCAGCCCCAAATAACACACACAGACACTGTATTTGATATTAATGCTGTGGCCTGTTACTTGTTTCTTACCAGCTAGCTCTGTCTTAATTATTAACCCATTTCTATTTATCTAAGTATTTCCACGTGCTCTCACCTTACCGGAGAGGGGCTGCCATTGTGCTCTCCCCAGTCTCTACATGCTGACTCCTCCCTACTACTTCCTCGAATCCTCCTTGTGTCCTAGTCCTGCTTATCTTGCTTTCCTATTGGCCAACAGTGCTTTATTCATGAACCAGTATGAGAAACATATTTAGAGAATGACATCTCCCATCAGCTATCCTAGAACAAAAATGTCTTTTTATCCGAAGTTCAGAAAAGAACTCTTTAGAACAGAACCCCAAATGTCAGGTAGTATTAATAGGAGGCTTATTTTGAATCTATTTATAAAATTGTTTGATACAACTCCCAGGAAATATAAACATAGTGATTACAAAATCCTATGCAGTTTTGGAAGAGATTAATAGATACAAACAACTAAATTACTCTTCTTAGAACAATTACTTGGTTGGCAATAGGAAGTGATGGGAGATATCTTTCTGTAAATATGTTTCTCTTATTGGGTAATGAATAAAGTACTGTTGACAAATAGAAAGGCAAGATAGGTGAGAATAGGAGAAAAGGAGGATTCTGGCAGATGTAGTGGAAACACTTAGATTGATAGGAATGGATTAATATTTAAGACAGAGCTAGCCAATAGAAAGCTCTAGCCATTTTTCAACAGCTTTATAACTAATAAAGTCTCTGTGTTATTTGGGGCTGACACGGCTGTGAGACCATGCTGGCAGGAAACTTCTCATAACAAGGAAGGGCATTCTCAAGCCTTTAAACCAAAACATTAATGGTATTGAATCAATGTTATGATTCTAAAATTAGGACCCATGATCTAACAGTGTGTGTGTGTGTGTGTGTGTGTGTGTGTGTGTGTGTGTGTGTGTGTTTGTAAGAGATGGGGAAGTATAGAGCCTTTGTTTTTGTTTTGTTTTGTTTTGTTTTTCCATAAGTTATTGTTTGTCACTATCTAAATGAAGATTATGTTTTAACAAGAAAATTGTGATAAAATATATAGAAAAAGTTATGATTTGAGATCTCCGCACCTCTGCTAGAGGTGAGTCTGGGACAAGTTCTGTTTGAATTCTCCCCATGCCCTTCCCTGGGAAATCTCTGGATTGGCACCAAATCTCACTTCTCCATGTTTCCTATTCCCAGCATGAGATCTTCTGGTGCTCTGATAAACAACCTTCCCCATGAAGAGCCTGCCCTCACCCCACCCTGTGGTTGAGCACTAGGACAGAGGGTGGATCCAAGAGTCCTGACACCTTCAGGGAACTTACTGGAGGTGATCTGAGCACACTAGACCTACCTATCCACAAGGGACCACCCTGAATCCCCACCTGCCTAATCTCTGACCCCAACCTTCGACAGTCCTCTGCTGGCGTTCCAGGCACCTCCCAAAGATCATCCTATCCCATCTTGAATATCCTGAGTCCCTGCCTGCAGGATCTTTGACACCCATCATCAGGCCTCTGCTGGACCCTGATCTTTGACCCCCATCGCAGGGCCCCTGCCTGAGGAAAGACATTCTAGAGAGTTTGAACCACCCAAGCTACAGACATCGAAATTCTGACCAACCAAAGCCCACTGGGGAAGGAACATAGAGAGAAGAAGAAACCCCAACTGTACCTACTGGAAGAAACAATGAGAAGAGGGGAATACAAGAAAACCCCTAACAAGAGAAAGACAAGCATGATACCACCAGAATATAGGGACTCTACACCAACTAAACCTGAACACCCAAAAGCAGACAAAGCAGAAGAGAGTAACTTATAAAAATATCGTAATAAAAATGATAGAGGCCCTCAAGGACGATGTGAGAAAATCCTTTGAGAAATAGTAGAAAAAAAAAAAAAACAAACAAATTTGGAAGAAATAAACAAATCTCTTAAAGTATGGAATGCCAAGAAAAAACAATTAAACAGGTGAAGGAAACAGTTCAAGACTTGAAAACTGAAATAGAGACAATAAAGAAAACACAAAAGGAAGGAATGCTGGAAATAGAAAAACTGGACAAACGATCGGGAACTACAGACACAAGCATAACCAACAGAATACAAGAGATGGGAGAAAGAATCTCAGGTGCTGAAGATAAAAGAGGAAATGGATTAATTGACCAATTATAAAATCATAAATCCAACAAATCCTTAACAGAAAACATTTAGTAATGTGGGACACTGTGGAAAGGCCAAACCTAAAAAACATAGACATAGAGGAAGGCAAAGAAGCCAAGTTCAAAGGTGGAGAAAATATATTCAACAAAATCACTGAAGAAAACGTTCCAATCTGAAGAAGGACATGCCTATGAAAGTACAAGAAACATACCAAACACCAAATAGACTGGACCAAAAAAAAAAAGACCCCTCTACACATATTAATGAAAACACCTAACATACAGAACAAAGAAAGAATATTAATAGCAGCAAAAGGAAAAAGTCCAGGTAACATATAAATGTAGACCTATCAAAATTTTACCTAAATTCTCCATGGAAACTCTCAAGGCCAGAAGGTCATGGATAGATGTTCTACAAGTACAAAGAGTCTACAGATGCCAGACAAGGCTAGTATACCCAGAAAAACTCTCACACAATATAGACAGAGAAAACAAGATATTTAATGACAAAGCCAGATTTTCACAATATATATCTACAAATCCAGCCTTAGAGAAAGTTGTGGAAGGAAAACTACAACCAAAGGAATTTAACTATGCTCACAAAGTTAGGCAATAGATACCCCACTTCTTCAGAACCCAAGGGTAAAGCAGGGCAAATATATTCACAATACCACTGCCAACAATAAATCTAAAACAAACAAGCATTAACAAACAATGGTCCTTATTTCCCGCAACATTAATGGTCTTAACTTGCCTATAAAAAGATACAGGCTAACAGAAAGGATATGAAGACAGAATCCATCCTTCTGCTGCATACAGGAAACACATCCAAGCTTCAAAGACAGATATTACCTCAGGGTAAAGGGAGGGGAAAAGATATTCCAATCAAATGGAACCTAGAAGCAAGCAGATGCAGCTATCCTAATATCGAACAAGTTAGACTTCAAACCAAAATCAATCAAAAGAGATGAAGACAGTCATTTCATATTCATCGCAGGAGAAATCTATCAGTACAAAGTCTCAGTTCTGAACATCTATGCCCCAAATACAAAGGCACCCACACTCGTAAAAGAAATTCTACTAAAACATAAAGCTCACATAAAACTTCACAACTTATAATGGAAGACATCAACGCCCCACCCCACACTCACCACTAGACAGGAACATCAGTCAGAAAATTAACAAAACAAACAAAAGAAAATTTATGTCTCAATTCGGTTTAACAGTCATCTATAAAACATTCCATCCCAACACAAAGATTATACCTTCTTCTTTGCTCCACATGAAATCGTCTCTAAAATAGACCACATACTAGGTAACATAACAAAACTCAACAGATACAAAAAAAAAAAAAAAATGGAATAATACCCTGTATCTTATCAGACCACCATGTTTTTAAAAAACAACACAAATAGCAGAAACCCTGTAAACTCATGGAAACTGAATATGTGCAATTGCACCAGACCTGGGTCAAAGAAAATAAAGAGATTAAGGATTTCCTAAAATTCAACGGAAATGAGGACACAACATACATGAACTTATGGGACACCTTGAAAGCAGTGCTTCGAGGGAAGTTCATTGCACTAAGTGCCCATATGAAGAAAAACGATGATAATCACATTAGAGAATTAATAGCACAACTGAATGCCTTATAACAAAAAGGAACAAACTCACCCCAGAGGAGCATACACCAGGAAATAATCAATTTAAGGGCTGAAATCAATAAAGTATAAACCAGGAAAACTACACAAAAAAAAAAAAAAAAAAAAAAATCAATGCATCAACGATTTGGTTTTTCCAGATAACCAACAAGAAAGACAAGCCTTTATCCAAAAGAACCAAAAAGAAGAGACAGAACATGAAAATTAACAAAATCAGAAACAAAAAGGGAACATAACAAAAGGCACTGAAGAAATCCAAACAAATTTCAGGTCATACTTAGAAAACCTATACTTCACAAAATTTGAAAATTCAAAGGATATGGACAAATTTCTAGATAACTATCACTTACCAAAATTAAAGGAAGAACAGACAAACAACTGAAATTAACCTATTACCTCTAATAAAATAGAAGCAGTCTCAAAAGCCTTCCAACCAAAAAAAAAAAAAAAAAAAAAAAAAAAAGCCCAGGGTCAGATGGCTTCAGTGCAGAATTCTATCAGAAATTCAAGGAAGAACTAATACCAATACTCCTCAAATTCTACACAATAGAAACTGAAGGTTCATTTCCAAACCATTTTTATGAGGTCACAATCAACTTGGTTCCCAAGCCACACAAAGACACAATTAAGAAAGAAAACTACAGACCAATATCTCTCATGAACATTGATGCAAAAATACTCAATAAAATACTGGAAAGCAAATCCAAGAATACATCAGAGAAATCATCCACCATGACAATGTAGGCTTCATCCCTGGGTTGCAGTGATGTTTTATTATTTAACATACAAAAATCTATCAATGTGATCCACCATATAAACAAACTGAAATAGAAAAACCACATGATCATCTCCCTAGATACTGAAAATGCCTTCCACAAAATTCAACACTCTTTCTTGATAAGGGTCTTGGAGAGACCAGGGATAACAGGAACATACCTAAACATAATACAAGCAATATACAGTAAAACAACAGCCAACATCAAACTTAATGGACAGAAGCTTAAGGCAATTCCTCTAAAATCAGGAAAAAGACAAGGCTGCCCTCTCTCTCCATAGCTCTTACATATTGTACTTGAAGTTCTAGCTAAAGCAAGAAGACAACAAAAGTAGATCAAGGGGATTCAAATTGGAAAGGAAGAATTCAAACTTTCTCTATTTGCAGGTGATATGATAGGTTACATAAGCGACCAAAAAAATTCTATCAGGGAACTCCTACAGCTTATAAACACATTCAGCAAACTAGCAGGATACAAGATAAACTAAACTAAACAAACAAACAAACAAAAAATCAGTAGCCCTACTTTATTCAGATGACAAAGGGGCCGAGAAAGAAATCAGAGAAACATCACCCTTTACAATAGCCACAAACAACATAAAGTATCTTGGGGTAATGCTTACCAAACAAGTGAAATACCTATATAATAAGAATTTTGTGTCTTTAAAGAAAGAAATTAAAGAAGATACCAGAAAACAGAAAGATTTCCCATGTACTTAGATAGGTAGGATCGACATAGTCAAAAAAGGCAACCTTGCTAAAACCAATCTACAGACTCAATGCAATCCCCATTAAAATCTTAGCACAAATCTTCAATGACCAAAAAGATAATAATCAACTTTATATGGAAAAACAAAAGACCCAGAATAGCAAAACAACCAAATACAATAAAGGAATTTCAGAAGGCATCACCATCCCCGGGTTCAAGCTCAACTAGAGTTATCCTCTTGAAAACAGCCTGGTATTGGCACAAAAGTAGACAAGTAGACCAATGGAATCAAATCAAAAATCCTGATATTAACCCACATACCTACGAACACCTGCCTTTTGACAAAACAGCTAAAAGTATGCAATGGGAGGAGGAAAGCATCTTCAACAAATGGTGTTGACACAACTAGATGATGGTGTGTAGAAGACTGCAGATAGACCTATGTCTATTGCCATGCACAAAATTCAAGTCAAAGACCTCAATGTAACTTCAGCCACACTGAACATCTTGGAAGAGAAATTGGGATTAACCTTGAACAAATTGATACAAAAAGACTGCTTCTTTAACGTAACTCGAGTAGCACAGACACTGAGATCGACTATTAAAAAATGGGACCACCTCAAACGTAGAAGCTTCTGTAAGGCAAAGGACACAGTTCAAGACAAAATGGCAGCCCACAGACTAGGAAAAAATTTTCATCAGTCTTACATCTGATCTCCAAAATATACAAAAATCTCAAGAAACTAGTCAACAAAACACCAAATAACCCTACTAAAAATGGGGTACAGAACTGTGCAGAGAACTTTCAATAGAGGAAATTAAAAAGGCTGTAAGACACTTAAGAAAGTGCTCAGCATCCTTAGCTATCAGGGAAATGCAAATCAAAACAACTTTGAGATACCATCTTTCTCCTGCCAGAATGGCTAAAATTAGAAACACCAAAGACAACTTATGCTGGAGAGGATGTGGAGAAAGGGGAACACTCCTCCATGGCTGGTGGGAGTGCAAACTCTTACAGCCATTTTGGATATCAGTATGGTGGTTCCTCAGGAAAATGGGAATCTGTCTACCACAGGATCTGGCAATCCCCCTCTTAAGCTTATACCCAAATGATCCACATCCATGCAGCAAAGGCATGAGCTCAGCTCAGCTATTTTCATAGCAGCACTGTATTTAATAGCAAGAAACTGGAAGCAACCTAGATGCCCCTCAACTGAAGAAAGGATAAAGAAGATGTGGCACATTTACAATATGGAATACTACTCTGCAGAAAAACACAATGGAATCTTTAAGTGTGCAGGTAAATGGAGGGAACTTGAAGAAACTATCCTGAATGACATAACCCCGTCACAAAAAGAGGAACATGGTATGTACTCCCTCATATATGGATTTTAGACATAGAGCAAGTGATCAACAGCCTATAATTCACATCACCAGAGAAACTAGGATACAAAGAGTATTCTAAGAGATTCATATAATGTCCATCACAGAAATGGAAAGGGACAAGATCTCCAGAGCACATGGGGAGTTGGGGGGTCACTGAGTGGAGAGGGAACTAGGATAAAGAGAAGTGGAGGAGAGGAAAGCACAAGGGACAAGAAAGATTGAGGTCAGGGGAGGAATAAACTAGAGAAAGGAAAGAGAGAGGGGGGAGGGAGAGAAAGAGAGAGACACCATAAAAGAAGGAGCCATTATAGGTTTGAAGAGAAAACTGAACCTAGAGAAATGTCCAGAGACTTACAAGACTTACACAAATTAACAATTTGAGCAACAGTGGAAAGGATACGATAAAAGCCCTTCCCTGATAATGAGATCTATGACTAACTTATCCACCATCATGGAGACATCATCTAGTAGCTGATGGAACCAAAAGCAAACACCCACAACTAAACACTGAGCCAAACTGGATTCCAGATGCAGAGATGGAGGACAAAACCAGGCTGTAGAAACTCAGAGACAGCTGACCTGAACAAGGAGGAACTAATGAGCTCCCAGACTGATAGTTGGGCATGGGACTGACTCAGACCCTCTGAACATGGGTCTCAGCTAGAAGGCCTGAGCAGTCTAAACAACCTCAGATAGTGGAACCAGGATGTATTCCTGATGCACAAAAGGACTTTTGGGGGGGGCACATCCCCCATGGAGGGATACTCTCTTTACAAGAGACAGGAGACAAGTCCTAGTCCCTACTTCAAATGACTTGACAGATTTGCATGACCCCTCCTGGAAGGCATCACCCTACATTGGAGTGGGATGGGGATGGGAGGGGAGGGTTGTAAGGAGTAAGGTTCTTCCTCCTGCCGCTAGTCTTGTCCTGCCACTGCGCCAGCCTCAAATAATACACAGAGACTCTGTGTTTGATATACTTCTGTTGGCCCATTACTAGTTTCTTATCGGCTAGCTCTGTCTTAATTATTAACCCATTTCTGTTAATCTAGTATTTCCATGTGGTCTTCTCTTACCAGGTAGCCGGCCGGCATTCTGCTTTCTCCAGACTCTCCATCTTGACTCTCCTTCCTACTTCCTCTTTTCTCCTTGTCTCCTAGTCCCGCCTATCTTGATTTCCTATTGGCCAACAGTGCTTTGTTCATTAACTAGTATGAGAAATATTTACAGAATGACATCTTGCATGAGAGGGTGGTCAGGGGACATGAGTGGGTGACAGGGAGAGAAAGAAGGAGGGAGGGAGGAAGAGAGACCTGGGATCAATATGTAAAATAAAAATAAAAAAATAAATTAATATATATGTATAAATGACTTAAAAAAAAATCAAAGTACAGATTCCTAAATTCTAATTTTATTATTGAGGGAATCCTTTGCTTTATTATAGGTCTTGAGTCCAGGTTTTCCATATTCTTTTTGCAATGTTATCAATAAACCTTTCAAATGGCAATCTCCAAAATCTTCCTCCCATCCTCAGATGTTGATCCATAAATATTATAAATTACTCAATATGAAAATATTTGTGGTAGACTTCCAGTTTAGGGGAACGTGGTTGATGACAATCCAGCAGTCTTTTATTGGTAAGCACGTGTGAGTTTAAATATAACTAGTCAGTAAACTACTTTGCATTTAATTGAGCTCAACAGAGAAGTTCACAGGCTAACACAATACACCCTGTGTGATACATTCTCTGAAAGAAAGAGGAAGTAAACAAGTAAAAAAAGAAAAAAGCAATCAAATGCAGATATGTAGTATATAGGGAAAAACTGTACCTAGAAATATGAAAAGCAGAATAGAGGAAAATTCACCAGCTATTACTTTCACCTTTTGAGAGACAGCAGAGCTCGGCTGTACAATAGAGAAAACTTACTCTCTCACAAAAGAGTTCAGTGAGGGCAACACCAGTCATGGTGAAAACATCACTCCTTTATTGAAACTGAAAGTAATTACTGTGATTTTCTTAGATAAATGTCTGATATAGAACTTGGTTATTCAGTATGCTATCTACAAGCCAAAACATAAATATGATAAATATATTAAATAAACATATTACACTCAAAGTTTTTTGTAGCACTAGATGCATTTCATGAGCTAAACTTCCACATATAACTTGGTCTCCATTTCAGGAGTCTATATTCAGGGCATAACCCTTAGTAGTTCATTTTTTGGCTCCAAGCATTTCTATATTTTGGAGCTGATGGGTCAGGGCACCCCAGACATATTAAATGCAACACATGTGAATAAAAAGATGGTAGTGAAATCTGTGATGGACATTTAGAAACCAAGAAATCATGTGGGGAGATCCTAAACCATTATTAAGTCCAAGGAAATCAGATAAGTAGATAAATTAAGTGCCTTTTCAAAATACATTCTGGATATCAAACAAGAATACAGTAGTATCAGCTTCATGTTCAGACATGTAATATTGGTCTTATTCTAAAAGGTTAACATTCATGTCAGGGCCCTTGATGACTCTGATATTAAACAGTGCAAATGCGATAAAGTGTGCATCAATTGCATTGACTTGTGCTAACAATACAGGGTCACATTAACAAAGGACAATAAAAGGTCACCAATTCACTAAAGCTCTGCTGAAATCAGATGCAATCAGAGCACATTTTGATATAGAAGATAAACATGAAATTGAATATTTCATGATGAAGATGATGCTAATTATCAGATAATCAGATTTAAGTTTTAAGAGCCATAAAAATCAAGGTTACTACAGGTGCCTCCACTATTTGTGGCAACATCCAACCACCAGCACCAAAACTCCATGGTGATCTGCTTGGCATAGCATGTGAAGTGTATAGCCTCCAAGCCAGTACAAAGACTCACCCAATGATTCTGTGATCTGCTTAAAATCTTTTAGTAAATCATATTTCTTCTTGAGCTGATCAGAATAAATTTCTGTTGGTTTCAATAAGGACCTCTGACTGACATTGTTCATTTAAAGAGTCATTTTATTTTTGATTATCTCTCTGTGTATTTATTAACCTATGTGTGGATATTTGCAAGTTATTGCAGAAGCTTGTGAGATCAGAAGAGGGATTCAGATCCCCATGGAAGTGGAATTATGGTCAGGGTTGTGCTGCCTAACATAGGTGCTAGGAAGTAACCTAGGGTCCTTTGCAAATGCATCAAATGTTCCAGTCCTGAATTTTGCAATTATATAAACAGTGGACTCAGCAATTTTAACAGAAACTACAAAGTAGCAATTATTCATTAAAAAAGCTTCAAATAAAGCAAAACAATCATTTTGACTTAAAAATAGCACTAACCCCCCACAATTAAATACATGAGTAGGAAGCATTTATAAGAGAGCCTGTGCAGATATAATAGTAATAGGTTATAGTAAATATTTATTACTTGGAAGTTATATTTATTTTTATTGAATGCCCTTATTTTTTAATTATATAAAACATTATAAGTGTGAATAATTTTATATAATATTCACATTCTTATTCACCATTAAACATTTGTCATTTTAATATTAAATGTTTTATATTAGATTTAAAATTGAGTATAATCCAAACACCTATAGATAGTATGAACACAAGATATAAACATGTAATACTTAAAATTTTATAGGATAAGTAAATGGGAAATGGATTAGATTCTTATCTTTATGTATTCTTTATCTATTCTGTCATTTCTAAGGAGCCACAAAAACTTGATAGGTATCATCTAATTCATATTCTCAATTTATTGTGGTATGACCATCCTTATTTTAATTCCAACTGCAGAATGGAAAAATAATTAGTATTAAATCACAGAAAAAGCATTAGTATTAAGTCACAACACACATTCATACACACAGAGCACCAGAAATAATGTCTGCTTCTCCCGATATAGGAAAGGCAATCCCTCTTCAACATTTTCCTCAGCTTGTGTTAAGTATATGTGATGGTTGAATTATCAATTTTTTTGCTATGAAAAATCTGGAATTAATTTTACTAAAAATTTTATTTTGATAACTGCTATTTGTGTAGTACTTTCTTTTTCAACAAGCTCAAAAGATAGTTATATATCTGATAAGAATATATCCCGTTGTATGTGTGATATCATTTCTAGAAAGAATTACAATTTTTTAAATGTAAGGTGTATGGGTTTTTCTGCCCACCTCCAGTCTTGTCCCGCTGCCGCACCAGCCCCAAATAACACACAGAGACTCTGTATTTGATACAATGCTGTTGGCCAGTTACTAGTTTCTCAACGGCTAGCTCTGTCTTAAGTCTTAACCCATTTGTGTTAATCTATGTATTTCCATGTGGTCTTCTTACCCGGAGCCAGCTGCTGCGTACTGCTCTCTCCAGACTCTCCATTTTGGCTCCCCTTTCTACTTCCTATTTCCTCCTTGTCTCCTAGTCCTTCCTATCTTCCTTTCCTATTGGCCAACAGTGCTTTATTTATTAACCAATATAAGAAACATATACAGAATGACATCTCACATCATTTTAACATCTCTTTTTTTAAAAGAAAATAATATTTAGTATACAGTGTTCTGTCTGCATGTAGACCTGCAGGCCATAAGAGAGCATCAGATCTCATTATAGATGGTTGAAAGCCACCATTTGGTCATTGGGAATTGTACTCAGGACCTCCAGAAGAACAATTAGTCTCTTAACCACAAAGCCATCTCTCCAGCCCAGGATTAAAACTTTAAGTATGAACTAATATAGAACCAAAAAGACCTAGGATAGTCAAAGAAATGTTTAGGGGGAAAAGGGGGGGATTGCTATTCCAGACTTCTAGATATATTATAGAGCTATTATAATAAAAAAAATACAGTAATTGCACACAAAAAAGACACAAAATTGATTGCCAAATCATGAGTACTTATAACTATGTTATTAAGTACTTTATATTTTATATTTTACAGAGGATATATATATATATATATATATATATATAGAGAGAGAGAGAGAGAGAGAGAGAGAGAGGGATTAGAGGAAAGAAATCATCTTTAACAAATGGTACTAGAAAATAGAATGTCCTCTTTCTAATTCTGAAGAGTGAAATCAAGTACACATCCATCAACATGCACAAACCCTGCATCCAAGTAGATCAGAGACCTCAATTTGGGATAAAAAAACAAAACAACCAAAAAAAAAAAAACAAGACACACACACACAAAACAAAACAAAACAAAAAAAAAAAAAAAAAAAAAAAAAAACCTCAATTTAAAATCTGGAATGCTAAAACTGATTGACGAACTCCTGTAAGACACAGGTGTAGTAAAGGACTTTTTGAATATGATTCTTTTAATTCTGTTATCCAAAGAGTTAGGGCCAACAACTGACAACCAGGACCTCTAAAACAACTAGAAATCTTCTTCACAGCTAAGGAAATAAGCACGTAAAGGAAAAGCCCACCGAATGAGAATTAATATCTGCAATATACAAAGAACTCAGAAAATGAATCACCAAAACATATGCTCATCATTTCCCTAATGTAAAGGCCACTGATGGCTTAAATAAAAATAGCAGGGAATTTCTTTTTTTATTGAGCTGGACTATCTACTATTTCTCCCCTTGAATTCCTTGCCCTCATGTTTTTGAATTAAGAGTGACTATCACTGGCTTCTTGGTTCTCCAGCATTTGGATAGAGTATTGTGACATTAACCAATGGCCCTTGCAATAGTCTCAATAGATATCTTTCTCCTCAGCTTTGCTACTGATTGTGTTCTCTGAGGATCCCAAATATAATTAGGCCTTCTCAGAATGGGTGTGCTTAAGTTTACAATTTCCCTGGGCTAAAAATTACTTCCCTTCATTCTTTAAAGGAGGCACCTCAGCAGATATTCAGGTGTGTTTCAGAACTCCTAAAGTCTTTCCCCATGTCCTTGATAATTAACATAGATAATGACCAACATAAAGATAAGACACCATAAAACAAAAGTAAAAGTTCAAGGCTCAGTGTTTGATGTCAACTTTCCTTCTCTGAATCTACAACCAATCCTAAGCTGTTAGGCCCTTCAGACTATTTTATCTTGGTCTAAGACAAACTAAAAAGCAAAGACACTCTACTCTGCTTCACAGAAGAATGAAAAGAAGGAAGCAAAGTTCATTTTCTAAGGTACTGGTGCCTCAGTTAATGGCTGGAGTATTCTTGAAGACTTTAGCATGAAATTCGCAAGGATGACTTGTGGGATTTAAGAGTTAGACGTAAGGAGGAAAAGTGGCAGGAAGGAGGACAAAAGATAGTGGTGGCAGGTGTAATGTGGGGGAAGATCTCTGAAAGTATTCCTCATTATCTCAAGCAAAGTGAGGCCTTACTAAGGAGTACAAGGTCATCCTCTCAATTTTTGTTTGAGCCTCTGGGAAGAAGAGAGAGCCAGTTTTCTTTTGTCTAGAATTCAGATAGAGGTTTCTCACCATAGGCTAGTATAACAGACTAGAAACTTCTATTGGATCAGAGGGAAGCAAAAGCAGAAAAATAGGAACCAATGGGTCAGGTGCCCCGAATGATGCTTTGATGGCAAGAACCATAGAGACACAGGGACCCAACCAGTAGCTCACATAGTCAATACATTTTCATAATTGGGAATAAAAAATCAGGCATGCCATCATTAGTGGGGAATATTTGCAGCCAGAAAATTTTGTTGTTGTTTTGATATTTTTCTCTCCTCAGTTGTGCTAAAATTCTTCAAGATTTACTGTGCAATAATAATGGGCATGTGTCACTCTTAAACTTTCACACATATAAGTGCTTGCTAGCTCCAGGAGTTTTGGATGAAAGGATTGTACTCATTTTTCTTTACAGAGAAATCAATATGTAGTCCTGGAGAGTAGACTATGCAAAGGTTAAATTGTGATATGCAGATCACCCCAGGAGTTTAAGGACTTGCAAGTGAATGTGCTACATCTAAGGCAATAAAGGTCATGTCAACTGAAGTATTTTTAAAGACCCTGTTACCATGAAGCTGTTTCCTAATGGTCTCAGATAGCCTCTGGCTACCACTGGGCACCAACAGAAGGATGTCATTTATCACTTTCTACTTCAAACCATAATTTATGTTTTCAGTCTGGTACCCTCTTCTTCAACTCATCTCCTTGTACAAAAGGGTTCTCCCCTTGAAGCCATTCCACCCATGATCCCTGCCACATCACATAGGTCTCTCTGTAATCAATCATATCAATAACGAAGTCACACATAACTATTGCTTTATGTTTCTTCTCCTGATTGTTCATGGAAGTGTTATGCCAGTTGGAAAGTTTTAAAGGTCATTACTAATGATTTGATTTTTGCAAAGATGGATAACCATTTTTATATGGTAAAATCTGGCAACTCCTTCTCTCAAACATCAATCACATCATAGCAATTACAAAGAAGTATATAGTCAGAGAAGCCCTTGAAACCAAGAATGTTACTATTGTGAGGTCAATGCATTACCACTTTTTACTCCTCCCACCATTGCTTTTATATTTATTGGACAAAAAAAATGCTTATATTCATCTATGTAGATATATTTATATAGTAAGTTTATCTCTAATATTCATCAGTTTATGCCTATTAAATCTTTGAAACAAGTGGGTTCTTCATGTGGAATAATAGTGCACTTTAAAATACTTCCTATGTGATCCTGAATTGACTCTGCAGGATAATAGCTTTAAAGTCTAGCAGATCTTGTTCAAATACTTATTCTATCAGTTACTGCCAACACTGATATAGACATTTTACTAGTTTATGAGTCATTTTCAACTTCCATGTTGGTGAGAATTGTCTATGACAATGCATATAAAATAACTTTATTTTAAAACTAAAATATTTAACTAAAATATTTTAGTCAGTTTTTTGAATAATATTCTGAAGCATTGAAGTCCCAAGGCCTAATGTCTGTGAAGGGCTTGTGTAAGATAACAACACGAAGAACATGTATGCACAGATAGGTTCTAATTTAGCAATCTCAGATAGATAAAATTTGATAATTGAATAAATTTAATGCATTCAACTGGCATAAGATACAATAATTTGATATAGAGACACTGCACACTTTTAAATGACAAATAATCAAATTGCATTGCTTTTCTCAAGATAGCATGTGTTACTGATACTAGCAGGAATTGCATAGAATTTTCATTGTAGTATTAAACTGTGGCATAATAGTATGATAATAGCTTCAGAATAACTTTTTAATCTCTTCAAATTCTCCATGAAAACAAAGAATTTAAAATAGTAAGACATGGGGGAAAATTAAAAATTCTGAGAAGCAAAGGAAATGAGTGGAAATCAATGAAACAGAAATGAAATTGGGAAAGATCAACAAACCCCAAAATTAGTTCCCTAAAAATTAAAAATTAAAATGACATCATTTAGCATGTTGATAAGATACTTATCTGTACATAAAAGTGAGGACAGGGGTAAGTGTAGAAAGAAATTACAGTGTGATTGCTACTAGGTTCTTTCAAATGGTGATGAAACATGTTCTCAAATTGAGGGAGACATTGTTTTACAACTCTGTAATATGCTAAAACTCATTGAATTGTACACTTTAAATGAGTAAATTGCATGTTATGTGAAAATTAAAAGGTTATTAAAAAGAAAATACCCATGGGCAGCTTCTGGCGCAAAACCAGTTTCAAAATACCCTCAGCTTGTGGAAATGGGAAGGAGGAGCCACAGTATAGGGATCAAAAGCCATACAATGTAGTGTAGCAAGCGGGAGGTAGAAGAAGAATAGCCCTGAGTTAGTCACCAACAAGTGTCCATCCTCCAACACAGAAGCCCTGAGTTGTAAAATTCAGAGGTAAATGACAGCTATGAAGGAGACACACACACATGTAAAATCAGCACTGGAAGAGCAGTCAGTGTGACAGCTCTGAAGGCTGGAGAATCCAGGCAACTTTAGCTAGCTTTTTGAGCATCTTTGAATGGAAAGTTAAACCCATGAAAAAAGGAAATTCTTAGTGAAAATACGGGAGACACTGGAGCCCTAGAGCCCAGAGTATAGAATTCTTTGTTACTGAGTATCTGGTGTTAACTGCTGTTTAAGAAGCTCTTAGAGGTCCAGCGGTGGTGGTGTACTCCTTTAGTTCGAGCACTCACAAGGCAAAGGCAGATCTCTGTGAATTCGAGGCCAGCCTCCAAAGCAATATACAAACACCCTGTCTCAAAAAACAAAAACAAACAAAGAAAAAAAAAACCCTCTCTTCTACATCACGCTTCCTTTACTAAACGATGGAAACAGCACCAGCCTTTTCCCTATCAACTTTCTCAATTAATCTATAATTTCATATTCTATTTTGTGATGTTTGAGCTGAGAAATAAAATGATTTAGCAATTGCCACCCTGGTAGGTTTGTCAATAGTATGAGGAACTACATCGTATGTACATGTAGTTACATTTTCCACCCAGCTGAAGATAAAATTTAACCTTTGATTTTACAGTCTGAGAACGTGCAGTAGGCAGTTTTTCCTACAGATTTGCTAACTGGGCCTCAGAACCTTGATCAGGACATTGAGGCTTGAACTGAGAACATTGAATGAAGTATCCATATTCCCCTGATGTGTTCTGAGCTCCTGTTACTTGCAAAGGTTTCCCTCCTGCCCCCACCACAAAAAAAAAAAAAAAAAAAAAAAAAAAAATGTCCAAAAAATTGACCTTCATTTGTCTAATGGTTCTGCAGTAAATCTGTCTGTAGTTGGAAGATGGTAAGGATATCTCATGGATCTCAAGAAAAAGCCAATTCTGCTGCTAATGCCTTTGAATATATATTTAACATTCTCTTAGCTGACTTGAGGGAAACAAGTGTGAATACAAACAACGAAGGATAATTACTTTGTAGTCCAAAATAACTGAAATGTTTTGTTAGTTTCTAGCTCCTAAATCTTTGGGAAATATGTGTGAGGACAAATTCTCAAAATTCACCCACACATCCATGGATGAGAGGACAAAACATAACTTTTGATGATGATAAATTATTAGCACAGCTACATTCATTGGAGGCTTTGGACACAGCAGTCAGTTGCAAGCAGTTTGCTTTCAACTAAAACACAAAGATGAAAGTGGATTATGTTCAACACAGTGGATGCTACAGAAACTTTTATTTTGTTTTCTTTGTTTTGGTTTTGTTTTGTTTTGGAGATAGGATTTCTCTGTGCAGCTTTGGTTGACCTGGAATTCACTCTGTAAACCATGGTGCCTTCAAACTCTCAGTGAACCACCTGCCTCTGTGTGGAAGAGAGAGATGAAAGCTTAGGTAAATACATATGTGGGAGTAGATTTTTATATGCAATGTAAATGGTTGATTTAATTCTTTTAGAAGACTCAGAGAATGGATGAATCTTTCATGAGATAATGAGAAATCCATCCCACTGAGTGGAAATTTCTCCTGGGGAAAGGACAAATGCTGAAGTCACTGTGACCTATATTTAGAAATCATACATCAGAGCATCTGTGCTATGTAACGGGTCATGTTGTAAAAGACAGGGAATACCAGGAGACATAGATATTTGTGTTCACAAATCCTGAAAATGATAAAAAATGAAACATAAATATTTTGGATTATAGGTACTATGTGTATGTGGATTTTAGTTGAATGAAAATAATCTAATAATAAAAATTAAAATAGAAAAATATATAATAGAAATATTTTAAAATATCCTGTTTTTTGTTTTGCTTTGTTTTGTTTTTATACATTCCAATTAGTTATTGGTTAGGACACTAACAGAAATGTTTCAACAGCTTTTTAAGTGTGATGACAGTGCTGTATAGCAGGGCTGATTTTCAACAGTTCTATGTATATGCTATTTATAATAAAGCCAAGGAGACTTCATATTGCTGCCATCGGGAACCTGGATTTTCAGTAATGGATGACAGGACATGCAGATAAGGAAGCAATGATATTATGTATGAATTCCAATTCAGGGAAACCTGCATGCAAATCCAAGGATCTGTTTGGACGCATTAAGCATGTTGCATACACACCTTATATCTTCCACTGAGAGGCCTACAAGTTACAATTGAACCAATTTTCCTGATCCCACTAATATCAATATTGGAAAAGAAAATTCTGGGAATCTGAGGCACTTTGCCAACCAGAAACAGAAGAATCTAGTAAATGTTATCAGAATCAACTGAAGAAAATAAACATGCAATAAGTTTGAACATATCAAATATTGCCAACTACCTTTACCTTTAATACTTATTGAAAAAGAAATAAGCAGAAGATAAAAATAAAGAAAAATTAAGACAATTCACTCTCTACATTTGGAGGGTGCAATTGGTAACTTATTATTCGTTGTTTTGAACATTGGATAATATTGAAAAGAAGAATTATGTTTGTATCTGTTTTTTCGTGTACCAACTGTATGAAAGGATAGCCAAATACACCTTGAAAATGTTTCCTAATGGGCATGTATTAGTCAACAAGTTTTAGTCAACAACTATTTTGAGCCCCAGTGTAGGATCTACAAATGGAACTTGGGTCATTAGGCCTACATGCAATATCTTTTACTTGCTAGGCCATCTTGCCAGCTGTAAGAAGTTACTTTATAGGGTAGTTATCAAGTCAAAATTGTTTTCATGAAAATAAACTTTAATTTTTGATATGTAGACAACAAGCAGCTAGATAAGAAATAGGCAATAGGTGCATACTTCCATATGTATTGAAAGATTAAAGATAGATGTAATGAGCATTGTGAAATAAATGATTTGATAGCTAGGATTCGCTATTAAATTAAATTTAGGGCAGTAACTATATCACAGACCATAGAAATTGATCATGAGTTAGCTATGACTAATTTTATTATCTTTATTTTAAATATGCCTTGAACTTTTGAGAATAAAAGTATTAAGCTTAGATATTCCTTAACATTTTGCTACAAGGTTACTAAAATTGTAATTTATTGTTGATGTTCTTGTCATTGCATGTTAGGAAGTCTCATAACAACATTACATGCTTGTCAATTTCTATAAGTAAAGTATCTTTTCATCTGTTTTGTTGCTGTGCCTTTGGATATGAACAACCTATGGATCGCCATATGGCTCCATGCCCAGGCTCCAAGACATGAGGCCAGAGCTAACACTGGAAGGAATGATTAAGTACTTCTATTATTTACCTTTAGTTAAATGTTCAAAGGCTTTGAATTCAACAATTAAGCAAATTACTCTTGGCTTCAGACAGTCACTTAGCTTTATAGCCTATTGACTTTGATAGTCACACAGAGCACGGGCTGTAGTGAAATCTGACTTACACAGGAATAAAGCGATTGTGTCAGTATCTTATTACCCTTGCACTGCCAGCTCTTTGCATATTGCCTGACACACAGCAAGTAATAAATGAATTTTGATTTATCTTGAAAGGAAGAGAGAAAATCATTCAAGGAAAGAGACATAGAGAATGGCAGGGAGAGTAGTGGGATGAGGTTATTCCATTTATCTATTGAGGGAAAAAAATTACAAAACTTCTGGAGCTTGCAAAAAAAAAAAAATGTTTTCAGTCCCCAGATCCCCAGAAGTGATGCCTGCTAAATGGAACTGCTCAACTTGGCTACACTTGTTTGGCAGAGCTTATCTAGGCAGGGCTCTGGTGACACACCTAAAGTGATTTGGCCCTGCTACATGTCTCACATACTCCAGTATGCTGAACCAAGTATGTCCTCTGGGTAATTACAACAGTTCAGGAGAAAGGATAAGTCCAATCCTTCAAGAACTTTCCCAGCTTCTGGACCTTCATATTTGTTGCACCCAAATGATCCAGTTAAGACGAAGGGCAACTGTAGTACACTGTTCTGGCAGATGGCAGTGGTAGGACTATGAGAGGCAAGGAAGAATGGGGCCATTTCAAAAACTACCTAAGACAAAAAGAATGATGAAATGTGTTCAAAAATATTCCTCCTTCCTCTCCCCTCCTGCCACATGTGCCATTGGGGTACTGGTAATCACCTGCTCATTAATCATCAAGTGTTCATTGTCAATACTTGCAAAAAGCATTGCCAGTAGCATGAGAGAACTATTGGGGAAAAACTAACGAAAACAATTTTAGTTACAGACTTTGTCTACACAGCCTCCTTTCTTATTTGATCCCATTGTGTCATATTCTAGATTTATTTAGGATGAAACAGGCAAACCTCCATACATAATGCTTTCTGGGATGAGTTAAGGGCCCCGTTGGCTCTTACTTAACTTTGAAAGTTAGGCATGTGTCTCCTCTCCCCTTCTTCCTCTGTTTCCCTTTCATACAGGAGAAAAGACAAACCAAGACTATTTGAGTTCTCCTCTGCCTTAATTTTTGTATGTTCATATATTACAACACATATTCATATTATATGTCCCTGTAGTGGTTAGAAGACATAACTAATTTGTGGTTGAAAATGAAGACCACCTGCCTTCATATGCAATCCTCCTCTTCATTGCATGAACTCAAAATTTTTATGTGCTTTTTTTTCCTACCTGATTCTGGCCCAGAACTTGTATATAGAAAATACATTATATTTGTCACTTCTTGTCTTCAAAGCATCTTCAACATGTCATGTTTGATTATTCTACAGTAATATATCATAGTTGCTATTAAAATGTGAAAGACATATGGATCAGATGAAACCAAAAGAGAGTATTGTACCCATAGTATAAGCTATGATGTCTTCAAAAGCATTCCCTGATAGCCATGCACAAACAGCATCAAACATTCAGTGATCATGAAAAAAAGAATGAATGAACTGATTTATAAAATTACTAATAAAAGTAATTTTTGAACCTTGCAAAATAACTATTTTTCTTTGTACTTCTTCTTCGGTTACATGTTTTGTCCACAGAGCTTAATTCAAAGTCACTTTCATACTGGAAATTTCAATAACTTCCATTTCCAATAACATACTCCTTTTTATTTCCCAGGTGATCTACTAACTTCAGTTTGTATAATGTATTTTATACAAGTTATTTTCCCAAACCAGTTGTATAAAATATATCAGAAATAAAAGATAGCTATCAAATCTTGCACAGAAATATTCTGAATGTAGAAATTTAAAGTGTTATGAACCTTGCTCAATGCTTGAAACATAAACAACGATTCATTCTGTGGTTCAATATGATTTGACCAGATTTGCTAACAATTTACACTTAAACTTTCTTAAACCATCACAGAAGTGTTTCTTTGTTTTATAAAGGTTTTGTATCTACATAGTCATTATTATTTGTTATCTTAAATTTTGAATTATTCATTAATGGGTGTATGTGTATGTGTGACATACGTTGTTGTTGTGTGAGTACAGGGGTACATTGGATGTCAGAGAGCCACTCTCAGGAGTAGGTTCACTCCAATTCAGGGTGAGATTCAGAAATCCAATTTGGGACTTTAGGCTTCTGAGGCAAGTGATTTTACCCATCTACCAGGCCCTACATTGTTATTATAGTTAAGGCCAATGAATACTAATCTCACCACATACAGAGTGAATAATAAGCAATAAGAAAATGAAGTAAATGCTATTTATTAGTTAAGCTTTATATCTCCATAGCATGCTGAACCTTTTATAATAAGCAAAGCTTGAAAAACAAAATAAAACAAACAAACAAAAATAAAAAACAGGTGATATCTAGCTTAACTTTCACTTCATAACTGTCTCTGTAGAGTTTTTTTTTTTTTTTCTTGTTCAAAAAGTGTTTTGGTAGAGTTTGTTACTGATTTGAAATTGAAATAAGAGATTCTTCAGGAATGAGAGAGTGCTGTTAGTCATGCATGAACTGTTTTATTTCTAATATGACCTTTGTTTTCAAATGAAAGAGTCCTTCCTCTTCAACAGCTAATGGATTCTGTGAGGGTGGAGGCTTCTATAGCTGTGAAAGACAACTTTTTGCCCTGAATACACATTTCAACATTTCTGATGCAAAACCTAAGATACAGCTAAAGCAGTCTCTCTGATTTCATTGCATTGGTTTGTCATTTTAGAAATACACTAGCCACAGGAATTTAATGGGAAGTGTGAATCTCTGCACAATTTTAACATGGTTCTTAACTTAAACACATTGAAAGGTAAGGAAACATCATATCAAAGCAGGAGCAAAAGCAATGCAATAAGTCTCCATAGCAGTACTTCTGGCCAAGCACCTACATGGACACTCACAGTATGTGTAATACATTCATTTCCTAGCACATCCTTTATAATAGAATGGGAAAATATTTTCACCAACCTCACATCTGACAGAGGGCTGATCTCCAAAATATACAAAGAACTCAAGAAACTGGTCAAAGAATCAGCAAATTACCCTATTAAAAATGGGATACAGAACTGAAGAAAGAACTCTCAATAGAGGAAATTAAAAAGGCTGAAAGATGCTCTACATCCTTAGCTATCAGGGAAATACAAATCAAAAAAACTTTGAGATACCATCTTCCTCCTGCCAGAATGGCTAAAATTAGAAACACCAATGACAACTTATGCTGGAGAGGATGTAGAGAAAGGGGAACAGTCCTCTAACTGCTGGTGGGAGTGCAAACTTATACAGTCATTTTGGAGATCAGTATGGTGGTTCCTCAGGAAAATGGGAATCTGTCTACTACAGGATCCGGCAATCCCCCTCTCAGGGATATACCCAAATGATCCACATCCAGGCAACAAAGACATCAGTTCAACTATGTTCATAGTAGCACTATTTATAATAGCAAGAACCTGGAAGCAACCTAGATGCCCCTCAATTGAAGAATGGATAATGAAGATGTGGCACATCTACACAATGGACTACTACTCTGCAGAGAAAATAATGGAGTCTTTGAAATTCACAGTGGATGGCACTTGAAGAAACCATCCTGAATGAGGTAACAAAAAGAGGAACATGGTATGTACTTGCTCATATATGGATTTTAGACCTAGAGCAAAGGATCACTAGCCTATAATTCACACCACCAGAAGAACTAGGATAAAAGGACTTGAGACTCTTTTCCTCGCATTGGGTTGCCTTCATTCTTGATGTGAGGGCTTTTTGTCTTATCTTATTTGTATCTTGTTTTGTCGTGTTTGGCTGTCATCTGTGCTCATTTCTGAAGAGGACATAGAGGGGGAGTAGATCTAGGGAAAATGGAAGTGGGAAAGCTGGGAGAAACGGAGGGAGGGAAAACTGTGACCCGATGTAGTATGAATCATTAAAACCCAGAGACAGCTATTCGAGTTAAAGCTGAGGATAAGGAAGCAAAGCATCCAGGCACTAGAGAGTTCTCACCTCTACTACTTCTCAGGCAGAAAGGGTGATCCACCTAACCTCAGATTGCTTCCAATTGCACTGTTGCTCAGATTCACTGAGACTACAAAGTATTCATGCCATAAGTTCCTCTCTAGTGCTGTCATTAAAGACATGTCATCCTAAATGCTTGATTCAAAGGTGTGAGCTCTGATTCTCTTTTAGATTGATTCACTCCATGTAGCCCTGGGTAGCCTTCAACTCACAAAGATCCCTTTGCCTCTGTCTCCTGAATGCTGGGATTAAAGGTGGGACCACTACTGCCTGTCATATATGCATAACTAGTGGCTTAGGTGTGTGGCCTTTGATTTAAGTAAAAGACATGTGACTTCCTTTAACAAAGTTGGAGAATTGAAATTCTGAATTAGGAAGGTAATCAAGCTCACCATGACAGCCTCAAACAATTTCTATAGTAACCAAAGTTCACTGATTAGAATTACCATATAACAGATCTAATAATGATTAATAGTTTAAAATATAGGCCTAATTACCAATGTAATGCAGAGAGGTAAAACAAAACAAAACTAAAAAAGATACATGCTGCTGAGAAAATGGCACTAGTAGCTCTTCTTGATGAAAGGTTATTACAGATCTTCAATTTATGAAACTGTGTCCATGCTGTTATAATGCATGTTTGTAATTACTTTCAGGCACAAATATAGGTTCCAATGGAACCTCCTCCCAACAACAACAAAAGAAAAAACAGTCAGGACTCTAAAAATGAAGAGGAAAACCAGAAGAAGCAATCCAGCATGTCAGAAGCAAAGCCCCCTACCCTAGATTCCCAGTGGTTACAAAGAGACAACAGATTTTGACATTTCAGAAATAGCTTTCTAAGGAAATCATCTAACCACTCCATTCTGTCCACTAAACCCACTTTTGTTAAAGCTCTTTCTCCCTTCCTCCCCTTTTAGCTATAAAAACCCAGCTTGAATGATGCAATATTCATTTTTGAACTCTGATCATTGAGTGAGTGGGTGCTGTGTCCTGACCTTGCTGTGGCCAATCTAGACACACTGTCTCTCTGGCAGAAGATAAAGCCTGCTCCACCTGTTTAAGGTCCTCTAAATTCTCATCTTCTGTGTCTTCCCACAATCCTAATTTTTACTTGTACTTATAGATCCATCAAAATCTCAGTGTTTCAGAGTAACATACTGATGTTTGGTAGGAGGACCCTAAGAGAGACATATATGGTCCCTGGAAAAGGAGAAAGGAACAAGATCTCCCAAGCAAATTGGGAACGTGGGGGAAGGGGAGAGGGCATTAGAAGGAAGAGGAGGGGAGAGGTGGGCATGAAGATCAGGAAGATTGAGTCAGGGAAAGAATATAAAGGAGATCAAGAAAAGAGGTACCATAATAGAGGGAGCCATTATAGGTTTAAAGAGACATCTGACACTAGGGAAATGTCCAAAGATCTACAAGGATGACCCCAACTAACAATCTAAGGAATAGTGGAAAGGCTACCCTTCCTGATAATGAGATTGATGACTACCTCATATACCATCCTAGAGCCTTCATCTAGAAGCTGATGGAAGCAGAAGCAGACACCAATATCTAAATACTAAGCCGCCTCCTGGAATTCAGTTGCAGAGAGGGTAGAGTGATTAGCAAAGGGGTCAAGACCAGGCTGAAGAAACCCATAGAAACTGCTGACCTAAACATGGGGGAGCTCATGGATGCTGGCCTCATCCCCCTAGGGAGCAGAAAGAGGAAAAGATGGGGGTTGATGGGGGGACAGGGAAGGACAGAGGAAATGAGTGTGTGTGTTCTGGGATTAACATGTAAATTAAGCTTGTTTAAAATTTGAATTTAAAAAAATATTTAAAAATAACAAAAAAACTATTTCCGCAAATTATTGTAAGTAGTAGAAAATGAATCTAGTCTCCTATTTTGATATTGTATAAAGGCAACTCTTTAATTACTTTATTCTTTCTTTGTTTCCACTACTGGATTTTATGTGTAGAGTATGCTTACACATCTTTCTGTTTTTATGCATGGTTTATGTAGCAGACAGTACTCTTTTTTCCACTCAAATACATGCCTATGCTTAGTTGTTTTCTTGTTTATTTATTTGAAGGCAATGTTTTATTTATTTATATTCTATTATAAATAACCTTATTTTATATATCAATCCCAGTTCTCTCTCCCTCCCATCCTCCAATGTCTCCCTCCATTCCATCCTCCATCCACTCCCCAGGGAGAGTAAGGTCTTCCATGAGGGATCATCAAAATTTGTCAAGTTATTTGTGATAGGGCCTAGGCCCTCTCCTGTGTATGTAGGCTGAAAGAGTATCCCTCCATATAGAATGGGCTCCCCAAGTCCTTTAGTGCACTAGAGATAAATCCTGTTTCCACTGGCAGAGGCCCCATAGACTGCCCAGTCCTCCATGCTGACACCCACACTCATGCAGTCTGGTTTATTCCTATGTTGATTCCTCAGCTGTCAGACTGGGGTCCATGAGTTCCTGCTTGCTCAGTTCAGCTGTTTCTGTGAGTTTTCCCAGCATGATCTTGAAATTAGATTCCAGGAATTTGGCTAAGTGTTTAGCTATGGATTTCTGCTTCTGTTTTCATCAGCTACTAGATGGAGGCTCCAGGATGGCATTTAAAGTAGTCATCATTCTCATTATCGGGGAATGGCATTTAAGGTACCCTCTCCACTTTTGTTTGGATTCCTAGTTGAGGTCATCTTTGTGGATCTCTGTATAATTCTTTAGTGCCAGATTTCTCTTTAAACCTATAATGGCTCCCTCTACTAATATGTCTATAAGCAATCTTAGTTTAAAAAGTTATTTCTATCATTAGACTTGTTCTAAAAACACTTGTCAAAATTGTAGCTCTGCCATATTCCACCCTAGTTTTCTCTCATATTTAACCCAGCTTACTTTTCTTCTTACTGAGAAACATTTCTCATGAAATACACGCATATTTTACTGACATCTCCACCCCAATGCTTGCTCAAAATAAAGTCTGTGAAATAAAGTGTTCGGTTTGCTTTATTCTCATCTGGGACAAAATAATACCTGGAATATAGTAAAAAAAAAATGCAGTTACTAAAACAATTAATTATTGAATATCATAATACAAAATAACTGTCACAAAAGCCATAATGAGAATCAATATATTCACTATAATGTCTAATGTGATGGTTGTGAGAAAGAAGGAGATCAAATTAACACTAAAACACAGGATAAGCAAGGACCAACTAGATGGTTCAGCTGGTAGGTATTTGCTGAATTGCCTGAAATGCTAGTTACAATCCTCAGAATCCACACTGGAGAGGGAGAAAAGCAACACCCATGGGTTGTCTTCCGACCTCTGCATAAGCAGCATGGCACATGTGACTTCTCCCACACATAATAAATAAGTAAATATGTTTTAAAAAGGCAACCAAGACAAATAGACCTTGCATAGACAACTAGAAAACAGAGAAAAGTCACTTTTACATGTGCAAAGATTTAAATGGTTTCTAATAGATTCTCAAACCTGAGATGTAGAAAACTTAGATTTCAAGGTTATGGTATATTATATCTTTATTGTGAGGAAGAAACTGATTGACTTGTTAAATGACAGCTACAATATATATTGGGCCCTATAATGTTTCCAAATGATATGGTTGTTTGTCAGACAATATCAGACAGGTTTATAATTCAGTATTGTAACTTTTAGAAGGCAAGGTGTAAATGTGAAACTTTTATTAGTTTTGGCATCTATAGAAGTCATTTAGGAACTAATGGTACCTTCTCAGTGGGTCTTCTATAACACTAGCTCTTCACCAGTTGCTGTCTAATCTAAATACCAATATGATGCATATAAAGCTATTGAATAGCAAGGTATCACCTTGAACAACATTTATAGTGGGTAATGACAAAATATAATGATAAGCTATAAAATATAGGAACATTTTGTACCAAGGATTTGATGAATTTAAGCCTTTTTTATTTACAATCCACCTATTAAATGTTAAAGATTGATCTTTAGAGCTAGCTTAGTATAAAGGTTTCTCTAGTACTTAAAAGTGTACAAGGGGAAACAATCTCACTTTAGAAAAATTGTAAATGAAATAGAAAGGGCATTTAAGAATATAAGTTTGAAACATGGCAGAGCAGAAACACTTAGCTTTTAAGAATATCTTCTTGTTGGTTCTCCCTCTCTTAAAGGTCATAAATTGCCTATAACTGGTCATCCAGGAGTGGGGGCTCATAAAAAATATATCTTTAAAGGTCTTACTATGGAAAACTGTAATAGTATTTGTCTTAGGGCTTCTATTTTGTAAAGACACACCATGATTATGGCAACTCTTATAATGAAAAATATTTAATTGGGAGTGGCTTACAGTTTCTGAAGTTTAGTCCATTATCATCCTGGAAAGACATTGCATGCAGGGAGACATGTTGCAAGAAGAGTTTAGTGTTCTACAACTTTATCCAAAGGAAGCAGAAGCAACTGTGCCTTGAACATATATGCACCTCTACAGTGAAACACTTCCCCCAACAAGGCCACATGGCCTAATAGTGCCAGTCTCTATGGCCAAGCATTCAAACATATGATTCCATGGAGGCCATACCTAATTAAGCCACCACAGTATACCTATTCACATATATAACAGAACATGAACAAATATAATTTTAGAAGATAATACATTTGAAAGCTACAGATGACAACAAACAAAATCCATGTTCAGGAATACATGCACTTATTGATTAAATCTTTTTTCTTCCTGAGTAGAAACGTTTGAGACAATGTCTCCATCTAAAGCCCCCTCATGAATATACAATTAGTAGTAGTCAGTCATAAACACATATACATATAAAGAACACTAAATGAACTCAGTAGAGAACAGATACAGGTGTAGATTCACACAGAGATACACACACACACACAAACACACACGAACATGTACATTACATATGTGTGTAATAATAATAATTGAAGAGGAAATCGTGAATATGAGAGGAAGTGAGAGGGACACTGGTTGGGGAAAAGAGAAGGGGTAGAAATTATTTAAACACAGTACTCTTATATGAAATTCTCAAAAATTAATAAATTATAACAAGTAGTCTCCCCCAAAACAAAATAATTAAAATTTACATAATTTCAAAGATACGTTTTTTACATATTTTTACACACTATTTTACACTTTGTAAATCTGCTCAAAATAATTTTCCACATATCCCACCACAAGACCTAATACTGAACAGTATGCTTTTGCTAAATTATTTCAAACATGACAACAGTCTTAAGTTTGAAGGAAATGGTTTTTAGAATACTTCTAAAACCTTAAGTTATCTTGATATCCCCAAATCTAACATATATACTTGGAAAAAAACACAAAGGATCAAACGCAAGGCTTGGCGTCACATGTTGGACCCCATCTCCTTCCACTTTCTCTGTCCATATGATCATAATAAATCATCCTTCTAGTATGATTCTCTGAACACTGTGTGCTAGAACTGTGCTGAACACATAGTGAGTACTTATCAAATGCAATCATCGTCTTTATTCTGATTGTCTGTTGAACCTCAACTAGACACTTGCACTACACTCACTCATCTTAGTCCACGCCAGTGCTACTGATTCTGCTAATGGTAATTAATGCTGATGGTTGAAAAATATCATGTGTTGTAGCATTCTGGTGTGTTATTATATATAATTCTGATCATTGGCCATATTAATTTTATTATGTTGGTAATACTAATTCTATTTTTCACTTCTAAATTTTTGCTGTTTGAATAAAATAAAGAAAATGGAACAAAGATCTATAGCTACCCAATATGCCTCAATAAATTGATAGAATTAAAATAAAAAAGATTATCTTCTTGTTCATGAAATTCCATTTGAAAGAATGTCTGCAATACCCATGTCATTCCCGTGTCCAATGCTATACTTTAATAAAGGGCAGAGTGATGACAAATATGCCCCAAAAATCTACTTTTAAATAAAGTTAAGTATTCATTAAATTTCTACATGTCTTAAGAAAATGATCAATCATCAAAAAAAATAGTAATGACAAATAAATGCCTTTTGATGTGTCTGTTGTAATTTTACAAGAATCTTGGGAAACTATTAGCATCAGTCCCAAGAAAATGCCTAAATTAAACGTGAGTAGATCGATCGGCTGTTCCAATTAAAGAGTCACACTTAATGCAAGGACTAAGAAATTACACACCTGATTATTTTGTTTCACGAAAATTGTGGTATCAATAAAGAAAGTAATCATTGAAATTTAATATATTTCTCATGATTTAAATAGTTTGTCCCATATCATTTTCATCCTCCATTCCTTGGTAGAAATACCATTTCACAGGCCAAAGTGTCATGTAGAATTGGCATTTTGAAACTGATAGGTGTGTTATTTTCTATTGTTAGAAGAGCCTACATTACCAAATTAGTGTTGATGCTTTCTAGTCTATGCCTAGTTCATCCTCTGTTTCTCATAATGAGAACCTGACTCTTCTTGGAAATCTGCTTCATTGTTTTACATTTAGTACCTTTGAACTTCTAGTAGTCTATAAATCTTTGCATGACATGGTCTCATCATCTACTATAATTAGTCTCAACCCTGATCTGGTCCCATTTCCCAATCTTGTTGTTTCTTAATCATATTAGCTCCTCAGTCATATATTAGTCTTCCATTCACATTTTGCTGAGAAAATAGAACTTTTTATAGACTTTCCAACATGTTTTAGCCTAGTTCTACATCTTTTGTGAAAGATTTGTGGTATAAGAACTTATCAAAGGAAATCTACTGAGAAAAGCATTGAAATAAACCATCCCAGACATTACCTTTCTTTATTGTTTTTTTTTCCTTTGCAATAATCCCTTCACTAGCGAGTATCCTTTAATAATTATTCCATCTGAAGCTGTACATTGATGGGAGATGCCATTATGTATATATGTTTCTCATACTGGTTAATAATAAAGCACTGTTGGCCAATAGGAAAGGAAGATAGGAGGGACTAGGAGACAAGGAGGAAATAGGAAGGAGTAAGGAGGAGTCAAGATGGAGAGTCTGAAGAAAGCAGTATGCCGCCGTCTCCCCGGTAAGAGAAGTACATAGATCAGCAGAAATGGGTTAATAATTAAGACAGATAAGAAACTAGTAACTGGCCAACAGTACATTTTCTTTTTTAAATTTTTATTTATTTATTTATTATTTTACATGTCAATCCCAGTTCCCTCTCCTTTCTCTCTCCTTTCCTCCCTCCCTCCTCTCCCTATTATCCTCTCTCCCCTAACCACCCTATTTCCCATCCCCCTATATCGCGGTAAATAAGGATCAGGATAAACAAATAGGGCGAATAGATGTTTATTCAGGGAGAAATAACTTACAACCTAGACAGATGAACACCAGGAAATTCAACCCGATCCTCTCCTGTCCAAGTCACGCCAGAAAGAGAGCACCTTTCCTGGCCCCCTCCAACCTCCTTCCACAGGTCTCTTCCGCCCATGGCTCCACCCCCAATGGCCGTGGTCAGTGCTACAGAAGGACTATCTCACTACAATTCCCCTTTTAGTCTAAAGAAAAGATTTAGGCTTAATACAAAACTATATACAAAACAGTGAATAACAAGTGTGCCCTAAGAAAAGGAAAATCGAGAACAAAATGACCTACATATCTAGTCCTAGGGTGAGGGCATAATGGAGTTTACAATAGAGTTGTCCTAAGCTGGAAAACGTAAGTCTAGTACCTAATATATCTAACTAGGAAGAGAGAATAATAGTTGTAATAGTTTAATCTTCAACCTCATCAAGACCTGAGAAGGAAATTAACAATACTAGAGTAGATAGGAAATGCGGATGGACAACTTCCAAAAGGTGCAGCAAGGACAGAAACAGCAAGCCACCTGAACAGTCACCCTAGGTCTCACAGCAACATTGGTACACCCAGATTTGGCTAAGGCCAAGAGAACTTGACAGACCACAACAACAGCAGGGAGGTAGAATGGCTATCTTGCCCTGACTTGGCAAGGTCAAGCAGTCTTCTATATTTGTCTCCTGCAAGCACATAGGACTGCATGTCCAAATCAGTGGTCAAGGTAGGGGCAATTCTATGCCCAACAGGCCATTAGCTGAGGCGAGATTGAACTCCAGCAGGAGCAACAACAGTGTCCAACATATTTTCAGGAAAGTGCATGGTGCTGTCAGGAGCAACAGTGTCTCATGTCAATGGAGTACTAACATTAAAACATTTAAATGCCATGTTCTGCGTGTCTATGAAGTGATTGAAGATTAAGTATCTATATCTGATTAATCTCATAGGTACAGGAAATATGAGTGAAGATAATCTGTAATACTCGGGAACTTAGCTAAAAAGACTGATTAAAACTTTACTGAGTAAAGCAGGAACAAATACTTAAACAATATAACTATTTACATATACATATACATATACATACATGTAAATTCCTAAAATAGAGGTAGAGTATAAGTGTCAAGACAAGAGGTAGAACTATAAAGGGAAGCAAGATAAATATCCCAAATGTATCAATATACAAAATGTCTTGAATTCCAGAAAAGTATACATACATAGAATATGGTAAAAAATAATGTGCATAAAACATGGTAAGTGGAAATATTTAACACAATATAACAAAATATAAACTTAATTTTACATAGCTTACCACATAAGAATACACAACAATGTAAGCTGTAAAATACTATCTCATTCTTACTCAAATTCTCAAGAAAATAGGCTAATCTACCTATATTCCATCTAAACCATACCTTTCCCAAACATTCCCTATTCCTGTCTAAATGATAAACCCGAGTGTAAACATCACCCAATCCCAAATAACTAAAACCAACCCAAACACCATGACTATTATCCCAAAATTCCAAGGGTAGGGAAAGGGGGCATCGTTATCGTAAGATTACTTCCTGCTGAAATGGGACAATGATTGCTCCAGTGGATCCTGTAGGAAGAAAATTTTTAGCAACCAAATTTCTCAACAGAACTGGGTGTGACATATGTAGCTAGTCACTGTGTGGCAGAAAATTCTTGACTGTAGTTCTATTTGAAACTCTGGCCAGGGTGTAATAAAAAGGTGCACCATTACAGCTAGCTAGTCATGAGTTGTTTCAAGCAAAACAGTCTCAAACAGGTATTAGGGTGATGTTTGTAGTTCAGATGCATCAGGTTGAGTCAAGTGGAAATGATGATGTGGGGCCCCATCTTCTTTCCGGAGAGTTCAAAGACTGCTGATAGGAATTGTTATTATTCTTTGTGAAAAAGTTACACATCAATATTAAAGTAAAATTTTTAAGTTTTAAGGTATGCATTAGGGAAAGACAACAATATGCATTAAAAGTATGTGAGAAAATTAGGATTTCAGAGAGAAAATTGCAAATAAGATATGAGTCCCCAGATTTTGTTTTCTTCTGCCTTACACCAATTGGCTTCTTGATTTAAGGCAGAAACCATGAATTTAATCTTAACAACATGCTTGAATCTAGAGAAGGAAAGCCAAATCCAAAGCCAGCATTGGTTTACAAAAATTGGGACTTCAGGAATACTAGATAGTAGAGAGAAATAGATATCTACAATACAAATAGAAATAGTTTACTACAATAAATATTTTTTTTACCATATATCAGATTCTGCTTCCTTAAGTGATTGTTTCTGAAGAGCTGTCTTCTCTTCTGTAGGCACCTACATGTTCAGTGTCTTTTGGCTGTTTGATGATAGGTTTTCTCTGTTTTCCTGTAAAAACAAGAACAGAACACTTCCCCTACCTTTGAGAGGCCTCCGCACACCTCATAGGACCTAATTTGTTGGATGACTTGTCATTTCTCTTCATTAAGATGTTTCTCTTGTTCAACTCGATTCTTGATTAACTTAGATGGTATCCATAGTTTTTCTTCTCCTGTAGATACAAATGCAAAACCCCTACCCCAACGTAACACATATCCTGCTTTCCATTCTGAGGTCGGTACATCCTTGAAGTACACTGGCTGATTTAGTTCAGAAGTTTATTCTATTGTCCAGTGTCTTTCTGCAGCTGTTTTTCCTTTTTCATCAGCGTTAAGAAATTTTAATGTTAATAAAGCATTATGTAATCTGTATTTGGGTGTTTAGGTTCCTCCTGCCTGTTTATGGAGCATTTCTTTTAAAGTATGATTGGATCTCTCAACCACTGCTTATCCTGTAGGATTGTGTGGTATACCAGTTGTGTGCTTTATCTTGTAATACTCAAAAAACTGTTTCAATTTGCTGGAGACATATGCTGGAGCATTGTCAGTTTTTATTTGTGCAGGTATGCCCATAATAGCCATTACAGCTAATAGGTGTGTTATAACAGAATCAGCCTTTTCAGAGCTCAGAGTAGTAGCCCATTGAAACCCTGAAAATGTATCTATAGTGTGATGTACATATTTTAATTTTCCAAATTCTGCAAAATGAAACACATCCATTTGCCATATTTCATTCCTATTTATACCTTTAGGGTTACTGCCTGGTGGTAAAGGAGTTTGGTTATAGAATGAGCAAGTAGGACATTTCCTTACTATTTCCTTGGCTTGTTCCCAAGTGATAGAAAAATCCTTTTTTAAACCTTTGCTGTTCACATGGTGTTTCTTATGAAACTCTGAGGCTTCTAGCACACTTCCTATCAATAAACGGTCAATTTCATCATTGCCTTGTGCTAGAGGACCTGGCAGACCCGTATGGGATCTGATGTGTGTTATATATATAGGATGAGTCCTCTTTCTGATAGTATCTTGTAACTGTATAAACAATGAAGTTAATTCTGTATTGTCAGAAATAAATTCTGCAGTCTCAATGTGGAAAACAACTCTCTCTGCATATTGAGAGTCAATAACTATATTGAGGGGTTCTGTAAAATCCATAAGTACCATGAGAATGGCATACAATTCTCCCTTTTGTACAGAATTGTAAGGGCTTTGAACCACTTTGCTAATTTTTCCTGATTTATATCCTGCCCTACCTGATTTGTTTGCATCAGTGTAGAATGTACAATGCGTGGAAGAATCCAAATCGTTTTCTTTATGAATTTGATTCTCTCAGTTTTGGGATAGTTGTTGTTATTGTTCCCAAAAAGTTACTGCAAGCTCTCTGCCAATATTTGTTATCTTTCCATAAGGAAGAAATTTCCTCATTAGTTAAAGGTACTATAATTTCTGCTGGGTCCCTTCCTATTAGCTGACGAAGTCTTAATTTACCTTTTATAATCAAGTCAGAGATCTTTTCTATATATGTTTTTAGTTTTTTATTCTGTTTATGTGGTAGGAATATCCATTCTAATATGATATCTTCTCTCTGCATCAAAATCCCTGAAGGATATTCTCTAGATGGTAATATAACCAGAATACAGTCTAGGTTTGGATCCACACGGTCCACATGTGCTTCTAGTATCCTCTTTTCTACCCATTCTAATTCCTTCTCAGCTTCAGCTGATAGTATTCATGGACTATTGAAGTCCTTATCTCCTTTTAGGGCCATTTTCAAGTTTTTCAAATCATGCCCTTCTACTCCAATTATGGTTTGCAGTTGAGAAATCTCTCCTAGTAATTTTTGAAGATCATTAAGAGTCTGGTAGCGATCTCTTCTGATCTGTACTTTTTGTGGTCTAATTTTCTGTAGACCTATTTTATATCCTAAGTAGTTGATAGACTCTCCTTTTTGTATTTTTTCAGGTGCAATTTGTAATCCCCAGCGAGGTAAAACTTCCTTTACTTTCTCAAACATTTTTTCTAGTATTTCTCCTTTAGAGTCAGCTACCAATATGTCATCCATGTAATGATTGATTATGGATTGTGGAAACTGTTTACGAATTATTTCTAACGGTTTTTTGTACGAAATATTGGCACAGGGTGGGGCTATTTAGCATTCCCTGTGGCAAAACCTTCCATTGATATCTCTTCACCAGTTGAGAATTATTATAATTAGGTACCGTGAAGGCAAATTTCTCTTTATCTTGTTCTTATAAAGGTATAGTGAAGAAGCAATCCTTTAAATCAATAACTATAATAGGCCATTCTTTGGGTATCAAAGAAGGCAAGGGCATTCCAGGCTGTAGAGAGCCCATTGGCTGGATAACTTTATTGATGGCTCTCAGGTCTGTAAGCATTCTCCATTTACCATATTTCTTTTTGATCACAAATACAGGAGAATTCCAAGGGCTGGTTGATTCCTCAATATGTCCAGCATTTGCTGTTCCTGAACCAGGCTTTCTAAAGCTTTTATCTTCTCAGAGGTCATAGGCCATTGTCCTACCCAGACAGGTTCCTCTGTTAGCCATTTTAAAGGTAGGGCTTTTGGTTCCTCTGTTTGTTCAGCATTTGTATTTTGTTATTGTATTGCCTGGATATTTGGTCTCTGTCTTGTATAGTACTTAACAGTATTCTTTCCACAATCATGAGGTCGTCTATGGTTCCTATCTAATACTGGAGGAATGTTAATCTGTGTATTCCATTGCTGTAATAGATCACGACACCATAAATTTATCACTACATCAGCCACATATGGTCTCAACCTCCCTCTCTGTCCTTCTGGTCCTATACATTCAATCCATCTCATGCTTTGTTTTACCTGAGACAGGGTTCCAATCCCTAAGAATTGAACATTTACCTCATGCAGGGGCCATCTTTGAGGCCAAGATTTATTAGATATGATAGTTACATCAGATCCTGTGTCCAGTAGACCCTCAAACAGTCTATTATTCATCTTAACTATCAATCTAGGCCTATGACTATTTATAGCAGTTTGCCAAAATATACGTTTTTCATTTCCTTCTGTCATGTTTGATTCAACTTCCGTCACTAGTTTGTCATCCGGAGCAGTATGAGTTTTTATAATAGGCACAGAATTTTCTAATTGTCCTGTGGGAGATTGTCTCCCACTGTGACTGGGAATGTTCGAATCACCTGTGACGTGGGGGCCTTCGAGAGGCCCCCCAAGGAGTTTCCCAATGGTAAAGGGTTTCCTTGCTTGTCTCTGGTCGATCTACACTCATTTGTCCAGTGTCTGCCTTTGCCACACATTCTACATAACCCAGGAGGCTGAGGCCTTCTGTTTGATTCATTCCTGGGGGTGTTATTTCTAGGGAAGCTTTGCCTACAATTTCTTTTTACATGTCCTATCTTACCACAGTTATAACATCTGACATGTTGATATCTCTTCAAACCTTTGGGGATGGCTTCTCCTACCCAAGCTTCTAAGTCACCATAGTAAGGAACTCTGTTATCTTGATATCTTCTCTGACCTTTAGATATGGCTTCTCCTATCCATGCTTCAGTCTTATTGTCATTATACTCAATGTTGCCTGTATATAGGACCCATTCATCCAAGGGTGCTGATCACATTTTTAAAGGCCAAAGCACCTGTTTGCATTGAGGATTCGCATTTGAATAAGCTAAAGATTCTATGAGTATTCGCCTAGCATCTATGTCTGCTATCTCTAATTGTACTGCCCTAGATAATCTTTCTAGAAAGATACTAAAACGTTCTCTAGGTCCTTGCTTTATCTTGGTATAGGGTTCTATCCTCTCTCCTAATTCATGAACCTTATCCCAAGCATTCAAAGCTGCTGTACTGCATAGAGACAAGATGTGTTCATCATAGGCAGCTTGGGTTTCTGGGTCAGCATAGAGACCCTCACCAAGAATTTTATCTTGGGGAGCTTTATAACCTTTCTTTAAGCCCTGAAGTTCATGATCTTTTGCTTCCTCTCTCCATAAAGCCCTCCATTCTAATTGAGAGGAGCTTTCAAGGACAGCTGATATTAATTGATCCCAATCCTTAGGGGTTACCTTGTTATTCCATGCCCATGATTCTACTTATTGCTTCACATAAGGTGAGTGCATGCCATAAGAGTCTACTGCTTCCTTTATACCTTTTAAATCTTTCATACGTATTGGTTCCCACTGATATGCAAGGACACCTTTTGGATGTTTCTTCGTTGCTGGCTTTTCATGAATAGATACAGGGAAAGCTCCCCTGACCCTAAATGGTGTGGAAAATTTTAAATCTTTTTCATGCCCTGTTACCTGTAGTTCTTCTTCTGATGTATCAGACTGAAGGTCTTCTAAAGCCTGAAATCTATTCACCATTGTTTCTTTGAGTGTCTGAACTTCTTGAATCAAATAACTTTCTAGAGACTTAATTGCATCAGTCAGTTTCTTACTTTCTCCAACTACAAACCACGAATACAACCTGGTTCCACTGAATGAGGTCTCTTAGACTGCTCAGTCCTTCTGGCTGAGACCCATATTCAGGGGTCTTGAGTCAGTCCCATGCTGGATTCCCAGCTATCAGTCTGGGGGTCCGTTAGCTCTTCCTTGTTCAGGTCAGTTATCTCTATAAGTTTCTACAACCTGGTCTTGTCCTCTCCCTATGCATCTGGATTCAGTGTTTCGGTATGGGTGTTTGCTTCTGTTTCCAACAGGTACTACATGAAGGCTCCATGATGGTGGATAAGATAGTTGTTGATCTCACTATCAGGGCAGCGCATTTATGGTAGCCTTTCCACAGTTGTTCAAATTGTTAGTTTGCAGCAGTCTTAGAGGTCTCTAGACATTTCTTTAGGTTCAATTTTCTCTTCAAACCAATAATGACTCCCTCTTTTATATTCTCTCTCTCTCTCTCTGTCTCTTTCTCTCTCACCTTCTATTCCTACCCTGACTCAATCTTCCTGGTCACACATGCTTTCCTCTCCTCCCCTTCTCTTTCTCCTACTTCTCTCTCCATTCACTGCCACCCCACTCCCTATGTACTCTGTGGGACTTGACATGTCCCCATTCTGTGAGGGCCTTTATATGAATCTCTTAGATTACACCTTGTATCCTAGTTCCTCTAGTTTTGTCAATTATAGGCTAGTGATTCTTTGATCTAGGTCTAAAATACATATATGAGTGAGTATATACCATGTTCCTCTTTTTGTGACTGGGTTACCTCATTCAGGATGGCTTCTTGAAGTGCCATCCACTGTGAATTTCAAGACTCCATTATTTTTTCTGCAGAGTAATATTCCATTGAGTAGATGTGCCACATCTTCCTTATTGATTCTTCAGTTGAGGGGCATCTAGGGTGTTTCCAGGTTCTTGCTATTATAAATAATGCTGCTATGATCATAGTTGAGCACATGTCTTTGTTGTATGGATGTACATCATTTGTGTATATGCCTAAGAGGGAGAATGCCAGGTCCTGTGGTAAACTAATTCCCTTTTTCCAGAGTAACTGCCATACTGATCTCCAAAATGTCTGTATGAGTTTGCACTCCCACCAGCAGTGGAGGAGTGTTCCCCTTTCTCCACATCCTCTCCAGCCTGAGTTGTCATTGGTGTTACTAATTTTAGCCATTCTGGCAGGAGTAAGATGGTATCTCAAAGTTGTTTTGATTTTCATTTCCCTGATAGCTAAGGATGTTGAGCACTTTCCCAAGTGTCTTTCAGCCTTTTTGATTTCCTCTATTGAGAATTCTTTCTTCAGTTCTGTACCCCAATTTTTAATAGGGTTATTTGGTGTTTTGTTGACTAGTTCCTTGAGTTTTTTTATATTTTGGAAATCAGCCCTTTGTCGGATGTAGGATTGGTGAAAATCTTTTCCCAGTCTGTGGGCTGCCGTTTGGTCTTGTCCACTGTGTCCTTTACCTTACAGAAGCTTCTAAGTTTGAAGAGGTCCCATTTATTAATTTTTGCTCTCAGTGTCTGTACCCCTGGAGTCATCTTCAGGAAGCAGTGTCCTATACCAATTTGTGAAAGGGTACTTCCTACTTTCTCTTCTGAGTGGTTCAGTGTGGCTGCATATATGTTGAGGTCTTTGATCCATTTGGACTTGAATTTTGAGCATGGCACAAATGGGTCTGTCTGCAGTCTTCTACACACCGTCATCCAATTGTGCCAGCATCATTTGTTGAAGATGCTTTCCTTACCCCATTGTATTCTTTTAGCTCTTTTGTTGAAAATCATGTGTTTGTAGGTGTGTGGATTTATATCATGATTTTCAATTCAATTCAATTAGTCTACCTGTCTATTTTTGTGCCAATACCAGGGTGTTTTTAGAACTATAGCTCTGTAGTAGAGCTTAATGCCAGGGATGGTGATGCCTCCTGAAGTTCCTTTATTGTACAGGGGTGTTTTGGCTATCCTGGGTCTTTTGTTTTTCCATATAAAGTTGATTATTATCCTTTCAAGGTAAGCGAAGAATTGTGGTGGGATTTTACTGGGGATTACATTGAATCTGTAGATTGATTTTGGCAAGATTGCCATTTTTACTATATTTATCCTCCAAAGAACATGGGAAATCTTTCCATTTTCTGGTATCTTGTTTAATTTCTTTCTTTACAGACACAAAGTTCTTATTATATAGGTCTTCCACATGCCTGGTAAGCATTACTCCAAGATTCTTTATGTTGTTTGTGGCTGTTGTAAAGTGTGATGTTTCTCTGATTTGTTTCTCAGCCTCTTTGTCATCTGAATAAAGTAGGGCTACTGGTTTTTTTTTTGTTTTTGTTTTGTTTTGTTTATCTTGTATCCTGCTTGTTTGGTAAATGTGTTTATCAGCTGTAGAAGTTCTCTGGTAGAGTTTATTGTGTCGCTTATGTAAGCTATCATGTTATCTACAAATAGAGCAGTTTGACTTCTTCCTTTCTAATTTAGATACCCTTGATCTCTTTTGTTGTCTTATAGGTTTAGCTAGAAATTTAAGAGCTATGGAGAGAGAGGGCAGCCTTGTGTTTTTCCTGATTTTAGAGGAATTACCTTAAGCTTCTCTCCATTCAGTTTGATGTTGGCTGTTAGTTTGCTATATATATTGCTCTTATTATGTTTAGGTATGTTCCTGTTATCCCTGTTCTCTCCAAGACCTTTATCATGAAAGAGTGTTGAATTTTGTTGAAAGCTTTTTCAGAACCTAGAGAGAGGGTCACATGGTTTTTCTTTTTCAATTTGTTTATATGGAGGATCATGTTGATGATAGAGTTTCATATGTTAAACCATCCCTGCAATCCAGGAATGAAGCCTACTTGGTCACGGTGGATGATTTCTCTGTTGTATTCTTCGATTCGGTTTGCCAGTATTTTATTGAGTGCTTTTGCATCAATGTTCATCAGGGATATTGGTCTGTAGTTTTCTTTCTTAATTGTGTCTTTTTGAGGTTTGGGTACAAAGGTATTTGTGACCTCACAGAAAGAGTTTGTCAAGGAACCTTCTGTTTCTATTGTGTGGAACAGTTTGAGAAGTATTGGTATTAGTTCTTCCTTGAATGTCTGGTAGAATTCTACACTGAAGCCATCTGGCCCTGGGCTTTTATTAGTTGGAAGGCTTTTGATGACTGCTTCTATTTCATTGTGGGTTATAGGTCTATTTAAGTTGTTTGTCTGTTCTTGATTTAATATTGGTAAGTGAATAGTTATGCAGAAATTTGTCCATTTCCTTTGAATTTTCAAATTTTGTGGAATACAGGTTATCAAAGTATGACCTGAAAATTGTCTGGATTTCCTCTGAGTCTGTTGTTATGTTCCCCTTTTCATTTCTGATTTTGTTAATTTGCCAGTTCTCCCCCTGCTTTTTCGTTAGTTTGGATAAAGGTTTTTCTATCTTGTTAACTTTCTTGAAAAACCAACTCTCTGTTGCATTGATTTTTTTTTTTTTTGTATTATTTTCCTGGTTTCTATCTTTTTTTATTTCAGCCCTCCAATTGATTATTTCCTGGCATCTACTCCTCTGGGGTGAGTTTTCTTCTTTTTGTTATAAGATTTTCAGCTGTGCTGTTAATTATTTTATGTGTCTATCCTCTGTTTTCTTCATATGTGCACTTAGTGCAATGAACTTCCCTCTTAACACTGCTTTCAAGGTGTCCCAAAAGTTCGGGTATGTTGTGTCCTCATTCACATCGTATTTTAGAATGTCCTAATTTTTTTTTCTTTATTTCTTCTTTGACTTAGGTGTGGTGCAATTACATATGGTTCAGTTTCCATGAGTTTGTAGGTTTTCTATGATTTGTATTGTTATTGAATTCCAATTTTAAGGCATGGTGGTCTGATAAGATACAGGGAACTATTCCAATTCTCTTGTATCTGTTGAGATTTGTTATGCCCCCCTTGTATGTGGTTATTTTAGAGAAGGTTCCATTTGGAGCAGAGAAGAAGGTATATTCTTTTGTGTTTGGATGGAATGTTCTATAGATGTCTGTTAACCCCAGTTGAGACATAACTTCTGTTAATTCTTTTGTTTCTTTGTTGAGTTTCTGATTTGTGGTCCTGTCTAGTGGTGAGAGTGGTGTATTGAAGTCTCCTACTATAAGTTTGTGAGGTTTTATGTGAGGTTTGAGTTTTAGTAGTTTTTCTTTTATGAATATGGGTGCCTCTATATTTGGGGCATAGATGTTCAGAACTGAGACTTTGTGTTGATGGATTTCTCCTGTGATGAATAAGAAATGACCATCTTCATCTCTTTTGTTTGTTTTCTCTTCCATTTATTTAAGATATTTTCTCACATCTTCTTTGAGGGCCTCTCTCATTTTTATGATGATAATTTTTAAGTTGTTCCCTTCTGCTTCATCTGCTTTGTTTTGTTCTGGTCGAGTTGGTGTAGATTCCCTAGATTCTGGTGGTGTCATGCTTTTCTTTCTGTTGTTAGGTGTTTTCTTGTATTGCCTCTTCTCAAAGGTTCTTCCAGTAGGTGTTGGTGGGGTTTCTCTCCCTCTCTATGGTATTTCCCTTATGTGCTAGTTGGGTTCGAGCTTCGATGTCTGTAGCTCTAAGTGATCCAAGTTCTCTAGGAGGTCTCTCCACAGGCAGGGGCCCAGCGATGGTTGTCAGCGATCAGGCTCCAGCAGAAGACTGGCGATGGGAGTCAAAGATCCCGAAGACCTGGACCCAGGATGCTTCTTATGCCTACAGGCAGATCTAACCTGGGCCTGGCACTCTCCATCTGAGGCCTATTTAGCAGAGTCCCTGCCCCTGCCATGGGGGTCAAGGATCCTGCTGGCAGGAACTCAGAGTGGTCCTGCTATGATAGGCAGATCTCTAGGAGGTGCCTGGAACTCCAGTAGAGGACCAGCGATAGGGGTCAGAGACCAGACAGGTGGAAATTATGGGTGGTCCCGCATGGATAGGCAGGTCTCCTGTGTTCAGAGCTGCTCCTGGAAGTTCCCCAAAATTGTCTGGATTGTTGGCTCCACCTGATGTCCCAGTGCTCAACCAGAGCAGTGGGACAGTGGGCAGGGTAGGACACAGGGTAGGGGGAGGGCAGGCTCTCAATGGGCATGGATTGGGATGTATCTGAGCTTCAAGATTGCTCTTGCTCTTAATGGGGACAGGGCACAGGGGGGATCTGGGGCCAACCCAGGGAATTCCCTGGGAAGGGTGTAGGGGAGAGTCCATCTGAATTGGTTCCAGACTCACCTCTAACCAAGGCCTGGCAATAGGGGACAAAGGCCAAAGCTGTACATTTTCAAGTCATCCAACTTACTTTATTTCTGTTTACCATAATGTGTAAAATGTAATTAAATATTATCCCTAGTTCTGTAGTGTCTCCTCTGTTCCTTCTTGATATAGTCCATCGCTAAAGTCCCTAAAACATGTCACTGATCAATGAATTGGGTATTTATTTGGCTCCTCATGAGCATCATTTAATAGGATTGGTCAGATCTTCTTCAGCATAATTTCCTCACTCAGTTTCTCACCCCTGCTCCTCCTCCACTGTGTCTGATCCTCTCTAGATAGGCATTTCAGTCTTTCCTGTTTGTCTTACAACATCTACTACAACCCAGAGCTAACAACTCATGCATCTTTTTTGTTTTGTTTTGTGGTTTTCAAATCTCCCCTGGGACTTTATTCCATTTCACACATTTATAAATTTTGCAAACCTGCACCCTCATCTTCCCTGTCACTTTCATGCCCATCCCCTTCCTATCAGTCTCTACTGGGTTATCTAACAGTTAAGTGAAAACTACCAACTCCAAAAGCCAGCAGCAAGATTATATCCAACAAATCTGCACTCCTTTCCCACATTTTCCTCTACCGACTTGATTATTTCATTTGTACTGCATTAAAGTTATGTCTTATATTTTGTATGCAATACAACACAATACAATAAAAATCTAACACAACATAGTAGTTTCGAGATACAATTATATTCTCTAAATAATGGTTTCTTATATCACTGTTATTACTACCCTGGTCTTGCCCATCAACATCTTCAAAATGTCTAAAATGTTCCTCTAACTGAACTTTCAGGGTTTCCTCTGTCTTCCAGCCTAATCTCCATAGAGACAAGTAAACTGGAATTTTGGTACAGAATTGCAATTCTATGCTCAAAGTCCCTAGCTGCCACTACTTCATTCATAATAAAAGACAACATCCGAAGAATCTCTTAGATCTGGTACCCAGAGGCATCTCTGAGCTCATTTCTTCACTCTTCTTCTTTCCTTACGACTAGGACTGGTCTCCTTGCTATCTTTGAAACAAAAGTTGGTGCCTCACCTGCTTTAATTTCTATGCTTTAAAAATTGTGTCTGGAATGTGTAGGCATGTCGGCATATTGACTTGTGTGTGAGTGGATGCTGGTGTGTGTGTGTGTGGTCATAGTTAGCTGACATCAATAGCTCCCCACATTATTTTATAAGGAAGGGTCTCTCACTGTACCTCAATTCATTGATTCTAACTAAACTGACTAGGCAACTTGCTCCAGAGATTCCTTGTTTATACATCTGGAGTGTTGGAATTGCAGGTAGTTACCATAAATGGTATCAGCTGTCCTTCTCCATTTTGCACATATGTATTGCTTGTATTTGTTGAAGGATAAAGCTCTTTTGGCAACTGGATGAGCATAATATAGTTAGGCAAGAAATCCAAATAAAGATGCAGAGAGAAAGAAGACAGAGTCAGGGAGATGCCTCATAGACACCAAATGAGTAATATGCCAGAGCATCACTGGTAAGCCACAGCCCCGTGGCAATATACAAATTAACAGAAATGGGTTACTTTATAAGAGAGAGAGATCCAATAATATGTCTGAGCTATTGACTAAGAAATTATAATTAAATTAAGTTCTAGTTATTTAATAAATGACTATGGGAACTGATAGGTGGGCCAGATACAACCACACACAAATGCCTGGATTTATGTGATATTTCTTCTACATGAAATATTGATTTCAATACTAAGTTTCATACTTAATTTCATACTATCTCTGCTCTATTTCATGATATCATTCAAGGTATAGTTAATTTTTACTCAACAGAGAAGCACACTTAAACATACCCTTACATTTTATTCAGTGATATTTACCTCTATAGCACCCACCACCATCTGACATATGATTTATTTCATCTTCATCAAAATAAGGATAAGTCAAAGTAGAAATATTATTTTGAACATTCTTTCATCTCTGATAGTAAGAAAAAGTCCTAAGTCAGTGGCAAGATTCCAAAGTCTTGGTACTCAGTACATGTTCAATGGATATTTATTGAGTCAATAAAGTTTATTACATGCCACAGCCAAAACCACTTTTGCACTCATTAAATGAAGCCAATTCTTTTTTAAAGACCTAGTAATTTAAATAAGAGATAAGTGGAGACACACATATTTCTTATATTCAATAACTGTATTTTCAAATTGGTTCCATTGGTTTGGGCATCCTTTTCCATTCTCACTTTGGTCAACTTATCACTGATAGCCTGCAATTAAAAACTTACCATAGCATTTTTCATTGCATGAATGAACTTTTACATATCCTACCATTAAAAGTATTGCTAATATGGGAGGAGAGGAGAACATGTGGGACAAGGAAGATTGAGTCTGGGAACTAATAGACGAGAGCAAAAAGAAAAAAAAAAAAAGAGAGAGATACCATAATACATAATAGAGGTAGGCCATTATAGGTTTGAAGAGAAAACTGATGCTAGATACATGTCCAGAAACCTACCAGACTGACCCCAACTAACAATCTGAGCAACAGTGGAAAGGCTACCTTAAATGTCCTTCCCTGATAATGAGATTGGTAATTAACTTATATGCCATCGTAGAGACCTCATCTAGTAGCTAATGTTAACAGAAGCAGACACCCACAGCTAAACACTGAGCTGATCTCCTGGAATCAATTGCAGAGAGGGAGGAGTGATGAGCAAAGGGGTCAAGACCAGGCTACAGAAACCCACAGAGATAGCTGAACTGAACAAGGGGAAGCTCATGGACCCCCTAGACTGACAGCTGGGAAACCAGAATTATACCTACTCAGATCCCATGAACATAGGTCTCAGTTAGAAGGCCTGGGCAGTCTAAGGGACCTCTGACAGTGGAATCAGGATGTATCGCTGGTGCACAACAGTACATTGGGAGGATATTCCCCATGGAGGAATACTCCCTTAGCCTAGAGGCAAGGGGGAGGGCCTACACCAAATGATTTGACAGATTTTTATGATCCCTCCTGGAAGGCATCCTTCCTGTGCAGTTTGGGGAGAAATGAAATGGGATAGGGGTGGTCAGAGGGCATGGAAGGGAGGGAGAGGGAACTGGAATCAATATGGAAAATAAGAAAAAAACAGTATTGCTCATAGTTGACCCCAGGAACTAAGATACAGAGAACAAAGGGATCAATGACAACAAATAAGGTCATCCAACCTGCTCCAGATAGAGGAGCAGAAAAAACAATACAATAATGTCCACTTACCATTTAAAACAGCATGGAAATATTTGTTTCAAGATTTATACAAGTTTCCTGAAAAGCTTAAGTGTCTGGTAAGGAACATGAATACTAGAGGGCTCAACTCACCTATAATCTCTCTGAGGTTAGGTAGTCATTTTAAAGCACCATTTTTATTGATAGCAAATTATTCCCCAATTGTTGCCTGTGTGGAATCTAGCTAGATATGCTCTGTTGCAAAGTTCAACAATAGTTTTCCAGAAAGAATCATAAAGTGAATATTACAAGTTGATTGGCCACATTCTATCTCTGTCATGTATTAGTTTTAACCACCTTTAAAATTGTAAAACCATCTTAATTCTGGGAATTCAGAAAAACAAAACACATCCTACATTTGTCCAATAGGTCACAATCTGTAATCTTCTGTTTTAGAGTTTAAAAAGCTTTTTGTAATAAGAAAAGTATGTCAAATGTAAGATTCCTGGAACACAAGAGAGGAAAAAGATGAGATATTTAGTAGGAGATTCAAAAGTTAACAACTAAGTGAAGACTGGTCTAGCTAAGTAGCAATCAGAATTAGGCAGGAAAGGGTAACCTGGAAAGGATAACCATTGACCACAGCTGGTTACATGGTTGTGTGTGTGTGTGTGTGTGTGTGTGTGTGTGTGTGTGTGTGTGTGTGTGTGTATATATAATTTTAAGGCCTGTGGATGAGTGTTGTCAAATTGAGGCAGATGACATAGATGCAGACATGGTAAAAGGAGATTTCATAGCAGTTAACACGGTCAGAGAGCTAATGCTAAAGGCATGAATCTTACTCAATGTTCTGTGGAAAGCATGGTGTATGTTGGTTTTAAATGGGAAGAACCAAGATCAAAGAGCTTAGCATGTTTGTGGCTTATTTTTAATGTATTTATATTTTTCTTAAAGAAATAATCTATGTAGCCACTCTTACTGGTACTGCAGCTATAGTAATGGAGAATGTAAAAAAGGACCCTAGCACCACAGAGCTTTCACTGAAGTCAGGAAAGGTAGTTATTACCTAGCTTTACACATATTGATGACAATTTCAAACAGGTGCAGTCCTGGTTATTAAAGAAATTAGCTAAACTGAATATGGGAGTCAAGATTATTCATTTCCAACCAATAGTCACTCACATATGCACTGTGTCCACCACTGACTGGCACTGGGAGGATTAAATGGAGATTAAAGAATCATCTAATTTCTGAGAATACCGCCCCCTTCCCTAAGTTTCTGCCTCATCGTGGATGCATATCCATGGGTCAAGAGCAAGGAGAAAAAATAAAGTTATAGAGCATGTGTATGTGCTCACCCAGTTCCCTGATAGATGAGGCCTTCCAATGGAGGTTTCTGGGAAAGGTATATAGACATGTTAATGTATACAGGAGCAGGAAATCTCAAGACATAGATTGAGTAGAATGGGCCCTTGTCTGCATTTCCTTCAAGAAAAGCTGGAAAGCTGCCAGCCCTGCAATGAAATGGTTGTGATCTATGAAGGGTGTGTTTTTTCACCCACCTGACTCCTACACATATGTATACATAAGACTCATCAGGCAAAGTCTTTGCTTTAACTGAAAGAAGACATAGAGAACATGCATGTGAAGCAAGAGTCCCCCTAGAAGGAAATTGTCTACATGGTGAGGTGCACTGATAAGCTGATCCTCAGAGATGGAGAACTCCTGGAAGGTGTTAAGTTAGCATCCTGACAAGGAGAAGAGTAATGTGAAATGATGTAGCAGTAAGACACACAGGGAAGCGAGGAACAGAGGGAGGCTGTATGTAGAGCACCATGAACAATGGATTGGCTGTTAAGAGCAGATACATGTCATCCCCCAAGCTCCTACCATGTTGCAAGTACTTTGCTTGAAGTGATAGCTATTGCCTGAGATAAGCAGCCTTGCCACCATTGTGTACCCATCTACATTCTGATGGCATCATTGCAGCTCTGAGGAGAATGGATGAAGAACAAATGTTGAGGCTCTGTGCCAGAGAGAGACTGTGGCAAGAGCAACGTAATAATAAGTACCCACTGTTGTAGATTTGCTTTATAGTGTGTGCTTTGACAGAGAGATCAAACTAATCTCAGAGGAACTGAGTAATTTATAAAGTACAGATCCAATATCTAAATAATTAAAATCAAAATTGTAGCAAATTTTACATATTTTGGAATAGCTTTATAAACATGATATCTTGGGAATGAGACCCAATTAAATACAAGATTCGTGTGTTTCATATATACTACATAAATGTAAACACAATGCAAAAGCAATTTTATACCTTTATTTATATTTTTTATTATTTTACATATCGATCCCAGTTCCCTCTCCCTCCCTCCCTCCCATGCCCCTCAACCACACTCCCCAACCACCCCCCTCCACACACACTCCAAAGGGAATGCCTTCTGGGAGAGGTCAACAAAATCTGTTAAGTCATCTGGAGTGGGGACTAGGCTATCCCTCCTGCCTCTACGTAAAGGGAGTATCCCTCCATGGGAGATGTGCTCCCAAAGTCCTTTTATGCGCCAGGGACACATCCTGGTTCCACTGTCAGAGGTCCTTTAGACTGCCCAGGCCTTCTAGCTGAGACCCATGTTCAAGGGGTCTGAGTCGGTCCAATGCTGGTTTCCCAGCTATCAGTCTGGGGGTCCTTTAGCTCCTCCTTATTCAGGTCAGCTGTCTCTGTGGGTTTCTGTAGCTTTGTCTTGTCCTCCCTCTCTGTACCTGGATTCCAATTCCACTCAGTGTTTAGCTGTGGATGTCTGCTTCTGTTTTCATAAGCTACTATATGAGGGCTCTATGATAATGGATAAGTTAGAATTTTATACATTTTAAATGAGTGTGTTCAGGAAACAAAATTTTATGGTGCTGTATTTTTTACTTTGATGCTATTCATGTGTTCAAATCTTGCAGACTTTGGAAAATTCTATTTTCTCACATTTTTGAATCAAGATGCTCTGTCTTTACAACCACTTGAAAAAAAGTTCACCTAAGCCCCATGTCTTCATTTTAATACTGCAAGTTATTAAGAGCTAAGGTTTGCAGAGATCAGCAAATGAAACACTATGCAGTGGGCATTGCATTTCAGGGTCATATGTGGTTGTTCTGACATGACTAAGTTTTATGTCCATGAGGTCTCAGAATCACTGGTCTCATATCTTGAACAGAGTCCTTATGAAGCATTTATGGATAATTAAAATGAATAAACAATAGAGCTTAACAGAATAAGCAGAATCTCGAAACTTGATGAACTCAAAATTATTACCCAAGACCAGAAATGATATTCTCTATTTTCTCTGACTTTTTTTTATCCCCTCTTCAAGTTTGGGTGTACATTACTAAGTTTCAACTCACAGCAAAAAGAAATGCCCATGATAATATTGCTACATTTGAAGTTCACATTATAGCATTGAAGTGGCAGAAGGACTTACATGTATAAATACAGAAGATTCCAATGCTATAATAATTACATAGTCATTCTCCTAGTCTGAATATTTTCCCCACTGTGTAACTCATTTTCCAGGGCTCACATGGAATGTGCTTATTATCCCCTGCACTTTTTAGAATATTTTGTCACTTGTGAGCCATGTTGAAGGTCTACAAAGAGAATGATTAATATTTTAGATCAGAAGTGCCAGCATGCTTCTATAAACTGTCATTCCAGCAGGGCATTTGAATGTGGTTGTGGGATATGACTGGAGTGGAGACCTCAGGTTAATATCTACTGTCTTTCACTTTCAATTTAAACTGTAGATTAAGGATGATTTGCTCTTTTTGAACATGAGAGAGACCTTTGGAGATGAAATGTCTTTAAGCCAATTTGGTTGCTGAAGTTGTTGGGCTCAGTCCCTGAGGATAAACATTATGGTGACTGCTGAGAAATGCCTCTCAAATTCCCAGAAATGACTGTTTTTTTCAACACAGCAGTGACAGACAAGAATATCAAAACAGGACTCAGCATCATTCTTATCCTTTACTAACTGATCTACTCATGCCTAAGCAAATGGGACAAGATTGTACCACCCTCCATTCACTATAGGGTGTGTGTGTGTGTGTGTGTGTGTGTGTGTGTGTGTGAGTGTGTGTATGTGTGCGTGTGTACTTGCTTGCATGTGTACATGAATACTTGAGCTCACACACATTTCCTTTTATTAATTGGCATGCCAGATACTTTTCCTGTCCTGAAAGCATGCTGTCCACCCTTATCCACCATGGTTTTAAAGACTGCTTCAGTGAAACCTTCTTCTGTCTTTCATTCAACTCAATGCTACCAGGGACAAACAAGCATTCTGATGGGAGCTTACAAACAAGCATTCTGATGGGAGCTTACAAGCAAGCATTTTGATGGGAACTTACAAAAGCAGCTCTTCCAGTTCTTCCAGGATGGAGACAGCAGATAACCTCAGCAACAAGAGCCTGAGGCTCTGAAGTGGATATAGTCTGTACTAAAGTAAATAAATAGATTAATTAATAAAGTCTCCCCATTCGGATTGCACACTGTTACGGAGCTTTGCATGCAATAAAAGTTCAAGATATGATTGCTTTTGGTTGCATTTTGTTTGTGTTTTTCTTTGAATCGTCTGGATGAATGATATTTTTTTTTTAACATTCCTCTCTAGATAAGTTTAAATAAATCGAAGCACACTCGTTTGCCTGAAAGAGCGGTTGATTTCTAGGTATTATAGGCATAACCCATTCAGTGACTGAATCACTTACATTTCATCATCAAAATCCTCCTGGAACTTCAGGTTTGAGCACAATCTCAACACAGTGGAATCTTCAAACAAAAGTGCTGACAGTGTTTAAAACAGTAGAGAAAATTTGAGGCAACTGTAAAGAAATGACAATGAAAGCACAAAGCCAAGCCCACCGTGCACATAGGAATATACCGGCGTCTTCTGATCCCCGAAGCAAGGCAATGGGCATGGGAAAGGTCAACAGGGGAAAGGTCAGCAGAGCTCGATTGCAAAAACTGCAGTCAAGGAAAGAAAAGTACAATTGTGTCAGGTATTTTCATTCCATTCTGATTTCTTTCTAGGCTTGTGCAATATCTTGTATTAATAGAGTCACAAAGATGCCTGGTTACCCTGGCTTCATAATACTTTTGTTTGTTTCAATGTCACTTTTATTTATTTATTTATTTTGGTATTTTGAGACAGGTTTTCTCTGTGTAGATTGGGAGTCAGTCCTGGAACTCCTTCAGTAGACAGGCTCCGGAGTGCTGGGATTAAAGCATGCATCATCACCGCCTGGCTCAACATCATTTTTTGAGGGCAATCCCACCCCCTTTGAACATAAGGCCTTTCACGTGCTACAGAAATAAGTCCACCATCTAGCTGCAACCCTAGCCTGAAGAGATAAATCATTTTAAAGAGGTAAATGTACATTAAGAAATCTTAAGTGGGGAAAAACTATATTCTGAAAAGTATTGAGTGTCTTCAATGGCTTCTTGTTGTTTTAAATCAACACTTAGATATCTATCTTTAGACTTTCCTGCTTCTAGTCTCAAGAAGTATCAGGGCCAACAACTGAAAACCATTGTGTTGGGCAGGGCTGCCTCCAAGTGGAATGAATATAGGGTTACTTCTTGGCTACCTCTTCCAGGAACACTCCACCTCCTGGCCTTTCACTGCTTCATAGTGAGGTTAGAGTCACTAAACTCTGGTTTCGTTACAGTGAGAACAGTAGATAAGCCACAACAATGATTTCCAAAGCAGAAAATGCTATGCAGAACATGATCTTAATATTAAGGAAGTGTTAGCATTAAAAGTGCAATACTGTTTATCATATTGTATATTTTAATACTTCAACTTAGTAAAAATTAATCTCTACAATGTCTATGCTCTGACTCTCTCCCCAACAGGCATTTTCTCTCCCCTCCCCCCCCCCACCTTTCCTCCACACTTGAATGAACTTCAGAGGGATGGAGGAGGCAAATACAGTTGGATCTAAAGAAGTTGCATGCATTCCTGAGTTTTGTGAGTTAAAATGTTTATAATGTAGTGTGGGAGAAAAAGACTTTGTTGCCTGATAAAGAGCAAGTATAGCAGCAGAATGGGATTGAGAATAATAAACGTTAAGAGCCTCGATAGCTGACATTTAAAATGTTTACAAACCACAAAATTTCCATTAACATAAGAAGTGTTATTATAAGGCAATAAGGCACAACATAAAGAGATACACATACACAAACAGCTTCTATATGTTCCCTGTACCAGAACAATGACACTACCTAACCTTTGATAGTCTTGAGGGTCAATCTACTTAGTTCTACTCCTTTAGAATGGGGATGGGTAGAGGTAAGAAAATGTGTAAATCATGAGAGCATTTTTCTTTAGAAATGCAGCTGAATTCTTCCATAAAAAAATAGTGTTCCAGGACTTCCTAGTAGAATAGTTAATTCCTCAAAATTTCTCACATATTAAAATATTAAGCTCTAATAACATGTTCAAATTATTTTCTTAGTTCTCAACAAATATATTAATTTAATGCAGAGCCCTTAAATTTTCTAACCATGTTTGCTAACCTGTAAACTTGGTACTTTTCAGTGGACTTCCCAGTCATTAGTGTCAATTACAAAGGCTCTCCCTTACACCAGATGGAACCGAGAGAACAGAACAAAGAATGAGAATAAAATGTGTTTCTGAAGCCTTCCTACACACCACTTTAAACAAAGCTGTGACTTTTTTTTTCAATTGTAAGAATTGAGAACATAGCACCTTGCAGTTAGCATACTTAAACTCAAGCATCTCACAGTAAAAGAATTCACTAATGAATCCCATACCAGGAACATAGAAAGTACCTCTGCACATGAAATAAATAGGGCGGTCATTGGGAATGCTGATTTTTAACACTCTCTTTTTTCCAAAACAAAAATTTTTAAATATTGATTTCATTGTGTCCCCTTGGAATTGGATCCTAGAACAGAAAAAAGTAATCTCAATCATCACATCTTTGAAAAGTTCTGATGTCTCACTGAGAGTTCCCCTTTAATGTGAGTGAAGTATTAGTTACCATTAAAATGTCTGCATTAGCACACTAAAGGTTTCAGTGAGTGAATGACTAGAGAATGAATGAATGAATAAATGAAATGAGCATCACCTGTGCTGCTAGCCACAATGCTTCTGCTTCCTTTAATCATTTCCTATTGTTACCATCTTATGTTGGGTCCTTTTCTAGGCAACTAGCTGAAGAAAACGAATTGAGTGTAGTAGTTTTGGAAAATGTACAGAAAGTATAAATAGGGAGTGAAGTGAGGCAGGAAGTACTTGCTAAAGGATGTTCATGAGCAGACTGTCAAGGCAATTGTGGCAGTATAGTCTATAGCTCTGCTGAGCGGTGGACTTGGGGAAAACTCCACAATGAAAGTGACAAACTCATCTCACCCCACGAGTGGGGAAACTATTCATTTGCTGATGGCTGTTCACCAATGACTCTGGTTCCCTCTAAAATGAACAATTAGAGGTATCTAGTTCACCCCTCTAACTCATCCTTCAGGAGACTGAGACAGACAGCCACAAAGATTTACAACTGAAATCCACTAGGGAGTACAAGATGGCACATGCAGAGGACATAAGAGGAAGGTACCTTTCTATGAAATAAAGACTTTGTAAGCCCAATTTTATATGGCAAAACAATGATAGGTTAAAATATGTCAAAACAAGGAATGTCAGTTTGACTGTAAAACTGAGACAGATTACACTACATGGTATGTATTTGTAGATGCAACATCCTTCATGAACCACTTAGCAAACACTTATAATAACGTCAGCCTGATTTTCCCCCATTTAACCCAATTGAATCAAGGTATCATAAAATACCATTTAAAAATGATCTTTCATGTCTGCTTTCAGCCATGATCAAAATGTATAGAAGTTGTATGGGGAAATAAGACAGCTCATAGTATCTTCCTTAACGAGGTAACAGCCACTGAAAATACTTTCTGGCACTTTTTATTATTGCAACCTCAGATATTTCCAGCCAATATTTAGTAACATCTTCCTAAACACTTGAATTGAAAACATTACATTAATATTCAGAAGTAAGATGATAACTCCACTTTGGCACATGAATGGTTCTAGAACTTTCTGTGCTCATCAACATTGTTTACAAGAACAGCATCTGCAACAATGTGCTGTTTCCCCAGAACTGTTCCACATACCTTTGTACCTCATCTTCCTATGGGGAAAGTTCAGTGCTCTCAGTATGAAATGACTTAGACGCTGGGGTTTGAAGGAGGAGCCATGCACTGAGTAGGAGGTTTTGGATGGAAAAAATTATCTGTGAAAGTTTATTAGTACATGATTATCCTTGAAGTCCACAGGCCCATATGGCCCCAGCCATCTGTGTCTGCCCACATACAAACTCCTGAAGTGCTTCCGAATACAGTCAAATGTTCCCTGAGACACACACACAGTTTTTAGGGCATTTGTTAAAGTCCAAATATTCAAAGTACTTGCAGGATGGCTTGTTAGCATATTTACCGGATGGGTTTTAATAGTTTTACTGAATTTCTTGTTCTTGGTTTGGTTCAGTTGTGTTAGGTTCTTGAGACAGGGTCTCACTGTTTAGATCACACCAAGCTAGAAATCACTACATGATACAAACTGGATACAAATTTTGGGCAATCCTCCCCAACCTTGCAAATGCTGAGGTAACAGGAGTGAGTTACTAAGCTTAAATTCACTTTACTGAACTGAAGAGATGTGCTTTAAAACTCTCTCTGTCAATGGCTATCAAGATCTTTAAATGAATGTTCATTTTGAATATTTTTTTAGTTTCTACTTGCTAATCAAGATGTGGGGGTCATCTTTTTCCATACTCCAGTGCCAATCAAAACGTTGTTTTGGATACTGGGGAAAAAATCTACACTTAAAAAGTATAGCCAAGTTTTCCTAAAACACAAATTCAGTTAGTGTCAGAACCAAGACACCTTCGTACAACTAGCTCCAGAGCTTAAGCTTTGTCACTTGTTATATACTTGCAATGACACTGTGACAGCTCTCATACAGACTGGGCTGCAATGGAAATATAAAACAATATATGAACAAATATATGAATAAGTATCTCACTCATTTCTCATGACTTTTCTAGGTCTTGGGTTGTTAGTAGTCACTAAAATGACATGAAACAATCTGACGAAGACTATCAGCAATGTACCTAAACAAATGCATAAAATTTCAGAATATTCATTGGCACTTGGACACATATTCCTACACATGCACTGTGGTCCATAGACTTCCAAGTGAATACAGGCTAAAGCAACTGTTGACCCACTATGTTCATAAACTCAAACACAGAGCTTGCACTTCTAGCCATATCTTAGGGTATTTGAAGTTATGTGTCCTTGGACATGATGTTTAATATCTCTAAAATCTGTTTCTTCTTCAAAGGTTGTTGAAGCAATCACCAATCATTTTAAAATATATCACATGTGAAGTCCTCAGTGTCTATTTGAGCAAATATTTCATCATTGATCATTGTTTGGTTTATAATTTTCTCTTCCATGATGTGATACAATGAGGGGCCATTACCTCAACCAATCATTGCTGTTCAGAGTTTTGACAAAAGCTCCTGTTTGAGATGAGAAATTAAACAGAAATTTCTAAGTTTAACTAAAAAGAAATATAAGAACGCTAATTTAAAAGTAAGTTTCTACATACTATACAAGACATTTTATAAGAGAGCTGTATTATTTATTTAAAATAAGGTATAATTAAGTGCAAAATAGTATCCGATATGTCAGAATCTTTTCAACAATTTATTGTTATTTTCAGTGAGGAAAATACATTTATATGGGTGAATTTTAAATGGATACATTTAATCATAGTAGGATTATATCCATATTTATAAGATTACACAATGAAAAAAAACTTAGCAGAAAGGAAGAAACATTCTCCAAACAATTTCCACAGCATCGAGGGATATTCTAAATACATCTGACCAAAGATTGCTGGCCTTTCACTGCCCTCACTGGGATGTTTATATGTTTGGATTATTTACAAGGAAGATGAGACAGTGGGTGTTTATGTATTTGGATATATTTGTTTTAAATATTTACATCATGCAAACTGCTTAAAGATTTTGGGCATGTTTCAGTGAATCCCTCCTGAAGACTTAGTAGAAATGAAACTTCTTGAATAAGAAGCCATTTGCTGGCCAGAAAGGAGTGAGGGGAAGACAGTGCAGGGTACAGCTGTCCATTCTAACTGACTTCACTTTACTTACTCATAACATAAGTTATAACAGAACTCCCCCACTCTGGGCAAGATTCTCAGCCTTCATAGAAAGAGAAATGTCTTCATTTTAGCCACTTTTTTTTTTTTTTATAACCATGCTTTGTTGAAACTAAGAACTTTCCAAACAGGTATTTGTAGGCCCCTTTCTTGATAACAGAACCTCAGAGGGAGCTGGATCTTTCCTCCAGGCCTTTTGGAGATAGATATGGACACTTAATATTTACCTGAGGCAACATAAAGACAAGTGTCTTGCAGAAATTTTGAAACAAATCTACTCATTGACAGGATATGATCTTGGCCTATTTCCTTATTTGGAAAAGAACCATGTTGGAGGAAATTGTGCTGCAGTCTTAGTTTATGAACACAGTGACCCTGTAAAGAAACATGCCAATAATATATAAGTAACCTAGGAGTCTTCCTAGCAGCCAGGCTTTGGCACTAATCTAATCTAATCTCAGCTCCCTGCACCTTTGGGGTTATGTGGCCAAACATGGGGATTAATGATAATCTGGGCACAGAAAGGTTTCTGAACACACAGTGGATAAAACTTAGCTCAAAACCAAATGTGTAATGAACCAAAGGTGTTCCCAGCCAGACTCACCTATGCTTTATCCCAGGACTCCATTTTACAGGCAGTATGCAGTCTGTACTACTCCTGACTTCACACCATGCAAGGCAGTGACTGCTTCTTGAAACACACTGGTTAAAATTCAATAATTGAGTTTTGTGTAACTTTTACTGTACAAACAATGTATCCTACTTTTTTGGAAATATACTGGATAATTATACCGAAGATACATTTACTATGCCCTTGACACAGTGTCTTAGCATGTAAGATTCAGATTAGTATTTTCGATTGCATTGTTTTAGAATGTTTGGCTTTATACATTGCTATTTGAGACATGAAAAAAATCACTAACTGAATTTTGGCTTGACATCAGGACAGCAGAATTTACTTCAATGTCTAAAATGATGTTAAACTTACTTCTTCCATTTTGTACTATATAGTTCTGTGAATCTGCATTCTCGCAATTGATGATTATAAAACCAAACTGTACCCTGACTCCACAAAACATTGAGGATGTTCTACAATCATGTGGTATCAAATGTTCAGCCAAATACTCATGTAAAAACACATCCATCAAGTCAGCATGATATCTGCTTTCATCTTTCAAAGTCAGTGACATTATTTGTATCAGGGCCAGTGAGATAGCTCAGCATGAAAAGGCACTTGTCACCAAGACTAAGACTTGAGTTTAATCTCTGGAACTCACAAACACAAACACAAAAAACTCTACATATATAGCAAATTATTACTTTACACTATATTTCTCCATGTGGTATTGTCAACAAGCTTTTGGTTTGTAAACCTTCTTTATAAACATGCCTGTGTCGCCTTTAGAATTATAGCCAGATGAAATCTCAGACAGTACCAAAAAGTTTTAGCTACTGCCAATTCTATTGGTTTCTCTCCAGAACCTGTTGGTAATGCCCTATTGCTGAAGACATCATACACCTAAGACATATAGCATGGTGAAATCAAGCTGATATTTATCTGGAAGCTTCATCTCTACTGGCTGGCTTTTATAATGTTGAAAGGTGATATATACATTACCAAAGAAGAAAAAGAAGCACCAATATTACCAATGACCTGTGAACCCTGAAAGCTATGGGAACTGATCTGTGGAAACAGACCTACTGGTAAAATAGTCGGATAACATCATAGGAGTAAATAAGCACTTTCTGGGTGTTAATAATGGCTGATTAACAAGTCAGATCTCATACCTAGGCCAAAATCTGGACAGGTAGAGATCAACTTGGATGGGTAGAGATGGATCTCAGAGAAGTTAGGGGAATATATGTGTGATCACATGTATTACATGGAATTGTCAATGAACTATGAATAATGAGAAAAAATAAATAAAATGAAAGGATAACATTTCTTGGTTAAAAAGTGATCATCCTGGGAAAAGTTCAAGAAATAATACTCCAGGTCATGTACCCAAAACACAAAAGTGCTAAACTTCTGTGCTTTGATATTTTTAATGTAATTTTCAAGGGCAACAATTTCAACTTTCAATATTTTCATTAGCAAGCCTTTAGACAAATTTCCTAGCCCACGGTCTGATACCTGGTTTCAGATCATTACCTCCACTTTTTTATTCACTCAGAAAACTAACACTGAAGAATGCTTGATTTTTTATTTTTATTAAAAAATAACATTTTTATGCATTTTGATCATATTCTTTCTTCTCAGCTAACTCCTCCCATAGCTTTCATACTTCCCTACCCTCCCAACTTTATTCTCTCTCTCTCTCTCTCTCTCTCTCTCTCTCTCTCTCTCTCTCTCTCTCTCTCTCTCTCTCCCTGTCTGTCTACCCTCTGCTGTCCCTCTATATCACAGAAAAATATCCCACAAAACACAAAACAGTTATCAAGACAACCAAGCGAAATAACCAATAAAACAACAAAAATTCTCAAACAAAACAATCACACAACAACAACAAAAATCATTGAGTTTGTTTTATGCTAGTTAACTATGCTTGAGCCTGGGGTCTGCCCAGTAGTGTGGCTGATTTACCCAGTGAACTCTATTAAAGAAAACTGACTTTCCCTATCCCATCAGGTATCAATTACAAATAGCTTCTTTTTTAAAGGTAGGACCTGATGTTCACTTCCCATTCTCAGTGCTGGGATCCTATGCAGGTCTGTGCATGCTATCATATTATCTCTTAGTTTACTTTATGTCTGTGGTACCATTTCCTTGGAATGATTCACCACCTCTGGCTCTTACAGTGTTTTTGTATCCTCTTCCACATAGACTCCCGAAGCTCAATGAGGGGGCTTTTAGGAAGCCATCCCTTTTAGTACTGAATGACCCAGAAGAAAAATTTACTAGTGTCTATTAGTTGACAAGAAGTTGGTGATGGATCAAGGAATATAAAAGATATATTTATGGGGCATATAATACAGCAGAGGAGACAAACAGTAAACAAATAATATGTAAGCAGAAACTGAAGCGCTTTGAGTAAATGATGTGATAACTCTCAATGTAAGACCTTGATTTAAAATGAGTTTAATAATGGAACTCTCAAAAAATAATACAGTAATCAAAGCCAAACAATGTACAAAGTTGCTAGGAGGAGAGATTGAGAAAATGTGAAAATACTATTATTTGGAAAATAATTTCATTTCTTGAGCTCATCTTTGCTAGAGGTTAAATTTCAAAGTCAGGTGAGAGGTAATTGCTTGGTTTTGCAGTTTTCCCCATGGATTAATGACTGAACACTCAGGCCCACTCTTGGCAATGTTTGGGGAAGTTATGGAAGTTTGAGTTTGGAAAGTATACCTGGCAGAGTTGAGTCACTGGGAGCAGGCTTTGTGAGTTATATCCAGCCTTGTTTCTGGTGCAAATTTTCAGCTTCCTGATCTATCAAGATCTGAGAAGTCCCTGCCACATATTCCTGCAGCCATCAACTCTACCCTGTTTGTCCCCTGTGATAGAAGTAATCTTTAAAATTGCAACACACAATAAATTTCCTCTTCCTCAGAAATCTCTTTCTGATATATCTGGCCACAGTAGTGAGAAAAGTAACTAACAAAGAGATGAGACATGCTTCCATGTACACTCATTTCTTGAAACTTAGGCCATGTTGTGTCCTTCATAGCAGCTGATAGTTCTCTATTTCTCTATTTCTTTTTAGCAACTAGCTATTCCATTCATATACTGTTTCCTATGGTTGGGTGATTTGTCTGTAATAACGTGAGTCTACTACAAAATTAAATTTCTGGAGGGATATATGCTCTGCATATTAACTGCATAAACATCTCCTTTCTGTGAGTATCTTCTAAAAGGATGATGGATCCCCTTGTAGGTATCTTCACTGCCCTCCCTATCCGTGGTCCCTGGAGGGTTGCTCAGGATTTTATTCACTCACTGCCTCTTCCTCCTCCTCCTAGGATTTCAGACCTGGGATGATAATTCAGAGAGCCTGTATCAGAGACTCTATGAAAATAACATAGCTGCTTCATGTTCTATTTTTCTTTCCTCTGGCCAGACTACTCAATTTCTAAGTGGGTGGAGATTGTGTTCCTTATTTTTCCATTTAAATTCATTGTTAAGAATACACCCCTCATTTCAGTAGGCCTAAGTATATAACCACCTGAAACTCAAAAACGTGGACTCAAATTTATCAGAAATCCTAGCTTAAATGAGTAAGTATCTTTCTTATGAATTTGACACTCAATTTAGATATTGAAAAGTCTAAATGTTGGCAAATTGTTTGTTTATCCTATGTAATCCTTCCCTTGAAGCAATCTGAGCTCTGAGATATGGGGCAGTCGCTTAGGAGCTACAGGGTGGATAATGGGGAAATGATCAGGTTTATAGAGATCTCAAAATTTAAATCTACCACCGATTTTAATAGAAACAAGAAAAGGAGAACCGACAACACTCATTCTGCTCATACTATAGTTTACTCTCTGTGGTTCGGCTCAGCATTGGGAGAATTTGTCCTTGATATGTTATGGGGCCTGGAGCTTTTTATCAGTCAGGCTGGCTTTAAGGCTCAATTCCACTACTTACCAGCTGAGAAGCTTTGAGCATTTTAATTAGCTGTTATAAGCTTCATGATCTTTATTTGTGATATTAATTATACCAAAATTAAAGCAATTGTGAGGATTAAACTACATAATCCACATTAGACATTGATAATGGTGTCATGAAATGCAACTTGAAGAGCCAAAAACTAGCTAGTTTTCATCAGTAGTGGCAAAAAACAAACAAAAACATTTTCTTCAGATTTACAGAAAATGAGTTCATATTGGTAAGTGGCAAGGAGAACATATTTTAAAAAGACACCCAACTGTAACTTGCCCATTCTTCTGACTGTAGTAGGTAGTTGCCTACTATACCAAAATAATGCTTCACTTTCTTAAATGATCACAAAGACTGACTGAATTTGAGTGATTGTATTTATTAGTAATAATAGGTTGGGGTCAGAAAATGGATCAGTGAGTAAATTGCTTGCTATACAAGCATGAAGACAAGAGTTGGATTCACAGGAACTCACACAAAACATGTATTTGTAATCTTGATGCTTATACAATGAGATGGGAGGCAGGGAGAGGAATTCAAAGACCAGTGAAGCTGTGTAAGCAGCAACTAACAACAAAGAGACCTTCTCCAAGGATGGAAAGCAAGGACCAATATTTGAGGTTAAACATTAAGCAATACTGTTAAGTATGTTGGTTAAATGATTAAGTTTTTGAACAAGGCTTTAACATAGCTCATATTGACCTCAGATACATAAATATGTAGCTGAGAATGTTCTTGCTGTCACCTCTCTAGTGAAGGAAGTGTATTCATATGGCACCACACCAGGAAATGTGTTTAATTTTAATTCAACATATGACTGAAGTTTTTTGTTGTTGCTGTTGTTGTTGTGTTTGTTTGTTTGTTTTTGGAAATTCTGGGAATTAGACCGGATCAGATTGAAGCAATATTTGAAAGACTGAACTATGACAATAATTACTGTTTCTCCATTATGTATATGTCATTTGTTTTCCATAGGAAATTGTGAATTATGTTTTCATGCTAATGACAATAATTTCTTAATAGGAAAAAATTAACAAGACAACAGCCTTGAGATGAAATAAGTAGGATTAAGTTTAATGTTTCAAAAGAAGCAAGGATATTAGAGGTACAGAAGTAAGCTAGAAGGCAGAGTCTAAGCATACATATATATTTATGATAAATCTGGTGACTGGAAAAGAAATGTTTTCCTTTCTCATAACATGACTGTTTTCACTTAAATACATGGCAAAAAATTCAGCTGATATTATTTGACACTGTGAGAATAAGTTGACTGGGCAATTCAGAAAGCTCTACCCAGAAGTGCTAAGAAAACACTCAAGAGTTTGAACTAACCCACAAAACTGTTTCAAATAGAAATAGAGCTTACTATTGGAAAACAAAGTATATGAAGAATTATATAATCTACGAGTGCTAAAAATATAAAAATATTAATAAAATTGGTTTATATTTTTCACGTAATGTTGAAAGAAAGCAGTGTTGTAGAGCAAAACCCTCAAGTTGTCAGTGCTCTCACAAAGACAATCTGCTGCACCTCAATGGTGTAGCAGAGTAAAACAAGAACAGAAAAGTCACCTACTGCATATCTTAGACAACTGACAGGTAAAAGAAATGCAAAAGCATCTTCACATAAACCAGAGGCAGTAAAATGATGTGGATGTTTGAAATGACCCTGATGAATTGATACCCATGATATGATTACTCAGTTCCAGGAAAGAAAAATACCACAACATGTTGCATTGGTTATGGGGCAAATGAGCAATAAAGCTCCAACATCTAAAAATAATTTTTCAACAGCAAGATGCAATAAGAGCAGCATGAACACCCAGGCACACCTAGAAACTATCATGTAGGGACAATTTACAAGAAAAGTATTCTCACAATCATTGGAGACTTTCTGTTTTCATAAAAGTAAATTCATGGTCAAAACTATAGGAAACAGAGACGGGGCTGTAGCTCAGGGATAGATCATTTTTGCCTAGCTTATAGAAGGACTTGGGTTCAATATTCCTTGTTCAGTTCATACATATATACATATATATACATATATCATAGGAAAACCATCCTACAAATCATCCCATCAGAAAAGTAAGAAAAAGTGACTGGATGGACTGGAGTTTTTTATTTGGAGAACTAGATGTAAGCACAAGGCAGAAATTCTGGTCAGAAAATTTGGAGCAGAAGAAGTATAAATTGTATAAGCCATGATTAGTGTATATAGACACCACTGTATAAATAGTTACTTCCAGAGAAGCAGAGATGTCTGGCTATGATATGGCCCAGCTATCAAAAAGTTTCCAGAAAAGCAATAGAGCACTTGCTATTAGATTAGTTCCCCTCCATGGCAGGAAAGTTCTAGACATAATTCTATTTTCAGAAATGCAATCTCCTGTGATCAGGGCAGCATTAGTTGTCACTAATCTACAGAGTTCTTCGGGAAGGACAAATAAACTTTTGGACAAGGAGGAACTGCTGCATAATTGTTTCTGACAGGAGAAATTTCCAAGATGTTATTAAGCTTCCATAACAGAATCAGATTTTGTTAGCAGGGCAAGAAAAATGGAGTGCTTGTTTAAAAAATATCTAAGTAAGAGAGGCAGTTGCATCTAAATTTCTAGTTCACCTCACCTTTTATTCATACAATCTCAAAGCTTTCTTCCAAATATCAACAGATCATAAAAGTAGAAATTTCATGTGAAAAAGCATTGGGTAGTATTTTCATTCAAAAATGTCTATGAGACCATGTATATTGTGGAATAGTTCTGGAAGATGCCTGTGACTCTTTATTTGCAAATGCAGGAGTTCAAATGGAGAGAAGCTTGAGCCCTTTGACTTGAAAGAATAATGGCTGCAGCTGAGGGACAGCCAAAGTGCAAACTGGAGGCAACTTATTTATGTTCATTGTTCATACTGAAATTCCAGAACACTGTGCTCTGCAGATAGACACAGCCTCACCTCAGGGCAGGAATTCAGGCAACTATGTGGAAGGACAGAAATTCTCAGATATGCCATAAGGCTGAAGGCACTGGCATAAAGGAAGCCAGAGTCCATGTGATGTACATTTGTAAAATCAATAATACATAAGCATCACAAAGATCAGGTCAAAGAAACATATAGACTCCTTTGATTTTCCTGATAAGTTCACCAAGCATTGCGTCTCCTGGAATTGCACACACTACTATACTCTGGTTCCTAAATCTCTATAATAATAAGACAATAGTATCAACCAGCCTTCAGACAAAAATTAAAATAAACTAAATTTCACAAGCATATAAAATAATATACGTACAAAAAGGCCCTGGAAAGCAACAGCTATGAATATTTGAAGGAGTTACCCACATTTCAAGAAAAAGCATGGAGTAAAAAAGGATTAGATGCAATTTCAGAACAACTCACCTTGGATACATTGACTTGCAAAAACTAATAACATGCCAAAAAGAAACATGCATATGCTGGGTTCCTCAGCTCACTCTTTCTATGTACCATCCTGACAGGAATTTGATCAAATTACTTAGTTATGAGGAAGAGAACACAGTACAAATGATGGGCTGTCACCTCTGACATGAGGATTTCTTCACTTGGTTTCTCTTATCTTCACAAGAAATAGGGTACCTTATTGTCATCTACAAAATGGAGAGGCCTACAGGGCAGGAAACAAAAGAAGGACTAAACCTACTTCCTCATGACAAGAGGCTAGATCCTATCACAAATCTCAGAAGTAAAGATTTCTCTAGAAACACCCACAAAAATATCATACGCAAGGCCTACACCTAAATTGGAGCCTTGTGAGCACCCTGGGACACGTGACCCAAGTCAGCCTAGCACACTGTTACTGACCCACAAATACTAAAAGATAATGGATACTTATCTTTTTTTTTTAAGCCAAAACTTCGAGTATACATTTCTATACTGGAATAGATTACTAAAATAATACAAATGATTTATTTGACAAGTTGGAACACAAGAAGTTACACTCTAGAAGTTGTATGGACATCGGTGCATAAATATAGTTGACGGAAGATGCCATTATGTATATATGTTTCTCATACTGGTTAATGAATAAATCATTGTTTGCCAATAGGAAAGGAAGATAGGAGGGACTAGGAGATAAGGAGGAAAGAGGAATGAGTAAGGAGAAGTCAAGATGGAGAGCCTGGAGAGAGCAGGACGGTTCTTGGTAAGATGAGACCACGTGGAAATACATAGATTAATAGGAATGAGTTAATAATTAAGATAAAGCTAGCCGATAAGTAACTAGTACCTGGCCAACAGCATAATATCAAATACAGAGTCTCAGTTTGTTAATTGGGGCTGGTGCAGAGGTGGGAAAAGACCAGGCAGGAGGCAGAAAAACCTTACTCCTTACATATGGCACCCACGTGGCTAATAAGAACTTACACATAAAATTTAACAAAAGCTTTAAAAAGGGTTTTATAAACAAAAGAACAGAGACAAGCAAAGTTTCTTGGTAGCAGCATTTTTCTTGGTTGGACTCTGCTTTGCGAGAGACAAGCAAATAATTGCACAGCTCCTTTAAGGGAGGATTCCTGACTCAGCATAAGTGGCAAAAATAAATAAATAAATAAATAACTGGAGAAACAAAGTAAAGATAAAAGCAATTCATTAGTTTATATATTTTCCTTGAGTGGTGAAGCAGTCTTATACTGCAATAAAAGTTTAACCACCAAATGTGTACTTTATGAATCAATAGAAGCAGAATATACCATCATATAAACCACCATACCTGTTGACATTAAATTCATAAAATTACCATCTTTATGTAAAAGAAACCATCTCTGTAAAAAGAGAAAAGATATTCATGTAACTTGATCACAAAATTATGCCAATAAGACTGTCTATATTAAAACAATAATTTGAGAAAAATCTTAGGCGATTCTAAGTATCTAAATATTTGTCACAAAATTTCAATTTTGTTGGCTTGTAATTTTCAGATCGTGAAGCAGACTAATGTGGTAGCAAAACCAGAAAAGTGATTAGAGTTGCAAAAAATGAAGCTAAGATACACAGCTGGCAATAAATTTAAAAGAAATATCCTACATGATCAAAAATATATCACAATATTCCCATGAGTAAAACAGATATAGATTGAATGTAATAATTCTCTGAATCTTAGATTTTTTCAACTTCTAAACTTCACTAATGTTTAAATGTTTAATTAAAAATAAAGATTCTGCCCCTTCATCCTATCAGATCACCACAGATTAAAACTGGATTTCAACAATAACAGAAACAAGCTTACAAATGCATGGAGACAGAACAAATTTTTATTGGATCAAGGCAGAAATAAAGAAAAATTAAAGGTTTCCTAGCATTCAATCAAAATGAATACACAGCATACCCAGATTTATGGGATACAAGGAAAGCAATGTTAAGAGTAAAATTCATGGCACTAAGTGCTTACATAAAGAAAGTTCCTACTAACTACTTAACATTACTTCTAAAAGCTTTAGAACTAATAATACAAGCTCACCCAAAAGAAGACAGCAGGAAATAATCAAACTTATGACTGAAATCAATAAAAGAGAAACATTAAAAAAAATACAAAAATTCAATGAATCAAAAAAGTGATTCTTTGAGAAAATCAACAAGATATACAAACAGCTATGCAAACTAAATAAAAGGTGGAGAGAGAATATCCAAATAAACACCATCAGAAACAAAAAAGGCATAGGGGGGACATAATAATAGACATCAAGGAACTCCAAAGAGTCCTTGGGATACACTTTAAATATGTATACTCCACAAAATTGGAAAAATCTAACAGAGATGGGTAAATTTCTAGATAGGTATCACATACCAAAATTAAATAAAGATCCGATAAACAATTTAAATATATCTATAAACCCTAAAGAAATAGAAGCAGTTGTTAAAAGTACCCCCCCCAACTGAACATGACTTTAGCACAGAATTATAGAAATTATTCCACAAATTCCTAAAATTATTCCACAAAATAGAAAAAGAAGGAAATTGTCAAATACATTTTATGAGACCACAGTTACTCTGATACCAAAACAACACAATATTTTATTTTAGAAAAATAAATATGGAGATTAATTTCGCTCATGAACATAAATTCAAAAATATTCCATAAAATACTTTCAAACAAAATCCAAGATCATATCAAGAAGATCATCCACCTTAATAAAGTAGATTTCATCCCAGAGATGCAGGAATGGTTCAACATAGCAAAAGCAGTCAATGTAATTCACCATGTAGACAAACTGAAAGAATAATACACCACATTGTAATCTCACTAGATGCTGGAAAAGCCTTTGAAAAAAAATCCAACACACATCAAAGGAAAGTCATGGACAGTTTAGGAATACAAGAGACATACTTAAACATAAACTCAATGTGTAGCAAGACTATAGCCAACAGCAAATTAAATGAAGAAAAACTCATACCAATACAATGAGCAAGACAAGGTTGTCCACTCTCTATGTCTATTCAATATATTAAGTTCTAGTTAGAGCAATAGGACAACTGAAGGAGATAAAAAAAGATACAAATAGGAAAGAAAGAAGTCAAAGTACGGTTTTCTCAGATGATAAGATAGTATACAAAGACTACCCCAAAATTTCTATCAATGAACTCCTATAGCTGATACACAGAATTAGAGGAGTAGCTAGATACAAGATTTACAAAAGAAAAAAAAGTAGGGTCCCTCCTATATACAAACGACAAATGGGCTAAGAAAAAAAGTCAGTGAAATAATACCCTTTACAATGGCCTCAAATAATGTAACATATCTTGTGGAAAATTTTAACCAAGCAAGTGAAAGACCTGCTGCATGACAAAAACTTTATGACTCTGAAAAAAGGAAAAAAGAAAAAACAAAAAAATAAATTGAAGATGATATCAGAAGATGGGTGGATCTCTCAGGCTTGTGAACACTAACAGAGTAAAAATGGCTATCTACAGATGTAATGCAATCCCTACCAAAAATTCCAATACATTTCTTCATAGAATATGGAATAACAGTCCTCCACTTCATATGGAAAAACAAAAAAATACAAGGATAGGTAAAATATCCTGTACAATAAAAGAACTTCTGAAAATATCACCCTTCCAGAATTCAACCTGCACTACAGAGCTATAATATTCAAAAAATAATCAGATAGTATTGGCATAAAAACATACAGGATGATCAACATAATCAAAGCAAAACCCAGCTATAAATCCACATACCTATGGATATCTGATTTTTTTTATTAAGAACTCAGAAATACACAATGGAAAAAAGAAAGCATCTTCAACAAATGGTGCTAGCATAACTGGATGTATATAAGAATACAAATTGCTCCATATCTATCACTGTTGGTGACCATCACCATCCTCACAACCTCAGGTATCTGAGATAGAAAATTACTTCCTCCTAAAAAAGAAACAGGATGTTCACCAGAACATTCCAAGGTACAGGCTTGATGTTTCACAGCCAGCTGAAGAATAGCTCAGGGCCATCTCTCCTGCCACAATTTACAGCCAGTTACAACTTAGCCAAACAGCTTAGGGCATTCCTTCTACTACCCTTCTCACTCTACCTATGTGCCAGTGTCCATACCATGGCTACGTGCAAACCCTTGCTCACATCCTGTCCACGGTCCTATATATGCCTCCCCTGAGAAAATACAATTTGTCAGCTTGATCAGGATATGTTCTTGCTGTCCATTCTTCGTATTCATTTTCTTCTGGATGTTTCCCAGTTCATCGTTGACTGCACCTGCAGGACGGGGCATATCACCCTGCACAAAAGTCAAGCTTAAGTGGATCAAAGACCTAAACATAAAAGTAGATACACTGAACATAATAGAAGAGAAACTGGAGAATAACATGAACATAGTAACACAGGAGATGGCTACATAAGAAAAACACCAATAGCACAGGCACTAAGAACAGCAATGAATAAATGGAACCTCATGAAACAGAAGCTACTGTAAAGCAAAGAACATCATCAATTGGGCAAAAGGCAGCCTACAAAAATGGAAAAGATTTTCATGAACCCCACATTTGACAGAGGGTTAATATCCAAAATATATAAAGAACTCAAGAAACTAGACATCAACAAACCATATAATCTAATTAAATAGTGGGATGCAGATCTGAGCAGAGAATTTTCAACAGAGGAGTCCAAAATGGCTGAGAAATGTTCAACATCCTTAACCATTACAGAAATGTAAATAAAACTCCTTTGAAATTCTGTTTTACACCTGTCAGAGTGGCTAAGATAAAAAAAAAACACAATTGACAGCCCCTGCTGACAAGAATGTAGAATAAGGGGAGCATTTCTCCATTGCTGGTGAGAGGGCAAATTAGTATAGCCATTATGGAAGTCAATGTGGTAGTTTCTGAGAAAACTGGGAATAGATCACCTCAAGACTCAGCTATAGCACTCTTGAGGATATACCCAAAATATGTTCCATACTACCAAAAAGACATGGGCTCAATCAAACCATGTTAAATGGAGCTTTACTAATAATTTCCAGGAACTGGAAATACCTGGATGTCACTCAACTGAAGAATGGATAAAGAAAATGTGGCACATTATCATCAGAGTAGAAAATTCCTAGAATGAATAAAGTCTGAATGAATGTGAGTTGTTGAGATAGGCATTGGCATGCCACGTACTCAAAAGCCTCAGACACATCACAAATGGCTTATGTTCAGGAAAATGTTGAACATGGATGTTGATAGTATGTGCAGAAAATGTCCATCATAACATTCTATCCCTGGATATTGATAGCTGGAAGACTGCTCCCCTAAAGAGACATCTCCTACTTACATTAGCTAAACCTGTCTCCTTGTTATGCTACATGAAATAGCCATGACTCTTCATTCAAAATTAAAACACGTAGCTTTTAGTGGAGTGGGTTTAAATAAAAATTTATGAAATAAACACTTGCAACTTTTCTTCTGGGATCTTGTAACCATTTTCCAACACATGTAATAAATATGTAGAGGATGAGTAGTACTGTACTCCTCCAAATATTGCACATGCTCATACAAGCATCAATCAAAGGAAATAAAGCATAGCACACACACTCCTCTCTTACTCTAATACCACATGCATTCTCCCATGAACAGTGAGCGAAGGAGAGTCCTGCTTCCTGCCATTAAATAATGTCTTCATTCTTCACAACAACTCCTTAAAGTTCTTCAAATTTCTCAATGTCAAATTTGAAAGTTGGTCTTTTTTTTTCCAGAAAAGGTCTCTTTCTACATCTTTTGTTGGCATTTAAGAACCTCAAACTCTGCTATGAACTGCAATGTAAAATCTTTTTTCCTACAAAATGTAAAATGCCAAAATGATATTTACAGAACTGTAAATATCTTTCTCATTGAATTTTAGAACTATCATATAGAAGGGCAAGAAGTCAGTCCTCAGAAGTTCTCAAGAAAGTTAGAACAAAGACAAATGGGCAAATTTCTTATCCCAGTTCACCTTGATGAATGAAATTCTCTTTTCTGTAAAAAGTCAAAAGAGAAGCCAAAGTGTCATGTTATTCTTTAGTATATGGTAAGTCATCCTTGACATTAAAATTGACCATGATCTTATTATACAAAGTAGCATTGAAAAACAGGTATAGTTATAAACACCTACATTCAGAAAAATGAGACAGAGGAATTATTTGAGCTCAGGAGTTCCCGGCAAGCCTAGTTAACACAGAAATAGCTAATCTTACAACAGGCAAATAAAAAGAAATTTGAAATTGTAGATATATTTGTGGTACATATGTGCAATCCCAAGAGAACCGTGAGTTAAAGGCTAGCCTACATAGCAAGTTCCAAGCTAACCAGCGCCAATAGACACTTTATGTCTCAAAAAAAAATAGCAAGTAAATAGTCAACAGCAATAAATAAATGTGAATAAATCCATATCTCTAAGATTATGCTATTTCATACGATACTTTAGATGACATGATGTCCTCTCCACAGAGCACTTATTTAAATGTTAGTTCTCATGGATGAAAAGATGGCTTAGCAGTTAAAATCACTAGCTGCTCTTCCAAATGAACTGGGTTCAATTCTCATTATTTACATGTTGTCTCAGATCCCTCTATAATTCCATTTCCAGGAGATCTGGTGCTATCTTTTGGCCTCTATGGTCATTACATACACATGGTGTGTAAATATACACACATGTAAAATACCCCACACAGAAAATGATAATAATATTAAATGTTAGTTATCCACAAAAGTTTAAGAAAAATTTATGAAATGTGTCCACATAAGACAATTAGCAGTAATTTTTATGGAGTACAGAAGATATCAAAGAGCTTATCTTACAAGATTAAGAGTGAACAAAGAAGAATGTTTAGAAGCACGAATATGGATAAGATCAAAAGAAGAATTTTGAAAAAACTAGACATGGAATTTTGGAAATGCTTATATATATCACATGAAAGTAAAGCTTACTAAAGAGATATACTGAATTCCTCACAAAGAGGTTAGGAAATCAGGGCTTCAAACACTGCAAACATATTGCATGGCATTTAAGAAATTAGAGAGATGAAAGTTTGTATCCTGGTTCTATTCCTCCTCTAAATGGGAGTAGCCATAGTTCATATCCCATAAAGGTGTGTGAGATGAAATCCAGGAACTAAAGTTAAATGCTAATTACCATAAGGACAGTGTTACCATGAAATACATTTGTTCAGATGAGACATGGATGCTGCATTATTATAGATCCCATCCTACAGATGTCAAAAGCCGAAGCCACGAAGGTTAAATATCATTCTCAGAAAGGCATAAAGATGACTCCAGCTTCTATTTTACTCTAGAATACTTAATGTGGAGTAATTATTTACCTTTAATCGAGCAATTTGGAATCAACATCTTTGGGAAATCATTCTTTTTAAAAGTACATTCAAGAGTGTGTATTCCAGGTTGTAAGCTTGTTTCTATCTTATGCAAACTAAGTTTACATAGTAGTTTGGGAGAAATAATATAGAACAGTTACTGTTCAGTATAAGTATGTGTCGATTATTAATTAATAAATATGCAGAAGAACCCTATTGCCCTAATATTCTCCCTCTTAAAGGTTTCCTACACATAGAATTTTTTATTATACTATTTTAGATTCTAAAAGAGAATGGTAGAAATGGTGTCATTTTCAGTTTATAAAGCATTTATTCTCAGAATTTTCATTATGAGACTAAACTTGGAAATGAATTAACTAACCTAAAACTACTGGCTCTTTCTTGATTTGATGCCCACTTCACTGAGATAAAAAATATTCTCAGCAAAAGTATGTGAAACACCTGAAAGACTAAGTAATTTTTATTATGTTGACTGAACTCCCTGAACCAATACAGGACAAAGATGTAGTATTATATTACTTGAGTTTCTCCAGAGGAATAAACCAATAGAATGTATATATAACTGTGATACGGTTTATTGGATTGGTTCATATGATCAGAGGCTAGAGAGTTCCACAATGGCCACCTACAAGCTGGAGAGGTAGAAATACGGCTCCTCAGTCCAAGCAGGTTAGAGCCTCAGAACAAGCAGGACAATCATGTAACTCTTGTGTTAGCACCTGGAAACTCTACAAAGAGTCATTTGTGTGAGTCTGCATTCCAGCAGCCGAAATATCTAGAATCTTGCATTTTGGTGTCATCAAAAAACACATCTGCTCAATAATTGAATTTATTCATTCATGAGGTCCACCCCCCTCCCCGCCTCATGGTTTGTTCTCCATCTGGATTTGCAGCATGTTATAGGGTGAAATGTCTTCAGAACATACATGTCTTCCTCATTTCAACAACCCATGTGACAACCATTTCTGGAAACATGCTCATGGATACATCCTTTTAAAAATTTTTAACAATATAAATGATCACAAAAATATTGAAAATGAACACCTGTAAAGTCATATACCTACATACAGCTATAAAATAAATAAATCTGATCTTTAAATTCTTCAAGAAGACTGTACTTCAAAAATCTGATAAATAGAAAGCTAGCATGCTCTTTATAAGAAATGAACCAAATCATAAGATAAAAAAATAAAATGTCAGCAAGTATTAGATGCTGAAATAGTATATTCAATAGGTTTATTAACATCAAATAAGAGAGGCTTCAAAGCAAAATGATTAACAAAAATATCGGTCACTATTAGGAAACAGTAGTTTCAAGTTACCAGAAATATAGACATCCCAACATATATGTCTTTGGTTACAGAGATTCAAAATTTGAAATAATAAAACAGTCATAAAAAGTGGGATTTCAGCACACTTCTCTTTAGTAGCTTATAGATCAATCAAAACGTACAGTGAAATTAAATTTACTTGGGTAAACAAGATTGATTTTTTGGAAAGTGGGTGATATGGTGATGAATAAAAAGTATGCTCCACAAAACGTAGGTTCCTGATCGCGAAGAAACTAACTGAAGGAAGAAAGCAGTGATTGCTAATGGCACCAGGTTTAAGGGGAGAAAGTCAAAAGATGGTTTGATACTGACAATATGGATGACACTAGAAACTATGGAACTGAACACTTTAATTGACTTCATTTTCAGATATATACATCATGTCTCAGTAAATATTTTCAGTGGCAAAGGCTAAGAGGTATCTTACTGGCTAAGAGTGTTGTTCTGCAAGCAACTTAAATTGAATCCCGGGCACTCAGATCAAAAGTTGGATATGGCTGCACATGCCAGTAATCCCAGCATTATGAGGAAGAATGATGGGGGATATCCTTCAGTATGCTATGAATATGTTTCTCTTATTGGTTGATGAATAAAGCTCTTTCAGCCAATAGAAAGGTATGATGTAGGTAGGCAGAAGTATATATAGGTGGAGCTACAAGACTAGGAGAAGGCTGCGAAGAGATGGTCAGAGATTGAACTGCCAGAGGAGAAACACTATGTAGCTACTAGGAAGGTAGGATGCCCGGGCACTCTCCTGTAATATAAGGCTATGTGTAAATACATAGATTAATAGTTATGAGTTAATAATTAAGAGAGAGATAGTAAGAAGACTAAGCCATCATCAAAACTCAAAACAGTTAACAATTAATATAAGATGCCGTGTGTTTATTTGAGACTAAATGGCTAAGGGACTGGGCAGGACAGAAACTTCCATCAACAAAGAGACAGGTAGATCTCATGTGCTAACTGACTAACCAGGCTAGTCCAAATGGTCAGCATAGTTTAGTGAGATATGTTGTCCTGTGTTGCTGTCAAGTTTTTGTAATTAGATTACTCTCTGACAGGACTACTTATCTAAAGCATGGAGAAAACACTAAACTGTACACAAGATTTAAGACTACATTTTGTCAACTCCCTTGAGTTGCATGCTTCACATTCACAGAATCCTTTTCGGGTCCCATGATATGGAGTAAAGAGAACAAACAATTCTAATATTGATTAGTCTGGATGTGAAAGGATGAAGAGCCCACAAGCTTAAGCAAAGAAGGGAAGAACCATTGCTCTCAAGAAGCATGAGAAACCTCATGGGTGCACTATGTTGAGAGTCAGCACTTCATTTATCTACAAATGAAGATACTGAGGCTTCTAGTGATCTATAATTGCAAAGACTAGTGATGGAGAAAATGGAGCCCTACAGGAGCTGTTAGAGTCTGTGACTCTTGGTAAAACCTGACCATTTACAATGCAGGCTTTTAAGGGAGATGTAAATCTCAGGAAATGCACAGTGAGTGGATTGCAAGGTGAGCTTAACTGTGAAAACTTCACTTGTGTCACATGGCCTTCGGGAAATGGGTTAATGAAAGAGATGGGGACAAGAGTGAAAGGCATGAGATACAATGCTGAGCTAATACAGCAAAACGTTCCCAGTGACCAAGCAAGAAATGCCAAATTAATCTTCTCATCAAATCTTTCACCTCAGCTTACATGCTGAAATAATTTCTCATGCAATGAAACCTAAGCTTTAAGAGTGCCAAGAAATACTTTCTTTTTGGTATTTTTTATTTAAATTTGAAACAAGAGTGTTTTACATGTCAATCCCAGTTCCCACACCCTCCCAACCTCCCTTGTTCCCCCCACCAACAACTATCCCACCAACTTTCTGCTCCCAAGAAAGGGTAAGGTCTTCCATTGGGAGTCTTCAATGTCTGTCATATCATTTGGAGCAGGGCCAAGGCCCTCCCCCATGAGTCTACTCTGAGAGCATATCCCTCTATGTGGAATGGACTCCCAAAGTCCATCCATATAATAGGGATGAATACTGATCCACCAAAAGAGGCCCTATAGACTGCCCAGGCCTTCTAACTGACACCACATTCAGGGGGTTTGGGCCAGCCCTATGCTGATGCCTCAGCTATCAGACTGGACTCCATGAGCTCCCCACCTTGTTCAGGTCAGCTGTACCTGTGCATTTTTCCAGCCTGGTCTCCACATCTTTGCTCATCACTACTCCCTCTCTGCAACTGGATTCCAGGAGTTCGGCTCAGTATTTAGCTGTGGGTGTCTGCTTCTGCTTCCATCAACTTCTACATGAAGGCTCTAATATGGCATATAAGGTACTCATCAATCTCATTATTGGACAATGACATTTAAGGTAGCCTCTCCACCATTGCTTAGATTCTTAGTTGGGGTCATCCTTGTAGATACCTGGAACTTTCTCTAGTGCCAGATTTCTCTTAAAAACTATAATGGCTCCCTCTATTATGGTACCTGTTTTCATGCTCTCCTCTATTATTTCTTTGACTCAATCTTCCTGCTCCCTCATGACAACACTCCCCTTCTCTTCCTCCTACCTCCCTCTCCCCTCTCTCCATGCTCCCAATTTGCCTGGGAGATCTTGTCCATTCCCCTTCCCCCCTGGGCCATGTATGTGTCTCACAGGGTCCTCCTTGTTTCCTAGATTCTCTGGCAGTGTGGATTGTAGGTTGGTAATCCTTTGCAGTATGTCTAATATCCATATATGAGCAAGTACATACATTGTTTGTCATTTTTTTACTTTGTAACCTCACTGAGGATGGTTTCTTCTGGTTCCATCCATTTGCCAGTGAATTTCGAAATTCTATTGTTTCTCTCTCTCTCTCTCTCTCTCTCTCTCTCTCTCTCTCTCTCTCTCTCTCTCTCTCTCTGCTGATTAGTATTCCATTGTGTAAATGTACCACATTTTCGCCATCCACTCTTCAGTTGAGGAGTATCTAGGTTGCTTGCAAGATCTGCCTATTACAAATAATGCTGCTATGAACATAGTTGAACAGATGTCCTTGCTGTATAAATGTGCATCTTTTGGGTATATACTTAAGAGTGGAATTACAGAGTCTTGAGGTAAACTGATTCCCATTTCCTTAGAAACTGCCATACTGATTTCCAATGTAGCTGTGGAGGAGTGTTCCTGTTTATCCACATTCTTTCCAGCATAAATTGTTATTGGTGTTTTTTATTTTATCCATCCAAGAAATACTTTTTACTATTTTGCCTTGAGTGTCAAACTATGACTAAGGAGGTAATCTTTTCTGTGGTGCTTACCATAGTTGATCACAATAACTACTAAACATTTCACATTATGAAATGTATCTTTAATAGGCATATGTCTAGGCTTACCCATGGTTAAATAGACATTAACTATCGTAGCTGATTACTTTAATAAAAACACACTTAATAAGATTATATTTTTAGTTCAAAATGAAGAAGGAAGGGGAAAACAGAGAACACAGTAACACAGAAATATTTATTGCTGAAGGAACACCCACTTTGAGCTAGATGTGCAAAATTCAAGTATGCGTTTTCAGTAATGTGTAGCCTAGGTGAAGGCCTTCAGAGCTGAGGATTCAAGATGGCGACCAGCCACATAAAGCTGCTAACTCAGGTGTAGTGAGATATTCACTCTATCAGCACCTGTTGCACTGACCACACCCATTGGGGGTGGGAACAGGTGGGGAGTTGACCTGGGTAAACTAGGTCTAAGGTAGGGACCCCTGAGTAGTTTCTTGATTGCTGGACACAGACAGAGAGCATCTGGAGAAATCCTTGGGATGAGAACCTGTTGGCGTTCATCTGTCTCTGTTGAAAGTTATTTCTCCCTGAAACATCTATTAAGCCTAACTTTTTCCTGATACTTATTATTCTATGATATCTGGTGTCAGAATGACTCTTGAAACACGGGAGCCTGGCCTACCTCAACACAACTAAGATCTGAGAGAAATATGTGAACATTTTAGCCCAGGTATATCTAACAGGAAACAATAAGGTCATTTCTGAACAATAAAGAGAGAGAGAGAGATAAGGAAGCCAGAAAAAGAAGAAATGTGTTTTCCCATGTGGCTCAGCATAACAGTGTCTTGTAGAGAATGGGACTTTGTATGGACAGCCAAAACGTGGCCCAGATCATGCCCCATTTATCACTCCACATGCTTCTTTACCTTTGAACTTTTATGCAACTACAGTTTTCTTTTAGTATTCCAAATATGTATCTTTCTTGAATAATGGTGTGATCTCTCACACTTTCTTTTCCCAAAGGTAAGAGACATATGTGAATAGTTATTATGTGCTCTGTGGTTAGTCTCTATTATATTCTGTAAATGACAATCAAAGCATTCATTCTGGGAACTATTAATAGTCTAGTAAAACCTAAATAATACTGGGATAATAATGCAAAAACTAAAATGAAATACTAACAACATTATTTTTCTCTGGAAAACAATAAAACAACATGCATATACAAGCTGGGAAGGGCATTCATTTACATTCCCATCCCTGTAACTGACCAATCAAAATAATTTCCTGCAGTTCTCTATTTTTATCTTATTTTTTCCCACAGCCACAATGTTGCTTTTTGTTTGTTTTATTTCTATTTTAAGTTGACAAGGAAAGTCAAAATTTCATCCAAGAAAGGACCTGAAAGAATCTTTTGTGTCTCAAATAGTTCTTTGTTCTTTCATATTCCCTTTCTTCAATTATTACTATTACATGAATACATACATACATACATACATACATATATATATATATATATATATATATATATAATACATGCGTGTAAGTACAACCTGGTGAGTCCATTTAATGTTGGTCATAGCATATGTCTTAGAGGTGACCACTTGGAAACAGAAAACAGCTTAGAGGGTTTATCCCAAGGAAAGATTTATGCTTACCTCCCCCTTAGCAGTCATTAATTGTCTGTAGCTCTACACATAGGCATGGGTCCTAGTAGAATATTCCCCCATCCACCTTGGCATAGCATATGGCAGTGTTATTTTTCCGGTCTTTAAGTGTCCAATCTCATGTCACCAAGGACATTTATACTGCTGCACAAACATCATTTTCCATCTCTCTACTGAATTCCACATAACTAAATATAACTCTGTAGTCCTTTTACTCTTCCCATGAAGAAATGGGCTTTTGAGTCACAGATTCAAACTATTCTTTTTCTTCTGTTACATACTTTACAAGTAATCATCTACATCAATTTTGAACATTGCAATTGGAGACATATTAGTGAATAAAGTTTCAGACATAATTTTTGAGAAGTAACAAGTAAATAGCAATATATCTATCAGTGATATTATATAGGAAAACTAAATGCTGATACCTAGCATTTGTCCAATGGTTTGAGAATGCATTTAGATGTATAGTTTCCACAGTCTCTGGCCTTACTCCCGTGTGTAAATACTAGCCTAGTGCCAAACTACAGTCTTACATCTGTATCCTGGTTTCTAAAATCATATATATGTAGTCTCTTTCATCATAACACTACTTATTATTTGGAGAATGTATAATTTACTTTTATAGCTTGTCAGAAACTGCATGCTTCATAAGTCACAGTAGAGTTTTCATTTGGAAACAAACAATCCTATTGTTCAAGATTTTGACCTTCTCCTCTGCACACATGGCTTGTCATCTAGCACATGGTTACTAGGCTGTAGGAGTGCTCATGAGTGGATGGACACATGCATCTTCATGCCTTCGTTCCTCTGGTATAGAGACGAATGTTTTATACTTACATCTCCACTAATCAAGTGCAAAATCTTTGTAATGCTTTTTCTAGATAAATACTGACCCTGAATAACCAAAGTATTGACTCATATGCCTAGTTCTTTTGCTATTTTAAGTGGGATTCCTCCTATCTGGAAGAAGATTTCATTTTGCATGTATGCATGTATGCATGCCCTGTATTATTTGGGGCCAGGAAACTTTTTTCTGTAGAAGTAATTTCCATTCCATTGTATGGAGGAAGTCTGTTAACATAAAATGCAAGTGGTAGTGACACAATGGCCCAAAGATGTAGGACACCGAACTCAGATTAAATATGTTCTAACTGGCCATATGCTGCCTGTGAATTGTTAAGTGAGAGATTTGAGCTCTTGGCTTTCCCCTTGAGGACATTAGCTGTTATTCTGAAAGAAAAGAGAAATGATATCACTATTTCCCTTTCTTTGAGTGCCAAATGTAGAGTTATTTTTAATGTATTATGTTTTAAAAGGTTGTAAAATACATGAGGCAAAGCGTTAAGATCCATAATGATTCCTGGGGCAGTTTCTTACCTGGTTGTCTGATCAGAGGCAATGTTCTTAGAACTGAGCACTGAGATAGTCAATGTCTGTCTCCATGATGTTTACTTTAGAGTTTCTGCCCAAGAAGAAAAGGAGGGGAGGGGCAGAAAGGGTGGAGGAAAGAGGGAAATGGAGGGAATAGAGAATTTGGGGAGCAGGAACTAACGAATTGTGTACAAGAACCTCCCCCATTAGAGCTCCATGTGATCGGGTTATGATCTTGTAATGTGAATATATAGTATGATTAAGACATTGACAATTGGATTTTCTACAATTTCCTGACACTTAACACTTATGTAGAAATAAGTTAATGAGAAATTTCTGGGTGACAATTTTTATATTCTAAGCCTTCATATTTTTTCCCATGAAAGTATTAGAATGACTTTATTCACCTTCCCCGAATACCTGTAATCTGTTGCAATAATACCAGGGTTAGTGAAGAAAACTCATCTCAGATTTCTTGGCGACTTTGCCACTCATCCTGAGGCAATGGTTTCATTTTGCAAAAAATTAAGTTGGTTTCAGGTCCTTCTTTGACCAAATGACATAGGACACTTGGATATGAATAAGAAGCTTGTTTCTCTTGTTTCCAGAGCCACATTTAACGACTGGCCTGTATAGTATTGGACAGGAGAGAGGAAAATACAAGCACAGTTGCAGGAGACTTTGACAGGATGTTTGTTACAGAGGAGGAAGGGCAGAGGATTGGTCTCATGATGATATTAAAGGATAGAATGTTTTGCAATGGGGAAAAATAAGCATCTTTAGATAAAAATCAGCTGTTATCAACACAAATAGTACAAGTTTAAAAAATGAGCCTCATTTGTCACTCTGGAGTTTCATATTTGACCTGGAAAAGTCTAAATATTTTTCTTCTTCTCCTTCAGTTGGAAACAGGCAGCCTTTTACTACCTACACTCTTCTGGGCTACTCACTCTCCAGATGCATAGCAAAGAAACAGTAAGAGACATTTTACCCACACTGTTGCCAAAAAGGGTCTGCTCATATACTGTAGTTTTAAACAGCTTGAATCTTGTAAACACAATAAGAATCTAACTAATGCAAATATGAAACAGTCCTTTCCTGCATCTGTAAGGACTACCTGAAACTCTGGACAGCACTATAATTAAACATATCTCCTGGGGATCTGCTTCTCCCTCTCTTTCCCTCTCTCTTTCTCTATGCATCCATCTTTCTCCCCCTTCCCTCTTTCTCTCTTCCTATTTGTTCTCTCTGTCGACAAATAAGAATCCTTGTAATCTCAGAAATTACAGCACATATCTAAAGGGGCCAGCCATGTTTGAAGATTGATTTTACTGAGCATCAATTTTTACCTTCCTATGCTTTTTAAATTTAAACAAGATATTCATTATAAACAAGCAAGAAAACAGCAGGGTATTTTGGAGATAAGCAGAGTGGAATAATACACAAGTAAGACACAAGGCTTTAAAAATAGCAATGGTTTTAACTTTAAGGTAGGCAGAAGTTGTTGCATGATCATTACTATACTGATTTGAGCATGTTATCTATCAAACGAGTCATGTACATATACATGCATCTCTATGGGTATGTTTTTTGACATATGTGTATGTATATATTTTCTAATGTTTTATTAGGTAGCTTATATTTGAATGAAAATTAATTATTCAATATATTCACAAATTCTAGGCAGTTTTACTGGAAGTGAAACAGTGGGATATTTTGCAACGGCATCTATTTTTTGAAATTTATTTTTATTACTGTGTATCTATGTCTATATTTATGAAAATGTGGATTACAGGAAAACAGAGAGGATGTTATATCCCTGATCTGGAGCTACAGGAAGTTACGAGCTTTCAGACATGGATGTGCTGGCAGCTGAACTTGAGTCTTCTGGAAGGACAATACGTTCCTTTAACCACTGAACAATCCTCCAAGCCCATGAATTAATATTGAACTGTAGATTTTACTTTCTAATTTCAGTCAATATTAATCTTTCAAGTTATGAAAGATAAACAAAAGTACAGGGAATTAAAGAATTATCCTTAAAGAATATCCTTAAAACCCTATAGAACATATAGAGAGTGAGAATTCAGAGATTTTAAAAGGTATTAGGATCATTTCATATGGAAATCACTTAACCTCAGTTCATAAGAGAGCATCATACTACAGAATAATGATAAAAGTGAAGATCACTGGCACTACCCAAATCCTTCAAGTCAAACATTATAGGGACCATCACCCTAGCAATGCTAGTCAGAGAATTGAATGCCTTTAGGAGTCTCCTTGGGTTCTATGCACAAGTTGTCCCTTGGCAACTTCCTATTCACTCATGACAGGTGTCACTCTTTAATGTCTGACTTCTTGAGTTCATATGTGTTAAAGACAACCCCTGAATGGGGAAATACAATTTCACAATCAAAATAAATGCTGGATGTCCTATTAGAGAACTAAATAAAAATCAACAAATAGAAGTCTGTGTATTGGTTCCACTTGCCTTCAAATGAGTGTACATCAGCCCTGAAGCTGTCTGTCATGGAGAACATTGTAAGCAAGTGAAGGACTATGGAAATCATGTGTGGTTGCCACCTAGAAAAGGGAGGCAATAAAGCCTGGAATTCATGTCAAATTCTTAGTTCTCAAGTGGGACCAAAATCAAGAACATGTGAATACGACAATGCCAGCAGCACAGGGAAGTCGTCCACTGCCCTTTGGGCACATCCAGTGTCCCCCTGCAATGACAAGACTATTCACAGCGGAAGAAGAACTAGAAATCCTTGCAAAAAGATTGACAAAGTTCAAACCCATCAAGGACAAGTGGATTTAGGAGCCATTAGGCTCTCCAAATATAAGCCTCGAGGAACAAGCTATAGAGAAGAGCTGGTAACAAAAGCAGAGTCAGTGAAATTAGAGCCGCAAAACTAAGCAAAGAAAATACCACTGAAATTTCTTAAAGTTCCAGTCAGACATGAATACTATTTGGGCACTATACATACAAGCAACTTTAAATTCCATACATCCAAATTTAATCTGAGATAGTATATACACTTTTCTTCTTGTTCAACTTCCTTTAGGAAAGATACAGCTGGTCACTACACACTCATAAAAAATGTGTAAGTGAAACTAGTATCACTTATGAAATTAATTTCCCCTTATGTCGTATAAGTATAAGAGGAAATTAAGTTCACTCTCCGACTTCTTTTTCTCTTGGGTGGCACATGCTTGTCTATGTTATCTATGTATGTGTATTTGCATGTGTTGCATCAGTGCTTTCTTCAAACAGTCTTCACTGCATATTTTCTCTTTTTTTGTGATGTCTTTGAAACACAGTGTGACTGTGTAGCCCTAGCTGTCCTGGAACACTCTGTAGACCAGGTTGGCCTTGAACTCACAAAGAACCACCTGTCTCTGCCTCCAGAGTCCTGGGATTAAAGGTGTGTTCCACCAACACCCATCTTCACCTCATATTTTTCAGGTAGGGTCTCTCTCAGAACCTGTAACATGTTAACTTTGCTAGATTCAATGTTATAAAGTTCCAGGAGTCCTCCTCATCCATTACATGTGTGTGGTACTGTGCTCAGCATTTGTCTTTTGTTACTGGGGTACCAGGAATCAAACAGGATCTTCATGTGTGTATGGGAAGCACTTTACTGTGTAAACCATACCACAGTTCATCTCTGATTCTCTTGAACATTTTTATTATTTATATTTTTCCAATGAGATATTCACTGAAGGTTCTGATACTACTTATTTGAAGACAAATATATTTCCTGCATGAAGTTAGGCTAACTCTTAATACTATAAAAACTGGTGATGCTTTGTTTCTCTACCACCCATTCTTTTATTTTTTTCCAGTTTTCCCAGCCTTCCCTTTTGATCTTAGGTTCTTTCTTAAGTGAACTCTTCTCTCTCCCTTGTAATTCCTAGACATCACCATGACCCCAGCTTTCCAGACTTCTTGGTGCGGCTAACATTCATTTTCATCCCCTTCTCTGCATTATTTTTGCAATTGATCTGACCTAAAGTATGTCTTGATCTGACCTAAAGTATGTCTTAGTGCTTTACTGTAACCAGCTTATTACTTTCCTAAGAAAAATTTCTAGTTAATACTTGTAAATTACATTTTAAATACGTTTTAAGTCTTGTGCTCTTAGGAATCAAAACCCAGATGGCCTTGAGTTTTCCTGCCTCCCCCCGTTATGTAACAGTGGCATTGGTGGGTCTCTATGCCTTCTCTTAAGCAGTGGATCACAGAGTGCCATTTCAGCAGTCACTTGCCTTCACATCCAGTATGCAATCCTCTGAAAGCCCTTAGACAAAATTGTCCAGATTTGAATTTCTGGTTCTCCTGCCACTAGGTGAAGCCTAGCCAATGAGACCTGCATTCTAACCTCTATCTTTTTCCCTTTGCCTGTAGATCCAACAGACTAGTTTTCATAGCTTAGTTCTCAAAATCATCCTCGGTTTTGGAAGCATCAAGCAAACACTAACTATAATCTAATCTGAAAAATAAACTAGGAATTTGCCAAGATTATATTTTAGTTCATCCCTCCAGCTCCTTTTGGCGCCCACTTACACCATATTAGTTCCTGACCTCTCTTTTAACTTTGACTTTTTGTCACATTTTTTTCTTTTATTATTTACTTTTTTCTCATACAATATATCTATATCTATATCTATATCTATATATATATATATATCCTCCTATATATATACTATATCCTATATATATACTTTATCCTCCCTCTACTCCTCCAAGTCCCTCTCCACATCCCCTCTCTTCCACATCCATTTCTTTTCTTCAGGAAAGAACAGGCTTCTAAGAAATAACAACTAAACATGACAAAATAAATTACAAATAAGATGAAGCATGTGTAAGTTTGAATGTAACTGACATCCATTAACTCATAAAGCATGGCACTAATAGGCGTTATGGCTTTGTGGGAGGAAGTGCTATGCTGTGGGTCACAGCTCTGAGGTTTTCTATGCTCTGGATACTGCCCAGTGAATCAGTCAGCTTTATGTTGCCCCTGAGTCAAGATGTAGGACTCTCTTCTCCAGACATCTGCATAACACCATACCCCTTGCCTTGATGATAATGGACTGAACTTCTGAAACTGTGAGTTCCTCAATTAAATGTTTTCGTTTTCATAAGTTTCCACTGTCATGGTCCCTCCTCACAGCAATAAAAGCCTAAGACCAAAGTTGGTAAAAGTGATTGGGATATTGCAGTGGGATGCTTCAAGCACTAGGCGATGGTGTTCATAATGATTTGAAATGTTGAGAGCTGGTTCAAGTGGTCTCAGATAAAAATGTTAGTATATGATCTAGAGTGGGTCTTGTGATATTTTTGGGGAAAAAAAACAGCATTTTCCCTTGTCTGAAAGAGAGCCTGACCCTAAAGTGAAGACTTTTGTTATTTATATCTAGCAATAATACATTGTGGTCTGTTAAGTACATGCAAACAAACAAACAAACAAAAATAACTCCATGGAAGAGTATAACACGAATAATCAAAACCCAGAGACAGCTATTGGGGTTCAAGCTGAAGATCAGAAAAACAGAGCAGCAAAGTCACCTGCTCTTACATCTGTCAAGCTGAAATGGCAATCCTGTCTCCATGGATCCTCAGTGGCAAATGCTCTGAGTTCCTGTCTCCTCCTGCCTTATATTTCTTTCTCTACCCACTCATATCACATCTGTGTTCTCCTCCCTAGTGCTGGGATTAAAGGTGTGAGGTCTGTTACTCTTTTGGGCTGATTCACTCTTGTTTAGCCCAGGATGGTCTTGGACTCACAGAGATCCATCTGCCTCTGTCTCCTGAGCCCTGGGATTAAGGTGTGTACTGACCTCTATGGATAGCTAGCATGGCTGCTGGGATTAAAGATATATATATATCACCACTGTCTAGCCTAGTGGCTATGGCTAGCTTTGCATTTTGATCTCCAGCAGATTTACTAAATCATAAATATCACCACAGAAGAGTTAAAGGTAGATAGGTAGATTATTGTTCAGGATAAATAAAACCATATAGGTAGGGAACCCCAGAGAAGCAGAAATGATATAGCATAGAATATCTATGTGTGATAATTTCAGAAATTGTCTCTTCTTCATGTAACCAAGTATCACAGTTAGAATTATTATTGTGTGATGAATCACCTTGATCAAAGCAATAAAGATACCAACATGTTTACTTAACTCAGAGTTCCATATGGCATTTTGTAATCAAAAGCAGTGAGGGAAGGAGCTTAAGCAGGACAGAAACCTGGAAGCAGAAGCTGATGCAGAGGACATGAAAGAATGTGGTTTACTGTCTTGCTTCTCTTGGCTTGCTTCTCCTGATTCCTTAGAGAGCCCAGGAACACATACCCAAGGGTGGCATTACAACAGTAATGAGCTGGGCCCTCCCACATCAATCACTAATAAAGAAAATATCCTGCATGCACACTCATAAGCTGAATTTATGGAGGCATTATCTCAATTGAGACTCCTTCCGCTTATGATTCTAGCCCCTGTCAAGTTATTTTAAAACTACTGTGTATACTATACTGTCATTCTCCAGTTTCCTAATACACAGATTTCAAGTACATAAAATATATATGAAACCTGATGAGTCATTGTGTACTTTTTGAGTTGAAGATTTGCAATACAAATGGTTATCTTATTTATATACTTGCTGTGAGTATACCCATTTCACAGTTCAGACAAATAGATCTTACCCTGCTTCCTGAAATACAATTTAGAAAACATTGCTTTCAGGTTAATGAGTGTCGCGAGAGAAAGGAAGTCCAAACTTCAATTTAAAAGACATAAGAATGTACAGAAATCCTTGGATCCTAAACAAATCTAAACTTACTCCTGCATATCCTAAAATGACACTTCTCTTTATCGAATTTGTTCTAACATGATGAGTCATGAATGCAGTAAAATACTAGAAAACAAACTTCATATTCACACAATCTCAGCAGCATCTTTGCCTTCCAGACTCACATTTTATCACATTGTTTCTATGCACACAGGGGAAAGAATAATATAACAAGATACCCAAGATGACCAAATCTGATTTCCACACAAACAGTAAGTGGACACGTGCATGGATGCCATGAAAATCACTCTGTACCTAAATGATAGTCACTAGGATTGAGGGGCACAGATACATTCACTGTGTTTTATTACAATCACTGGAAAAGATGCTTCTTAGCTAGCTGTCACCATGAAAAACTAGGCCTCTAAGCTACCATAGACATGGGTAGTCTGCTTTGTGCAACTTCACTTTGGCATGTATCCTGAGCATCTCCAAATTGAAAAATAAATTACCTTCAGCAAGAGTAATATGCAGTTCATATTAGAACAATATTTGCTACAAGTTGCTGGTCATCTAAGATTCATATTAAATCTTGCTCTTATCAAAATATTAATACTGCTTGACTGAACAAGCATAGGCTTATTATCCATAAAAAGAAATTATTTTCTTTTCTTTTTCACCTCCTAGTACACTGAACCAACTCTAAATTTCTCAATTTTTAATATAATTTTTTATCTCTTTTCATCATATTGCAGTATATCTTTCCATGTGATAGGATTTATAGGTATATATTGTTTTCCTTTGTTGGGATTCTATTTTTCTTTTTAGTTTTCCCACTTTTTAATTTAAATTAGGAACAATCTTATTTTACATATCAATCCCAGTTCCCTCTCCCTCCCTTCCTCCCATGCCCCCACCGAGCCCCACTCCCATCCCCCTTCAGCTACAAAGGGAGTAATGGGAGATGCCATTATGTATATATGTTTCTCATACTGGTTAATGAATAAAGCACTGTTGGCCAATAGGAATGGAAGATAGGCAGGACTAGGAGATGAGGAGGAAAGAGGAAGTAGTGAGGAGTCAAGATGGAGAGACTGGGGAGACCAGATGCCTGCCCCACTCCCCGGTAAGGAGACCATGTGAAAATACATAGATCAATAGAAATTGGTTAATAATTAAGACAGAGCTAGCTGATAAGAAACTAGTAACGGGCCAATAGAATTATATCAAATACAGAGTCTCAGTGTGTTAATTGGGGCTGGCGCGGTGGTGGGACAAGACCAGGAGGTGGGAGGTAAAACTGTACTGCTTACAAATGGTGCCCAACATGGGGCATACCCTTGAATGAATTGGTATAAGAGACTGCTTCCTGAACATAACACCTGTAGCACAGACACTGAGATCCACAATTAATAAATGGTACCTTCTGAAACTGAGAAGCTTCTGTAAGGCAAAGGACACAGTCAACAAGACAAAATAGTAGCTCACAAAATGGGAAAAAATCTTCACCAACCCCACATCTGACAGAGGGCTGATCTCCAAAGAATTCAAGAAGCTAGTCACCAAAATACCAAATCTCCCAATTAAAATTGGGGTACAGAACTAAATAGACAATTCTCAGTAGGGGAATCTAAAATGGCTGAAAGACACTTAAGAAAGTGCTCAACATCCTTAGTCATCAGGGAAATGCAAATCAAAACAATACTGAGATACCCTCTTGCAACTGGCAGAATGGCTAAAAATCCAAAATACCAATGGCAACTTATGCTGGAGAGGATGTAGAGTAAGGGGAACATTCCTCCTCCATTGCTGGTAGGAGTGCAAACTTATATAGCCACTTTGGAAATCAGTATTGTGGTTTATCTCAAAACTGGGAATCAGTCTACCTCAGGATCCAGCAATTGCACTCTTAGACATACACCCAAAAAATGCACATTCATAGAAGGACATCTGTTCAACTATGTTCAGCTTTATTTGTAATAGCCAGAACCTGGAAGCAACCAAGATGACCCTCAACTAAAGAATGGATAAATAAAATATGATTCATTTCCATAATGGAGTTATACTCAGCAGAAGAAAACAATGGAATCATAGGCAAATGGATGGAACTGGAAGGAAACCATCCTGAGTGAGGTAACCAGGCCTATACACCTGGTTAGATATATCATTTATAACATTAAAAGTAGAGACAATTAAAAGAATAATATTCTCATATCTATGTATTTTTTATGTTTTCCTTTTAATTTTTAATTTGGATAAGAAACTGATGAACTAAATATGTTTTTATTAAAGAGGCACGTATATATGCATGTATATGGCAAACATAATATATTTACTTCTACTCAAGGAACTTAGATGTAGGAATGGATCAATAATACTAAATAATTAAAATCCAAACAGGTAGGTGGTTATCCAATTATGTTTTATAAATACAAATGTTATATTGCTAAATTGAATAATAAAAATATTCTCCAGTTTTGTTTACTTTACTACAGTATATTCAGAATATTTGAACTAATACTGTTGGGAAAAAATTATGCACCAAAAATATGTCAACAGAACAATAAAGCAGTAATAGCTAGTTACTACTAGCAATAACCATCTTCTATAAGTTGTGGTGTATTGTATTTTTGTTCATACTAATTTTAATGCATTCTGATTAATATTCCAAATGATTCTACCCCATGACTATACTATAAAACATTACTAAACCAGTAAACCATTTATTTGGATATATTTACTCTAAACAGACTAAGACCCTGATACAAGAACATTCTGTTCTTTTGCTCAACATTGTTGGTTTTATTTAAGCAAGAATTTGATGGTTAACACAACCAAAATTAGCAAATATCTAGCCTGAAGTTTCTTCTCATGGATTAATGTTTTCAGTCACTTAGGCAGTCATTCACCTTAATCTTGTATTACACAATGTTGTCAGCCTTCTCAACTCATGGCACTCTTGGAAGGCAGCTATGCCCACCACTATACCAGCAACACTCATGACACTCATGGACCCATCACATTTGTATCCTAAAGCTTGCCATTGTATGGCAGCCTATTTCACAAAAAGCCCAATGAACTATTTCAAATCAATATTTCCCCTAAAGAACTAAACAACTTCGAATTAATCTATTCCCCAAAGCCTTCTTCTATAAGTCCTTTACTCTCATTTTCATTGTTATTAAACCAACATGGACATTTCATCTAATTGATGAATATTGATAATGCTTCTGCAAAAAAGAAATGCTCATGTTGCTGGACATAGCTCTTAATATTCTCCCTTTTCTATTCATAACTTCATTGGAGTAGCTAAGAACAAAAACCATAAATGTGATGTATTAGTTCATTGAAGATTTAATTTTCTATGGCTCTCCACTTTTACATTTGGTTAAGGTTTAAGAGCTCAAAGTATTATTCTTGACAACATGTTAAATGTTTGAGGTATGGATGTATAATGGAATAAGGCAATAAATGTCTTGTGTCCATATTGATTTTTCCAGATGAATCTGATTTGAAACTCCTGGCACCCAACAGCCCAATATCATTTATCTATGGTAACCTTTGAGTTCCTTCAGAGAGTCTGACACTTCCCCACACAGGTATAATCCCCAATAGAGCATTGATGACAGAGAATTGATCTCCATCCATTCAGATTTTAAGGTCAGTGTGCCCTCGAGTGTTTCACTTCCAGAGAACGAGGCAGTACAAGTGAGAGCACAGGGCTGCCACTTCTGAAAATAACATCAGGATGAAGGTTCTCTTTCATGAACGGAAGGGCCATCTAGCTCAGAGACAGAGTCACATCCTCTCACTGTACCTACCAATATAAGATGTTTATGGCATTATGATACCACTTAGGCATTTAGATAAGCCTTATAAAAACACTGAAGTTATAAATGACAGAATCAACTGAGACATTTATTGTACATGGGAGGGTGCTATAGACATCTTGGAATACCACAAACAGAGTGTGGAGCATCTGAAGGGGAACAGGTAAATCTAACAGGACCATTCATGTTTAAGCCCTAATATTTCCTTGGCATAAATCCTAATGTCTATTAATAGAGTATTACCTCCTAAATTCCCTTAGACCTGACCAGATCCCAGAGCAAATCAATCCCTGAACTGCTCTATTACCTAAAACTTAAGAAAGGAGGAAACAAGACTGACAGTGGCTAGAAAGGGAGGAAGGAAAATGGAGACATAGAAGGAGAAGCAAATAAGTTAATTCTTACTGATAAATTATAAACAAAAGATTAAAAACAACAATTATGGGGCTGAATAGGTGGTCCAATGTTTAGGACAGTTGTTCAGAAGAGCTGCATTTGGTTTCCAGAACCCATGGAGGTGCTTACAATCATCCATAACATCAGTTCTATTCTAGGTGATCAGCTACAACTCATGACCTCTATGAGCACCTGGTATACATGATATGCACATACATACATACATACATACATACAGGCAAAACACTTACACATATAAAATAAAGTAAGTAAACTAAAAACTGCTCTCCATTAATTATCCAGTGATGCTGTTTAGAAGTAGATCCATCACCAACGGGCTTTGACCTTGTGTAAACACATTTTCCCATTGAACAACAATTTCTAAAATGAAGAATGAAAGATGGGCAGTTCATTTTTATTTCTCTTTATTCCTAAAGTTAAGGATGTATAATGATGTTAGCTGCATTTTAGACTACATTCAATCTTCTATTACTTTCTTGCTTCAAAGGGTTTAATGGAAAGTATTAGACAGAATTCAAACATCTTGCATTTATGTGACATTGCAAGTCCATTCATTCCTGTCAACTTGTCATGACTAGTTTCATTACCCTGAACTCAATATCACATACATTCCATATGAATGCTTCCAACGTATGTCATGTTGGTATTCAACATTCATTGTGTTGTCAAAATAATAACTTGAATAATAAAAAAAGGTTTCTATTTATTTGTTTACTTTTGTATTGGAGGTAGTATATGACATGGCATGCATTTGGAGGTAAGGGTTGGTTTTTCATTCCACTGTGTGAGTCCCAGAGATCAGATTAAGTTTCAGTGGCTTACCAGAAAGTACTTTTATTTACTGAGCCATCTCTTTGGCCCTTGGGATTTCTTGATAATCTGTTAAAATTCATGCCTAAGGTGCCTCCCAAATGCCTCTCTCATGTGCTGAAATTGTGGTTTCCAGTTAGCGCATAGAATTGCTGTGATGTCACTGCATAAAGAGGGCCCTGATCAATTGATAGCGTTATTGAGTGGTGATAGAAACTGGGAGGTAAAGCCTAGTTATAGGTACTGAGTCACTGGGAATCTGTGCTATACCAGTATGTCGTGTGTCTAGCCCCTTCCTGTAAAGAGTAAGTTTTTCCTTCCACCGCTGGTCTGGTCCCACCGTCACGCCAGCCCCAATTAACACACTGAGACTCTGTATTTGATATAATTTTGTTGGCCCATTACTTGTTTTTTATTGGCTAGTTTTGTCTTAAGTATTAACCCATTTTTGTTAATTTAATATTTTCACATGGTCTTCTTACCGGGGAAAGGGGCCACTGTCTCGTCTCCCCAGTCTCTCCGTCTTGACTCCTCCTTACTACTTCCTCTTTCCTCCTTGTCTCCTAGTCCCTCCTATCTTGCTTTCCTATTGGCCAACAGTGCTTTATTCATTAACCAGTATGAGAAACATATACAGAATGACATCTCCCATCACCTTCCTCTCTGACTTTCTGCATCTCTGATGCCAAAACACTGGATGGATCCAGTTGGTTGTGAATGAAAACTTCCCAAACTGTGAGCTAGGATAAACTTATTTTCCATTGAGTTATATGATCTATACTTAATGTCCAAATGGCAATGACCAAAACCATACTAATATTCTAATGGTCTCTGCTCACAAGTGTGCAAGATTTAAGACAGCAATCATAAACCCGGCATTGACCTCATGTATTTAAGAAGCTCACCCAGTATGAAGTGTAATCCAATGAGTACTATCTGAGGCTTGGGTAATGGGTCAGAAGGCTTTAGTTCTGAGTAACTTCTAACTGATCAGTTAGTAAAACTGTTAATATTAAGAGTACCTACAATCTCTAGGTTTGACTCTGTGAAACCTTGCCTCAGTGGAGAAGGTGTAAGATCTATGGAGAATGATTCCCAAAATCAAATTTGGGTTTCTGCATACATGTACCCATCTCCTTCAAAAAATGTTCATAGGCACAAACACATACAAAAAAAATGGGAAAAATAAGTGCGACTATCTATTTCACTCACAATCTTCTTAGCTTAATTACACATTACTATGCTTCCTTTAATACACCATAAATAAACAATTGAGAAAAATAATCCTGGTTCATTTTACTCAAATAGAAAAAAATGATTTCATAATCTTCTAAACTTTGTTTCTAATACAAATAAAATTTTGCTTATTTGTTCCTAATTTTTCAAGTTGCTAAAATGTCTGTAATGTTAATTGGGCTATTTGTCAGTTGTCAGCCGGTTCAGTTTTTCAAATTTAAATTCGGTTCTCAGCATTCATTTTTCATATTATTTAATATTACAGAGTGCACCCTTTTAAACTGTGTGCCCTACAGACAAAGAATCTGGCATAAATAACAAACCTGGAGTAACATTAAATAATCCAACTAATTGGGTGTGCTTTCTGAAAGCAATCTGTAGGCCAACAGCTTCCTCTTGAACCAAATAAAGAATTTTCTGGTACAAACAAGAGCCTTCTCACAAACAATGAATAAATGGTAAGTTTTAGAATTCATATATACCTTTGGCACAATTTTTATTAGATTAAGTGGCATTTCAGAAGAAAAATACATTCTGTACCCCTTTTACAGTGTTATACAATTGCTAACACATTTTAGACTACCATGTGAGTAGAGGAAAAAGCATTACACCTTTGAAGGACTTAAAAACAATTTTGGAAAATGTTATTTGAAGTCTCCAAGGCTGCTAAAGACCAAACACATGGAAATTTGTTCTCCAGTTTTACTGTCTATAGTTTTATACAGACCATTGACCACTAAACCTTTCATTTCAGGTGCATTCTTTTTCAGGTCACATCTGGCCTGGGATGAAGTTACAATGGGAAGTTCTGCCTGACAGTGTCACCTCCTCACTCAGTTGTCAGACATTCCACAGTTGCCTTCGACCTTTTTCACCATCTCATAGAACAGCAAAGAAGGAACTCTCCTTGACCTGTTTATTTCCCCCTTAATATCCTCAATGTGTACAGCCTTCAGGGTGCATCTCTCTAATCATACAACCTACTGCTTCCAGAAGTTTCTAGGAGAGTTTTGGGTGCTGCTTCTATATTTTTTAAGCCAAACAAAACAATAGTTAGTTGCTGCTTCATGCCAGACACTGTAGTCTAATTTGTGAATTTTATCTGAGGAAACACATAAACTCATGACTATACTACTTGTGTCTTGCTGAATAAGGAAGTGAATTGAAAATAATTGGGGTGAAGGAAAGTTTTTCTGTTTCTTCTTTTATGTTCACTTTTTTTTTTTTTTTTTTTTTTTTTTACTATCTTTGTTGTACTTTGTGGATATATTGCCTCATATTGTTGCATTTATGTTGTCTCTCTGGGTGAACTATAAATTCCTCAGGAGAGTGAAAAAGGCATCCTAATTTATAGGAGACTGCTTCCAAGCAGTACACTGAATGAAGCATGCTGAATAAGACTCTTTGAAATAAATAACGGAAATTCATTAATAACCACTTGCTTTCAAAGGCATGCACTTTATAAGTTACCAACAAGTTCATAAATATGATTTCCATACTATCAAGATGAAACTGAAATAAATGTATTGACATTTTCAAAGAAAAATATTATTTTACATTCTTCTGGGGAAACCTAATACATGATACACTCCTAGTATCTTAAATAACATATACATGTACACTATATATATATTATATACAAAAATGTATATGTGAATGTACGTGCCATGAAATATACCAGCACAGGGTAGTGTGCTTTAATCAAAGACAGAGAAGGGATCAATAGTTTAGTGTGTAAAGCAAACACTGTGCCTTGAGGGTCCACTACAGAAACTCATGAGTCATGTCTTGGTACTGAAAAGTCTGCACCATAGCTGGCTAGAACAAGGGAAAAGGATGAACAGGCTTGAAAGAGGCAGGAGATGTAAGTGAACCACAATATGAATATCCATTCAGAATGTTTTAAGAGTGGTGGTCTTTCTCTTTAGAGAAGTGGGAAGCATTGGGAGTTGTTGGGTACAGAGCATTCATGGTCTCATTTTCATTTAGGAGACATTACATTCATGCACCTAGCAGGTCTGAAGCCCAAGGAAAGAGTACAAGCAAAGCACCATCCTAGTAGTCTGTTGTACGGGATGATGCAAAAGAGTATTGAAGATAGAAATGTTTATACTTTCAATATTTGCACCGTCTCCAAATTGTTTCCTGTTCACAACATGTTATTTGTTTAAAACACTATGGAGTGACACCTGCCACTACTAGACCCTGATCCCCATAAAGCAGATGCCATTTTTAATTTGGCTGTCCAACCTAACTCTGCTTAGTATTAACCTAGCATATAGTAACTACATCATAAATATCTGTTAGTTACTAAATAAGTATATTCAAATCTAAAACTACCTTATCATCATGAATAAAATGTAAGGAAAGAGGTATTGCATAACCAACATCTGAATGCTGGATATGGAGAATTTTTTAAAGAAATTTAAAATTACTGTAAGAAAATCTTAGAATTTAATATATGTCTTAGAAAGTTATGAAAGAGAGTTACCTTAAGTAGGTTAATGATTGATAACCTCACACATTACAATATTATTTATTCCATCATTAAAGAACTAGACTTTATAGGTAATTCTTGTATAAGACAAAAATCTGTGTTTATTTCACTTACATCATCACTGTATCAAATATGCTTATAATTCCAAAGTTATTTAAATATTTAATGCTGTTTCTGCTGACCCTATTATTTCCAGATGAGATAGCCTTCAGTGGCTTCTGTAGCGTGGATTTCTGAGAGTCTTAGGCTCCAATTGTGCTTCTTGGGAAGGTGCCCTCTAGAGAATTTGTGGTTCCCCCTTACTCCTAAAATGCACAGTTACACTAGAGAAGCTAAAGTGTGCTGTGTTGTGTTTTGTGTGGATGTATGTATACACACAAGTCTGTACACTTTGAATGTATATCAACAACATGGTCAACAACATGGTGCCATCATAATTTGGTCCTCACTGTTTGCAGTGGGTTTTATTACTTACTACATTTGTCCATTTTCAAATAATTTCACAACAAAACTAGATATTAGGTTTATACGTAGACCAAATTCTCCTAATTAATTACAAGCTTTCCCCTCAATTGCTTATATGGACCCAAGGTCTTCAAAATAAAAACATAGGTTGCAGATGAATGCATAATCCTCACCAAAATATACCTCCCTTATCAGTGACTATGTATCAAATATCCAGGAAAGATCCTAAAATATCTAGACGTAAATGTGTTCTGCTGAGTTAAGCTTGTTCTCCAAAGAAGCACAGGTTGTCATTGTAGCTGCAGCTCTCTTTATATAAAACATGAGTCATCCACAGAATATGCATCTGTTTTCTGGAAAACAATTTCAAATTAAGAACCTTGTCAATTTTAATTAGGATAATGACACAAACTACCCTGGTATGGTTATTTTCTCTCATCTAATAAACTCCTCACTAAAGATCTATAAATGTATTTTAAACACATAAAACAAAATCATATCCAATTATCAAGGGCAGCTGTGTTTTTTCATCTGCTTACAAGTTTCAACCCAGATAAACAATTTGTTTTAACCATTGTGTCTAATGTCCTGAAGTATAATTACTATAGGATAATTTAATAGGTTGTTAACTCTATAATCTCACTGCCTATGATCCATTGTAAATCATAATATACCATTAAACAATTATTGCTATAAATATTATATTGGAATAATAAAAATAATTTTTAAATGATGAGAAGTTTAAATTTCTTAAAGATATCAATTTATGATTGTATTACTGAATCTTCTAGTAACAATGGAGTAAGACTTCTATGAAGTTTAAAAGGAAGATAAATGGATAAATACAGAAAGTAAACAAACATCAGAAAAAAGTATACAATCACATGTCATAAAATTAAAATGTAGTTTGCTATCAATATCAATTGAGTGTTCACTTCATGCAATTCATTAACCTAAGAAAAACTTTAGGTTAAAATATCAAAGTATTTTATTGTGTGATTTAATAAATGTAATGTGTAATGTACATGTGCTTTATATATTATATATATATAAGTATATATATATATTTTCATATGTGATGTGCATGAGGTTTTCTTTTTCTTTTCCCCTGTTTACTTTTGAGATTATGTTTAATTACATTTCTCCCTTCCCTTTCCCCCTTTATACTCTCCCATAACTCTCCTTGTTATCATTGAAATTCATGGCCTCTCGTTTTAGCAATAGTTATTATTTACATAAAGTATTTGTACTTACATATATATTCACAAATATAACCTGTTGAGCCCATACAATGGCATTTGTATGTATGCTTCCAGGGCTAACAGTGTGGTACTAGGCAAGCAATTGGTGAGCTCTACCCTGAAGAGGACCATGCCTCTTACTTTCAGATCCATTGTGTATGTATTTTTAAATTGGAGAAAGCTTACACAATTACATTCATTGATTTGTTTTCAGTTATTATCTTTTCGTAGACATTAAACATAAGTCCAAGGTCATAGTCATAGCAGCATTTTCCCTGTAACAAGTTCAAGCACTAGAACAAAAACTATTTGGCGATGCAGTAAATATTCTCAGGTCATGAAATTTAAGAAACAATATGCCATTTTGGTTGTTGCATAAGAACTGGCTCAGATGATTAGTTAAGCTAGTCTGTCTATTTCACTAATATTAATTTCTAGATGGCAATTTTTAGAAGTTCAACATAATTACTGTTGTGACTGGGAGAATTCTATGAAAACATCAAATTTCTGCTTTGCTATCATCTAAATAAACTTTAAACCTACAAACCTTTCACCAAAGTTTTAGTTGATGTTTAATAGTCCATATACCAAAGGTGGTCAGGGAGCATGGGAGGAAGGAAAAGGGAGGGAGGGAGGGGGAGAGAGAGAAGGAGGAGGGAGAGGGAACTGGTGCCAATGTGTAAAATAGATAAATTAATCAATTAAAAAATACTTGCAAATTATATAATTTTGAACATAATTATTGATATTTTAAAATAAAACTCTTATACTACTTACAAGTATAACTAGCAAATTTAAATATGACACTAGCTTTATATTTACATTATCCATCTCCTTAAAATATGCAAAAAATACCTTCAACAGTTTGAAACTTACAAGTTCAGTCCACTAATGCAAATAATATTATTTAAATTGTTAAGACTTCATTTTCTGCCTATCTTTATCATACTTTTCTGCAATGTGATATGTATATAGATGAAAATCTATTTTTTAAAAAAAGATGTTCCTCTGATTACGTGACTCTTATATACTAAAAATTTCTTCCCTGGCATATAATTACAATGATTAGTTGTAAAACAACATGAATATATTATGTGTTTTATAGTGATTATTACACATAAAAGCAGCATTTTATTAGAAATAAATTCCTTGATGATATGGATGTAGTTTCTTTTTCCTTGATTAATTTGTATAGTCAAGAATGGATATTATTTATTGCCAGAATAAAATAGGGCTCACTATCAGTTCTGTTGCATTTGACCTATCATCAAGCAGCAAATCAATTAAATACTCATTCAACTTCGTTGAAAGCAAAGAATTCGGCACCATCTGACTTGCAAATGGATTTGGTATTGTCATTAGATTATTTAGTTCCTCTCTACAGTCACATACATTTGTAATTGTGCTTACAGTGGGCCTTTTGCCTCAAGACCATTCAAGCATGGCTACAACCCAACCTAAAAGGGTTAAAAACCATCCATCCTGTGAAGCAGAGATTGACTATTGTAGAAGCATAAATGGGGAAGGGACAAGGCTCAGTTACTCAAGTGGGACTTCTTGGAGTCATCAACATTACCTTTTAGTACTTACAGGAACTAGAAGACCTTTTTTGTAGTCAAGAACGATCCATTCTTTTTTTTTTTTTAATAAATCCTTTTTTTTTTTTGTCTTTTTTTTGTTTTGTTTTTGTTTAATTTACTTATTTTCTTTATTACATACACATTATTCTGTCTGTATATTTGCCCAGAAGAGGGCACCAGATCTCATGATAGATGGTTGTGAGCCACCATGTGGTTGCTGGGGATTGAACTCAGGACCTTTGGAAGAGCAGTCAGGGAGTGCTCTTAACCTCTGAGCCATCTCTCCAGCCCCCCATTCTTAAACTATCAGGAGAGATAGCAACAGCTATTCCCAGTGCTCCATGGCCACAGCAACCCAACCCACATTTCAGAATCATTTAAGATACTCTCAGTTTTGAGTGGAGACAGGAGTATAGAGGAAGGGAATCCTACTATCACTTCCTAGTATTCAAACCTTTGGTTATTCAGGTCAAAGGATCTATTTCTACAATGACAGGAGAGTCAAAGTCACTATATATTGAATTTCCTTGTCATCATACCCAGTGTTCTGTTTATTTACAGATGGTCACATTTCAGCATCTTGTCTACACTTACCTTGGGGGAAAACCAACTCTATTTTATTGAGATGCACTAGTCAACAATTGGCCAAAATGTAAACTCGGATAAGAAGTTTGCCAACATATCAACGGCTGTTGTCAGTAAAGTCATGGTCACTAAAGCTCACAAATCCCCTGACTGAGAATGTTTTCACATGCTGACATGAGCTTTCTAACTGAAAACAGCAACTTTTCCCCATTTGCCTTTTTGGAAAAATACTTTAACATTGCCAGCTTTCCAGCTATATGTCACCTTTATAATTTTCATTGAATCATCAGATATCACAAGACTGTATAGGAAATAATTCCATCTTCTCTTCTAGGGGCTGTTTTGTCTTCATATGGAAACTGATATTATAACACATCTAAATGATTGATCAGTTGGCTTGATTTTTAAAATAAGTAACTCTCCTACCTTCTGCATGTTGGAAAAAGTTACAGAAAAAAGTGAGAAAGGAAGTAATTTTATCACAGGTAATTTTATCAAATGAAACATAATGTTCTGCTTCTGTAATATTTATAAAATTAGAACATTTGCCTTTCATGAACCAGACCAATAATATGCATTTATTGGAATATGGCATTTAAAATATTGACTATCACCCACTGAAGCAGAGACTCCAGTATGGATGATTTTTTAAACACTAATTTTTTTTAAGATTCACTTTTTATGAATATTAGTCTGTATGTTTGTATGTATACCATGTGCATGCCTAGCACCCACAAGGTCAGAGAAGGCATTGATTAGCTAGAACTGGAGTAATAGACAGTTTTTGCATGCCATGTGGGTGCTGAGAGTCAAATCTGGGTTCTCTGGAAGAGCAGTCATTGCTTTTTACCATTATTCCTTCTTTCTGATCCCTCCAGCATGGATGACTAATGGATAAACTATAACACTACACTCACATGAGCATATAAATCACTGATGTATATTCTAAGATATATATCCCACTGAGGTAGTTATTGTGGGGCACTCAGTTTCCCTTATAGCATCTTTCATTCTAAAATTATCTTTATCATAAAATTTTAGTCATTATTTTTCTAATCTTAGTATTTATGGTTGTTCCTGAACTCAAACTACACTCTACAAGATCTCTGAACGAGGTATTTTTTTTTTGAGTGAGGTATTTTTATATCTATATACACAAAGTAAATGTTATTTAACTAATACTAATTTGCATTAAGTGGAAACAAACTGTTTTCAATATTAATTAATAATTTGTGGTAGGTGTTCTAAGTGTAAATTAATGTTTCTACCCAGCTTTTTAACAACATTATTTATTTTACATCTCTGCTGAAAACTCCCCTCCCTCCTCTCCTCCATGTTCCCTGTCCTCTGTTCCCACTCCTCAATCCACGCCTCCATTTCTGTTTAGGAAATGGCAGATTGCCTCAGAAGTATCAAAACATGGCATATGGAGTTGCGGTAAGACCAAGCACCTCTGCATTTATTCAGGCTAGGCAAGGAGACCCAGTGTGAGGAGTGGGGAACTGAAGACTTGTAAAAAAAAAAGTCAGGGACAGCCCTTGTTCCTACTGTTAGAGGAGTCCCAAAGAGGACCAAGCTATACAACTGCAACATATATACAGAATGTCTACATAAGTCCCATGCAGGCTCCTTGGTTGTTCAGTGTCTGTGAGTCTGGATGAGCTCAGGTTAATTCTCTGAGTTTTCTTGTGGCATCCTTGGTGCTTCTGGCTCCTACATTCTTTTCTCTTCCTCTTGTGAAGAACTCTCTGAAATCTGCCTAATGTTTGGCTATGGGTCTGCATCTGTTTCCATCAGTTGCTGGATGACACCTCTCTGACCACAACTGGCCTAGGCACCAATCTGATCACAGGAGAAGGTCAGTTCTAAGCCTGGGTCTATTTATAGATTCCTAGGGGATTCCCTTGTACCAGGTTTTTACCTGAATCTAAGATGTAATCACTTTCTAGTAGTTTCTTTCAGTACTATCCCTCTCCACACCCTCCACCTAACCTGATCATTCATGTTCTTTTTCCCACTTGCCCTCAGTCCATTCACAAAATCTATTTCCCTTTCCCAGGAATATCAAGATATTCCCCCATGAATGTTCCTTGCTACCTAGCCTCTCTGGAGCTGTGTTTTGTCACATGGTTATCTGTTAAGAGTAGTTTTTTTCCCACTTGCCGGTTTGGTCCCACTGCTGCACCAGTCCCAAAGAGAGACTGTATTAGATATAAAGCTGTAGGCCAGTTACTAGTTTCTTATCGGCTAGCTCTGTCTTAATTATTAACCCATTTCTATTAATCTAAGTACTTCCATGTGGTCTTATGTTACTGGAAAGAGGGGCTGGCATTCTTCTCTCTGTGTCCTCCATCTTCAATCTCCTCCCTACTACTTCCTCTTTCCTCCTCATCTCATAATTCTACCTATCTTGCTTTCCTGTTGGCCAGCAGTGCTTTATTCATTAACCAATAAGAGAAACATCTTTACAGAATGATATCTCCCATCATCTCTTCGTTTCTAGTAACTAGCCTACAGCTTTAAATCTAATACAGTGTCTCTGTGTGTTATTTGGTGCTGGAGCGGCAAGGAAAAAACTACTCTTAACAGTTATCCTCTATTTTATAGAAAATACCCACCATATTTGTCTTTCAATCTCAGTTATCTCACTCAGGATGATTTCTTTCTATTCCATCCATTTGTCTCCACATTTCCTAGTATCCTTGTTTTTTAGCAGCTGAGTAATACTCCATTGTGTAAATGTACCATGTTTACATTAACCATTCCTCAATTGAGGAGCACTTAGGTTGTTTCTAGGTTCTGGCTATTACAAACAAAGCTACTGTGAACATAGTTGAGCAAGTATCCTTGAGGTATGATTGAGAATCTTTTGGGTATATCCAAAAGTGGTGTAGCTGGGTCTTCTTACACAGATGGTTTTTTCGTTTGTTTTTTTTTTTTTGTGTGTGTGTGTGTGTGTGTGTGTGTGTGTGTGTGTGTGTGTGTTTTAAGTTTGTTTTTTAAGTGGCACTCACTTAGTAATTCAAGGTGACTGTTATTATATGTCAGGCTTACTGAGAGGCAATTGAGGAGTCAGTAGAGAAAAGATGGAGGCATAACATAAAAGTATACTAAAGGAAAATTCAGAGAAATGTGATGGAGAATATGCAGGGGCCCTCTGATCATACAAGAACTTTTTAGTAACTCAGGTTCAAGAACTCAGCATAGAGAATGAAAGAACATGAGAAATTGAAGTATCTTTAATAGAATAGTAATTCTTAACAGCTGGGCGTTGGTGGTGCACATCTTTAATCCCAGCACTCAGGAGGCAGAGGCAGGTGGATCTTTGTGAGTAAGAGACCAGTCTGGTCTACAAGAGCTAGTTTCAGAACAGCCTCTAAAGCCACAGAGAAATCCTGTCTCAAAAATAAAAACAAGAACAAAAAAGCATCTTTAATAGAACAGTAATTCTTTCAAATGATTTGGGCTATCTTTTCAAACTCCCCTGACTCACCCCATAATGGAGGAGTCAAAGTGTTCCTTCTCCATTTCCTTCTTATCTATCACCTTTGTTCAGACAGATCTTCATTTTTGTCTTTGAGTTATATGAACAAATATTGGCAGTCTTCTAGCTCAGGATTTATCTGAGGGAATTTATACTAATAAGAATAATGAAAGTCAATACTCTGACATTACTTACTTTTCTGGGATGAGACTCATTTCTAGTCAAAGAAAGAAACTCACACAAGAAGTGGAGTTGTTACCATTAAGATGTGTAAGAAAAGAAAGCCAAAAATTAGCACTATCCAAGTGTGATAAACCAAAGCTATGAAAACTCAGTGAACAGAACCCAGGACACTCTTGCCATGCCTCCAAAACAACAGGTGTTGCTACATAGATACCACCCAGGCTTAACTAATTTTTTGACTTTATGGATATGAAAGTAATATATAGTCAATAGATATCATGTTCTACCCAAACAAACTTCATAGTTTTCATTTTAAGGAGAGTGGATAATAAAGTACATAAGAGAGTCAGGACTTAGGGTCTATGTTAGACAGTTTTGTTTAAGAGACCAAGACAAGGGTTCTGAGTGCATGTAAGGTAGATTAGGCTAAGCTATATTGTTCAGGAAGTGGAGCATAGGAAGTGAGATTTAGACTTACCACATTTTCTATGTATGATGAATTCACTGATATGTAAGTTTTCATACAAAGTCAGTGATACAGATTTTTGGAAAACCCCTATTCCAGCAGAATCTGTTCAATTCTGAAAGGTTGCAAAGCCATGGATGTGTTTCTTCAAATAATCACACAGAATACAAACTAATGTGCAAGGGAGAGGAGTGATCACTTCTTCTTAGATTTTTTTTAGCAAATGTTTCATATGAAATCCCTGGGTGATTCAGTAAGATAGGAGTCTAGAAGAAAGACCAATAATAAGTAAACATTAACAATCACTTTTATGCCCAGATGAACTAAAAGGTAAGTTAAAGAGTAAATCTGGAATTTATCAAAGCCAGACTAACTCTTATACAATCCAAAGAATAGGAGACCATATATTGATATAAACCATGGTCTAGCCATTGCTTATGGAAGACAGAGTTCTGCTGTTGGAGTTTTGCTTGCAGGTAGAGGATAAGAAATTGGTATAAGAACTTTTGTACTTAAATTTCATAGGAATGAGTGAATTAAGCATCTCTATATATGAACAGAGCAAAAAATACATCAAATGAAACCATCAATGACCAAGAAGAGCATGAAATCACACAGGGTGTCTACAAAGCAGTGTTTCCCAAAAGGAGTAGATTCCTATATTTCCAATAGAGTCTACTTCCCTTCTGTTTCAATAGTTTGTCCCTTGGGATATTTCAAAGCTACTTGTTGCCTTACCTATTTTGAGAAAAAGAGATTACTGTGCACAATTAGTTCAAGATGTCAAAAGTGAAGATGATATAGAAGGGATCGAATGAGAAATTGTAGAAAGGAAAGCCTTGAGTTGTTTGTGGAGGTTGGAACCATTGAGTACAAGTATCAGGACTGGTATTAAGAAGGTTCTGAAATACCACTCTGCTTTCTAGTGAGGGAATGTTTTATATGGATTTTAAATCTTGGTATTTTGGTTTTTCTTTTAGGAGGAGGTCAACAGAAACAGAAGAGAGCAAAATCTAAGGCATTAGCACAGAACCTCCTGCTTCAAAAGCCCTTCAGGGATAACCTAACAAGTATGCCATCCAGTGTAAGAAACGAATGCTTGCACAGGAAAACTTGGTCTTTGACATTCATAGAGAGAGAAGCAAGCATTCAGATAATCCATCATTTATCCTTTTGTGTATTTGCTACATATCCACTGACTGTCCCTTAAGCATCATACATCATGTGTGTGTTGAGGGCCAGAAAATAGAAAAGCAGCACCAATGATTCTAGAACCAAGGTCTGGATAGGTAGAGTTGAAGGACTCCCACCAAGCAAAAGAGGAGAGATTCTGTGCCTCTGGGTTTCTCCAGCAGTCAGGTATGCAGCAAACTAAGACTTGGCGGTGTTTGACCATTCACTGAGAAAGACAGTCAAGGCAGGCAGAAAAATCCCCTATCATTTAAGCTGTCATTAACAAATTTGGAATAGACTCTCTTCGGTCCCTGAAGCCAGAATTAGTGTATATGTAGAGAAAAATTATACTGAAACAAAAAGAAAATTTTATGAAGAAACAGGAATAAACTAAAAGAGAAAGTTCAGGGACATATGACATAAAATAGAAGGTGTTAGACTTTTGAGCAAAGTCGTTAGTGCATTCCATGTACTATGTGGGTAATGTTATGTGCATCTGCATATTGTTTTTCAAGCAACTTTACAACTCTATTTGTTTCATTTCCTGTTTAAAGACAAAACAGAACAATGGCAGATTGTTTCCAGGAATCCACAAGCTCTTGTGTAACATAAAACTTCACTAATGTTCAACTCAGTTATATCAACTAACTTAATGTTCATATGTAATATAACATGTTCACCCCTCCCATACATGCTCAATCACCTCTCCAAATGTATATGTGTAAAATATGTGCACTATTCTTCATGACATATTTAAAGAATTTTTCAAAGGAAATTTTTGCTTCATTAATTTTGATGATTCTACATTTGAACCTAAGTGCAGTGTTCCTACTAATAAATTTGTGGGTGTGTTTGCTCAGAATATACAATGTATGTGAGGTTTACTATGACTATAACATATCTATGTGTATTGAAGTCATCCCAAATAAATGTTGAATGACTATGTATGGCCTGAGATTTGGTGAAACTACATAATGAAAGTGGTGTGGTATTTAAAATGATCAAAAGTTTAAAATAAGCCAATTAAGATAATGTTGGGATGTTCACACTTAAAAATAGTGTTATAGAAAGCCAACGAATATAATCAAACAAACTTCTACCAGCATACCAGGAAAGAATTTTTTTTTACTCCATATCAGAACATCCATGACATTTATGTATCTTTAAGCTATAAATCAGTGCTGCACAGTGGAGAGAAGTGAGAAGCTATTATCTATATCCAGGAAGCATTTCCCAGTGACACTAGACCTCTTTTAGGCCAAGCCCACCTCCTTCTGTGATTCAACCTGAGATGCATCTCTGAACTTTAGGATATCATCTGCTCACTTACAAATAAACATTTTTATCTTCAAAGAGGCAGAATTCTGCACATGAGCTTTTCACGTAACGGCAGGGATGGGGGTGAAACCACATCAATAACAAATCTTTCCAATGGATGCTGACGAGTCAAGATGGCTATACCTGTAATATCTTCTGAGGAAGGCATTCAGTTGGTTATCCTCTTGCACTAATGAGATAAAATTGCTAGTTTGAGTACCCATATAGGACAGAAAACTTCAGAAATGAAGTTTTGTATGAATTTAGTTTGGTTCTGGGAGATTTACACTACGTTGAACCTTTGTAGAATCAAGAGTCCCTACTCCAGTCAGCTGTGGTAAATGAATATTGAAGCAGGATAACACCAACTCTGTTATACATTACTGTTATATGTATGGTCCTCATCCCTTGAAGTCCTGGGAACATATGGCATGTTCCCATTGCTGTTTCTCCCTTTGAAGAAAGGTCATGAGAATTTAGAGATATCATTCTGTTTCCACACAACCAACCTTCTAGGCTTTCTTTTCATAAAGTGTTATCATGAACTTGTAACATAAGGTACAAGCAAAAGTATACATGCTGCTCACATCACATGCTATCACCATATAATTGAATCATTTCACTCTAGCATGCTTTTGCCAAGTTTTTGACTGAAATGTGTTTTAGTCTTTCACTAAATAATTGTAGAGAACTCACCCTTAAATTATTTCTATAATGGGATGCAACACTATTCAAACTATTAGGGAAATCAAAATAAAAATTGTTCTAAATATATTTTGTATCACAAACATTAAACCTAGAAGAGGTTTTTGAGTTCTCTTTTGTTAATCAGCAATTATCTGTAGAAGTACAATGGTGTTTTAATAACTAATACTTAATCATTTTTACTTTATCCCAAGAATAGTTGATCATGTTTTTTAGTAATCATTTTGACCAAAATAAAAACTAAATAGTAGTTATTCAGAAACAGAACAGCAGTTAGAAGCCATATACTTTTATTCCAGAGGTAATTCTCAGAAAGACTTGTATTGAGGTTAAATAAGGATTAGGATAAACAAGTAGGCTGAATAGATGTTTATTCAGGGAGAAATAACTTACAACCTAGACAGATGAACACTAGCAAGTTCCACCGGATGCTCTCCTCTCAGCAACCGGCCAACAAGAGAGCGTTTCCGGGCTCCTCCTCAGACCTCCTTCCCCAGGTCACTTTCGCCCCTGGCTAAACCCCCCAATGGGCATGGTCAGTGCTTCAGAAGGAGACAAAGTGAATATCCCACTGCAATTTCCCTTTTAGAGTCAGCTAACAATATGTCATCCATGTAATGATAGATTATGGATTGTGGAAACTGTTTACGAATTATTTCTAGCGGTTTTTGTACAAAATATTGGCACATGGTGGGGCTATTTAGCATTCCCTGTGGCAAAAACCTTCCATTGATATCTCTTCACTGGTTGAGAATTATTTTAATTAGGTACCATGAAGGCAAATTTCTCTTTATCTTGTTCTTATAAAGGTATAGTAAACAAGCAACCCTTTAAATCAATAACTATAATAGGCCATTCTTTGGGTATCAAAGAAGGCAAGGGCATTCCAGGCTGTAGAGTGCCCATTGGCTGGATAACTTTATTGATGGCTCTCATGTCTGTAAGCATTCTCCATTTACCAGATTTCTTTTTGATAACAAATACAGGAGAATTCCAAGGGCTGGTTGATTCCTCGATACGTCCAGCATTTGCTGTTCCTGAACCAGGCTTTCTAAAGCTTCTAACTTCTCAGAGGTCATAGGTCATTGTCGTACCCAGACAGATTGCTCTGTTAGCCATTTTAAAGGTAAGGCTTTTGGTTCCTCTGTTTGTTTAGCACTTGTATATTGTTTTTGTGTAGCCTGGATATTTGGTGTCTGCCTTGTATAGTACTTTATACTATTTTTTTTTTTTTTTTTTTACAATCATGAGGTTGTTTATGGCTCTTATCTAGTACTGGAGGAATGTTAATGTGAGTATTCCATTGCTGTAATAAATCACAACCCCATAAATTAATCATAACATCAGCCACATATGGTCTCAACCTTTCTCTCTTCCTTCTGGTCCTATACATTCAATCCATCTCTTGCTCTCTTTTACCTGAGACAGGATTATAATCCTGTCTCAGGTAATACATAGAAATGGGTTAATACTTAAGACAGAGCTATCAGATAAGAAACTAGTACTGGCCAACAGCATTATATCAAATACAGAGTCTCAGTGTGTTAATTGGGGCTGGAGCGGCAGCAGAATAAAACCGGTGGCAGGCGGAAAAACCTTACTCCTTACAGACTTGACAATAAAGAGAATGGACTAGTACTTGATATCTCATCCTCTTCAATCTTGGCCTTACTGTATAAGATTTTCACTCGTACCCTTGGCTTCTGCCACTGAGGGGATTGTGGACGTTACAGTGGCAACCACTGATGTATTCACAGCATTTTGTATGCCTCTCCTATCCAAAATTACTTTCAGAGAGTCAGAATACAAAAACCTAGTTTTAGTGTTCTTTATCCTAGCGAGGCACATCACCATGTGGCAAAAGAATGCTGATAACTCTTCTTGTTCACTTATAGCATTTCCCTTACTCTAACAGGAAGTTTCAATATTCTGTTGCTTCATAATTGCATGCATTGCCAAAGGAAGACTACTTGGAGATAGATAGATGTGGGATTAGATGTGTTCCCTGAAGTCAGGCTATTAATTTGCCTCAGCTCCAGTTTAAGTGTCATCTTCTCTCTATTTAGGGAAACTGGTTTCTTTAGCCCACTGTTACATTACATACATAGAAACTATTCTGGAATTTAGAATCTAAATATGAACCTCATCTTATTCATGTCTGCGGGAATGTGCATCATTTCCTTGTATTTTCTGTCCCCAGGAAGATGATGATGTCTAGATAAGTAGGGAGGACTGTTCTGCTCAAGTAAAGCCAAAGGATGGGATCCTATGTATGCATTTTTAAAATTTGGAATTTATTCTGTATGGATCAATTTTTCAGGATTTATTAAATAATTGATAAATAAATATTTTATTTTTATTATAATGACTAAACAGTACTATGTATACATATATTGCTGTTAGTTGACTTTTGCTTATACACGAAAGTTAATTAAGTACAATTTCTTACTTTATTAAGATGCTGAATATGGTAAAATACTACTCAAAACACTAAGCATATGTATGAATATAAAATGTTAATTGCTCAATTGTAATTTTATTCTCATAATGCCTGATTTAATAACACTCAGAAAATGTCTGCCTCTGTGCAGTAATACTGCATAAAGTACTCAAGTATAAAGTAACCAATTACTATAGTTTAGGAAATTGTGAAAAGAAAAAAAAAGCAACATTATTCCATAAATAAAATTTCTAAGTGTTGTCTAAGTGTCTAGGGTATCTGAGCCCTTATTTGAGTCACTCCTGTAATATAAATAACTTCAGGAAAAGCATATATCTATAGATGCATCCGTACCTTAAAGCACATAGACAACATAGAACATGTGCTATTCAGGGCTTAAGAAAAGAAGCATTTAAACTGGATTCTGAAGAATCAGCAAGATGAGTCAAATTTCAGGTGAATCAGTTATCTTGAGTAAAAGCAATGAAACCTGGGTTTTTCTACATCCCAAGAAACGGTTACTCAGGGTTAGAGTCCTAAGAGACAGGTTTAGATCTATCAAGGATACAGAGTAAGAGGAGGGGTTTCAACACATACATACTCACTTCAATAACTTCCTTAAATAACTCATTTACTGATTATGGAATAGTTAAGCTTCCTAGACTTTCAAATAGATTTTCTTTGTATTATTTGTATTTTATAATCAGTGATATTTGCAGTCCTTAGATTAAATGCTTAAAAGGGGGACAGAAGAGTATCAGTTATAAATGGTTAACTTTGAGTTTTCATACCAGCAACCTGTCAGCAGACAAACAACTTAACAAATGGCAAAGTTCTCCCTTGGGCCTCATTGGTGACAGAATCACAAGGTGAAATCTGTCCTAGAGAATAACCATGATCAATAGGCTTTTCCAGGGTCTAAAAAGAGGTAAGATAGCAAAGGACTATAAAAAATAATATGGATTAGGTTAAAATGAATGTACATATGTTAAATAATTTTCTGGTCTATTTATTATGTGCCTATTCTCTGGGTCTTTGGAGAAGAAAGCAGAGGGGTTGATGATACTAATGACTCATCTATTACATAACTATAGTAAAGCTCTCCTTCAGAAGCTTCTATTCCAAAGGGGCAACCCATGTTAATGAGTATGCCAGATTCAAGCCCTCAATCTTGAGGGTCCCTTGTTGTGTGATGGTCAACGATGCCAGGTTGTCCTTGACTCCCTAGAGCCATTGTGTGAGCTATGTTGGTGATTATCACAACTAGGGCTTCCTTGATACTTGATTTCATCTCTCTTTGAGTTTTGTCATTCACAAGTCTCTTTAAACAAACTTTGGACCATGCTCACTTCAATCTTTTCACTTCTACATTTGTCTGTGTTTCTCACTTATTTACCTCAATCACGAGAATTCACATTTCACATTTATCATTCTGTTTAGTGAAGTCTGCCAATCTGTCACAGATGAAACACATCCTGTAAGGATTGTGACACTAGTGTAAAAAGCTATCTTAAAGAAAGAAAAAAAACTTTCTGTTTATAATTGGAACTAATTAAGAAATAGTAGCATGGGGTCTGGAGAGATGGTTCCATAAACAAAGTGCTTGAATCATGAGGACTGGAGTTCAGACCACCAGAATCATGTTATAAGAAGGCATGGTAGAATCCTATATGCTGCAAGATTTAAAACGGAGACAAGATAACTCTGGAAGGTAGCAGCCAGCAAGCTGGATACACATAGTGAACACAGAGACCCACCTAAGAGATCCTATTGCAAACAAAATAAAAGTATCTAAGGACTAGGAGCAGAGGTTGTCCTCTGACTCCCAACCCCATGTGGACAGATATTCCTACACACACACACACACACACACACACACACACACACACACACACACACACACACACACGAGAGAGAGAGAGAGAGAGAGAGAGATTGTAGAAAATATTCTCTGTTGGGAGTTGTTGGCAATATCATGAAATGAACAATCTCCATACAATTTGTTTCCTTCTTCATCTATGCCATAAGCACAAGGTCAAATACTTTCTTTTGCCTGATTTAATCACATTGTGTTTTGATTGGGTTATATGTACTATAATGTCATTGTTTTCCATATAATCACTTGTGATTAACAGGGTTGTCTGTTTTGAATTGCAAGCTGTAATTTATGGCATATTTTCTGTAACATAAAGCAGAGCACATTTCTAGCAAAAAATAGTAAATACACTGAGGAAAAAATTAAGTTAAAGACACCAAACACATATAAATGGCTTAGGCTGCATCTCATAAGTTTCTCAGAAATTATTGTTTTGTTTATTTTAAAAATATTTATTGGTTACTTTTTCTATGCCAGGTGCAGTTAAGGGCTATGAAAAGCAAACAATATTTGTCCTAGTGAACCATTACCTTATTACTTGAATACAGCATTTCAGTTCCAATGAATGCCAGTAATCCTAAAAATCTATGTGTCCCTTTCACCCCTTAAATCTTATTTTTAATTCTTTAATGCCTTTAATTAAGTTGAGGGTAATGTATTACTGCAAGTAGCTTAGCAGGGTTACCTAGCTTATTCTTAATTACATTATGAATATTTAATAATACAATGCTTTTCATCCTATATTATAGAATAGCAGCCTCTATCACATTTGGACATCTTGAACATGTACCCTTCGCTCATTTTCTGTTTATTGCTTCTGACATGCACTCTGTTGCTGTTTTTCATCTGGATTACTAGAGTAGACTTCTGGTGCACACTTTATGATTTTCCTAAAACTTTAACTCAAATGGCACATTTCTGAGATGTGGTTATGACATCACTTCATTTTAGAAAACCATTGATAGTTTTCTAATGCACACACCATGTAAGGCAGACTGAAGAGTGCAGCTGTATGTGAAGATTCCTGAAGAAACACAGTGTGCACCTGTCCTGAGGTGTATCCAAGAGGTCATCTCAGTCTGCCACAAGCATAAGCAAGCTAGTTAACTCTTCTAAGCCTGAGTTGTCCTGCTTAAAATATGGCCATCACAGATAGTAGTTACTATTTAGTTTTGATTTGTTGTTTTTTTCTTTTCTTTATTTTTTTTGTGATTTATCATATATTCATGCTTTATCCATTCCATCTTTCCTTTGTTCATGCTGTATTTTCAGCCTGGAATAACATAGTTTTAAAATTCAGAAAATGTAACGCTATTTGCTCTTTGAGGCCTTCACTGAAGATAGTTCATCAACCTGATATGTATTCCTTTCTCCTGTCCTCCTCTAGTCTTGTACCCACACCTCACTCATTGAGTTTCTCAGTCACCCTAGCCAATTGTGCTTTCTCCTCATTATTGCTCTGGGGGAAGGTAGCATCTGGTTTTTCTTGAGTAAAATAGAGTACACAAAATAGACACTGTCAGCATCAGGCTTCATGAAGCATCACCCCAAAAGCCAAAGGCTGACTGTGAAAGCATCTTGAATTCTTGACCTCAGGTATTGGTTGTTAAGAAAATAGCTTTGACTTTCCTAGTCTCATCTTTGAGGATGCCAGCAAGAGGCAACAAATCTCAGGCTCCAGTCCTCAAGACTTTCCATGTTTCTGCAGGACTGGATCTGATAGCTATCTATAGAATTATATATGACAATCGTGGTACACTGAAACATCTACCCACTTTCAATGTATAAACCAAGTTTTGTCACTTAGAGGTGAGGACATCTTCTTAACCACAGTGGCAGTTGGTGAGACCACAGAAGCAAAGGCAAATGGTTGTGTCTGTAATAATACTGACCAAAAACAACTTGAGGGAAGAACTGGCTTACCTGGTTTACATTCCATTTGTCACAGACCATCATTAAGTGATTTCAAAGCAGGAATTCAAGGCAGGAACCCAGAGGCAAGAGCTGAAGGAAAGACCACAGAGTAGCACTGTATATTTATTTTATCAGCTTGATTTCTATAAAATCCAGGATCACCCATTCCAGTCACGGCACTCTATATAGTGTTCTGTGTCCTCCCACATCAATCATTAATCAAGAAAATAATTCACAAATGTAGTAAGCTTTCTTGTTAGACTATCTTGGGATGACTAGCCTGCAAATAATGACCAGGGTCTTACTGTTAATTATAAAAGCTTGCTCAAAGCTTAGGCTTTTCCCCAACTGTCTCTTGTAACTTAATTAACCCATATTTTTTTAACCTGTGTTCTGCCACATGATTCAGTCAGTTCCTCTTTGTATGGCATATCTTACTTGTTCTGAGTCTTTTGGGATAATTGTGCTCCTATATTTCTCCTCCCAGATTCTATCTCTCTGCCTGGAAGTCTGTCTATTTTCTCCAGCCTAGCTATTGACCATCCAGCTCTTTATTAAACCAGTCAGAAGGTGCCTTAGGCAGAAACACATCTTTATGATATACACAAATATTCCACAACACACAAACATGCCTATGGGCCAGTCTGATAGGGAGGAAAGGCATAAGTTGTACTTCCCTCTTCCAAGGTGACTCCAGTTTGTGTCAAGCTGACAAAATTTTAACTAACCATCACAGTGTGGTTTGGTGATTCTATTAATAAGGAAGAGAATAAAGAATGAGAAATGCAACTGATTACATTGTGTACTCTGCCACTTGCTTTGTAAGGATGGGATTCCCTCCTGATGGACTCTGGGAAAGCAGATAGAAGACAATGAGAAATTACTTAATGTGTTTTCCATACAGTAAATGATGATTTTGCAATCTTGGTCATTCTGAGAGTTGTGGGAGTTAACTAAGAAAGTGAAGGTTCAAAAGTCACTGGGAAATTACTTAAAGGTCACTTGGAACCTGCAGTTGTGTATGGTTATATGCTGGTGAGACTCGAAGAGGTCCTATAGACCTATAGGTAGGCACACCATCTGGTTAGTAACTATCAGGTGACAAAGGGAGAAGAGAGAGAGAGATTCTAATAGTCAGACTGATGCTCCACAGTGGTGTCATACATATAGCGAAAGCTACACCACATTCTTCAGATGATCAAGTGAGATAAAATGGGAAGCACAGGCATGTCCTATAAAGTCTCACTCACATTCCAGGAAAACTGCATCTATATTTTATTTACATGGCAATTGTATATGTGTATGTTTCCTATGACAAAGATGCTAAGCTCGTAAGATATAGGAATTTCTGAAGAAAAAAACAGTTATAATTTTATAACTATAATATATATTTGTAATATATTATATATTTTACAATATTATAATTATATGTTCATATATTATAATTATATAATCACAATAAACCTATAATTATGAATTAAAGAAGACTGAAACCCAGAGGCTTCTCATTATTCCATTAAGTTTCTATTTCTTCAGGCTGCAAAGTAAGAAATGACACAGCTTTCCATAAACATTCTTTCAAGTTACATATTCTACTTTGTTTTATTTTTGAATTTTTGATTGCTTTTCCATATATCAGTTACAACACAGTGCTGATATGTAGAAATCATGCCAACTTTTGGTTATCATTTCATTTATTTTTATTATTTCATCTTTTACTCGTTTGTAAATTTTGATATTTATTTTTGTTTATGTGTATATGTGTACATTTGTAAGAATGTAAGTGTTGGAGTTCATAGAAATGGAATTATGGACATTTGTGAGATTCCTAATATGGGTACTGGGAACCAAACCCCAGTCCTCTGCAAGAACAGAAAGTATTCTTAGTCAAGAAGCCATCATTCCAGCCCCTAACTTAAATTTTAATTTGTTCCTTTTCACACTTTCTTCTTTCCCTTCTTCCTTCCTAGGTTTTCCTATTATTATTCCTTGTGTTTCCTTACTTTTTTTTAAATAAACAGTACCTCTACAATCTGTCTCTTCATTAAATCCACCCCAATGCTACAGATTTCCCAAAAGTTCTAGTAATACACCCTGCTGGACCTAATAATGATACCCTATCTGAACCTTTGTGTCTTCATTAAATAAGAAAATAACCATCCATTTTGCCCAATCATTAGCTGACCCCATATCTCCAAACTATGTTCTAGTGTCTGAAATATTTTTCGTTCTATAACTTCATCCTGTGTTTCCATTCCAGTACCCAACACAGCTGTTCCAGCCAGCATTCACAAAATTATTCCCAACCTGTATCATTTTATGGAGCCACTGGTCAAACTGTCAAGGCAAGACAATGAAGCTGCTTTGGCTGTGGGTTTCTATAAAAGCTGTTTAGAATGAATCGAAGGTTTCTTTCCACCCTGGAGACCTGCTCCTTCTTCCAACAAGGAAAGCACACATGATGCCTAGAGGAGTAAAAGCCATCAGGACCTTTGGGAACAAAGGCCACCATTATGGGTATCAAGAGCCAAGTCATTTAGAAAAACAGAACTGAGTTCCCAGAGCCTCCTTGTACGGCCCATTCCAGATTTCTTGCTGTTATCAACACTCTTATTGTTGAAGCTATGAGAAGTGCCAGTACAAGTGCCTATATCTCATTTCTAGTTATCGTCTTTCTATTATTCCTTCATTGACTTTTCCTAAGATCAATCTATTATTCCCACATGTTGCCTTTATTTAGAATTATTTATTTATTATTCTATATTGTCTATTTATTCATTGTCCTTTAGTACACAGAGAGTACTACCTACAGTATTCTTCTTTAGGGGTCCTAGAATAGAGCTTTATTAATAATAAGGGTAATGTGATAGTATTCTAAATTGAATTGAATTTGAACTCACCCCCTCTCAGTTAAAAGAGAAAGCAATCTACAAGGGTCCAGTAGCAATGCTTGTTTTGCTACAGTGTTAAGTTTATGATACAAACCTCAACCTGGTCCTCAGCTTGAGGACCAGTTATGCCTTACACACTACTAAATAGAGGGATGCCATCCTGGTGCTACTCCCCACATTGTGTTAGCAATTGTTGTATATTAATTCATATTGATCTTTCTTTCTTGTATTGATGTTTCTTTGGGGAATCCCTTCTCCCCAACTTCAGTCCATGTTCCAGTTACCAAAAGTAAACACTTGACACAAGCCAATATACTTCAATCCTCTAGATGTAGTGATTGTCTTGGTCAAATAGATCAAATATATGTTTCCTGGATTTTGCTGGCCAGGTAAGATTAGGGTTATTCTTTATGCTGATATTGACAATGTTAAAATTACTATAAACCTAGGACTTCCAAGGCTCCTTGTACCTCAACCACAAGTCTCTATGGGAAGCCAAACTATGAGTGAGCTTACCAAGGTCTGCAATAAGGGGATAATAATCAATGGTGTAAGTGATTTGTAAGATCTTAGGACTAGAAGATGATGGGCATTAGAAATACTAACTGCTTTGCTTATCTACTCTAGTTCCTTCTATAAAATTAATATCTCCATGTGACGCCAGAGTTCATGTGTGGAACACTTCATGCCCTCTGCTGTAGTACTGAGACATGGGTGCTTTCCAGGATATAACTGAGTCATGTGCACTATCCTTATAAATGCATTAAGTTATCACATGAATAAGTTTATCTGTGTGGAAATGGGCTCCTTATTAGAGGATGAGAGGCCTGACTCCTCCTGCTCTCTCAGAACTCTCATTGCCTTTACCCACTCATTAGATGACTCAGCAAGAAGAAACTCACAGTTGCCAGCAATGCCATCTTAGAATTCACAGTTGCCTTCACAATCATTGGGAGATACATTTATGTTTTCCACATATTCCCATTTTCAATATTTTGTTATAGCAGTACTAATTGAGTTATACAGTAGTAATATTTTTTATTATCAATGTGAGGTAGTACTCACAGAGCTTAGAATCATCACTTGAACATAGCAATTAATCCATAAATATTAGCTATTAGAAGCAGAGACATTTGCTCCCTCCACACACACAGCTTTTAAGTTGGATAGATTAATAAATCAAATTTTAAAAGAGGTAGCTTAGGTCGGGTTGCTTTCACTAGTAAAGAGTCTTGTTTAATATAGTGAACAAAAAGCACAAAGATTCAGAGCGTACAGGTATATGTGAGACTAAGTCTAATTCTCTGAGTTCAGGAAGAGAAGGGGAATTGACCCAGCTGATTCAGGGCCATCTGCACCCCCTTACTTGAGGAGTATCTATCAGTCAGGTTGCAGGAGGTCTCCAAGACAACCCCACATCCCTATTTAGAAACATTTTTCCTTATTGTCATCCTATTTACTCAGTAAAATCCTGTTTCTGTGTAGCCAGTTAATATTCCCACTACAGAGAGTTATTTTTAGACAGCCATAAAAGTACAAAAATGTGAAGAATCAAATATAAGGACAGAGATAAAAATGAGAGTATTTCTGTAATGAAAATATATGCTCAGTTCATTTTATTTAAGCCAAGCATTGGAAACTTTTTTCCACAGTGGTTTAGAGTAAATACTATTATTACTAAGCAGCCCACATGCTAAATAGCATACTTTTCTTGGTGTAGATTTCTGGAGGGATATGCAGGGGATTTGCATGCTTAATTCCCATTAGCACCTGTCACTGGGATTTATTATCCCACAGTTAATTCTCCACTTACCGGAGCCAAGAAATAGGAAGCCCTTGTATATGGATTGAAAGGAAGCTTTTTATTTTTCAAAAATGAGCTGCATTTAATGTTGGTTTCTTAAACACCTGCAGTATTCCAAACCTGAAAGGTCACATTCAGATACACTTTGGGTTCAATTTTATTCACACTTGATTTTTATTTCACAGCCAGAAAAGCCTACATATCATTTGAAAATGCACAGGGTGCTATTCAGGACTTGGCTCACTCTTCAAATCCATTGGCTCATACTCCTCTACTCAATATCCAAGAAATATTTATTGACTATGTGCTAGGCTGTGTTCTATAGTCTGGGCAAAGAGTGCTCAACATAATGGGAAAGATATCCTCCCCTTGAGATGCATACACTCTATTGGCAAGTATTTATACTTGCAGGTATTTATGGATGCACATATGCATATAGATGTATAAAATAAGCATTCAGATCCGTGGGTGATATGTAAAATAAGCGCTACTTGGGAAATCCAAGCAGGTGAATGGGATGGAAGGGGATGGCTTGTTCCTGTCTCCCAGAAATTAGTCAGAATCCTCTCTAGGCCAAGATACTTGAGCCCATATCTCAGAGACTTAGTGAGTCTGAGGACAAAAAATGTGACAGTTGGTGACTCTAAGCAGAGTGCTGATACAAAGGTGTTCTCTTCACATGTACCTTCCTTGCCCCAGTTCCTCTGCTCCCACTCTGCTGTTTCTCCTTCATCTCTACACAGCTTCTCAAACCATTCTCCTGCCCTCTTTAGGCTGAATTTCAGTATTGAACTACTTCGCCTTGCCTTATTGCTTACTGGTGCCTTTAAGGAATTAATTTCATGAAGTATTGAGCACTGAGTGCTTCAAAGACCCAATCAAGAGGGCATGATCATTTTAACCTTCCTCAGCTGCCCTAGATTTTGATGACCATGTGATCCTCCAGCCCACCAACCCCTACTGAAAACCCACTCTAGATCACATTCTGTGCTAAGGACATTGGGATGGAAAGACCCAGGTAAGTTCTAGTTGGGAAAGACAGCCAAAGGAAGGGAACAATGAATAACTTTACAATTTTGTTATTGTTTGAGACAGGTTCTTTTATACAGCCCAGGCTGTCCTAGAATTCCTGCTGTAGACCAGGCTGGCCTCAAACTTACAGAGATTCTCATGACTGCTGGAATAAAGAACACAGACCACCACACCTAACGCTTTGCAACTTTTGGAGTCTTGTTTACATAGCACTGAGTTTGCACAGGTTTCTCTTGTTCTTCTTGGGGGAAATGATAAAGAAAACCACTGGATTTAATCATAGTCCTCTCTGATGGTACTACTATTCAAGACACTGACAAGTTATCAGCACCATCCACCAAGGCAGGCATCATCCCCAGATATAGAAGTGACATAGAAGTTAAAACTGCCATTTAACAGAAGGCACCCTTGGAGTATCCTGGAAGGTGTATAAGCCAGTAACTCCAATTTTGGAGAACACAGACACAAACTTACTCTCATCCTTAACTGGAAAAAGTACTCTTGATTAGAACTGGCTGAGATAGAAAGAAAAGCTGAGAATCTTCTATACCAAATATCAATAATGACTCTATGCCAGGCTTTTTACCTATATATAACTCACAAAACTTACATAACATTACTTCTAGTAGACCCATTTTACAGATTAGAAAAAAAGACACGTGGCCTTTTGGGCCGATATCATTCAGCTGAAAATCTTTGTGGATTGATCCTCCATCTGGCCGAAGCACATGATTGTGACCTCTTACCTAAATATGGCGATGTGGCCACGTGGGGGAAGATAAAGAAAATTAAGCGGTTTAAAAGTGGCAGGCAGAGTCTCCATGGAAATAAAGAGGGCCTAATTTTGTCAGTGTCCCTCCCAAGAGTGACATTTCCAAGTCTATAAAATGCATCCGAAGCATACACAATTGGGTAGAGGTTTCAAAGAAACGGGGCAGGCAAAATCATGAGGCATTAGCAAAAGCTCTAGAAGAATATTTCAGAAAAAGAAACCAAGACATGCAAAAGTTACCTGGCCTGCTCACCTCAAGGGATTTATGAATATGGTTTAAGTTAGACTTGAAATTCACATTTTCTCTCCCACTCTTTCCTTCCTGTCCACTCCAGTGCCAGTATGTGTGTTTACAAGTGGCTTTCCACTTTGGGCTCAACTATTACATGCTAAAGTGTTAATTTTGAAATGCATTAATCTTAGAAATGGGATTTTCTAACAACGCTATCTTGTGGAGCATAACTGGTGTGTTCATACATTTGCCTTCCTTTTGTCTAGACTGGCCTTATTTTGCTCATTTATGCTTTATCCTCCTTTATCCTTACATCAGGAATTCACCACCTAACTACCCCAGCCCCCAGATATTTCTGAACTGTTGCAGATTTAGTCCTCACTCGCAGCTGTTAGGAATTTCGAGATTAATTCACAGGTTCCAAAATCTTGTTTAGTATCTTCAGATTTCTTCTGCCTCTTTTCTGGGAGTTTCTTTTGGTATTGCCTCAACACCCTTTACATGCTCAATCTCAGCAGCCACCAAGAACAGGCAAAGGAAAGCAGTGCCAGTGCGGAGGGAGTTTCCATTGATTTTTAGTTTTTGTTCCGCCGCAAATAGGTCACAGGCTCGCAGAGCATGAAACAGCGTGACTGGCGCTGACAACCCAAAGATAGTGGAGCTGGACCACCGCAAACGCATCTTGCCTGCCTTCCCATCTCTGAGAATAAGTTCCAGCCCGCCTCCGGCTTAATCAAGCACAACTCCCCAAATCCTAGCGCGAGTGCAGTCCTGGGGCGTCTGGCTGAGGCTCGGCCGGCTCCGGGACACTGCCAGGCTGTGGGTTGAGCTCCGCTGGACGGGGCCAAGTGGCCTGAGGCGCGCCCGCAGTGCTGGCGGAGCAGGAGTCTGGCGCCCGGCTGGAGGCTGCGCTGGCCCTGGCCATGGTAGCATCTGCTTCCAGGGGTCCCTTGTCAGCGTTGGTACGAGTGAGCGCGTGAACCCAGAGGACTCCACCTTCCACGCGAGGCGTGGATCTCACTCCATCCTCGCTTACATAAGGCGGGCGGGGGAGCGCGCTCCCGCCTCTGCTCCCCCCCTTTCCGCGCGGAGTGGGGCCGCGCCCTCCACGCCTCCTCTGCGAGCGCCTCCCAGGACCCCCGCTCGCCCCACTCCAGGAGGCGACTGTCGCCGGACCGTCGGGGGGGGGGTGGAGGCGGGCGGCAGCCGGGGCGTCTCTCTCAGGCACTGGAGCTCAAGGATAGGAGCCAGGAGCATCCCGCCCGCTCGCCTCTCCTCCCACTCTCGCCACCTCCCCTCCCCGGCGCCTGTGCGATCCCCCCGGGCTCGGGAACCAGAGAGCAGCGCCCGCTCGGCTGGTGGCGGAGCTGCGGGAGCGGCCGTGGTGGCCGCGCTGCGCCTCCCTGCATTTCCCGAGTAGGGGCAGAGCACTCGCCGGCGGGAGACGTCAGTGGCTAGGCACAGGGACGAGGGACCTTCAAACTCCTCCTCGGAGGCTCTTCTCCACCCCCTTTGGCCCCTGCCCTTGGAGAAAGTGGAGTGTGGCGCTCCGGCTGCTGTTATTTCTCAGGACTGCCTGGCGGTGGCCGGATTCAGCCTCCTGCCCGGCGGGGCTCTCTGCTGTTCGCGCGTCTCCCGGTGGCGTTCCCCTTCCTCGCACACCTCTGCCGACGATGAGGAAAGGTCTGCGGGCGACAGCGGCCCGCTGCGGACTGGGACTAGGATACTTGCTGCAGATGCTTGTGTTACCTGCCCTGGCCCTGCTCAGCGCCAGCAGCACCGGCTCGGCCGCTCAAGGTAAGGGGGTCCACCGGGCGCGGCGGTCACCTCCCTTTGCTTCTTCTGCCTACCCTCTTTTCCGCCTCTCTGTCTTCCTGGTGATCCTAGCTTCCTCGTCTGCCTAGTTGCCCTCAGTGGAAACCACTTTAAATCCCACTTTCCCAACTAGTTAAGAAACAGATGTTCAGTCTTAGCTGCGGAGATGGGTGAGGATGGACCCCGGGTGGGAAAGTGTAGCCACCGCCTCTTTGCCTGGGGCATCCTGGGGTGTCTTTTGCACTTTCAGCTCCACACTCGCACGTTGTTGAGCACTGTACACATGGTGGTTTCCAAAGGATCTGGATCGGGGCTGGTGGTGGTGTGGTGTGTCATATATGCACCCCGATATGCACTGTGTGCAGACTGCCCGCTGTGTGCGATGGCTGGCATTGCAAGATCGTCCCGCATCTCAGCTAAGGAAGTGTGTCCATTACCGCCAAGGACCTACAGGCACGGGGGCCCCCAGACTGCTGGTGGGGAGCTATGGAGATGTTCAGTTCGCCCAGAAAGGGCAGGCTCTGGATGTGCCTGCCTCTCCACTGGCAACCTCTCCGTGTCCCGCTCCTTGAAAAACTTGAAACCCACCACCCTGGTGGAAGACTTTAGTTGTCCCAGCCAAGTCTGCAACTCCCCGGGGAAGGGGCACTGCTAACCAGTTTATAACTGACATTTTAACGCATGTGAACCTTGAAGTAAGTGTGTGATATCCTGAGCAAAGCAGGGCTAGGAGGACCGTGATCCAGAGTTGGGAACGTGGAAAGGCAGATGGAAGGCACATAGACCAAGAGTCATCCTGGTGGCAGGCGCGGGGTGGCATAGGCGGAGGGGGTGGGGGGTCCCTTCTTGCTCATTTCCTTTTAGGGGGTGGTGCATCTCCCAGCGTTTCGATCTGAAAGGGGATAAAAGAAAGACAGAGAACGAAGGTAGATTGCCCTTTCCTGGTACATCTCAGGTCATCTAGGCATCTAACCAAAGCCCAGTTTCCACCCGAATTCTTCACCCATTTAAATAAAATGTATGTATGTATTTATGTTTGTTGTTTATTTAAGCTTAGTAGCCACGAGATAACAGAGTTTTGAGGCAGCGATTGAGAAGCAGTTCAGAGATCGTACACACACACACACACACACACACACACACACACACACACACACACACACCTGGTTTGTTTCACTTCTTTTATGAATTTGGAGATCTAGGGAGCCCAAGCCATAACCCTGACTCCTCCAATGATGATGTTTCATAGACTGTTTTTTCCCCAACTGCAGACTTCATCTCCTAAAATTTCAAGGCACTGGTGCAGGAAGAGGGTGATGAAGGTGGAAGGGAGCCAGCCCCGAGGCAAGGCAGGGGCTCAAGAAGAGGTGTCATTAGCAAGGCAGTGTGAATCTGAAACAGCTACTTAGGGAGTGCATTTTTCCTGCTCCATGACTAAGTGGCCATGCTCCTTCCCTTTTGGACTGATGCCTCCCATCCTCGTGGGTGACTGCTGCTTTCTTATGCACACCCCAGAGTACATCTGACCGTTTTTCAAGGAACTGTGTTGGAAAGCCCATGGTTCTTGAAATTGGTCAGAAGTTCTCGGGACTCTAACCAGGAATGTTTACGAGAGGATCTTAAGGGACACTCACTAAGCAGGAATGCTTACTGGAGGATCTTAGGAAGCCCAAGTGAGCAACCTGATGAACGGTTCTGGAATCAGCTATGTGAAGCTTGCTGGAACTCCTTGTCATTGTTGGGTGCACAAAGGACTAAGCCATTGGGGTTGAGGGGAAGGGTAAAGGATTGGTTTAGGAAAGGGCAAGTTAAAGTCCCCAAAGATGCCAAAAGGAGGCAGGATCCCTGCGGAGAGCTTACAACAGCCAAATTAAAAAGACTGGGTAGGAGAAGAATCGATTGAGATAATCAAACAGGGGACTGTAAGTGGATTAATATTGAAAGAAGAGAGCAGAGGCTAAAAGGAAAGGGGCTAGGGCTACTCGTTGCTTCTTGCACTTTTTCTTCCTCTACAGCAAGCAAGGCAAAGGCTGAGGATTAATTTTGATCTTAGCAAAAGAAAGGCATGTTCAGGTTGGGCAGCGTTTGTGCAGTATTTTTGGTGTGTTGTTTTCTCCATTTACTTTGGTTCAGGGAGAATAACATTTCCTCTCCCCCCCCCCCTTCAAATCATGTGGTCTGAGATGCAGGACTTCTACTTTTATCTTTGTTATCCTCCATGTTCCAGAGCACCAGCCCTTCCTGTGTTATCCCTGAGACATCAAAGGAAGTGTAAAGCACAGAAATCTGCTATCAGCTACTGTCCCTGTGGCTGCTACTCATTAGCCAGGCCTGTTTACTACTGACCTGCTGTTAACACTTTCTTTTCAAGTCTTTCACTGTAAGATGGTCTGGTAGGCAGCCTCCTATTTCCTCCACTGTCTCCTTTCTCTTCACTTTGCACTGGAGCTCCCACCCATACCCTCAAGGTGCCATTTGTTTGTCCTGATGCCTTGCTGACACCAGTGGACTATTTTTATGAATGGAAGTACATATGCAATTTGAACATGGACAGTCATTCAGTACTTTACAATATGAAGGTTTTTTAAACTGTTGGAGCAGTACTGTGAAAATACATTTTGAAAAAAAATGTGTGTGTGTGTGTATATATATATATATATATATATATATATATATATATTAGTTGAAAACAGTCCAGAAAGGGAGGGCATGTTTAAGATAGAACAGAGAGAGTATTATTTGTGAGCCAATGAGTTTTGCAACTGTGGTTTAAAGACAGACAGCAGTCATTTTAAACAGGTCCTTGGGAAATTCTCTAAGCTGTAGGCAACAACTTTCCCCTCACTGCATGTGCTCTAATTGTTTCATTGAGAATTGCTGGGAAAGCTTCACACCAGGGAATTGTCAGAGCTCCTGACTTCCAAGAACGAAAGATTTTTTTACTAGGAAGAGCAAGGCCTGTGTGTGTGTGTGTGTGTGTGTGTGTGTGTGTGTGTGTGTGTGTGTATGTGTGTGTGTTCATTTATTATGCCACTCTTACACAGATGTGTCACCTACTAATGTTGTGTGGTTTGTTCTGACACTTCCAAATTCATACCAGAAAATGACTGGACATACATGCCAGGGATAATTCTCATAGCACTATTGGACTTTGTGTTCCAACAAGTAACACACTTCTCTCAGAGTGGAGGAAAGAACACTTTCAGGATTTAATGAATGTTGTTGTGCTGCAAAGTAACAGTGGACTATTATGAAAACTGGATTTGAACATTATTTTCTCATATATTGCTCAATTGGGGGGAGGGGAATTCATGTATTCACTTTGGAGATTTACAGTAAGGAAAAACAGCAAGTTGGCCTTTGTTAGGCAAGTAACCCCATGTGTTCTAATTTAGAGAGTGATTAAAAGCCTCCAGAGAACAAGCTTTCAAAGCACATACTTTTATAAAAAAAATGAGGACTCATGGAGGAATGTAGTGGTATGCTTCTTTAAGACTCCCACTGAAGGAGGCTGAGGCATACCGATTGTAAGTTCAAAGCCAGCCTGCACAACAAAGCCAGACTCTGTCAATGAAACAAAAGAAATTGTTACATATAACAAACATCCTAGTTAAGCACAGAAGGATCATTTAAAGTGTCTGTCTTTGTACCTTGGGAACAGGTCATCATTAGAATTCATACCAATATATTTTAAACAATCCCTACAAGGATATAAGGTAGGCATGAGCTATATTAACCTAACCCTCTTTGCTTATTGAGGATTACTGTTGAGACTTAAATATAACTACCCTGTAATGAGTCCAGTATCAATAGGAAGAATGTCCTCCTTTAGGCCTTAACTGCACATAGTACTTTTCTGATTTGGGTCATGGCTTTGCTGGAGCAGCAGAGGGAGTCACATTCAGAAGAAACTCACAGGACAAACCCAGAAGCACAAGTGGCTGTAGCCATTTCTGGGAGATGTCCTGTATAGAACTCCTATAGTTCTAGCCTAGACTCCAGCCTTGATGTTTCAGCCTACATCACATTTAGTTGACCCTTGTGTTTGAGGCAGTTAAAACAAATCTGTTCCATTACCTATGCACTAAACAATTGAACAGAGTATTAGGAGTGAAGTTCCTAACGAATAAGTGTTTTGTGCTGCTATTATGTCCTGAACTGTTTTACTTATTGGAGGCTTAGACTTGAACAAACTATTTTCAACCTCAAAAATAAATAAATAAATAATAAAATGAAAAAGGGCCTGTCTGTACATAGCTTCTGAGCCATAGCAGTGGGTGCAGATAGGAGGCCAGGTCTCTGCCATAAGTGATGGTGGGGCCAGGTCCAACATTATTTTACATAGAGGATTAATGGTAATGATTTGGTTGTGAGTAGCAGGGAAGAAACACTCACTCGGGGTAGAGTCAATCCAGACATATACTCTCATTCCTTCTTGCCCCCTCCTCCATGGTAACTGTGAAATCACGATCCATCCACCTCCATCACCGCCCCAATCCCATCATTGGGATTACAGCTGCCCAGCAATATGCTTACCTTGGAAGTGGGGTTTTCTTGAAGATTGCATTTCAAAAGTATTACTTGTATTCAGATCCACCCACCTTTTTGTAATGGGGATTGACTTTGGGTCCTTGTAAATGCTATAAAATGAAGGTGTAGCCTCATCCCTATTTACTTAGAGTCAGTGTGTATTTTGTTGGGCTTTGGGAAGGGGGAAGCTAAGAAGTACTAATATTGTGCCCCTGTAATTTTAGTTAGCACAATCCCTCATAACATATTTCCTAGCTGTGTGACCATGCTTAAGTTAATTAACTTTTCAGTGCCTTGGTTTGTTCACATGTAAAGTGAGAAAATATATACTATAGGTTATACTAGGGATGGATTTCTATATGTAAATCAACTAGAGCATAGCTCACAGAAATTATGACAATTTCTTAGTTTCCAACTTTGTAAAACACAGAAAAAAGTGAGACAAGTGTACCAGTACTTCAACTTACTCAAACTTTATTTGAATTTTTCCATTTACTTACTTGTAATTGCAGCAAACTTATATGGTAAACAATCATTGCTTTCTTTGTATGTTACTCTCTGACCAAGTTTTAAGACAAAACTAAAGATTTCAAGGGCTTTTATGTTTATTTTACTTAGAGTTAGGATAAACACATATCTCCCACAACACTGTCATTGTGTTTTAAATTATTGATAGTGATGTTCTGTACTTAACCCCAAACATCTTATCTTCTCTCTGTTCTCTTTCATTTCCTCTTCATCTCTCTCTCTCTCTCTCTCTCTCTCTCTCTCTCTCTCTCTCTCTCTGCCTCTTTTCTCTCTTCCTCTCTTAAATCTCTTCATCAAAAACATCTTGGATCTCTGTGTGGACTTCTTTATTTCATTGTTTACTTGTATTTATTATTGCTTTTATTTGTGAAGGAGGACTCCATGTATCTGAGACCTTTTATGTAGATATTAGTCAGTTCCAAGATATTTTAAATAGAAAATCAGTGACAGTTTTGTGCTACTTGACTGAAGTACATTTTCAGAAGTAATTTTAAAATGTTATCATTTTCTTATTTGTAATTTGTAAGAAAAATGTTGTAGCCTATAGTTTTGCTTGTTGTAGTTTGTCTTAAAACTTACAGAGTATTAATACATACAATTATGTACAAGAATATGTACTCCCAGAATTAGAAGTATTGAATGTGTGTATCCTCTCTACCAATTTTCCTATGTCAAAATGCCTTTGTACGAAAATCTAAAAGGTAAACATACTCTTTATAAGAAAAATATTGGAAAATATCAAAGTACAATTTAAGAATTCATTGAGAAATTTTGGCTTGCATTTGCAATGTGTGTCTTTTCTCATTCTGAGCACTGCTGTCCCCACAAAGTTATACAATGAAGTTCTGACATACACAAAGAATGTACTAGAGCTTAGGCACTTAAACAGACCTGTCCTTCTTCATGTAGTGCTGAAGTCCTCCTGTGACATAAATTAAACTGGAGTTATAATTTAGAAAGCCAGCTACAGCTTTGAATGTGCCTAACATGCAGATATTTGTCCTCACATCAGTATACCTTTTATTAGTGAGAATAGTAACTCATAAGTGCTTTGTGTTGCAAAGTGAAGCATGACCTCTGAAAACTACAATGTTTGGAGAATATCCTCTTCTACTTACACAGCACACTGAGTCTTACTTTCCCATGGAAGAGAAAGGGAACAAGGTGAACCTTCATCATATTGACAATGCCTGTTGAAGTTCCTGTTTCAAATGCTAGGGAAAACATAATCCTATGAACATATGATATTGATTAATCAAATTTAACTCCAGAGTTACAATCCTTATTTATTTTAAAATGTTGTGAGGATAGAGGGTTTTATCTTCATTAATCATTGTGTCATGTGGCTCCTATGGCTATTTTCATTTCTCAGCAATTATGAGAGCAGTAAAAAGGCCTTGTAAGATCAGCACATACTATCTTTTTGTCCTGCTACAGATGCTAAACAGAAACTCCATCATATTTCACAAGTTTATTGACAATTGCTAACATTTCTCAATGTCTTAATTGATTATTTAATTATGAACTACTTGAAATTAAGTATAATAGATTGTGTTCTATTATTTCTTTATTAAATTCTTATATAGCAAGGATGATTTAAATAAAAATAGATTGTGCTTATGTATTAAAATGTTTCTGAACATTAACCTAAATATGTTCAGGAACATAAATGTAGGTCTTTGTTTCTCCTAGCTCATGAAAAGTAAGGTGGGTATAAAAATTATAACAGTACTATAAAATAATAATACAAATGTTTAGAAGTATACACTTTGTGAAGAATATTTATCATGCAAAATTAATTCATAAGATACATTCTCACAGAAAAAGGAAGTTTTGTACAATGTGTTAGGTTGCATGATGTAACATTTCTGATCATTGGCAAAGAAAATTCAAATGTAAAATTAAAATTAGAGGGAGGAGTTTTTGATCATTGTTCTGTCTGTAAATTTGCAAGTTTGTTACTTGTCCTTATATATTTTAAATCCTTATGATCCTTTTTTTGAACACCAGTAACTCGAAGTTTCATTTTGAAGAACTATGAAATTAAACAGATGGGCAATTTTTTGACAGAAGCTCAAAATGGTTGTCAGTGACCATAGGACTTTTAACTATTTTGTGGGGTTTGAGGCCTGTCTTATCTCTAATCTAAGCCAAACAAACCTAAATTACCCACTCAACAAAAACTTGAATACAGGATAAAGGAGTAAATTCCAGTAACTGGACTTCAGAGATTATGTGTATTCCACACATGTTTATTCTGTTTGCCTTTTGATCAAAAAGAAAGTGATACTTTGTATCTCCTTTGAGTAAAGACTGTGCAAAATATACACATTGTGGCCACCCAGTGGAAAGACTCAAGTTTAGCAAGTAGCAATGCTGAATCAATCTAAGTAAAACAGCAACTATGTTGCCTCTCTTAATCCTTGGTGGTTTTCTTCATTCCGAGTCCCTAAAATGTTGAGAGACTGGAAATTAAAACTTGATTATGGACTCAACACAAGTTTGAAGGAAAATGACACTTGCCCCTCACCCATAGACCTTGGAAAACAGGAACTCAGTTCTGTTACTGCTTTCAGGAGTGGAGGGAAATGATGTGTTTGTGTTAGGATTCATTATTAATTCTATCTGAAAAAGAGGTCTTAGATTGATTTCTTCTCATATTATTGAAGAAGTTTATGACATAAAATTTTCATGTAAATTGTGTCTTAGTTGTTTTGCTCTGAAGGTCTCTCTGGGGAGATGGCTCAGTGATTAAGAACACTAGCTGGCATTCCAGATGACCTGGGTTCAATTCCTAGCACCCACATAGTGGCTCACAACCATCTATAATGAGATTGGGCCTGCAGGGATACATGCAGGCAGAACACTGTATATATGATAAATAAATAAATCTTTAAAACAAAATAAAAGTTCTTCCTGCATCTTTCATGTACCTATCTGAGTAGGACATGCTTGGCTTGGAATTGGATGAGTGCTATTCTGAGACCCATCAGTATTTTTTAGGAAATGTGTCACTTATCTTGAGCTACCTTGTTAAACATTGCCATTGACAACAATGCACTGTTGTTTACTAAGGCTCACCTGCTTGGAAGAAATCTGATAGCATTATGCTCAAATTATGTGGGAATTCTTAGGGACAATTGTCTCTAAAAATGAATTTGCTTAAGTGGAGCTGACTTAATATAATTATAGTACATTTAGAGAATGTTATCACTGTCTGCATCTCCAAGCTGAGCTAAATGTTTATTTTCATACCACTACTACACATGTATCTATCTATAAATAATGAAAATGACCACAGTGAAACAGTTACCACTTCCTTGCAATACCAAGATTAAGAAAACTAGAATGATGGCTGGGAAAAGTGGTATCTGTAGGCCTGACTTCCCAATTGCAAAGGGGAGTGATTTTTTTTGATTTTTTATAAATCAAGTGAAAAACATGTGTGCCATTTCTCTGGAATTAAATAACTAATTTTCTAGGATGATATTTTCATGCAGGGATTTTAATGCAATGATTAAATTATAAGGAGTAGATAAATACAGTTTCATTATTTCCTATCAATGTGTCTTTGGGAGTATGTATAACAATAGGAGTATGCATTATGTATGTGTATCATGTTTTGATGGTTTAGAAGGGAGCATATATTTTTTAAAGAGATTTGGCAATTACCCTATGATGGGAGATGTCATTCTGTATACATAATATCAAATACAGAGTCTCTGTGCGTTATTTGGGGCTGGTGCGGTGGAGGGACAAGACCAGCGGCAGCAGGCAGAAAACACCAAACACCTTACAACCCTATAAAAAGAAACCTGTCAAATAAATGCTTTAATACAAAAATTTATATTACACTTTTATGCAAAAACTTGCCTTGGCAAATTGATGAGTCGTTTTATTGTGTGATGCAAAGATACACCTGTCTCACTGATAGCAACAAGTTGTCTCCTGATACCAAGTGATGTCTTACTTTCCATAACCTATGGCAAACATATGCAGAACTTCTGTTTGTTTGTTTTCCCATAGTCTTAGTGTGAACCCTCATTCACTGACTGAAGTTGAGTGTCTATGCTTAGTAGAGTATCTGTTTCTAAGCAGACAGAGAGAACTACCTTTACACAGTCCTGAATCTTTCTGACTTATCTAAGAGAGTCAGTGTTGTTCTGAAAGTGCTGGACATGAAGTGATTTTATACATGATCCCATTGAAGGCAAGGTCAGCTGAGCTTCATTCCTGGCCACAGTCCAGGAGTGTTTATCTCACCCTTGCCAAAAAAGAATTGTGAATAATTTTCTTGGCCTCCCATAGTTGCTGCCTTAGTTGCTTTATCTTTGGTGTGATCACAATATCCAATGAAACTTTTATTTAAATGGACAAAGTTAGCTGTGCAGGAGAAAGAGTTGTCATAATGGAAAAATGCTACAGACATAGAAACACATGCTTTGTTTTATACCAAGTAAAGTAGTAAATACTTATAGACACATCCAAATATCACTTTGTAGTGGCTATTAGCATACATACAATTTCAAAATTTGGAAATTTTGAACTGGAATTTTAAAAGTATACAGATTCTAGGACAGATAACTAGGTTAGATACTCTATCTCACATCCATCTTTCATGATTGACATGGGGTGTTCATAGCAAAATACATAGTATATTGTGAAAACGGACAAAGTAGCTATTATTCCTCATGAAGTTTTGTGATTACAAGTCTAAAAGTTAATGGGAAAGGTTGTCTGTTAAATGCTGACTTGCAAAGTTAAAAAGAGGATCTGAAAGATAAGAGCAGACTCCAGAGTCCTTGGGTTTATTTAGCATTCAGTGACAGTCACTAAGTTAGGGAAAGGAATGTTCAAACAACACACTTGAGGAAAAGTGATTTTTATAGAAAGGAACCATTTCTGCTAATAGCCAGTAACTGCACATAACCCCGCTGACATTAAAAGTCCATTAGCTAAGCCCAGTTTAAATACCAGCTGATGCCGTGTCAGCTAAATGTATGCTGGCATGTTTTCATAGAATGCAGTAATAGCAGTTCTATATTTTCTTTCTAAAACTATGTACATTAAGTAAAACAAATGCCATCTGATAGTAGTAGCAGGGCTGCTGCTAAAGAGACAGAGATTTGTGATGAAGCAAAAGTAGCAGTCCATATAACAAGAAGATACTATGTGGCAGGGAAGGCTTTAAAGGGAGCTTTGAAAGAGATCATCTGGAGTAGTTTAAGCTGACATTGTAAAGCAGTTGTTGCCATAGGAGCCCACATTCACAGAAGCAGAAGCAGGCCCCAGAAGTTCATTTAAAGTAAAGAAAAAAATCTTTCTGCTATTAGCTACAATGTTTATTTTTCCATATACTTCCAAACCACAGGAAGCCCATCCATAACTGGTTGTGTGTGTAAGTGGGGAGGAGAGTGAGGGCCTGGAAGGAGAACAAGCAAACGCACAGGTATAATTTAACACACTAATATTTATAGATGATCCCTGGGGCAATATTTTTAAAGGCATGCAATATGTGTGTGCTGTCTGCAATGAAAGTGGAGGTTGAAATGTTCGTACCAACCTTCCATCAAATTCCTTAAATATATTTTTTTCACCTTTAGAAAAATCTCTTCCAGACATTTTAGTCGTTTGAAAGACAAACATTGGATACTGTCAATTATTGTGTATCTGAAAGTGTGCTCTAAGCCAGTGTTCTGCAACTGTGACACAATTGTGGTGCTGGACAGGGCTGTTCAGTCATCTGATGTGAGCTGAAAACTGGGCAGTAATTAATCAGCAGCTGTCATGCTCACACCACGCTAAAGTACTAGGAGACCTCCCCACCCACCTCCCCCTCCCCTATTATCGGGCCATTAGCAACAGCAAGCATAAGTCAGGAGGGTGGAGTCCAAGTCAGCACATGACCCCAGTCACATGTGCACAAGCTCTCTGAACATCTTCTTGTTGTTTATTTGAATTCTTATCCTATTTTCCTACCTTCAGAATTCTGTTCTCTGACCAAATGTCACATCCCTTACTTACTTGTACTTTGAAATTAAGTATTCTTTTTAACATGATAAAAAGTAAAGCAGTACATAAACCCTGTATTTCTTGTAAAGAATAATAACAAAAAAATAAAAACCCACACTTTAACCATGGCAGATATTTTCCATTCGTGTGAATAGGTTCTTACACAAGCATTTCTTAATGAAACCAAGAGATTCTCTTTAGTGTTGCTAATTATTTTAATTCATCACAGGATACTGTAAATCTTCATTTTGAATGAATTTTGTGAGCTTACATGGTCAGCGTTTATGCAGTTAAATTACTAACTAAAATCCAATTTACTGACATATTATATGAAGGACTTGGTGAATAATCTTGTCTTTAGTGTATAATATAGATATTAATAACAGATGGGAATATGCCTGTCTACAAACAAGTGAACTTTGATTTTTAATTTTTAACCTATTTTTAAAGACTAAAACATCTTTTAAAATGTGTATTTCCATACATTTTTCCTTTTGTAGTGCTTGAAATTTAATTCTATTGTGAATTGAAAGAGAATGTCATTTTGAAAAGCTGCATAATAAATGTGTAGTCATCTACAAACTTGTATTATGAAATTGAATTATGCTGAAAAAATAACGAGATGAACCTAGATTGATTGAAATTGGACAGTTATTACATTAGTTTAAAACATTTTTTTAAAGTAATTCTCTGCTATGAAACAGATTTACTTTTTTTGGAATGTACTTCTTTTGGTATGAATTATATTTTTCAAAAAAAAAGAGGTAAACACATTCCACTTAAATATGCTTATTTATGCTTCATTCACATAAGTGAATGGCTTGTGCTCTCTCTCATATATATATATATATATATATATATATATATATGTATGTATGTATGTAAGTATGTATATTTCCTTGCCTACCAGGAAATTAAAAACCTACTTATGTCATGTCTGTGTACACCTATGAATGTGGGCCTACATCTGTGTGTTTGAATTAGATAATTTTCTAGTTGAAGAAAACTATGGAGTATAACAAAATTGTTTAAAAATTATTTGTATATATGAATTGTATGTCATGTATATATGACATTGTATGTCATGTGACATCTTGCACTGCAAATATTGTCATTATGCCTGTGATTCCCTTGGCAAAGATGAATAAAGTGTGCTGAACTTTTGTGTCTAGCAATTGTGTAGAAGTACAAAATCTTATTTTCGCTTCACGCTGGGAATAAAAGATAAGAATAATTGTATTATTGATGTCGTAAAATTGTAAGGAGGATTGGAGTTATGAAAAGTGAAGAACTGAGGACAGTTCTTGGCAGAAGACAAGCACTTAATGCACTTTAGTATTTGATATTGCTGTTGCTATTTTATTCTTATTATAAATGTTTACACTATGTAAAAGTTTTCATTTGGCATTGCTAAATTTCTACTCCAAGAATGAGAGGACTGTGCTCAGTAGGGATTAATAACAAATGGAGGAACAGCTTATGAACCAACAAAAAATGTTTTTATTAAAGATTCATATTTAAAAGAAACTGGTACATTTTAAAAGTCAAAATGTATACCAAATTATGATATTTTATATTACAACACTTTGGAAAGTAACAAATTTTCTTCAATGTGAGTTTTAAAGGACAAAATTCTTTTTATTTTATGAATATGTATGTTTGCTGTCTGTGTGTATACATGCCCATAGAAGCCAGCAAATGGTATATGATCCTGGAAAAGGCATGTCACTCAGTTGTGAGTCATGTATGTGCTGGGAATCAAACCCTAGTCCTCTGCAAGATCTACAAGTGCTCTTGGCCATTCAGCTATCTCTCTAGCCCTGGTGACATTTTTATTTTTTTGGTTGCAAGTTCTGAATCTAAAATATATTTCAACAAAACTAGCATTTGATAACTTTAGGTGAAAAACACCCATTTATTCTTTTTAAATTATATATTGCTGTGTTTGTAGAATAGAAGTAAAAGATTAAGAAAAATTAATTATCAAACTCTACTTTTTGGCTAATATTTAAATGATTTCTAAAGGGATTGAAACAATTAACCTTTTTCATTATGTCAAAAGTTTTAACATTGCAAAGCATTTACTGTTTCTACTATGAAAGCAAAAATTAATTAAACTGAAATTTCCAAGCAAGGCCAGAGTTCTTCATATGCTCAGGGTATATATTAAGATAAACTCCAAAAAGAGAAAGGAAATTAATTAGAAACCCAAACTCTTCAGTGTATCTGCATGTATAGTGTGTGTGGTGGGGGGGGGGCGTGTCTAGGCTTACACTGGATCTGGCCTACACTTCATTTAATTAAATATTTTAAGTGGATTCGTGAAGAGGCCAACGAAGCTCTGCAGTTTCTCATCAGCATCCATGTGCAACTTGTGTTCTGTAAGAATGAAAAAGAACATTTGCAAAGATTATAGTCCTGTGTGTAAAAATGTTCCCAGTGTGCAGTTATAAAAGGAAAATTTATGGCTGGTTAGTAATGACTGTATTTTGAGAGAAGTATGGGCAAAGGAGAAGTTTCCCAGTTCCAAACAATATCTACCATTGTATTTTATGACTCACTGTGACATTTGATACTTCTGTTCTTTTGTTTTATATCCTCTGAAATGCTTCATTATAACATTTAAACAAGACACAACATAAAAACCACTTTTTCAAAATATGTCCACTTGATAAGCTCATAACCAAAGAGCACATCATAAATTACTGAAGCTCTGGACCTTTTGGCAACCATGTTGTGATAGATACAAGGTGAACAAGGACTTCACATTCTTCACACTAGAACAACATACATATGGGGCAGAGCTCTGAATGTAGTTTGTGTTATACAAACATATGATTTAATGTCCATTAATTTTTTAACCCTACACTGTGATGTGGGATACAACCCTGTCCTCCCCTAGTTTCCCTAAGTTATATCCTAAGAAACATCACTTTTTGAAAGTGTAATGACCTCTCCATAATTATGAAAGCTCTTATCTTCACAGATCTTATATCCTGTTAAAAGAAGCAGCAGAAGCAATCTGGCATGTTTTTGATGATTGATTGTCCTGTTTATTTGGGGTTTATCACTACATATAACATTTAGTTTGTGTAGTTGTCTTGGAGGATTTCCAGGGGTAAAAAACAATGACTGAGTGATGAGCCTGTCCTTTTTATTCCTTCTAGCATATACCTGTGTTGTCTCACTAAAGTAAAATCAAGCTTCTCAGTGTTGATGTTTTAAACACCAAGCTGCCTTACAGAACTGTCAGTAGGCAATTGCCAAAGACTTTTGTTTTATTTTTATTTTTTAGTTGACATAAACATTTCCTAGAATATATGATTTGCTGTTATTTTATTAAAGAGGCAGAGAAGCCTTTCAGAAAGCCATGTTATAGAAACCAGAAATTATTTCTTACAGTTCTATATAATTATATGCTAACAAAATCTTCAATATACTCAAGTGTTTAATGGTGTTGTATTAGGAAAGCTGCATTGCACTGACACGAGGAAGAAGAGAATTTTCTTGGCCATTTCCTTGACCTACAATTTGAAGTCAGGTAAATGGAGCACCATATGCACAGCTCTTTCTCTTCCAATGCTTGCCTATATGGAAGATCCCAACTACACATGTCTGGCAGGAGTATTTGTGCTTATATATCCTACTGTAGTGGGATAATCCTACTTAACTCCTACAAAGTTTTTCTTGTGGTTATAGTCTTCCCACACCAGGTCCTTGCTTCGGGTTAGGCTTTTGTGGTTCCAGTAGGACAGCCAGCCCCCACCCCCATCCACTCCAAGCTTTGTAGAAAGCTACTGGCTTAGAACCCATCTTCTCTTTTTTTCCTTCCTTAGCCATTCATTTCCCATGCTCCATCCTTTCCTCTGGGATGCTCACACGTTCATTAGATTAAGTAGTTCACCCTTTGGTAAAATGACCTCTCATGCTCATCTGGACTGCTCTTCTCTTCCTGTGTTCCCAGCTATATGTCAGCATGGTATTTGGTCCCTAGTCACCTTGTTGCCTTTAAATGACATAATTGCAGTTTATACCATCTTTATTTGAATGGTACTGAATGCACTCATGTTTATTGCATAAATACCAGAGTGTGGCTTTTTTGGACAACCAATTATGACAGAATCAGCTTCTCTCGTTGTCTCCTGATTTAAGAGTTCCTGGATCAAGTGAAGAAAATGTAACTCTCTAAATGGAAACCCAAGCAGACTGAAGAGTAAGTTTCCACCATCCACTAGGTACTGAATGTTTTAGTGATGATCTCAAATGCTCAGGTGCTGAAGGCACATGCCCAGTAATACAATTTTTAAGAAATAGGACCCATTGGATTACTGGTTATGTGTTCTAGGAATTCTATTTTCTCTTTTCTGTTCTTTTCTCTTTCTGGTCATCATGAAGCAAATAGGTTTGCCTCACCCTTGCATTCCCAACAACCAACCACGTATTGCCTTGTTAAATATACCAAAATAGCAACATGGCTACCTGACTGAAATCTTGGAAAATATAAGTAAAAATATTGCGGTTTAATAAAGATCAGCATAAACAAATAGGCCAAATAGATGTTTATTCAGGGAGAAATAACCTACAACCTAGACAGATGAACACCAACAAGTTCCACCAGATGCTCTTCTCTCTGTGTCCTGCCAACAAGAGAGCATTCCCCTGCTCCTCCTCAGACCTCCTTCCACAGGTCACTTCCGCCCCTGGCTCCACCCCCAATGGGCGTGGTTAGTGCCCCAGAAGTAGACAAAGTGAATATCCCACTACATAAAAACAACTTTTCTTTCTTTAAGTCAATTATCTCAGATATTCTGCCACAGTCGCAGAAAACTAAAAGCTAACCACAAGGTCAGTTTTCTTCACCTTAGAAATTTATTCCCATTGCATTTTTTGTCCTACAGGTCATGACTCTTTAGTGATGAACTTTGATTCTATAGTAGTATATGAAACAAATAAGCCGTAAATAATTATATACAAGCACTTAGAGGACAATTAGACCCCCCACTGTCACAGCCAGTCTACTGAAACAGAACTTGGGGCTGTGAAGGCCTACAAGTCAGAAGTCCTGACAATTGCTAGAGATTTTCCCCAACTCTCCACTTGCTGATATTGATAAAAACCCTGGATTTCCAATTGTTTTAAGTGGGATTATTGTTGCATCAATTATTGCTCTAGGAAATATTTCTTATTTTTCTCTCTGAGTGAAATGTGAAGGTGAAGCCTTGTTGTCCTGTGAAGACCTACTGTCCCAGAGTCATGAAAATCAGTCCATTTGCATCATACATAGTCACTATCCTATGTTAATTTTCTGATGGTATTTTTAGTGGGGTCATGTACTGTTATTTTTAGGTAGGATATTTTGATTTTAGACTATAAAATGATACAATGAAATTATTATCACAAAGCATTGAATCAAAATTTCTTATACGCATTGGATTATGCTACTCTGCTAGCAAGGATAAAATTCTAACATGGTAGTTCTTTAAGACTATAGTAAACACAGTCCCAACTTGCCCTGGATAATTACCACAGAGATCTATGTGGGGATCTTTAACTAGTGCTGTTTGTAATCAGACAGTCTGAAGCTTGCCTTGCTGTAGAGCAGAGGAAGTAGTAAGGAGACAGACCTGTAATTATCAACAGCAGGTGCCCATAATGGAATGCCAAAGAGATGGACAAAGAGGCAAACACTGCTTCAGCACAGACAGTCAATTTAGACTCAAAGACATCTGAAGTTAAAAGAAAAAAGAGGAGGCTTGAGAGCAGTATTAAAAGAATACTTCTTTGTAGACAAAGAAAAGTGTAATAAACTCTTTAATGGAAGTTAACCTCTCCCCACCCCCACCCCCACCCCCACACACCTAAATGTTCTGAAGAGAAGATGGTTAAAGCTGAGATGAATACTGGTTTAAAAGAAGGAGTGATTTAACATCGAACCTTTTTGTCCCTAAAATGTTTATTTGTGATATTAAAACATTTTGATCTTTGTGTGATTAAGGGTCATTTGAAAGATTGAATGGAAATTAGTTTCCTTTTACAGAGTAATTTCCATGACTTCAAAGACACCAACTCTTGGTTTCATGATCATATAGCCAAAATCTCTTACCAGTTAGTATCCTACTGTGCTAACGTATTTTAATTTTAACTTTTTTTTCCCAAAAAGAAAGACAATATTATCTTTAGAGATTCTTAAATGAGTAATCATTCATGATAAAGTATATACAACAAATCGTGTAATTAACGTACAGAAAAGATGTATATTGGTAGTAATTCCTATTAAAGAATTTCACTTGGTGCAAATATTTCAATGAAGCAACATATTTCACTGTTTCAAAATAGAATTTATGTTGATGGTCTAAGTGCAGTTTTTTAGTTGTGTGTTTGTACCTTGTTGGCATATTTGCAATGCTAAATTTGAACTCTGAAGTCTTCTATGTCTTTCCACCATAAAGTGAAGTGAAATTTGATATGGAGAATTTTTCTACCACCCTCTCTCCCTCTCTCCTCTCCTTCCCCCTCCTTTTTGAATCCCTTCTCTCCTCCTCTTCTCTTCCTTCTCCCATCACCTCCCAAATGGGTACACTTTAGTTTTTGTGCCATGGGAAATGCAGGGAAAGAGGACACTTTGTAGTGGAGAAAAATGTGGTGATGATAAATCTCTTTAACTCCAGTCATTCTCAGACGGGCCCTGTACCTACTTTGGGGGAATATTTGTCTTACTTTCTGATATGGACGTAATATTTACCAGTATGAAAGCAACTGGGGAAGCCAATCCTTCACTGAATTTGCTGGGTATAACTTCAGCTCCCACAGTAGTTTTATGTCAAAATCTTACCCTACTTTAAAGGAAGATGTACAATTTATTCTGGAATTTTGCCAGAAAAGACCAGTTCTCAAAAATGTGAAGGATAAAGAACTCTGTAGCTAAGTTAAAACAAATTTACCACAGCTGACCAAAGTTATGCTTAGGATAAGTCTATTTAAAAAATATGCATCTTAATTGCTGAAGGTCTCAATTTTTTTCAAAGCAAATACCACATTGCAAGAGTTTCAAGAATTATCTGAACAAGGGGAGAGACAAAATGAGAGGAAATAATGGCTGTATGGTATATTAGTCATCTGTACATCTTCACTTATTTGAATTTCTCTTACTTTGGGTTGTTGAGTGAATTAGACTATGCCTGACAACAAAACAATAGTTAATGTAATCCTCGATGTGTATTCAATAGCTGCACGAGGACTTGATAGCTGAATTTCAAACTTCTCTAAGGATAAAGTTGTGACTGTGATATTAGCTGTTAAGGTCACACTGTGCCCAGATATTTCAACTTGTTATGTATTTCCCTGTGTGTGCACACATGTGTACATATGCATGCACATACATGTGGAGATTAGAGGAAAAATCCAGGAGCATTTCCTCACAAGTCATCTACCATGTTTTAGTTTTGAGGCAGAGTGTCTTTAAAGTCCTGGAAACAGCCCAGTAGCTAGGATGGCTGGTTACTGAACCCCAAGGATCCACCTGTTCGCTGCCTAGCAGTAGAGAAGGACAGAATGTGGCACCTTGTGATAAACTCAGGTCGTCATACTCTCCAGGCACTCACTTTACCACCTGGGTTGCTTTTGCTAAGAATGTGTAGCTTGTCTTCAAGAAGCTCAAAATCTCCGTAGGCTGATTAAAACATTCCAGGAAAGTCTGTGAAGTCATAAAGCAGTACGTTGGCATGATGATGATGATGATGATGATGATAATAATAATAATAATAATAAAACAGTTTAGACATTATAAAAGTAGAGATCAATTTGATCTGTTGCTCAAACTTTCTACTAAGGTAAAAGCTGAGAGCAACACTATTCTCACTTAAGATGGAGAGTCTCTAGGAAAGGTTCTGTTAGAGCTATACACCCTTGTGTCCTGTGTGTACCCTTTCCAGTTTCTTCCCCTTTCAGATTTTAGAGCACCCCCAGGCTTCTTCTTTTTTTAATTGTATATTATTTATATTGAAGTGAAGAGTTACAGAGGCTTGCTCTCTGATTTCTAGAGCTCCTTTCTGCTTACTCTCCTGGGACAACATTCCATTTCAGAGTGCAGAAGGAGCCTCCAGTCCAAATTTAGCTGTTTTATTACATACTCTATAGCTGAGCCCCTTAGCCCAGACATGACCACATTCTCAGCAACGGAGTTCACTTCTGTAGAGTGGCTCAGGTTGGTTGTCTCCTTTTAAATACAGTTTCACATTTACTTGTTTGCCTTTTGAGTGATGGCCTTATTGGTACTCAAATGTTTATAAAATGATGTAAACCCAGGAGGAGATGCTTGTACAGATATTCCTCCATTTCTTCAAAGGTTTTATGAGGGGAGAGGGTCTAGTGTATGAATCTCCATGGCTGGGAAAATTGATGAGTTAAACATAAGCCACCTGTAGAACTACTTTGAAGCCAGTTTTGAAAATTTTGATATTTTCTCATGGAATACTCAATTGAAAGGGCAAGGCAATTTTACATCTGCAACCTTGAGACTTCAATTTGAATTGAAAACGTAAGACAATTTGTGTCCAATGTTTGCAAAATAAGCTTTAAAATATAGCCAGATAATTAATAGATACTCAGTTTTAGTGTGACCATGCAGCATTTTTTTTTTTTTTTTTTTTTTTTTTTTTTTTGCTGCTGCTGTGGTGGCTTGTTCATTATGGCCCTTTCTTTGGTGAGCTCCTTAGAGCTCTCCCTTTTACTAGTATTGCTAGAGCAAACAGTGGACAGTATGTCAATGACTGAGTCCAAGACTCTGGTATTTTCCAGTTTTAGAAAAGTGAATTTTAAAAAATGAAAATGTGGAGGAAATGTGGGCAAAGTATATAAAGTGAGCTTTTGGGATAGTGTCAGCCTCCTGTGAGGTAGCTTCATGTAGAAGTTATCTCAATTGATTGAATTAAAATTCAACATAAAGAAACTTTATTTTCTTTTCCATACTTTATTTACCTATGCGTACCTACTCACCTATATGAGGTACCCTTGGAAGCCAGAGGAGGGCACAGGACTTGGGAACCGCCATTACAGGTGGTTGTGAACTGCCTATAAGGGTGCTAGAAACAGAGCCCACACCTTCTGTAGAAGAAGCAAATTCTCTTAACCTATGAGCCATTCCTCTAGCCAACAGGGCCACCTCTCTAGTCTTGGAATTTGGTATTTTAGAGGAATATGAAGTCACTGTTGAGATCCCAGTGTAGAATGTCCCATCACCTGTATGTCAGAGTCACAACCATTTTTATCATTCATGTTTAATTATAATGATATGATTAAATAATAATTTAATGTATACTAGATGCATATTTTTCAATTAGTTGAAATTCATATTCCTTAAACTGAGTTTATTTAAATTAAAGTCATATGATTTTGAAAGTAATCAAATTTGGAGCCTTTATTCTTATTTTATGTATTAATTTTTTAATCATCCATACTTTGTAAAATATTTTTTCAGTTTTAAAACAGTCTTATTTTACATTCCAATCCCTGTTCCCTCTCCCTCCTGCCCTCTCACTCCCTCCTTTTTCCAGCCTTCTCCCCACTCCAACCCCTATAATTCCTCAAAGATAGTGAGGTCTCCCATGGGAAATCAACAAAGTTTGTCACATCAGTTGAGGGAGGACCAAGTCCCTCCCTCTGAGCCTTTGTTTTTATGAACTTTACAAATAAGGATAAATTCATATGTGTTAATGTCCTCAAATTTTAAGATTGGCTATTTAAAAATGAATATATATATATATGTATATATATATATATATATATAGAGAGAGAGAGAGGGGGGGGAGTGGGAGTATATTTAGTAGTCCATGGCACCCAGAGTAAAGTACTAGAGTCCATGGGAACTAGGAAGTGAACCCAGGTCTTTTGTAAGAGCATCAAGTGCCCTTACCTGCTGAACCATCTCCCCAGGTATCTTAGTTATTTTTCTACTGTTGTGAATAAATACCATGATCAAGGTAACTTATAGAAAAGAGTTTATGTGGATCTTACAGCACTGATGGTGAATCAAAAATCCTGGTGGGGATCATAACAGTAGGCAAGCATGGTAGTGTGGCATTGGCTAAGAGATTACATCTTTACACACAAACTGTGGAGGTGTAAACCCCACAGCTCATCTCCAGTGACACATCACTTCCAATAGTGCCCCATGTTCTGGTCATTCACAAATAGTTCCATTACCTCGGAAACACGTATCAAATACATGAACCTATGGAGGCCACTCTCCTTCAAAAAAGCCAGGAGTGACTTTTTAGTATCTTCACTAAATATTTTTACTAAAAGCTAAGACATTTTGACTCATTCATATTATGTCTTTTTATTGTTATGTTTTAACAAAACTAAAATTAAACTATTTGTATTTATGATAGAATTAGTGAAAACAACCATTCTTTTGTTGTTGGTGGTGGTGATGTAAGCTTGTAATGTTGATAAGAGATATAAATCATTTCAGTCCACAAGTAAGTTTCAAATAATACATAGCAAAAATAACATCATGAAAATACTATTTCAACTTAAAAAACTGAGAGGCTTATTTTGGAGCCTTATTCAATTTCTCACTTGAATTAATTCATTATGTATTGATAGAGATATAGTTTGGTGATAATACTTATTTAAATGATTGTTTTAATTTTGTATTGATTTGCTCATTAGAAAGTCTTAGCTTATTACAATTAGTGAATTTGTTCTATTATCAATTGCTGTTTTCACTTTAGTTAATTTAAGCTATTTCTGATGACCCTTTCCTTTTAAAAATATTTTGTCATTGGCAAACACATTTAAACGTATTGGGTAGCCTGACAAAAGTTTGCATGTATATATTTTATATGCCACATGGGCAATGATCTTAAACGTATTTGCCTTATCAATTTCATTCTTATTATCATGTCAGTCTGTCATCAGTGAGGTCCATAAAGGACAAGATGCTTTATCATGAGTGAAGCATAGGGATATTACACCGTTTATTGCCTACATTGAGCCATCTTGTACACAAAAGGCAAAGTTATTGGTAATTACTCCCTTTCATTGTCTGTCACCATAAAGAACACTGATAGCTCATACATTTCCTTTTTAACCACAGGGGAAAAATTGGTGGAGTTCATCGTGTTTTTTGAATTAGACACTTTTTATTCATGTCTTTGAAAAGTTACTGTCTTTCAGAAAGAGGGTGTTTCACTAAAATGGTTACTTTTCCCTCTCCATCTTTGCCAATAAACAGCAACCTTCCTCTGTGCACTGTTAAGTCTTTCATCTGGCACACTTGAATTTTATCCTGTTTAGTCCAAGGAGTAAAACAGTTGTCGTCTAATTACAGATTATTCTTGAAAAGTATAGAAATCAAATTTGCTAAATAGGCATTCAAACTTGAGCTATGTTTTGACTTTGTTTCTCTCATTCTTGTTAGCTACTATTGCTCATACACACACACACACACACACAGAGAGAGAGAGAGAGAGAGAGAGAGAGAGAGAGAGAGAGAGAGAGAGAGAGGAGGGGGAGGAAGGGAAGGAGAACTGTTTCCAGATGATTGTTGATTTGAGGACAGAAGTCACTTTCCTTAATAGCAAAATCTAAACCAGAAAGCCTTAGCAGTAATTTTCTGGATGTTGATTTACTTTTCTTAATTAATCTCTACTTTAAGTGCATATCGTAATTAACCGAATGAGCCAAATAATGTTGATCTTTTAGATCAAAAGTTAAGGCTTTGAAGCAAGTTTCTTGGACATCAGAATTTTTACTGTTATTATAGCTCAACATTTAAGTGTTTCATTAATACCTTTGACTCCCCATAGGGGGTGTGAACTGGTGGCCTCATTGGTGACACTGCCTGATAACATCATTGCCCATCCTTCTTCATACAGGGACCATTGTAGGATGTTCTCACATAAAAGGAAAAAAATGTTTAATGATTTATTTCACTACTCTCCTGCGTATTAAAGCATGAGTGTCTAAGGGTGATTCTGTCTGACTCAGAAATTGCTTCAGCACATCTGATATGTAAATTGCATATAAGTTTTTTTTAATACATGTATCTTAGGTGATTTTTAGTGACACGTTTTGAGTCGCATGTATTTCACATTGCCTCATGCTGTGAAATGTACAAAGACCAGTTCATTAAATATTTCTAGATGAGGAGTGTGCAAACATAGTATCGACTGAGTAAATGAGTCAAGTATAATACTCAGTCATAAACTCCATAAAGAACTTCTGCAAAACAAGCGTAAGATTGAAAATCAGCTTAAGAATTTGAATACAGGTCTAATTTGTGGTAGCTCCTTCAGCATACACAGGCATTTGGGGGAGAAGAGTGAAATAAACATGGGCAAACAGTTCTCTTTCATCAATTAAAACTAATTCGCAAAGCCAGCATCACAGGGGAGGCCCTTCTCAAAATTGCTGCTCCTATGTATATTAAACTTCCTTTCGGCATTTTAGCTTCCAAATGTATTCCATCAGCTTCACGTGCAATGCTCCACTTTTTTGACAGGGCTGTGCAAGAGGAGGCTTTTCTAAATTAGCCAGGCTTCAGTGTCTCACTAATTCGGCAACTGAAACCTGAATGTGAAACTGACTTGCCTTGTGCTCTGTAACTTGACCCGCCCAGAACATATATTTCGCAGATGAGGAAACAGACCCCCTCCGAGTCCAGAGTTCATGCAGGTGTTAATGTGGGTGCAGGACTACATCTTATGCCCCTTGTCACCCAGCCGCAGCTGGTTTCTACCACACTGCGCTGTGCCTTTCACTTCCCCCACCCCAGGTTTATATTTCTTGCTTCTCAGTTGAAGACTCCCTTGACAGATCCAGCAGTCACAAGCTCCAATTTCTGCTGGGACCACTGAAGTTGCATGAGTAAGTGGTCTGGGTGTAAGCTGATGGAAACCAATGGGGACTGTGACAAATCAAAAAGCGTAAGTACTGTTTAAAAATAAAACTTTCTAAGTCTGCCTTGGAGGTGTATAAGACCAATAGGAAGTCAACTTCTAATTATTTTAAAGGGGGGGGTGCAGGTCTGTTTTTCTTTAAAATTTCTTGTGCAAGGCAAGCCAAAGAAAACAGACATGCAGGTGGACATTTGCCAGCTGCCTAGAGACCGCAGCCTCTTTCTCTCCAGGGCATCCCTCTTCTAACAGCACAATAATGATGCTCGCTGTTACTTAAAACATTCAAAGCATATTTTTTACATTACATGGTTAATCTTACCAATCAATGGAAAAATTAAAGAAGTAACTGAGGCTTTACCAGGAAAACAATAACTTGTCAGTGTGAAACAGCTAAATTCAGGGCCAGAGTTGGTAGCTCATGTCTGATCTTATTCTGTATCCTTTAGCCTTGCTGTTGGTTCAGCTATTGATCCTTGAATTAAAGTTCCTGGTGAATAGAGTTGACTAAAGTCCATTTTAGGTCAGCATCTCAGATGTGGTTGGCTTGCAACTAAGTAACAGGTATTGCTATAGTCTAGAGTGAAGAAGAACTTTGTACAAAGCTTGGTATTTGGCTTTGTGACTAAGCCAAGCATATAAACTAATAATTACTTTAAGAGAGACTGTAATAATTTTTATAATTCAAAATCACAGCTCTTTATTAATATAATTTTAACTGCTTAATTAGTTGGCTCAAAGCTGGGTTTGAGCATGTCTTCTCATTTTATTTCTGGAAAAAAATAGCTTTAGTAGACATTAAATTAAGACTTAAAAACTTTTTAGATGGTTGAGACATTTGAGGTTATTACAACTTGATTTATTATATATTTTGAAGTTGGAACTTTGATGACTAAATTCATATGTGATTTTTATCTTATATTTTAACTATAATTGTAAAATGTATAGTTATCTTATTCTTCATATTTAAAATACAACAGTATCATTGTCACTGTAAAAGAACTTGTTGAATTAAAACTTTTCTCTCTCATTTTAACTCTCTTGCCCCACAATACAGCTATGTATTTTCATAAGCTTTACTCTTAAATAGGCACCAAGTTACATTTCATTCCACTATCAAAATGCACTATGTACCCATAGTTTTTCCTCTGCCCTTACATCTGCATGCAGAGATGATCAGTTGTGCCTATAAGAAGGGGATGGGAAGCCTCTCGGGATGGATGCTGCAGTGGAAGCTGTTTCTTCCTTGTTTTGATCTCCTCTACTGGTCCAGTGAACACAGCCTCCTGCTGCTATGCTATTGGCTACTAGAGGCTCACAGTTGCACACTCCCTTCTATAAAGGATCCCTTTGGGGACTTCTTCAGGGTGATAAAGCTCTGCATGGCCCCTAGGTTCTGTGGTTCCCAGAGGATGAGGTTGAGGCCTGAACTTGTAACTACATTGGTATTTCATTGATCCTCTGTGGTTCTTTGATGCACCCTGCCTCTGTGTGGGTTTTTTTTTTGGGGGGGGGGTTCTCTCAGTCTCTCGTGCAGAAATACCTCTACCCAACTCTTCCAGTAAGCAGACACTAGCACCTTCACTGGTGCTAGACAAAGTGTGCATGTAAATGAGAGGCCTTTCCTATCTCATGCTTCACTCTGTCCTTCAAGATCGTTCAAAACCAGAAACCAGCAAAGACTTTGGGTCTTTGGAACATAACAGTTATGCCACCATATGTCTCAGTATATGTGCTTTTTTTTTTCTAGGAAATTAGTGCTAAAGATAAGTAATAATTAATAATAGAAAAAGAGGTAAGAAAGTGATTTTTGTTACTTCTGTAGGGGGTTACAGTAGCTCTGAGTACAGAGGTTAATGCTGGTAACACATCCATCCCCATTGTGATTTTGAAGGTTGACTCAGCACTGAACTTTTAAGAAGAATTGAAAATACAGAACATTTTTGTCCATAGATTATAAATGAATAACAATATCCCTAGCTCTGTTTTTATTGAAAGAAATGTTAGAATTTCATATTAAGAGGATTATAGCTCTTGGTCATTTTTAACATGCCAATATATGACCTATCAAGAGCTTCTTTTATAATGTTCTACATGTATAATTGATTTGATATCTAATAGATTAAATCCAAGTATAAATGTTATGCATACATATAATGTTCAGATAATGGCTATTTTTAACATGCAATTGTTCAATCAGATAATTATTTGTCCAGAGAAATTTCTGGAATAAATTTAGTAATTTTTCAAAATGGGGATCTATATTTGTGATTTACTTTCATTTTGATGTTCATTAGGTTAAATTTTACAATTTGTACCAGCCAGATTTATTATTCACCAAGCTAAGTTGCAATTGAATGACAAAATTAAATAGAAAATCATGGTTACTTTTTGATATTTTAACCATGTTATTTGGCCATATATTCCCTCAACTATAAAACTAGGTAAAAACTAAAAATATGATGATTGATTTGTAGAGCTCAGGTATTTTAATATGCAGCTTGGAACACATTGTAAGGATTTATGGTCCTTCTCATTATTCACTGTGTATGTTTACTATGAACTGAATACCCCCTCTCCTCCCAAACTTATAGATTGGCACGTTGATTCTCCATGGGATGGTGGGTGAAGTGGGATATTGGAGATGATGCTAGTACAGTATGAACTCAGGAGGTAGAATTCTTAACCTACTTGTGTGCTTATAAAAAGAACAACAGTCAGGTGTGTGATACTGAAAAAGCTGAGGAAGGGTGTTCATAAGTTCATACCAAAGACAACTAGGAAGAGACAACAGGTACATGTGTAATGATGGCCCATGCAGGACATTGCCGGGAAGCAGTCAAGCAATAGCCATCCTTGCTACACTTGGTTCTCAGACTTCCATGCTTCAGACCTATGAAAACAAATTCCTATTGTTTAAGCCATGTAGTCTATGGAACTGTGCTACCAATTGATGTGTTCATCTGTGAGGAGTGCTAGGGTGAAATAATCCTCACAGGGCTCTATAGGAGTTAGTGGTACAGAGATTAACAGTTAGGAAAATAGACTTGAAGGTATTTCTTTCCAGAAAGTAGTTCATTATAACTCCATAAATCTAAGTTTGATGCTTCATTTTTTTATGCTTTACTCAAAGAAACAATGTGATAGTTCTTTGGATAAAAGCATTCATCTCAGAGTTCATATAAGATTGTTAGTACATTTTACTAAACCATTTTTTTTTTTTTACCATTTTCTAATCTTGGAGACCCAGTAAATAAAATAATGTCAATAATGACAGTGAGTCAATGACTCATAAGTTGTTTTTAATTGCTGAATTTTAACCTCATGTTTAAATCTTGTGAGAAAGTTCATCACTTTAAAGTTAATTGGATTAATTTGGAACAGTGACATAATAAAGATATACCTGTAACTATATTTCATTTTTCTGTATAAGGAAGCTATGTGGTCCAGAAAATGACCTAGAAATTTCTTTCTAGTTCAGACTTACAGAACTCTGTGACTTTTGGAAAGTCATTTTAACCCTTTAAAGCTTCAATCTTTTATTTACGTCAAAGATTTTGGAGGTTGAATAGAGAGACTCCTGTGCATGCAGCTTCCATGAAACACTAGGAATCAATCTTGGCCTTTCTCCTAGGATGGTTTTAGATAGTTCCCAGTATGTTGTCACTGGTGATATGTGGCTTAATTGTTCTTCTGGGAGGGTCTCTTTCATTATTAAGTCACTGTGTGTTGTAATCTTTTTTATAAACAATCTCTATGAAAGATGCAGGTATCTGCAGTTCTGTGAGACAAAAATACTTTCAGCTCTGGGTGCCATCTAGGTTTGAAGGTAAGTAGGGCAGACATGGAAAGAAATGGAAAATCCATGAAGTCTCTGCTTCCTGTTCCCTTATGCAGTCAAGATAATTAAAATAGAAGAATTAATGAGCACTCTCCAAATAATTCTATCTCTTGTACTGACATAATAAAGTATTGCCTGGAAAGTAGTTAGACAAGCCGAGTGTAGGACATTCCTGTCCATGTACTATACAAATCAACATTTGAAGGATGCAATGTTATTTTAATCTTTTTTTTTTTTTTTCATGACAGGGCATGGGTGATTATGAGCATTGTAGGTGTGTGTTTGATAGCATTTTTTCCTGATGAAGTTTTCTAAGTAAGGAAAGCAATATTTTGGGACACTGGGCAACAGTAATGATGATGGTTCGATAATGAGATAATCTAGTCTATTTTATGGTCTATAAAAGATGAAAATCATTTAATCACACTGAAATGATGAGGGTGGTGCATGGCCTGGAGGCAGGTCTCTGTTTTCTCTCTACAAATGGATTTTTACTCATCTGGGAGTTTCTAGCCTTGCTTTCACATCCGAATACCCATTCCAATTTCTGAAGTGCTTCGTGAAATTACTGCGATTACTTTTTTCTGTTAGCTGTTATAATTCAGAAGGATCCACCTAAAAATTATCATAAAACTTCTTTTGCTTTCTTGTTTTTCTCTGTATGACGCAAAGAAACACTTCTATGTGTCAATTTAACCATAGAGGGATATTTTTGAAACAATGACCCTTGGGAGCTTGGTTTCAAAGATAGGATTGTAGCCAACACACACACACATACTTTTCCCTGTTTCAAAAGTACCTTTGGGAAATATTACTGTAAATCAGTGCCTTTTATCATATAGCATTATGACACCCAAGTCAGTAAACTTCTCAATAGAGTCTCATATGTATTTCTTTTAAAAATACTGTATAAACTTATTGATGAAGTACTGACTCTTAGGAAAGCAATCCATTAGCAAATATTAATTACTAAGCTTTTTATTTGATTATACATTGAACTCAAGCCCCATACAAAGTCGATCATGTTTTGTTACATTTCTATAAATAAATAAAAAATATAGTTATTAAAGGTGAAAACCTGAAACACATTTCTCTGATATGTTGAAAATGATAACTAAGTATTTTCTAAGTGAAGTTCCTGAAGATAAACTGAATTTCTTTGGACTTCCTTCACATTTGTATATTTTATTCAGATCATACAGTTTTCTTTAAAAGGATGCACAATTGAAGACTTTTTAAATGTACTTTGGCTGGGTCTAACAGCATCATCACTAGGTTTTTGAACTTTATATCTCATTGTTGCATATAGAGTTTTATCTTTAGTGACCTCTACCCTGGTTTCTCTATTCATGGATAAGTAGTGTGTGACAAGAAGAAAGGGAGTAGGATCTTTGTAAATATTGCAAATGGGGTGGCCTGTGATTTATTTGGAGTGAGAGAATGGGCTTTGTTCCTCAGGCACCATCACTGGTGACACTCTGGCCAAATACTAACAAGGATACTTGCTTTAGTTCTGAAATCCGGCTGGGCCACTCCCCTCTGTCTGTTCCTTTATCAGCTCCTGGACAAGGATTGAAGGGTTATGTTGAGTAACACATTCACTATCTCGGGCTTTACTCCTCATTACGAAAAAAGAAAACCACCTTCTGTCATAATGTGATTCCTGATTAGAGTTAATGCAGTCTCTAACATCTCCCAGATGTTTTAAAGTCACTCATGGTCCTTGCAGAGTTTATAAACATGATTTGTCTGCTGGTTTATTCTTTTTGTAGCAAACATTATCTTCGTGCTTGAAGAAAAATAAAACCTAAATCATAGACTCAATGACTTACTTAACTAATTTACAGTATGTTTAGAAACCATGTTGAAATGCAGTTTGTGATCAGTGGTACATTCTCAGAAGGAACACGTTTGCACACCCTAACAGAAATGGGATCGTGCCAAACGACCAGATGTCTCTTCTTAATGGTGGACTGTCTTTTAAAACTGTGCCTCAACTTTAGCTTTTTATAACAACAAAATATTTTGCAATGTAAAATTGGAACAAATATTAGCTGGCCAGTTTAATTCTTAGAATTGTTGCCTTATCATATTTTTAAGAGCACTTAATCTGATTATTCTTCATTTGTTTTATCTCATTTCTGTCTGTTTATGATTTAAAAAAAAAACTGGTACAGCTTCTTTCCCTTTCAACTGTGTGCACTTGGCACAAGTTCTCAAAATAAGACACATATACATGATAAGTGTAACTCAGATTTAGATTCTGGGGCTTATAAATCCTCTGATTTCTCAAGTTTATACATAAGGGAATAAAAAAAATGAAGATGAAAACTTCAAAGAAGTAGGTATTTTATTTGGAGAAAGTGGGAGTTCTCTGAGTTTATTTAAGGAATAGTAGGATCTTGAACTTGAATTTGAGTTAAATATTTTTACAAGAATTATGGTTATTAGTTTTTCTGGGTTTATAGTTTATAAAGCAAGATTAATCTATTGTGCTACTTTAACCTCTATAATTACCCTGTTTTGAAGGTAAAATAGATGTTGATAGTTTATAAAGCAACATGAATCTATTGTGCTATTTTAACCTCTATAATTACTCTGTTTTGAAGGTAAAATAGATGTTGATCTTCTCCCTGAACTTAATAGGGGAAAAGCGGTGGGTGATGGAGCCATGACACTTTCTCAGCCTTCTCATGCCATGCTGCTGCTGCTTGGAACCCTCCATCCTGGAGGTTTTGCTTTTCTTTCGTCCTGCTCTCCCTGAGTGGCACTCACTGTCGGTCCTTTGGGGCACAGGAGATGTCATTATTAGAAGATACTTCAAAAGAAGTAGTTGAAATGGAGCCTTCTGTCACTTGGCTCTGCAACAAGAAAAACACCAGATGTGATGCTTATCCAGGCTGGTGAACACAATGATGAGATTGGTAGGCTTGAGGGCAGTGCTTGGGAAGCTTTGGAAGCAGTGGGAGCTTCTGCACAGAGTTCTGACCATGCTAGGTGTGCACATGCAGCTTCATCCATGAGCTCTCACCAGGTGCCTGCAGGATGTCTCAGAAAACCCGCATTGGATTTTCACTGTCTGAATATGTATGCCAGCTGAGCACCCAACTTAGTCATTTCACTTAGACTGATGGTCATGTGTGTGTGTGTGTATCCTCCAGCTGAATCAAGTGTGGTTGAAATAAAAAATAATCTATCCAAGACAGTAATATTTTCATTTTTTTATATTTAGAATGTTTAATGGCAAGAATATTTATGTAACTTCTGTGAAGATCCATATGTTATGTCTATTGAAAATATTTTATGCCAATGTCATATATGTTCTAATTTTAAGTAGTTTTTCTGAGACAGGCTTTCCCTGTGTAGCCCTAGCTGTCCTGGAACTTGTTCTGAAGACCAGACCAGCCTGGAACTCAGAGGTCTGCTTGCCTCTGCCTCCCAAGTGCTAGGATTAAAGATGTGTGTCACCACTGCCCAGCTATATATTATTTTATTCAAATGAAATAATTGAATACAGCCAATGTATTTTAAAGATCCACTCTTTTAATATGGGCAAAAATTATTTTCATAGTATTTAAAGAAAGGAAGTTCTTTGTGTGTGTGTAGGGGGGGGGGTTGGATATACAGTCCAAAATCATGCATTGGTAGTTATTTTTACTTGAATATAGGCATGATCTATAAAAGTTTGTGCACTATTTAATAAAACACATCTTGACACATATAGTATGAATGCAGGCATATATATGCACTACCAATCAATTAAGGAAAAAATTGGCTAATGTTTACACATATTTCTAAGACATCTCTTTCCATTCACATCTTGATTCTTTCTGTCAGCTTTCACTTTGGCTGAAACACCAATCAACACTAGAATAGAAAATGTTGATCTCTAGAAATAAAAATTGCTACCAATGGTGTGTGTGTGTGTGTGTGTGTCTGTCTGTCTGTCTTTCTGTCTGTCTATCTGTCTGTCTGTGTGTCTGTGAACATTGATCTTTGTTTCAAGATGCATGCTTTCTAGTAAAACTCCTGTTAGATGAGGTAAGTGTTCTAATTTAGACCACCATCACCAGCCTTTTAAATGTTAGCTATCCACCACGATTAGAGCTATTTAACTGCATTATCTGTGATTAACAGTCACTTTACTGTGTAAGAAAAAAATTTAGATGCTTTCAATGATCCATTGCATTCAGCAATAAAAAAAAAAAAATCAGGCTTACCAAAGAAAACCTGATTTTAAAGGGAAGGCTACTAAATAGCTTTGTGAATTTTATCATTGGGATTTCATTTAGACACTGTATTTCAGAATCATTTCCACTAATATTTCTTGTAATGATTTCTTGAAGTCATTTTCCATGACTACTGCAGCATGATATAATGATATGTACATTAGGAGAGGCATAGAATATATGAGAAGTTGTTCATGAAGTTCTTTCTGAATTGGGGATTACCATGTTACATAAATAAAGCAGTTGATATTGATCTAATGTTTATGTCCCTTTCTATACAAATAAGATATGCTTAAGATAGTATGACATAGAGATGGAGAAATAACGAGGAATACATCCCTGAAAATATTTATCCATTTACAAAACACTGAGTACCTGCTGTTTGCAATGCATTGGTTTTGTATCTAGAGTCTGATATGCCACAAAGTGTAATAAAATCAGTGAATGTTTTCATAGAACATTATTTAATTGTGATAATAATAATGATCTTGAAGGGCAAAACAGTAACTGAAATATATAGTAATTTCTGGATGTTGGCAAGGAAAATTATACAAAGTGAAACACTTGACTTCCAGAAATTTCCTAAGAATGACCCCTATAGAACACTCTAATCCACTGCTGAGATTTGCCAGAACTGTAAAGTTTGTAAATTAGTCAGGCACTGTAACTAATCACCAACATTATGTAAAGGCCTTGCTTTGTTTTAAGATTGTGCCTAATGAGAAACATGATTTTCTCATGGACTTTACTGAATTTAGTTATACAAACTAGACTTATATTTAAACAAAAAAATGTACATCTTATACATGAGTCATTCTTTAACACATTAAGCTTCTTTGTTATAACTTTGGAACCCTGGTCTTGCACATATGCATTCTGTAGAAAGAGACCTTGGGAAAATGAGAGCTATATTCCTGGAAAGTACGAAACTGGTGAGTGTCAGATACCCATGTTCAGAAACAGGGAGTTTATCTGTGCCCAAGTTAATAGATTTGACATAGACTGTTCAGTGTACTATCTGCCCAAATCCTAGGAGAGCACATATTTATAGACCCCATGTTATAAAAATGATGTACTCTAAAGTTCAAATTTTTAGGCAAGCAGTTCACCCATCCTAAAATTAGAAACAAATTAACCATCCAAGCAAGTTAGATGCACATTAAAAAAAAAAAAAAAAAAAAAAAAAAGCTTGTCATGATGGTTAACCATCCACTGCATCCAATAGAAATATACTTGTTTAGATCCAAACTCCCAGATATTTAAAAGATTAGTCTCACTGAAGTTGTTACTTAGCCCCCAACCTTGTTCATTTTTTGTTGTTGTTGTTGTTGTTAAGTTTGGATCTATCTTGTAACTATCATCTATCTCTCTATCATCTATCTCTCATCTATCAGTCATCTGTCTGTCTGTACTGATGTTTGTCCCTCATCAATCTATCATTTAGAAATAAGAACAAAGCATTAAGGAATGCTAATTTTATATATTCTGTTCATGTTTCTTGAAAATATGTAAATATGAACTTGTGAAGAAATTCATGAGTTACCATGACATTTTTAATGTTTCCCTACTCATGAGGTTTGAGACATAATATTCATGCTTACTAATGCTATCAGAGCAGCATGAGTCTGAAAGATTTTTTTGTCTATATCATTGGATGGTATAACAGAAGAGAAGTTGATAAGAGAAAATTGCCCTCTGACTCAGCAGGATTATAATGTATTTGTTTCCCTAACCATTACCTTCTTATCACATTATGAATGGAGGCACCACTTAGCACACCAAGCAAGAGTGTGCCTGGCATGCTGCACCTCCATCTAGCTAATGCCCCTATTGCAAGATGTAAATAGATTAAGAAAAATTCAATATTTTCTCCCCTCTCCCACCAGAGCAGCCCACATTAGTTGTTTCCTGCAATATAATTGCATTCCATGCAGGGATGTGATCCACAGTTAATGGCAGTCACACTCAACTGTCACTTTGCTTTTAGCCTTGGTCACTCAGGGTAATTTACATATTTAACACTGTGACAAAAACTAGATTTGTCAAACCACTTGTAGAGGTTGCCATGATAACCTCTGCTAGAAAAACAGCTGCTTAGGCTTGTGAGTGTGGGTTTCTTTCTCCATTTTCTTTTGCTCCCAGAGGGACACACTTGACAAAAAATAAATCATATGTAACACATAATTTATGTATGGTAGATTTATTAATTTATCATAGAATACTGTGTCCTTAAAATACTAACTACATTATTAGATCAACACCTCTGAGAAATGCCTTTATTACTTAAAAATGTTAAGCTTTAATTTTTACTTTTTAAAAATCAAATAAAAATTAATTTAATTAATAGTACAAAATAACATGTCTGTCTCCATTACCCGAGAATAAAAAAATTGAAAACTTAACTATCACAGTCCTTACAGAAACAAATATCAATTCAGGTAAAACATATTTAATGTGTAATGACATGTGAGAGGTGGTAAAACTTTGGGATATTGATGTGTATAAAACAATTATCACTTAAGCACACTGGTGGGGGAAAGGTTTGACTTACGTACATTGTTTTGTAAGCATGAAATTTGAAGTTCTCAGCTCTATTTGCATATGAACTTCCCAGAACATGAGCTGCCTTTTTCGTACAATACATTGTTCTGAGAAAGGGAATTAAACAAGCACTAACTATGAAGGAGAATGTCTTCTTGTTACTTGGTTGAAAAGATTTTGTCAATAATCCTAATTTCCTGACTGCGGTCTTCCCTTTTATACCTTCATCTGTGTTTCTTTTTACATAGTTTTCATTGACTTGCTTCTCGAGTTCCAACTTGGATCTTTCATTAGTCAGTCCACAGACACTAACAAAGAAAGCTCAGATTCCTAGAGGCAGTGTGAGAACCCTTCCTGTTCTAGCCTGTGCCTCCTACTCCAAATTCCCTTCTCATGATAATCAAGCCAGTTGTCCAATACCCGTACAGAGCTTCCTCCCTCATCTAATAAGCTGTCTTCATTTTTCCTTCACTTTCCTGCCAACACAATAGGATCTTCATAAGCAACTTTCTTTGCGTCTCCTTATACACGTGGCCCATCATGCTTTTCCTCTACCCTCAGATGCAGAAGTCTAGCTTGTTGCATGGCCGTTGGGTCGGATTTCTGATTTTTACTGATTTCCCCCTTGTGTGGTTCTCAATTTCTGTTTTCCTCCATCACATAAGAGGAAATACTTCAAGGAGCGTTCGTCTAGTGTGTTGGTGTATCTGAGAACTAATTCAGTTCTTCCATGAAGTGGAATAGAAGCTCTTCAGGTTTCTTCTGAGTGGAAAGAGTAATTTAAATATTAGAAGAAGTCCTCTATTACATAGACGAAGATTGTTGTTTGGTAGTGAAACTTTATGAATTTTTATAACTGTCTTGACCTCTTCCCCAGTGCGTATTTTAACTATGATGAGTAGTTAATACTTATGAGTAGTATATTAGTGCTATACTCCTTAATATCCAAACCTTAAAAAAAGAGAGAACTTTAATTTTCCTTAAAAGCTCAGGAGAGGCAGTCTGGTATATCTAAAATACTATAAAAGCATTATGTAAAAAGGTAGTTTTGATCCAAAGATTAACAAAAATTTAATGTCTTCTCTCCTTAGACAACATGTACACCCCCCCCACCGACCCACACACACACAGACACACAGAGAAAGAAATACACACAGAGATGCACAGACACACACTGACACATATACACACATACACAGAGGCAGACAGACACACACACACAGAGAGAGAGAGAGAGAGAGAACACACACACACACACACAGAGAAAGAGAGAGAGAGAGAGAGAGAGAGAGAGAGAGAGAGGCCTAACCTCTTTATGGTGCTTGGGTTTGACTCCTGCTAATTTGACAAGGCCAGCAGTGCCTCTATTTGCCTTGCAATTATCAAAGGTTGTAGGGCGTTTCTCTTGGATAAATCACAAAATCATTAACTCTGCTATCACTGAAAGTGCTTTCCAGCTTTTCTTTCTTTCTTTCTGAATCAATATCCCCTGGGTATCAGTGTCCTTTTCTATTGATCACAAATTATGAAATCACTTCAGCCCTTTCTCAGGGCATGGCTAATGGGGACCTGAAGGAGAAACTGATTGTCTCTGACAACTCAACCACTTACATGTCTGTGTAAACATACTGGTCCACCCAGTAAGAGGAGGGAAAAACTGGGTTAGGAGAAGGTTGAGGCAAATTTTAGATAATGCTACTGAGCAAATTTCATCATATTTCTCTTTTGTTAATATTCTTTATGACCAAAGTATCTCCCTTGTAAAGAGTCTGAGAAAGTCTAAGGTACATATCTCCAATCTGTATGGCAACAGTGAATGTTTGATTTCATTATAGCACATCCTACATACAGTAACAAATTAAAGGTAATTATTATAGAAGAAAATCTTTAAAGTTATATTAAATATTTTCATATATGTATATGTATACAACATGAAGTAGAATGAAAACCAGCAATCATAGGTTTATTTTATTTTAATCTTATATTAACCATGATGACACACAATATACAGCAATTCAAGAGATTTGCATGAAAGAATAAAGGATGGAAGGAAGGGAAGAGAGTATTAAATAGAACTAGTGGTTTCCAGAGCTATAGTCATTCACATTTTATGGCTGTGCTCAGTGTTGCTTGCCCTCTAGTGGTCTAGTTTAATGGACTTTAATCCTAGCTTCTGTAAAACAACTATTTCCTTGATAATAGTAAAATATTTATAGTAAATCATTAATAAAAGGACAGGAAGAGTATCTTACTTTTAATAAATACATATCTAATAAAATCTTACAAAGTGAAATCTATCAAGGAAGATTTTGGAAACCAATGTAAGTGACTCTTAGCCTTAGTAAAGTATTTCATATGGCATTGAGATTTTAAGCTTAACATTACTGTATTTTATGATCATTTCCACTCTCTCTTTTCAATAAAATATAGACAGAAGTTTAAACTTTTTTCTTCTATTAGTCAAGTATTTCACTGGTGGAAAAACAAAATCTCCTTCAAAATATCATAATGTGTAAAAATATAGACAAGCTTGCCCTTCATTTAAAATGATATAATTACTTACATACCTAACAACTTAAACACAAGTGCCACTGGTTAAAATTAATTTTATTTTCTACTATTCATATTATTCATGTTTGGTTATTATCAAATGGTCATTTTTATTTAGGTAACCTGTTATCTTAGCATACAGTATGATCTAATGGAAATTATATTAAATGAGCAAACATAAAGCAAATATTTCCAGAAGTGTTCTCAACTCTCTAATTATATACTAATTATCTTTCGTCTATATAGTCCTAACTACTTTTTAATTGAATTGATAATGGGGTGCTTAAATTTTAAATAATATCTCAAGCAGCAGTGCTTCCATTATTTAAGTTATCTGACACCCAAATTGACTGGGTGTCAGTCTTGATATATTTTTAATTAAGTCTCCTTCTCATTTGTTTTATGCCAGCATGTGCCTTCCTTGCTTTGTTTTAGCTTAGAGCACATATAGTAAAAGTAAAGATAGGATTTTGTTTTCTAACTCTAAAAGAGAACCTGGAATTTAGGAGCTGAAGGTGAATTGTGTACAGAGGAGCATAGATTATAGACTGACAGTAAGAAATCAGTCTATGAATGAGCGAACTTATAATAAAACTTCATTCAGTCCTGAGTTGGGCTTATTTTACTAAATGGTGCTAAATATAACAGCAATAACTACGTTGAAAAATAAGAGTAGACAGTACTCTGGCTATTTAGAGTCATCATTGATACAGCTGTATTAATGAACAGGGAACTTGACCAAGTATTCTTTTTTGGCTGTGCTGGGGATCTCAACCCATCTTTCTCTTGTCATTTTACATAACTGCTTTAACTCTTAGAAGGATCCATGTCCCGTAAATATCTAAACTTTCTGTTCTTTCATTCATAGTATATTCTTAGCTTATCTGATAGAAAAACACAAGTAGTGTGCCTTCAGTTCTTTGAGATGTATTTGAAATCTTTGGAAATTTAGAATTATGCGGCCAATTGTTTCTACAACAGTTTTAAATTTAAAGAAAAGATTGTGTTTTCAACTCTAGAATATTAACCACTAGTCATCCTTTGACTTCTAAAGGGAAATAAAATGACTCAGCTACAAAGGTATTTGGGACAGCATGTTTAAAAGTCTTTAGGCAATATTAATCTCCAAGTGGCAAAACATAAAAGCCCTTCCAAGTTTATTTGAGGAGTCATCATATTTTTTTTTTCTGGAAATGTCTCAAGACATGCTGATTTGTTCTATCTTTTGGGGGAACAAATCAGTCATTAAAATAAATAGTAGTTTCAAATGGAGAGACAGAAAACAGTTCTGAAGAAGAGAGGAAAACTGTAAGTCACCAAAAAAAAAAAAAAAAGTTTGCACAATTTCATTTGTAGTTGTTTCACAATTTTAAGTGTTGTGTTGTGCCTCCCCCTCAACCAGAACAGAGAGTACCTATGTTAGCAAATACTACTAACTCAATGAATGTTTGCATGAGGACAGACTATACAGGTAGGACAAAATTTGGTGAGAGGTTTCAGTTTTGTCATCTGGTACACATAGAAAGCTGTCAACATTTAATGAAGACAATTCGAATAAGTATAATGGCACTGTCAGTCATCTTCATGTATAGAACACCTATCTTGGGAACTATTTATACATAGTGCTTCATAACCCCATAGTATAAGAGGGAATAGAGAACATACATCATGTAATGACTTCTAAGACTAGTTAATCTAGTGAATGTTGGAGCTGACATGCATATATTAACTGCAGTGTGTTGAGTTCAGAACCTTTAGTATCCTCAAATTACATTATACCACATAAACAAAATTATATATAGTGCATATGATCTGGAACCCAAAAGTCTGCCACAAAAATTTTAAAGTATTCTATGAAGGTACCAGGAATGTCAAAGAAAAAGTGAGATTGGGTAGTCTAGAAAAGATACATTAAGGCTCAGCTTTTGACTTAATTGAGTGGTTCACATTGATCTAGGTGAGAGGAGTTCCCTCTATCAGTTATAGCTGATGGCAGCATTTTAGACATGAAGATATAGAAATTATAATACCATTGAGCACAATATGGGTGATATAGTTTCAGAGAAGATGATTCGTCTGAATTTTAATGGTCTTGAGTTAGAAATGATGTCAGCATATCAGAATTGCATAACTGTATTAGGAAGGAAGAAAAGGGTATAGATAGTGACTTGGTGTCCTCAGCATCAATGCGATAGCTAACACAAAAGAGAATATGAGATTTCTAAGGCAAAGGATAAAGTAGGAACAGCTGAGACTATGGGAGATTTCAATGTTACAAGTATATGGGGAATAAAATTAAGGAAAAGAGTCTTTGAAAAAGGCAACAAAAGTGTTGTCAGTCTTACAGAGAAGGTTTATTTTAAATGATAATAGCCCACCTTGTTGATCAAGACCAAATGGAAAGAGAATCAGGAAGGGTAAGTGGTAGTTAAGCCATTCCAAGAAAGAAACAGCAAGACATTCCACAGTTTCCAACCATTGGTATCTCTCTTAGTTGCCTACTGTTCATCATCAACTTATTCTTTTTCTTAGTGTGTTTAAATAGATAGTAACTTTTATTTATATTTGGCAATTACTTCATTAGAAGTTAAAGTGATTACTCTATAGTCTTTTTAAACCAAATCTTAGAGTCACTGAAGTAAAATCTTGAAAACTGGAAAAGGAAAGACATTAAGTTTTCAAATAGTGACAGAGTTCTAACTCTTAAACTCACAATAAAATGGCAGTAATTTTCAGTAGCTTAGGATGCAACAAACAAGTGTGATTTCATATATATTATATATTGTTCATATCACTTGTTTACTGTGTTATAGTTTTTAATACACTTACCTTCCATTACATAACACAGTACTAAGAGAAAATTAGATGCATTTTTAAAAATTTTCATTCTCTTATATGGAAGAAAGCATTTTATATTTTTAATACAGTTTAACTTTTTAACAACTCCAGGTTAAGTTTTGCTGTTTGGTTTGTTCTCTAGACTTTACATCTGTGTAGTGCAAATTCATAGTCATTTTGCTAGATTTCCTGTCCTTCTTTAGCAATTAACCTTACACACCATGCTGGAAATTTTAAATGTAAGTCATTATGTCATATATTTTTACAACACATTCCATACAAAACAGCCGTTTTAAAACATGCATGTTGCATGGTAATTTCCTACTGAGTTTTATATTTAACTAATTTTCACCTAGGATCAAACAGTGTCAGAAAATGATCATGGGTTGGTGTTTAATTGAAATATCCTGTACTTGGGCATCAATCAACTAGTGCTGTTTATAATAACTATGATTCTGAACCACATAAAACAACATTCTAAATAAAAATTCTGCAGTTTGTGCCAGGGAAGTGCTCAGTCAATGAAAGTAATTGCTATGTAAGTGTAGTGATCTGAGTTTGGTCCCCACCAAATCATGCAAAGATTGGAGGAGAGAATGAAATCCACCTAGTTATTCTCTGACCAATGCATGCATGCTATGGTATGCATATCCAAAATACACATCATGACATACAACAATAATAATTTTTTTAAAAACATACCACATTATTATACTTCACATATTGTCCCAGAGTTGAATATATTGCAATTACCTAGTGATTTTACTTCCAAAATTACTTGTATTTCCTTCATATCCTCTAAGATCTTGTCAGCTTATAAGAAGAAAGCACAGTAGAATCTCTTCACAGTTGAAATTCAGCAGACCTTGATTTATCTGTCCCTGCACTTGTTTAAAAACAGAGGCAAAACAAAAGTGACAGTATTTTTCTTTCTGAAATATTTAGTCATATCTGGTAGGAACTGTGGCATTTGCCATTAAAATAGAGCTAGCAGTCTCACGGATATATGTAAGGTTATATATACATATATTTTTCTGAACTGCAGCCAATGATAAATTCATCATAGATTAAGAACTTTCCAGAACAAAAATCCAATGTCTTCCTGTAACTTAAGTGTGGCAAGTGTTAAGAACTTTGCAAAACAACAGTCAGACCAATTTGCTTTACCCACTTAAAATATCATGCCACCCAATGACTAAACAAAGTGTTTATAAGGCATAAAGTGTAATTAGGAAGTAAATTCCTGAGATATATGGCTAAAGGGTTTGAAAGCACCATTCCTGTAGATGAATCATGGCCTTTGATGAGAGTGGGCTACAACAATGCAGGCTTTGAGAGCCTTGCAAAATCCCAATTAAGTTACTGAAATGTTTCCACAGTTTATTTTTTTAGGCTCCTTTCCATGACTCCTCACTCATAAAGACCTGGCTGTGGAAGGAAATTGGGCAGAGACTTTTGAATCAGCCTCTTGTTTGCCTTGCTCTATTGACCTGGACAAGGGTGGTTATACTTTGGGGGTTGTAAGTTGGTCCATTGCTACTGTTCTTAAATGAAAAATCATTCTCAATAATGAATAATTAAAATCAATTTCTGGTAGTCAGTTGAAGCAGGAAGCACAATTCTGAAGTAAGAAGAATTTGCTGATTTTGCTCTTTGATTACAGTCACATTAGGCATTTTCAGTTGGATATTTCAAAAAAGTATCAGGAATATGTAAGTTGATCTGCCTCAGAGATATAGATTAAGGAAACTAAAGGAAAAGAGGCCTGAGTCCAAGAATTTGAGAGAGAACAAGTCAAAGGGTCACATGAGAGACACTGGAGAAAGGGTAAAATGTTGTTTTTATATTTTAATTATCTTTTGAATAATTATAAAATGTAATGAGTTTATTTAAGATACTCTAGAAGGGAATATTGTACAATTTCATAGTATCATAAACAATATAAAAAAGATCATCCTTAAGATTAAGTTGAGTGAGAGGATGTAGAAAAGTCAACAAAGATTAATATATGTGTATACATATATAAACTTTAATATCTTGTAAAAACCTTACATATTCAGATATATATAACAATTTTTTTTAATGTGAGGCCAGAGGCCATAAATTTGAAAGAGAGTTAGGTGAAGGGGCACATGGCAAGTGCTGGAGAAAGGAAAGGGAAAAATATTTTCAAAACTTATAAGAAGAAAATTAAATATGAACCAGTGAGTATGTTCAACCTGTTTAAATATCATAGAGTAGGTAGATAAATCAAAATATCATATTAGATTTCATTATGTATATATTTTGTGTTTTTACCTGTGAATAAATAACTAATTTAAAAATCACCGACCATTTTTAAAAGTCTTAATTTTATTTTCAGAAAATGGTTCTTTTATCACTCCTTGTTGTAATGTCAGCATTACTTTTGAATCTATCGTTTACCTGTATAACCATGTTTGTAGAGTTGATAATTTTAAAAACTTTGACTTGCCTTCAAAGTTAGATAAAATTAGTACACCCTAATTTTTTGATACCATTATATTGGTTTTATATTGATTTGCAAGAGTGATATTAACTTGTTAGGTTACAAAGAAATGAATCATGTGGTAAATATAGATGGTTGTCACAGGCTTGGGTCATGATGGTTGTCTCATATGGACAACTGGGAATTTGAAAACAGGAAATTAAAGAAATGCTAACAGTGTCTAATTTCATTTTCTATCCTATTTAAAACTGAGTGGTGGATAATATTGTTCAGAGAAAGAGCTGCTTGCAGTAGTAACAGGAGAAAAGCCAAGATTTTCAAAGGCAGGGAAAAATGGAAACTTTTCCAGGGACCAAGAAGAAGGAAGAGCTGTGTTCCTGCCAGGCAATGATTGTTCATTCTTTCATAGACCAAGAAACTGAGACTTCAAGAACAGAAGTCTTGCTTTGTTGTGTAATATAAATGGGCTTACGATAAAATCACACATTGCAAAGCTGTAGGTAATTCTTGTTCAGGACTCTTAGTGCTATTAAGTAGTGGTGATTGATGTAAATGTGAAGTTCCTTTTAGTTTGATGTGGTAACAGTTAGGGACAGTGGTGAAAGGGAAAAAAATGTCATCAGGTCCTATATTTCTTCATATCATGAGGACACTTCTAAAATTTTCAATTGAATGTAGCCTAATTGTAGGTGGAGAGTGGAGCAATTGACATAGTCCAGAGCAGTAAGAATTTGTAGAAGTGGAAAGAAGATGAGATTGAAGTTTTTCTGCTGAGTTGGTCAAATGGTTTGGCATATTTTTCAAGTAAAAGGGTAGAAAAATGATGCAATGTCTTAGGTCATGTTGGTGCTTAATTGTTTCAGCATCGCTTCAAGCATCTAAGTTTGGGGCAGCAATATGACTCAGCAGGTAAGGGCACTTGTTGTCAAGCTTGACTATTGATTCCAAACGTGTGTCCTCTTATCTCCACACACTTATCATGTCCTTGTGTGTATACAACTGAAAGCTTGTGTGTGTGTGTGTGTGTGTGTGTGTGTGTGTGTGTGTCCACATGAACCCACACATAAAATAGAGGCATATGCAAAACTTTTAAAAGTCGCTGAAGTTTTCAACTTGTTTGGCTTCTAGTTGATGATTTTCAGAAGCCTTAAGTACTGATAAATGCCAATCTTTTTATTAGAATAGAAATCCTTGATTTTGATGCATTGAAAAAATTAAGTCAGATGATCATGTCATACCATGAATTAAAGCCAAAGGAATAGAATGTCAACCAATTAATGTTACAACAGAAGCATATGCATTTTCAATAATTACAACTTAGAAGAAATTGGGAGACATTTGACCAAAATATTTTTGCTGAATAAGAAGTTCATATTTGGAAGATATTTAGAAATTAGAAATAAATATGTAATTTGTTACTAAAAAGAGGTGAAATGTCATAAGCCTAGTGAGAAATCAAGACACCATTTAGAAAACTTTAAATAAGCTACATAGGAAAATAATAGTGGGACAGAAATGTTAAAGATTCTGGCAACAGTTATTACCTCTATAGTATTCAAAATGATGCAGGCCAAAATGTCTTATCTGTCCTAAAAGAAAATTATGGCAAAAAACTTGACAAGTGTTATAAAATAAATTTTTTAAGTTGTTTTTTGTTTGTCTGTTTGTTTCGTTTTTGGTTTTGTTTGGTGTTCCTTTTTGCTATTGTTAAAAAACATAATGAAATGGTAGAGCACATATATACTGAGGTCTTTTGAGATGTGGAGTAGAGCCTGTTTTCAGTATTATATATCACCATGTGAATATTCTGATTGAATGGGACCCTAGCCCCCAAAGTTATTATAGATGTCTAAAAATATTTCTGTCAGAATAATTTTTGTTACACTTCCAATAAAGATTTTATTCTGGCTTTTTGTAAGATGATCAGGACTATTCCAAGTAAATTCCAATAAGCAACCCAGATAGGAGAAATCATAATACTCTATTCACTGGAAGTGCATCTGGTTCTTTTATCAAGGCTAGTGAACAGAAAGGATAAAGATACTACCAAGGTATAGGTACAGCATTCCTCTAATAATGGTACTGCACCCTTAGAACAACGAAACAAACTATACATCTCAGTTACATGATTTGTCAACAAAATATTAAGGGAAAATAATTAGTTTATGGTAGCTACTTTTTGATAATTTTTAAATTTAATTTTAAAACAAGCTTGTTTTACATGTCAATCCCATTTTCTTCACCAACCCCGATCCTATCCCCTTTCTGCTCCCCAGGGAGGGTGAGGTCTTCCATGAGGGATCTTCAAAGTCTGTCATAACATTTGGAGCAGGGCCTAGACCCTCCCCCATGCTTATACTGTGTCTATTTTAATTGAGAAATTAAATGTTTCCATTTGTGTGTGTGTGTGTGTGTGTGTGTGTGTGTGTTCTATGGAAGAAATCATTCATCATTGTGGGAATATTTTCAAATGTGGTATCAACTATAGAATTCAAAACTACCTCAAAGCCCAATCCTAAAGGAGGAACTATATAAACAAAGAGCCATTTATTCTTGATCTTGTGGCTGTTCCTAGGGTTTTCTGACTCCCTTTTAGAATATTTGTATAACTAATAGCCTCTTATTCTTAAAAAATTTTTATTTATAAATTATCTTAGCAGTAAATCAATATATAAGTATTAACAAGTTCAAAATAACTTATTAATTCTAGTACATTTCAATAATTATCAACATAGTATTTGTAGGTTGGAAAATTACCTTTGTTCTAAAAATTGAGTAGTTAAGCTAGTTGATGACAAAATGTACAAATAGAAATAGCTAACCTTTTCAAGAAGCACACTTTTTCCAACTTACTTATTTAGTAAAATAATATATAAGTATATCATTTCAAGAATGATTTATTCTTATCACTGACAATTAAAACCCTACTTGTATGAATCATAGTGGAGAGTTTAGTTCTGAGCCATTCACATTCTACCTAAATAGTAATTGGAATGTGTTGGTTACAATTACTTGTCAATATAAAGAAGCATAAATAAAGATTATATGGAAGTTGTAAAATTATATTCTCCTGCGGAGGCTGAGCGATTCTTTTAGACAGCACCAGTTCATACAGACCAGAGTGGTAGCTGCATAACTATAATTATGAAAGAAGACATAATTACATGATCTCTGATTTCAGTATCCTAACTACAGAGAACTTTCTAAGGACCAAGCTGGTAACACTGGTTTTTACCTCTATTTCGAGGCAAAGTCAGGACTCATAACTTCCAGTGTCTGTGATGTCTTGACTCTGATGTAAATTACATTAGTGTGAATAATATTTACTAACACATAAGAAGTAGCATTTTGCTTGGAATTCCTCTGTAAGCTCAAATAGGTAACATTTAAAATAGCCATTAAAGTTCAAAGGCTGGGGCATATAATTTCCCATCATATAGCACATGATTTACAGAAGGGAAATAATATACTATACTTGTTCCTAAACCCAATCAAGGTGCTATCAGAGGGACTGATTATTTTTCTCCTTAAATAACCACTAAGTGAAAATTGTTCCCTAGTACTTCAAAGAAGAATGTACTAAAAAGTATTAGCTAAAAGATCTTTCCACCTGAGTGCATTAATTTTCTATTCATTTCATTAAAGGGAAAGTTTTGATAGGGCTTATAAATTATAGTGTGTCCCTGGCAGACTAATAGCTTGAGGAAGAACATGTAATGGTTCTCCTTAATCAAAATAAGAGCAAGCTGTTGTTTATCCAGCTGAGAAACATCAGATCAGGGCACTCATGTTATTTCTATGCCAAATCAAGAGAAACCCAGAGATCTGGCTGCTTAAGTACTAGAGAAAGTGATGGGGGGTATAGCATGAATGTGACTGAGAACTACATTCAGGGCCACAGCATGGTCTGGTCTTCTACTATGGCACCCTGGCCACCATAAGGAATGGAAAGTACTGGACACTCTCTGTCTTTGTGGGAGTTGCTGTCTAGAACACTAAAAGGGTAAATTAAGACTTTTGGTCTTCTCTAAATACACACACACACACACACACACACAAACACACACACACACACACCCCACATCTCACTAGACTTTAACATATACTCACTTATTCGATTTAGGGCTTATTTCATGTGGTTGTCTTGTGAATGGAGCTAAAGGAGTCCAGACTTCCTAAGTGACTTCAGTGTTCTTCCCTTTAGCTTCTCAAGCTTAATCAATGTCAGTTGAAAAGTGAATCATTATTTGAAAGCTGCGTATTGAATCTTTCTTCATGATCAATTGCATGAAACATGTACAGGAATAAGCTTCCAGGGAATAGCATAACCATTCCTCTACCCTGACCTCTATCTCACATAGGTGAATCTCTGGTTTCCTATAAAACCCAAGTATATTTATGTAGACATGGAAGGGAACTTGAGAACACTCTCTAATAAACATATTGGAACAAGGGATTTCTATGCTCCTTCACAGCCTGTGGAAAATATGTATACAGCAAACACAGCAGTTGAGTGGCTATTGGCCTTCAAAATATTCCTGAATGGAACCATCACCAGGTCCTCAGTTGCCTAATAATATCATGCAAACTTTTTCCTGTCTACACAATGTATTCCTCCTTCCTTGAGCTCTGAAAACTATGATTATTTTTTAAGTTGAAAATAATAGATGGGATGTATCCTGTAATAAAAAAAATGCTTTAGAACTGAATGTCTTAAACTGTGCTCTTGTGTCTGCATCTTACTGGGTTCTTGATAAACTTTTGCTTTACTCCATTTCCATGGTAACAAAGAGGTTTCATTATCCAACGACTCTACCAATGGAGGATGTTATAGCCTTTTGTGTGTTTGTTCCCTAAGCACTGAGAAGTGCATTTGTATTTGTCTAAGGCAACAAATTAGCCACAGCAAAGGAGAGTAAGATGTCAGCATTTGAAGTAATGGTTCTGTGTGTCTTACCCAACCTTTTAACCCTCATGAAATTGTAGGAGTCATTTTATATAAATCAACTCAAAAATATATTTTATAGGCAAAAATCTGAATTCAGGTATAATGTTACATAGAATACCAGAAAGTATATTTTCCATCCCACAAAAAATTTGGAATAAATAAAATAGACTAAAGAAGATATTTTTTAAACAATTCATTTTTTATGAAAATGTGGAAATTGACTGGAAGTTTGAGATAGAGAATCAGTGATGAAAACGATCCTGTAGCTATATCTTAACTGATGGTTGATGACATGCTTCAGTTTGGGGAAGGTACTTATATTCTTTGGTTAGGGTTTCTATTGCTGCGAAGAGACACTTCGACCATGGGCAACTCTTATAAAATAAAACATTTAATCATGATGGAGGCTTATAGTTTCAGTGGTTCAGTTGATTAGCATCATAATGGGGAGTGTGGCAGCATGTGGGTAGACATAATGCCTGAGCTGAGAGCACTACATCTATGCAGGCAACAGAAAGTCAACTAACACACTGGGGGTATCCTGAGCATAGGAAAACTCAAAGCTCTCCCCCACAGTGACATACTTCCTCCAACAAGGCCACATGTTCTAATAGTGCCACACTTCATGAGATTATGGGGGCAATTAAGTTCAAGCTACTACATTCCACTCCCTGGATCTCATAAGCCTGTAACAATTTCATAATGGAAAATATACTTAGATGAATTTTAAAAGCCTCCATAGTCTATAATAGTCTCAACCATGTTTAGAAGTCCCAGTGTTCTAAGTCTCTTTTGAGATTCGTACAACCTCAAAACTGTAATAAACTGTAAAAACAAAATTTAAAAAAAAAATTACAAACTTCCAACATATAATGGTAAAGGATTTACCTTACCATTCCAAATCATAGGAAAGGGAGCATGGTGAAGAAATACTGGACCAAAGCTGGACCAAAACCCATCTTGGCAATCTCTAAATTCTGCATCTTCATGTCTGCCATTAAAATGTTCTTCTGATTGCCAACTCTGTTCAGCTTGGTTGCCTGTAACACACTTCTTTCTCTTGGGCTGGTTCCACTCCATATTGGAAGCTCTCCTTGGCAGGCATCTCATGACTTTGCCCTGTGTAACACTTTGGGTTCTCCACGGCAATCTAAGCTTCAGTTTCACAGCTGCACTCAATGGTCTTTCTACTAGGCCTCCATTCAAGGATGTACTCGACAGATACCTGGTCTCAGTGGTATGCATTAAGCGAGGAGGCAAATTCCACAACTCATTTCTTCCATCCTTAACTCCAAACCCAGAGCCATGTGGCTGAAGCTGCCAAGTTCTGCTGCTTGCTGAGGCTGGAACATGGCCCTCTCATTCAATTACATCACCAGCTTTCTGTCCTTTATTACCTAAGCTTTGGTGTCCTGAAACTTGCTCTGTAGACCAGGCTGGCCTCAAACTCAGATATCAGATAATCTTTGCCTTCCCTGTGCTGGGATTAAAGGTGAGCTCCACCATAACCAGCTCTAAGCTTTTCTTTAATTTCTTTCCACCAGGATCTTGCCCTGAAGTCACCACTCCCTTTATTATGTTTCTTAGTCGGTTTATCTCCTTGAACATGAGTGTTGGCTCCATTTTACTCCCTGATGCTTTTTTTTTTCCTATTCAAAATTTACATTGTGTGATTCACTCTGCTTATCTTGCTCCTTTCATTGTTTGTCTTTATAAGCATGAAGACTAGTAAGCACACAACAGAGTCTATACTAGGCTGTCTTGAGATTTCTTCTGCCAACAGAATTAACCCAAAAATATTCCCTTTAGACTCAAGCAGATTCTTTGGACAAAGATAAAAAAGCAGCCACTTTCTTCATCAAAATGTAGCAAGAACACTCTCTAGGCCACATACTAACATTCTTCTCCTCTGAAACATCCTGATCCCCACAGTTCATCAAATCACATTCAACACCATACCCCTACTTATATGGCCCATTAAGCAGTGCATAAAGCATTCCACTGCTTTCCAAACCCAAACTCCCAAGGCTCATATTACTCCAAACAAAAACATAATCAGGCCTATCACAAAAATATCCCACTACTACAGAGGTACCAATACATGTCTTAGTTAGGGTTTCTATTACTGGGAATAGACACCATGACCATGGCAACTCATGAAGGAAAACTTTTATTGGGGTAACTTCAATTTCCAGAGGTTTAGTTCATAATCTTCACAATGGAGAACATTTGTCCTGCAGGAAAACTTGATCCTGGGGCTAAAAGTGCTACATCTTTCAGGCAATAGGGAGTCAAGTGACACACTGGGTGATATCCTGAGCATAAAAAAACCTCAAAGTCCCCCACCACAATGGACATTTTCTCCAGAAAGTTCCTACGCACTCCGACAAAGCAACATGTCCTAATAGTGCCACTTGCTATGAGATTATTGGGCCAATTACATTCCAACTACAAGAGTGCTTATGGATAAGGAGTATGCTTTTCTTCTTGTGGAGCTTTCCTCACCTGACTAGATGATTTTAGGACACCTGCTCTTAGATTCCATTGCCTATGGCTTACTGGACGTTCTTTTCTCCTGTCACAGTAATTAATACAATGCATTTTGATTTGAAACTTTGTCCATCATTGAGGGAAGTCAGGGCAGGAACTCAAGCAGGAACAGAGGTTGGAATGATGAAGAACGATGCTTACTGGCTTGCTCTTCCTGTCTGGCTCAGCTTGTTTATTTATATAACCCAGAACCACATGCCAAGTGGTTGCACTGCTGACAGTCACCTAGTCCCTTCTGTGTCAATCATTAAATAAATGCCCTCATGGACGTGCCCATAGACCACTATGATAAATGCAATGAATTGAGGGCCCCTCTACCCGGGTGACTCTGATCTGTGTCAAAATGATAAAAAAAAAAAAAAAAACAAACAAACAAGCAAGCAAGCAAACAAACAAAAAACAGAGCTAGCTAGAAAATGAGAAAATAAAGATCATTATGATTCATAGATGCAATTAGTGTAATAATTCACAAAAATTTTTAAACTATCATAATTGTGCAGCATGGTAGATGGTAGGAACTATGAATAATAGTTATTTTCAATCCTCACTCTGTTTCAAGCTAAAGGAGGTAGGTACAGGTATATCAGGTACTTCATATGTTACAAAGTATATGCCATCATCCCCACTTCCTGGATAAGAAAACTGAGCATTTCAGAAGCCTGAGGCCATTTAAACATAAAGCCTGGGTTTAGAATTTGGAGATGGTGACTGTCAACTTATAGCATGATGAGGTAGCACCCGGGTACTGAGCAGAGCATCCAGAGCTATTTAAAGCACTTGTAAATGCATCAAATTGATCATAATCAAATGGACCAAAAAGACTGATACTATAAACATAAATGGCATTTTGTCCTTTCACCTTTTATTGACACTTTAGTTTACTTAATGAACTATAATTGCTAGTAAGTTCCCATTTTAAATAATAGTGAACCAAATGATTGAATAATAAATGAGTAGGGAATTTATTGGTTTTCTCTATGTCTTTTCCACCTAAGTCTTACACTTTCTTCTGTAAATCCTACATCCCTTTACCCTCATAAAAAGACATTGGTGGTCTCCACACAACCATTGCCATGTCTAGTATAGACACAACGAATGACCTATCTTGTCCATGAAATAAACCAAGACAGAGGACCTTTAGATGAGCAGTCTTCTAAAATTCATTAGCAATAAAGTCTTCGAAGAAACCATAGAATAAATTAATTCCTCTTAAATGGCTTGCAGTATGTATTATTATGGATGCATTTTTAAATAAGTAGATATACCAATTGTGTGGCAGTTACACACCAGGTTGTCATTTAGTGTCATATTAATATTCCTTGGTCAAATTAGGATTTTCTTATATATACAAAAAGCTTATATGTATTTGAAAATCTATAATGGGCAAAAAGTGATTTCCTGAACCTGAGTCTTAGGCTCACTAAGCATAAGTTTTACTGTTCATTCTTCTTTTAATGGTATACTTTCAATGTTTTAAATTAAGGCTTATTAGTTTAAAAAAAAGATGCCTAAAATGATTTCTCCCTGTATATTTTTGAGATATGTGACAATAAAAGTTTAAGTTGAGTCATTTTTAAATATATACTCAATACGTTTATTTCTTATTACCAGACCCTAACATTTACCTCTATTGACCAATTGTGGGTATTAACTACTTTAAAGAGGGAATATTTATTTCATTTGATTTTAAATTCTAGCTTCTAAGGCCCAGTAATCGTCTACTTTTTTGTGAAAGTTAAGTTGCATAGTAAACAGTATGCCTTGGGAATCAGCGCCAAATGATGAGTGACAATACATGAGAAATAGCTTACATCTAGCATGGCTAATACTATTTCTCTCCAGTGTGATCTCTGATCTCATCAGATTTTCAATTTACCACTGTGGAAGCTTCGTCATTAAACACAATTACCTAACTAGTACTAAATAAGATAATGTATGTAAAATTCTTTGAATATGTAGTTTTATTGCTATTTATATTAATTTTATGTTTTTGAACTATTTCTAATTTTTCTGTAAAAATATGTTATTCAAAACCGAATCTATTGGTTGACATAGATTAACGCAAAATATGTTAGGATACAAATGTGCTTCCAGAGGTAGGCCAGTTTGGGAATCCTCTCCACTATTGCTAAGAGTCTTAGCTGGGTCCTCCTTGTGGATTCTTGGGAGTTACCCTAGCATCCAGGTTTCTCCATAAGTTCAGAGTGGTTCCCAATATTAAGATATATCTTTCATTGCTCTTCCACTGCATCCCTCCCTACCTTGGATATCTCCTTCCCTCCTGTTCTCATCTCCCTTCCCTTCCCCATTACCACCCCCTCTTCCAGTTTACCCTGTAATTTCATCTAATTTCACTTCTCATTGTTGCAACCTATTGTGCCAGACTATGTTGACTCCTCATGGGAACCCTTACCCATGAGGAAGAGTTCTTTATAAAAGCATGCGTGAGTTTGCTCCAGTAAAATGGGGGCTTATCAGTGACTACACAAATGCATAAAATATTTCTTCCACTTCCATCAACCACTGCCTGCATCTATGTCCTCAAGTAGGGGTGGGGTAACTGAGAGTCCTCCCTTCTTCTATACAGGTTGCTAATAGGTCTGATCCTATAGGAATCTTGTGCAAATCATCAAAACTTCTTCAAGTTGTAGAGTCAACAGCCATGCGACACCCAGAAATCAGTGTTTTGTGTCTCTACAGCTTGTACTTCCAGAGTCTCTAGATTATTCTCCCAGCCTTTTCCAGGATGTTTCCTGAACCTTGGAGAGGGTAACATTCATAGCTCATTTATATCCTGGGGCATTTGGCACCTTGAGCAGTGAGGAATCTCTGTATCATCATTGACAACAGTAGAAAGAAGCTTCCCTGACCAAAGCTAACTGCAGATAATTCTTGTGTATAAGTGTCATTATTTAGAATGAAAATTGACAGTCACATTTATTGTTTTTGCCAAGGGAACATGATATGCCTATCAAAATCTGTATTTTATCCCATGTCTCATGTACTCAGATTGTTTTGAATTTCAAATGAGATCACATATAAGGAATTAGTGTAATATTATGACATCAAGAAAATATGGATTATTATTATACATATCTTAATTCTAAAAAGAAACTTCATCATTTTCTTAAGTAATAACAACAATACCTGAAGGGATAGTGCTTAATTTAGTCTTGAAAGCTTCTCTCTGGCTATAAAGGGACTAATTTTGTCAATTACAGGACAATCTTTCTAGAACAACAGGACCTGACCTTTCCATTCAGGATAATTTATCTGTCTTAGAATGATAAAGTTAAGGATAATAAGAAGAACACTGCACTGATGTTGGTCTTTCCCTTTTTTTATTTAAATTTGAAACAAAGTTGTTTTACATGTCAATCCCAGTTCCTTCACCTTCCTATTATCCCATATTACTCACACCAAACCCCAGCCGATCCAATTTCTGCTCCCTAGGGAGGGTGAGGCCTTCCAGGGGAAGTCTTCAAAGTCTGTCATATCATTTGGGGCAAGGCCTAGACCCTCCTCCATGTGTCTAGGCTGAGAAAGTATCCCTCTGTGTGGAATGGGCTCACAAGGTCCATTTGTACACTAGGGATAAATACTGATTCACCAACAGAGGCCCGATAGACTGTCCAGTCCTCCTAACTGACACCCACATTCTGGGTTGATCCTATACTGGTTTTCCCAGCTATTGGACTGGGGTGCATGAGCTCCCCCTTGTTCAGGTCAGCTGATTCTGTGGGTTTCTCCAGCCTGTTCTTGGCCCCTTTGCTCATCACTCCTCCGTCTTTGCAACTGCACTCCCGGCTAGTGTTTAGCTGTGGGTGTCTGCTTCTGCTTCCATCAGCTACTGAATGAAGGCTCTAGGATGGCATTTAAGGTAGTCATCAATCTCATTATAAGGGAAGGGCATTTAAGTAGCCTGTCCACTATTGCTTAGATTGTTATTTGGGGTTATCCTTGTAGATCTCTGGGCATTTCCCTAGTGCCAGATTTCTTTTTAAACATATAATGGCTCCTCTATTATGGTATCTCTTTTCTTGCTCTCCACCCTTCTTTCCCTGTCTCAGTCTTCCTGCTCCCTCATGCCCACCTTTCCCTTCCTCTTCCTAACACCTTCTCCTCTCCCCCAGTGCACTCAATTTTCTCAGGAGATCTTGTTTTAATTTCAGCTCAGTATCTGTACCTGAATCTATTGCTATTTCAGCCAGCATTTGTGACTCCACAATTACTGGCCTACTTCTCTGTCACTGACTAGCTGCTCAGGGCACAGCCTGGTGGGAATTATGTTCCTGAAGGCACAGACTCTGTTGCTGCTGCTAAATGTATCTTTAATAAAATTTCCCTCATTCTATTTATGAATTAGACTCAAGATTCGAAGGCTGGAGTGGAAACCTCATAGCTCCAAGAGGCTGGGCAATAACTAGCTAATCTAGACTCCTTGGCTGGGCATCCACTCCACCAAACCAGAAAGAGCTGTTTGACTCCAAAACTATCCCTACCACTTCCTGTGTCTTTCCATCTCTCCATGGTGCCCTCTGATGCTCTATGGTTACTTTCTGTAAACTAGTTGCTAATTTAACTTCCGGACCCAAGGTTAATTTTATTTAATCAATGCAAATGCAAACTCTGGATTCACAGTGGGACCAAAGATTCACCCATCCACACAGTAGAGACTCTTCCCTAGGAAAATCAGAATACCCTATTATTGAAGCAACTCCTCCCAGGGTGGGGATATGTGATAATCTTCAGTGGACTCTGGTTAATAAACTGAGCATTATGTAGAAACAGAAAATTAATGTACATCAGAAATGAAATAAGAGAACTCCAAATGGATATGAGAGACTAGGGGAAATAATATACACTCTTTCCAACTTAATAACTAGCTATTTTTCCACTAAAAATAATTAGAAATGCCTGTACGATTTATATGTATAAGTGCATATAAATATTACTTTGACTCCACTTGGAGAAGCATCCGGTATAAAACTGATTTTGAAATGGTTTATATGTCTTAGCTATACATATTAACATAAAAGAGGTAAGTTTATTATGACATGACATTTTCTCCAGATAACTTTCTCCAAATAATTTTTTGATTTTTTTTTAAATTTTATTTTACATTTTTTTTCTCATTTTACATACCGATCCCAGTTCCCTTTCCCTCCCTTCTTCCCATGTCCCCCACCCTGTTGTCCCCCTCCTCTGCCCCATTCTCCACCAACACCCCAGGGAAGGGGAGGCCTTCCAGAAGGATCATCAAAATCTGTCAAGTCATTTGGGGGTATGTCTCTAGGCTAAGGGAATATCCCTCCATGGGGAATGTGCTCGCAAAGTCTGTTTGTGCGCCAGGGACAGATCCTGGTTCCACTGTCAGAGTGTCCAAATAATTTTAAGGGAAAGTAGAAATGAGTAGCCTTAATGAAGATTTCCACAGTAACTAATAGCTTCTACATCACTTGTGTGGGTCCTACACTTTGAGCACCTATGAGTACATTATATAATTATATGAGAATTTTCCTTTTAGGTTTGATTTAAAAGGCAAAAAGTTTATATGATCTGAAGAGAAGCCAGAGTATTTTTTAAATATTTTTAAATTTATTTTATTATTTTACATTCGATCCCAGTTCTGTCTCCCTCCCTCCTTTCCCTTCTTTCCTCCCTTCCACTCTCCCTCCCTCCCTTTTACCCTCTCTGCCCTCTCACATGTACCCTGACCACCCTCCCCTCCCATCCCCCCACCATCCAGTTGGGGTCATGTAGATCTGACAGGTCATGAGAAGTAAGGACTAGGGCTTCTCTCCTGTTTCTAGGTTAAGGCAGTTATCCCTCCATGGGGGATGTGTTCACAAGGTCCTTTTGTGCACCAGAGATACATCCTGGCTCCACTTAGACTGCTCAGTCCTTCTGGCTGAAACCCATATTCAGGAGGGCCTGAGTCAGTCCCATGCTGGCTTCCCAGCTATCAGTCTGGGGGCCCATTAGCTCCTCCTTTTTCAGGTCAGCTGTTTATATGTGTTTCTGCAGCCTGGTCTTATCCTCTCCATCTGGATCTGGATTCTAGTTTGACTCAGTGTTTATGTGTGGGTGTTTGCTCCTGTTTCCAACAGGTATTAGATGAGGGCTCCATGGGTAAGTTAGTTGTTGATCTCACTATCCGGGAAGGGCATTTATGGTAGCCTTTCCACTGATGCTCAAATTGTTAGTTGGTGTCAGTCTTGTATGTCTCTATACCTTTTTTGGGGTTCAATTTTATCTTCAAACCAATATTTGCTCCCTATTTTATGTCTCTCTCTCTCTCTCTCTCTCTCTCTCTCTCTCTCTCTCTCTCTCTCTCGTCTTCTATTCCTCCCTGGACTCAATCTTCCTAGTCACATGTGTTTTCAGAAGCTACAATTTTAGTGTTGCCTCTTAAAGGCAGGTGATACCTCTCCTTTTATTAGACTTGCTCTTTGTCACATAAAACTAGCTTTTACAAATTGGAGAACTTCACTTACTAAGGAAAAGCCTTTGATGCAGATGTAATGCATTTTGTGAATTTTTACTAATGACGGCAGAAGTTTTCCAATTCTACCTGAGAGTATGAAATGACAACAAATTCAATAAGATAGACATTATCCTGAGCAATTGGGAACCTCTTTGGTTTGATTTCTAAATCCCCAAGTCTTTGCCAATTAAAAATAATTTATATAATGATGTATACATCATTTCCATTCCTTCCTCTCCCCCTATGTCATCCCCTACTCCTTTTTAAACTCATGAGTTCTTCAATTATTAATATATATATGTATATCCATATATATATATATATATATATATAGAGAGAGAGAGAGAGAGAGAGAGGTGTGTGTGTGTGTGTGTGTGTGTGTGTGTGTGTGTGTGTACATGTAACCTGATCAGTCTATTTATTGATACTCAATCACTTATATGTATCTAGGATAGAACTAACCATTTGGGTTTGGATGACTTACCAGGGGACATATCACTGGAAAAGAAATAATCCCTCACTCTTAGAAGCCATAAATTTCCTATAGATTTTCATCTAGAGGTAAGACCTTCTGACATTTCCTGGATCTATGTAGGTATATCACCTACTGTTGTCATTGTGATGGACTTAGTTTTAGGCCACCACATTGCTGATACTTTGTTGGTGGAGATTCTCTGTCATATAAAGAAAGCTCTATATCATAAGATGTCCTGGTCCTTTGGTCTTACAGTCTTCCAACTCCCTTTCCTCTGATATTTTCTGAGTCTTGAGGGTAGGATTTGTGCTGAAGAGATGGCAATGGAGGTTGCACACTCCACAGTCAGTTTTCCTTTGTGTTTTATTCAGTTGTAAGCATCTGTAATGGTATCTGTCTAATTCAGAAAGAGATTGTTTGATGACATATGGGTCTAAGGATAAATATTTAGAATACAGCTAGAAATTATCCTAGTTTAGCAAAACTACAACAATAAGTGCTCCTCAAGATTGATCACCAGACACGGGGAATTGGTTACGTCTACAGTACTAGGCATGAATTCCTTCCTGTTGAATAGGGGATAGTTTATCCTCAGTAATTTCTTTTAACCCCCCCCCAATCATTGAATGCATCAGAAGTTGTTGCTATAGTTGTGCTATTTGAATATTAGAACATACATTCTCTCTTGACACTGCCACTAACATGTAGGTGCATTGCCCTTCAGAATATAAGAGAAGGTAAAAGGCACTTGATTCACACCTACATCTGCCAAGTAACACCACCCTTCAAGTTTGTGCAATAAGCTCAGCTGTATTCAGTCACATTTCCTTTTTACTTTCTGATCTTAGGAGCGATTTTCTTTATTGCCCTTTTCAATCTGGAGAACATTTTAAAGCACAGTACAGTGAGTCAAGATAACTAACTTCTACAGTTTTAATATCTCCTTATTGCATTTTGATATCAGAATCTTGATTTAATCATGAAATGTACTATATATTTGGCATCCTTGGCAGATTCAATTTTTTAAAACTAAGAAAAATGGCATTGTAATAGAAATCTAATATTAACTGGAACTGGTACTGGAGATTTCCTATCTATCATTGGCCTGGTGATTGTTTATTAATAACATACTTAGCCCTTAGGTTGGAAAACTGTTGATCAACCAGCCGTCTTTAACTTTGACTTCATAAAGTAGTTATTACTTACAAAGCTCTATGAAGCAAATAGGAGGCTGGTGTAAGCTTTTGTCAACATTTTAAAATTCCTGAACCATTTAGTGGGTGCCCATAAGAGCAAGACAACTTCTGTCTCATAGGATGTAGCTGGAAATGCATGCCTAAGTACAGTTTAAAAATTAAAAGGCAGGATTTATTGGGAATCCCAGAGTGTGTTTATTTTTACCATATGTACTATTGTTTATTTTCCCAGCTATAAAAAATGTTGCTGAATTTTAATAACGCTCACTATAGATTCTTTTAATCCACTGAATGAAAAGAAATTTGTTGTAAAAATATTTAGAAAATTCTCGTTAAAGATGGGGTGTACAGTAAAACGTTAGCTTGAAATACAGTCTTTAGAGGTCCATTCTTTTATTTATTTACTTTACATACTGACCAGTTAGTTTCCTCTCCCTCCACTCTTCCTAATCCCTCCCCACCAGCTCTCCTCTGCTCCCCCACTCCCTCCCCTCATTTACTACTATTCCTCCATTTCTAATCAGAAAAGGGAAGCCCTTCCATAGATATCAACAAAACTTAGCATATCAAGCTGTAGTAAGACAAGGTACCTCCTCTCTTATTAAGGTTGCCTCTCTTATGAGGTTGACCAGTAGGAGGAAAGGATCCCAAAAGCAGTTAACAGAGTCCGAGACAGTCCCTCTTCACACTGTTAGGGGTCCCATAAAAACTAAGCTATATACCTGTAACATGTATACTAAGTGTCTACGTTAGTCCCATGCATGCTCCCTGGTTGTCAGTTCAGTCTCTGTGAGCCCCATGAGCCAAGGTTGGTGGATTCTGTGGGTTTTCTTGTGGTGGCCTTGACCCCTCCAGCTCCTACAATCCTTTCTCACTCTTTAAAGCAGGATTCCCTCAGTTTGGCCTAATGTTTGACAACATAAATATAGTTAACTGAATCTGAAAGAAGAGAAAGTGAAAAATATCCTAAAACTCCAGTATTAACCCATAATTTTGGTAATTGATCTAATCATGAATTCCTCATTATAAATGTATTGTGATGCTCCAAATTTTCTGAAGATGTCTAATATACTCCAGCTCAAAGGCAGTTTTTGTCTCATTACCTCTCTCTCCTTCCTATTTTCCATCCCTACGTACTCTACAACTGTAGCCCTTGAAGCATATCTTTACACTTATCTGAGTTTGTTATTGCACTTATTGTCTTTATTCTAATCTGGAATTTTTAACTTGTATTACCTTATAATAGGTTTGGTTACATATAAATGTCTCCTTAGAAATGTCATTTGTTAATTTCTCTAAAACATATCCCATCATTCAGTTTATGTTGAACTGATACTTGGTGCTATTGTGTAATTGAAGAAAGTTAGTCTGTATCAATCTATAGCTGATTTAGTTACTAACCTAGCAGAAATGTTGTGTTCTATATGTGTGGTATACCTAGACATTTAATACTAAAACTTAGGGTTAATATTAATACTTGACAACTAGCATGATTAACACTTAGGGAAGATGGAGGTAAAAGAAGTTTGAAATAGTGTCTAAATTTTTGACGGATTTGTTCTATTAAGGTAAACCCTGGATTTAAGAATTTACTCTGTTGATCTCATTAGATAGTGTATTTATTTTAGAACAAAAGTCAACTCCTTTCAGAACTCGCCAGCACTCAGCCTTCAAATGGTGGCAGAGAACAGCCCAGTAATTAGATGGTTTCTGTTAAGTCTCAGTGAATTTTGACAGAAAACAGAAATGGTATTTTTAAAAATTATACAACAAAGTGCTACAAAACTGTTATTGTAATTTTTTGTAAACTCAACAATAAATGGTAAAAGAAGCACGTTAGAGACAAAATGAAAAGTTACTGAAGAAAGAATCTTAAGATAGTGCAATGAAAATTATTGGACTAGCTCAGCTAAACCTGGAAGCACCATTTCTTGCCTTAAAATATTTATTGCTTCTTAAGACTATCAAGCTTTCATATTAGAGTTATTTCTGCTTAAGTTTTTAAGTACTAAACAAAAATTAGTGAACACATTGCAATGTTTCCATAAATGTTATACAATGATTTTTCTCCTGTCTTCTGCCTCTTTCTTTTACCATGAATAGGCCCTTACATACATACACAACACACACACACAAACACACACACACACACACACACTTATAAATTTCACATGATTAGTAGTAATTAAGTAATAACTATTAGATTAATTCATAGTATGTATAATTTTAACTGTGGATAACACTTTGCTATATTCCATATATGTAGTACAAATACATCTATAACTAATATACTACATTTTCAGTTCATTATCTTATTTCATTTACTGGCTATAAGCCAAACTGTTTTGCTACATAAATGTTAGATAAACAATGCCAGTGATGGTATCATTATAGTGTTTTCATATTTGAGCAGTTATTTCTGTTTGAAAGTAAAGCAGATAGATGTCTTGGAAATGTCTTGGAAAATGTACTATAAAATTTGTGTTTGGAGCAGAGTTCACTTCAGTTTTATAATTGGGAGATAACTTCAAATATATGATTTCTGGTCTCTGGAAACATACATGATAACTGTCATTTCTAAGCATTTAGAAATTTCTAGCATAAGTAATGCTTTTACTTATGAGTAGATTAATATAGATTTGAGTCCATGTTATTTGTGCTTGTCTGCTGGGTCTGCTTCATGCCAAAATTACAGAGAAAATCTAATGGATTGTCCTAGAAGATCTAGCAACTTTGCTGGAGTATCTATTGATAGCAGTTACTCTATTTACAGGGATTGAAAATGATCATTATATTTTGTGCCTGACATCTAGTGTAACCTACCATAAATACTCCTTTTTTGCTATCAATGTAGTGAAAGTAATTATTTCCACAAAATAGTGTCCTGTTGCATTTTTTCTGTTTGCATCTTTAAAATAGCATTTGTGGACTCTACTTGGAATTTTCCATTTTTGTCTATGATTCTTGGGTTATTAGTCAATTCAATAATCTACTACATTCGTTTTTTGGCCTAGTTGGATGTAAATTCTTGACATGTATATAGTTTTATAGATAGTCACTGGAAAATATTTTGTGTGTGTGTGTGTGTGTGTGTGTGTGTGTGTGTGTGTGTGCCTTTGTGTTTATGCATATGTGTGTATACTCCCTCTATCTCTCTGGAGCAGGGGAGGGTTGAGTGTGTGTGTTTGTCTCTATGCTTATGTATGTTATTGTGCTAGTGGATGCCTAAGGACATCTTCCAGTGTCCTTCTTCATATGCCATCCACCTTTTTGAAGAAAGTATATCTTACAGGGCTGGAAGTCATCCAGAAGGCAAGGATAGCTGGCAGACAACCCCTGCTCCCAGTCTCTGCCTTGCCCCATTGGGATGATAGCCGTTTCCCACTACCACACCTTGCTTTAGTAAGATTATTTCTGGGGACTTAATGAAGGCCATTCTTCCTGTAAGGAAACAATTTGCTAATTGTGATATCTCCCAGCCCTGGAAAATATTCTCTTTCAGAAATTTTCTAATTTTAGTAAGTAGCAATTTCTATGTCTGTTTACCTTTTAATTTATGTGTGCACTTAGCCAATGACATTAAGTCCCTCCTTATTCTATATGTTAGGTGTTGGCAAATGAGGAAATCTAGCCCCTATTGGAGGATATTTCACCTAGAAGAGAAATAGATAACATAAAATTAAAGAACTTGTTTTCCTTGCTCGACCCAGGCTAGTGAATTAATATTTCTTGGGTATATAATTAAAGAGTTGTTCAATTGAATGAATTTTATATTTGATTTATATTTCATATAATAAAAATATAAAGATTTTTTCTTCATTTTTTAGTACAAATTAAAAGCTACAGAGAATGTGTGTTGTCTTCAGATGTTCTCTTAATCAATATAGTTAAGTGGGTAGATATATGCAGAAACAAAAATTGCCCTTAGGCAGAAGATTTGGAAAAGCCACTGAGTGACACTTTTTTTCATTCACATTGGCGCATTGTGGTCACGCTGCTGTTCCAGGACATTATTGAAGCTATAAAATTGTCCCTAAAATACATATGGTTCTAATTATGCCTTATCTGACAGATAATAGACATATAGAACCTAAGTCAGAACCAAGATGTCAACTATTTTATGATGATTAAAGTAAATTAAAGGAGGGTCTCTTTATATATTAATTAAAATATTTGCAATGGGATCTGAGCTTCAGATTAGTTAATTTTTGTTTATTGATGAAAGTAACTTGAAACATTCAGAAATTTCAAGTGGTCATATGTATTGTCTTATTTTCCACAGACTTGTGATAACTTGTTACATTTGAACCTGACCAGTGCAGCCACCTACTTCCATCATTTCTCAGTATTTTGTTTGATAGTCATGAAGAAATGCTCTGGTTCTCTTTTGTCACTCAAAGCTATTATTCCAAATCCTCCCCCCCCACCTTTTTGGGGGGGGCTCTTTCTGATCCTCAAGTGGGACAGCCTATAGATTCCACCCTTCCCCTGTTTTCATGTATTCTTGTATGTGTTTGGATTCTGTGCCTTGTTCTTATTATCTTTGGAGGTAGTATCATCTAGTCCATTGAGTTGAAGTCTCATCAACCTGTTGATGACACCTAAATTTCACAACACCAGCCCCAACCTCCCCCTGAAATCTCATCGTATTTGACCAGTCCACCTAGAACAGGCTTCATACAACTACTTTCCATAATGGAATTATTGGTCTCCTTCATCCCAAAACTTCTCTGGGCATCCTACCCATTTTTTTCTGTGTTAGAACAATAGCATCACCTGAAACTCTTGATTCCACAGTGTAGGCTGCATCTGTCTACTGACAGTCTATACACACATATAATCTCCTCTACTTTAAGACTCACACCCCCAATACAGCAGTCAACTATTTCTTTCTTCCACTCACCACTCCATAAAACATACTATGAACAGAAGCCAGATGGGCTCTTAAAATTCACAAAAGGTCAGTGACCCTAATTCCCATCACCATCTAGCACTTCCTCTTCATACTAAGAGTAGAATCATGACCAGGTTCTGTGGGCTGCTTGCACCTCTTTCTCTGGCTTCTCTTAGCATCTCAGATTACACCGCTTTCCACACTCACAATACCCAAGTCCCACTGGCTTACTAGGTTTCTTAAAAGTTTATTTCCTTGGCATCTGAGATCTTGTCTCCTCTACCTGCCCAGAGCTGTATTTTCATACAGACCTGGGCACTGAATGGCCCTATCATAATTTCCAATATCTTGAAAAGTATATTTCTTATTTTCTTGTTTTCTTTCTTTCATTCCTTTTGATTTTCCACATTCTCTCATTTTATTATGCCATTTTACCCCTATGCCCATGGTGTCTAAGACCATTTACCATAACAAAGAATGGTATCTGCCAAGTCACATGGTTCCATCAGATCCTGGTGAGTTGTTGTTGCTTGCTGCTGCTTTTACTTTCTTTTGTTCATTTTACTTTTTAACTGATCTCCTTTAAGGATGCCCCTGGAAGCTGAAGAGTGTGCATACTTGTATGAGAGTGAGCTCCCAATTTATCTAATAGTATCTTTATCTAAAGTTATCTAAATATTTGAAATTTTCTATGCTAACAACTCTTGCCTCCTCCTGAGACTTGGAATAAAATTACTTCCAGATGGTCCTGAAGTCCCAGCATATTGCTATAGTTAACAGAAAGCTTTTGTAAATGGTATATTAACCACTAAGGGGCATGTGCTACTATTAACTTGTGCTATGAGTTCCTGTTGTTAATGGTAAAATGTGCCTGAGCTTGCATTTTTCTCCTTAAATCATATATAATTACAGCATTCATTGCTGAGAATCACAATGTTAAAAAAAAAAAAAAAAAAAAAAACACAGACATAAAAGTCCTTAAACCATACCAGGCATTCTTGTGAACAAACATCGAAGTTTCAGATGCTAAAGGAAGTTAGAAAATATGAAGTGGGAGAAGGTTTTTTTTGTTTTTGTTTTTTGTTTTCTAAAATCTACTAAAACAAAACCAGTAAGGTTAGAATTGCTATTATCATTGTCTTTTCCATTATTTCAATATAAAACTGAATTAATGAAAAATTTTCCTTCGAATATTATATTACACTAATTTTACTCTGAATAACAGTAGTATATCACATGACTAGGACTTTATTTTCAAAGTTCTTTCTGGTTCAATAAACTTATTTAGTAGTAAGTTTCACATTAAATTTCCTGCTAATGACTCATTAATTTCCAGAACATCTCTAGGCCAAGGAGTATTTCCAAGTCCTCTGCCATACCTGTGGTTTGCTAAAGGATGCTGGACTGCTTTGTGGATTGGATTAGTTTATTAAGGAGAGAAAATATAAAGTCATTGATATTGTTAGCAATAAACAAAATAGTAATAAAGTTTTGAAGAAAATGTGATGGGGATTTACCAAAATCTTCAATCTACAGTTTGTTTAAATGAAAAAAAAATAACAAAAAACTGAAATCATGATGCCATAACAAGAGTTAATCACTAACAAGTTCAAGGTCATAAAGTAATCTAATGGTGTATTTCCTCTTACAGCCTGACAACTCCTATAAGTTTTCCAAGGTAACTTCCTGCTCTAAAATATGCTATGTAAAACTTGCACGCTTTCTTTTAATGTAGGCCCCAAATTTAGATTCTACTTGGAATAAGTAGGATGTGGTAGGGGAGAAATCTCTAATAACTCCACATTCATAGGATTTTTTTTTTTTTTTTTGCTTAAAAAATGTTTTTGTTGGCACATATGTATGTATAGTAGACTAAATCAATAAAGAGCATGGCCAACCAGCTCACCAGTCCAGCCAGTCTGGTTTCTTTGTTTAAGTCAAATAAATTAAGGATAAAGTAATATTTTACTTTGGGTGGCAATTTTACATGTGACTATTTATAAATGTGCTATAGATTTTCCATTTATGTAACAATATCTTTTTGTATTTCTACCAGAACATGTACTAGAGATATGTTATCCTGTATTAAAAGGAAATATGTACTTAGACAGGCTCACAAATATCTCAGTTATCTAATCAAACTTGGCATTCAGTTTTAGAAGAAACTGTCCATTTAGTGTCTTGTGTGTTCAACAAGTTCATGCTAGTCCACTAGTGGGGCAAAACAATGTGTAAGTTACCAGACATCTCAGATTGAATGCTTTCCTCTCAAGGAACATCAGTGAATGAATCCCCATAGCAGCAAATTTTGATAAACTCTATAACTGAGAAATGTTCTGGTATCAGGAATTGGATAGAAGAGAATCTCAGTTAGATGGCCCAGGATGTCCTCTGAAAGAAGCAATACATTTTTAAAAAAAAATGTTTTAAGGCATAGAGAGGAAAGCTCAAGGGGTCAGGTTTGAATTTGAGAATGATTTTCTAGGGAGTAGTGCAGTGACTGGCTGCAGTGGATCTGGAGTAGAAATAAGGGCCCCATAAACTTGAGAGACAATTCCATTACTCAGGGAGGAAACAGGACTTATGAGTAGGACAGTGGCAATAGGCATGCTAAGGTGAGAGGCCCCTCTGTGGAAACACTAGCTAGTGACTTGGACTCTGAGAAAGTTGAGAATGAGAAGTGATGATAATTGCAAATGAATATGGTTTTTACATGTGAATACCAAATCCCAGACAATGATTCTTGGACACTGTCTAAAGTTTATGAAAGAGAATAGTCAGACTCTCATCTTGCTTAGTGAATACAGAGCTGTTTCAGAAACATTTTATTTTACCCTAAGGTTAATATAATAAAATATTTCTGTAATGCATATAATTTTATTTTATTTTATGTATATTTGACATTTGAACTTTAATATATCAAAAAGCAAAATGATAACTCCAATATTTTTTTAAATAAAATCAAACCTGATTGAATCAAGTGAAAATATTTCAGCCAAAGGTCCCCCTGAGTAATCTGACATTTTTTAGAATAAAGTAGTTTATAGTTATTTTTCAACATAAATTGATAAAATAATTCCCTTTACTATCGCAAGGCTCTTTGCTCTAAATGGAAAGTTATTGGAAGATAGTACAAATATATGAGTTGCTGGCTGGACATTGTTTGTTAGAAATTACAAAATGAAGATCTGGGAAAGAATGGATAGAGTTTATAGAATTCTACCCCTCAAAGCCTTGGCCCTTTTAAACCCACAGTTGACACTCAGTAGTAAAATTAATAATAGGAAAATAAAAAGCCTAAATCAAAATGATACTGGTTTTTTTTTTTTTTTTTTTTTCTCCTTTAAAGGTGATCAGGAAATACCAAGGTATGTTATCTTTCCTGGATTGTACTAACTTAGGGCCATGTTCGTAGAATCATTAACTTAAAATTCTATGCATAAAAAGCATGTAACAAAAAGTAAGTGCTCTACAAATTGGTTAGAGTAAAGGGAGCTCCATTAAATAATCTGTTAACATACGATGGTGTCATAAGAAGGTCTCAACAAAGTTTGTTCTTAGATATTCTATAAAGTCATTTATTAGGGACAGTAGACATTGACTTTATAAGTATCAATACTTTCTTTTCTTAACCATGATTGAAAGTTCCTGGCACAAATTCTCACCCAATATATTTTTCCTATGGCACATAATTGTTGAGTAAATAGCTTATGATATTTAACCTTAGGCACAACTTTAACACATTCCTTACCATGAAAGTAGTGAAAGCTATCACCATCTCACTTTGCAACACATATCCAGGAACTCACTGTCCAGTCCAGTGCACTAAAAGGGGTTATGTCTTCTCAGTGGAAATTCTCAGGACAAGCTGTTAATACAGTATCAGCTTACATTAAGTTTTTGCAAAAACTTAGATTTTTGCAAAAGAATTGTCATATGAAAGAAGGGTAGCAGATGAGAAATGTCAGACATTCACTACCACACTTTCTGAGAACCCTAACAGAAATTATATTATATTGATACAAACAGATTATGTTAATTTGAATGAATCATGTTTATCATTTATGAACCATTTTAAGTATGGATGAATATTTAGAAAAATATTTTTGGATTTAAAAATAACTTCTTGCGAAAAAAAGAAAACAAAAAATAAGAAAAGGAAAAAGAAAAGAAAAAGGCGCACAGGAATTGGCAAAATTGTTGGCCCTACATTCATAATACATATGGAATCTTGCTTCTGCTGCTTTAATCTTGGCCTAACCCTTTTTCATCTCCAAACTGAGTCATTCCAATAACTTCCTAAGTAACTGTCAATGTTCTTACCCTCAGTGACTTAACACCAAAATAGCTGTGTAACTTGTTTACAAAAGTCTACTTTAAGTTGCTAAGTGAAGAGTGGAAAGGGACTGAATGGGAGTCTTCTTACAGTCTAGGGAGGATCAAGGCTGACAGTTGAAGTGTTCACAAAATCACCTGAGAAAGCTGGGAATAGAGAACCCAAATTTCAAAGTTCATCTCTAGTCCTGTGGCCACATTGATCTTCAAAGGTGATGCTCCCTCTGTCTAGGCAGAAAATGGAACTGAACCTTGCTGAGTTGTGATAACACTTCTGCTTTGTGTTTGAAAATCCCAGTTCCATATTACTGAAGAATCATCTCAATAAAGGAGATTAAAATATATTATTTCAGGTTTTCAGGATCTGGGAATCTTCTACTTGATGTCTTTAAATGGCACCAAATCATACTCTGAGGAAATGCTAATGTTCTACTAAAAAGCATAATGCAAACATTTATACACTCAGTTGCCTTTGTCTTGACTTCTTCTCCATTATAGCACTCTCCATTATAACCTCTGCACCTGACTTAATTGTTGTTGGAGTCCTATCTAATGCAAGCTTCAATGAATAAGGCTTCTCTTTAGCTCAACACTTAAACCCAGTTGTCTAAAATGTGCTTGGTGTATTAGAACATATATGGATAAATAGATAAAAGAATGAAACACCACAGTCACTATATAACAACTGTCATTTCCTCTGCATAGTTAGCTGGACACATACTGTTTCTCAAGCATCATCATTTCTCCTGTCCCCTTATTTTACTCTATTGCTTGTTTCAGAAGCATAGACTAAGACCATCTATGGTCTTACCCAATATTTAATGAGATCTGTGTTGACAAAAGCAAAAGGAAAAGCCCAGAACCAAGCCTGGGGTGCAGCCATGCTAGTGAGAAATGATGTCAAGTGGAGCTGCTGCAGGCTCACAGAAACCTGATGTAAGGTGACTGCTTAGCGTGGTTTGAATTAAATTGAATTAATGAGAACAGAACATAGAATGATAAATAAGTCTGTTCTTAGCTTAGTTGGCTTTGTTGTGTTTAGTTTTTGAAATGAGAACTCTTATCATGTTGTCACTTTGTGTACTAAACCATGATTTACAAACTTGAAATTAGAATGACTTTGAGACTTCTTGTGGGCATTTGTTCTATTTACATGAAAAACAGAAAAAAAAATACATACACATTAATAGCATATACATGTTTTAGATTGCAGTGCATAGTTGTAATATAAAGAGTTAAAGACAGCATGAAAAGTGCTGATTTGACTTTAAGTTGCAAAATAAAGAACATTATTATCCTTTCCCCTCACTTGACAGGAGATGAACTGTCAAAGAAAGAGAAGGGGGAGGCTGTGTGAGTTATTCCCTAGTATGAGACCAGTGATTTATTATGCCTGAATCAAACTTGGGTTCCTTGCCAGTGGACACTCTAATATGCCAGAACCAAATCACAGCCATCGCATGTTAGCAGGAGGGCTCAAAACAAGGTAGTGATGGGCTGCTGCTTATAAAAGCCTGCTAGAACTCCCTGCTGCTATTTCAGTGAACTGCTTTGTTGTCATCTGAAGAGCTTCCCACCCCCACTTTGTATCTGACGCATAGTAAGTAGGCTGTGTACAATGGCAGAAAACAATCAGTAGGTGGTCTTTTAAAGAAAACCCTTACCCAGATGATATCATCTATACACACCAAAGTCTAGCACTTATTACTCATTTTTTAGAACACAGGGACTAATGATTTTAAGCAACAATTTTCTAAAGTAATAAGCATTGAAGAAGAGATAAATTGAAGCCTCGCATATTAGTCACATTTCCATAGGGGATATCTGTATTTGTATGCATGTATGTGGGGAAGAGAGAGATGAGCAGGGTATTTATTGTAGAAATTATGAGTATAAAAACTCAGAAGTCTCAGGATCTGTAGTTAGCCACCTACGTAGTCTGAGTTTGGAAGGCGTAAGGAACATGACAGCCAATTTCTAGTCCAATTTCAAGTTTAAGAGTAGAAGACAAATATTCCATTTAAAAAGTACTCTATCAAAGTGAGAATTCATTCTTACCATGCTTTTTTTTATTTCATTCAAAACTTGAATAATTTTGGTGAAGCCCCCTCACCTAGCAGAAGGTTATAAACTTTATTCAACCCACCGACTCAAATATAACCAAGAATGATTAACTAAATACTTGGGCACTTAAAATTAGTAACTACAGCCATATAAAGAGAATTATTTTCTTAGGAAGAAGATGTGTTTTCTGGATGAAATGTAGTGACATTTTAGGTATCTCATAAACATAGGGATTTTGTTTGTTTAGTTGGTTGGTTGCTCCCCCCCTCCACTCCCCCATAAGAACCTCCATCTCTGCTAAAGGCAGTTCATTCAACATTTGGGTCTTCCTCCAGGTATCAAAGTTGTTAAACTTTACAAAATCCATTTAGGCATTTGAATGGAAAATAGTTCCCATTCAGATGACTAAACATTTTTCTGCTTCTCCTGTAGCATATCCTATAATATTTTTCTCCTGACTCTTTATTAATACCATTTGGGAAACATGTTTCTTACTTCTAGCATAGACTTCAACCACATATTCAGAAATAGATTCAATAGTCTGAACTTTCAAATTACCCCAAAGCACACAGAAACAGGGGTTGTAATTCTTAAGCTAATGGTAGAAATGCATGATAAAGAAAAGAATGTAGATTAGTAATGATCAGGAAGGTAAAAGTTCATATAGGTCTGCATACACGTCAGCAGAAGAATAAGGCAGGTGTGCATATCCTGGCTCCTGAAGTCCATCTGAGCACAGCTTTGGATTTGGGACATGAGTCCATTTTGTCTACTATTAGCAAAATTAAGTAATACAATGAAACGATGTATAATAAATGTTGAATAAGTGTGACACTTCTGCTTGCTGAGTTTGAGGAAGTGTAGGTAGTATGATTACAGTAAGGATATTCATTGGCAATACTCTTTCTACATTAAGATACTCATTAGCATCTTACATGATTATCCCTTAGCAAAGGCTGGGAAATGAGAAGGTGGGAGCAATTGGGACCCCTAAAATGGTAGAAGAGTGTCTAGGACCTCACTAGTTGATTATGCAAAGTAATGCAAATATTTAAAAAGTAAAGTTAATGGGTGATCTAAAGGTAGTGAAATCAATAACAGCTAAAGTTTACCAACCATATACTGCAACTATCCTAAGCATTTTAAACCGTGAAGTAGAGTTTTATTCATTTCAGAGAAAGTCTGCGTAATTGGATCCAAATCTCATGACTAGTGACACTATAGCCTGAGATTCAATCCCAGTAGTTCTGCTCAGAAGTTTCACTCGTATGTAGAAGTAAGTATTCTCAAATGTCACAATCGCTAATGGCATCTGTGTTTATATAGCTAGTCACAAAGTTTCTTCCCTTCATGAAGATAGTAATAATCCAAATTTAGAAAAATTCAAATATAAAAGGCATTTGAAGAAGGGGAAAAAGTGACATACTGTTTATTAATTGAACTGTTAACAAGGTTGATTGATGCGAGTTGGGCATAGCAAACCATTTCAAAAGAATGTTGATCCTGGATCATCCTGCCATCATTGTCTATCATGGGTACAACTCTGTCTAGCAGTATTTACCCATCTGTCTGAGAATTGCTTAAAATACTTCATTAACTAGAGTTCCCCTAAGTTTTCTTCCTTCTCATCTACTTTATATTGATTTCATAGTTTAACTTCCACAACTCATTCTATTTCAAAGTTACAATCTATATGGCATAAAGAGGACAACAGCATCACTGGGTGTAAGATGTAGTGAGACATCTACCCCACCCACACCTGTTGCACTGACCATGCCCATTGGGGCATGCAGATATGTTCGGGCATGACCAAGGGGAACTAAGTCTGGGGTCTGGGACCCCTACTCTCTCTCTCTCTCTCTTTCTCTCTCTCTCTCTCTCTCTTGCTTCCTGGTCAGAAACAGAGAGCATCCAGAGGCTTTCTTGGGACAGGAACCTGCAGGTGGTCATCTGTTTCTGGTATAAGTGATTTCTCTCTGAATAAACACCCATCAGCCTATAGTTTCCCAGATTCTTATTTATCCACATTATAGAAAGAGACCACAAAGAACCCCAGTGCTTGTTAGAGCGAGTGAACAGAATTACCTCAGAGTATCTTAGTGTGCTCTTGCCCTCTTACATATCTGCTCTTTCTCAGATATAATAGCATTGTATTTAATATGTGATCTATGTATTCTTGTTGAGTTGTAATATGCTTTTTTCTCTTAATTGTGCATGTGTCTGTTGTGTAGGCATGTGTATGTATCATGGGGTGTCATAATCAGACTCCAGATAAATATCCAGATAAAAAGAAATTGGGTGACTCCTTCACATAAAGGAGAACAGAGGCAATTGGGCCATAGCTACAAATCCTGAATTGGTTTAAGTGTTCCTTAATCTCAACTATCCACAGACTTCTTGTCTGTACCACATACATAGGATTAAGGTATATATCAGAATTTCTGAGGGAAAGAAAAAGGATGGGAAAATTCTCATTGCAGCTCCATGTATTTGTGATATTAAAGAGCTAGAGGTTTTATTAGTAGAAGTCATCTTGTACCTTTCTTCTAAATGATGTTAATATTTTGTTGTTGTTTTTTGTTTTTCAGAGAAGACCTAGATCTTATACGAGTAAAAAGTAATAGAAATGATGTGACTAGGTTCTAAACTGAAAAAAAAAAAGGAATGTCCAGCCCCAAACTATGTTGTTAGTTATTAGACTCTGTTTTCAAGAGTGCACACACACACACACACACACACACACAGAGAGAGAGAGAGAGAGAGAGAGAGAGAGAGAGAGAGAGAGAGAATATAGATGTTTTAAAGTCCTAATTCACTTCTAAATGATAGTATGCTTTCATGCTGTGTTTATCTATCTTCATGCTCAAGTTAGTAGTGTGAAACACCGGTTCATTAAGCCTTCACTGCGTCTTCATGACAAATGACAGGTCAATTCTTACTTTACTTAGTTCATGTGTGGGGAGACTCTCAGAGAACGTGAGAAACTTGCCTGAGTTCCCAGGGTTAGCAAGGTCCATGAAGTTGAAATTCTGCATGAGCGCTCAAGCCCAAGCATTTCTTATTTTTACATAAACTGCTTTCTGCCTGCAGAATTTTTATTTTATATGGGATTTTACTTTTAAAAAAATACTTAATATGTGATACATGGTTCTTCATAGCATATAAAGAAATTGTGATATTTTAGAAAGCTACAGCAAAATATGACTTACTTCTACATTAAAATGGATAATAGAGAAAAGGAAAAGTCCTATGTAGACACTAATAGACACCCCTGCTCCAAAATGGCTGTATCACTTGGCTGTGTGATTATGTGATTTGTGGAAATTTATCCCATCACCTCTGAGAACAAAAGATACGTGTCACTGGTATACTCAAGATGCCCCATTGCTTATAGGACTGCAAAGTGCCCCTGCTGCCAATCTTTTTAAGATGTCTCTAATAGTGGAGCCCAACTACTTTCACATGGAACTGTTTCCTGAGAAATTAAACTATGAATCAAATACAGAAGACACCATGTCTAATGCCTGACACAATGGATGGTCTCACCTGGGGGATCCAGAAATGGACCATGAGAACATGATGGATTTAAAATAAAAATGAAGATTAGGCCTTGAGTATTGATGATTCTTGTGGTCTAAGGTAAAAGGCCCTTACTCATCTGAGTAAGAATGAGATCTATTCCTTAATAGAATACATCAACTAAGGTAAGAGCTAACATGTGTCTGGTATAATTACAAGAACATTTAAGGACACTTTTCCTTCTCAGAGACCTTTCATGGGGCCCTTCTGGTTATAATTAAAGACCTTACTGATTTTTATGGCTAATGACTGAATTGGTAATATTGTGAGTGAGGGTTTAGCAAGAAATAAATTTTTATAAAAACATCTATTTTCTAAACACAGGGAAAGCTTCTCTAAGACACTTATTATTTAGTTCCAGGGCCTCTGTGATGGGTAGCTGTTTGCTTTAAGGTGAGAAAACTAACTTTCAAATCCCTTTTGTGAGTTTAAAGGTATAACAGATTTAGTTTCCCCAATTGTGTAAAATGTGTTTTACCATGTGTGTCTTATTTGCTATGATTGCTTATATCTTTTTGTTAAAACAAAGCTGAAACACTATCAACTAAATATTCATCAGTATCAGCTGTATTTTTAAGCCACCAGTGAGTTTCTCAACACATATCTTTACAGTGAGTGATAATATGCCCTTCCCTTTTAAATCAGGGTATTGAGGCAAAAGAGAGACAGGAAACGACTTGCCAAGGTCATTTTCCAAATTTTCATAGCATCCATAATGCAAGAGAAAAGGATATATAGACAACTTTTTCATTAAATGTTAAATGATGGTTAAATGATGACTTACTTTTTGACAAATCTTGGATTTGACATAGTCTGAAAATGAACAGTATGGAAAGCAGAACCCTGTGGTCTCTCGAGGGGATGAAATTTGTCAGTGCATGGCAGACTCCACTGAAGATGAGAAACTGGGGTTCCTCCCTTAATGGCTCCCAAGGATGGACTAAAGCACATCCAAGGAAGAGAATCAACACAAATATATCTTGTGATATTGATAAGTTAATATGCCTTTATTACCAGGTCATTAGAAAGCAAACAACAAGTTCAAGTATCAGAAAAGCAATATGTGTTATATTTGAGAAAATTGTTTATGGTAAAGTGATGGAGAAGTCTGGAAGTTTGTGGATAGGCAAATAGGCAGAGTTTGTAATTTACTGTGTCCTGCATTATGATCAATGTTTCAGTCTAAATACTTTTATTCAGCATTTGTTTATTTTATATTTCTAGTTATGATTATAATTCCGCTTCTATGAGTCCTAAGGAATTTCTTTTATATCCTTCTGTTTCTACCTTTTAAATTATTGTATATAGGAGTGTATAAACAACAATGTGTTTATGTGGATGTATACACAGTCATGGATATGGGTTATGATCCTTTAGTGTGTGTGTGTGTGTGTGTGTGTGTGTGTGTGTGTGTGTGTGTGTAATTAATTCTAGGACTTCCCAGGGTATGGAAACTGGCAGATGCATATATATAAGTCCTTTATATAAAATGGCTTAGTAGATGGCCTACATAATACCCCTGTGAACGTTAACTGGAGTCTAGATTATTAGTAACAACTATTAGAATATAGATTATACACATATTGTTTGCTGTGTCACATCATTGGTGAACTAACAAGAAAGATCCTTATATGTTCAATTCACATGAAAACATTTCTATTTTTAAGCAATGGTGTTTGAATCTATGGAAATAGCAACTGCAATACCGAGGTGTATTTACATATATCTCTATATCAGCCCAGTTAGAGTCGTCTCAACTGTATGACAGTAGTGTAACCACAAAAGGCAATGATCTACTGAGAAATTTAAGCAAAGCTTTATGAATGTAAATGTGAAAAGTAACAGCATCAATTGTTCCTGAGTGGAAGGAGACTACTGAGCATTGAACCACTAAAGAACACATTCACCATTGAAGGTTAGGTGATACAAGGAAGGAATTTGAGCATGTGAATATGACTACTTCATCAATGAAGAAAGATGTATTTTCTGATGTTAGCCTACCAAAGCTGAAAACCATGGGTTCTGTCCCTTGAAATGAAACAAATCCTCTCATGGAACTATTATCCTGAAAAAAAAAAATACTTCCCTTCTAAAATTATGGCATTATGAGACTCTACTGGCCCCTCTCATAATTAAGTCATTTACAGCTACTGTCTCCTCTGTATAAAAGATCTCAAGCCAAGTGATAGGACTTAGTAAATATCACAGAGAGTAGAGAGTGTAATGTTTCTTGAGTAAATTCAGCAGCGTTCATAGCCTGGGACAGTCTGTCATTATGTGATCATCTCTAGTTGGAGCTCATCACCTGATGGCGTTCTTGAAAATGGGTAAGTAAGAACAGGTCATGTTAATTTAACGTGAGTTATACCTGTAAGAGTGGAACATGAAAGTAAATTAAGCCACTGTGAACTCCAAGTAAAATTTGTGTTCATAACAAATCTGAAAATAAATGAAAGGAGATTTTTCTGCAAAAGAGGATAATTCAAAGAATCCAAAGAAGCAGTAAACTTTCAAGACAAAATATTGGTGAAGAATACAATGAGAAGTTAGCTTTTTTTATCATAGATACAAAAATTGAACAAGATTCCAGCTACCTTATATTTTTATGAGCTAGGAATTTTAAGTAAACACTTCATTATTAAAGCTCAGTTAGCAGATATTTTCAGTACATTAGCCCCAGATCCCAAGTTTCAAAGTAAACACTAAAGCCAATTGTGAACAAACCAAAAATTTGAAAGATCAAAACATAAAAGACAGAGTCCCCCATGAATTGCCATTGGGTGTGAGGAACACATTAGGAGATAGATCTAAAGGTTCTGCATCATTGGCAGCAAAACATAAAAGACAGGAGTTACAGTTTCATCATTAACCAATTTATAGTCCTTTTATTTCGAAAGTCACACGAGACAGCATAAAAATTTGTTTCAAATGAACGACAGCTTTGTTGAATAGAACAGTAACATCTTTTAAAAGATTTTTTTTTACAACAATAGAATGGGCCAAATACCCTTGTCGATTGCATTAATGAGATAGATGCTACTTTTAATAGCGGCTCTGTCTCTATGCTCTGTTTTATGCAGATTTGCCAGTTAATAAACCTGAACAATGTTTCTGTTCGTGGAAAATGAATCTGAAGCGATTGTCAGATGATCTGTTTGGCATGCCTGGCTGGTGTCTAGAATGGCACTTCACTAATGTGCTATTACTCAGTGTCATTAACCCACATGAATGATTGAAAGGTGGATTTGTATTTGTACCGTGGGGCTCTGCAGAGAGAACAGGCTGCTGTGGGGGAATGATGCTGCAAAGAATAAAATGAGCCATTCATTTTGGAATCCCACTCTCCTGTCTTTATGTGATCAGCTTAAGGACATATGGCATTTAGATGTATGGAAAATAATGAGATAGAACCACCTTTAAAAAAATCATACCATCTCTTTCATTGGTGGCTTAAAACACATAGTGGTAAAGTGAGCAAACCATATATATCTCCGACCTGAAGATTCTTGACAAATAAAAAATAAAAATAAAATGCAGAAATGTTTAATACATAGGAGCCTAGTTCAGATAAAAATATTTTGAAAACTTTGCTTAGGATTAATGAATTTAAAATGTCAGATACATGTTGAAAACGTGACATGAAAATATTCTTTTTTCCATGTGAAGAATTTAACTCACGTTTATGGAGTTATAAAATACTTTAAAAGAGAAATTTAATTTTTTTAAAAAATATTAAAAGTATCAATTAAAACCTACAGAACACTTTTAAATTTTGTTTCAATAAATTATGTTTAATATTCTTTTAGCAGAATTTCAGTGAATGCCTAAATGTTTGACTTACAGTGACTTGACAAATTTTGACTAACTTTACCAATAACAAGGTATATCATAGCCTTTCACAAAGAAAAAAGGAAAGGAAATTTGGGGCTGAAGAGGCAGCTCAGTGGTTAAAGCACTGAGCACTTTTGTAGAAGGTCAACATTATTTGGGTTCCCCGCACCCACATGGCTGATCACAACTGGGTGTAATTCTAATTTCAGAGGGTCCAGTGCCCTCTAATGCTTCTGCAACTCCTGTATGCATGTGTTGTGCAGACATGCATGCAGACAAAACACCCATGCATACATGCATTAAAAATAAAGCTCAACAGTGTTTTCTAAATATACTTATTCACAATGTGGTTCTCTTTCTGCATGAGTAGACCTCTTTTTAGATGCAGAACTGGCACTAGATATCTAACATATCTCTAACCTACCTGTTCTCAGTGTACATTTTAAAAGTTATTTGAAATAAAGTAGAAATTAGACTGTATGTTTACCAAGTATATACAAAGTAAAATGGGCTTTTAATTGTATGTGTGTGTGTGTGTGTGTGTGTCTATGCATGTGAATGTGCATAGAGGGGTCACTCATGGGTATAGAGGCATATATACACAGAGCATGCAGAGGGAGGACAGATTGTAGGAGTCAATTCATGCCATGGGTTCCAGGATCAAATTCAGGTTATCAGACTTGAAGCAGTCACGTGTAACCGCTGAGCTATCTTGCCAGCCCAAAATAAAGTGTTTTGACAATGAAAGGCAATTGTATTCATATAATAAGCTCTTGAGACCTATAAATAAAATTAGCATGAGTACCCCCTAAAGGTATTAAAATAAAACATAAATACCTGTGCATGATAAGATTTTGGCACATAAATGTAGTAAAACAGTCAGGGAGAAAAGTCCACTATGCCAATAAGTATCATGGCTATAAATGAAAATAAGGGACTACCAGCCCAGGCCCTTGGCTGCCTTGGCTCTGCTTTTCCCCGCTTTCTCTCTCTCTTTGCCTTCAGTCTTTTTCTCTGCCTCTGGCTCATCCACACTGGGTACTGTCCATGTTGGTCTAGAAGAGTCTTTTTGTTTCTCTTAATTTCAGTCTCCATTTTCATGTCATCCTTTTCCTCTTCCACGGCACACTGCATTTTCTCCTGGCGTTCTTTGGGTACCACCACGGTTGCTATTTCTTCAACATCTTTCATTAAAGTATCACCGTCGACTCTGAGGATACTTCTCAGTCCATTCAGCTCCCTCGAAGCATTCTTCTTTCTCTTCTCAGCATGCATCTTCCATTTCCACTTACTCCGCAAGCTCTTAGCCATGCTTTACCGGATGAACGCGTCCTGCCCTGCACGCCTAGGACGCCACCCCGAAGCCCAGGAAATGAAAATAAGGTCAAGGTGACAAGCACTCCCGGCTTGAGGATGGTACTCAGCTGTCAGTGGAGAGCAAATGCTCGTACATGCTACAAGCTTTTGTGCGAATTCCTTGTCTTCTCTGAAATACCATGCACAATGGCTACTTTCCTCAGTGGCACATAATCTCTTCTCAAGGAAGCATCTTCATCAAAAACTCCAAGATTCCTAACAATCTTCTAAATGTTGTCATCCTTCTATTCATAGCTAAATGTTAAAAATTATATATTAATGTATTTATATCCAAGAAGTCCTAGCCATGCATACCATTACTATTTTATAATTTATTCATATTATTTTTATTCATTTAATTTCAAAGTAAAATCAACATTTCCAAGGAATTGGTATTTTCTACTTTTAATTCCAGCCTCCTGGTTACCAGCTTGCTACTTCCCTCCTCCCTTAGAAACAAGGAATTTTTCAAGTTTCAGCCAATTTTCCTATATTTGAAAGTTTAAGAAAGGGTATTTCAAAATTTCCTGACTTAGGTTCATTTCACTTGCATAATGGTTTCTATCCTTGGACATATTTTCCTCTGTTAAGGATAAAATATTAAAATGACTGTCTTGACATTCACCATAGTTCAAACTTTTTTAGCACCACTAATCTATCTTGTTGAGAGATCCAATATTTCATGCCCCATTCCCTTTCTTCTTTTTAACAAGGCAAACCCTTGAAATGTAAAAAGAAAATAATAATAACAACAACAAGAACAATTAGTAGTTTCTGCTTAGCTAAGGGAACACACCATAAGGTTTAGTTGACTTTGCAGGATATGTGTGTTTCATCATCCTCTTAAAATGTTTATCAAATCAGAGTGTTGCTTATTTTCTTACTCTAATCATGAGTGTTCATTAAGCATAGAGTTTGATAAATATGTGACCCAGCTCAATAACTACTACTAAATAGCCTTTGTGTACTCATCATTTGTAATTTATTGCTACCACCTATGGCAATTTATTTCCCTGGGCCTTCTGTGACCTATATCATTCACCACTATCTTCAGCTACACAGGAGTTACTCAAAGTGAAGAACCCCTTCAGAAAAGCATGCCCCAACCTCCTTTCTAGATATTGTGAGTTCTCATGGCAAGGTCTATTTTCTTCAGGAGGCAATCCAAGGTTAACTGATTAATTGATCCACACTAATTGCTCATTCATTCTTTTCCTCCTATTCAAATGCTGGGCATGAAAGCCAGGACCTGTACATGCTAAAGCATTTTCCAATGAACTACCCTCCTGCCAACTCCTTTTCTAAAATATTAATATTTCCTTAGAGACGCTTCTTGGAAACAGTACATTCTATGCAATAACTCAGCAGGTACAAGGTCTTGTTTGGCTTTCACACAATTTTGTAACTCTTCAATGCCTAATTTAGAAGGTGTTGTTTAACTCTGGGAACTCTTGCTACAGAAAAATGATTCTGTAACAATTTACACAGAGAGAACATAAATATTACATTAGTTCTGCATGCTCTCCCACCCCCCAGTTCTCCTTCATTCCATCTCTACTCACCTTCTCTAGATATATCTGTTATATTGTAGGGTTAATTCTTATTCTTTTCCCCCTCTTTACATGCAAACACTCATGTCCATGTGTAAATACTTCATTTCTTGTTATCCCCTTTCTAATCTACCATCAAAAAGTGATTACATTTATTACATGTTGTTTCGGTGGGTCATGTTTATACATGAACTAAGGATAAGGCAGTAGGACATAATGGTGTTGTTCTCTTTGAGTTTATCATGGAGTATCAGTCCAGCTAGCAGCAGACACCTCATTGAGAACTTGACTAGGGCTGGATCTGCTTCCAGCTCTGCTCATCACAGAACTATTGGTAGGAGGCCTTACAATACAACATCTGATTTCAACAGACCCAGTGTCACAATAGAGAACATGAAACCAGCAGTGTGTTACAGTGCAATCCTGACCCATACCTGACTTGTACATCAATTCCTTGTTAATGTACAGTAGAAACAAGCCACTATATCCATGCCACACTGAGCCCCCACCTGTTGACAGACATAAATAATCTTAATGCATTTGTGGAAATACCATAAAATTTCCATTGCTATTAAGGAAAAAACATGTCTCTAGTCACTGGGCCATTGTAATGGGTTCTGTGAATGCTAAAACTATAACACTAAAAAGTTATTTCTGATAGATTCAATGTATTTTTTTTTTAGTTTATTGTCCCCAATCTCTATAACAACTTTAACATAGAAAACAGTAGATAGTAGTTTGTAGCGAATAACTATTGAGTGAATATGTGAATAAACAAATATATGAATAAATGGATGAATTAGTTGATTGAACATCCTAAAATAGATGTTTCTAGATATCTAAAATTTTACTGCTAGTCTGACATGAATTCAGTCACTGGAAGACACATGGTAGAAACCCAAACTAGAGAAGGATAGAACCCACCCCCACATGTTTTCTATGAAGTCTTTTGTCCTCCAAACATGTATATTATTTCTAAAATAAGTTTAATACCAATATTTACTTTGTCATGATCTGCTTTGACTCAAGGGAATGGAGGGAGCATAATTAAGGGTATTTATTCCCACTTACTTTAAATAGCTTTAAATGTTACAATATTCTAATTTATTTCATAATCGCTGCTTTAAATAGCTCTTTCTTAAGTATATTTTATTAGAATTGGTTATCTGTTATTATGTATGTATAAACTATCAATTTTCACAAGAGATAAAGCTCCATGAAGGTCAGAACTATGCCATATTTTCTACAAAACAGTATCTTTGCAATAGAATGCCATCTCATATAACAGTCACTGGATGCTTCATAACTAAACTCTTTAAAATCCAGTAAGGTATGATCTGAGGAGTTGCCTTAGCAGTTAAGAGTACTAGTTGCTTGTCCAGAGGACCTAGGTTCAAGTCTCAGTGCCTGCATGGAGGCTCACAGTTGCCTGTAAATCTAGATCTAGAGAACATAATGCCTTCTTCAGGCTTCCATAGGCAATGGGTGTGCACATGGTACAGACATTCATGGAGGCAAAACACCCATACACATCAAACAGTAATAAAATATTTTTTTTTAATTTCTGTGAGACATGTCAGACATGAGCCCCATTTTCAGGGGTTTTACTTAGATAGCTATCCATTGTCAAATCTATTTGAAGAACTTCAAGATACCTGTCCATTCTGAAGGACTAACATCCTCAATATTAGATCATGCATATATTAAAACTCAGCACTGAAGTACATACTTAACTTAATTGCTGATGCCAACTTACCAATCCATCAGTAGCCTTGACTACTGATGAAGATAGGAAATGTGACCCAGATCCTAGTTTAGGGAGCAAAAGGTGGATAGATCATCGGGGAGATTTGCTTATTTCTATTATGGCCCTGAAATTAGAAATGAAATAACCTATGCAAATCCAAACTTTGTTTTGACTTAGAAGCTTTGTGTGTGTGATATACATATATTTATCATCATTAGCTTTTATAATTTCTAGAATATATACTGCTGTTCAGTCTAAAATAAGATAGTGAATAATATTTATTCATATCTACCCATCCTACATGTTACCCGAAATGACGGTACAGATCTACCTTAAATACTCTCCTGATGGGAAGACTGGGTTCCTTTCCATGGGAAGAAATATATGCAGGCGAGTGAAATATTCTGTAACCTCCTGCACTGTACTATAGTGTAACATGGTATCCAAATCACACTTTGTTGAGTATTTAAATTTTTTTATATAACTTTAGAACATTTAACTGCTTTCCTCCCCAAGTGTGCCAATGTAGCAGGTTTTTAAAACTGAATCTCTTGTTCCGGCATTGGAGATGGGAGGTACTGCTCACCTCCCATAGCTTGAGAGTGAATCCCTGACAGGGATGGATATGGGAAGGAGTATCCTCAAAGTAACTCCTCAATTTCCCCCTCTGAGTGATGTTAAGCTCTGTGGGTGTTTTTAATTTTTCATTGTTTACTTAGCATAGCCTGCAAGTGACCCGTACAGTTTTCATCTGGAGTTGCATGCCTCCAGAAGGCTTTTATGATACCCTGAAGATGTGGGGCATCAGGCTCAAGGCTCTTCCCATCGCTGGGGACACACATCTGGCCAGTTCAGTTCTCCATGAAAAGCTTCTGAAGATTTTCCTTTTCATTATTTAAAACCCAATTGTGCAGTTTGATTTGAACATTTGTGCTTTTTAGGTTTGGCCCCAAGTTAAAATAGCATCCTAAGCCCATTCTGCAAAATTGTCTGAAAAATTAAGAAAAGAGTCTGAATTTTTTTCTAAACCTATATGAGGGATGGCTGGTATAACTCTGAAAGACTGAGGTGGACACAAAAGCAGCATTCCTCGTGTTCATATTGAAAAAAAAATAGAACAGTGATTTATAAAAGTAATTAATATAAATGATTATTACAAATTGTTTCAATGACAAAATGATGTACATTTACTTTAAGAAATGCATCCATGCCATGTTGAAGTACTGTAATTACAATATTGCCAAAAATATATAAGCGAACGTGACTATGTTCATGAGCTAATAGATTTAACATCACATGATTTTTAGATTCTCTTGTTTCTTTTCATTTACAAAGGTCATTCATGTTCCACTGAGGATACTGTCAAATGATAATTTCAATGGCTTGAAGACTTCTCCAATCAGACTTTCCTTAATGATTCCATGTTCAATATGTGCCATCTTTTAGTCTTTGACAAATTCTTCTATCTTAGAGAAAGATGAAATGGCTCTCAAATGCTTAGATTAAAATGCCAAATGCAGCACATGAATTAATTGTACATGACAAAATGAACAGTAACAGTTTTATTTCTGTAGGAAACAATTCATTATGCTGCAGTCTGCCAGCGATTCCTGTTGGTGCTGCTCCTCCTAGCAAACCTATTTATTTTTCTCTAAATATTTTTCTTTCAATTAAACTGGTGAAGACATTTTTAGATGAACTTTAAGCCATGGGTCAGTGTCAGTAGTTTCCAAATAGATATTACTGTATTAATAAAATGGTTTCCCTACAACCATAGATTCAATATTTTTCTGTGGTGTGATTGGAACAGTGGTACTTTATAAACAATGAAGCTGCCTTTCAGTGATGCGTCCCTAGTCTTCCTGCTTGAATGAAAGCATGTGTGTTCCTGTAGTTCACCTTGGGTTACTGGGGAAGGATGGTTTGCAGTAGAATCAGCCAATTATTTTTATTTAAATGCCTTGTAGTTTTAGCTGAATTGCAATATTTTTAAAACCCATGGAGATTAACCAGGGTATAAAAAGAGAGCTGGCTTGTTATTAGCTCATCTCTTTCCTCTCTCAGAGTTTCCTCACATAGTCAGAATTGTTTCTTTCTAGTCTTAGTAGAGAGGTTTGTAAATTATGAGTGAACCACATATCTGTTCCGTTAGTGACTGAACTTTAGATGACTGTGACCGTTGCTGTAAGCCATATGTCAAGATTGCTGGTGTTTTGAAGTATACTGTATCTGGAAATAATGACACCTTAGACTACTTCCAGGATGATTTTCCTTCCTCCCTTTATTGTGCTAAGTCATGACGGTGGAGCAGGTCACTCAGACTGTTGACTGGGAAGACTTTGCAGTCTCCCTAGGTCTGCAGGCACAGTCTCTGTCCCAGGCTCCACTTTCTACTTCTTCATTCAGTTTTGAGTCCTAGCCTTCAGCCTTCTGGTTTGCTCTGTGAGACTCTAATTATGCCTCCTTGCATGCTCCCTGCTGATAGCAAGCTGAGTACTTTTCTGCACTCAACTTTCTTCTGGCAACAGAAACCATCTTGTTTTCCTTGTGGTGAAAGGACTCCTCACATTTAATATTTCCAAATCGCAGGACCACTAGTGTCCCTGTGAGCACTGCAGTTAGATCCTATGACTTAGCTGCCACTAGAAACACAGGTCTATTCATCAGCCCTCTGTTGAGCTCTCTAGGTGGCTGGAAGCCTGGTTTTTCTCCAACATGAAAGCCATGGATTAGCCAGTGGGAGAGAGCCCAGCATGCTTGGGGGGAGGGGCAACAGAGGACGGCTGTCTCCACCAGGAACAGATCAAATGATCATCTGCGATATTTCTAGGTCCCCTTGTTTAAAAGGCAGACAGATCAAAGACACTGTCACCTTCAAAGTTTTGAGGACTAGCAGAGCAGCCAAAAGGCCATCACCCTGTCATGACCCCTAACTGCTGTGTTTGTGATGACTTGGCCCTATGTAGTTTGACGTCTACATTAATCAGAGAGTCTGCAAAATCAAATACACTTGAATATGCTTTTCTGAATATGAGTAGGAATAGGGCCATCCATTAATTTTTGTAATATATCAGGGGAAATTTGTCTGCATAAATTGTTTTAAGATTTCCCATGGAAATCTTAGATCCACACTAACGATGGCTGCAGTTTTTATCTTCATTCTCTTCTCATTTGAGGAAATCCTTGAGTGTTACAGGGGTGAACTCTCATCCATTGCACTCAGCTTTCTCTGGCTCTCCAGTAAGACTAAATTACCTCCTGTCTGTTGCCTTCACAAGACCTTATCCTTGAACTTGGAGTCACTCCTAGTGAGTTGTTTTACAGTCTGGTTTGAGTTGACTGCACTCTTCTCTGGAATGTTTTCAGGCTGATAAGGGCCTTTCTGAGCAAGGAATAGGTCTTGTTTATGATCTTATCCCTTAACCCAATATAGTACCTGGAATGTGTTTGCCACTAAAGTAGACATGTCTGGAATTTATCAGTATATCCGTAATGTGCATAGGGCACTGTTCTGTAGCAGGCTTAAAGGTTCATTTTGTTTTGTTTGTTTGTGTTTTGTTTTAGTCCTTGCTGTGTATATTTATAACCACATATTTACTGTGTGCCCTTTTTGGTATAACTTGTTCTCACATACATACTTCAAACAAAGATATTTACCTTCTGAGAAGGAAAGTAGCTGAGTATTAAATAATTTTCTCATGCAATAACACTTTAAAATCAACAATGGCTATTTTTGAATATGCTTCTTTCTGTTTTATGGTATTTCAGCATACACTTTCCTCTATAAAACCTAGTGCCTTATCACACTAACTGTTAGGATTTATAAACAGAAAAAAATGTTTGTATATTGTTCCAAGTGCCAATAACTAAACCATAACAAAAATAAGAAAGTGAAAAAGAAGAAAAGAAATTATTTTGCTTATTTAATTAAACTGCTGCATTTAAGAGGATTTCTCTAGGTGGCTGAGAAAACAGCCTGACTCTATCATCAGCCTTGTAACCAAGCAACATAGAAGACATGTGTCATCAGTGATTGACTTCCCTATGATTGTCAGGTACTAGGTTATGTAGGACCTAAAATACTTTGGGCTCTTCACCAGTATGGAGATGGGTAACTTAAACAAACTGCAGACTCAGAGTTGTTGTCATTGTATTGTTTTTTCCCTTAAACAACAACAAAAAATATTATAAGCACTTGACAGAAACTAGCTAGGAAGGAAAAACAAAATCATCATTTTAAGCTACTATAGTTAATTCCATTTGTCAGCCTGAGATGATGGTTTCAAAGCAAAACTAAAATGGCATTTAGATTAACATAAGTACTGGATTCTCTTTAGATTACCAGTTTAGTTTTGAAAGGACAACATTAGTTTATAAAACTTTTTGTTTTTATATGTAATTACATAGAGCACAGAACTTTACTTAAATGATATGTTGGCTTTCCTTTTTGACTTCTGTGCAGTTCATGCCTGCTTTCTACTTCATGCCGGGAAGTGGCTGTGCTTCATGTTATCTATATGGGAGAAACCAGTCGCTAGTTAAGTGAGTTACAATTCTTTTGGAGGAAAATAGATGTTGCATAAGAAGTCCACGTTTTCAGTCTTTCTCAACAACAAATGGCCTCTGTATATCTTTAGAGATACACAAACAGATAGCCGTCAATAGTGTAATTTAAAACTGGAATTTAATAATATGCTTTAGCATAATAAAAGAAGGATATGAGGAATATAGAATATGCAAAATATTAAAAAATATTTAAAATCAATGTCTAGAAAGTGTTATACTTCTTGTAAATATAATACATTTGTTTGCATGAATGGAATGTGGAATTTTCACCAGGTTCAATGATGATATCTCCCTGGTGTAAACACCCTGAATTATCCTCTTTCATTAGTCATAAGTGGATCTTGTATATGTAAACACCTATAATGGCCAACATTCAGCTAACTGAAAGGAAGAAAAGCATACTGCTCACTGTTTAAGTTTTTCTTGGGAAAAGTGTTGTAATTATTATTAAAATTAATATTGGTGAACCCACATGTACTAATTGAACTTTTGAACAAGCAGGTGACCATGGATAATTAAAAAAAAATACCCCCAAATTGAATTTTTATGTCTGGATATTTCATGAGCATGCTTTATAACTTTTTTGATTCAGAATTTCTGTCAGTAGCTTAGGCTGTTTTTAAGCATGTGATTCCCCCTGCCTCAACCTCCCAAGTGTTGGGTATGATGAGCAGATCATTATACCTGGCTGTACACAGCCCTTTAAAGCACAATTACAAAAATATTGTGTACTTGTTAGATTTATTTTTTTTAATTATGTGTTTATATTATGAGTGTGAGCACATGAGTAAAGGTGCCATGGAGGCCAGAGAGAAAGGGAGATTCTCCGGAGCTGGAGTGACAGGAAATGATTAACCTGCAAGAAACAGAACTCAGTTCCTCTGCAAGAAAGGTCTGTATTCTAACAGCTTAACTTCTGTTCACCTCCAGACTGTTTCCATGGAAAAACTCTCTGTTCACTCATTGTCTTTTTCTTTACTTAAATAAAGTTTTGTGTATTTAATACAAAGAAAAAGCAAGTTCTTGTAAGAAATAGATAGTGCATTACAGACCAATCTGCGCATATGTTGACTTACTGACTATGAATAAAGACATTTATTACCACTTACAATAATTGCTAAGGTTCCTAACCTTATAACAACTGTGCTTTTGTCTATAACTAGCCCATGAGTAAATGATAAATGTTCCATATTTGATGTGAAAATATTTAATTTCTGTATATTAATGATTACATAACAATCTGTCCTTGCTAGTCCATGATTATAGTCAATTAACAGAATTCCTTAAGCTCTTTGTAGAATCATGGTCAGCCACTAAAGCAAAACCAAGGGACTACATTCACTTTTGAATATTTTCAACCACAGGGATTGCTCTGCCTCAAACTGTGACCCTCAGTAAAACTGTAGGTAGAGTCATTCACAGAGCTGTTAGCATATTTATAACTTATAAGGAACTTTATCAAATCAATTTTATTGAACTAGCTTGTAATTACAGTCTGTATATATTTATTGCATTTTGTCCATTTATAAGTGACTTATGCATCTGATGTATTCTCAGTCAATTACATGTATGTAACCATTATTAAACCAAAACAGACAATTTGAGGTCTGGAGCTAATGTTTTCTGATAGCTTCATGGACTTTAGAAACTTTTAATTCACTGATGACAGGGACAGCACATCTGTGGTGTTCTGACTGATTTTGTACCATTTGAAACCTATTAATTCAGTCAGTTCTTTTAGCAAAAGGAAACAAGGTAGCAACACAATGCCTTATGACCAATTTAGGAATTTATTATGGGTCTGAAAAAAATTGAAAATTGGCTAAACTGTGACTAATTATACTATTTTTATCTCTGAGCAAAGAAAATTTAAAATGGAATTCATGATTCCTTCCTATTTTTTATTTCTTAGTTTAGATATAGGGAGAAAACATCACAGGAAAGTTCCTTAGAAGTCATGAAGGATGGAAATGGAGAGGTGATGAAATGCCTACAGTGCTCTGGAATCATGGGATTAAAGGCACCATGACTTTTTTAGAACTCCAAAGGGGATTAGTATTTTTGTTAGGACTGAAGATGTGATTCTATGCTGTCAGCTTTTCTGCAGGAAAATGGGTTCATGTTCCTCATGATACTAGATGCAATCATAGAAAGCAAAATAGCCCAGCTATAGATACATACATGTTATGATTTTTTGTTGTTGTTTTGCGTATAGAATCCAAGTTTAAGTGAGTGTATGCATGTGCATGTGTGAGACATGATAAGTAGAATGGAGACTGTATAAAGGGAGGAATAATACAGAGAGGGTGGCAGGAGAAGAGGAGAATGCAGTGAGCGAGGAAAGACCAAATATCACACATTTTTCTCATGAAATCTATATTTTCAAACACACACATACACATATACAACACATGTACAACACACACTACACACATGCAAAACACATACACACAACACACATACAACATACACACATAATACATGGCAGCAGAAAAGACAATATACAGAGGACAGAGTGAAAGCAGTGCGGGGTCCAGGAGCATGGTACAGAAGTCGATATAACTCGAGTACAATTTTATACATACATATTTATACATATATCATATATGATATTTAAACCACATATATGATATATAAGACACATGTGAGTCTTAATGTGTTAAGTCATCATAAAGTAATTTTAAATGCTAACTTGCTCAATAACAACGAACCCATCTCTCAGTGTCTCTGCCATCTCTACCTCTCAGTGCTGGCCCTCACTCTCAGATTTAGAGACATCAGTTCCTTCCTAATGCTGCAGATGCTGAGACACTAACAGCATTGCAGGCAGGCAGCAGGAAAGGGGTTGACTCAAAATCCCGTCTGCCAAGTGCTGGTCTCCTGTGGGATCTGGAGGAAATGTTTTCTTGCTCCTTTGTCAGGGGAAGGGAAGCAACAAAGGTAATAGGAATATTTGATATTGTTACCACAGCTGGATATAGAAAACAAAGACAAGATCCTTGTTTTATTTCCTCTTTTTGGAAATACATTTTTAAAACCCTAAGTATATACTCCATATAAAACATCATGCTTTACCACTTTTCAAGGATATTTCTTTGCATTCATTATTTACAATATCTGTGAAAAAAGTAAATAATAGAAAAGAGATGCATCTTCAATGCTTCTCAAATCGACTTAACAGAAGCTCAATAAGCAACATTGACCGGTGTGATGAAATAGTTTTATGGATTTGTATAAATATGTAGATAATGAATTGAATGGCAATTTCAGATTAGCTTCTAATTTGATCATCTAAAATTATCGCAATTGGTTCATAGTTAAAGTTTACATATTAAGAAATTAAAACGTATACAAATTTCTGGGAACACTGATGATAGTTAGGAAAAGAATAATTGTTGCTCATGTTACTCAATATATTTAAGATGTCAACCATTTTTGTTGTTGTTGTTGTTGTTTAGTTATGGTCTTTGAGAACACTCTTGATATTTTCATTTGATTTAATTTCCTAAACAAATAAATATCTCCCTTTATTTGCATAAGAAACAAATACTTTACTAGTACTTGATGAAGTTTCATCAGTGAATGTGCTCTACCCATTAAATGTGACATAATACGTAATTAGAGGGTTGTTAAAAATTATTCATTTTGTACCTTGCTATAGAACTTCCTTCCATATTTCTGACATTTACAATGTTCACATTTTGTATTTGTCTCTGAGTATTTGTCAGTTCCACCATAATTATAATGGTATTTTTAATTTTCAGTATGTCTTTGGCTTCTGAAATTTATATTTTCAAATAAGCAATATCTGTGGCCTGAAAATTATTTATTTTGAGTACCAAATTAATTGCTTGTATCCAAACATGAAGAAAATTTGAACGACGATCAGTAAAAGGTGAAGATGAGACTGTTGAATTTACCAAAGCAGATTACTCTTATTGGCGTTGTGGTTAAGTTCCTCCAAATTCTCCACCTTTACAGAAATTTCTTTAGTCTACCTATTCAACTTCTGTGCCTCCTTCAGAGATAGAGGATTAGGGGAAATTAGTAACATGCTCCATGGTTTTACTTGAACACATTTAAAAATCTTCTGTTCTTTATTATAAATTCTATCAGATACTTGGAGGTTTTATTTTCATTGCCTTATAATCACAACCATTTTATCAAAGCAGTTAAGACTAAGATGGGGAAGTGTGTTTAGAAGCAGCCATTCGGGAATATAGAGGGTTATGATTTCACCTTGCTCAACCCCCATCCTTTACCCACAGGTCACTAGAGAAAAGTGTTTTCCTTTGCTAGTCACCTCCCATCTAGTTTCTCTCAAACTTGTCGTTTCAGACACTGGTGGATTCACTCCTTTTGCATAGGAGCAATAACATGTCCAACAAAAACAATTTTTAAATAGTAAATCATGTTAGCATTACAAAATGATTTCATAAAAATTAAAATTTATTAATATTCCATGAGAACTAATAACCATGGTCAATGATATTAAGGTCTGCAAGAGCAAAACAATACCTCTCAGTAGACAGATGTCTTTACACATATATGTAAATCAGGCAGCTAGAAAATCAGAGTAATTCCTGAATGAGCTTTTATAGATTTCAACAATCATAGATGGACACTAACTGTAGGGAAGGTTTTTGCTTCTGGAAAGGTAACATTAGGAGAAACTGCACCTTTCTCTGCCTTTAAAGTAACTTTGCAGATGGGACACAACTCTTGAGGTCCACCAGCCATAGTTAATTCTCTCCTGAGCAATAGGTGAGAACAATTTGACTTCTGTGGTCCCCTTTTGGTGTCATCCTGTTCCCAATCAGTATTCCTTTGTCCCCACTAGGGACTAAGACATATTTTTGTGCATTTTTTATAATCTTCTGACTGTTATGATTCTGACAGTTACACATTAAAATAGCAACACAATTTTGCATTACTTTATAGTTCTAAGGGATCTCATTCTAGACTGCAAATATTGACAAGTGCATATTTCTTATTTTTTATTTAAAGTCACACAATTTTACTGGAGGAATTTAAACTGATTCCATTCACTTCACTGCCGTCAAGGTCACTTTGGTTTCTCCACAACTTGAGTATTGCTTTATCTTCTGAAGAGCCTTGCTAAAATTCTTTTATTGGGGCTATTTTTTTTTTAAAATTTGCTCTTGAATTGTGGATTCACTAATGACAATTTAAATGACAAGCAGTACAAGTGAATGTTTCTTTATACACTTTTTCATAGTTGATTGCAAATTTAGAGATGTTCTGAAGATATGTGGATGGAGAGTGAGGGTCAGATAACTGGAAAATGTGTCCTAGAGGCATCAACAGCTTTAAAATGCATGGTATTAACTTCTGCTGCAGCCATAAAGTGACTAACTTTAATGCAACAGACCTTCAAGAATACCTAGTGAAGAACACCCTTCAGCTTGGCAGGTTGAAGAGTGAATCAACTCTACTTCCAGCTAATTACATGGTGCACCACATTCTTCTGAAAGGTATCATTTCCCCTCCTCCACAAGTCCTACTTGGTTGTTTCCTTGCAAAGCTGCCAAGAAACTGTGAACAAATTTCATGTCTGAGTAACTGATTGCTCGCTCAGTGACCTTGAAAAATTACTTGCATCATTAAAAATTCATAGAAAATAAAGTTTTTGAGAACACCGTTCTGACATGCTTTGTCATAAAGAACCTCTTGTTATGTTACTGTACAATCATGTGCACTTAAAAAAAAAAAAACCTCAAAAACATTAACCTTGTACTGTCTACAGTTTTCTCTCTTGTGTTTTTCCTCAGATAGAATCATATATTTATACAGTAGGACAGAATCAGAAAGGAGACCTATTGATTCTTTAAGTAATATGTCAGAAATAATATTTCAAGCTGTGACAAAATATCACACTTGTGTTTCTTTTTGGTAGACCCTGTATAATATTCAGCAATCATTTTAAAATGCACAGTACATGGTCATTTAGAGCACAGACCAGGATGTGTGATCACCAGCTTGTCTGAGTTTCAGAACTTCATCACCTAAGGAGAACTCTTGAATTTGAAATATTGTGATCATTCTCCATTTTCCACTCCTCTTACAGCCTCTATTAATTGATTTATTCTGGGTACCAGTTGTTTGAATTGTATATTTAAATTGCACTCTATTTTAATACAATGACCTAGTATTTCTCAGGGAAAGTCATAGTGGAAGAAATAGAGATGGGAGGGAAAATTAAGCCTTTTAAACTCTGGCAGGATGTTCAAGTATCACAAAGGCAGACTGTAGACATCTTTTCCAGAGCAGCGGTCATACTGTGCTGTAATAATCTGATGGCTGTGTCTGCTCCTTTCAAGGCTCTAAGCACTAGGCATGTAAACACTTAACATGCTGTTGTTTTGTGTTTGAGGACTTGATATTTCCTGAAAAGAATGGATAGAGAGTGCAAAGGATGACTACAAGACCTCATTGATTGTTTTTATTAATCAGATAGGGTCCTAAGCAATTTCAGTCTTGTGTCCAGTACCTAGTGAGCACCACTGCTCCCTGGTTTCTCACAGCCCATGGTGATCTCCACCCCCCCTCAGTCATTGCTAATATTTTAATCCTAAATCAATAAAAATGATTTACTAATATTCTTTTACGTGGTTCATTATTTGTTCATTTCTTGCCTTTTACTTCCCTGGTTTTGCTGAAATTCCTTTGATAGTTATAAATTTTATCTACATTGTATTTGTGGAATTTAAATGGGCCTGAATTTGTCTTATCCAACATTTAGCTTTCTTCATGTATGAACTGCTGTTATGTAACATGTGTATATTGTCTAGTATATAAACCAACATTTGGTGCCCTGGGTGATGGAATCCAATTTGTTTGTCTCATTCTCATAATGTCCTTTCCTCCTACAGAGGTTCTGACCCCGTTCTTGGCTGCAGAATATCTATAACCAATCTTGTTGTTTAGTGTCAGTCAGTGCTAGAGGGGTACAGACAATTAGATACATTTCTGCTGCAAAGGTGTCTTCCTTCCCATTCTCTTCCTCCCTCTCCCATATTTTTCTTCTAATTGTGACTCTTTTTGCATGGAATGCAGGAAATGCAACCATGTAACAACCCAGTTTAATCCATTCTCTTTCCTATTGTATGAATTGTTTTAGTAGAGAAACTCACTACAGACTGTGGACAGCAGTTGAGCAGTGGATGGTAAAACCACTTCCCTCGACCCTTGTTCTCTTTCTTTCACTTCACACATGCTGGCAGGTCTGTGTGGTATATCTGAGGAAAGTGATGGGAAATAACAGCCTTGTCCACAATTCTTTACATATCCATGATGCCCGAATCCCTTCTGTGCTGGTTTGCAGTATTGCCTTTGTAGTAAGTCAGTTGGGAACTTGTTTTCTCCTCTCTATCCAGGCTCTTGTAAAGATGGGGATACATGTTTAATTTGTGAGGAAGGATGAGTTGTTGTTTGTTTTACTGAATTCCTGAGAAAATTGTTTTCTGCTCATTTTATCTGTCCTCTGGGTAACACATCACCTCATTGTGTGTGGTGATGTCTGCAGTTTTGCTGCTTAGTGCCATTAACATACATCTGGGCCACCCTTTGTGTAGAGCTGTCCCCCGGTGAAACTCTCAGTGGTTTGGGACAGAGAAAGACTACAATTTGCAGAGTCCATTATCACCTCTGGATGTGTAGAATGATAATGGAAGTGACAGAGGTGCGGCTGAAAATTGGCTCTTAATATTTCATGTGTTCAAGCAAGGGATTGGAAATCCCATGCTGCTCTTCGGGGAAAACGAAGCACAGGGGAGGCCTTTTATTCTTTATTTATTTCACCACTGGAAAATTGTATGTAAAGGGTTGATTGCAAGGTCTCAAAGAGTGCTACAGCATATTCACTTGGTATTAATTAATACTTCTCAGTCGTGAGTTAGAGGTAAAGAACTTCTATTTGAAAACAGGTATATAGGAAACAAGTTATAAACATCAGCAAAGTGAGTTTCAGGGTGACATTTTTAAAAAACACAACATATATCAAGTCACTTAAAATGAATGTTGTCTATGGGACCACAAATCCTCACTTCAAAGGATCAGCTTCCAAAGTTTTGGCTGTTTCTTCTTTTAAACTTTCCAGTTTCTTCTTATATGGCATCTAACTTAAAATGTTGTTGCAAAAGTTATCAATGTCACGGTGAGTTTAGAAATAGAAAATCCTTCAGGTTATTAAGTATTTAGTGTGTATAAGGTAAGGGAAAAAACTAATTCAGCCTCTGAAATACAAAAATTAGGCATTTAGCATTTATCCTGGCTTATTACAATGCTTATAATTGCACTGAAGAAATGTTTGTCAAAAGAATTCTCTCCAGAAAGATTTCTTTGCCAATGCTGGTGATATTTTTATATTTTATTACTTTTCATCAATCATAGCTCAGACAAAACCAAAGTAGTAAGATGCGATTCTTCCCTAATAATAAAGGATTACAAATGGTTTGAAATATTAAGATCCCTCTGTGTTTCCATAATATAAATTTACAAAAAAAAAAAAAATTGACTGCTTTCCAAGGAGTGAGCATCAGTAAAAATTGCTGCATCACTGTCGCAGGTTTTTAACATCAGGAGATGGAGGAGTAAATGGTATGAGTCTTCCTGAAATGGAAGGGTTCTCCTGCTTATTGGTGTCAGAGTCTCTTTTCTGGAATTGAGTACCACTAGCTACACTAAGATGGAAAGAATCACATTGCAGAAGTGGATTTCAAAGCTCATTTCTATCAGTGATGCCTGCCACTCTAAATAAGGCTTATGAGGGCAGTTTATTTCCATGTGTCATGTCACTCAGTTGCCACTGATGAGGTCAAAGAAACAGGAGTTTTAGACTGAGACATAGGAGAAGTATAATGTCTACAAACACCCTTCTGGGGGATGGTAAACTAATGACTACTTAAATTTTAAATTTGTCAGACTTTTTGGTGCAAATTCAATCTTTTATTATATGACCTCAATATCAACACCCTCAAATTTCATTTCTGGCATTCTCTGGGCACTGTGTCGAACAAAGTTTTAGACACCTTTCCATATATACTTGGTATTGCATTATGCGTCTTCAGGGCTCGCAAACCAATGAGGGCAAACATAGTCCTCCAGACAATTATTGTGTCTGGCCTAATCCAGCTCTTGGAAATTCATAGGTGCTCAATAATATCTGTTCAATCAACAAATGAATTGTTTTATTTATATTAAAATGTGATAACAAGGCTAACTATACATGCATACATTGACCTGTTTCCTGTATACAACTTAGAGAACGCATAGCAATGGCTTACATTTGGTATACTGTAAGATATGCAGTAAGGTTCTAGGCAGTATGTGACACAATCAGCTTTTGCCATTTAAGTAGCAATAAATGAGTAAGACGTTGTTAGGAATTGGGAGATACTTCAGTAGCTGCAATGTTTGCCAAATAAGAATTTGGAACCAATAAGTGTCTGGTGCATGTGGCAGGCTCACAATAGGACCTAGAATGCAGGATTCTAGAACAAGTTGTTTAATCAGCCTAGGTGAGCTTGGGTTTTTGTTGAAAAGACCTACCTCTAAAAGGATAAGGTAGACAGCAATCAAAGAAGTAAAATTATTAGTATGTTGGGAAATAAGATTGAGAAAGGAAGATAGTAGTTCTCCACTACACCCCACTGATCAACTCACAAAGTTAATCAAGCTCACAATTTCTTCTGGACATTAACTAAAAATTACAGGCAGAAAAATGGTGTTTCCTCTTTGAACACAGCCTCTGTGGAGGTGCTACTCAGGCCTGACCATGGCTGTTCATTGGGGAAGAGGGTCCACTTTCCTACAAGGCTCATCTCTTCAGTTACATTGTCCTCTTCTACATTTGAAGATAATGCTACGGTTTTGAAACTAAATAAACCAAGACTGTTAATTGGGGGCCTCTATATTTAGCTAAAATAAATTTTCACCTTTGTATCAGCCTAAGACAGCATATAGATATAAAATTTCATTTTGTAAATAGTATCAGATTCTATATCTCAGTTCTAACTATTAGTAGTTCACAGAGATTCAGTTTGAACTAATATATCTGGATTAACTCTTAACATTATATGCATAATAGCATTTTATCTCGATTCAATGCCTTAAGGTATTATGAAGAGAAAGACAACAACAACAAAAAAAGGGTATGTAATCATTCAATCTTCATTGAGAGCAATACAGAAAGAACCTTAAACACAGTGGCAAGCATTTCAGTCTACTGAGTCCTGTAGAGGAAATAACACACACACACTCACACATACACACAGAGAGAAATCCAGAAGCAACAGGCAGGTGCAGGGATAGCCAAATCGTGACAATGGTCTAGGACAGACATACCAACAGACAGACATACTAAAGTCCCATCACCAGAAAATTAACTGCTTTTTAAAATGTTAGGCACAGTTTACATAGTCAGTTTTATTCTTTTTATACAGTTCCGTTGGTGTTGACACACATTCTCTTGTAAAAGTGCCAAGGATCTGTAGATAATTAAAACAAGGCTGGAGAACAACTGTCATAGTCAATCTCTGCACCTGTGATTGAGAAGCCTGCAGAATCTTCTGTTCCTGGCTATACATGTTTCTCGTAGCCTCTCACAGGGTGCTTATCCCTGCCTCCTTTCCTGTTTGCCAGTACCTACCCTGGTTCCTATTTACTGGCTGCACTAACCTCCTGCTCTTCTGTAGCCATTTTAATTCCTAGGATAAGATATGAAAATAGACCTGCAGATGCAGTTTTCCTCCATCTAATTCCTTGCTTTAAAACTCCTGTGGTTAGACTCTAGTTTGCCTGTGGCAACAACTCTTCATCCCCAAGTTTCCTTTGCATGGATATTTGGTGGTTGGGTTATTAGTGCACCAGATGAAATACATTTGGTAGTTACAAAGAAAATCAAAGAAGCACTGTGAAAAAGCTTTTGTGTGAACGTTAAGTTTTTGCCTCATGTAATAAAATAGGAGTGGGTTTCACAGTCTTATGATGGGTGCTTTAAATTGTATCTTGGAGTAATTTTATTTTTTAAAAGCTGAAGATGACACTCTGATGTCTTATCAGAATAACTCCAGATTATTGTATTATTTTAAAAATTATTTAACATAGCATTTTATATTACTCTGATATAAATATTTAGCAACATATGAGTTGTTAAAGAGTCATCACTGTGCACACAGATTTTTTAGTACTGTGTGAAAGAATTTGTATATGATCCTTCTGAATGAATTAATCTCACAGACTTTTATTTTCCCTAAATGGATGTGGGCAACTAGTTTTGAGTCATTACCTTCTATTCCATGGAGTTGCATTTTTTTCTTTTTCCATAACTTGCTCTCTGTTTCTATTCTTACTATTTTCTGCAGTTCTCTCCTTGCTATTTATTGGTATCATAATAAATCAGAGTAAATAAACAATGGAAATATTGTTCATTCATACACTATTTCTGAGTAAAGGCCCACCTATTTCAGGCATTCTTTAGAGGATAAGTGTCATGAGCCAGGAATGTGTCTGAATGAGTAGAGATACTTGTTGGTAAGTCTAGTGACTTGAATTTGTTCCTGCAACCCACATCGAATAAGAACAAGATCAAGTTCTCCAAGTTATCCTTATAGTCCACCAGAGCACTCAGCTGTGTATATCCATCACATAAGCCCCCCCGACACACACAAAGGAAAAATAATTAAGGATATATAAACTTCATATTATATACTTTCATTTAAATTTATTTTTTAATTATTTAAACATAAAAGATAACCTTTGTAGCTTCTTTATTTTCTTTCAGGTTCGCGCTATTCTTCCTAAGAAACTTTTGGTGGTATTTTCTTGGTAATAACATAGCTCGGCTTTCGCTCTGGTAGTAACAGTGATCACCTGTTTTGTTGACTGGCTTATCACTTCCTTCTTCCATCTCTTCAAGACTAGTATCTTGAACTGCTCACAAAACTCATTTGTTATTGTTGTTGTTGTTGTGTGGTTGTGTGTATGTGTGTGTGTGTGTATGTGTGAGTGCATGACTGTGTGTGTGTTTAATGCACAGTGATTTTCAGTACACACTAACAATAAAATTGTCAAGAATGTTCTTCTCTGAAGAGCTCCTTTCATAGTAAACATATTATTGCTAAACCAATAGATATTTACAGATTACCTACCTGGTTTGATGGTGAGAAGCAGCCTTGCTAAGAGCACTCTTATCTTACTGAATTTGCACATTTGCTATTGCAGCATCTATCACAAGGAACTATAAAAAAAATGAATAAATAAAACAGAAGCCTACATTCTGGCTGCTATCATGGGGTGCTGAGAAAAGAATTAGCTGCAAGCCACTTGGAAGAGCAAAATTCTAAGTGGTACTCAATTCTACCCCCTTCTGTTTCCCCCACTTATTTACCTAATAGAACATAGTTTATTCTCCCAATATATGTATCTAAAATAGAAGTAGGAACAGATGAAACTGAGGAGAAAAAACTAAGAATGGAAATATACAGTTGCAAGTGAGAAAGAAGGAGATACCTTAGTACATTAATTGGTTATGTACTGGATAGATGAATTACTTCTATACCCTCTCCTTCACAGAGCTTAGAAAAACAAAATTCAGCTACTAACAAAAATAGCTGGGTGAGATGATGGCTTTGTCATCTTTGTAATTGGATTCACCTCTCCTTCCAGACTGACACACACTTAAGCCTCTGCCTCCTCAGCTGTCAGTTCTGTTCTCTCCAACACAATTAAACCTTGCAAGCAAGGCCCCATCAGAAAAATATAATCTACTCAGAATGGCTATTTATTTGACTCTGTAAATTTTTAAACAAAAATGAAATCATTTTAGTATGATATTTAGTTAATTTTTTTAATGGAACTTGACTATTGGATTCTGTAGAGTGCTGATGACCCCAAAGCCAGACACATGAATATCAGAGCTCTACCAAGGACTTTGATACCATGAGTTGGAGGAGAAAGTAATTACTGATCCACTGCTGCAGTTCTGAGAACTATTGTCCTTTTACACATGCTACATTGAATGCCCCCTTGGCTAATGATTCAGCTTCTTAAAGGAATTTAAAGGCAGTGGGTTTGAGCAGCTTATTTATCAGGCAAGCAAGTGTCTTTAGTTTATAAATGGGATGCTAGAGCCTGCCATGAGCTCTCGAGCCTCATGGTGAGTAGAAGCAGAGGCTAATAAGACTCAGATTGCCATCAGCCTATGCTCATTTCACTGCAGAGCCCACTATTAACAGGGCTAACTCCAGTTCCATTCCTACCTGTCCATTCCCAATGTCGTCGTGCAGGGAGAAAGTTTTGTGTTTTTAAGGGAAATTCATTTGACTACATTGTAAAAAAAAAAAAAAAGTGAGAGAGAGACAGACAGACAGACTGTTCCAATGGCCATTCCATGATCCAAGACTGAAGAAGTCATTCTTTCACTATCCCGATAGGATCTGAGAGACCAGGATTGGAATGATAGTCTATGTATAAGAAGTTAACTGCTTAATTAGCATTTGTGTAAATTTAGCTTGATTATATATTTAATGAGTAATACAATGCCATTAATCATACCAGAACTGACTGGACAAATCCTACCAATACTTAGGTTTAGAAGTTAAATTTAAGTTCAATGAAATAAATAAAAATAGAAACAACAAATGCAGAGCTCAAGTAAGTTTTTCTATAACTCTATGTGTAAAAGTCCATCTAAAAACATCAATTTTTATTTTATATCTTTAAAGAAAATAGAAACTCAAAAGTAAAGTTATAATGTTAGAATATAACACAAGAAGCATATTATTAAATATAAAATTTTCAACAAGTTCTAAATGAAAACATAATTAATTAGATTTTCAAAGATCCCAGACTCTTAAGGGCCTTGTTGGGAATGGGATGAAAAATGCTTTGATCTCATAATATTGAATTATATTTGAGAGTATCAGATACCAAAGGAATCTTTTACAAATTAAAATACAGAAGAAATATTATGTTTAGAATACAAACTTATACAGTGAGCAGTAAAAATTGATAGATTCTTTGAAAACCAATTATATCCAGTTGCACCTGGCAAATAATGAAAACAATCTCTGGAAAAGTACCCTGATCCTCTGAGAAGCCCCAACAGGTTTGTGATTCCTTTAACCTAGACACTTGCCATTTTCTTCCATGTTGAACTTATCATCTTCTCCACAATATTAGACAAAGTGAGCACCAGCGAACGTCTCTCACATTAGCTATTCTTTCTCCTTGAAGTGATTGGGCTGATTTCTTATGGCTTCAGTTTTCTAACCATCTGATCTTTCTCTGAGCAAGCACTAAATTTCCAGTCCAATTTACTAACTCATTGTATCTCCAACTACCATCTCTACATGGTCACTAAACTAGAATGAAGAGGATAAATATTTTGTTCATCCTAATATTCCTAAATTAAGATAATCAAACGCCCAAATTTCTAACATGCTTCATGATTCAAGAAGAAACTATTGAGTGTTGTTATTTACAAGTGTGTGTTTGTGTGTGTGTGTGTGTGTGTGTGTGTGTGTGTGTGTAAACTTAACCATGGGAGCTCTAAAAAAAATACTCAAGAGAAACTTTGATGCATACTGTTTAACATACAAATGATAACATTAGCATATATTACTAAGTGATTCTACATGAGCCAGGTGTTATTTCACCACTCACAAAATTTGTAGCCATGAAAATAGAAGCATAAGATAATATACTATTAAGTAATGTGGACCTTCAAGCCTGTAAGTTCCATTTCTCTCTACTCATGATGTGAAAGTAAGGGGAAACCCTAAAAGTTCATGGGACACCTGTACTTGTGTCTTGGATGTCGAATATACGTGTCAACAAAAAGTTCTCTAAGATTATGGAAGTCCACCATCTATTTTACTCCCCGTGCTGCCCCTCTTTCCTCTCTGCTGGGTAATATACAGGCCTATCTTCCTAGGATCTGATAGTCTCAGCAGTTGACTATACTATTACCTCCACATCGTACCCATTGTACCTATTATGAAACACTGCCTCAGAACACAATCTCCTGACACAGACTGAGTTTGAGTCCTGATCATGCCATTTACCCACTGTACCATCTTAGTTTGTGGCTTGTTTAATTCACCTTTAAGGCAGTGATGATATTATCTGCCTTTTGCTAATGAGAATAAATTATATACTTTTGTTATATATGGGTATATATATACATGTATATATTGGTAGTATGTATATGTATTATGTTTCAAAGGATAGCAACTGTACCTATTTAATAATATCTGTAAGTACTTATTTTTACCCAAGTTAAAGAGAAATTAACAACCTGTATAAAATAAATAATGCCTGACTAAACTAATTAACAATTACTTTATTAGTCAAATATTAACAAAACCTCCCAGGTGTTTTTTTCACCGGTAATCCTGATGTACTTTCTTTACTGTGAATCAAAAGTAAAGTAATTTCAATGTTACCCTTTGAAACATGATTTTTGAACACTGCTTTTTCTCAAGGAGAGTAATAAGCTCATTAGTCCATCAGAGTGATTTTCTTGTCACATCTTGGCTCAGCAGCACCATCACTCACTCCCATTATTGAGGGTAATGAGGTAGCCAGACTCTGTATCAGGAAGTGGAGGGACACAGATGCAACCTGGAAATCTGGCAGCTTTAAACTGGTTATACTCTTTACATCCAACTTGGAACCAGTTCCTTTTCTTTTCTTTGTTCCTTTTCTCTTTTTCTCTTTTCTTTCTTCCTTTTTCTCCCCCCCCCCTTTTTTTTTTTTTTTTTTTTTGATTGATTCTTTTGGTTTTGGTTTTTAAATGGTTTCTCAAGACACATTTTCTCTGTGTAATAGCTCTAGCTGTCCAGGAACTTGCTTTGTAGACTAGAATGGATTAAAACTCACAGATATCTACCTGTCTCTGCTTCCTGATTGCTGGGGATGTTTGCTGCCACAGCCTGACTTGAACCAGTGTCTTAAGCATTGTTGGACTGAAGCAACCTCTGTGGAAGAATGCTTTTCTACCATAAACCTAATTCAAAAATCAGAAATTCTAAATGTTAGTTGCATATAGATTGTTTCTAATTGACACTTTTTTATTCCTTTTGAAGATCAAGTATTACTTGATTATAATATTTGTGAAATACTTCTAGGTTGTTCAAGTGACCCTGTAAAAAGTACAAACATATCAACCATCTTGAATAATATTAAAATACCTTAATACTTTCAAATTAACTTTATTATGGAAACTATAGTTTTCATTTTAAAATAGCACTTTGGATCTGTACTTTTCAGATGAACCATTTTAAAATTTCATTTTACTGTTTCACTGAGAGCCTCTTTTCCTATGTGCAGAGGGGTTACTTCCTTCATTGTCAAGTCTTGGGTATTTTAATCTTCTCTTCTTAATTTTCACAATTTCTGCCATTCAAAAAAGTCCTTAGAATTGTTGAATTAAGATGATCTATATGCACGACAGTACTAAATTATATTGTACAGAAAAACTTAAAATGGTCTCCACAAATCCATTTATGAATATCATCACTGTACACAATGTATATTCACCTATAAAATGTTAAGTAAGAGGATCAGTAGATGGTTCAGGCACCAAGTTTGGTAAGCTGAGTTCCACCTCTGGAACCCACCAGAAGGAAGGAAGGAAACAATTGGTTCTCACCTATTGTGCTCCAACTTCTATACATGTATAGTGACATGTGTGTACCTACCCCTGCACCACATGGATGTGCATACACATACAATAAATAAATATAATCTTAAAATAGCTTATATGTATTGTTTTGTTTTTTGAGACAGCGTTCCTCTGTATTGTTTTGGAAAATAGCTTATTTTTTTAAATTAATTAAAATTAAAATCAAGGAGTAAAAATTATCCTCAAATTTGAAATAACATCAGCATATTGAAGAGAAAATAATATCTTACCTTCATGGTAAATGATCTAAACTATTATTACAGAATAACTACTAATGAAAGTTCTGAAAAGTGGTCTGTTTTCATTGACTTGCTCATGTTCACTGAGCAAAGTACGTTTGAAGATGTGACTAGCCTATAATATCTAACTTTTCATTTTATTCGCTAATACTGCAGCATGGGGAAACAAAACAGCTCTAGATACACACATCACTTCCTACTGAGTGAACCCTGGTTTCTTCGTTCACAGTGCAGTTATACACCTGTATCTGGCATCTGTGTGCATGTAGAACAGAATCTCTATGATGTTACCATCTCTATGCAGGAGCACAGCAAGTTAGCTTCATGGCATACAGAAAACATAAATGGCACAACCCCAAATAGAAAGAAAAACTAGCAACTGCAGGTGGAATTTATAATCACTAAGCCCAGGTCAGAAATGTCTCCTAGTAAATAACGTGAATTTATGTTAAATGGGCTCACCATCTGTCCTGTCTGCAGCCTTTTGCCTTGATTTCTTCTCACCTCCCAAACTCTTGAAAGCTGTGGGTAGAAGAATGGTGCCAGGAAACTTCAAGAGTAAGATTAGCATTGTGTTTCTTAGTGCTTGTGGGTTTATGTTCCCCTCCCAATTACCTAGTGTGAGTGCCCATCATTTAGACAGATCCGAGTTGAAAAAAAATCTAAATTTACTTGATTTCAGCACAATTTTCTTCTCAAATACTTAAAATTGTCTCCATCTAGATCCAGCCTTTCACAGAACACATATTGGTGAATGTCAATTGTACTTAAAAACAAAAAAAAGTTTCAATCCAACATTCAACCTCTTATCACCAGGCAAATATGTGATATGATTTTGGAAGTATGTTCTGTGCCTTTCATAAAAATTTCAATTACAATTTAACTTTATTTTTAAAAGTATTTCTTTCCTGTTAGAAGAGAAGGGGTGAGGAGAACATGAAGGACTAGGAGGATTGGGTCAGGGGACGAATAGATGAGAGTAAGAAAAGAGATACCATAACAGAGGGAGCCGTTATAGGTTTGAAGAGAAAACTTACACTAGAGAAATGTCCAGAGACCTACAAGGATGACCACACTAACAATCTGAGCAATAGAAGCATCATCTCCACATTCATAATCCTCAGTATATCCAATAGCTAAAAGTATGCTTTGCCCATTGAAGTAGACATTTTCTTACAACAAGAAAAGACGGGAAAATAATGTATTACTATATATTTTTGCTAAATATTTCTGATATTTTATCCTGTGTATGATTCACAAGGCCTCTGAACTCTTATTCCTATTGTCCATGCCAGCCATCCTTATAAATCTTTTACATTCTAGCAGCCTGGGTTGTTTTATTACTTACCTGTATTTGTTGGAGCTAGCCTTGATGAAGAGGACTGTTTATAATATTGTGCTTATTGCTAGGGCCTGTAAAGGAAGGAAAATAAACTCAGTTTTGCCTATGAACTTGGATAATGCACCAGGGGTTTAATTTTTCCTGCTACACAACAGGGCTGAAAGAGATAGAGTATCATTGTTAGAGGGTTTTATTTTCTTTTTAAGACTTAACGATTAAAACAAAGTAACCATATATCATCTTATACATGCTTGAGGAGAAGCATTAGGGATGGCCTAGAACTTCCTAATGGACCTTTGATGGTATCTGAGAAGGCTCATTGTTTACAGATAACAGGAAAGAGGGGAAGGTATTGCATGGCTTATATATGGAAAACTAAATACCTTTAGCAAGAAGCAATGTTATTCTCCAATTTTACAAATAAGTAAATGTACTGTTTTGCTTCTTGTTGATAAGCTTACTGGGGAATGGTTTGTAAAGCTCATGGTTACAGAGATTTAAGCCTCCCTGGAATGAGAGACATCACAGAGCAAATTCACGGCAGCCATAAGGAGAAGGGGGATTGCCTGTGTTCTCCTAGGATTTCTCCATTCTCTCATTTTATTCCATACAGACCCACAGACTATGGAACACAACTGCTCACATAGGTCTTCCTTCCTTGTTACTCCTCTCCACAATATCTTCACAAACACACCCAGTGTGCACTTTATTAATCTCTTAAGCAATTCTCAACCCACTCAATTTGATGGTTAAGATGAAATCATCACAGCAGCTGCTAACTTAGCTATGGTAACTTCTCAGATAATGTGTGCTTAGAATTCTCTGAGTCAGAATGTCAGTAATAATAGTATATCCATGTTGTAAAGATGTTTAAGTGGTCACTGCTTAATTCTGTCATTATTAGTGAAAAATCAAGTTCTTTAATTTCTATCTTTAGCCAGCAATATGCTCTCTGGCTTATAATACAGTTCTTAAGGTACTTTTGTACTTACTTTCATTTGCAGAATATCATCAAGAAAATGATTTTTCACATAGGGAGAGGGGACCTTTTCCCTTGTCAAGTGTCTGGAAATCATTTTTATGAGCGACACTGAAAAATATTGATATAGTTATATGAGAGATAGTCTTTAATATGAGAAGAGAAAAATAAGTGTCTTATAGTTCTCACAGCTACTTGATTCTCGCTGGTGCTTTTGTTTGAAGTGAGTGATGTACATTCAGGCTCCTCACCATCATTTTGTGCAGTATCTAATTAAGACAACAGTAATCCTTTTTGCCGTGCTGATATGCAGCTACAGAGCTCTGATCTAGTAGAATGGTTCCATAGTTTTGGCCATGGTTATATGGGGGTGGGTTTCCCTACAGATCATTAATACATTTTCAAGTTTGACTGTGTGAAATTTACCCTCAGTTATGCCTTATCTCTACTACCACAATATACTGCAGTGATGTAGAATTGTCATCCTGAAATTCTGGGAGGGCTGAGAAGACTCTGGAATGCCATCATCTATCCTTTCTGCAACAATATTAAAAATTAGTCTTAGTTTAGCCTTTTCTTTTGTTACAGACCTATAAGACCAATGCTCTATCAAGGTGATAGACCCTTATCACAATGAGGGGATCCTGCTGAATCAACAGCCTTTCAAAGCTTTAGGATAGAAAGAAAGCTAGCTGTGGTTTGGTCTCTGATGGGCCTTGTGACCTACTTCTACAAAATACGAGAAAATCATATTCACCCAAGTATTCCATAGTTTATTCTATAACCTCTTATTTTATCATACTGAGTGCTGCATAATAAAGGGGCTAGCTCTTCTACTAAATGTGAAGTAACTTCTCAAATAAAAATCTATGTTCTCTTTCACCAATTTGTCATCAATACAGGATGCCTTTTAGTTTCTATGTGTATGGCACTATGGCTTATGAATCATCAATCAATAAAACAGTGCAGTTCAATAGTTTAAAATCTTTTATATTTTATAATTATTGAGACTCTTAGATTGTGCAGAAAAAAAGAAGGTGATGTAACAACACTAATTTAAGTATAGAAGGACCATCTAAATATGAATTTTAAAAACATTCCAATAAAATATGATGACTATATCAGAAATGACTTGATACACTTATGTAAATCTCACAATTAGAGCTGCATAATTTATTTGCATCAATATTAGACCTATACTTGATATTCAGCTATGCTTTTATTCTCTGTAAAATGGTTTTTGTTCTGCTTAATTGGTTAGGACTTGCACTGTCAGGTATTTTTTTCCTTTATTTCCTTGAGAAAGTTGCAGACCTGCTGTTTTATATTAATTCTCCTTTTTCCTTTACAAGAAAGAAAAGGGAAGCAAAACTCCAAGTATGACAACAGCAATTTATTCAGAGTTTATGAACACTTCAAAACTATTCCCCCCTTATCAAAGCCGTAAGAAAATCTCAGGATACATGGCATAGAAAAGATATCCACAAAATGCAAAAACCATGAAATTCTGTCAAATATTATTTCTGATATCATCCTGTTGCCTGTGTGCTAAAATATAGAGCACAATGTCACCTCTCTGATAGCCTTCTATAGTAGTTTGCAAGCCTAATCTGTATTTCTATACACTAGCGATCCACTATCCCTATGCTAATAATATACACATACCAGTAAGCAAATATATACAACAAAGTAATGCTGAGGGTAGCTTGAAAATGTTAACTTAGGTCTGAGTTCCTTCTGGAATTAGTTATAGAAACAACCCTGGACTCTGGTCATGGTGTCTTATCTTCAGCTTTATTTAGCAAGACAACGGCCTCAAACCACTACAGCAAGAATCAAGACATTTCTCCACAGAAGGCCTGTGATTAGTTTTACTCTGTATTGTTTTAGGACAACACAGTGCTTGTGCGGTCACTGTGGCTATAATTGCTTTCAGTTCAATTATTGTGGGATTCTTTCACTTTTGCTCTTGCTGGAGAATATTTTACAGTTTCTCCAAAGAATTTGGAATGTTTACTTCCAAGGAACTACTAGAGGGTGGGTACTATTTTGTATCTGAGGATTACCTTCTCAGGCAACAGTGAACACAGTGACTTTTTCACTGTATCTGTTACTGCTTGTCCCTGTCAATGTGCTCTTTGGATGTCTGGATTTCTATTTCCATGAGAGAAACTATAACTCCTTTTCCCTACAATCATTACTAACACTTCAAATAGAAAATCTTGGGATATTAATAAAGTTAAACTGCTTCCACTTAAATTCTTCAATTTATATTCCATTATGTTGTTACATAACACCCTTGTAAATTTTATTGAAGAGCTTTGGAAAAGCATACAGCATGTGTGTGTGTATATATATATATATATATATATATATATATATATATATATATATATGTATGTGTGTGTATGTGTGACACACATGTGTGTCACACATACACACACACACATTCAGTTCAGCTATAATAAAACATGTATGTTACAAAATTCACACACTACAAAATTATGAAGTGAAAATCACAAATTTTATAGAAAAATTATGTAATACTTTAAATTTGAATTAGATGTTCTAATCCTGAGACAGAACTCAACTAAATGGTAGAAAAGTTTTATATGTATAAATGTTTGGAAAAATGGAAATACCACAATATTGTACACTTCGTCTTAAAATGATGATGATATTTAATAATCAATGACAGTTTTTGTAAGAGCTACAATTTGGAGGGAATAGTTCATTTTCATGGAAATAGTCTGATAAGGTCATTTATTACTTCTAACAAGTAGAAAAATAAAAAGCAAAACAGGAAGGTTCATGCCATATTCAAATTATTCCTTGATGGAATAATTCACATTTTCCAAAAGATTTAAAACATTCTGTCTCTACCTTTGAGAGATGGACACCTTAATTTTATAATCAATAATGATGAATATGTTCTTTTGGGAAAAGAGCATAGCCATTTAATAGTATTACTAGCATCCTAATGTTAAAAGGAAGTATTTTTATTTTTCTATCCACTGATACATAAAAGTAACTCCTGCCTCTTTGTCCAGATGGCTCCCCTCATTCAAAGGTTGTTTGGCATAACCCTTAAATATCTTTCTTTTATCTATTATCTGACCTTCTCTCTCTGAAATGTCTGCTCTGCTGGAGACAGTACACACAACCACAGGACTCTACACATATAACAAGTGAATGAATACATAGAATATATGCAAGTGTGAGATGTAGAATGTATTCAGCCTAGCCTATTTCCCCTTGCACATTTTTCAGCAAGAGCAAAAACCCCCTGTGATGTGTTCCTGCTCTCCAAGAGAAGCTAACAAATATTGCTAGGGATGGACTTTCACAGATTTCAGTGCTTCTGCAGCCCTTGCACAGCTGTGCTTTCGTATTCTGGAGCTAAACTCGACTGCACAGAGTAGAAACATAATAAGTTCTTTGAGCTGAAACTTCATAGACACCATGGGATATTCAAGAAAGAGACCAATGGCGAGAAAGATAATATAGTCATAGCTTTGAACTTTTCCTGGATTTTACTTGCTACAAACCAAGTGAGAGTCATCTGACATTATTAGCAGCTTTTTCTCCATGTAGGGAAACGTGCTCCACAGTACATACTGATGAAAGCGAAAGAGAGTTCACACATGAGAGAGAAGGTGGTCTGAATTTAGTGTGCAAAGGAAGTAGAGTAAGGCTAAGATCTACTTCAAGCCTCAGCTTGGAGGCCACTTTCAATGTAAGATTTCCATTGCTCTATGATTGACGTTAGATGCCCTTGCCTGTTTTTCTAACAACCCTTTCAGCCTGTATCATATTTATTTGTTCCCATTTCTGTAGCATGAGAAAGACAGAAATATTTCTGTTATATCCTTTCTTAAATCTTCCCATATTTAGTTCATTTCCTGGTATACCAGTATATAAATGAAAAAAAATAAGCATTGAAACTCAACACATTACAGAGAGGAGTAGAATGTAAATAACAGATTCATTACAGAATAACATGGTGCTGTCCAGGATAGAGAAGCCCAAAGAGAGCTAATTCTTTCCATGAGTGTACTTCTAATCTTTGCTTTTAGGTTTCCCTCTGTTGGATAACCTAGAGAATTTAAAACACATAGTACATATAATGATGGAGCTTATTGTACAGCATACTATACAGAAGAATTACACAGTTTACACAACTCAATATAGACAAACATTGAATAGAAACAAACAATGTATATCTGAAGTGTTAGTAGTAGGACAAATGAAACAGAGTATGCATGCTCCATGAGCATGCAGTTAAGGCTATCTTAAATAGAACCTTAAAGGAGACAGAGAAAAGAGACTAAAGAAGGCTGAAGCTGTGCACAGGCTGTAGGAATAGTTTAGCTTTTACTTTGTGTGACTGGAAATGAATGAACTAACTATGATACATGAATGGGTGCTGTGGGTCAAGAAACAGGTAGAGACTACCCATGCTTCATAGAAGGTGTGAAATTAAGTCAAGAGTGTCAATGTCATAACTCAGTGAAATGAAACTCAATATTATTGAGTTATGTTGCATATAATTATTACATTCATGTGAATATTCATTACTGATATGCATGCTTAAGTGCCTTGATGAATATAATTTACTTTGAAATAACATCAAAAATAAAATTGTAGGTAGAGGAATAGAAAAGGCACAAAGATGTGTGGTAGAACATAATTAACAAAATTTAGGTAGAATAAGTACAGGTACTCACGGTAAACATCTTTTAGACTTGCAATGTATTTGAAGATGTTCAAGATGGGATATGTATAAGGTTAAATGCTCACAATGAAAATAAGAAAGATATGCAAGTCACATAAAATCTATACAACAAAACAGGATTATTTTAGCCTACTATGACTGATGTATTTTTTCTGTGACTTTGTGGAATTAACAACTGTTTATAAGTATGGATATCTGATAGCTATAAAAATCATGTCAAGTTTTGATATCATCTCACATGATTCACACGATACATCTTTAGGTGGTGCATTATTTTGAGTAATATCCAAGTATAAAGATCAGTGTGTTAGGCTAGACTCACAACCCTCCACTAACCAACCTGCCATCACAGCAGAAAGAGGATGCTACAGTGTACTAGTTTAATCACCCACTAGCAGAAGACTCTACATTGAAGGCTGTTTTTTGTTTGTTTGTTTGTTTTTTCAGAGTTGTAGTTGACTAAAATGACTTGAAAGAAACACTGTTTCTTTGAATTAAGTGTAGCCAAGAGCCTTAGTGCATTTGGTTGTTTAAATTCTAACTTGTCTGAGTAAAATTCAAGCAGCCTAGTGTGAAGACTTTTCCTGCATGGATTGTTACCTTCCTACCAGAACATCTCACTGATAAATGAATGCATCACAGAGGCACATTAGAAACCTCCCTGTGTTTTCAATGAAAACATTTCCCTTTTGTTGATATTTGTTCTCATTGACCCTTTTAGGTCAGAAGACAGAGTTTCTTTATTAAATCAGTAAATCAGGGGTATTTAATTGGCTCTAGAAACTTCTGAGTGGTCTTACTCTATTCTAGCCCCAAACAGAATTTTGACCAACCACTGTGAATTCTGCTTTTCTAAGAAGGTAGGGGGTGAGGGATTATAACAGGCTCTGTGTAAAGTCAGTTGTTCATTGCCTTCAAAGCCCCGATTTTCTTGGTGTAGGCAAAATGCCAAAATCAATGTTTATGACTCACATAGAGAAATAATTTAGCATTTAGAAAACTATAGGACTATTCCACATTTTCTGAAGAAAAAAAGACTTTTTAAAAATAAAGTATGCCTTGGGCTTTATACAGGAGAGCGTATTTTTATTCTTTAGGTTACACAGAAAATAATGAGACGATTGTTAGCATTAACAACTGTGCTCAGATCAATGGTGCTGCGGGACCAATGGAAGCAGACTTTCATAATGAGGGCGAGTGGGCTGCATCCATGAAAACTGTCAAGATTCCTGTTGGGGTGGTACCCTTGCTAATTAAAACCCAAGACTCAGCACCAGAAATGCTCAGGAAATACCACTGTTGCTGGCAGAATTGACCTTGAAGGCCGCTCTAATTTCCAATCCATCTTCATTGGAATTTAGTTGGGTGTTTTGTTTCGATTGTAGGAGGAGAAGGGTATATTTGGAGCTTTGTTGGTCTTGTTACTTTTCATTTTCTTTTCATTCTGTTTCTTTGGATTCCCCTATCCTTCCCCTATCCTTGTGTTTAACATCATTATCACTTAATATGGGCATTGAGAAATGCTGGAAGTTGTTCAGAAATCATGCCTGTGGCAAGCATTCCTAGACCAGAGATGGAGCCTCATTTATCACCGTCGTCATCACTAACAGGCTATAGGTCAAAAATGTCCTATGTCCTGTGTGTTTCAGCATAATCTGCTAAATTGGGGTTAATTAAAATGTCTCTTTTAAAAGGCCATTCATGAACACTCCCTTTCTCTCTAAAACACACACACACACACACACACACACACACACACTTTTCCTCTAATGGGTTTTGAAAGCAGTTGATACAGGTAAGTTACAATTTCACATTTGAAGTTAGAATAGGAATTCTTGAAAATTCTAAGTTCTCATGGCACAGATGTTCTACTTACATAAAAAGCTATATTCTATCTCCATTCACTGCCCCACCTTGTGCTCTGTTGGACTTGTCCTTTCCCACTTCTGTGAGGGACTTTATATGAATCTCTTAGAATACACCTTGTATCCTAGTTCGTCTGGTGGTGTGAATTATAGGCTGGTGATCCTTTGCTCTAGGTCTAAAGTCCATACATGAGTGAGTACATACTGTGTTCCTCTTTTTGTGACTGGGTTACCTCATTCAGGATGGTTTCTTCATGTGCCATCCACTTGCCTGCGAATTTCAAGATAACATTATTTTTTTCTGCAGAGTAGTATTCCATTGTGTAGATGTGCCACATCTTCATTATCCATTCTTCAATTGAGGGGCATCTAGGTTGCTTCCAAGTTCTTGCTATTACAATTAGTGCTACTATTTGTTCAACATAGTTGAACAGATGTCTTTGTTGTATGGATGTGGATCATGTGGGTATATGCATAAGAGGGGGATTTGAGCATCCTTGGAACGGCTACATTAAGTGTCCTTCCCGGATAGTGAGATCAACAAGTAACTTATCCATGGAGCCCTCATCTAATACCTGTTGGAAACAGGAGCAAACACCCATACCTAAACACTGAGTCGAAATAGAACCCAGGTGCAGATGGAGAAGACAAGACCAGGTTGCAGAAACACATAGAGACAGCTGACCTGAACAAGGAGGAGCTAATGGGCCCCCAGACTGATAGCTGGGAAGCCAGCATGGGACTGACTCAGCCCCCGCCCCCTGAATATGGGTCTCAGCCAGAAGGACTGAGCAGTCTAAGGGACCTTAGACAATGGAGCCAGGATGTATCCCTGATGCACAAAAGGACCTTGTGAACACATACCCCATGGAGGGATAACTGCCTTAATCTAGAAACAGGAGAGAAGCCCTAGTCCCTACTTCAAATGACCTGTCAGATCTACATGACCCCAACTGGATGGCATTCCCCTACATATGGAATGGGGGTGGGTGGATGGGAGGGAAGTGTGGTTAGGGTGCATGTGAGAGGGCAGAGAGGGTAAAAGGGAGAGAGGGAGGGAGGAAGTGAGGGGGAGAGGGAACTGGGATTGACATGTAAAATAATAAATTAAATTTAAGAAAGCTATATTCTACATTAAGCAGTTTCATTTGAGGGAAACCTGCCTTATTCTGTTGATATGTTATAGATGCAAATGTAGCTGTAATCTGTTTCACCCTTTAGTAGAATATGATTCTCCTCTAGCAGTTCTGAAGTTAGGCCACATCTCTATTGCTTTGGAAATTTGTTTCAAGTGTCCATTTCTGGAAATTTCTATTCAGCGAAACTCCTGTGGAACCCAGAAATCTGTATTTCCCCCATAAACCTATGGAATGACTGTGGCGCATGTGTTGCATGCAAACGTCTCCCTTTCCCCCATTAGTATGGAGTGTTACTGGGATGAATAAGGGGTGCCATGAAATACCATGGGAGGAGGAGACCATGCACTGACGGTGATGAGATCAGGGAGGAGCGCTGAGGCTGTGTGACAGTTATGTGGGCAGTAGTGGAGAGTTTATGGGGTACTAGGGTGAGGCCACTCAAGACACAATAAGTTTAAGTGCAAAGGTATAGAAGCCAGGGAAAAGAAGTCCTTTATTCATGGCTGAGAAGCAAGGAAAGCTCTTTTATCTGAAGATAACTGCTCCTTAACTACGCTCCTTATTGGCTTCATGTCATAGATACTAGCAAAACAGTACATGGAGGAAGAACAGCATCGCGTGGCAGTGTAGATCTAACATGTGGCATCATGGAATCTACCTTTGTGTGGTAGTGTTTATGTTTTATAGCCTATGTGCTTAAGTGTCTTCCTTTTTTTGAAAACTAAAAATAAACGGGACTTTTGTTATTTTGAATACATTTTATTTTAAATTTAATTAATTAACTGAATATTCCCACATACCCTGCAAAATATTAGGATAGTCACTAAACATTATACAACCATTAATCATGTGAAGTTACTATGAAGAGCTGGAGCTTTTTAAACCTCTTTTTTTTGTGTGTGAAATTTTTGGGTGGCACCACAATAAAGATTTCACAGCCCCACTCATGTATGGCTTCTTATCATTGTATTTCTCTAACTAGTATACTCCTTACCTGTTACACAGATACATTATTGTGGCCCAGCACTGAATTATTTTATTAAAATATTTCCGGTGTGATGCTGTCTATGGCTTATTATCAGAAATATAAAGATACATGCTGGCAACACTGCTGAATGACATGCAACATTGGTGTTGTCCATAAAATCCACTGCATTTTGCTTCTTCCTCCATTCCTTCATGGTCCCTCCTGTCAACTGATAATCTCTAGGCAGTTTTCATAGTGTGGCTTTTCCAGAATGTCAGGTAGCATGATCATGGAATTTTCAGAGATAAGTATGCCAGTATCCATGTCTTTAAAAGCATTGAGAACTCATCTGCCATTTAGTTCTATGTAAGTTATCTGTACTTGATTTCTTGGTTAAGAATATATATGCTAAGCTATATTTGTCAAGAATTGCTGGTTAAGAAATGGCAGGAGACCACATCCTGAAATCAAGGGTAATGATTGAGATTGAATTCAGTATGTTGACTGGACTTTCATGAGCTTCTTTGGCCTTGCTCTGATTCTTGTAAACACGGCAACACTTTTCAAGCTGCTAGTTTACAGCCTACTCAGAATATTTTAGCTCCCATTTTATTTTACTCTATTGAACTTGGAAAGTAAGAACTTTGAATTTTTGACCTGTCTGGTAGCTAATGACTTTAAATGACTAGATTTTATCTCTTTACATTTGAATTCTTGGACTGAATTATAACCTGAACATGAAAAAATAAAATAAAATAAAACAAAAAACCAAACAAAAACAAACAAACAAACAAAAATCTACCAATCTAAAGAGGTTAGGAGACAAGGGAAAACTTTTACCTCAAAAAATTAAACACACACACACACACACACACACACACACACACACACACTCACTCACACCCTATAAAGCAGTCTGTGTTCTGGAACATTCCAGAACAAACTTGAGTGTTTTGTTGTTTGCCTTAAAAAATCACCAACTGTTACTTAAAGTGAAGATGTAGAGTGCTCCAGCAAGTGAATAACAAATCCTAAAACAGTCTTTGAAAGGGGTTTCAGACATGCCATCAGCAGAATGCTCCTTTACAGTGGCACCTAATGAACTGGAAGGGATCTTGATTAGCAAATTAGTTTGCATTTGGTCTCCTGAGTAGTGAAAAGCTTGTTTAGGGTAGGTTCTGCTTCCTCAAATTGCCCTCCTTAAATAAACAGAGCAAGGGGAAAAGGCTTTTAGATGTATAACACAAAGCCATTACAGGGAGCTGCTAGTCAACCCATGAAAGGAAGAAGCCCTTTAGTGGGTTTCCAGTTAAGGATCTGGGTGGTGCTGTAAACAGAATGGTAGATAATAGATTCCCAGTGATGGCTGTCAGGAAACAGAAAATGCAACAGCTTTGTGGGAAAGCAGAATTGCTGGGTTTGCCCACTTGACCTTTACTCTGAATAGATGGGCTTAAGAAGATCACAAAGGACTTTGCAAGGGGGGAAAGTGATTTGCAGGAAAGTGATTTGCACAGCTCTTTTGGTGCCTGAAATCCTTTTTTAGAATCTGGAAAGTTTTGCTTCTCAGTATCCTCTAAGAGATCCCATGAAATTCCTCTTACCATTCAGGAGGTATGTGTTTTAGAAGAAGGCAACCCTCGCTGTATGACCATCATCTGTCTGAGGCTTTGGGAGCTTGAATGTTTATGAGAAAGGTTTCCCAAACAGGGCCCCTAGTGTCCATAAACTCTGAACTACTGTTCCTATCAAAGGGAGCCACTGATCCCCTTCTACAATTCTGTATAACAGCATAATTTTATTTAAATAAGAAACTCAGTCACCATTGGAAGACAACACACGAGTCAAATGCATATACATTGGTCTTCAGATAAAAGGCTTGAAGATCAAGTGGCAGCATTTTCAGAAAATTGGACATGACTAAAGTGAATCACGTGAAAAAGATCTGGGAGATTTAGTTAAGTAAATGCTGGGTAAGTGCCAAGGTAATGATTCTGTGGCCAACAACCAATTTAATGTTAGATGGACTTGTAGAATATTAGCTTTCTGGCTTGAAATGGGTGGAATTCATTTTAAAAGTTGTGTTCAGTTGTGAAAATCACACTTCTAGGGGAAAAAATGACTTATTTGAGAGCACAGGTAGGATAACATTTTGAACTACTAAAACAAAACACATCAAAGCAACAACAACAAAAAACCCCTAATAGAACTAATCATATTAAATGGCAAGGCTAAAAACTAATGATTTTAGTAGGCAATAATGAATGCTACAGCACATTTCAAATACCAGAAGGCCAATGATATAGAAATGCATCATTTCCAAGGATCCAGAAAATGTATCGTTTCCATGCCATACACTAGTATAAATATCAAATGTGTTACAGAGACAGATATGAGAAACAATGAAGAAACCATTAAAAAGTACAGCAGAACAAAATATTTAGCATATTTTGGACCTAAAATATATGATAAAGAAATTACTAAAGTAAATGTTAATATCCAAGAGACACAAAGTATTTGAATTGCTTAAAACTCTTAAAATATATTTAAAGTAGAAAGAAGAATAAAAGTATTAAAACCAAACTCAGTGATAAAGGTGGTATAGATAAATGTTCACAAAATAAAATGTCTATAGGTTAAAATTTAATTTTTAAAGTTGAGTATATATATATATATATATATATATATATATGAAATCTTTTAACTAGTAGAAATGAGTTTTTATTTGTTTTTATTATTCTGTATTTTTCAAAACTTGGCATGTCAATCATAATTCCTTAGACTAATAGAAAGGCTAATAAACAATAGTTATTAAAACAAGTAAGTAAAATATTTAAATCTATGAGTAGATAATATTAACAAAGATTTTCCAGTAATTGTGTTTATAATGTCTCATGGATGACCTTTGGGCTATCTCCTTCATTGGAAAAAATTCATATGGAAAAGTTACTGTGATTCATATATAGCATTTAGTAGATTCCTTATTAAAGAGTAAGAGTCTGAATAAGTAAATAATAATTCAAATAATATTAAGTCAAATCATCTTTTCAAAACTGAACATCCAGGAGACAGGGCAGAACAACAGTGTGTGTGTAAGTACCTACAGTAGTCAGAAGAGGACACCAGGTTCCTTGGAGCTGGAGTTACAAGGAGTTGTGACCTGCCTGATAAGGGCATGGGAACCAAAACTTGTCCTCTGAAAGATCAACAACTGAGCCATCTCAGTCACAGCCAAATTAGACATATTTGAAAAGCAAAACTGGAGGTCTGGGGTCATTGTAGTGAGCATGAATGCTGCTGCTTTACCTTCCCCGAAGCCTGGTCCAGATTGTTGGCATCCTATGAACATAAGATAGTTTCATGTCTTAACTTGCCTGAGTTTGGATTATGGTATCTTCTAGCTTGGGGACATTTCTGTTCCTGGGTTTCCACATCTATGGGTGGGGGGACTATCTAAAGGTCTATTATATATAAAAAATGTGCTTAATAAAATAGTTATTGTATCTGGGATTATGCTAAGAGTACTGAGCTCTTGAATAGTTCTAATGCCATTGGTATAATTCTTAAAAGATATGTGAAGCCAGTATGTATGAATGTCCTGTGGAGCAGTGTGTGTGTCTGCCTGTCAGTTTGTCTGTCTAGTGGGGTGATCAAGGGCTATTCCATGTTAGTGTTTTAATGTTATCTATCTGTTTTAATGCTTTGTATCAGGAAAAGTCACTCAATAGGTTTCATATAATTTCAATATGATATAAGAAAATGTAAAGTCAGAAGAAAAACTAGAGCTCTTTGTGTTTTCTCCTTTTTAATTTAGCTGCCTTTGGTGGTATAGACTATTTTCTTTAGTTCATATTTCATGTTTGTAGATAGATTATAGTCTACCCACTTAAACTGTAAGTGTATCTTTATTAATTCAAGATACAAACATAACTATTCTGAAATGTGTATTTCACTAGTGTTTGTGTCCTTAACTATAAGATTCTTGATGTGTTGGAGGCTGTTTATGTAATGTTTCAAAAGCCCAACTCTTCTCACACCAATACAAAGACTGTCATATATAGAAGACTGGTTCCTGCAGCAGCACACGCAGGTGGACTCTGCTCTATGATGGGTCTCAGACTTTGTACACTTTTGGAAGACATTTCTCCTAAATCTTTCTAAAACATGCTTTTGAAATTTCTATCTCCAAATTTCAAAATAGATACGTTAAACATTATTAAATTATATTAATTTGAGTAAAACGTGATACTTTATCTTGTGAATGAATTTTATCGACACTGTCTCTTAGATCTCATAGTAGTTCACGAATAGAACATATTGAATGCAGTCCCTTGACTTTGCATTTCCATGGTTAGTGCTGTAAATGTTTAAAATATAGCTGCATTAAGAACTTGAGTTTGGAGCAAGAAACTTGTCTTTTCTTTTATAAAAAAAAAAAAAACACACTGGAAGGTGTGAGTAAATGCAAGTTTGAGAACGACAGTGTCTTCTAGAAAACATAGAAAGACATCATGTTCTATAATATCAAGAGGTACCAGCTGTAACAGAATAACCTAGAACTCACTGTGCAGCCCAGACTGGACTCAAATTTGCACCAATCCTATACTCTCAGCCTCATGAGTAAGTGCTGGGATTATATGAATGGCCTAGCATGCCTGCCTCCAGGGGTACTTTCTCCCCTCCAATTCCCAAAGCAAATTCCTTTCAGAGTAGTCACATGATTTCCAGCCAGGCAACTCTCTAGAGAAGTTAGAGTCCTTTCATACAGTGTCTGTCACCACTTTGGGGGAGCTTGTCAAAAGACTAGTCAGAATTAATGAAGTTGTTTCTTGGGCTCCTGAGTCCAGGGGGATCTTTCAGAAGAGAACCCCCAACCACCACATGTATATTTAATAATAATCTCTCTCTCGTAGCTTCTGAATCTACACATTTAAGATTCTGAAACTGAATGTTGGTATTTGTATATGCTTTGTATTCCTACAACTCTTCCTGGAATTCCATTCTAAAAGAATGATATACTTCAGGCCCTTCCCATAGTCTTTATCTTTGTTTGTTTGTTTTACTTTTGTTCTGCATCTTTAAGTGGAAACACACCTGACCACACACACACACACACACGTATACAAACACACAGAAATAGTACAATTATTCAGTGGGAGCCACATGCAGAAAACTAATTAAAGAGAATAGTGCATTAACATTCATACTGTGAAGCAAACTCCGTTCTCTCTGGAGTCTTTTCTCATTGAGATACAAGGAGTTATCGTTGGCACAGTGGGTCTGAACTAATTGAGATGTCATTTTAAAAAGTCAGTTAAGGTTGTGGGAGAGGCATGTTGTTGTAAAATTGTCATTTCTCAGGCAGGCATTCTATAGTGAAACCACAGCCCCTGGTTGTAGATCTCAGTAGCGATGTGGGAGGTAGAAGAGAGAACAGAGAAATAAAACATCTCTGAAAGAAAAACAGGCAACAAGGCTCTAATTGAAATGGGAAGAATTCTCATTTTAGAAAATGTTTTCTTAACAGATTGCTCTAGCCTTCTGCCTCGAGCTTTTTGATTAAATTAATGATGGTGGTGATAAGCATCATTGGTGCTGCTGTTTCCAGAGGGAAATTTTCTACAGATCTTCTCCTTTCCTTTCCTCCCCAAATCTCAGGTATGACAATCGAATTGCTAATTGAGGCCAGAACAAGCCAAGGAGATGAACTTAGTATTACTATGCAAATGCAGACTATCCAGGAAATTAATATTTCATGTGTGCCTACCTCAACGAGTAATGTTTCCATTACGGGCTTGGTGTCACTCAGCTGGGAAGCTGTTGCTGCAGCTTGTTGTCGTCAGTGAGGTCTTGAACTTCGCTTTTTTCTTTCATGTTTCCTGCTGTCCTGGGACCAGTCAGCACATCTGACATGCACTCAGTTGGCCCTCGCTGTTACCCCAGATCTTTTACCAGTGCAAATAGATGAGCTTGTTATGATCTAGAAGACATTGTCAACTTGATCCCCTGCCTTGATAGTCAAGAATTAGAGAGAGAAGCAGCTAAGTCCTACATAACAAAGGAGGAGAAATATTTCAATAAAACGAATCATAAAATCCATTATGGAGATACAGTGAGGACTCTTCCATGCAGTATAATTAACTGACTGAGACCTTTGGAAAACACATCACACTGTCACTTTGGAGGACTAAAATAGTGATTTTAAATTATTCATAAACTTTTGTTTGCTAAACATGATTATACTTCAGAGACTGATGAAAACTGTATTAACAATTAACATCTCAGTGTACAGATATCAGAGTGAAACTATTTTGAATGTTAATTATTTTGTTTTGGATAAAATACCAAATAATGAAAAAAAAAACAAATAATGAAGACTAGTTAGGAACATACCAAAGAAACTGTTTGTTTTCTATCTTAAATAACAGCAAGCATATAACTAGATGTGCAACAAAGGTACTGAATTTAATTTACCTTTAGTTTCATTAACTGGAAATGGAGGTTGCAGGTGATACACAAGGTAAGATGTGCATACTGAGGCCTATTCTCTCTTGAGCTATGTGCATGGCCTTTGATTCTGCTACTATCCTACAAAACAAGGCAAAAAAGCAACCCTCTGAAGTTTAAAAATGGAGCTTAAGATTAAAGAGACTTGCTTACCTGCATTCTGGGCTGCCTACTGAGAAAGCCCACATGGAAGGGAGCCTTATGTATTTGAAAACATGCAGGGTGATTAAACTGGAAATAAGTAGAGAGGGCCTTTTGTATTTGAAATCAGTGTCTGGTATCTGAGAAAGGAAGTATTGCTTCTTTTCTTTCTAGATGGTGTGAAAAGGCTGAGAGAGACAGAGAGAGAGAGAGAGAGAGAGAGAGAGAGAGAGAGAGAGAGAGAACGAGAACGAGAACACATTATAGAGATTGGAATCTTAGGGCATTGTTCCTGAATGTTACAGCAAGTGGCAGAATGAAATTAATATTAATTCTAAGGTGGCCTTGAATTTAGGCTTCCTAATTAGAAGAGCTAGTCACATGTTTTTATAAGATTCGATCAAGCTAATTTTTGCTCTGGAGAACTCTATTCACTTAAAAAGAAAGATCTTTTTGTGAGTGCAACCTATATTATTTACATGTTCCTTTCTTCAAGCAATCTGTATTTTTTCCATATTACCCATTGTGATAGTGAATCTCACCATAGATGCCCCCACAATGAGAATGGAATGCTCTCTACTTCTGCTGTAGCTCTTAAGAGGGAATTTAATTTAAAAAATGGACAAATACATGAAGTCAGAACAGGTTATCACTTTAAGGGAGTATTTTGTGCATTTTAGTATAAACATCAATAAAGCAAAGACTTATAGAGTTTCACTGAAGTATTTATCAATCCCCCTTTAAAAATAAAACTGTGCAATTGCTAACAGCTAGAACAAATTAGATTTGTTGAATCTTTAGAGTTATGAAAATATTGATTCTGTTGTTGCTCTCTGTCCCCATTGACACAAATACATCTGACATTCTCAATGAAATTGCTTTCAAAGTGGGCCAGGGGTCCCTAGAGTCTTCATCAAACATCTCAATGAGAACGACAATGGAAAAAAGTAAGAAATGCTGTCATGGTACTTGTTAAATGTGTTTTCTTCATATTTGTGAGATGCTAAAACAGATGCTTAATATTTACAATAAGTCTCATTGTTGACCTGATCATCTCTTCTTCAGATGTATAAAAAGTCTGAACTCATTTGTTAAATACTCATGAGATCTTATTTCTGTGTTTATAGTTATGACCCCTTAGAGTAAATAGTGCAAGCATCTTCTCTTCATCCAAAGTCCATCAGTCTTTGTAATGCTGTTCTGCATTCAATTTTAGTGTATATCAGCTCTGGTGAGCAAGGTCCCATTTGTGCAGGGGCATTTGAGCTTTTTAAAGTTTATATGTTAGAAGTTTAGTCGAAGAGGGCAAAAAGAATTTGTTTTGGGTACTTTCTATTATCCAACACAACATCAAGAGTAATTGGAGTTTTATAAATATTCAAAGGGAACCAGACTAACAGCACTCTAGAATGAATTCCCTGAGTGCATAGCTTGGAAAGAAGCAAATTCCAAGGGCTTGCAAGCTAGTGGGCTAGAGACTGCATTATTGCAACACGTCTGTCTTATGTACAGTGGCGCTCAATAGATATCTGTTTACTTTAATTGAGTGGGAATAAATAGCATTTACCAGAAACCCTTTGCTGGCAGACAGTTATATTAGGCTGCTGAGAACTGTAGCATGTTCTCCCCTGAGTAGAAAGGAACACAGCCTCTTTTAGTATTCACCTTTGCTCAAAGAGGACAGTCAAGCTATATGATCATGTGTGATTACAAGTAAAACAGCTTAATAAAAACTAAACATCCTGTTATCACTTGTAACTTATCACAGAAAGGCAGACTGAAGAAAATACTGTTTCCTGGCACTTGTTAAGTAATGGCTTTTTCATCTTAAGAAATCATTAGTTGCTCCATATAGGTGTGTTTAATAGCAGGGTTACATTTTCACCTTAAATTTCTCTGATAAAAAAACCTAGTGGAACAACAGCTATAATCATTCTCATCGATAATTTACCATAGATTTATATCATAATATTTCAGTTGTTATGATACCTACTTTAGATAACCTAAGGAGATCTATATATGATCTCGCTCTCTATCTCTGTCTGTCTCTGTGTCTGTCTTTGTGTGTCTCTGTCTCTGTCTCTCTCTCTCTGTGTATGTACATGTATACACATGGGGAAGTGTACGTGAAGATGTACATGTGGGTATATACATTAAGGTCATGCATATGGATGCCAGCAGGGATTCTTACTCAGTTCTCTTTAACTTGATTCACAAAACAGGTTGTCTCATTGGCAAGTAAGCCAGATTGACCATCCAGTCAGTCCCAGGAATCTGTTGTAATCACCTTCTCAACACTGGGATTATAAGTATGTGCTGTTATGCCTATATTTTTCTTTTCTCCCAATGAACTCTGACGATTGAACTCAGATCTGCATGCTTGTGTTTTATATATTTACTAACAATGTTATTCCTCAGCACAGCAATCAGTAGTTTTGCTTATACTATCTCACCTCCTAATATCTGACTGTGAGAAGGAAGTGATAAGATGCATGAAAGATAATAAATTATGTTTTAAATAGTGGAACGAATCCTTCAGAAATGAGCCGAAAGCATTGATAGAGAAAGTCAGTGCACTAAGAGGCCCAAAGGGCATAGCAAGTGGAGGCAATGAATGGAGATGTCGAGTGAGAGCCAGCCAGAGTGGCTGCTGACTGAAGAATGAAGAGTGCCCTGCCTGGTTGGCCTCCTGCAGAAAGTCAGACTTCCTCTCGGTTGCTGCCCAAACCTTCATTTTCTCCACAATGGCAGGAAGCATTTGATAACACCTCTTCACATAAATGATCCAGAGTTGGAGAGACATGGGTAGTTGGTGCTACCTCAGGAATTGATGCTGTTACCCATGTTGTTAAAGGCAATGATGGAGTTGCTATGAGCAATTCCCGCCACCCATTGGATGCCAGTTCAAATGCTCATTTTGGATCGTGGCATGGGTTTCTTATAATGTGTTTTCCTTTTAATCATGTCTCTCTGAATGTTGTGATTAAAAAAAAAAACTTAGCCTAAAAGATGAAACATCTCTTAATTAAAAACAACAGCAAACTGTCGTCAAATCTAAGTGGAGACTCTTGTCCTGATGTTTCCTGTCAGACTTGTACAGGTTTTGAAACTGAGAACATTCTGCACAGTAATCACAGACTGATATTTTAAAGGAGGGTGCTGTTATTTATGAAAAGAAAGTTATTTAAGACAAGAAATTAAAGTCTAACACACTACCATAGCCTAAAGTCATGGGCCAGAGGACTGGGTCTTTACAGATCAGTTGATGAGTCACCTCCATTGAAGAATGCATCTTCTCTGGGGCAGCCCATTCTAAATCTGTTCCCTATGGATTATTTGTTCATTTCTAACCTACCATACCTCCATATGGAGAAGACATTAATAATCAAGTTTCCAGTCACTCTGTGACGCCAACAATATTCTTTGATTTTTACTAAGTATTGTGTGTTTATTTAGAAGGCAGAGCAGCTAGTGGCTATCCATTTCTTGGGGGAAGAAGAGGAAAAGTACAGAAAAGGAAGCATAGGAAGGCAAATTCTAGTTGTTTAAACTTTCTATAGGAAATGACCCCAATTGAGAATAGAAGTCCATCTTGTCAAAGCTCAGAATTTGGCAATGTTTCGAGGATGGAAATGCTCCCAGAGCAAGTAAAATGAGATACCAGGTTTACCAGAAAATTGTAGGACTGTCTTGAGGAGACAAAGTTATAAATAAAAACAGATTCATAAAGCATTTAGCTAAATTCATGAATAAGCAATCATTGTTTATACTGGGAACATTTGGATGCTTATCTATAATGGGTTGTGGTTGCTGTCAAAGTAGAGCAAAAGTCACAAAGCTCTTTGCATACCCAGTCTCTTCTTCCCCGACCACCCTCAACATCCTTTGCTTTGCCACCTCTGTACTCATATATAATTGTTATGAATATTCTAGGTAACAGAGGGAGAGAGAGAAAAGAATTGCTGTAGTCATGACAACACAACAAATGGTGGCTATATGACTACTTGTCCTTGATGTACTGGCAGAAGTGCATTCTCTAGCCTGTGTTATACTCACCTGCTCAGTCCCCTCAGCTAGATCCACCACTGCCTGCTTTGCTCTACTTCATGAATAATCATCAGATGAATGATGAAATCCAACTATGAAATGTTATGTCAATTACAGAGACTTTATATGTAGCTAATTAGCTTAGGAAGGAAAAATGCTTTCCTCCTTTTTTCCTCTTAATTAGTTTTAATCAATCTGAACAACATCCCAAGGAAACATTTTCAGGGAGAATTAGAAAATGGTCATCAAGAGTGTGGTTCTTCCTGCTCTCTAAATTCGAAAATCACTATGCAACAAGTGGGAGATGTCAAACACTGGGGTTTATTGATAATGAAAGTAACAAAATGCAGGTTAAAGGGCTTCATGTGGTGGCGAGATACACTTAAAGCAAATGCTGAAGCTGAATGCACATTCAGTTCTCACATTGCTATTTATGTCAAAAGATTAATTTTCCACTAGGGCAAAAATCTCCATTTGCAAGTCATTTTCTCTGTGCTGATAGAGATGAAATACTTTATACTGCACAGGCCCCGATGGTGCTCAGTCAGAGCTGTCTGAAGAAAAATATACCAGGGAAAGAGGAGAGAAAAAAAAAAAACATAATGTCAATGAGCTCAGGGTTAACTATAGGGGAGGGGGGCATGGTTTGGATTACAAGGACTTGGGTTTATAATGTATTTTTGGAACTTAGTTTGGGAGAGTTCCAGGGGCTTCATTTGTTAACAATAATAGTAATGTGGAGAATCTACTCTACTAGGCTAGTTTAAGAAATGAGTGAGAAGGCAAACTTGACACCCATTAAGTTTCTGACCCAGAATCCTAAGCTACCCCAGTCATCCCCTTTTGATATGTGCATTCAATGTTTAGTCTATGGCAGGCTCAACACTCTGCTAGGTGATTGTCCTTTCAAACAACATTGCATTACACACACTATTAAAATGATTATTTTTCTAAGAAGCATGAGCTGTTTCTGGCAGTTACTTTGTTCAGTTACCTTGTGAATTAGAAATGACATGTGAACATTTTAATGCTGACACTATCAAGTTTCAAAAGTTATTAAACGTTTTCTTTTTTTTTTCACCTCATAAAGGCATTTAAAAATGTACAAGGCCATACTATCTGCTTTGCCAAAGCATTCCCAATGTAAATTAAATCAAGGCGTAACTACTTTTTCCTTCTTTTAATTTTCTATTTCATTTTACATTCCAAACACAGTTCCCCCTCACATCCCTTCTCCTCCACTTGCTATCTCTCACTCCCCTCATCTCCCCCGTAGCCCACCTCCAATCCAGGCAAGGGCTCCCATGAGGAGTCAACATAGTCTGACACAATAGGTTGGGGCAGGGCCAGGCCATTTTCCCATGCTTTAAGACTGAGCATGGCTTTCTACCTTGCAGAGTGGGTTCCAACCAGGTAGCTCATGTATCAGGTTTGTGTTGTGCTCCTACTGCCAGCGGCTCTTCAGCTAGTCCAAACTTTACAACTGTCTCCCACATATGGAGGGCCTAGTTTGGTACCCTGGAGTCTCCACAGTTATAGAGTTCATGAGTTTCCATGAGCTTGATTCAGCTGTCTGTGTAGATTTCTCCATAATGGTCTTGACCATCATTGCTCATATAGTCCTTCCTGCCTCTCTCTGACTAGATTCACAGAGCTTGGTCTGATTCTTGGGTGTGGATCTCTGAGTCTTGTTTCATCAGTTACTGGATGAAGGCTCTATGACTATAGTTGGTATATTCACTAATCTGATTACAGGGTTAGGCAGTTTGGGTATCCTCTCCAGTATTTCTAGGAGTCTTAGCTGGGGTCCTCCTGGTGAATTCTTAGGAGTTACCCTAGCAACCAGGTTTCTTCCCAAGCTCATAGTGGCTCTCTCTATTAATGTATCTCTTTTTATTGCTCTTCCACTGCATCCCTCCCCACCTCAGTCATCTTATTCCCTCCTGTTCTCATCTTCTCTCCCCTCCCCAACTACTCCCCCTGCCCACGGTTTGCCCTATAAAGTTGTAACTATTTTTAACTTTCACACATTCTCCCCTTTCTACTTCGTGCCCATCACACAATGTTAATACTTGTATGTGACAGCAGAGAACTTTAAGCACATCCATGACTACTTCTATGATTTAACATTGCCTTAACACAGGCTACCTGATGTGTAAGTGAATTCTAAGAGAGAGCCATAATTCAAGAGGAAACTGAGAAGTAAAATTCCCTTAAACTTACTTCTTGAAGGAAGTTTTACTGCACAACACATTTGCAAGTGCCTTCTTATTATAAAATAAGTATGAGTATACTTAGCCAGTAATTTTTCTAAATACATAGTCCAGTGCCTGAACAAATAGTTTCTCCTTGATCTTTGATGAAAAGAGATTTTATTTTATTTATTCTTGTTATTTTAGAGATTAAGCTCAGGGTTTATGCTTGGTAGATGAGTGCTCGGCCACTAAACTTTGTCCCTAGCTCTAAACATGAGTATAGTGTCCATTAATTAATTATTTTTCTGGTTGTTGAAACAAATATACCTGACAAGAGACAACTTCAGGAAGGGTTTGAGAGGCAGAGCTTACAGTTCAAGGGATACAATTCGTCCTGGGGAAAGTCCCATTGTGACTGCAGTCCTAAGAAAGCAGAGAAAGATGAACGCTAGTGTCATTTGACTTTCTCCTTTTTATGCAATACATAACCTCAGCCCATCAGTAATTCCACCACTTTCAGGCCATTAAGGGCTGCTCTGTACATTTCTCTAAAACTTCTCTGGAAACACCCTCTTAGATCCAGTCAGAGCTATAGAGTTTGCATGCTGATTCTAGATAAAGGCAAGATGCCAGTCAAAATTACCCACCACAGAGAGATTGTTTTGGTTTGTATTGGGTTGGTGTGGTTTATTATACTGGAGATCGAAACAAATCATCTGAGAATGCTCAACTAGGCCTCTCCTCTGTTTCCTTAGAAAAATCCCTAAGGGTTGGTTCTGATATATATATATATATATATATATATATATATATATATATATATATATATACACACACACACACACACACACACACATCTTAGCCCTTTATAGTTCCTAGTCAGAATGAGTGGCCCATGTATTTAACCAATAAACTAATTTTCCTAAGATGCCGGTTCCACACTTATTTTTTCCAATTTTATTGTTCATATTAATAATTTTAAGGTTGGTTGTGGAACCTACAAAGTCATAAGCATCTCCCAATTGTTATTTGTGCTGAAAGAGGGCCATTTTAAACTAGTTCTCAAAACATTGGGAAAGCACTTTTAATATAAAAGTCTCTTGTAGAATGATGGAGTCACATTTGGACTGGCCCTTTTATCACATACACTTTTAGAATTCCAGTACTAAGTGTACTCCACCTATTTCTGATTCCTCCTCATGGGCCAACATGGAAGTTGTTATCCATCAAATGTTAGAGAAATGGATTTCATGTATACAATAAATTTTATTTTTAAATTAAATTTGCCCTAATGAACTTAAGCCATTGGACTTATATTACAGTTTAGTTGCTATCATGAATTTTAACCAAGGACTAAAATAAATAAATAAATAAATAAATAAATAAATAAATAATGCAGCAAATGCAAACTCACTACCAATTGACTAGTTTTCACCTACTTGGTTGTTTTGCTGGCTTTCATGGTTTTCTGAAACAGTTGGAGTGGGTCATGGAGGCAATCATGTGTGTTCTCAGTGGCTTCCTCCAAAGATAGGTTTCAGAAAGCCAAGTTTAAGCTCAGAAGGTATAAATTTTGCTTTTTCTTTCACTGAGTATTTGAACGTCATCATTACAATATGTCTTGGAATTTTAAAGATTAAAATATGGTAGCTAATGTTAATGGTCAGTGACAATTATAGGAGGAATTTATTTAGAGCTGTGATGAGACTTTAGGTTCTTCCACATAGAGAGGAAAAGATTTGGTTCCATTGCAACTCAGCATGGAAACATGGGGATTTACAGGAAGGAGCAGTGTGATGGTGGGTGGGTGGAAAGTTACTAAGAGGAACTCTGGGACATTAACAAGACTCTGGCTAAACAAACAGCAGGACTCTTGGGTAGAGTGACTTGGATGAGAAGACATTGCTTAAAATGTGGGAGGAAGAGAAATCTGACCAGATAGTACATCTAGACAAATAAGGAGGTGAGGACTGGAGGATTCTGGGTAAACTGACTCAGCAGGGTTCTCTGCTGAGACTGGGTTTCCTGAGGAAGTGCACAGATGGGTCCAGCTGAAGACACTGAGGCATGACTAATGTTTGAGTCAGCAAAGAATCCTTGTCAATAGGAGCATAGGGTGTGGGAAAATGTAGACTTGATGGAGACAAAAATTAACAGCTAATAAAAATCTCTGAAAGCCTACTATTTTAGAAAATTACTCATTTTTAGTTATAGCCATGGCTGTAGCACTCTTTTGAAAGAGTTAAAAGGGTCTGTGACAGCTCAGGTAAAGTATCAACAGATAAATCCTCTGATAACTTGGGGCTCAGACAGATTTATAATCAAGGGAGAGGCTTAAGGTTATATGAATTTAATATGATGAGTAAATATTATTGTACTAGAGATTTGGGCTTGATTTTATTTCTTGCTTGTAAAAGAAAGGTCACAATAATCTCCAAAATTCTTTTCTTTATCTTTCCAGCATAATTATCTGGAACATTTTCTTTCCTTCACTGCACTGTATAACCTTCTTGAAAATGTTTTTAAGTTCAAAGACATTTTATTGAACCTGGAGAAAATTACCTGAAGCTTTTGCTATGCTTTTCTGCCTGACCACTTGCATCATGTGGATGTAGTTATAGGCATGAATATTCTCACATAGAAGGGAATTAACTGTATTTTTGGCAGGTACATTTGAGTAGGGTATGATATAAGTGTTAGAGGAACCTGGTATCCCAAAGTGCTTATACCCATATAACCACATAGTAAAAAGCTGTGCACACATGTTAAATACAGAAGGTTTTAGAACTAAATTATATATATATATATATATATATATATATATATGCTAAGTGTTTTCTTCGTATTCCATATTTGTGATATTGTCTGCCAATGAATTTGGGTAAGACCAAAGATATTCAAGTCACATTCCCTAGCAGAATTCAAATCATTACAGTCACTCTCTAATGAAATAGCAGTTAAGCTCCCTGCTCACTCTCTCTCTTAGGAAACTGGTAGGCAGCAAATGAGTGGTATAGAGGATTGAAGCTGCTGTTGACTCAGCTTCTTTACAAGTGTGATCCTCCAACTTCCTTGATCATATCTATGTCAAAACTTTGTCTGTCAGCCAGGCCTGTACTGGGGGTTTGGAGGAGGAAACCCAAACAGGAAACTCAAGATTCCAAAGAACAGATAAAGGAATTACCCTTAAGTTCAGGGTTTTATTTTATTTTATTTGCTTGTGTTTGTTTTTAAACCATTGATCAATGCCTGATCTGTTTAGTAAATGAACATGGTGTACTGTTTGGGATGGTGCATTAGTCTTGTCAAAAGAAAATGCTATTTGTCTAATGTGCTGCTTCTATTTAAAGAAAGAAGAAAAATACAGAGGAGCTTCCGTCTGCATTTGGATCTGAGTGCAAATTCAGTTACAGTTTTTCCTTGACGGGAAGGTCTTCTAGTTTGAAGATTGTGCCTCTTGTATTCCAGATACCCAGGGAGCTCACTTATACCTGTGTACTCTTGGGGATCACAGTGGGAAGTCTAATGATTGAGGTAGTTGCCTGCTTCCCTACTTGTTACACAGACCTCCACATAGGCTGGGAAAAACAAGTTTTCATTGAATTGATATAAAAGGCACAAAAATGAAGTATGAGACTGCTCAGAAACACTTCCCAATCTTTTAGACTTCCATTCCCAGCACTGAGAAGATGAATTCAGTTGATTTTTCTAAATTGCATTATCTTTGAAAAAGGCAAAGGTAATGAGAGCCTCTATACAACTGTAGCCTAATCAGAATAATTAGATGTTAGATCAGATCTCATTGATGAGTAGAAATTCTGGAAAGGTGTGCTCTGCGGGAATATGATGGAAGCTGAGTGGCCTAGAGTAGGGTGGCTGAGGAGACACAGGGAATATAGGTCAATGCTATTGTCTCTGAAGAGAAGCAGAGAAAGCCCACTTGGGTTGCAATCATGCTGTTATGAGAGGTATTGGAAACAGAGCAGGAGAGGTCACACCAGAAAGCTGCAGAAGATCTGCCTTGAGATTACTAAAGCAAGTAATAACTTCCAAATGTCAAAGTGGCTGCAAGACCCAGAGGCTGGGATACAACACAAGAAGCCATATATGAGTTTGAGAAATTGAGTATAAGAAAGAAGGGAGATGGGCTTACCTGAGAGTCCCAAGAGAATCCTACATTTTCAAGTTGCTCTATTTGCTGGGGATAGATGAGAGGTAAGATCCAGTTACTGGGACTATATCAGACAATGATTGAGCACACTTTTCTATTTTCCTACTTCCTCTTCTTGTACCCTTACCCTCTTGTCCCATCCCCTTTCTCTCCTACCTACTCTTGCAAACTTATGTTCTCTGCTCTCTCTGGCAAAGGTGAGGTCAGGAGCCAGGGACTCACTGTGCTAGCCCTCACCAACAGCATTTATATTTTAATAATCTTATGGGCTAAGGCAATTAATCATTTATAAATTGTAAATTTTCATGCATGAAAAAAATGGAAGGAGAGGTATCACTTTCTCAGTTTTTGTCAGATCTTACCAAATGCAACTCCTTCTAATTCAATACACATAATGTATTTACTTAACAAACCTTTGTCACAGGCCCACCAATACTTCCAAAGCAACTACAGAGCAAAGGTCCAGACCTTCAATGGGATGATACTCTAAAGTACAGAAAAAAGGCAAGTCCTCTGTGAACCGATGATGGGGCAGATGCAAGTCCATAAAGGGGACTGAGAATGGCAGAAAAGTGGGGGATGTCTGAACCAACAAAGGCTTGGAGCAACAATAGAGCTAATCTGATACTTGAAGTGCTACAGATAAACAGTTATAGCCTGATTACAGAGCACTGGGGAAGAGAAGAACGATGGGGAGGAATGAGTCAGAAGAAACCCTTCCAGATCCAAAGCCCATCTGTGAAATATTACATCTCAAGAAGTAAGGAAGATTCAAAGTGGAGAGGTGACATGATAATAAGTGAGTACTGGAAATCAAAACAAAACCCAAACCTCACATTCCATAGCATTGTGGCAAAAAAGCAAAGGATGGAGGCAAGAAACCAGGGGAGGCCAAAAGGGAGACTCCTGGAACAGTTCCCAGGAAATGGTAATGAAGGCAGAGGCTGTGCACAAGCAGGAGGGCATCAGTGGGAGGAAAAATAATGACAAGGCCAGGATCCCCTGTTGAAAACCCTCACAAAGCTCCAAGTTAATAAACAACTGTGTTCTCTCAGATTCTGTCTAGCTAACTCTGGATTAGACAAAGAGCAAAGAGAGTGACACAATGTAATTGCAAATTCTTAGCATGCTTAATTTTCTCCAGTGTAATCTGAGTCCATACTGTGACACATGAATTATTTAAAATACATGCACTTTTCCTGTAGTGCACAGATTTATGGTTCGATACAGCAGCGTCTGATGTTAAACATATGTGCACATTAACTTTTGAAAATCAGGAAATTAGAGAATCACCATTTCCTGCAGCAACTTCTTCCAGAAACAACAACAACAAGAAGAAAGTAATATCACATACCAGAAATCTCAAGGGAATGGATAAAAGTGAATTTCAAGGAATGGAACTGTGGTCACCCAAACGAGATAACTTTCTTATAGTTTTTCCCTGTGTGCCCTTAATCCAATAGACTCAGTGACTGACAGAGGACCCGCTACACATACCCAAGTTTCTTTTGCCCCTTAGACTCTAAACATAAATCTTGTTTCTCTAATAAAGACATTTAGGGCAGAAAGTTATGATAGTATCGTCAATATCTTAAAGTTAGATGGGCCAAGACATTGGAAGACATCCATCTTCCCTGTCCTATGGTTCCCTGTTTTCCCCATGGGGCCGGGGCTTGTATTTTCCCTGAAATTTTCAATAAAAGATAAGAAAATAATTTCTTTTGGATCATCAGCTTTTGCACTGAAATCCTGCTAGGTGGACTGGCAGAGACAATTAAGCCAAGCCTCCACTTGGTTTAGGTGGACATTGTTATTGCCACATTTGTCCCTTTTCTGACAAATTGCATTATGCTTCTGCCCTCAGAGCCATTAGTAGGTCCAGAGGGAGCAGGTGGTGATGCCATGAGGAGGGGCTGATCTCACATTTGTCAACCCCGAGGCAAAGCCAGGCAAAGTCTCAAGCTCCCTTTGATTTTTGTATACTGGCTGGAGGGATGGGGGCTGACCCAGGGTGGGATACTTATTTGAGTGCTGTCATTTGCCTCTAAGCAGAAGGCCACAGTCGCTAGTGTTCAGAGGGAATAGGATGCCCCAGATCTGCTCAATAATTGCCCTGATTTCTGCCTAAGGCTTGACTTTCTTCTAGCTAAACATTGTTTCCCCTAACACTCTCCCCCATCGCTAACAAAGTGGCTCTTTCATTCCACCCTGGGCGGTACAGCATCTTTCACCCTGTGCATCAGCTCATAGGCTGATTCAGCATCACAGACTTCCTTTGTGAACATCTCTGAAGTCCTTGCTCTTCTGTCCCCTCCTCCCTTTGAGCTTAAAAAAATAGTAGGGGACTTGAGTTAATGCTGAAGCATCTGTTGAACTCTAAAGGATGTTATAATGAATGCACAAGAGAGGGAAACAGGTAGTCCTTGGATGAAATCATTTGGTCTTTTCTCTTTAATTCAATATCCTACTAGGGAGGGTAGTACATTTGGAATGGTAGAGACAGTATTGCTCAATGAAGCCAAGGCACAGTGGCCTAGAAAAGAGAGCCTAAGTACGCTAGAACATCAGTTCTCAACCTATGGGTCACAACCCCTTTGAGGATAAAATGACCCTTTCATAGGGATTGCATATCAGATGATTCATAAGAGTATCACCATTACAATTATGAAGTAGCCACGAAATAATTTGATACTTGGGGCTTATCACAACACGGTAAACTGTATTAAAGGGTCCCATAATTAGGAGGGTTGAGGTCGCCTGATGTAGAGAATAAGTCATGATATCTGCTGAGTAGAGATAGCAATCCCCACCTAACAGTCTGGAGAGTAGGTGAGATATCATACAAATAGTGCATCAAGAATCTTAGGCATTTCTGTTTCTATCATTACTCTGCTACTTACAAGGAGGATCTTATGCTTTAAGAGAGCAGATCATTGAAAGAGCTTAGAGATGGGGCCAGGAAGTGTTCAAAATGCCATCCTAGTTGTAAGGCTTTCCCTTCACCACACCAAATTTAGACCCAAGCAGAAAACAAAACCACAGCCCTGAGTGGTAATTGGGGGATGAGGAAGGCCATACACCCAAAGAATCAAAAGTATGGATCGGGTATTTGGGAGCATTATTAGGTACTATGAATAGCTAAATAGCCTGTGGTAGACAATAATAGGAAATGAGTGGCATGTTTTATTAAGTTTGGCTAATCAAGAACAGACTACAATGACCATGGCATCATATCACCAAGATTCCCGTATCTAGACCTCCCTTCAACATCAGACGGCTGGGCTCAATTCCACTGTCCTAAGAATTTCTACGTTTAGTTCCCCTTGATTGAAAATTTTCAAAACCAAAAACTCTTGTGTATGTGATTGTAAGCTTTTTACAGAATACATATTTCATTCATCAGAGCAAGAGCATTTCCCATTTGGAAAATAAAATCATAAATCTGTGTCAGATACAGCCTTGTTACTTTTTGCAGACAAAGCTGTGTTTGCTTTCAAGTTAAAAAATTGAGACACTGATAACAGGAGTAATGGCACATACCTGTGATCCTACTACTAAGGAGGCCGAGGCCCAAGAGTTGCTGTAAGATTCAGGGTAACCTGAGCTACATAGGAAGTACATTAGCGATTTAGGAATCTTTGTTTATACTAGGACATGAATTCAATGGGGGATGAGAGGATTCTTATTCTTATTAGCCAGCCCTGTGTGTCCAAAGCTAAACAGAGACAGAGATGACAATATTCATGAGTCTGTCACTGGGATGGTGGTATGAAGATCTGTTAGCTTCCTAATTAGTGTCTGAGTTTCAACTAGTTTGGCAGTTAGAAAAGTTCTTGCCAAGCAGAACTTCATAAAAATAAAGTACTAATAGTGGCTTGAAATAAAGGGCTTTGATAAGCTGGGATTCAATTGAGTTATTTGAAAAGTACTCATTTACCATGCCACCTGGCTCATCTCAGTCATCCAGAACTAGAGTTGTAACAAATACCACTGGCGTCAATTACAAACCTGTGCTGATATCTCTAAATGGCATGATGTGAGTCTCAACATTAGAGGCTCGAAATGCAAAAAGCTCTCCTGAGTCCTGTGCACCCCAGGGAGACTCCATTATGGAGAGAACTTTAGGAAAATGCCAGAGAAGAGGGTTGCTCTCTCCCTATATTTGACAAACGACAAGTGTTCTTTCCTTTTTTATCTCTTTTGTATAAGTACATATATATATATATATATATATATATATATATATATATATATATATTCTGCCCTCTCCTATATAATGCAATCCCAGGGTCACATCTCTATGATATGTTGTATTAAAAATATGCCAGTTTTCAGTCATCTAAGATTAACCTTCAATCATTACAAACTGAAGTTTGGTTTTGTTTTAACCCCCCCTCCCTTTCCACCTTCTCTCCCTGTTCTTCACTAAAACATAGCACTTTGTGGTAAAGTCAGGATTATTTACAACTTTCTGGTTATTAAACATTATTCACAGGTGAGTCATCTCATCAGATGAAATATCTTTTTGTTGCTTTTGTTTGTTTATTTAAGTTAATAATTTGACCCTCTTCACTTGTGTCCACTCTCTTCCACTCAAAATGCTTCTACTGTAGTCTGGGACCTGTGGATTGGCCAAAGCATTGGCCATTCTAGTTTTCTTCAAGAGAAAACCCTTTGGAGACCTCAGACTTATTTTCTAGCTCAAATTTTATCATTTGCCCACAAACTTGTTGCACTTTTGCTTAACTACCTGCTCTTTGAAAGACTGAATATGGAGTTTATTTACTGCCTGGTCCCGTGGTCCTTTAGTCCCATATAAATACACAGAGGCTTATATTAATTATAAACTACTTGGCCAATAGATTAGCCTTTTTTACTGGCTAGCTCTCTCTTAATTATTAATCAATTTCTGTTAATCTAAGTATTTCCATGTGGTTTTGGCTTACCAGAGAATGTCCAGTGTCCTATCTTTCCAGTAGCCATATGACATTGCTCTCGTGACTCTCTCTCTCTCTCTCTCTCCGTCCTCCTATTCCCAGCATTCTCCTGGTCTGCTAACCCCGTCTATACTTCCATCCTGACAACTGAACAATCAGCATTTTATTAAATCAATAAGAGAAACATAGATTCACAGCATATACAGAAGGACCTCTCCCATCAAAACACTACAGGTCCCATTTTATGTTTTACTTTGCAATGTTAGTACGACCCTTTAGTGACTTCCCAAAAAGAATGATTGTGAAAAGTAAAATTTAGTTCTCTCATTTGTCCCAAATACAAATATTCTCTTCATATAGTCAATGGTTGCTGTCTTGAATGTGAAATCCGAGAGTTTTGTAATCTAAAACCTTAGCTTTAGTAAAACTTCCAGTACTTCATAGCCTTGTCTCCAGACTTTTACACCTTTACTTTTGTTGTTGTCCCTCCCCTTCTTTTTGTTCGAATGCATTTGTAAATTTCTGACTCTTTACTGGAATTTGCAGTTTTAGGGAGAAGGTATGACCATTGAAATATAATAAGCAAATTATATAATTCTGTATTTAATTCATAAACCCTTGCTTTCACCTCTTAGATATTATTTGTGTGCTAATTTTTTAACTATATCATTTAAGATTTAACACTTAAAAGGCAAATACTTATACTTCTGGGTGGACATCTTATAAATAATGAATGTGTTTAAAAATATAGTTTGAAATTACCCAGCTTTTGAGAAATTCTATATTAATCTACCGTTCACAAACCTTATTCTTGGTATTTTGGATTTTTGAAATTATAAATTGTCCTCAGAAATTTAAACAGCGAGCTAGTGGAAAATAAATGTATACAAAGAGGTTAATCTAAGAAATTAGCAGAAAAAAAACCAAGGCTCATGGCCTATTTTTGTTATGTAACCTATTTTTTCTTTTTTTTCGTTTTCTTTTTTTTTTTTTTTGCCACATTCTGATAAAGTTGGACTTTGAGGATCATATATGCCCTAGTTCGTCTCATATAAGCCATGTCTACACTGCAGTTGTTAGGCTTCATTTGAGAGCAGTGAGGTCAGCGCTGGCTTAATGGAATAAACAGTAACCTTTCAGTTGACGCCAAGTACAGCACTGTTTCCAAGAATCTCATCATATATCATGGACACATTGACGATAAATAGCAAGTCAAAAAGACAATATTTTTTCATAATGGAAATGTATGTAAAATGCCAGTTATTGGGGATTCAAAAATATTGGAATCACAACTTGATTTAGCATGAAGGTGGGCTGCTTCTGCTTTCTCGGTGCTTTAAGCTAAGGCACTATCTCCTCTCTTTGCTGGTGTGGATGAAAGATCCTAATATTTGATTTTCTTTGTTTAACAAAGAGACTTGGAATTGGGCCCCAGGCCTCTGGAAAGAAAAAGAACCTATAGCTTTGTGATCATTGTGTATGATTTTGGAAACCTTCTAGGGTTAGTCTTTGATACTCATTTCTATTTTATCATGATGCTATAGTTTGCTCTAGTACTAAATATAGCAAAGTGTAACCATAACTAAATTCCAATTCCAGTCAAATATTTTAAAAATGATAATAACAATAGTGAGCAAAAACATCAGAAGCTAGGAACCTGGTGAAATCCTATGGACAGGCAAGCATGATTTTGATGAATCACCTGATGGTAACATGTCCTTGAATCCACTGAGGAACACAGGGTAGATAAAAGAACAGAGGACATCTGCCCAGAGCTGATAGTACCCTATAAGATCATCAAGTGTAATAATGCCGCCCCATACTCATTTAGTACTTGAGAAAAGCAGCATCCCCAAAATCTTATAAGACGTACCATCACATGGTTAAATAATATCTGCCAAAAAACCATTGTGATCCTTTGACTTTCTCTTAGAACCTGAAAGGACTATGTCTTCATATTAAATCATTATGTTTTCACATGGCATTTTCCTCACTTTATTATGGTAAGGTGAGGTTATCATGGCTTCTGATATTATTTGCACGCAGTATTTTTAGAAATGAAACAAAGTTCAGCCAGGTGGATGCTTGAGTAATCAAGGAACTTATTTTCATCAGTGCCAGGGGTCAATAACACACATGATATGCTAAAGTCTAATATATTTTTAAAGTTATCTCCAAAAGTTTGTACTTGCTTTTGTTAGATCTAAGTAACATATGAGGTATGGACAAACTCCTTCCAAAGGATACACTAAAAATTAGCAGACATTGTAAATTACTTAAGAACTGTAGACAGCTGCATTATTTATTAATGTCTGTTTTCAAACTGATGGCATAAAAGTGATTCTTAAAGAAAAATGGAGTGAATGTTTATGTGTCCTTTGCCCCCCCCCAGTCCTTCAGAGTTCATCGACTCTTTATCAATTTAATTATTGTGTTATAGCCGTCTAATGTACTTGCCACACAGGAGGCTAAGTAGTTTCCTTCCCCCGAGGTAGTTTTCTATTGCTGGAAAGCGATCCATCTGTGAGTCACTCTGGCCTCTTTGGAAATATCTTCCCATTGATTTCTCTACTAGAAAGATCTTTAAAAGATGATTCAAAAAACATAATATACCTGTGTTCCTCTCCTTAAATTTAGATTGTAGTGTTCTTTTTTTCACATCATCTGGAGCGTAGAGGTTATTTACATTCATTAAGTCTAAAATATATCTTAAGTACCTTACAATAAAGAGCTAGTATCAACCACATAAAAGAGCAAACTACTAAAAATGAACAATATCTTAATGATCAAGAAACAAATGCTTTAAAGTTATTTTAAATTAGTTTGCAATTTAGAAAGAATTGGAACAATCTTAAGGGTTAATTTACACATTATTGTCAATGAACTATGATTTCCTGTGGACTTGAAATTTGCAGTTAAAGGGAAGGTCTTGAAATAAGAGACTAAAAAGAACAACAGATGGGGCCCTTAGCAGTGGACCAGGACCTGTCCCTGATGAGTGAGCTGGCTCTTTGGAACCTATTCCTTATGGTAGGATACCTTGCCTAGTCTTGATGCAGTAGGGAAAGTCTGGTCCTGCCTCAACTTGATATGCCATGCTTTGTTGATTCCCATGGGAGGCCTTACCTTGTCTGAATGGAGGTGGAGGAGGTGTGAATGGAGGTGCAATGTAAACAGAGAGGGGGAGGGAACAGAAGAAGAAGAGAAACTATGGTTGGTATGTAAAATAAATAAAAAGGATGAAAAAAAAGAGAAACAACCACAGAAGACAGCACTGACAACTTAGAAAAAGATTCCATAGACCTAGGAGAGGAGATCCATAAAAATAGTGGCTAAGCTGTATCTGAATCTGAGTGGGGAAATTATCTATTTTCCTACCACAATAAAGAATTATGGTTGAAGTATGTATGCTGTCTACCAAAGGGAGCAAACTTTTGAAAGGTAGTAGAAGTAAAATAAAAATTAGCAAATACTTATCTAGTACTACTGACTTGCCTGCACAGAAACTTTTCTGGAGCTTGCTAATGTGTGTCAAATTAAGTGACCCCTGTTCACCTCCACCTCCACACTTAACTGATTACAATGTGTGAGTCTATATTCTGAAGCTCAGCTAGGTTCCCACCACCCTGACTTATGAAAAAGCACACTCAAAATTGCTCTACTGAAATACAGTGGCACAGCCTGTTTCCCTAATGTTCTCCTTACAGAACCTGACCCCCAAAGCCTCTGCTGTTGAAAATACCACTGGAGTCACAATCATGCTTAAAGCCTTTTTCAGACATTCCTTCCTACATACTCCCAAACACGTACAGAATTTCTAAAAATTTCCTTGTATTTATTATTACCACACATGTGTACATGATGGGTCCTCTGCTATGCATATATGTAGATGTCATACAACATCTTTGTGGATTTGCTTTTCTCCCATCTTTATGTGGGTTCTGGAGATCAAACTCAGACTGCATGACAAGCAGTGCCCCTGAGCCATTTTCCTGGCACCAAGATCTTTTACTATTGTTCATGATTTTTAATGTCTACCACACCCTGTCTTATTCTTCTTAGTAATTATTGAGCATGCCTGATTCTCTCTCCCTAGGCTTGACATGTTCTTAAAATCCTCCAGAACACAGATGTGATTTTTGATCATCAAATCTAAAATATACCCTAAGTACCTTACAGTATACTTTTTAAAACTTGTATCTGATACATGAGAGTACAAATCATTAGAAGCGCAGACCACTTTTAACATCTCAGAACAAAATTTTTAAAGTTGTTTTAAGTAGTTTGTCAATTTAAAAAGAAATAGAGCAATATCTTAAGAGAATTCTTAAAAAAAAAAAAAAAAAAAAAAAAGTACTTTCAAGGAACTAGGATTTCCAATGGTTTTAGAGGGTTTAGCTAAGTGGGGATGGGGTATTAATCTCAAGGAATGGCAGAAACTAATGTGTAAAGGAGAGAAGTACAGAATGCAGTCAAGACATAGAAACCAGGTTCTTAGTGATACAGGGTTTCGATAGTTTGTGAATTGTGTGTGCCTGTGTGTGCGCACACGTGTGTGTGTCTGTGTGTATTCTCAAACAGCACCCTGGATGTTGTTGGTATTATTATAGTCTAAGGCCTTCTGGGCTGTTGTTCATTTTGTCCACTGTTTGTGAGATCAGAGACAAGAGAAAGCATTACTCTGTCCTTTAATTCTTTGGTTAGGGTCCTTCTAGAAGCCTAGCTTCTCCAGAACTGTGTATTATATATAGTCTAGTTATCCTTTGCTTGATTACATCCAGTATTCACTTATGAGTAAGTACATAGAATCTTTATCTTTCTGGGGCTAGGTTACCTCACTGAGGATTATGTTTTTTGTTTTTTGGTTTTTTTTTTTCGCTTTCATACATTTGCTTGTGAATTTCATGATGTCATTGTTTTTTACAACTGAGTAATAATCCATTGTGTAGATTACCATATTTCCTTTATCCATTCTTTTTGGTTGAGGGGCATCTAGGTTGCTTCCAGTTCTGGCTATTATGAATAATACTGTTATGAATATAGTTCAACAGTTTTCCTCAAGACTGAGCAGTGCTTTGATAAATAAACAAGTGGAGAACTGTTATGCCAGTTATACAATACAAGTCCAGGTGGAAGCATGCTTGATCACAGGGCCCAGATTTAAATACGGGGATGTTTTTGGTTTATGACCAGAGCATTCTCTTATAAGTCATAGCTTCCAGCAGCTAGGACATCAGCTCTAGGCAGACTACAAAAATCTGAAAATATACATCTAATGGATGTTATACACAGGGCAACAGCCATTTAAACACCTAAGCTAGTGAAAGAAAGCAAGATGATATCTTCAGGTTGCTTAATAGAATCAATTAGAAAACAGTCTTTTAAAAATTGAAGAGGGTATCAGTGGAAACAGATGAAGATATGATTAGTGGATCATTGCATCCCACAAATGAATAAAATTGTAAAAGATACCTCTTTAGAAACAATAGCTTGGATTAAGCTGTACAACCTAGGCATGCCCTTTCACAGACACAGGGAAGGGCAGTTTCTCCATTCTCCCCACCAATAACCACAGGCCACACCTTTAAGTTCCATATTGTTTCAGAAAGTACCCTTAAAATATTCAACTGTATCCAACATATTTGCAGGCACAATTAATGATCAATATCTGTTGCTTGCCAACGGTGCATCTGATCATTATGTAGAACAATGGAACATTTTCATGTCTTCTTATGGAAGGGGAATATATTAGACATCCTTGCTTTAGTCTGTCTAGCTATGTCTCCTCAGGCCGTTGGTCCATTTGTTCTGTTCCAGTCACCATCAAGGGCTCTATCTCAACTGCTGTGGAATAATCCTCTATACACTGTGTGAATGTATGTCATTACATTTACATTATATTATATTACATTTAATAAATAAGCTGATGGACCAATAGCTGAACGGGATAATGTTAGGTGGGAAAACCAAGCTGATAATGATAGGATAAGGAAAGATGGAATCAGAGGAGTCCCCAGCCAGATGCAGAGGGAGCAGGAGATGAACATGCCATGCTAATGAAGGTACCCACATGTGGCAGAATATAAATAATGAATATAGATTAACTGAAAATGTAAGTGCTAGTTATTAATAAGCCTGAGCTATTGGTTAAGCATTCATGAGTAATATTAAGTCTCTGTGTAGGTTGAGACTAGTGGCCAGGATTGGGAAAGAGACATCCACCAACACTCAACCTCTCTGTAATTGGCACTAGAATCATAGCATTATAAAAAGGCCATGACTCTGTACAATACATATACATCATACACATGTTTCTATATGCCATCCAGTTTGTATTATATTATTAAAATACCCATTTAGCTTAATACTTTCAACTTCCATAGAAGTTCATCTTAGCTAAGGTACCCTTTAGTACACATAGTAGCCACTCTGTCAACAACCACCTGAAGTCATAAAATTAGAATTATATTAAAAGTACATTTTACATTTATTATATCTCAAAGTAAAGTGTATTTGTTATTTTTCCCTGTCTGCCTCTTACTCCTTGAGTGACAGGATTAAAGGCATGTGCAACCACACCCAACATGAAATAAAATGTATTTCTTTCAGTAGGAAAATACCTCTTAAAAAAAATCAGAAATGAAAAGGCCTTACCATCCAAAAACTTGGTCTTTAAAATAACAGAAAATAAAATTAGACTGTGAAGAAAGAAGGCATTTCCTGACAACTTAGCTTTGGATGAGACTCAGTTTGGCACTTGTGTTAGTTTCCTACTGCTGTACCACAGTTAGCACAGAATTAGCAGCCGAAAGCAACAGCCATTTGTGCTCTCTTCGGTTGTGTGCAGATGCAGTCCAGGTTGTGCTTACTTGCCTCCCTGCCCATGGTCTAGTGAACAACACCAGGTATTGCATAGGGGTGCTTTTGCTTCAGAGGTGATGCTGGTGATCCATTTCTAGACTACCTCATGTTTTTTTTTGGCAGGATTCAAATCCTTTTGCTTGTTGGTCTAAGAACTACCATTATATTTTGTTCTGTTTTGGGTTGTGTTGTGTTTCCAATCAGACTAATCACAAACTCATGATCCTTCTGGCTCCACATCCAAAGTGCTAATATTACAGGTGTGTGCCCTCAGTCCCATAGGCTGCCAGTGGAACCATGCAATCTTAGCCTTTTATACATTTAAAGCCAAAAAGAGAATTCTGCAAAGTTAGAGTTTCATAGGAGGCCACCTACTCCCCAGGAAAGGTAAGATACTACCACCTCAATCTTTGATAGTTTTGAGAAAGTAAGGTCTTTGTGCATTCCAGGAATGCACAGGAAAGCAACCTCAAACATGTACATAAGAGCTTTGTCCACCAGAGTCTACCTGTATATGCATGTACATATCTAGATAACTTTTGCATATCTACACAAATACGTAAAATACTGACCCACTTTGTATATAGCTATGCTAGGAGTCAAGACCAATGAAAGACTGAAACATTGACTAGTACTTCAAAAGACACACTTGTAAATATATGTAAGACTGTGCTTCCTTGGGTAAAACAATGGAGGTGTGGTGCCTATAATTGAAATATACACTCTAATGACCTCAAACAAATTGATTGACACACAAAAAGATGATATCCCTACATGTAATTAGTTCTAGGAAATACTGAGGAGGAAGAGAACACAGTTCTAAGAGAAAGATGAACAAGAAAAATCTACTTGAGTTAGAGACTAATTAGAGAAAAATACTCTGTACTTGGTGAGTATGGCATGCTCACTTAACGGTATGTGGTATGTCTTTGGCTACCCAAACCATACCTAGTAGCCATTCAAGACAAAGGAAGGAAAATTGCCAGTGGTAATACACAGAGACAGGAAAGGCCAGATCCATAGCAGAATGGCCAGGCAAAATGCCTATGATGAGACAAAGATGAGAACCTTGGAAAGGGCTACAGATGATGAGGAAGATGAGGAAGAGATGACATCAATCTTAAGCACAGTGACAAGTTTTTGAAGGGTTTCAACTAGGAGGGAAAATGACTTATTATATTAAAAGAAGAAAAAAAAAACAGTAGAGAAAATAGCCCCCCTCCTCATAAAATAGAAAAGATTTCTGCCTGAAAGTACCATCATGTTTTTTCATGTTTTTTTTTTTTTTTTGGTGTTGTTGACAAGATTTCACAGGTGGCCCCTAGGGAAGGTCCTGCTCAAATCTAAATAATTGGTACTCAATCATGTCTTTATACCATTTTTAAAATGCTGCTTTGGGCATGGTATTTCCAGAGTTGTATTTTTTTTTTATTTTATAATGACTACATTTTTATTTTAGGGACATAAACATTGTAGGAAATACATTTCTGTTTGTATTTGTTATCCCAATTTTGTCTAAGTTCTCAAGAAATGTCTCTGATATAAATAAACTGCTTAAAGTAAACTGGTCTTATTTTGAAAGATTTCAATGCAGAGATATGTAACACAATGTCTATATTTTTTCTATTATTCAAGGAAATCATGGAGTAAAATAATATTTTCAAATTTCCTCTCAAATTATAAGTAACATTTTCCTTGTGATTTTTTAAAATCTAATTAGTTCTAAGACAGTATTTCTGTCTGAAGGCTTCTACAGGAACTATGTTCCCACACAAAATTTAGTGCTGGCAGACAAAGGACATGTTACTGAAGTTGGTATTTTTATTTTATTTTTTTTATTTTGCTACCAATTAAATAGAAAACCCATCCCACTGAGAAAGCACAGACTAAACTTTATCTCATTATAGACAAAGTCCAGATGCCTTGTTTACTTGTGGTTAAAAATCAATGCCCCATTGTCTTCAAGAAATATGGAATTTGAAGCAGACAGGAGGTATGTCTTCATCACTGTGTCAAAACAAGTAATTAAAATGCAAGGTTCTTTTTAATTTTCAAATGGAATTTGTTAGGAAATCAGTAGCAGTTAAGAATGCTACCAATAGTCAATGTGGAGAATGCTCTTCTAGGATAGTATTTTACCCATGGCCTTAGGCTTAATGGACTCTTATTTGCTGAATGAGTGAATGTGATAAGTCACTGGTTGGAGTCAAGACTAGTGAATTTGGTAGAAGGTTTGCAGTACCTGGTCACCAGAAGGAGTAAGGCTAAGGTCACAATCAGGGACTTGGGAATTGGTATTCTCTAGGTTGTAACTAACTTTGGTTCAAGGAAAATAATTCCACTTGTCATTAGAAGGAAATCCTTCTCTGATATTCTGAAATGCCAGTTTCTTTAGATTATCCAGTGATCTGATGACACAGATAAATGATCTTGACTGTAAATGTGGAATCTTTTGTTTCAACTTGCATATGCTTGGTGATATAAACTCCTTCCCTTTGGAGAGTCAAGAGGCATGTAATCTAATTCAGCAAATAGATGGCGAGCAGAAGGAAATGGAGAGCTATAGTTAGCTGTTTTTTATTGTGAAGTTCTATCCCAGGGGTACAATAAAGATGCCAGTAATGTAGAGTGGACATAGAATTGGACACACTGAATTATGAAGATAGAGCAGAAGGGAGACAGTGAGTGCTGCCGCAGTACAGCATGACCGGGTTCTGAACAAATGCTTAGGGTAGTTGTTTCAGCGTGGTTCACTAAAACCATCCCTGTGATCTACTTTATACATTAATTTAAATGTGCTGCACTTACTAGAGTCTAGGCTAAAATTGGAAAAACAATAACAATCCAAGCATATTTTCTGTATGTGCATATTTGTCCAACAGATAAAATTTAAAGGATACCACTGGTCCCAGCATGGGCATTCATGATTATTCAAAATCCATAAAAGTTGTACAAGTTTCTGTTTACAGTTTATACTGATCAGAATACTTTCTATATTTTGGAATAATGTAGTTTGTATATATTTGAAAATTACTTATTAGCATATATTACTACACAGTGAGAAATTAGGAAGGGTGTAGAGAAAGCTGGATTCTGGCCGGAGGGCTTAATTTAAAAGAATCCTTTAGGCGCCTCTGCGACTTCTTTCTGTCTTTCCTCTAATGCTGCTGTTTAAAACTCATTGATGGGAAGGGCTTAGCTGAAGATCAGAAGTTCTCATGTTTCTAATTGTTAAGTAGAAAGTCTAACAGATTGCTTCAAGTGTGAATATAGCAGCCTATTAACCTGGGGATTTGTTACACTACCTCACTTTATTTGAAGTGCTGCATTTCTTAGAACTATAAATAGAATCTAGTTTATGCTCTTTAAGAAACAAGACAAGATACATATCCACACACTTGAGACAATTTCCCCTTCCTCCTCCTGCTGCCCCTGCTCGGGCACTTCTGTGTTGGATACCTGGAATCTAGGAATCATTCTCAGAGTTGAGCATTTAGCTACATCTTAGAATATGACAGTTTCCTGAACTTTGAGGTCTTTAATTCCTTCATGCCTAAAAGGTATTAACACCTACTTCATAAAGTAGTTATAAATATTAGATGAGCTAAATATAAACTGAATTAACCCAATGGGAGTGTTAAGAATTTAAGCAGTACCTAGCACATAGCATCTTCTCATCACCACTGTTTTTACTCTTAAAAAAAAAATGGCACCAATTACAATTAGAGATATTCTCTTTGAGAAAAAAAAAATACAAGTCATTTCACTTCTGTTCAGTCTCACAGAATTAGTATATATTCCAGAGGCCTTTCTATCAAGTATCCCCACCACCTCTTTATACCAAGGCTTGGGGATAAATTGCTATAAATCTTATAGCTTATTGGCAAGTATCAATATCGAATCTCATTTTTCTGATACTTTGGGTTCCTCATGTCTTGGTCTCTTGTAACTTCTGAAATCTCTATAGACCCAGATACCCAGAGGAGCATTCTGTGTACTTTTAGAGCATCTCTGAGGGCTCTGCCACAGCAGCTAATAGCAGTGGAAGTTTTTAGAAGATGAATTTCAGGGGACTGGTGCATTCTGTGAGCCCCACTCCCACTGGGCAGCTTGGGGAAATGAAGAGATAGCAGCATGGACCCTGGGAGCTATGCTGGGTGAAATGGCCCCTGCTGTGTTAACTTGTGATTCTTAACGCATTGGGGCTGGAAGGATCACATTTACATTTATCTCTCAGTCCCAGAAATGATTTGGTCAGTTTAGTATAAAAGAAATAATAAATGGCCGTGCATCCAAGAAGTTCCCAGCCTAATAGGAAATACTCTGCTCTTACCTGCAAAAGACAGGACTGTATTCACAGCTACCACCCCTGTTAATCATAAATGGAAATGATCTTTTCATTGGAGCATGATCCTTAGTTTTGATAGAAAAGAAAGGGTGAAGACCTGCTGGGACACAGTTGTAGCAACAGACAGGTCCTGGGGATGAACAACTACAGCCTGGCATGTATTATTGCCTCTCAAACTCAGTATAAGGGCACTTTGTACTTTAAAAAACATAATGAAGGTTATGTATGAGCATAAAACTACTCATGCTGTGTTAGGACCTGTGCAAAAGACAAATAGCTCCATTGTGGTGGTGACCAGCACTTTGACCACCCAGCTACACTAATAGCACTGCTGGGTAATCAAGGTGACCACACAAGACCACAGTAGTACATGGATAACTTTTGATACAAATAGCAGTCTTTTGTGCCATAGTCTAGGCAGTTGTCCAAGTTCCAATTTGACTCTACAGGACATGGCCCTCTTTCATTCTGCTGTACACAGAACATAGCCAAAAGTCCAGCCCAACACAGAGGGCTTTTCTACATGGTTTACATCCTGGACAGATGAGGAGGCTACAGAAGCAGGCTGAGGAAAAATTAAGAGTTCACACGGAACCTTTGCCATTTGAATTTATTCTAGCTGACCTATTTGAGCAATGATTGAGGAATTTGTTTCCATGTACTCCAGTCTATCCCCTGGTGAGCAGGGCTTTGTTATTTTTTTTTAATATAACCATTTTTGCTACCTATTGTCTTTACTGTAAGGCTTAGAAGAAAGGGAGAGACTATTTATTTATTTATTCATTTATTTATTTATTATTGGTTCTCAGTCCATTTCTATTCAGTAATAAATCCTTCTACCTTTCCTCTTGTGGCAGAGTGTTTCTTCAAATAAATTCTTAGATCACATCAACCAAGGACAAGAATAAGCCCAGATAATCACAAGTAAGAAAAATTACAGCAGATGCCAGAGTATCATTACCCTCTCTGATTTACTTAAGGACAGATGTTGTGACATACCTGTCTCAACAATGAAATTTTCAAGCCTAGTTCCTAACCTATCTCTAGAAACCAGAGAAATGGCATTTGTACTCTTAACTGTGAAATTAATCCCTGTACCTTTTGGCAGTTTTCATCCTTTGGGTATGAAAATGGACCAAGGGATATCCTTCTCCCACCATAAAAGTTTTCAGATCAAACACTTTTTTTCACCTTATATGGAAGATTTGATGACACAGTTATCTTCCCCCAATTTCTCCATCACCTTTCAAATATTGTTTCAGAGAGGTCAGTGGGTGCTTTTGAAAATTTTTCCCAAATCTTCAGAGGTAGAGGAAAGACTTAGAAAGCAGACACCAAGTCTCAAACCAAATGGCCTAGCACTATGCAGAGAAGGTAGGTGTATTTCATAATGTCAGTATGATCTTCTATATATTCAAAACAAAACTGAAGACCAGGCATTGACTATACTCACTGTAACTCTGTACATATATGTGTAATTAAACAATAATTCAATGAAGGCTCGCATATAGACTTATATTCTCAGCCTTACAAATTAAATTTTTCTATGTCCTAATAAGCCTGTCCAGAAACCACTTTCATTTCAGAGTGCCTTCATCACAATGTCAAGCTCATTAATTTCAAATTGTCTTCTAGGTTTGATGCATAAAGGTGAGATTTACAATAACCTAGTTTTAAAAAAAAGCAAATTGTATAGAATTTAATGTTTGGATTATGTTTTTTAAGCAACTCTAATGTTTGCAATGGCTGGCTATCATAAAACATTTGAAAAATGTCCATTTAGATTTTAACTCTCAAATAAACAAGTGGTCACTGGGAGAAAATAAAAGCATACTAAGTATTTACCACATAACACTGATAAAACCATCATGTTCGTAATTCAGAGATGAGATGGGTTATTAGACCACAGAAATTACGCCCTCATTCAATATTTAGAAGCAACACAAAATTAAGTATTTGTAAATGTTAATGGTACTCAGTGGAAATTCCTAATCAAAACCAGAGTGATAATTGGAATCACTTTAACTTAGAAATTTCCCCAGAAGAATGCTGAAATACAGTGAGCATCCTATGTGATTATTATGCCAGCTCACATGGTGTGTGTTAGAAGCTTTGTCATATTTGTATTTAAAAGGCTTCCCTGCTATTTCTCCGTTGATTGTTCCAACAACAATCTTTCATCAACTACGATGACCAAACTGTGACAATTCCATCTAAAAAACTTAATTTACTTCTGTTCCCTCAACATTTGGTGTTTTGTCCTTTGACAACTCTAAGATAATAACTCTGAATATATTGGAAGAGGGAACACAATTGCAGTCAACAGGCATGACTTCTCAACTCTTCCTGAACCATCTAACTCTTCTATCTGTCCCATCCCATCTTGCATTTTATCCTGAGGTGACACATAATAGATAGACCATATAATAAATCTTGGCCAGTGACTTACTGTGCTTCCTCGAGGTTAGAAATCCCCTGTGTTTCCTTTCTCTTTTATTTCCAGGTTAAAGGGTGCATTTGTAGACATCTTATACCACTCATTCTAATCTGAAGGAAATTCCCTGGGGGAACAGGAGATGTATATATCTTATTTATATCCTCCTGAGAAAATTTTGCTTTTCAATAGTCACAGGTTAAGACAGCCTCAACCTTTTCAAGCAAATAATACATATTTACTAGCTTATAAAACATATGGTAATTTAAAATTTTATTTAATTTCTTGAAAATTTTGGTACTTTTCAATGATAATTTTGGTGTAGTAGATGAATGATTAGGAAGGTGATTGGATAATTCAAACACTTTTCAGAATTATTCAGCCAAGTGTTTAAATTAGGTCCCAAATTTGTGCTATTTTAATTCTAATTAATGACTAATCAGTTTATTATATGAATTTCTCTGGGCCTGAAATCATTATTGGTTAATCATTTCGTACTGATCCACAAAATATGCTAGAAATAACTTTATAATCTAAAAATAATGAAATATATTTGGGTTAAAGAGAGCAATCCTTGGAAATTGAATATACTTTAGAATGTGTATACATTTTATTAAAAACAAAATACTCACTTTTCAACCTAAATTTGCAATCACTATGATGAGCTTTGTAAATTAGCATGACTCACAATATAGTTTGTATAAAATATGACTCATTCCATAGATTGCATATAAAGGACAGTTGTAACAATTAAGGGATTAGTTGCTACTAAAGTAGTTACAGCAGTGCCTACTGAAATATTTACATATACATTTAATGGCATATTCTGATTTCTAAGACTTTGCATATAGTCTAAGTGCTATTGACAAAGGAAGAAAAGGGAGATATATAGTGAAGTTATGATAAATATCCGATTGTCTGGCACATCTCTTATGAATGATTTAATATGTGAAAATAGCTCAGCATAATTTTTATGATTGCCAGAAAGTGACAATCAACATAATTTACTAGAAGATGATTTAGATTTCTTGCAGCTCCAGGATCTTGAGTTTCTAAAAATGGATCACTTTGGAGGACATTTCGCCTCTTTGAATCTTTTTTTTTTTTTTTCCCTCTATAAAAGATTACTAAGCCTATCAAGAAGTTATTGTGAATTAAGTATATGAAAGTACTATGGAAAATGGAAAGCACTATCTAAGTACTAACTTGTTAGAATTCATTTAGAAATGCCAACTTCTGACACAAAAGAGACTTTATTGTAAATGAGTCTTCTCGACTCTACTTTGGAATCAAGAGTAAAGGCTCAGGAAGACAATGAAGCCTGTGCACAACTAAACTACAACTCAAGACAATGGTTATAGTGAGAGGTTCAGTCACTCATCTGTGTGCTCCTGTGTGGATATTTGATTATGTTTTACCTTTAGAGTAGAGTCAAAAGAACGTAACAAATACTGTTAGAGTCATAGAGAAACTGAGTTGAAATGTTTTGTGCTCAGAATGAAAATGTAGTAAGGTTTCTCCACTCATTCTGTTTAGAAGTCCTAGAGAGCTCCAGTGACACTGAACATTTTGGAAATGTTCCTTGCCTTGTGTTCATTGTCCTGCTACTTTATCATGTACTGACTGTAAACTCACTAGTACATTAGAATGAGTTAGCAACCCCTAAACTCTGTTTTCCTTTTGAATTTAAGGTCATTTCCCTCTGAGAGTCTTCTCAACAATAAATCAGAATGATACCTTTGTAATATATAACAGTGAGAATGAAGATCACGATTGAGAAGCGTTAACACTTTAGTACCTCTGGGAAATACTATTAGAGTATTGGAGGACAAGGACTGTAGTTACAGTCTTCCATTCCAGAAGGGTAGGTACTACATTATGTATGTACCATAAGACATTCGTGTGTTACCTTGAAGAATAAAAAGAAGCAGCTAAATCTAGGTTTTTATTTCAGCATATCTGAACTGTCATTTCAGCATGTAATCAATATTTTACAACTAATAATGAAATATTTTACATTTCCCTTTTTCACAGTCTTTGAAATTGAGTTTGTTATTTTATAATCAGTAATTCATATGCTAAATCTTCATTGGAAGCAAAAGATCTGTATTTAATTCTATAAAATTTGCATTTGACAACTAAATTTACATACCCAAATTGTTCCAAATGTACTTAAAATTATTCTATCATGTGAATTATCATTTATTAATTTAAGACTTTAACCAAAAAGTATAATTTAAAATTTGAAATTAAACTCACCCGTTATATTAGTCAGATTACAATATTTCCAGATACACATGTCACTATTGGCTATAACATAGCAAAACAGATTTTCAGAAGATGTGTCACGGTATCAATTTAAGGTAGCCCTCTCTATGCAAAAGAGACAAAAGTCTATGTAACAACATTTTTATGTTATTAGCTTGACTATTGCTTTATATTTAATGTTTAAATATTGCCACATATATTTTTCTGGACCTTATATATTTTTTCTTTTCATGCTGAATAGCAAAAGCTTTTTGGATGGTAAGGGAGGACTATTCTTGAGAAACCGTCTCAACTGTGGTTTTCAGTGCTAGAATTGATAAAATTTGCTTCCTAATAGCTTTGAGTGGGTGGTGGCCTATATAACCATGTGTCCTGATTTATAAATATTTACAATATACTGTTCATTACTTTATTTGATTGGTCTAGTATAGTTAAGGACAAATGTTTTTGAATATTTTTTTCAACATTTCCTGTGCCTTATAAAGAATTTTAGGGAAAAGTAATGACCCTTAACTATTAGACTCTAAAAAAAACCCTTCAATGTTTAATATACATGCTTATTTATTGCTGTTACTATCAGAAAAATAAGTGTTCAGTAGTTATTCAGGGAGTTTGTGAAGTCAGACTGGCTGTGTTTCTATCATGCTAGCACAATTTTCAAATTGCATAAACTTGTTCCATTATTTCATTCATTCAATATTGCGGTAAATAAGGATCAGGATAAACAAATAGGCCGAATAGATGTTTATTCAGGGAGAAATAACTTACAACCTAGACAGATGAACACCAGGAAATTCAACCCGATCCTCTCCTGTCCGAGTCACGCCAGAAAGAGAGAGCCTTCCCTGGCCCCCTCTGACTTCCTTCCACAGGTCACTTCCGCCCATGGCTCCACCCCCCAATGGGTGTGGTCAGTGCCACAGAAGGACTATCTCACTACAATTCAATCTTTAGATTCCTTATTCTAGAATGGAAAAGGAAACATGGTTCTTAGGAAATTAATTATGTGAGAATATGTATATCTGTGGCATAAACAACACACTCTGAATACAAAGGTGCATGCCAGGCTCCAGCATCATAAATGTCATCATGTCTGGAATCCATCCCCAAGGGTTTTAAAGAAAAGAAACAATTGCTATAACCATGGTGAAGTAAACTCAAAGGCATAAACCCCAAAACAACATCCCAAATGCCCACACCCAGTTTTGTTTTTTTGTTTTTTTTTTTTTTTTGTTTTTTTTTTTTTTTTTTGGTGGTTGCTTTCAGTTAGTGCACATTAACTTTCAAGAAGCAAATTAGACTGTCAGTTTTAATGTGGGATTTTGATTTTTCCCACCTGTTCCAAGATGATGAGTTTGCATCTGTTTTGATACACAAATTTATAAACAAATTCTCTAAAACCATTCCATGAATAATAGATCAGACTTTTAATCAAGGTATGGTTTTATGTTCCAAAAATTATAGCAAAGATAAGCATCATGAACTACATTGGCTAGTTTTATGTTGTGTCAGATGAGTAAATTACTGTCCTTTATTGCTGTCTGATTATTGGTGTCTGTAGTTGTTTTTTAAATTTATATCATCCTTCATGTTCCTGGATTCCTATTCCTCAGAATCTCTTTCTGTATTATTATTATTAATGTGGCAGGTTTAATGTTTATAGTGTTTGGATAAAAATAGATCATTTTTGGTAGATAGTTTTCAATGTTAAAGCAAATGTGCTTACTCACTGAATATGAAAAATATCCCTGTGGAACAAATGTTGGACTATCCATCTTTTCAACAGAATTATTATGGGTTTTACTCATCTGCCTAACTGACTTGAAAACATAGCTTGGAAATCATCCCCATGCTTTTGGGGAGCAGTCAATCATTTAGACATTTCCCACTGAACAGCAAGCTCCTTGAAATAATCAGGTTATTACAAATGAAAATATTTTAAAAAGGGAATCTCTGCCAGCTAACATAGAAAGCTATACTGAATTGATGTCTAAGGCACATTATCACAGGGTGAGAAAAAAATCTAACTTTGTTCTTTGACAGGGTTGGCAATAGAAAGAAGCTCATAGACAATACAGCAATGCTAGGACATGAGAAATTATTATTATTATTATTTTGCTTTATTTTGTTTTCTGTTGTTGTATAGGGCATTATTTTCAAATCCCTTAATGCTGATGGATGGAATACAAAACTAGTTGGTTTTAATATTTTTAAACTGTAATGAGAGCAAGAGGAAGGTGGAATTAGATATATCAATATATTTAATTTTGAGGTATTTCTATTTAGCCTTATTGATAATATATTCAAGCAATATGGAACCATTTATATGAGGATGGATATTTTTTTAAAATATTTCCCAGTAACTAAGTTATAATGTTTTCCTTCTAGAATTTAAGTTACTAGTCTTTAAGCCTCATGTTTTGTTTTCTCCAAGAAGGCTGGAGTTTAGATTAGATAGCATTGCAATAAATACCTAGGACTTTGCATGAATCCTCAGTTCTCTTGGCATCTTAAATAGGCTTATATCTTCATTCTTTCACATGCAAAATAATCCTCATCGGGAAAGATACAAAAAGCCCTTACCATGTTAAGAGTAAGTGAGGCATAAGATGAGACCTTTAGGAGCTAAGAAGAGACCCCTTTACAATGTGGCCTTGGTGTCTTGCTGTTGACATCCCAACCCCAGGTGCAAGCTAGTACCCCTGATGTTTTCTCTGAAATCTGTTAAAAGAGAACACAAAATATGAGCTCCCAAAGGAACACAAAGAATTTTCAATGAACAAAAGAGAAGACTGGAAAAAATAAAAGTCATTAAACCCAAAGTTTGCAAGTAAGCTGAGCATGCTCAGAAAAGCCAGATCAAAAGGTCTATAGTGAAAAGGAGTACTATGCATGACACAACGGGGAGACACGAGTCCTTTGCCAAGGTAAGGGCAAAGGGTGTACTGTTTTGAAGAAAATGAAAAGAAATGGGAGTAATGTGGCACATGCACAGGAAAGCACCGGTGGTTACAAGGACTGAGAGAAGGGGGTCAACCCAAGTTTCAAATATCAGCTGTGGTAAAGGTACCCTTAGCGGACACAGTGCATGGAAAGTAGAGGACCGGTGGCTTGGAGAAGTCCAGAGCTTTTCTATTGCTCAAGTTTGTATGAACCTGATCTCATTCTTAAGTCTACAGCCTAACTGTAGGTGACAGTTTGCAAGCTGTCAGAGGTTGAACTCTCTCATATGAATACCAAATTCTTTGTGATGTGTTAGTTATTAATTAGTTATTACTAAGCAATGGCAATTACTAAAATATGACCAAAGAGGATGGCAATACTGAACCTATCAGAATTCAAAAGGAATTGAATTAAATGCTTTTGTTTTTAAAGGCAGGGAGTAGTATTTCTCAGAGAAGGGTAATTTGGTCATGAGGGAATATCTAAATAGGCTGCCTCCTATGAAAGTCTGGTGAGTACTGGAGCTTCTGCCATGAGCACACTCTGAAGACACACTTTGAGTAGTAAAAGTGGTAATTTTGTTTACACTTGGAATAATTTGTAAGAACCCTTTCATGGTAATTTATAAACAGGGTTTTCTTTTACTTTCTAAAATAAGACAACATCTTCTTGTTAGCAGTGGAAGCTTCTGCTGTCTGAAGTTGTGGAGCCTTAGAATAATCCCTGAACAACCAGTCTTCCTTCTACATCCATGAATTGTCACTAAAAACTATTTGAATTTAGCTGCTCAGTAATGAAAACAATGAATTTAGATGAATTTAGATGAAAAATATAACTTTTTGTGCAAAAACAAAATGAAGTTGGTCAGTACAACACTACTCATTTTTCTGTGTTTCTACAAATACAAATGTACTGGTATTATAGCTAAAGAGAAATATACTATAATGCGCATATATATATATATATATGTGTGTGTGTGTGTGTGTGTGTGTGTGTGTGTGTGTGTGTGTGTGTGTGTGTTCATGTATTGGGAAATCAAAAGAAGTATAGTTATACATTTGTTTCCTTTTCTTTATTTGCAACTGTGCCAAGCACTTACTTTTGCTATTTTATTTCCTTTTTGGATTGGATCTGACTCTGTTACTCAGACTACTCTAAAATTAATTCATTTTGTACCCAGGCTGGCCTCTATCTTACGGTGATCCTCCTTTCTTCTCCTCCTGGGAGCTGTTTAGATTTTTCAGGGCATTTTACCTCACTCTGGAAGTTTGGTCATCGCTACTTCCAAATCAGTCCCAGTATACTCAGGACATGAACACAGCTTGAAGTAACTCAAGCCTTTTCTCCACCTTTTAAATTCTTCCCAGTTCTTGCCATCCTCCATCTATTCATTGGTAGCATTAGGCTGTCAAGGTACAAATTGTATTCTTAGCTAGTCTCTCCCCCGCAGTACCCAGCTCCAACCAGAGATCTGAGGCTTTCAACTTGGCCTTTAAAGATGAGGTGAACTTTGTTCTCCATCTGTTCTGAAGCTACTATTTTGTGCAGGCTTCCAATGCCTCTCACTGTCATTCAATCTGTAAAGAATTAATGACCTCCTGCCAGGATATCATTCAAATTTCTTTTTTATTAGCATACATTAATTATGCATAATAATTACACAAAAATAAAATGTCATAATTACCGTGGCATTTTCATATGTGCGGGTAATATATTTTGATCATGTTCAACCTCCATTATCCCTTCTTATCCCCATTCCAATCTCATTGATCCCCTTTTACTTCCCAACTAATTATCCTTATACTTCTGTGTCTGTCTTTTTGGTGACCCAAGTAAGTTTCATTACAATAGCTTACAGAAGCATGGCAACTGAGCATGATCTATACCCCTGAAGAAAATTTATGTAACACACCCTATTAGCTGCCTATACATCCTCAGTGACTGGAGGTGTCTTAAAAAACTGTCCCACCCGCAATGATGAAATGTCCAAGGGCCCACTTTTAGAAAGGCCTCACGTAGGTAATCATTGCTGCTGAGGGTTCAAAAGTGAAATGTTCATGCCAGGTCAGGAAGACAACATTCTGCCACATCGCTTCTACTGGCTCTTAGATTCTCTCTCTCCTCTGCACTATTCCTTGAATTTTCGATGTCCCACTTTGACCTGAACATTTAGCACTCACTTATTCTCTGGAGTTCATTGCCTGCTGCAAAAAGAAACTTCTCTGACTACAGATAAAAGGAGCACTATTCTGTGAGCATAAATAGAAATATTTAGAAGTCATGGTGATAAGAAAACCATGTTCATACCCACAGGTTTTTGACCTGGTAGGCATATTTTTTTCTTGTCAGGCTGATAATGAAGTTTACAAGGTCCAGAGCTGCATAAGTGGGTTGGTAACTTTTTTCCTCCAGAGCCTGTATAGCATCGTTAGACACTATGAATCTAGTCTGCAGATAAGAAGTTTTTGGTTTAGTTATAGCTTGATATTTGTATCTTGAAAACAATTATATGCTGGTTTGGGTGTTTTGTTTTGTTTCTGCAATAGAATCTTACCATCCAGTTCTAGTGAGCAACCTAAAGCAATGGAATAGCCTGAATGTTATGGAGATCTCGAGGCCCCTTCTTGATCAACAACTCATGTGGGGGAAGCTCACCCCTGGCACTGTGTTTAGTAATTTAATAATCTGTGGCCTTCCAAGCCTTCATATCAACTCTTCACCCATTACCTACACTTATCCACAAGACGTTTATATTCCAGCTCTACCAATGACTGTGTGTGGTGATATTTTGTTTGTGATTTACCAAATAAAGTTTGCCTGAAGATCAGAGTGTGGAGCTAAGCCACTAGTTAAGCATAGAGGCCAGATGGTAGTGGTACATGCCTTTAATCTCAGTACTGAGGAGTCAGGGACAGATAGATTTCTGAGAGTTCAAAGCCATCTTGTGCAGCACTAGAGTAGTCCAGTCTCAAAGACAGAGCTCATGTCTTTAATCCTAACACTAGAGAGGTAGAGACAGGAGTGATATACCTGGGCAGAGAGAGGAATATAATGCAGGAGGAGACAGGCTCAGTATTCAGTCTGAGGATTTCCAGACCACGTATTTGGTCTAAGGATTCATCGGTATAGGATCGCCCTTTGGGTCTGAGGATTAAGTAGAGGCTGGCTGCCCTGCTTCTCTGATCTTTCAGCATTATCCCCTATATCTGACTCCAGGTTTTTATTATTAAGACCAACTAGAATCTGTGCTACACCCATGTTTCTTCATACTTGTCTGAGCTCTGCAACATTACAAGTGTGTAGCATTCCCTTTACATGAACTTCCTCCCACCTAAGCAGGAAGTCCTTGAAGAATCTATTTAAATGTTATCTTCTCCATCTTTCCCCCAGTAGTCCTGTCTGTCTCTTTTGCTTAATGCCCTGTATATTATTCCTATATGTTTAATCATTTTAACTACAATTTTTATGATACTGTAAGCACTTTGTCTTAGTTAGATCAAGCACAGGAGCTACCAGTATTCATTACTATAGCACTATTCCTCAAATGAATTTGAGTTTAAAAATGGTCCCAGTGTTAGGAAAATGTTTATTCCTTTTAGTTGCCTACTTAATGACACTCTTTGGCAAACTTTTACATAAATCTTATCTAAATATGCATATGAATATAAAATATGTATATATATATGTATATTTCTGTATAAGGTATGCATTGTTAGATAATACATTGATTTAATAAATGTTCCTATATGAACATATTATTTACAAAAATTTTTAGTAGTCTGAAGTAATAAAACCTTGAGAGAACCCTGTGTACCTTTTTAAATGAAGGACATCAGAGAATTCTGGTATGAAGCAGAAACTAGAGGGTCTTACTGAGAATTCTGAGGGAAAGGTTACATTCAAGGCTATTAGCCAGTATAAGGAGAAAATCCATTTCCCCACTTATTAAAAATAGGGACATTTATAATAAAACATTATCATGCTTCAAATAAATTGGCAAATAGAGACACCAGTATTACCATAAATGCAATAATGAAGCTGATTTTCAGTCCTGTCTTGAGTGTGATGATTAAATGAAGTTTAGCACTCAACTGCCTCATATTGAATGAGAAGTAAACAGCCTGGCATTTCCTTGCCTCAGAACTCTTCTTGATTTGCTATCCAGTGTATTTATATCAGTGTGCAGGTAGGCAAGTAGATTCTTCATTAAGGTGTTGTGTAGAATCATTAAAGTTATAATCGCTTCTATAATTTGAGAATGCTTTTTATGGGAAGAGTTTTCAAGAATAACAAACAATTATAAGAAATTTCTTTTGTTCACCCATTGTTTTATTTTATAGTATTCACTTTAAGTATTTTAATTATGGGAGGCAGGGGGAGAATGTGAATGAATGTTTACATGTGTGTGTGAAGGTGTCATCATAGGTCAGAGGGGTCAATTTCCCTGAAACTGAAGGGGCAGGGGGCTGTGATTTGCCCTATGTAGATGTTGGGAACTGAACCTAACCCCCCCCCAGGATGAGCAGTTTATGCTCTTTAACACAGATTCATCATTACATTGTTTTATGCATTTAATATCCTTAAAGTGAACCCATATGCTTATTCTTTTGTAACAGCTGAGCAAGTACTTTTGAAATGATAGCTGACTAAAATTTATATATATATCACACATGATGACATTGGAAATCTTTTTGTTTTAATTAGGGTTTTGTGGATTTATATTGCTGTGTTGAAACACCATAACTAAAAGCAGTGTAAAGGAGAGGGTATATTTCCACTTACATATTGCAATCATAGTCCATCATCGAGGAAAGTCAAGGCAGAAACTCGAGGCAGGAACCTGGAGGCAGGAAATGATAAAGGGGCCATGAATGAACCCAGCTTAAAGGCTTGCTACTTTTAGCCTATTCCATTTGTTTCCTTACACACCCAAGACAACCTGCCTAGGGGTAGAGCTGCTGACAATGAGCTCAGCCTCGCAAAATCAACCAACAAGAAAAGGCACTACAGACTTAACTGTAGGCCAATCATGTGTAGGCATTGTCTTAAGATTTCTTCTTCCCTGATGACCCTACCTTGTGTCAAGATGATGTATAAACTAGTAACCATATTCTTGTATATGTAAAGTATAAACACATGTGTGCCATTTGTATATACATATGGCACATATACATATACACACATACATATGTGTATGTACATATATATATATATATATATATATATAGAGAGAGAGAGAGAGAGAGAGAGAGACAGAGAGAGAGTCCTTTGATGAAAGACATAAAATATGATTGAATATTGATAATTTAGTTTCTTCCTCTCATCTTTATTTTCACACTTGTTTTTGGCTGTTATATCACATTCATCTATGCAGCACTGTGCACCATTTATCCCAGACATGCTTTTGTATAGGGCCTCTGTTATTGCATCCTGCTAACAGTGTAGTGAATGGCAATCGAGGGAAAGCAACAGTAGGAACTGCTGTGTATCTGCAGTAAGTTAATCAGATTTTGATACCCCAAAACTAACACGGCCCACAAGATTGATAGCCCAATGCTGCAGTAAATTGTTTCTTAGCAGGAATTCTACAGTAGCAGTGTAATTTGGACAATGGTGCATTTGACAGCTAACCCATCAGAAGCAGGGCACCCTGAGGAAGTTGCTCACTCTGTTTTCACATTCAGCCAGGCATTGATAAAGCAGTGGCTAAAAACGAAATCAATTTAGACTTTAAAACATGGCAAGGCTATTTATCCTATTGCCAAGGGGGTGTATAGGTAGATAGTACATTACCCTGTGTGAGGGTCCTATACTATGAACTTACACAAAGGAGGTGATAGATCACCATAACATCAAAGCAGGTGTGAATGTACTAAGAGATTCATAAGCTTGATTAGAACTGGGTACAAATGATCAATGTCAACAAAGTTACCCCCAGAGAGTTCTAAGTTTCCTCTCTTGCAAAATAAAAGTAATCAAAACGTACAAGGTTATGTGCATGGTTTCAATGAGAAAGAGAGAGACCTTAGGATGAAATATACATGATGTTTCTATGTAGAATGTGTTTGAAAGGTAAAAAGACCTAGAAGTCAATAAAGATACTTTGAACTCCTAAATTGGAAGAGCACTTTCAGAATATGAATTTCTAAGTTCTTTTTCACAGTGATTTCTCTTACTACATGTCTATGGTGATGAGAATGTTTGGCGGGAGCATTATTAAAGGGACTTTAACCCCTAATGAGTAGCTGATCTGATTATTATTTTCCTAATTTGTGTGTGTGTGTGTGTGTGTGTGTGTGTGTGTGTTTGTGTGTATAAATGAGTAAGAGGGGGGGATATATATTCAGGTTCAAGATCACACTGCGCTTTATAACTAAGGAAAAACCAGAAATGCCAAGAGAGTAGAATCAAGTAAAGAGAATAGTCAGTGGTTATACCCCTGTAATTGTCATCATATATGACAGACTAGAAGGCCAGGTAACTAAGAAAAGAAACTAACATAGAATGTATACTACCCAGGGTATATTAGCTGGCATCAGAAACAGAAATCAAATATCAGTGATTAGAGGGGATAAGCCAAAATGAACAACATTGGAAAATATTTCAGAAGCCAGCATGACAGCAGGCTTAAATGACAAGTTATTTCTGTAGCTTAGAGAAATGGAGACAAGTCAGATTAATACATACTAATGTAAAGTCTTTGTTAGTAGGAAAGACTAGTGAAGCATGTAACAACAAGTTCAGGAAAAAAATATATTATGGAAATATGCCAATGTCTTGAGGAGAAGAAATCAGTTACTTTGCTAATCTTTGTGGTATCTATCACTATGCAGATTTTAATTTATGATATATTTGCTCATTCTAAATAAAGCACTTGATATATCTAAATTTATATATCCTTTTATTTCTATGTGACTTTAAATTCTTCTTAATGAAGACTTACAAATTTATTAAGCTTCGAGACATAAAATGTGAACGTGTTTCTGAAAGTCAGAAAAAAAAAATGATCCTGGTAAAAGAACTTTGTGTTTCCCTAATGCTCTAACTGGACTTGAACCTTGATCCTCTTTTTTTTTTTTTTTTTTTTTTTTTTTTTTTTTTTTTGCATTTGAAGCCACAAGCTTTACTTATTTGCCTAAAGCTAACTTTTTTTTTTTTTTTTTTTTTTTTTTTTTGATTTTTTTTTTTTGCATATAGAGTATTTTTTATTTAATTTTATATAACAAAGTCCAATTAAATGAAAACAAACATTTATACACAATATTTGGGAATTTGGGCGTCGTTCTTTCCAAACTACTTCCTGCTGGTAAGGGGCGCTGTCTTGGGGGATTCGAAGAAGATTCAGATATCCTAGCTGTAGTCTGTAGGGCTGTTTTGTCCAGCTGTTTGGAATGTAGGATCAGCTTGTACTCTGTTTCAGGCGGTCTGGTGTGATCAAACCACATTAGTCTGGAAGGAATCCACATCTTTTCATTTTCTGTGGAAACAAAAATAGAAATACTTTTCCCCAGTAACTTGTTCTTCAACTTAAATTTTGGAGTCAAAGCGTTTTTTTTTTTTTTTTTTTTTTATTATTATTATTTTACATGTCGATCCCAGTTCCCTCTCCCTCCCTCCCTCCCTCCCCCCAAGCCCTCCCTCCCTCCTTCCCTCCCTTTTGCCCTCTCTACCCTCTCCCATGCACTCTAAACACCCTCCCCTCCCAACCCCCCACCACAATACAATATGTGGGGGAATGCCATCCAGTTGGGGTCATGTAGATCTGACAGGTCCTGTGAAGTAGGGACTAGGGCTTCTCTCCTATCTCTAGAATAAGGCAGTTATCCCTCCATGGGGGATATGTTTGCAAAGTCCTTTTGTGCACCAGGGATACATCCTGGCTCCACTGTCTGAGGTCTCTCAGACTGTTCAGACCTTCTGGCTGAGACCCATATTCAGGGGAGTCCGAGTCAGACCTCTGTTGGCTTCCCAGCTATCAGTCTAGTGGCCCTTAGCTCCTCCTTGTTCAGGTAAGCTGTCTCTATGTACTTCTACCGCATGGTCTTGTCCTCTCCATCTGCTTCTGGGTTCTAGTTTGACTCAGTGTTTATGTATGGGTGTTTGCTCCTGTTTTCAACAGGCATTAGTTGAGGACTCCATGGAGAAGTTAGTTGTTGATCTCACTCTCCGGGAAGGGCATTTATGATAGCCTTTCCACGGAAGCTGAGATTGTTAGTTGGGAGCAGTCTTGTAGTTCCCTCGACCTTTCTTTGTGTTCAACTTTCTCTTCAAACCAATATTGGCTCCCTCTTTTATGTTCTCTCTCTCTGTCTCTGTCTCTCTCTCTCTTTCCTATTTTCCATTCCTAACCAGGCTCAATCCTCCTAGTCACACATGCCTTCCTCTCCTCCCTCTCATTTTCTCCTACTTCTCTCTCCATTAGCTGTCCTCACCCACTATACCTGAGGTCTGGGGGACTTGTCCCTTCCCAGTTCTGTGAGGGACTTTATATGAATCTCTTAGAATACAACTTGTATCCTAGTTCCTCTGGTGATGTGAATTATAGGCTGGTGATCATTTGATCTAGGTCTAAAATCCATATATGAGTGAGTACATACTGTGTTCCTCTTTTTGTGACTGGGTTACCTCATTCAGGATGGTTTCTTCAAGTGCCATCCACTTGCCTGCGAATTTCAAGATACCATTATTTTTTTCTGCAGAGTAGTATTCCATTGTGTAGATGTGCCACATCTTCATTAACCATTCTTCAATTGAAGGGCATCTAGGTTGCTTCCAGGTTCTTGCTATTACAAATAGTGCTGCTATGAACATAGTTGAACAGATGTCTTTGTTGCATTGATGTGAATCCTTTGGGTATATGCCTAAGAGGGGGATTGCCGGGTCCTGTGGTAAACTAATTCCCATTTTCCTGAGGAACCGCCATACTGATCTCCAAAGTGGCTGTATGAGTTTGCACTCCCACCAGCAGTGGAGGAGTGTTCCACTTTCTCCACATCCTCTCCAACATAAGTCATCACTGGTGTTTCTAATTTTAGCCATTCTGGCAGGGGTAAGATGGTATCTCAAAGTTGTTTTGATTTGCATTTCCCTGATAGCTAAGGATGTGGAGCATTTTCTTAAGTGTCTTTCAGCCTTTTTGATTTCCTCCATTGAGAATTCTTTCTTCAGTTCTGTACCCCATTTTTTAATAGGGTTATTTGGTGTTTTGTTGACTAGTTTCTTGAGTTCTTTGTATATTTTGGAGATCAGCCCTTTGTCGGATATAGGATTAGTGAAAATCTTTTCCCAGTCAGTGGGCTGCCGTTTGGTCTTGTCAACTGTGTCCTTTGCCTTACAGAAGCTTCTAAGTTTGAAGAGGTCCCATTTATTAATTGTTTCTTTCAGTGTCTGTGCCCCTGGAGTTATGTTCAAGAAGCGGTCTCCTATACCAATTTGGAACCTTGATCCTCTTGACATGTACAAATGCATCCACACCTAAGCCAAATTAGTAAATTTCCCTCAGCTTAATCTGGGCTCCTGTCCTTGAAGGTGGATGCTTTGTAGATCCGACTTTTCTCGTATACCGAGAGTCTGCTACTAACTATCTGTGCTTTGCACACATGCATGCTTTCTCATACACTCCAGGGTTACATATCGAAGCAAGTGCTATGGACAAATGCTGCACGAACACATGAGTCCCCTTTTGTTATCTCAGTGCCTCGGTGGTCAGGCAGGTCTCTAGTCCTGCTATAATATTCTAAAGAGGTGCTTTGTTTTGTAGACGCATGAACATGTATGCATACACATACAGATAAATGTAGTCAGTTATGATTCCATTTAGGTAGTTGGTAAATAGATATGATGCAATTCTTGATATATATTTTCACAATTCTGCTGGAAATAAAGGACTCCAACTATAAAGAAAAGCTAGCATATAATTAAGCCATATAATTAGCTACTATATCCTGGCATGGGAAGTAGGATACAGTCTTCATATTTTAAGTCATTTGTTGTTATGTATGTAAAGCTATTTGGGTTAGAATCTGGTGGGTGGGGATATATGGTAGTAGTAATGGTACTGTTGACACTGATTTTTCTTTTCAGAAAAGCTACAATGATGGTTATTTGAATAGCTAAAATAGTACGACTTTAGAACAGAATTGGCTGCTCCTATCAATGCTATTTCTTCTAGCAACATGTTATTCACACACATACACACACACACACACACACACACACACACACACACACACACACCTTTCCTTCCACAGAAGGTCTGCAATAAACTGCAATCCAATTGGCACCCTCGTGACTGATTTCCTTCTCTGGGATGATGTGATTCTTCTCTGTGTTCCCCTTGGATGACACTATAGAAGTTTGAAGAGTGTTTACACTTAGAAGCAAAGCTGCCTCTCATACTGACTCATAAGAATTCAGGTTGCTCCTTATCCAAAAACATAAAATATAGCTACGTAGATAAAGCAAAAGTTGAACACCCATTGAGAAAAATATTCACACATAATGAGGATATTAGATTATTGAGCAAAACAAAACAAACAGACAGACAGACAGACAGAAAACCCCTCCTAGCCCTCCTAGCCCTCCAAGCTCTCTTAACTCTCTTTTCTATTTGCCATGTTGTGAAGTTCTCTTGGAATATATTATATCCTTAATGAATTCTTATTGTAATGAGGATTTTAAAATGGTAGGAAGTAGAAATTTTGACTTTGCACTTGTCCTGTGGTCATTGACTAAAATTATCAAGTTAATTAAGTAGGCTATATTGTCAGCTACATGTAAACTGGAAGCTAATGACTTAATCTTAGAAATTAGAACTGACTATTTCTTTCATGTTTTACTGGCTTTCATTTTTACTTAAATGGTCACAAAAGTGTTGTCACATGGTACAGAAAAAGATAGGAAAATTAGCCGTTCAGAAAATAAAAATGTTATCAGTTATCAAGGAATTTTGTGTTTAAAATAGCCACTTAATATGAAGTTCATTAGTTATGATAAAAATAACAGGTAATGATTAAGTAAGGGATTCTAAAGGGTTTTTAACAGTGTATTACTCAATCTCTTGGAACGTGACCATATTAATAAAACAAACAATAATTCCCTTAATTTTCTTTTCAAAATAAATTTAAATATTCTGTAGTATTCTAGACATTATAATAAAGATTATTTCAAGGTATAGTTTAAATGCCTTAAAGGACTAGATATGAAGATCTTTGAAACAGCTCAGGGGTTAAAGGTACTTACCACCAAGTCTGACAGCCTGAATTTGGTCCTAGAAACCACATGTTGCAAGGAGCAAATTTGCTTCCATAAACTGTTCTCTGGCTTCCATATGTATGTAACTGTACATTTTTGTATATTCATATAGGTACACACAAAGATACATACGTTGGCATATAGATGTTTAAATATATAATATATACAATATTATAATATATATATATATATATATCTCAGAATGACTAAAATTCTGAGAAGATATGGTAAAATATTCTTATTTTCATCAAAATGGGCAAAATAGAAATGCTAGCCCAGAGAGCATGAAAGGAAAGGAAAAAAGAACAAAGCAAAATGTCAAACCAAGAACTTTGAAGGGCACCAGAGTTTCTATTGGAGGAGAGGCTGATAAGTGAAACTAATGCTATGATAATAGCGATCATCTTACATCATGATCCACAGAACTCTCAGCCACTATTGATGGCTTTTATCACATTTGCAGGTCCACTGACAACTCTGTAGGAATGGTTAACAAAGGCCTATGGCAGGCCTGTCACCTTGCTATCCTGGGTGCTGTGCTCTCTGAGACTCTTTATCCTGACTTAGAAGGGCCAGTTCCTTATCACCCTAGTGGCTATTGTGTTTGGATCTATAGCCCCGTGAAACTAGATCATGTGAAAATAAACCCAAAATTCCACAAGGAATGGGGTCAATCTATCTGTGAAAATAATAGCCCATTTGAGCAAAGCTTCTTTCTCTAAAGGGAAGGCAAGCTTCCTTCCCGGTGTCCGCTGGGGATATTTCCTAAAACCTCTCTGAAAGCTTACACATGTGTGCTGTGATTTTTAGAGAGTAGGATTTTCCCCGTGGGGAGTAGGAGGCCTCTGCAACAGTAGGGAGGAAAAAAGTAGAAATCAGGTAGAAATGAGAAGAATTCATGAGTATGCTCAGAGATGTTTGTGTGTAACTTAATACTATGTTTTCTAAAACTTAGATAATTGCTCATCAGAGAGTTTAGCTAGTTTATAAAGATAGTGCCTGCTCCACTCTAGTCACTGAACGCTCTAAACCCATTTTAGCAAATTCCCTAAAAGTGCACAGCTTGCATCTGCAACTGAGACAAAAATCAATGCTTATGGATTTGGAAGTGTAATCCTATCAACTTGTTTTGTGAGATATGATTTGAAATGTAAAGCACATCGAGACTTAAGTGAACTCGGAGGCACAGATTCTCTGGGGTTGGTCCTCTTTATTATTGATCAGACTATCACTTTATTGTCCTTCCCTCTTCTCAAATCATCTTTAAATTACAGACATCAGAACCAATAAATTTCCTCAGAGTGGATGTTTAGTTCCTAATTATAAAACTGGTATATCTTTACATTATTTAAAACAAGAGCCTAACGATTAGCCTACATAAGTCTTCAATCAAAACATTGATACTAGTACCCACTGGCTGAAGTTTTCTAAAGGAAACTCGATGGTTACTACAGTTCAGGTCACACATGTTAGCATGTGAACTAGTTCTAAGCAACCTTAACTAGCTTTAAACCATTTTGCTTTGTATCATCAATAAACTGCAATGCTATTTTGTTTTTAAAACTGATATTTTTATTCTGATTTTAACAAAATTTTAAAATAACATGACATCGTTTTATTCTTGCATTGACTACGAAAGAATTATTAAATAAAGTTTGAACTGGTTAAAACTACCTATAGTTATGCATTCAATAAATATCAATTGTTAATATATGCTATGTCAAGTACTGGAAGATACTGTAACTTAGTCCTCAGTCATTCAATATGTCTAGTATAGCAATCATTCATTAACCCTGTCGCGGTGTACTCTTACAAATTATATCTTCCATAAGCCACATTAGTTTTGAAATGCAAAATGTTTGACTCATTTTGGCTTCTGGAATGACCTGACCATCAGCCATAATAGCCTTAGGATGTTATAGAAATAGCTCTGGTTACACAGGCTTTCATTAGTACTTTAATCAGATTTGAGATAAAATTCTGCCCAGTTTAGCAAATGTAGTCCCATTAATAGATCATAACATATCCTAGAATCTAATTTTTAGTCCCTGTTTTGAAAGTCAGTTATACTTTCAATTTACTTATGAATCAATGCAAATTAATCCAAATTGTTTAAAATAAAGTTCTCAATACCAGCATATTTTTTGGCAGGGAGAATATGATCTGCCACAGAAAACTATGGCAGTTTCCATATGAATTCCCAAATCTGCAATGTCTATTAACAAAGATACTTTTTATTCTTTGGTAAAAGGAATACAAAGAATATAGGATTCTGTGTAGGATAAGGCATGGATGAAAATCATTTAAAACACTTCCATTACCCTGTGTAAGAAAATACTTCATGGAAAAATATCTTGGAAGGAGCTGTCTCCCAGCAGTTTAAATTCAATTTGCTTAGAGACATATGTATTTGTGTAATCAAAGCAAGTCATTTACTGCTAAGAAGTCCTCCTCAAAACTACCTAAAAACAACATGGCCAGCATGTACTCATAAACTTAGTCAGTCTTTCAAAACTTCTTTTGTCTTTAAAAGGGCAGATCCATAGAGTGACCTTCAGCTACTATTAATCCATCTAAATGTAGGTCATGAATACAGAACACATCTGCCCTCTGTCAGCTGAGAATTCCCCTGCCACCACAGACCTCCACTCCACACAGAGTTCTCTTGGGGCCAGGATAACTTAGGAGAGGATTTTCTTTGCTGGCAAGGAACAAGTGCATTTAGACTAATCATTAAAACCCATTACCTAACGAAAAACATGTGATACTTGCCAATGAATTAATCAGCAAAATAAGCTATGAGAAGGTGAGATCAGCAGCCTCTGAGGAAGTGTAGGATGCATGGAGATACCACTGCAGCTCCAGTTGCAGTAAATCTCCCAATTAGAGGCATTTTCTGCAAACATTTCAGAATTCTATCTGGATTAGGTCTCGCTTGCTTTATACTATGCTATAGCTGTGGCTAAAAAACACATCAAGATTTTCCAGGAGCTTAACAGGAGAAGTATTTATTTGAATAATTGATCATTCAATTAGTAAAGCAAATGTTGAACAGTTGGACAGCTCTTTTTATCAGAGCTGAGGGAAAGTAATTGGGTGTAGTTCATTATAAGGAAGAAAATTGAAAAGTGTGCTTTTAAAATAATGTTCGATGCAACCTCCCCAATCAAATAAGCCTACTTCCCTGCTCTCTTTGTCATTGTTTGATTTTCTTTTCCCTCAGTGCTATTACAATGCACACATAATCAAGGCCATCATTGTGCTCCCTGAATATTACCAAACAGTGATTTGCTTACACCCATGGTATTAAATGTTAAATAATTCTGCAGAGTTGAAACCTACAAGTCTGGAATGACTTTAGAAATTCATGGCTGAGGAAAGGAGAGTTGATAAGGAGCTCTAGAGGGACTGGTGGGTGTCATCGACAGTAAGAAGAAACTGGCTTTGAATTTCACTTGACACCCATATTTTTCTGCTTTGTTTCCTCCTTTGGTTCACACTTCAATTGTATGGATTTCTGTTCCTGTAGAATGGATGTAGACTACTTTATGAATAATAGTGATTAAAATTTTCTAATGTTAAATACTCAGTGAAGAGAAAGATAGGTAGAGAGCAAACTGAGCCTTTGACAAAAGCTATATTTTAGTTCAAAGTGATATATTAATATGCCAGTTATGGTTATAACAAAACCCAGTACAGACTCATTTCAAAATTTTAAGTGGTTCCCAGTAAGTTAAAAGAACAATCTTATATTGACATTAAAGTATCTCCTTAAGGTCTGAGTTGATTGCTGGCCCTCTGGTAATCCTGTTGGAAACTAACATAAATACTGGTTTACCAGCATGCCACTTACATACCTCCTTCTTCTCATGTAATATAAAAATATTTTTTAATACTTAAAAGGAGTCAAATTTCTTCTGGTTTCTAAAAAGACAACACTTGTTGCTTATATTAGAAACAACAGATTACTTGTCTTAAAAGGAAAAGCAATGTTTTTGGTTGCCAAGTTCTTCAGAAAATATCTTTACTTTAGGAATAAATTAATGATACTCATACTTAATATTATATGGAAGTTTTTTCTTATCCAAAAGTATTTTAGAAATACAGGATATAAGCTGTAGCTGAAACTATGCATAGAATAGATTCCTTTCCAATATTGTCCCTGGAATATCTATTAACTAATTATGCTTGTATGCTTGCAGAGAAAACAATACATGTACCTAATATACATGTGCCTATGATTAGATGCTTTAAATATGTATGTATATGCACATGCAAATACATATTTAGTTTAGGTGTCAGTTCTACAGTCTACATGTTGAGTATTAAGGTAAAGCACTGCTTTTCATTTTAAGACAAGTAATTTTCATTCTTTATAATATTAATTTAAATTGTCAAGATTATTAATTGTTATCAAATAATACTATCCCATGATACTTACATGGTGCTTTGTTTTCCTGTTTTTCTATGGACATAGATTCTTCATGAGTCATCTTCTTGCTGGGTTCCATTATTTGTTACAGGGGAAATATTGGCATATTTCTTAAAGGTATTTCTTTAAAAATAATTCTTTCCTTTGATGTGTCATACTGAATGCAAAGAAATTATATTTTTTCTATGATATAAAAGAATCTTAGAGAAGGCACTTCAATATTGGCTCTCTATTTCTAAACTTTACTTGAATTTTAATATATGCTCCTTCATTATGCCTTTCACAATCAATTTGATACATTTCTATAGTGACCTAGAACACTTTTCCATATTCTCTATGTCTTTTTCTCTAATCATATTTAGTTCAGCTTGCTATTTAAGTTATCCAAATATTTATTGAGTTTCTACTGAAGGGTAAGCCACATGTAGATGGAGGAAAGATAAATTTAGTAAAATACCCACTTCTTAGGCTCCATATGTACTTTAAGACACGTTACAATGCTATTTTCTACATTATTCCAGTTTGATTGAAATTTTGATTTTAAGACTGAGTAATTAGTACAACATATTATTCTATATATTATTCTAATTTAGCTACCATGAGATTTTTAACTTGTTACAAAGTAGTACTACTATGTTTTGATTTCTTTGTTTACATTTTATGTAATCAATTATATTTGATTTCCATGCTCCTTTGCTTTGTCTCTTCCTATGAAGGAATTTGATTGTGGTTAGGTTCTTAGATCACTCCAAATGGCCAGAAGACACTCAATATACAATTACAGAAAGCAGTTTTGTTCTCGAGACAGAAAAGCCAGCATGTTGGGTCTACCCAAAATGGCATAAACCCTGGGTTAGGGGGTGGAAAGTAAGGCAGTCCTTTCCAGCTTGGCTAGAGGAAGTCTAGCTGTAGTTAAGTGCACCTTGAAATGATTGAGTATAGACCCTTACTGGAACAGGAGTTCTTTGTGATTGGCGTATGACATCAGATCAGTGACTGTGGTTGCAGTGTCAGGGGTCAGTTTTCTGTTTCTAGGGTCTTCTTGACTGAAGATAGTAAGAACAGTTCCTTCTTGTGATTGGTTAGAGCCCAGATTGGCTACCAGTCTGGACACACTTCTCAAGAGTCTGGTTGAAGCTAAGCATGAGTCAACATAGGATGATGGAATAATATGGGGCAGAGGGTTTAGCAAACTGGCTCCTGGGAGGGGGAAGCTGACCTGGTCCCTTCAGTCGTGACACAGTGCCACACTAAGAGCTGAGCTGGAGGACTTGCTTCCCTGGGCCTTTTTGCTCTAGAAGGTTCTCATTTGCCCCTCCCCTGCCCTTTCCTCCTGCACCTACTTCCTATTCCATATTATGTTGTGAATACCAGGACTTAGATCTCTGCCTAACTGGGCATACTTGGATCATTTCCTGTTGTGCTTAACCCAATGAAAAGTCTTGATTAGACTATTACCTGTTGTGTGTTACCCAATGACAAATCTTGCTGTTCAGTATGTAAAGAAATCTTCAGGCATGTAGAGTTGACAAAGACCCATGATTGTCAGGAGCATAGACAGACCTGTGCTTTGAACTTGGGTAGTCATAGAGGTGGCTGGGAATATTAAAAAAAAAAAAACAGGCCTTATCTTCCCAACTCCAAACACCTAAAAAATGATGATTGAAAGTTACCCTTATATACAGTCCCTGTAAGGAATATTTCCCAAGACTGCAAGATAACAAATCATTTATTTAACAATTCATTAGCTTCATTTGTAACCTTGAAAATATTCAGCCATATGGTATGCAAGGATCCATTTATGCTTTTATCCCATATCCTGTAAATGATATTTAATTACAATATCATTTGTTTGTTTCTTGAATTATTTTATAAATCCATTCCCGATCGGTATTGGAGTGTTATAGCTCTGTGATTCCCTTCTTGTTTTTTTTTCACAATAGAGCAATTACTTCTCAAGTCAACTTCTCAAGTCTGGACTGAGATGTGGACTTGCTTATAATACAATTGAAGTGCTTAATCCAAATTCTTCAGATAAGAGCTGGAGGTCAGCTGCAATTATATATGTCTCGTCTTCACTGACTGAATTAGGCACTACCATCTAAATAATTGCAGCAAATCTATAATTACCTCAAAAACTAATATGATATGGTTTCTTAATTCCCATGAGAAATAATCAGTGTCTTTCATTCTCTAGTCAATATTCTAACAGTTGTTTAGCCAAACAAAAGGCATTATTTTTTCTGTATCTACTTGTTGAATGCATTCTTGTCTCAGTCTCTGTGTAAGTACAGAGGTTTTTAAATGGTGAAAACAAATTCAAAGAGGAGGAAATGATGCAGAATGCAGGGATATTGGGTTATCTTTGAGAGCAATGGATCCTTTGAGAGGTCTAGGTAAACTTGGCTCAGTTATCTAGGATCCCATAAACTCAGCAGGCAACAAAGTCTCCCTAAGCTAGTGGCTTTCTGAATCTTGTCTGATGAATCTGAAGGATAAAATTCACCGACCACTGAGGGTGAGCTTTAGAAGGAAATATTTTATTGTAGCGAACTTAATTAAGCTAAAGAAATAAAGAAGAGTATCTGTGTAGCATGATACCTCCCAGAAGTGGGGTGCCCTTGAAGGATACCATCTTTTCCCACTCCAGGTTTTCAGTTGCCTCATAATTGCAGGCACTTCCTGAGTAGAGTTTGCAGGAAAAAAAAAAAAAAAAAAAAAAAAAAAAAAAAAAAAAAGCAGAACCCCTTTGGGAGAAAAGAAAAATCCAGACCCTCCTTCTTTCTTGCCTCTGACCAGAGCAAAACCAAAGATATTTTAGCTTAAATACTTCTGGCATCTCAGGTCTCTGTCAAGAAGTAGGCTGACTACAGGGCTAAGGACATTTGTAGCTTTTTAAAAAAGTCAAAACAAAAATAAAAACCTGCTCAGCTTGGGCTCTTTTACCCCATACTGCCTAGTCAATTTCTACCCTCTGTTCTTATCAAAATAGATACAAATTTTGCTAACAAAATCAAACAAGGGTAAAGGCCACTAAAGGAAGTAAAACTATAAGGATCAAGACAACTGTCAGGAAGGGGTCCTTTAGTCCGGAGACAGCATGGAGGGGACCTAGACTGGTGGGTGGACCCCAACTAACATAGAGACAGTTTGTTGAGCATGAGAATTAATCCTAGTATAGTCAATAGGAGAGAAGGAGTGGTTGGGAAGAATATGTCAAATTCTAGTAAAGGAGCCCAGAGCGTTTCAAGGCGCCTGATGTTTGTGCTTAGGTAGGTTTACAAACAATCGCTGTGGCTGTTAGAAATAGCAGTAAGAGTGGCTAAGTAGAAATGAGAGATCACTGTGGCTTTACTCTAAGGAAAAGGTTGAAGTTGAGATATATGTGACCATTGAAATAATGTCTCTGACCTAATGCTGTGTACAAGCTGGCCTGGCTGGCATCAGGAGCCACTTCTTACACTAGCTTTTCAGAAGCCTCAGTAGCACTCTGGTGTTGCATATGTACCCTCTGATCATGACAGAATAATTTCAAACTGTTTTATTCAAAGTAGAGCACAGAAAAATCTCTATGATCACAAACCATGAAGTACACTTTAGTTGCGACTTTATCTTAAGTTCTATGCCTTGTATTCATCCGTATTATAAATGCATCAGCTATAACTTCGAATGTAGAACAATTATTGATTTAAAAACAAAATAACAATGTAGTATTACCCAAATAAAATTGAAACTGAAAGACAGTGTTAAATCCCATAAAATCATTTTTGCATTATCTTGTATTTGTGTGTGTGTGTGTGTGTGTGTGTGTGTTTATTTTGCCTGTTACTCAGTTTTATGAAATGAAAAAGAAAATTAAGAGGGAGGGGTATGACATCACTGAAGCTAGGTGTGGTGGCACAGACTTATAACCTCAGCATTTGGGAGGCTGAGGCAGGAGGGTCATGGATGCCTTAAGTTAAGTAGAAAGACACAAGAATAAAGGGAAGAAGATAGAGTAGTGACTGAGGAGGGAGAAAGAAAGAGGAGAAGTAGGAGGAAGGAGAAAATCTCTTTGAAATCAGCAACACCCAGTAGAATAATTCTTGTCTTTTTAAAAATTGCTTGCCGGATTGTGGGAGGTCCAGGGGATAAGATATAAGGGAAATATCTCCGTTACAATTACTTCTGCACTGTATCAGTGGGTTCACCTAATTTAGGTTCCAAATACATGGATACCAAACCCTTAGAAAGCAGCTGTTCTTCTCAATGTATTAAGCAATTTACTTTAGGTAATGTAGCCTATAAAATTTTAATTTTGTATTAAATAAGCCATATCCTTCAGCAAGCATATTGCACCTTCATATTCAAAAAGTGAAATATGGGCATATTTAGAAAATTTCTTCTCAGGATGCTCCACTGGAGAAGGGTCAATAGTTTTCTAATGAAAGTAGTCAATAGCAATTCCTCGCAGGAAGCTCAAAGAAATTAGCATTAAACAACAGACATGGGTGTCTTGGGTTTTACACAATTATGTGATAGGATTGTTACCTGTTTTAACAAATGGTTTCAGGAGGCATTCCGCTGGAGAGGCAATTCATAGAAAACAGTGTAATTGCCCTGGATCTCATACTACTTCCAATTACAATCCAGAAACTTGGAAGACATGGAGCTAGCAGTCATGTACTAAGAAATGCAAAACACGGTCTTCATAACTAAATTGCTCATGGCTAGTAAGGGTTATTGCACTTTAATGTTGATTTGGGAGGGAACAGATGTTTTACTGGGTGGAAATTTGAATTAAATACCCATTTGATTTATAGCTTCTCAAGTGTTCTTTATGCTGTAAGCTGTGAGGTCTTTCACTTGCTCCTTCTGTGAAAACTTATTTTGTTTAGCACACACACACACACACTCACACACATACACAAACATTAGATTCTCAATGTTTTGTGCATATTAGCTCATTACATTTACATAACAATATTTTAAATTGGTCTCAAATGTCTGCCCATGTCTCACATGAATGCAGGAGGTACAGAAAGGTTAAGTATCTCCAAATTCAAATAGGGACTGAAGGATTAATGCAGGGAATGTCCATGGATGAAAGATTTAGCTCTTAACAGCTTGAGCTGACACATCTTCCCTATAGCTTTTGTTTTGTTTATTGTTTGTGGATCAAGGTCAGCCTATCTAGTCCAGGCTATCCTTGAACTCAGGATTCTCTTCCTTCTGCCTCCTTAACACTGGAATTCTAGGAATGTGTAATCATGCCCAGCTTCTTTATTCTTTCAATTAACCAAAAGCTAGGGTCTTTTCCAGCTTTAACCTCCATTCCATTTTATTTCAGCACTCTCCACTCTTCCATAAAAGCTCATAAACAGCTTACCCATAACTATAGTTAGCACAAATATTGTTGATCAATGGCAGGTCTACCTTACACACAGTGGATTTCTAAGATCTTTTCAAGGAAGTATGGGTTTTCTTATCTTTTGACTTTCTTTGTTATTTTATGATACTACAATTAAGACTTAATCAGTGGAGAATGCTACTAAACAACATTACAGTGGGACACTTATTATAGCTGCCGGGAAAATGCATACCTGGGAGGTCACCAAAAATAGAGAGGCTTTCCATCCATGTTTAAAATATTTCCATTACAAGGAGGAAATTGGTCATAAATATTAAGTCAAGAAAGTTTATCCATTTCATCTACAGCATTTTTTATAAATAAAAAGTGAAAAGAAAATCAATGCTTGCCTATTTTCTAATGCCAACTCTAGTTTATTTCACTGTCTAATTAATACTTGACATGTTAGTGTCTTGGAGCACAGAATTCACGGCTGGCCTGAAGCAATCCACCGCTGTGATTTCTGTTAGGCCTCTTGTAAGTTGTGTTAGACAGTGTGTAGTTAGATTTTTCCTTTGGGCCTGCAGCTCACAAATAATGACATGGAGACTTCTTATTAATGATGAAAGCTTTGCCTTAGCTTAGGATTTTACTCAACTAGCTCTTACAACTTAACCTATATTTTTAAATCTATGTCCTGCCAATCTTATCTCCATACTGTAATCCTGCTTCCCATACATCTTGTTGGTGAATCTGAGTTTCTTCTTCCCAGATCTCCCTCCCTCTGCCTGGAAGTTCTGCCAATTTTCTCTTGTCTATTTATTGGCTGTTTAGCTTTTTATTACACCAAGTACAGCAATACATCTTCACATAGTGTACAAATATCTCACAGCATTTCCCTCCTTTTGTCTAAATAAAAGGGGAATGTTTTAACTCTAACACAGTATATACAATAAGAACAACTAATAATTTCCAGGCCATTTTTGTTTGGCAAATTTGGAGAAATTATTGTCAATTCTATTTCAATAAATCTATTTTCTTACACCTAAATAACTTTCTATTATAATTTGTATTAGCATCCCAAAAATATCCTTTCAGACATGAAAACATTTTCTTAAATAAACAATGTAAGCTTTTAGATCTCTCAAACTTATATACTTTACATATCCTTTATAAATTTCTTTTCTGAATTTGGTAACAAAGAAAATGGTATAACCACCTAGTTTTCAACCCATTAGAGATCTGAAAAGGATAATATTACCTGAGTAAATAGGAAGTGCAAAGCAAGCAAACTCTAAAACCATAGAAACCACAGAGACAGCTGGCTTCCTGGGCAATCATCAAAGGTTCCTATGTAACATTGGAACATCTAATTTTGGCCTATAGGCCTAGAATATATGAAAGACTTTTCTGGGTAGCAGGAATTTTTAAAGGACTCTCCTACCTTGTCTTGGAAAAGTTTGGTAGTCACCTTATTTTGTGTTGTGTCCTGCTTGTCCAATTTGGACAGCATACTGTCAACAGTTAAGGCAAATGCATTTTTTTTTTTTTTTGGGTCCAGTGGCTAACTTTGCCACAATAAAAACAAACTCTATATGGAGGCTTTTTGATGCCCATCTCTGAAGTAGATTGATGCTGCCAGTAACAGATATGTCTCACTGTCATAAAAAAGCATATGTTATTAAAACATCTTAAATGCAATATTCTACAGATTTCTGAAGTGTTTGAAGACCTATCTAAAATATATCTCTGTTTAACCTTGAAAACATTTCTAACATGACTATGAGTTTGATTGTTATAGATACTAACTACTAACCTAAATTTATTAATTAAGCTAAACAGTTTGTAATAGTAGCCTTTAAGGACTACAACTTTAAATTATATTTTGAAATGAACCATATAGATATAATAACTTAAACAAGAGTAGAAACATATATAAAGTATGTTAAAAGAAAAATAGCATTAAATTTGTATCAATGCACAAAAATACATACTAATGTACAATATTTGAGATTAATAGTTGCTTTTTTAGTTATAACTAGATTGAATAATCTACTCTTTTATGCTATCATTTCTGTATCCCCCCCCCCCTTTTCTTTTTAGAAAGAGATCCTGGAATACAACTTCCTTATTTAGGCAATTTTTTCTGACCATGACCAATAATAACTTGCAAATAATCCCCTCTAAACAATGAAAAGCATCCACTGAATTACCAGAAATCACCTACACCACCTCTTGGGAATATGGACATCATGTTCTCTAGACTTTTTCCTGTTGTCTAGGAGTGACAGAATCTTTTGAGAGCCCTTAGAAAATTAGGATAATGGTCAAGTCCTGGGAAAGCTGACTGTATTATTTTTTGTTTAGTCTCTGTGTCTCTGTGTGATGGGATAGTGTAAAGCTTTTCTGAAGTTTTGGATAGAGTAGTTTATGAGGTGAACCATTTCAGCTAGCCTCCTTAAAGCTCTTCTGGATGTAGAATTTTGAGTAAACTGCAACAGAGGCATTCTGAGAGGCTGGATCACTAGGGCTACTTGTCTTTATTGCTGTCTGGTCCTATTTTATTTTTCTCTAAACACTCAAAGTTTTGAAGATAATATACATATCTGCATTAACACAAGTATGGGCTGTGTGGTATGCACAAATCAGCTAAAGATGATTTATTTTTGGTTCTAGGTTTAAACAGCAGTGAGTTGTAAAAATATCAAGGACTGTTTGAACATGTCTATTTAAATATATCCAATATTAACATGAGCTATTCATTCTTAAATGGTAGTATGAATCCAAGTGTACTATTATTGGCCTAACATTTTACTCTTCTTCACTTTTGCCTGAAAAATTAAAGCAGATTTGCAATTCTTTCCAAACACAATTGCCATCTACTTGTGAATCCATTTAATAAACTAACTGCTTATTTTTCATAGTTTCTGTCCTATGCTTAGGCATTCAACATACTGAGTATACCTTAAGATCTCTCATGTGCGGGGCTGGAGAAATGAGAAGAATATTGAGCTTAGCAAACTGTAATTCAAAATTCAGTGGCTAGGAGGGGATATAGATATGATGGGAGATGTCATTCTGTAAATATGTTTCTCTTATTGGTTAATGAATAAAGCACTGTTGGCCATTAGGAAAGCAAGATAGGTGGAACTAGGAGACTAGGAGGAGAGAGGAAGAAGGAGGGAGGAAATTATGATGGAGGACCTACAAGGTAATATACCAGGTCCTCTCTCCAGTAAGAAAAGAACACTTGGAAATACTTAGATTAATAAAAATGGGTTAATATTTAAGACAGAGCTAGCCAATAAGAAATATTAGTAACAGGCTAACAGTTTTATATCAAATACAGAATCTCTGTGTATTAATTGGTACTGATGTGGAGGTGGACCAGACCAGCTGGGGGAAAAACATACTTAACAAAATAGACATAGAGTGAGTGTTGACTAATTACACCCAAGAATATCAAAGCCATAAAAGGCAAGTAGTGTCAGGTTTATGAGTTGAAGGATGTTTAGCATTTTTCCCATCCTAAGGAAATGTAGGCATGCAGGATGCCTTTGAGACAGAAGGTACAAAAGAAGGCTTCATTCAAAAGGTTTATTAATTAATTTAATGGGTATTTATTGAACAGTCAATATTCTTTGAAAAATATTGATCGTTTTCAATGGCAAGTACTTTGAGCAGCAAAATCTAGTCTGTTCTAGTGGAGCCTGAGTTCTAGTGAATTAAAATTGACAGAGCATAATAGGGGCAGAGAAAGGAACAAACTTCACTCAAGAAAATAAACAATGCTGAAGAGAGAGATGGTGATAATTTTAATAGGTGGATTAGGGTCAACAATTAGGTTCATGCCAAGAAATAAAGTCATATTTGATCAAAGTCGGATAGGAGGATAGTAGAAAAGGTACAGAAAGTAAACTTTAGCCACATTACACAGGACAGTGTGTAAGTAAAATGTAATTTTAGTAATACAGATGAAGAATGAGCAGTAAAGGTCTTCTGCGAGCTGTATTTGAAACAACACACAGAAGTATTGGGTGGTGTTTCATTCTATAGAACTCAGAGGAAGCTGTGAGAACTCACCTGAAAGCTAGCAGGAGTGGAAGGGGAGGGAGTTTCAGTGGTAACAATGACAGGACATGAAAATTCAAGGATTGTGGAGTACGGGTAAGAAGAGGAAATAATTAAATTTTATCCCTAGATTCAAACTTTGCTGACTAAGGAGGAAAGAGTTAGACTTAATTGGCTGTATTTATGCTAAGCAATAAAGGAAAAGCTTCTAAATTCATCTGGTAATAACTTATGCAAAAAATAAAACAAAACTACCTTGCACATGGTTGGGGGCATTAAAATATCAGGTTTCCTTTACATATTTCCTCCTTTCCATTGTGCACAGTAGAAGTTAAAAGTGATACTTGTGTGTTTGTGTAATAGTGCTCAACAAGATGTCAGTTTGCACCTGACCTCTAAAATCTATAGAAATAAAGTCCTGAAGGGAATAAGTGTCTGCAGAAGGCAGAAAGATCAATAACTGAATATTAAGGAAACAGGTTTGGCAACAAGCATATTAAAGCCTATGACTTTCTTTCCCTTAGAATATACTTCTTCTTTAATACACATACTAAAAACTTTGCATAAACAATTCTGAGAGAAGAAAAGCAGATATTCAGTAATTACTCTCCTCCTTGACTGTTTTAATAATATCCCTACATTAATAACTGGCCAAACAATTTTTCTTAAAACAAGAGAATGTATTGTGAGCACGTAAATACACGCAGATACCCCATGGGGTGCTGAATTCATAGTTTACATAACCTGCCCATCAACTTTTCTTCAGCCATACTAACCTTTGAAAAGGTGAGTTCTAGCAGCTGCTTTCCATTCTGGTCCTTCAAGCAGCAATATTTGTGCTTTCAGAGAGACTGCAGTGGAAAGCTCTCCAGGAGGCACTCATTCAGTGGGACACTGTAATTTCTTGCATCCTGTTAAAAAGTCAGTGTTTTCAAATGCTGTTATTGAGCTGTGTGTTTTTAACAAGGTTTGACTATTTCATAATGTAAAGGGCTCCCTTCATAGGCAGGTAAATGTGCATAAACCACAGAGATTCAACATACCAGAGAAACCAGTTCCTCACCACAGGGCCAAGTATTATTGGATCAGAATCCCAAAGCCACAGAAAGAATCCCTTTGGGAGCCAAACATTTGGTTTAGAAGCAAACTTCCAGGGTCACTGGTAGATGCCAGGACATGTGGACTGTGAGAATGCCATGTGGTGGGCACCTCGGGAAAATGAGCAAGCGTCTTCATGGTACTTTGCTTTGAGGAATTGTCAACAGCACCAGATATAGAGAGCTGAATGCAAGGCAAATAATCTTTGTTTGTTTTATAGTTTTACTAATTTATTTGCAGTTTGAATCAGGGCCTCACAATGTGGATCCAGCATAACCTGAAACTTTGTATAGCCAAGTCTGATTTAAGTTCACAGTTTTTCTTCCTTCTACCTCCAAAGTACTGGGAGTGCAGGCACGCATGGCCACACCTAAAATTCAGTATGGTGCTCTATGTGATGTTTTTCCTTCTCTCTGCCCAACAATGGTAGATTAGAGCAGACACAGGAGCAACCCAGTATCCTTTCTCCTTGTCTGTGAATCTCAGGACCTTTGTATCATGGTAACTGGGATAACCTGACAGACAATTCTATGACAGAGGCTTAAATAAATCACAAGTTTCCTTCCCAAACTGTTTGCCCATTACGAAAATGAACAGCCATTTTGCACTGCATGTTCATTTGAATTACATAGTGTTTGTACAACCTGGTGGTTATTTTATTCCTATAATCACTCATGGGCTTTTTCTTCTTTGTCTCACTGTGATAAAATATAAAACTCTGTGCAGTAATTGCATGGAGTCACCCACAATGGGTGGTGCAGTTTGCTACTTTTGCTGCTGCTGAAGAATGAAAAGCACAAATCAAGCTGCCAAACATAAGTGAGCAAAAGAAGGTTAACAGAGCAAAACAGCAATTAGCTGAAAATGAACACAAATAACCTTTCCTTCATCACAGTGGCCTGGAGTGCACCCTCGCTCTTCTTGCAATAGCCAGCAACAGGAAACCAAGCCACAAGTCCCCACTGTGGCCAGGAATGAACAGCCCTTTCTTATAATAACTTGTTTAAAAAAAAGAGTTCTGTATGTGTGTAGCTGAAAATGTACATCCATACATCTAGGCAATGCATCCCCCCTTATCAATTCTGTGATAGAAGCAGATAGGCTCTCCATATAGTGCTAACAGAAATAAAACATGACCATGGACAAAACTTTAAACTTTCTTCTAACTGCATTGAAAACAAACAAAAGAAATTAGAGTTAGGAATATAATTATAAAAACCAATATGTCTGTATACTATAACAGCATACATTCATTGCTAAAAACATGTTCTAAGTCTTTGGAACACGTGTATCTGTTATTTCTTCTCGGTTTCCACCATCTACCTTTGTGGTGCTTAGTAAGTACGTGTAGCCAGAGATTAATTTTATCTATGCTTATCTGCTTCCCCCATCCCTATTATTTATTTCTTTTCTGTTTAGAAACAGAGTCTTCCATGGCCCATATAGTCCAGGATGGCCTTAAACTTGCCATGGAGAAGAAACTTGACCACTGTGTCCCCCTCACCTCTGCCTCTGAGGTGCTAGCATTGCAGACATGAACTAGCATGCCCAGTGTATGTGGTGCTGGGGATGGAATCCAAGGTCCCGTGCAAGCTAAACAAGAGCTCAGTAATGTCCCTTGCTGGCAATGTGGAGTTATTCTGCCCTTTGAATTTCGGGTTCTTGGTGTGCTTTATAACTTTTATTAAGATTTTAAATTAATTCATAATTCTTATTAATATCCCAATGGAACCTGAACTGCAGTAGTATGTCTCTAGTTTGTTAGCTGCATTTTAAATTAATGGATTTTTAAATGTCACTACAAAAATACCAGTTATCTTACTTAGGTTCCAGGGCCACAGGGAAAAAAAAAGACAGTTTCTACCTTACTGAATCTGCTTCTAAATACCTTGATATTGTAAGGCATGTTATAATTATATACCCTACATATATATTTTATGATTTCATATGTCAGGTATCTACAATTACTGTTAATTTAGACACCCAAATGTTTTTAAATAATGAAAGTGGTATTAAGACTAATGAATGAAGGCTGCCAGTAAACGTGAGACTCACTCAGAAAATGTCTAGGTTCCTTTTATTGTCTGCAATGTTTCTGCTAAAGTACTATTAATTCTACATGTCTGTCATTAGAAGGAATTTTCAGCCATTCCTAATAGTATAATATTTTACAGTGGTATTATCTATATTCCATTTCTAACACAAAGTCTAAGTATTTTCTCAGAAAAAAACTTATAAGTGTTCACTATAACTAAGGAGTTAGGTTGTTCCTAAATCTATGTGAAAAAGTATAAACACCAGGACAACAAAAAAATGATAAGAAGAAGCTAATATTAAGTAATAATATCCAAGGCTCTAGATAGCATCAGGGACATATATTCTTAATTGTGAATTTCTGTTCCCTAGAAAAATAGCATTAAGATTTGAAAGAAGAAATAATTGTATTTTGTAGGAAAAATACAGGATATTTGACATGTAGACTATCAAATGTCCACATGTGTTAATAAAACACCATATTATAATATAAAGAACTGGAGAGAAAGTACTAAGATGCAATTTCCAGATCTGGCCCGTTTGACAATGATGTAACTCTGGAGTCTGCCATTATTTTAAAAGCTGTGGTATGCTTACATGTAAAATGTGTGTGAATAATCCCTGATCTATATGGCCTACCAGTAAAGATTGAAAAGGATAGGTTTGTTATTTAAATTTCAAGTGATTAATTGAATGCATAAACTTGTTAAGAATATGACTTCCTCACACTGGACACAGCCTACCAAATTATTTGATTGGACTTATTGGAATGAATTCTAAGGGTTTTAATCATGAAACACACTGCCTTTGAGATGATTTTGAACTGATTTGGCACTTGTGTTTTATGGAAGGAAAGATCTTCCGGGACCCTTGTGCATCACTGAGCCCACACAACCTTGCCACAAATCAGCTGCAGACACTGAAGCCATGAGTTATATAACAGAGAGTTGACTCTCAAATTTGTCTCCCTTCGTGCAGGATGTGGGACAGGTAGGAACATCAGGCGATTAAATCAATAAAAGGAAAAGATTTTAAAGTGATCAGTGGTTTGTTCATAGGAAATAAAAAATGTCATGGCTCTTCCCCTGATGCTCATTCAGAAAATATAATTAGTATGAAATGAATATAGATTATCTAGTCACATGGAATGAAAACTTATCCATTAGACACCTGTGGGGACTAGGGAAGACACGATGGGATGAATAGAAACAGCATTAATGTCCCTAAAATAATAGCTATCCAAGTAATGCATATGAGAGCAGTGTTTATTAAAAGCAGAGCTACAAATGATATATTCCTTAGCTGTTGCCTTCCAGAATTAGTAAATTTTAAAGCAACCTAAAAGCAAGAAACTAAAGGGGAGCACAAAGGCTCGGCATCAGAGAAGTAATTATCCAAATGGTTACTGGCACAGATGAGTCTAGGCCACCTGCGCTTGTTGGCTGACAACTGCCAAAGTTAGGTCTGTCTTCTGTTAGAGAATCAGAGACTGGTATCTTTATTCTTTTGATGGGTTCAGTTTTGAGAATGAACCTTGGGTCCCTGAGAGATGCTTCTGAGCCACGAGGCATTTCTAAGTGTAAGCCTATTGTGCAAAGTTTCGATCACATTCTGACAATAAAATTTGCTTTGAGTCAGAAGTGAAAAAGAAGCCACCACCAGTGACCTCCTCTTCTTCTCTCTTACATTCCTCAAACCAAAAGGCTTCAGATCCTCTCCCAGCCTAGCCATACTACTTCCTGTCTCCTATACCTCAGTCCAAGGCTGGTAGGGTTAGTTTTGGTTAGCTAGTGGCTAGCTCCACCCACTGTCTCAAAGCAAACTTTGTCAGAATGTAATCACAATATCACACAACACAAGCCCTTCTTTAGGTCAATGCTCAATAGATCACTGTAGGCCACTGATCAAGGACTGGATTTGTCCACATGTTTAGTTAAATTGTCACTGAGTGACATGCACAATCATGGTCTAGCTTTAGGTTATATGTTGCAATGAGCTATATCCCTAGCTACTCTCTTTGCTGTTTTGTTCAAATAGGATATTTTTTGGAATAAGAATTAGAGTAATCTAGCTGAGTGTGGTGATGAATGCCTTTAATCTCAGCACCAAAAAGGCACTGATAGTTGGGACTCTGTGAGTTTAAGGCAGATCTATGAGGTCCAGGTCAGCCAGAGCTATGCAGAGGGACCCTGTCTAATAAAAAAGCAAACAACTAATTAGAGGAGCCCAGGAATGAGATGAATGAAATAAGGATTGTTTTGTGCTTTTTTTTTTATTATTATTTTTGGGTGTGCTAGGCAAACAATTCATGCAGAAGTTTATAATGAGAGATTTGGTGACTCATCACTCAATAATCTTAGATCAAACAAATTGCAAGTTGATTAACATTTTTAGTCTTACATGTATCTTATGAATATGTGATAACATTTACTTTTTTCATTTCTTAAATGATACATTCTTTTTCTCTGGGAAGTAGTTCTAAGCCTCTGATAGCCCAGAGAGTGAATTTTCAGTATCTTTGCTCCAGAGTACTCTGAAAACAGAATCTGATTTTTCTTCAAATGGGGGAGAAAAACCCAATTCATTCTATTATGTCTCATAAGTTAGATGGGGAAATGTTTCTCAGGAAATTCTTCAAAGTGAAGGAATCTTGGGGGGGTGGGAGAGTAACACATCACTTTGTAAAGGGTAGCTACACCCTGTATAACAAGGAAAATATTGCCTTTTGGATGAATAGCTTTACTCAGCTCTTGAGAGGCAATGAGTCATCCAAAAGACTTTCATCTCTGTGTTGTGCCTCCCTTTGTATTGTTTTCTTTCAATAATTTTTAAATACATTAATATTTAGAGCATGTCTAATTTTAAACTTATATATATGAGAAATTAATCTGTGTTTGAAAAGAGAGGTTCATTTCTATTTCAGCACATATTTAAATTAGAGAACATTTTTGAACAGATACTAGCCATTAAAAATAACATTATGAAGATCACATTATGAAATTAAATCTTCAAGTGGCTTTAAAATATTCAGTGAGGTACTATTTGTTAGAAAAATATGAAAAATACATCAGTGAAACTGTATTGTTGGCAGTGATGATGCCATACTGGGTTGATAAAGGAGATTTGAAAATGCTTTAAAATACAATAGTCTTAATGAATAATAAAAGTCATTGAAGAGTTTGGTGGGGCAGGAAAATCACAAAGGTAGCAATGAGGAGGAATTGAGAAGAATAATGTGTTTATTCAGGTTGAACTGCATGTCAGTCACTCTTGTGAACATATACCAGCATCAGTATCATTGAGTCCTCAAAATAAACAAAAATGATAGAAAGATCACATGGAAGAATAAGGAGGAGCAGGAAGACGAGGAGGTAGATGATGAAGAGGAGGGAAGGAGACAAAGAACTTAAGATTCATGTCCCAAATCAGAGTAAAGGGAAATAAACATGTTTGAAACCCAAGATAGTCTTAGTGGGTCACTAAGATTCCCTGCATGCTCTCTAGAACTGGCTGTCAAACTGCATGTCCTTTTTAATATGATGATATGAATAAATAAATAAATAAATTTTAAAATGTGTTTCTATGATTATGGGTTCTCTCTCAAAATGCCATATGCTATAGACTAATCTTCTCAGTATAATAGAATATGCAATGCCAATGTGATAAGATGCAATGACGTGAATTACATTGCAAGGCATTGTACTTCCCATGAAGACAACCATTGCCATCTCAGAGTGCACCTGATAACCAAGAGGGCTACAGAGTGCCTAGGAGTCATGTAGGTATACTCACAGATGTGGTAGATAAAGACATCAGTTGTACCCCAGACTGGACAGAGTTTGAGTCACTGTGACATTTTATCATGCTACTCAGAATGTTGTACAATTTAAAATTCTGACTTATTGACTTCTCAGATTTCAATTGACCATGGGCAACTCAAACTATAGAAAGCAAATACACAAATAAAAGGGTTTTAAATGCCGAATCATTCTGAATCAAGTTATGTCCCTATATCAATAAACATGGCTCTCCAATATATCTATTCTTCTGAACCCTAGCAATTCAGAAACAATTTTCTGTTTCAAAATGAGGTCTTCACTTCCTCCAGATACAGCATTTGGGATGGGGAATTTATGGTGGATGGTGTCATGTGCTTTCGCCAGGAAAGAAGTGGTATTACATATCAATAAAAGCCAACGCTATCAAACTCTAGAACTTGGGTATTTGAAGTAAGGGTGGCAACTGGAAGCTAGACCAAGAATTATTGAGATGATAATCCCAAGCATGCTAACAATTGGCCAGTCTTAACATGGTGGAGCATATGGATGTGGAAGTATGTCATTTTGTCTCTAAATAAGCCATTTAGTTTGATGCCCATGCTCATTACAGTAACTTATGTGAAAGGTGAACTTTAGCATGGGTGTTCCTGTCTATAAACCCAGGATTAGGGCTGCAGCTGTGCTGTTCTCTGAAGGAGGGATACCAAGATCTTATGTGATTCCTCAACTTTGGCCTCAAGCAACTTACCCAGGGTATAAAAAAAAGTTCTGGGTGTTACTCCACCATAGAAGAAAGCTATGCTTCCCTATCTCATAGCACTTACATCTATTTATGTTTGTTTGATGGTTTTATGTGTTTGTGTAATGAAATTTTGATATATGAATGTTTCATTGTCCTATCTCAACATATACCTCTACTTCAAATGTTTTCCTCTTACTTTCAAATTTTTGAATGTGTGTGTGTGTCCCAATGAGTTTAATTAATTTCTGGTCCAAATATATATCCTACTTGCTGGACTAGGGCACTTTATAAGTGGTTATACCATTGAAGAAATTGACAGACCCTCTCTTGACATCTGTAAACTTCCAGTAGTCTATCAGTGAAGGGTGGAGTCACAGGGTCTGTCCCTCTATTTCCATAATGAAATGTTAATGGGTCCCAACATGGACATGTCTTAAGCAGATAACTACCTCTGCAGTGAGTTCAGTAATGGAATGACAATATTATGTAAAGAACACATATTTTATTGTTACACATATTTCCCTCCTATTTTTGTCCCTTCTAAAATGTTTCCTGTGCCTTGGAGGAAGTGATATACCACAAACAAACAATAATACTTTTTAATTGTTTTGGAAGGGACATTATATCAAAGACGATATTCTCTCTCTTAACAGGAGAGAATCAAATCCTCTTTTAAGTTATTCATATAGTCATTATCAAAACATTACTTAAAGTTTGACTATGCTAATGTACAATTAAATATTGCTGTAGCAACAACCTTAAAGGATTTTGTTGTAAAAGACCTTTGAGTTGTACAAGCTCCACTTGCTAATTCATCCCACCACCAAAAGACCTGTGCCATCCTGAGATGAAACATTTTGCATTTTCAGAAGTCTGAGTTAGTAGTACCTTGGCCAAGGATTCAATAATAAACACAGCACAGACAAACAAGGGAAGGCAATTTGTGTCTGTTCTGTGTATGGTAAACTCTCTGCCAGAAATCCCCACCCCCTGCCAAATGCAAATATAGCAAAATCAGTGCATTAAACAATGAAACAGCCAAGAAGAACTATTATGGTAATTGAAAACACTTGCTGGGGCTGTCCACCAGCTGGCAAAGGGTAGGCTTACCATAACTCCACAGTTGACGTTAATATAAACTAAAGCACAAATTGCACCTGCTAAGGTTGTCTAATATGATATTTCTGTTTTCTGTTTAGTCCACAACTTTCTTCATTTTTATCTATTCTTGAGATCTAGAGAGAATAAGTGGTTGTTGTCTGATTAGTTTTTGCTCCATTTTTAACAATTAGGGACTTCTGTACATGTGAAAGAAACACAGGTTAAGTAAACTAAAGAGAAAAGGATAACCAAAGTTATTGTTTCACACAAGAGCAAAACTCTGCAATGAGACCACATTGCTTCCCACCACAGTCAGACTTAGAGACCTGGATGGCAGCTTGGGCACACTCTTGCTGAAGCCCTCTGCTCTGCCTTTCTCTTGCTATGCCTCGTGAAAACTGGCTCTTTCTATCCCATAATAAGGTGACTCCCCAATCTCTTATTAAGGGCTTATTCCCTCAGCATTCATCTTCTACTGCATTGGAATCTCTGATTTCACCTTAGTTCCACAGCCTTCAGTTATGCACTCATCCTGAACCAGTAATTATGGTCGGAAGCCCAGAGTGCTATGAGACTAGAGAGGGAGTGAGAGAAACCTCAGCCACATGGACTGAATGGGGAGCTGGTTATGATACAAACAAGAAGCAGATGATAGCAAAATAAAAAGAGCACATTTCCCTATTCCTCACTTAGCAGGTGATGAAGCTGTGAGAGCTTTCAGATGTGTTGATTGTATAACAATGAACGTAGGGTGCTATTTTCCCCTTACCTGTTCGCTCCTGGGAAGGGTCAGACTTGTAAGTAGCGAGTGGTACAGAATTTGTTTCTTTGTTTATCATGGTTTTCTGAGAATATGGAAGAACCAGAAAAGAACAAATAAATTGATACTGTGCATCATAAGAACATGTATAGAGTCTTTCCCTCAGTGATACTCAGTTGATTTTCTGATGTGTGGAGAACTGGGAGCTTGGCTTTCTTGACAGATCTTACAAGCAGACCTCTCCCTGAAGGACTGGCAATGATTTCTAAGACAAGCAAATGCCTATTGTTACCTTGATTCTTTGCACTCCCAACTTTTGAAATGAGATTGTCTGCTTTGATTTGGATGTGGCTATTTTTGTGGAGAGAGCCAAGTGTCTCTCTGACCTGAGGGGCTTTGTGTTCTTCAGAGAGTCATAGGCTTGTGGTGCGCAGGCAGTCCACGCTGTGCAGAAGATACTTTGACAAGGGCTGTCTGATTCAGTGCCCACATCCGCACAAGCAACACATCCCTGGGGAACACATGCTTAACTTCATTTTGTTTACTTTGTAATTTGGTTTTGTGGCAGTCCATCTTGAAGGTACAGAAAGGATAATGATTTCACAAGAACTTGAGTTGAACCCGAACGGAAGAAGAGGGAGTTAAGAGAACTGCCCTGAAATCAACCTGCACATTTAAAGTAGATTCGAAGAAAAACGGAGCATGAGAACAACAAATCAGTCTGAGTTATCTAAAAGGAGTGGATGAAATCATCCCCACAGAAGGAAATGTGTAACCAAATCCAGCAGTTCATCACCTCTTCATGAGACCTTGAAATAGCTCTATGAATTTATATTGTTTCCGAAAGATATGTGAGCCATGCTGCCCTACCCCATCCCACTGTGAACCTTGAAATCAATCCATTGCTCTTTCAAACTTTGGGGAAATGATATGCTGCTAATGTCAATGAACTTGCTGCACTCACAAATGTGTTTTCACTCCTCAAGTTTACTGAAGTGGATGACAGGAAGGATATGCTTTCCTGAAAAGACCTCTATTTTCCACATGCAAGTGCCTTTTTGACAGAATGGTCCCTTGACATGAAAAGCTGTGCTATCTCCCTTCCCACAAATAGCTAGTTCCTCTATATTAACAAATGTGAGCAACTCCTATTTCCTTTTTGAGACTCGACAATGGAAAATCGGCAGTGGAGAAACATGTCCTCTTCACACATCGTAACCTAGGGCTGAATCCTCAGTGTCCTGTCAAACTACAAGTCATCCTCCTTTACCCAATATGCTTTATTTTCTGCAAATTGACTCAGTTTGTTATCATTTATTTGATGGTAATTTTATCAGTGTTAATATCCAATTCTGTGGAACAGCAAATTATGTATGGGTTGCTAGACATATTCTACATAATGTCTTATTGTTTTCTTTTCCTACATTATGAACATGATTTGATTTGCTAATTCTTCCATTTAAAATACACATTATATTTTTGCTTTAAAAATTAATGTGTGTGTGTGCGTGTGTGTGAGTGTGTGTGTGTGTGTGTGTGGGTGTGGGTGTGTGTGTGTGTGTGTCCAGGTACACCAGAATGCTAGAAGAGAGAATTTGTTCACCTAGAACAGGCATTGCAGGCTATTGTAGGCCACACAACATGGGACCGTGGGTGCTGGGAACTGAGCTGTGCCCCTCTCAATAATATTCAATCACTCAACTGTGGAACTGTCTTTCCAGCATTCAAATCAACTTTGAGAGGCAAAGAAAAGCAGTGTATGGAAACATATTCATGGGATTAGAAAGTTATACAAATTAAAAACACCCAATAAGAATATATTACTGCTATCTCCCAGGAGAGTAAGAAATATGTTATATGGGGGCTTCGGGTATAGTTCTCATATTTGCACATAACTAAAAATATATGTTTGTATTTTCATGAAAATCTCTTCACAGAGTGGATGATGTATCTAATGGTTCTCTAAACCTAGATACTAACTGATAGTCAAAGGCTATTTCTAATATTTACTAGCTATATATATATTTCAGAAAGTTATTTGATTTTGTCAGTATTTTCATCTTTAGAATGGAGAGAATGATATTACCCATGGTACTACTGTAGGAAATAAATGAGAGAATGTATCTAACATCCATAATGGGGTACCTGCCTTATGGATGTTTGTACAGTAGTCTTGCTATTATTGTTATGCATAGTAATAACTGAGAATGTTCTTTTTAAATACATTTCCAGGATGAGGAGGGCAATATGCTCTGTAACTCCGCCATGTTTACCAAGGCAGAAACATCTAGATTCCTTTCCTAGATTCACTGTCATGGTAGAGATTGTGTTGGAGGCATGCACAAATGTTTAATATCAAATTATTCATTCATCTATGATATTTTAAAAGTTGTATCTCATCACAGAGCTGAAAATGAAACATTTCTTATTGTTGGGCATGATGGTTCATGCTAGTTAACCCAGCACTTGAGAGACTGAAGCAGGAATATCATGAATTTGATATTGTTACACAGTGTTAAACAGTGAGCTCCAGGATAGAATGAGCTATGTCTTTGAGACACTATCTCAAAAGAAAATGCTAGAAAACTACCTTTGCCTCTTTTGAAAACAGTATAGGTAGCAATTACAAGGCTGAGAAAGAGTACTCTGGGCATCAAGTAATAGAGGAGCCAATTGCACCACCTGTGTCCAGCCCAAGGAGCTATATGCCTGATTGATACTTTTTAAGTGAATAAATAATTTTGAAGGATTATTCGTAAGCTATGGAAGTAGCTGAATACTTAAGGTGTTTTTATGTTATGTCTAGAGAAAAAACCATGATCAAGACCATATTCTGAAAATTAACTTCATATTATCTTCATCTCCTTTTTGGTCTTTCCTAAATAGGTAATAGCATTAACTGCTTAATTAATTAACTGCTTAATTAAGCATTACTGTTTAATTCTGAGGCCTAATATGATTTCCAAAACAAACCTACAGAAGATAAACCCAGCTATATTAGTCTTTTTTTCATTTGTATGTTTGGTTTTTGTTGTTTAGGGTTTTTTGTTTTTTGTTTTTTGTTTTTTTTTTTTTTTTTTTTTTTTTTTTTTTTTTTTTTAGTACAGAATATAGTTAGAACCTTAAATAACACTGCTGCCAGACAATAAGTCTTAACTATCTCAGATAACACCAGCATTCTTAAAACTTTTTATTTATCCATAAACTTCTGAAACTAATATTTCGTGTCTAAAGAGTTTGTCAGGTTTCACACACTAGTCTTTTTGTGAAACATCAAGGTGGTCTTAGGTCTTGAAAGGGGATTTTTTTTTGTGTGTGTGTCTTATAAAAATAGCTCACCTCTTTAAATTTCATGTAAAGAGGGCAGGCTGGGCTAAAGTGACAAAAATTGCCCAGAAGGGAACACTGAGTGAAAACTTTGAAGGTAACTATTTTCACCAAAGAGTTGTCCAGATTTAATTAGTTATGGATGTTAAAGGAGGGGAGGAAAGGCCAAAGAGCCTGAGGGGACCATAAGAGCAAAGTGTCAAGGAGAAGCAGGCCTCACGTGGAGAAGGAAGTGTCATCGCTTGAAGCTTTAATAATTTGGTGTCTGGGTGTCAGGCATTCTGATTTCCAGTGGCAGGGGAGGTGACATTGAGCAACATTAACCAACCTTACAGTATGCTGGAGGTGACTTTTACCCTTTCCATCTTCTTCAGTCTCTCTGGCATACTGTCCTTCCTGTCTGTACATTTTTATCTCGTTCAGTACAAGAATGCCACTGGTGCCAAACACACAGATCTCATGCAAAGGCAGAGGTTCACACTCAACGTTGTTGCTCCTCAGCAGAATTAACCGTTTCCTCTAACTGCAGCACCGGCTGCAAAAACACCATGATCTAAAAATGTCAAAAAGTATAAATTTGTAGTGTAACTACCTGGAGCTCAGGATAGCAGCGCTGTTGGTACCAACAGTGATGCATGTTTGCTTTTATTATAAAACATCTGTAGGGATTTGGGTATTGTAGAAACATCACCAAGACTGTAAATGTATAACATTGGTTTATCTGCAAACCTGTGAATGTTAACTTATGCTAACATTGCAGAATTGTAGTTGTGACATTGATTTATAATGTAAACATAATGTAAACAATTCTCTCATAAATAATGATTCCAAGGATCCAGAGAATGTACTGTGTAAATCAGTAGCCGAAGCATAAAATACATGTTCAACATAATCACATTTGTATTTTTAAAAACTATATACCTACCTACAAACATGTACACATATACAATGGGAATTTTATAGAACTGTATCTACAAAAATACCTAAACATAATTTTAACAATAGAAGAGTGGTAGCGTTAAGAAACAATAGTTATTAAGGAAGTAAAATCTCAGCATACACACATACACGCACACATGCACGTATGCATGCTTGCATGCATACATGTGTAACAACAATTAATTAATACAAGATCATTTTGAAAAAGTGTAAGGATTTGGTATATGGGAGGGTTTGATATATTGGAGGATTGGAAGGGAGGAAACGGAAGGTGAAATGATTATACTATAATATCAAAAATAAAAATAATGTTTTTCAAATTTAAAAACGCTATCAATAAACTACCAGGTGAATTATGTGAAAGAATTATGTGTAGAGTGAGACACAAACACGTGGTTATCATGGCTTGTGTGTACCATGCTGACAGGAAATGAGCTGCAGTACTTTAAACCCAGGAGCTGCAGCCACACTTTGCATGTCTGCAGAGGTCAAAGGGCACAGCTTATGAGACCTTGAAGTGTTCTGGGGAAAAAAAATATTGCAATCTCAAACATAGAAACAGTGACATATAGAGAATCACTTGTTGATAGTAGGGAGTGAAAAGGAGGAAAGAGGCAAGAGTTAACTTTCTTCTTCAGAGTTGAGAAAATTTTATGGTTGTCTATTTTTAAACGTTGATGCTTCCCTTGCTCATGAACTCACATGTGAACTTCAGGATGACTGTGCCTTTTATGTTTATTAAGACATTTTACTAAATTGAGGGAATAAGGTGTTTAGGTGGAGGGAGGGACTGGGAGGAGTGGAGGACGAGGAAAGTGCGGGCTGAGTGTAATAGGAAAGAAGAGTTTTAAAGTGTGTAAGTGGAGCTGCAATGTTTATGGGAAATCTCAGCTTTTTCATTGTCCTATATTGTAAAATAGATGATAAGCCATGTAGTCATATTTCAGTGTGCTAATTTGAAGGGTGACCACTGCATCACATAAACTGAACACACTTATGATCCATATATCCCAGTTTCTTTTCATATTTTCAAATATTGTAACTTATTTTTAATTTGGTGCTATTTGTGTGTACTGGTTTTTATTAGTTTTCTAAACATAGTAGCAACACACACACACACATACACACACACACACACACACACACACACATATACACACACACACACACACACACACACATACACACACACACAAGTACATACACACAGTTTTGAGGATATTATTAAAATTCCTTGAAAATAGGTCACAGGTATTTTTAGTTCTCTGGTCTGTAGTGTTGTTTAAACATGAAATTTCCAATAGCAGTTAAAGATGTATGCATTGTTTATAATGAGATTTGACTTACAACATATAATCTACATAGGTTTCAATGTTCTTTGTAGTTCTAGAAGTAAGTCTAGAGAATTGAGAAAACGTTTAAAAACCCCCTGGGAGATGGTAGCTGTGGCTTGAAATAAAATCATTGGCCCCTCAAATTTCATTATAGGACCTTTGCAGCTTGAAAAGTTTAAAAATGAATCTTTTAAATGGAATCGGAATAGACATTGAGGAGTCAATTCTGAATGTGGACTCTAAGCCATGAAATATGCAGAAGTAAGAAAAAAACTTAAAACCTCTCTGTGTGAGATACAGAATCCCCAAATTCCAATTTGGATGAGTGGTGGTTAAAAAAACAGGATGTTAAGAGAGTGTGGGTCATTCTCTGTGTAATGCTCAGGCATTCTGGCAGAAGCCGTTGCTATTCCACTTTCATCCTGGAATATTCACACTTAACACAGGTCATGCACTGCTGTGGTGCATGGTGTGGATCTAAAATGTCTCTGCTACAGCTTGGTCTCAAATGACAGCATCATTTGGAAGTGAGATGTGAAGGAGTCATTTTATCCATTGAAGGCCTTCTTATTATAAGGAAATGTAGGAAATTTAGGTGAGACATAGTTGAAATTAGTACTTTGAAGCCTATGCTTGGAGGTGCTTAATCCTGTCAGCAGCCCGTCCCATCCTTCCTGGTTGCCATGAGATGAACAGAGTCAACTGAGTCCCTGGGTGATGGATTCAAATGTCCATGGACCAGGATATGATATATACGGTCTCAAATCATGAGTTTGAGTAAACTTTTTTTCCTTTAAACTTGTTTCTTTCTAGTATTTTGTCACTGCAGTGAAAAGCTAGTTAACACAGGTAGAAATAGAATTGAGGGAGGAAAATCTAGGGCAATTCAAATCAATATCACTTCTCTTACAATAATTCAAATAAAAAGCAAGGGGGCTCTATTCTTTATTTATAACACGTTAATAAGGGACCATATTTTAACCGTGAAAGTAATGTTATAATTAGGAATGGTGACCTGGTTTTGAAAGTAAAGTTAGTTTTAGTGGGAAGATAGTACATATGATGTCAATGCTGATGACACACTGCTGAGCAAAATGGAAAATATCTTAATTTGTAGAGCCTGGAGATGTGTACAAAGGGGGGAAATCGGTTTAGTGAATGAGTTAATTTGAGATAATAACAGAAAACAAAATCATAGCAATAATAATAAATAACAAATGATAAGAAAACTTCACATAGAGACTCTCCATAGAAGGTGTCATCTATTTGGATTTTGTGGTCTTGGCTCTTTTCTTGCCTAGGAGACAAATTGAGCATAACCCCCAAGGCAAGAAGGAAAAGAAATGCCCTTCAGTAAATTGCAAGTGCATGAGTGTTGGATGAGTGTGGTGTGATAGATTCCAGTGCCAGGATGTCTGTCTCCGCGTGTTGGCAAAAGGACAGGAGGCTAAGACGTGAGACATAGAGGGCAGAAGCAATCAGCTCAGGCAGGTCCATGTTGGCCTGGATGAAGAGTCCGATTTCATTTCAGTCAATACAAAGGCATCAGGGATTTTAAGGAAAGGGAATGGAGGGGAAGGTTATGAATGTGACGTGCTCTGATAATTGAAGCCACTGGTGTGATGAGATGCCCAGGGGAGAGACCAAAGGAGAAACTTTGAGAGGTAGCTGACTGTATTTAAGAAGCAAAGGAGAAAGTGGAAGGTCAAGACATAGGATAGGAAGCAATATAGTGAGAATGCAGAGTCCCCAAGAAAGAAGGGTTACAAATGGGAAGAGTGATGTAATACATCAGTGTATTGCAAGCACAATAGGAGAGACAATAAAGTCAGATGTCCTATGGACTTCTCCCTCACAACAAGTTAGACTTAACTTTCAATATTTCATGGAAGAATTCACAAAGTGCAAAACTAGGTACAGCTTCTGATAGATGGCATTAAAATTTGCATACAAAATAAAATTTTTATTGGAAGTATATTTCTACTTTTAAACACTTGAATTATGCCTTTGGAGGCTAAGGTGATAGCACAGTCAGTAAACTGCATGCACCTGAAATGTGAAGACCTGTATTCAGATCTCTTGAACACACCACACACACACACACACACGAATACATATACCACACACATACATTCAGACACACTAAAATTACACCACACACACAACACATACACATACACATGCACTCACACACACACAGAATCATGGGCCTGGAACTGCAGAGCTAGATGAAGCAGACAGAGACAGGCAGATCCCTGGAGCTTATTTTTCAGCCAGTGCAGCCAAATCTTCCCTGAAAGATCCTGCCTCAAAAATTAAGAATAGAAGGTGATCAAGGAAATATACTGAGCATCCTCCCCTCCATGTCTACACGTGGAATGCACACCCACATGAACATATACACATTATAAGTGCATACTTCATCCACTCAGTGTGTGTACAGGCACACATATACATACAGGCAAACACAGATAGCTTTTGGTACACATGTTTATGATACAGTTTTTAATGATTTCTTCTCACTACCATGATTTTAGTTAATGAAATAATTTCTGTACATTTCTGTGTTGTCCTGGGAAATTTCCATAGGAGTAACAATACAAATTGGAAGGAAATGAAAGTCTTGAATTCTATGACTTGCACTCTAGACATGGGATGCCGAGAAGTGAATAAACATGGCCATTGTGCATGGACCTGCCATCTGGTAGGGACTGGAAATATTCAGGGAAGGAGCAATGGGAATGGGGACCACAGTATGAGCTTAGTCTGGGTATCATATTCTGAGGAAGGGATGTTTCACCTGCTGTGAGGATTTAGATAGGCTACTGAAGGTTATCAGCAGGAAGTTGTGTAAGATTTTGATGATGTGACTTTTTGTCTGTCTATATTTTTGAGTTGTTCAGTTAAGAACTGATTGATATCAAGCATCCAGGGCCATCACGTTCAGCCTCTGAGGCCTTTTAGTGACTGCATCAGATACATTCAGATTATCTAGGATAATTAATATTTCCTTCAGTTACCTATAAGCTTAATCTCATCACAAACCTCCTCACAGGAACACATATTCTAACATGTGATAGCTGGGAACCAGAGCCTGGCACACTTGACACAAAGCTGACCACTTCAGACAATTTTCCAGAAAGGATACAAGAATGTGTGATCTGAATACATGAACACAATGAATATTCACATATTTAAAAGACTTTTCTATAAATCCTTCTCATTAGCTAAATAGTAATACAACTCAGGCCCAAGCTTATGTTTTATGGTTAATATAGTTTCATAAAATTATTTTTAAACTATTTAAGCATCTTATTTATTCATATTTTAAATTTATTTTAGGCTTGTGGGTATTTTGCATTCATGTATGTCTATGCACCTTGCATTTGCTTAGTGATGGCAGAATTCAGAAGAGGCCATTGTATCCTGTAAAATAGGAATTAGAGCTAGTTGTGAGTCATTACAGGGGTTGTTTGGACTCCTCTGGAAGAGGAGTGGTAATAACTGCTGAGCCACCTCTCCAGACACAATTTTTATAATATTCATATTTGTTTGTTTTTTATTCTTTATTTTAACTGCCTAAAGTTCACAGTTAAAATATAGAACTTGTGATGCCAACCACTAGAAGGGAGTAAGAAAATGGCAGCCATTTCCCATAATTCACTGGAGAAGATCATACACATTAGTAATTCACTCTGATATACTAAATTAAGCATTTAAAGTACAAAATAAAGCACTAATGGATTATTACTTAATTATAAGTAGAGTATTTGCATAACAAGACTAATAAAATACTGCTATTATATACTGAGATTACCATAAAAATTATCTTCTTCCATGTGATTTCTATTTCTGTGAGATGTCATTAAAAGATAAAGCAGATTAAAGTATAGCTTCAGCCACAACAGCTAGGACTGTACTAATATATGGGAAAAGGTCATCAAATGTGAATTCTTGAAAAAATATGAACACAGTAGTAAACTCTGTTAGTACAAAGCCAGAGGTCTTAGGACTGAGGAATTTGTGGCATAATTAAAAGAAAAACGTTGTGAAGTCAATTAAATTGAAACATTTGCAAATACCATAGTCTTTAAGAATGGGTTTTATTGGAGCTCTGTAGAGATTTTTAATGCAGTCGGTGTTACTGGTTTTGGAAGTTGTAGTTAATGAAGAATACTAAGGTATTATTCTAGACAGATGCTCTCTTTTACATTAGAGTTACCCAGGCAATTTACACCAGTTGTAATGGATTTTAAAACCCTGCAAATAAAAGACAAACATTCCCTATCAACCTTTGCACATTTTCACCCCAGAAGTAATGATCTCTAAATGTCTACAAATGCCAGCTACAAAGCTTTTCCTCATGTATCCTTTGACCCGACAGGGTAGTCACCTCCATACACATACACACAGTCACATGTACAAACACCCCCCCTTTCTGTTGACAAATAAAGCATGCAAAAATTTGCTCTCTTTACTTAGCTCAACATACAAATTTGAATCCTTATTTTTATTGACTAAACAGTGTGCCTGTGATTGTATTTTCAGAAACCTATTCAACAGTACTTCAGTTAGAAGTTAGTTATGCTCAATCTCATGCAAATAAGTTCAAATGCCTTTTGTTGTAATATATTGTGTGGGTCTTAAATAAACAATACTTGAGTGAGTATATTCACACAGGTGTATGTAAATATTTAGGTCATAGTATGCAGTGTGGTTTCAAAGGAGTGAAGCAGCATATTTGGATAAAACATATTTTCAAATCCTTTTGATTTTGATGTTGATTTGTACTCTTGATATTCTATGTAAATGCGCCTTTATCATTCAAATCATTCAAATTTCTTAGCTGAACTGTTCAGCAAAAGAAACTGGCCACTTTCTTTATCTTCTACTTGATAAATCTTATGAAGATGAGAACAAATGGAGTTCTTTAAATCTTTTGTTCAGAGTCACTGTAGAACTTACATAAAAGAGGTTGTGAGAGTTTCATAGAATGAAAGTCAGAGATCAGAACTTACCTGGTGCCTAAGAAAGCCCTTCTGTTTCTGAAGTAGCTGAATGTCAAATAGCATGTTAACTTTATATCACTCCTAGTAATAGCCAGGATGTGGATTGCAAAATATTTCTTTGAAAGAAAAAAAATCTCTTCTGAAGTTAGAAATATTCACTAGATCCAAAATATGTAGTACATTCAAGGCATTATTGATCTAACTATTTGAATTTAAAGGATGAATCCAGTGATATGTTTTTTGATATGTAGACCATAGCCCACGTCTTCCAAAAGACATTTTAATCAAAGTAATAAAAATAGCCTAGAGTCTTGTTCAAACAGTTGATTCCAGCTGCTTTTTAAAATAATATATCATGTATTATCTCTCTGATGGATGGGTGGCCAAATACAGATAAAATTAGCTTTTCAGTCATTCATTTTAAATTGCTCTCAAGTTCTTTAGAAGCAAATTCCATTTTAGAAGAATATGCTTCAAGTCACAGACAAAGCGATAATAATCCTATATTTTATGCTATGAGTAATAACAGTTTAAGTCTTGTGGTTCAGAAATGTAGAAACATATGTATTGAGTTGATGAAAATTAGGATGATATAGCAATAAAACCAGCAACCTAAAGCTCCCTAGATTGATGTTCATAGCATAGTATTTTCTGTCAAGAATTAGGTACAATGTAAGTCTATAAAGATATTACATAATGCAAAGCTTTCTCCTCTTGTACTATAAATTAAAACACCAAAGCCTGTATGAATAATAGAAGCAAAAATGCTAAGAAAAACTAATTCACTGATTAAAAACAGCACTGCTGTTGAATGCCTTTAGTGAGTAATGGTAGAAAGTAGAAAGTTAAGTCACATGTTAGAAAAGAATAAAATGAATAATAATGCTGAATCCATACAAAAATACATGTCTGCTTTAAGTTGAAGCTAAATTTACCATATAGAAAGGAAATCACCATAAGAATTTTACTTTGATAAATTAATAAACTACCCATAAAAATTATTTAACAATTTCATTATTTAAGCCATTTTGCCCAAATTAGTGCACTTAATTTCAAGTTGAAGTACATATTTTGTAAAATGAAATGATTTGGAATATTTAACCATATTACACAAGATATGTTCACATCTAAAGCTGTGTTTATAAACTGGATTCCTATTGTCACCCTGATATCACCTCTAGATCTTTAGCTATGAAGTGAGGAGGGAATCTAATCACTGATCTCTCTATGAGGTAAAACTTGGGATTGTTCTTTTATAGCTTCAAGTTTGGTGATCCTACCTTAATAGAATCTGGAAACTGATTTGTTTGAATAGTAAAACCATAAGGTGTTAAGAAGTGATCTCTGTAAGTAATTTATCAGCTCAGAGCAGAGCTGGCTTATCGTTCCTGAAGGATTGGCCCCTGTGTGCCATGGGTGCTCTATTTATTTATTTATTTATTTATTTATTTATTTATTTATTTATTATAACCAAGTCCATTTAAATGAAAACAAACATTTATAGACCATTCTAGGTAATTTGGGCATTGTTCTTTCCAAACTACTTCCTGTTGGTAAGGGGTGCTGTCATGGGGGCTTCTAAGAAGATGCAGCAATCCTGGCTGTAGTCTGCAAGGTGGCTTTTTCCAGCTGTTTTGAATGTAGGATCACCTGGTACTCTGTTTCAGGTGGTCTGACTTTATCAAACCACATTAGTCTGGAAGGAATCCACAGCTTTTCATTTTCTGTGGAAACAAAAATAGAAATCCTTTTCCCCAGTAACTTGTCCTTGAACTTAAATTTTTGAGTCACAGCATTTTTTTTAATTTATTATTTTACATGTTGATCCCAGTTCCCTCTTCCTCCCTCCCTCCCTTCCTCCTTTTACCCTTTCTGCCCTCTCACATGCACTCTAACCATACTCCCTTCCCATCCCCCCACCCCAATTCCATATGTAGGGGAATGCCATCCAGTTGGGGTCATGTAGATCTGACAGGTCATGTGAAGTAGGGACTAGGGCTTCTCTCCTGTCTCTAGGTTAAGGCAGTTATCCCTCCATGGGGGATGTGTTAGCAAGGTCCTTTTGTGCACCAGGGATACATCCTGGCTCCACTGTCTGTGGTCCCTTAGACTGCTCAGTCCTTCTGGCTGAGACTCATAATCAGGGGGGCCTGAGTCAGTCCCATGCTGGCTTCCCAGCTATCAGTCTAGTGGCCCTTAGCTCCTCCTTGTTCAGGTAAGCTGTCTGTATGTGTTTCTGCCGCCTGGTCTTGTCCTCTCCATCTGCATCTGGGTTCTAGTTCGACTCAGTGTTTATGTATGCAAAACACCAAATAACCCTATTAAAAAATGGGGTAGAGAACTGAAGAAAGAATTCTCAATAGAGGAAATGAAAAAGGCTGAAAGACACTTAAGAAAGTGCTCCACATCCTTAGCTATCAGGGAAATGCAAATCAAAACAACTTTGAGATACCATCTTACTCCTGCCAGAATGGCTAAAATTAGAAATACCAATGATGACTCATGTTGGAGAGGATGTGGAGAAAGGGGAACACTCCTCCACTGCTGGTGGGAGTGCAAACTCATATAGCCATTTTGGAGATCAGTATGGTGGTTCCTCAGGAAAATGGGAATTAGTTTACCACAGGACCCGGCAATCCCCCTTTAGGCATATACACAAATGATCTACATCCATACAACAAAGACATCTGTTCAACTATGTTCATAGCAGCACTATTTGTAATAGCAAGAACCTGGAAGCAACCTACATGCCCCTCAATTGAAGAATGGATAATGAAGATGTGGCACATCTACACAATGGAATACTACTCTGTAGAAAAAAATAATGGTATCTTGAAATTCGCAGGCAAGTGGATGGCACTTGAAGAAACCATCCTGAATGAGGTAACCCACTCACAAAAAGAGGAACATAGTATATACTCACTCATATATGGATTTTAGACCTAGAGCAAAGGATCACCAGCCTATAATTCACACCACCAGAGGAACTAGGATACAAGGTGTATTCTAAGAGATTCATATAAAGTCCCTCACAGAAGGGGGAAGGGACAAGTCCCCCAGAGCACAGGGGAAGTGGGGTGGGGGGGAGCAGCAAATGTAGAGAGAAGTAGGAGAAAGCGAGGGAGAGGAAGGAAAACACTTGAGACCAGGAAGACTGAGCCTGGTTAGGAATAGAAGACAGGAGATAGATAGATAGAGAGAGAGAGAGAGAGAGAGAGAGAGAGAGAGAGAGAGAGAGAGAGAGAATAAAAGAGGGAGCCAATATTGGTTTGAAGATAAAATTGAACACAAAGAAAGTTCTAGAGAACTACAAGACTGCCGCCAACTAACAATTTGAGTAACCTTGGAAAGGCTACCATAAATGCCCTTCCCAGATAATGAGATCAACAACTAACTTATCCATGGGGCCCTCATCTAATGCCTGTTGGAAACAGGAACAAACACTCATACATAAACACTGAGCCATGGGTGCTCTTGCCAACGAAACAGATACAGATTTCAAGTGAAGGCTGTGCACAGATTGCCACACATCTTCAATTGCAAGGAACTGGTTATAGTTTAGGTTTCTTAGTCTGAACTTCAATGGCTTCTAGAAAATGCCCAGCCTACCTTTAAAAATATGTGAAATCCCCAATAAGTTTCAGCATGAATGTCCAGCAGGAATGATGTCATATCTGTTCAGTCACTGGGGAGCAGAATGCCCAGTTTATTTCATCTGGAGGTAGGGTTGGGTTCCTAGTGAATGTGACCTGTGATGTCTCAAGTGACCAGAGCCTCAGTTAATGTTGTCCTGCCATTCTCTCTGAAATCTTCATATATTTTAATCAGGATTTTTGAATTTTTCTTCTATATTTTGTCAAACAAATTATTCAGGAAGTTCTATGTATGTTCCCAGAAACCACATTAGGCATCTTACAGTTTCCAGGGTTATGTTACCCTCTGGCTACCATAGGTGTGTGAACACATACATACATACATAAACTCCTGCATGCACACATATATACATATTTTTTAAAACTATTTCAAACCATAAAAATAAAAATGAATACAACATGAACTGTATCATCAAGTTATTTCCATTCTAGTATTAAATATTAGTTGTGTATTAATAGATGCATTAAACTGGTTGGTATAAAAACTATAACCATTAGAATCAACCTGTTTATTTTGTTATAATTATCCCACTACACATATCTACTAACTCAAGGTCTTGGATTTCCTTAGCCAATTATCATTTCTATTCTTGAACTGAGTATTAGAAATAAGATATAATGTTGAATGTGATTTCATGTAGGGTATAAATTGGGGTTTACAATATGGGCACCATAAGAAATAATAAGCTAATAGACTATTGTTTGTTAAGTCAACTCCCTAGAGGAACACTTGGAGTGAATTCTGTGGAAATGATAATTATATACAATTGAAAATATAAGAGTCATCAAAGAGAGAAAATGTTATTTCTAATGATAGAAATGATTCCTTATTTTTTTTTTCCTTTTTAAGTGTTAACAATCAACTTGACAAATCAATACTATGCCTAGACACGGGCTAATTTCTTTCACTTGTAATGGTCATATTATGGTAAAACTCAAAATTAAAGAAATGAGTTATTAGTTTTATCATATGTGTTCTATTATTAAATCATCACTTCTCCTGTTGGCATTTTATTGAGCTTAAAATATGAATGTGATTTTTCTGATATTCCATTATTATCCCTCTTCTCAGAACATGCAATAAAATAATGAAACTAAAGAAATGCATATTTTTGGCTAGTGCTATAACTGACTTTTAGTGTCATTATGAAGTTTAATGATATATGAACATATAAATACTTATGTTATATTACCAAATAAAATAGATGTGTATAATTAGCTAGTACTTTATAATCAGTTCTTTTAAAGAAACAAGCTTCACTTAAAACTACACATTTACTAAACTATGTAAAAAATAAAATATCTTTCATCTGATGCTTTAAGTATACTTCCATGTTTCTTTGTACGCAAACACAATCCAAAAGGAAAGTGAAATAAGCTAGGGCTGCTGTCTTGTTTACTTTCATTAATAATAATGAAACAAGATCCATGCTTCAGTAGAATTTGAGCATGGCATTTCATATAGCTGTATTGATTATCAGCCTAGTACATCCTCACATATAAAAGGAAGTACTCTGGAAGATGACAGAAATATTGGGTAAGGCATTCAAGGCATCGGCTTTTGTGCAGAAGAATCTGTCAATAGTTCCCGTTCCACGTCCCTTTGCTTTTCTGGCTCTGATCAGTCTAGAGTGATCTTGCATATTGACTAGTTGAGCTGGAATTGCTATGTACAAGGTTATTCTTTAGTAAGCTGACAGTTTGTGTCCATATTTGTCAGCAGTGAAAAAACTACAAATGATGCCTTGCCAGAGAAAGTATATCAGGAGGTGAAGGAAGGAAGAACGCCTAGCTACAGCAGACATCATTTCCACAACGTCAGGAATTGACTATGGTGAAGCAGTTTCTAAAACTAGTTTTGCCTGTGATTCAAGTAAAGCCAATTTTTTTACTGCAAAACAGATTGGCAGTGACTGGGTGTCATTACTATTTGAAAGCTATCCCACGACCTAGATGAAAAAAGTCTCAGGCCAGATTTCTTAGTGGACAGATGTCCACTTCACCAATGGCTAGCTCCCAAAAATCAGATAGCAACTGAATACATAATATAATAGGTTTCAAGGTAATGTCTGAGCCACCATCTCTAAATACCAACATCATAGCATCTGTGTAATACTGTACAAGAGTACTTCCAGAGAACTTGTAAACTACATTGTTATCTTTGACCCATGAATTTTAATGTGCAATATTAGCATATTTGTGAACTAATGATAGTTTGTTCTTTTCTGTCCCTCATGAGAATATAATTATCAGGCATAACATATAACATAATTGAAAGACTCTTATCTTTTTATAAAACATTACTAGACTTTATTAAAAACAAAATAAACATGACTTTTTAAAAATTGGAATCATGTAGAATCCAAATTAAGAAATATAAGAGGACTTCAAAGTATACAGATCTGTCCAGTGGTTGTAGATGAGATGTATTCAATGATGTTGATAGATCAGAGAGGGAGTAACACATCTGACAATATGGAAATCTATAAAAATGAGATTTGTTCATAATGAGGTTTTGAGCAATGTTCTAGTGGTCACATAATAACATGTATCAGATGAAGTAAATTGTCAAAATTAGACCACATAGAATTTTAGTCTCAATGAAGATTTTCTTTCTTTCTTTCTTTTGTTCTTTCTATCTTTCTTCCTTTGTTTTTTTGACAAGGGGTTTCTCTGCATAGCATTCTGGCTGTCGTAGTCACTTTGTAGACCATGCTGGCCTCAAACTCAGTGAGTTCGCCTCCCAAGTGCTGAGAATAAAAGTGTATGCCACCACTGACGGGCCTCAGTAAATATTTTCTTTTTTTTTCATATTTCAAATAAGAATTTTATTCTCTGTTATTTATTCTTAAAGTTTCATTTATGTTTATTGTATTTACATGATTTCTCTCCTCCTTCTCACTTCATCTTATAATATGTCTCTCCACTTCATCTCTTTAATTCTTATTACACACACACACACACACACACACACACACACACACAGAAACAAATAATATATAGGTACAATCTGCTGGATGTGTTATTTGCTCACCTGACTGAGTCAAGTGCACCTATTGAAACTAGTGATCAATTTGGATCTGAATTTAGACAACTTTAATTCACATTTTTAGTGAACTTACACAGATGTTTGAAAAATGATTTAAAGTTTACTGCAAGCCTTATACTTCTAATAGAAGTTGTTTCTGTTTGTTTCAGTATTGGTTTTTGAGAGGTGTTTTGCTTGCTCGAGTGTCTGTGCATCCCAAATGTGGAGTGCCCATCAAAGGCCAGAAAGCACATCTGATTCTCAGGAACTGTAGTTATAGTCTCCATGTGGATGCTGAGAATTGAACCAAAGTCCTTTGGAACAGAAATAAGTGCTTTAGGAACTGATCCTTCTCTTCAGTCCCTTGTTTCAGTTCTTAACAGTAACCCTGTACCCTGAAAAGCATATAATATATTATGACTATCATAGATTCTATGCATGACAAGACCCTGAGCTTTGTTCCCAGTGTGATACCTACTCCATATGTATTCAGTATGATTCATTATTCCTATGGCTGAATTTTGTCACATGTATAAAATAAAATAATAATCAAATTATTTACTGAGCAACCACTCAATATTTCTAAATATTGCATTTCAAGTAGCAGGCATTCAAAAACTTCAATCTTGTGTGTGTGAGCCATTTCTTAAAAAACAAATAGCAACCAAAAGACAAGTTGCTACATTTTGATCATTTTCCCCTTTCTATTCCTCCACCAGATGATGACTTTTTTCATGAACTCCCAGAAACCTTTCCATCTGACCCACCTGAGCCATTGCCACACTTCCTCATTGAGCCTGAAGAAGCTTATATTGTGAAGAACAAGCCTGTGAACTTGTATTGTAAAGCAAGCCCTGCCACCCAGATCTACTTCAAATGTAACAGTGAATGGGTTCATCAGAAGGACCACGTAGTAGATGAGAGAGTAGATGAAACCTCTGGTGAGTTTGTGATTGCGGTTCAGGGTTCACTTCTCGCTATACTATTATCATAATACTGTTTGAGGTAGCAGAGTTGAAAATGCACTTATTATCCTTTGGCAGAAAACTTTGAATTAGTTTTAAGAATTAGTGATCTCCTTCTATACATGCAAAGCAAGCCATGAAGAATAAATGCTTTCTTGTTGTTGGACTATAGGACTATTCAATACATATGCGGAAACAATCAAATGAATTAATGTTAAATATTCTAGCAAATAATGTCTGTGAACTTCACTTGTGTGGTAGTCAAAGGTAAATATCCTGAAATACAGGAGTAGTCTGTAAATGGGAACACATGGTTGTTGACATCACTGTCCAACATTGATCCACATACATATTTTATATTATTTCATATAACATTTTAATTTATTCTTTGAAAATTAACTATCAATAAAACTTTCATGATGCAAATGTTTTACTTCAAACTACTAATTAAAATAATTACATAATCTCTTAAATTTCTCTTAACTTAGAAATATGGATACCTTTTTTCTGTGGCTTAAGTGTTTTCACCTCCAATAGGAAGAACCGCACTTTAAAAAATTCAGATATCAATTTGTGATATTATGATGTAGATGTTAAGACTTTATTAACCAATATTTCCAAGTCAAAGGGAAATAGAATAACAGAATTTGGAAATACTTTTACATCTTATCTTGCACAGATTTCTCTCCATTCAAAACAGAATCTGGGTTTCAAAATTGCAAACAATTCATATGTTTTGCCTAATCAGAAACAAGTACAGACTAGCACATGACAGGTGCCCACTTCAATGTCCCCAGCAATAATATCATTTGAAGAGATGATAATTAATGATGTAGACACGAACACTGAGGAGCCTGGAAGAAGCCAGTAGTCTAAGGGACACGTGGAACATATGTTAACAGAGTATAGGTGGTGTGAAGAAATCAAGCAGTAATTCTATATACTAGTTCGTCAGTGACCATAAGCTGCTGACTACAGAAAAAAAACTAAAATCCAGTTGTGGACAAACTTACATCAGGACAATGCCTCACCTCTTTGTCTTATTATGGAGAAAATAACTCTACCAGATGTTGAAAAAAAAAATCTCATGTGAATTGAATTTTACTGATTTCAACTTACTTGTTAGTAAAGGTTTCAAATACAAATATTTTTAATGATGAGTGCAAGGTATCACTAACATAAAAGTGAAAAGGACAATGTATTTAGGCATGTCTTTAATAATTGAAGAGGAAGGTTATAAATAAAAATAAATCTTCTGATATTCATATAACTTCTGAATACCAATAACTCCTGACAACTTTTCACTATGTTAGTAACACACACACACACACACACACACACACACACACACACAGAGAGAGAGAGAGAGAGAGTATTCTACATTGGTTTTATATGTTCTACATATAAAATTAATTTTATGTAAATCAATAATCAAAATTATCTTTTAAGTAACTACAAACTAAAAAAGAATACACATTTTCATTTAAATCTGGGATGAATGCATGAGGATTAAGGAATTATATGTGAGTTCCAGTACCTGAGATAAGAGAATCAAATGCAAAATAATTTTTTATTGGCTTTTATTTCTAAATGAAACTTTGCAAGAAAGTTAGCAACTATCTTAATGTTGCCATGTTAGATACATATAAGAGGATGATATCTAGAGATACTAGTGAATCATTCCAACATATTAACAACTGTTTTAGACAACATAAAACACTATTTTTCATAAAAGTTATAAAGTAGATATTATCATTTATGATATATAACATAATTTTATATACATGGAAAGCAGACAACTTCAAAGAAAAACTACAAATATTGAAAAATCAGAAAATTTGCTGGTAAGACTAGTACAATACATTATTTTTTCTATGCACAGATAAACAATTCAATTTCTAATATAATAAGGCATGTTACTTAGACTATCAATAATAAAAATAATAGTTATGAAGTTAAGAAATTTGAAGGGATTTGGGGGGTTATTTTGTTTGTTTTGTGATACTGGAGACAGACCCACAACTTATGCTTACTAAGCATGGTCTCCACCACTCAGCTACACACTCAGCTTTAAAAAGAAAATTTCCAAAATCCACACACACACGTATATGTATATTGTTCTTGAATAAAAGGCACAAATACTTTTGAGGTATATATTAGTTGTAATTGATTCTGTTAGATCACCATGATTTTATAGAAGCATAGTTGAAGAAGCTTCATAAATATAAAATAAAAAGATCCTAAAAGGGGCTCAATCTTCACAGAATTAACAGTTCTCATTTGACTAGATAAAGTGCTAAAATAGCTAATGATAAGTACTGCTTTAACCAGTTAAAAATTAGTTGATTGATACAGACATTGGAATAACAAGGTAGCAAGTTGGAAGGGAAAGAAAGAGATGCATAAAACATGCATTCCATTCCATTATTTAGAGTAAGTTCTCAATTTTAGAGCTTGACATTACTGCCACCACCACAATCTTCATCACCATCATCATCACCATCATCACCACCACTATCATCATTTTAACCATTTGTTAGTTGGTTACTGAACTTCAGTAAAGGGATAGTCAAGCCTTTTAAATTAAAACACAAACTCAAAAAGGCTTATAGAAAACCATTATGAAGCTGAATTAAAAAATACCATGAACAGAGCCAAGGAGAATATCTTTAAAAACTTATATCAATATTGATGAATATGAGTCAAAGATATAATTTAGTTATTATGTAAATATTGTTTAAATTACATTTCAGAAAATGCAACAGCACCCAAAAGAAAACCAACCAGTGTTTGATCATGAAATTAGAAGTAAATATGCTAATTATAAGTAAGCATCTAAGGAAATGTTATTATGTTTAAAACATGTATGAAAGACTTTTTTTTAAAAATTGGGGCATGAATTGGAATGCCAGTTTGAAAACAGCACTGATATTGAAATACATATATACCCTTCTTGTAAGTAAATAGTCTAGGGACTTCCTACAAGGAAAAATCTGGATTTCTCAAAGAGTCACCATTATCCAGTTGACCACTATACCTTCTTGGTTTTGTTCATTCTTAGAATGAATTACTATGATATTTTTTAACAGTTAACTTTTCCACTTGTGAAGCTGTAAAAAATTCTCTCAAATAAAATTAAACACAAAATCCCAAACACAGAAAACAGCATTCCTATTGTGTAATACCACTGTGCAAAGAGGATACACATGTTTTTGTATATAAAGTGAAATCTGCATAAATGCACACCAAGAAGTTGACAGCTAAGAATCTAGGGTGAGGAAGTGAGACTTTTATTGTTTGAGATTTTTTTCAGTCATGTGAATATATTATTTTTATGATAAATAATGAAAACCTCTAAACAGCCCACACCACTTTATTGCATCTCTTTGCCAGCTATAATAAATCTTCAGTCTGGACAAACTGTGTAGAAATGTCTTGGTCTCTTATATTAGAGTTCTTTGCCATCCTCCAAGACTAAAAATTCTGAGAATGAAATGGGAATAGAAATCTTTGTGGGTTTTCTTTGTTTTCTTGTTGTGTTTCCATAAAAATAGATTTGCTTGCAACTTGGGTCCTCAGCTCTGTACTTTAACAATCTGATTTTATTGTTTTGAGGATACCATGGTGGTTGTCAAGAGCAAAAAGTATTAAAATATATAGTCTTAAAATATACTGCAAATTGATAAATGTTATTAATATCTTAAAAACATTTTTCTTAAATGACAGAACAGACTAGAGCCATTGCAAGTACATTCATTTTTATAGAATCTCTTCCTTACAACAACATATGTAAACATATTTAGAACCAATTATACTTCCTGGTAACTACTCAACAAAGTCTTTAGCAAAGATATTTTCACAGAGAAAAATTAATAAACTCTTCGAAGGACAGAACTGTAAAAATTTCTGCCACTTATACATATCCAAATGCCTTGCACCTGCAGCCCAGCACTCAGAAGTTTGAAGAAAGAGGATTTTGATAACTTCAAGGCAAGCCTGGGATACCTTGTGAGTACAAGGCCACCCTACACTACAGTTTAAGTTCCAGGTTCAAACATAGTCAAACAGAATACTTAGTGTCCCTCTTAAATTATGAAATCATTCTATGATCCCTCATCCTCTGGATATAAAACTAATGACAATTTTCACTCAGCAAAGTTAACATAGTTTACAGTATTCAATATTCAGAAATTCTTGATCTAGTGATACAGTAATATATTCCCTTCAAAATCAGATTGAAATAATTATTTATTTTGGTATTATGTATACAAGTGGTTTTGCCTGCATGGAATGCCTGTGAGGACCAGAAGAAAAGAACTTATCCTCCAGAACTGGAGTTACAAATAGCTGTGTGCCCTCGCATGCCAAGAACCACACCCAGGTCCTCCGCAAAAGCATCAAGTGCTCTTCACCCCTCTCTCCTGCCCCCAAATCACATAGAAATGTTGTTCTGATAAAAATTTTATCATTATATTTTAAAGAAAATCTCAGGCTCAGCTGATTGCTTTCTATTTACTTGAAACCTTTTCAACTCTTGTTTCCATGGCACCTAAAATCCACCATGTGAAAGCAAATATTTTTGTTCCACAAAGAAGCAAAGGAATTAAGAAAATGCCAGTGTTGCTTTGAAATTTTAATAATCTCTAAGGTTTTCTCCTTTTGTCTTCAATTATTCCTAAATTAGCTGAAGATGTCTGCAAGATCGCTATACAATAATAAAAGATGCACTGAGCATTTTGTATGTCCTATGCTCTTTAGGCATCCTATAAATCTTATGTGAGATGGTTATTGGGGGGTTGATTTTATGAATGAGGGAACTGAGCTCAGTAGGAGAAAGAAGCTAATTTCCTCTGTATCATACAGTGAGAAGGTAACAGAAGCAGGAATTCACCTCAGGACCGCTTTGTCTCTTCGTAGAGTGGAGCAGTGATTCCAGCAAGCCTGGAACTTGGAGGTTCCCTCTAAATCATGAGGCTTTGGGTTCAGTTCAGAAAAGGTAGCCATTGTGTGTTCTTCATGCTCCCAAATGCCTTCTTTGCATCTTTTTCCTTTGTGATTCTTCAATATAGTAGTGTCAACTCATGGTTGGAATTTGATTTATGTTATTCTCAAAGATGTCTCTGCGGACAATTAGCAAACACTGAGCATTAACAACAACAACAACAACAACAAAAAAGGAAATACAGAGAATACACTGAAGTAGTTTGCTTCTAGTCCAAATCTCATCAAAGGCTTATTGCAGGTATACTGGGTTCACCCAAGTCCTGAATAGTTCTTTTTCTCCTTGTTCTTATTTGTGATACATTTCGTCTCTTCATCCAGTACCAAAAACAGTAATTTTAGCTTCTTCCAAACTCTACCAACCAACAAGATGATCAAATACTTCATTCTTCCCCAAATTAGCTTTCTGGTTCTTGTGTTTTTATTTTTGAGATGAACTCTCACTCATGCTAGCTTAGATCTTAGTACACAGCCCTGGCTGACCTTGACCTCATGATCTTTCTTCCTCTGCCTCCCAATTGCTAGATTTCTGAATCCCCTCCTACTGATTTAAAATTATTGATTCTTTTAAGACAACTCAGGCCTTTATTGAGGGAGAAAACTGAAGAAGGTGTTTATGATTCAAAGCCAGCTATTTTAAATTCTTATTTATATCCTTTACTATATATCTATTAGATTATTTGAATGTCCACCTTCTTGGACTGGCCTATCTCTTAATTTCAGGCCATTATAGCGCTAAAGTGATTGCTATTTTGTAAAAGTCTAAAATGTGAGACAGCAAGACGGCTCAGTGAGTAAAGGTATTTGCCATGAAACTCTTGTGATATGCATTCTATGCCTTGGGGCCTCCTAAAAGTAATGGAGTAAAGTAAATCAGAAAATTTGATCCTTGACCTCTAAGTATGTCCCTTAGGTATATGTCCCCACACACACATGTCATGTATACACATATGTACATCCATACACATAAATACATGCACACCCGTACTAGTAATAAAATTTCAACAAAAATTAAAAATCTAGAATGTCTTTCCTTTGTCTACAGCATAAATCTCATATTCCTAGAAAGAACATGTAGTCTTCTTTGTAATCAGTTCATTGTCAAACTCCCTAGTCTTATCCTAACAGATTCTTTCTACCATATCTTCTATGTGATATGGTAGAAATGTTTATTGAGTTGCCTTAGTAAATGCCCATTTTGTCAGAGAAAGAATGAATGAAAGGAAGGAAGGAAGGAAGAAAGAGAGAAAGAAAGAAAGAAAGTATAGTTGAGCGTTTTTATGAGCTATAATAATGATATTCCCTTCAGAGGAAATTATAAAGTTATCTTAGTCACTTGAGGGACTATAATAAAACACCATAGTCAAATAGCATATAACAATGGAATGTTATTTCTCAGATCTGAAAACTAAGATTAAGTTATGGAAAGTTTGGATGTCTGTTGAGTGCCAGGTTCCTCACACAAAGTACCTAGCCAAGCTGTCACGTATAAATCTCCTTCCTGAGGGCCACTCAGTTGACCTAACCACCTCCCTACAGCCCTCTTCATAAGAGAATAGAGTTTCTATACATACTTTTAGACAACTTGAATATAATATGGTCTGTATAGCATGTGAAAATCTTAGGAAACTTCCACTGTATATAAACTTTTTTTACTATTATGCAAATGAACTTCTATGAAAATATCATGAGACCTTACTGCCACACTGGGAGACAATAGTGAAATGGTACTGTGACTTTGTCAAGGGGAAGTGAGTGAGGGTTATATGAATTACAATAAATTACACATGCTTTCTTAACTCACAAATCTGTCTTAGAATAAAGACTTCAACTTAGGAGAATTACAGGAGTCATTTACTTTAACTTAGGAATTTTTAGTATGCTCCAGGCTCATCATTAAATTTAATGTAACAGATTTTCTAGTATTTTGACTTCTTGGACTTACTATGTTACATGGAGCTTCATGAAGTAAGTCTGGTCACATTCTATCCTCTGAGTAATTTGAAATGCTTGAAAGAGATACTTGTCTCATACACTTTTCCAATTTACATTTCCTGTTCAGTCTGAAGAGTATATCCCATGAAATCAATAGTAGTACCTCTGATTTTTACTGCTTCAGCTCCTTGGTAACTTGGTGTTTCATACTTAGGTTAAGAAATATATGTTGAATGAATTATTCCTCAGGTAAGTTTCCTGCCTCCTGACTCCATCAAATCCTTCTTGTTCTTAAAGTTTACACAGGGAGTTTACACAGATACATTGTAAATGCAGCTTTCTGTAAAAATGAAGGAAATATGCTTCATTTCTCATGATTTTGCTTATTTCATTTTTAATTGCTTCTGTATCTTGTTTGTATGAACAATAGCTTAACATATGAAAATGTCAATATTTAAAAATTTCATGTACAGAACATGATTTAACATAAATCTTATTTATGTAAGAATTATATTTTTCACATATCTGTTTATTAGTCAATCTATCTATCATCTGTCTCTTAAGATACTCTAGAATGGCATTTTATGGCTCACTATTTGTAAAATTAATGTTCGCACAAGTTAGAGCATAAGGCATCAAACACAAGAAATGGCCTGTGAGCATCTGTTTTGGGAGAGTGTAGCTACTTAACTTGCTAAATTTAGGTAACTGAAATTTTGTTAATATTCTGATGGTAGGTTTATCTCTGTTATTTCATGAATAGGTGATTTGATGACTACATTAAGTAACTCGGTCTTCTATAAGGAAAGTTATTTTGTGTACCCAGTGTATGTGTCAACGCTTTTTGCTATTCTCTATAATCATCTTAAACTCAGCCCTCATTAACAGAGCAAACATTTTAAAAAGAATCTATGTGGGTTTTGTTTAACTTTCTATACATGATGCATAAAATTTGGAAAGTGTGTTTGAACCACATTCCATGACTTTTAAAATTTGAGTCATGGGTGTATTGCCTCTGCAAGCACAGATACATCTATGTATAATATAGTTGTCTGCCAGTGAAGATAAATGATTTTGGAATATAAATCAATTATTCATTTGACTTCCTTCTCCGAGGTACTCATTTCAGTACCAGAAACTAGCATGTTTTTCTTTGCATTAAGAAGCTGGCCCAAGGGCTGGGTAAATGTAAATAGAAAATTGATAGAGATCCATGTTGTACATGAAGGTTTTCCAGCAGAGCCAATCTGTTAACTTTACAAGAGAATAGTTGCCATAATCATAAGAGAAAAGCAGCTATCCTGAATTAGGCACTTCTGCCTACTTTTGCTTGTTACTGCTTACAGTTGATTAATCTTATTTCACATTGATTAAAATCAGCCTTCAACACATGAGTTAACATGACTGATATAATCAAAACTGCAATTACAAAAAATGTAGTTCAATCAGAGTTCCAGGACTGGAATTTTAGTTGCAGAGTTTTATGTCCCTTTTATCACAAAGATGGGCTCCTGTTAGGCAGATGACTTGAGCTCCTATGCTGCAAACAAACCTGGCCTCAGCACTTACTGTTTTCCAAATTTACAAACAGAAATCAGTACCCATTATTTTTATATTACATGCTTGGATTATTTTTCTTCACTTTTTATAATTGTAATACTTGCAAATATCAATTTAAAGTTTCAATATTATAAGCTCTGCCTATATATTAACAAATCCTAACTATACTACAGTTACATAGATACAATATTTCTACTGTTGAAATTGCATATTACATACAAAATTAATATTATATATTTATTGAACAAATATAGCTACAACATGATTGTAAAGGCAAGAAAGCATGGCATGTTTCAGTGCCATTTTAGCAAGCTGTGTTTTATTAGAAAAAAAGCAATTTTTTTCTAAAATTGTGTACAGCAAGAATTTTTAATGCAATAAAAAATTCTTCTCCTCAGATTAGCATCAATAACAAGGACTTTTGTCATCCGTGTTCTTCTTTTCCCTAAGTTAAAAGCATTGACTAATATGATGTAATAAAATATGCATGTGCATCAATATGTAATTACATACATATTTGTGTCCATGTGTGTATGTGTGTGTCCAAATCCTGAGAAAAATCAAGTCCTGCTCCCCATGCCTACCCAGAGGCTGCAATAAGAAGTAGGTATCCAAGGACATCCTTCATCTAAGTTACTTGATACCCAAACAGGGCTCTTGAGAACAGCATTAGAGACTGTTGCTATGGCAATATTGCCATTTGCCCAGTAACCATGCATCCTTTGTGCCTTCCAGTTTAAAAATGCCCACTTCAAAGTGAGAATAATACTATTGCCAGGAGCTGTAGTTTGTTTTTAGTTTTGTTTTTCACTCTAACCTTCATGTGAAATTGGGGTTTAAGGAGGTATCATACTTTCTTTCCTCGGGAAAGAGCATTGAACACCCTGTTTAAAGGCACTTACAGAAGTAACTTCAGCTAAAAAAAATGAAAAAAAAAAAAAAAAAAAAAAAGGCAGCTTGCTAAAGCTTACCGAATCTTATCTGCAAATCTAATATATGTTTTATTTTAGGGGCTGAGGAGAAGCTTTAGTCTTTAAGTTGCTTACCACACAAGCTTAAAAGCTTGAAGACTTTAGTTCAAGACCTAGACCCACATAAAATGAGACTATGCATGGTGTTGTGCTTGCAATCACAGAACTGTAGAGACAGAGGCAGGTAGGTCCCTGGGGATCATTAGCTTAAGTGAAAAGTCTGAGGCCAGTGGTAGACTTAAAAAAAAAAAAAAAAAACCAATGGAGACATTACCTAAGGAATAAAACCTGAGGTTGCTGACATACACCCATGGTCATATACAAACAAGCACACAGACATGCCCATAAACAGAAATAAGTTTATTGTCTGAACCTATTGCCATTCTTGGCAAATCATTTTCATTCATCCAAGTTTCTGCATCATTAATTCTCAGTATCCACAATTTTGTCAATACTTTGTTCAAAATCCTGATAGTAGTTTATGTTTCTCTTTACCTGAGATATCCTGGAACCTCTAAAAAGAGAGTAGAGAATGGTTTTAATTAGAAAATTTCACCGTCAGTGGTTAAATGCTAATACTGAATGAGGAAGACTTGACTAAGTCTAAATCCTGGTCCTTCCCCTAACTTGCCAGCAATCCTGAGTCATCCCTTAGCCAGCTAGTTTCTTCATGCGTGTCCAAATACCCACATTTTCATGCTCCTCTGCAAAGTACATTTGGAAATACAAAGGCAGCATGTACAACACGAGAGAGCTACAGTTTGCCAAGTATCAGCATATTTGGCATAAAAAGCAAGCACAGCCTGTCAGAAGCATAATATCTAGCAATGAAAAAGCAATTCATACTAAGAGAAAAGGCCCGTGTTCACTCCTAATATCATTGAAGGTTTAACCTGATTATAAAAATCTGTTCTGGAAGACATTTCCCAGAAAGTGAACTGAAGAATAAGAAGAAACTAGTAGGGCAGTGCTTTTAACCCTCATCGATCTTGACCAGGGAGCATGGGTTGGGCATCTTTCTCCTGGCTCAAGTCCTACTGATATTTATTTATTTGTTTGTTTGTTTATTCTTCTCATACAATACATCTTGAACATAGACCCCTCCATTCCTCTTATCACCCCCACATCCCCTCTCTCAGAGATCCACTGCTCTTCCATTTTCCCTCAGAAAAGAGCAGACCTCCCAGGGATAGCAACCGAACATGGCACAAGATGCACTAAGAATAGACACAAACCCTCGTACTAATAATAATTATTTTATCACACACAGAATCAATATTTTCCTATACCTGCTGTCAGTGTGTCTGCTTATTTGTCTCAAATTCTCTATTGAAACAGACATGCAAGTCAGCTGGGAATATGGCAAACAAGAGACGTTATTCTGTAAAGCCATTGCATAAGCAGTGGGCATGGATATATAGTCTGTTCATAAACCATGATTGAACTGGAAACTTGTCTTAGAACTGAGAGTAGAAAAATAAGTGAGACTCTGTTGAGGACATCCCCGTGTAGGAGAAAAACAGAAGAGGACAAAATAGGTAAAAGCAATGCGAGGGTGAAGGCAGGTTCTGGCATTGGCTTGAGGTACCCTGCAGTGAGAGTAAATACATTGGTGAAACCCATAGTAGCATGGCATAGAGTTATGAGGTAGACAGTCTCTGCTTTCTTCAATTCCATAGCCCAGATCTACCTATTAAATGCTGACACTGAAGGACAGTAAGCAGCCTTCTTAAGAAAGTGGGGGCTATTGACCTGGAGTGAATTAAAATCTGTGTGGAAAACCCCAGGGCAATGTGCTGAGCAGGGCAAGCCTAGGAATGGCAGGGGATGACTGTCATACCCCTTCATAGCTGCAACTTGGATGTTCCTACACAGTGCTGTTCTGCGTGTGGAATGATGTTAAGGACTAAGAAACTGCCTCCTCAGACCCATTCTGGGGGCATCTGAAACCAAATAAAACCTCGTCCTGGCAGGCAGACAGTTTCTGCTCTGTCTGATTCTTTTGGCTACTCTGTACATGAAGACAGACTGGGCATCCCTCTGCCATATTTGCTTAAGATGCCCACTGTCATAAATTAACACAGATGTGATGACTTCAAGCAACTGGTTTCCTTTCTCACAAGACAGGAAGCTGAAATTTAGCAGATCCACACTTCCTCCCTCGGTGACTCCAGAGGAACGGTTATTTCTTGTCTCTTCCAGCTTCTAGCAGCTGCCCAGCATCCCTGAGATTGTAGCCCCATCAGGGCAGCCTCTGTCTCAGTCTTTATCCCCCTTCTCCCCGTGTCTGTCTTCTGTGAGTCTTCTAGGAGGACACTTGCTGTGAGTTTTGGTTTTCACCAGAATAACCCAGGTTAGTCACAATATTTTCCTGCTGATAACTTTTGCAAAGACCATGTGCCACGGAGTGTTTGCTTTTATGGATCTTAGGGATCACAGCATAGGTGTTTCTTTTTGAGGGTTCACATCATTTAGCTTGTTTACCAAGTATGTATCAAGCAAAGTTCACAATGAGTAAGAGTGATGGAGTACCAAAATAAAAGCACCTGCCTGCCTTTCTCTTTTCCCTTCTTTTTTTTTTTTTTTTCTTCTTTTCTTCTTTTCCATTTCTAAGTAGAGCTGCAACAGATGGCAAGTGTCTTCTGGTGTTTGGTATAAGCTTCTCAAAATCCTTATGATCTGCCATGCTGCACTCTGAGCCAGAGACAGGAAAGGAGCTGCTCATTCTGGTCCCACTTATCTCTCATTTTCCTCATGCCCATAGTATCCGTGCCAACCCTGCCCTGCACCAGTCTCTGCCTCATCAGGACCTGAAAACTCTCTTGATCACTTTTTCCCCCATGTACTTGCCAAAGCAAAATCAAATCTCCAGTGCAGTCAAACAAAATCAGTCTTCACTTCCTAAGCCCTCATCCATGTGCACACACACAGACACAATATGGACAGCTTTGTACACACACACACACACACACACACACACACACACACACACACACACACACACAAACCTTTTTGTTTGGCTAGCAACACAATGGGAATTCAAGCACACTGTGTTGTAACCTCTCTCAGTTGGCTTCCCAGATGGTCCAAGTTCAATAGATTTTTCCCCCTGATTTCCTCAGCTTCTCCTAGCAAGTGCTAAATAGCCATTATGCCTCTTCCTGCACATTGAGATTCATCTGCAGCCACTAAACCGCCTCCAAAGTGCTTCAATTTTGCATGAGCGCTAAGCTGGGGACTGGGATACATTACCCAGAGCCGAAGGCCCAGATCATTAGGAAGAGCATGTAAATCCTCTGAACCAGAAATAAAACGTACAGAGATTTCCTCGGTGAAGTCCCAACTGCAGCTTTATGCAAAACATGAACCTTAGGTAAGACTTTGTTTGGCCCCTTTACCTTCTCAACTTTACTTCAGCATGTTTTAAACTTGGTCTTGAATTTTATTTTTCTTTATGTAGCAAACTTTCTATCAGGAACATCTGAAACAGTAGGCATCCTCCAACATTACTGGAGCCTTGGTCCCTTCTGTCGTAAAGAGATGATTCTTTAAGTTATTTCTAAGAGTTCACTTACATGATAGATTTTTCACAACGAACTTAAAATAGCAGAAAATTTCAAAAAGGGATGGACTGACATGAGATAAATCAAAGGATGTGAATCTTAGTTATGAAGTTGGGGGATATAGTGAGAGTATAAAAATTATCAAGAAGGGCCAGGCATTGGTGCCACATGCCTTTAGTCCCAGCACTTGAGAGGCAGAGGCAGGCAGATCTTTGTGAGTTCAAGGCCAGCATGGTCTACAGAGCGAGTTCCATGACAAGCTCCAAAGCAATACAGAGAAACCCTGCCTTCAAAAACAAACAGCAAACAAACACATTTATCAAGGAGAAAGCAGTGATTATATTTCTCACCCAATAGTTCCATTTTTGCACACTGTTCCCTCAATCTTCAATTATATTTTTCAAGGGCCACACGTTTTCTTTGTACATCATCTGTATTTTCATCACTGCTTTCCTCCCTGTCTCCTCCTCATTTCACCTTACTGGAGACAAGCAGCATGCCCATAACGAATTCTAAATTTTCCTTCAAAAGGACAGCAAGGAATGGCTAGAATGATGAGAGTCCCATAGATTTGCTTACTGTGGGGGTGAGCCCACAGCACAGGCTCTTGGATTTATGACAGAGTACTCATAATAGCAGTGTTGATCCCCAGTGTCATGTGGCATTGCCTTTGCAGTAGAGGATTTTAAACAGTCATGAACTTTTTGTTGTGTACCACATGTCATCTCAGAGTCATAAAAGCATCTCTTAGAGGCCTGCTCTATAGTTACTTCTCGTTTCTCCCTAGATGCATAGACTCAGTGAAACTGTCTTTCTTTAGGATCCTGAAAGTAAACATATATGCTGGTTGTACACTTATGGTTAAATACAGCACTACATTATTTATCTCTAAGCATATTTCCAAGGAGATTTATTAACCACCCATTTATTCAATAATACAGGAGTAAGTGGAACCTGGCAGTGGTGTAGTTAAATAGGGATATAATAGGATATGAAGTATGCACATGCCATCTTGCAGATAAAAAGAAAATAATGGATAAATAATATGCATATGAATGTGCACAGGGACGATAGGTGCAAAAATATACTGAGTGTGTGAGATATCTACATTTACTGAATCCTAGCTGTACTTCCAGCAATTTATAGATATCCTTCAGCTGAGTGTTCTTATGCAGTAATTTCCCTTTACTAAAAAGAATGAATTGTGAAAACACCATAATCGGTATTGATGTAAGGATCATTAATCATGATCCAATTGTAACTTCACATATTAAATAGTTTGAATTCGTGTTCATCCTCTGGAAATTGTTTAGCCAGTTATATGAATGTACCCTTTGAGGAGAATACATTTGTGTGTGCATATATATATATATGCACACACACACATATATATACATACATGCAAGCACACATACATACATACATATATATATGAGCAGACAATAAAACTTTGCCTGGAGATATAAACAAATATAGGACTGAAGCTGCCTGTTCAGTTGTCAGTTACATAAATATCTCAGAGAATTGGAGTCACAATGGAAAACCATCAATTTTTTCCATTTTCTATGAAGACATTAAAACTTGCAAACAATGTTCAGTACTAGGTATCACTCTTCTTTTGTTTCAAATTTAAGTTCATGTACCTTTTTTAAAAAAAACTTCAAAGTATGTTTGCTGCAAAAGAATGATAAAGGAGATCAAACACAATGCTACAATATTTCACAGTTCAACATTCATGTTGGAAGTGAATATGAATATATTACATAGTATTTTGAAAATAGTACTGTGTATATAACAAGTGAGTTCTTCTGAGCTTTTAGTATTATAAGTAATTGGAATTAAACATTGAGATATTTGATAAGACTCAGAGATACTATAATTTTTAAAATGTTTAATAACCTGGAACTGAGTTTTGAATCATGTTCTAAAAGCATTATATCATTTTTTTTTCTTCATTCATTTATCTCCTAGAAATCTATTGAGAACCACTATATACTAAATGGTATATGTGTTGTCTTTATTGTTTAGGATTTTATAATATACAAAGCTTAAAGAACATTCAGGCATCTCATCAAGATGCAGTGGCTCAATCAGAATAGTGCAAACACCTGTTTCCATAGTAGTCTAATGTAGGAGGTCCTACTGAAGATAATATTGTACTCCCTAGTTGGGCATGGCCTAAGTACCTTCCACCTGCTGTATTGGCCATCATCTCTTCTCTCATCTTCTGTATCCAACTGCAGAAGGGGAATAGCAACAGAAGGCAGAGGCCCACCAACTTCTCCCAAAGGTTCAACAAGAGAAAGTACAAATGACCTTCCATACCAGTCACTGGAATTGCTCAGTGACCACATCCAAAAAAAAAAAAAGAGAGAGAGAAAAAGAAAAGAAAAAGCAAGCTAGAAAATGCAGTAGAGTGTGGTATGGAAAATGTTATGAGTTGGCAGTCTGCCCCACAGTCCTCCTGTAGAAGTACAGTCTTTCCAAGATTTCTCATGTTCTCCTTGGACTGCTATGAAGCATACTTAGAAACAACAACTATTTTAACCACTTAGTTTGGGAGAATTTAAGAACAGTGAGAAATTGGCTGCCATACTCAAGGTTATTTATGGGACCAGCCAAGTCAGACCCAAAGTCAGGCTAGAACCTTTTATTGTAGTATTCTCATTTTCTATGTTTAGTTTCACTAATATAGACTTCCTACTGTAGAACATCTCATTTTGATTTTGTGAATATTAATATTTTGATGTTATTGTGATTTCTTAAAAAATTAAATCCATTCTTTTCATATAATAGTTGTTACAGCATAGTGGGAACTCTCTTGCCCATATTCAAGTTCCATCCCCTTCAAGTTCATGTGGGATATTTTCCACCAGTAGTGAAAGACATGATGCTCATGCCTTGTTGAGACAATTGAGAGCAATTTTGGGAATGCTGTTTTTTTTTTCTTAGAGGCTCTTGGAGTGAGAGCCAGCAAAGAAGTGTTCAAAGAAAGCTCTTCGCAGGAAACAACTACTAGGCATCCTGTGATGTTGAAATCAGGAAACAATAACAATATTCCAGATTGTAAAATCATATTAGATAACCCACTAACTTTCTCTGCTAAGAATTTTACATATTTAACCTTTCAATGACTCACTGACAAGAATTCTGATCTGTTAGTCCTTTACAAGAAAGCTACAGTAAATGGGTGAGAGTCTCCCCAAAGTTGTACATTCAGTTAACAAAGAAACACAGGTTCAGCCATATACCTTCCAAACTGCATACTATCAAACAGTTCACACATAGTAATTAACACAGTTTCCCCAAATGCAGCCCTCTGGAGAGCAGGCCCTTAACCTTGCCTGGGAAAAACAGTAGACCATGTCCTGGTGGTATGAGTCAGGGTAAACTAGATCTGAGGGTGTGAGAGCAGAACTGGCCCTGCTCCTTGTTGTTTACTACATTGGGTAAGCTGCCCGTAGCAGTGCTGGAGAATTCCCACCAGTGGTGATGATGAGGGAAAGCTTGCAAGCTGACCAACTCAGCTTCCACCCGGCCCAGAACCAGGTCTACGAGGTAGCACAACCAAACACACACCTTATCTATGATCTTCTGCAGCATGTGAAGGGTACAAACCTACAGATGCAAAACAATGATCTCCATGGCACAAGGCAACTATAGGTCTTCCAAGAGGAGTCTGAGAAAGGTCCCAGTATCCAGTGTGAAGCAGAAACCAGAGTCCCGGAACCGGATCGATGACTCATTGCAATGAACACATACAAGGAAAGATACACCGTGTCACACTACAGCTTCCACTCGAACATGTTTTTTTTTTTTTTAATTTGCTTTTTGTTTGCTTGTTTTGTTTATTTGGTTTTGCTTTTACTTTTACATTTTGTTTTGATGGCGGGGGGTTGCAAAGGCAGAGGGTGGAAGTGAGGGGATGAGCTGAGTAGGATCAGGATGCATGATGTGAAATCCAGAAAGAATCACTGAACAGTAGAAATTCAAAAACTAATAAGGTTTGCCAAAAAATCGGCCTCAGTATTATCCTCTGTATTTATACATTAAAACTTATTTATTAAAACCAGAGTTTGAAAGATAGATACAATGGGACCATCAGAACAGCAGAGATGTTTACAGTATTAATAAAGTAGAAGTAAGACAGTGCATTATACTTGGTAGTAGTGTTTTCAGTAAACTACCCTCCCTCCAAGTGATGAAAAGGCTTTCAGAACATGATAGTATTTTGAAAATATCAGGCCATACAGTGATCTCTTTCTCCCTGTAAAGAAAGGGGATTCAAAAGCTCTTGTTTCAGGTTGAGATTGTCCTTCTTGGATGTGGTGAGTTATAATTGTGTTATTATGATTCTTTAAAAAAGAGGATGAAAAGAATGTTTTCACTATATTAAATCTCTATTTTCTCAGCTATTATGGAAAAGGATAGAGGCTCTAAAAAGCAAAACAACTATGCTGTCCCTCAATTTTTGTGTGAGTGGCTACCATATTCAAAGTTTAAATTGTAGGGTTTTCCCCCCATCTTCTTGGGCAGGTTGAAGTTATAACAACTAACCTCTAAAATATAATAGCATATATCTTATAAAGATATATAATTATATTCTGGGGGAGGTTTTCATTAATCTGTGTATTTCTACAAGTCTTCAATATGTTCTGGACATTATTCTATACCTAATATAGCATGTAACCTGTATTTCCCCTGTGGTACAACAGAAAAGTGAAGAAAGACTAGAAGATATGACTTACCCATGTATAACTTAATTCAAACATGAAGTTTGTGTATTATGTCCATAATTATTCAGAACTAGCCTACTTAGAAATTCCACTCCAGTGGCTGAATGTCCTGCCTTTAATATGTTATTGGGTAGGGACATAAGGGATCAGGGGGTTGTACAAGCACATTTCCACTCACTATGCAAGACAGTGCCACTGCCTGTCTTAATAAGTAGGCCCCATGGGATTGCTAAGACTACAGAGGGCTTGGCTGCAAGCAGAAATCTTAAAAATAACTTCAGATATCAAACTCCATTTCAAATCCTATTGCCATCTTTTTCTTACCACCCAACATGGTTAAAATAAATAAACAGAAAAACCTTATGTTATGTTGGGAAATCAAGCCTTAACATTAGGCTATGAGATTTATAAAAAGGCAGATGCAAATCCAGAGCTAGAATTAATTTTCTCACAGACATTAATCCCCCACATTGTATGTTTCATAGGAATTTGTCCCATTGCAGTAATGAAAAGTCCCAAGTAGGCTACAATGTTAAAAACTCAAGCTTTACATTTAATTCTTAAACATTGTATTAAGAATAGGAAATGTACTTGTTTTAAGAGAAACTACACTGCCATCTAGGACAGTATATGGAATGTGGACAGTTATGAGTAATAGTCACTCTTAGGTGACTGCTCTTAATACTTGATTCCAAGTCATTTGGAGTAAGTGCAAAATGAAAGGCCAGCAATACAGACGATTACTATTCCAGACACATATGCCTGGTTTCCATTATCAGTGTTTTCAGAAGGTCACAAAAAAAGCTCTCAACACTTCTGATAAATGACTTGATGGAAGGTCATAGATCTGAAATAATTTTATAATAATTAAAATGAAAATTATTGAAATCTCTTCAAGTCAAATTACTAGTAAACACAGATTAATCTTCCTAAAGCATATGTCATTTTTTAAAAAACTGTCATTTCACCTATTTATAATTTCCAGTCTTCCTATTGCACATAGCACACAGTGCAGACTGCCTCTCAGGGCTCACTATGAATCTGTCTTCAGCAATAATTTTTTTCTTCTACCTCTGATAGTCTATGTTTTTTCTCTTTCTCTTAATCATCTGTGCTCTTCCGCTTCATAATATCAATCCAAAATTATCTTTGATCGCTCCCTATTTCTTTAGGCTTAAACCATGCTTCAGTGATAATCTTAAATGGTGCAATTCTTTGCTTTCCCTAATTTCTGTCTAAGTCCTGTTCACCCTAACTTCCTTCAGAGTGCTTCAACAATTTCTAAACTGTGATCCCCTCTTACTAAATATATCAATATAGAGAATAGTGCATAGAACTACATCATTGTAAGCCATGATGAGACAGACTGTGCCTATGTTAACCATTGAGGTTTATAGTTTAAATAAACTGGAGAATCAGTATAATCCACACAGAATTTTTCCTTATATTAAAATAGATTCTTTTCTCATATAATATATTCTGATTATGGTTTCCCCTACCCCTACTCCCTCAAGTTCCTTACCCCCTCTCCTCTCATCTAGATCCATCCCCCTTCTGTCTCTAATTAGAAAACAGACTTTATTTTATTTATAATAAAATAAGATAAAACAAACCTAACATATCAGAATTGAATAAAACAATCAAAAGGAAAAGTAGCCCAAGAAAGACACAAGAAAAAGAGACCTACTTGTTCACACACTTAGGAATCCCTTAAAAACACTAATATGGAAAGCAGAGCATAATACACACACACATACACACACAAACACACACACACACACACACACACACAGAGAGAGAGAGAGAGAGAGAGAGAGAGAGAGAGAGAGAGAGACCTAGAGTACACCCATGCATGCCCTGTATATCCTGCCTCGGTTTCTGTGAGTTTCTATGAGCTGTGATCACTTACTCTATTTCAGCATCCTCTTCTACAGGGTTTCCTGAGCTTAGGAACAGGGATTTGATGGAGACATCCTATGTCAGTCTAGGTTGTTTTGACATTCCCTTGGCATTCCTTTCACTAAAAGCTCCTGGCACTTGAAGTTTCTTTTGGTGACAAGAGATGGCCAGTTGAACTCCACCATTATTTGTCAATTTCAGCTAACTCACCTGTATATATTTTGGCAGCTTCTACTGTATTGGATTTTTAGAATGCCATGCAAATGACCCTTAATTTCAGCTCTTTTTCCCCATATCCCCCCTGCTGACATTTAAATGTTAGAACTTCTGACTAAAGCATTTAGTGTGCACATTCATTGACATAGTGAGAAACAAAGAAGTGCCTATAGTTACATCTAGATTTATCATGAGAATTAACATTGATGTCACTAGTTCTGCATGGGTTTTTGTGATAATTTTTTTAAATTTAAATTTGAAACAGGCTTGTTTTACATGTCAATCCCAGTTCCCTCAATTTCTCATCCTCCCCTGAGCGCCCTCTCCACCAATTTCCATCCTATCCCCTTTCTGCTCCCCAGGGCGGGTAAGGCCTTCCAAAGGGAATCTTCAAAATCTGTCATATCATTTAGGGCAGGGCCCAGGACCTCCCCCATGTGTTTAGGCTGAGGGAATATTTCTCTATGTGGAATGGGCTCCCAAAGTTCATTTGTATACTAGGGATAAATACTGATGCACTACCAGAGGCCCCATAGACAGCCCAGTCCTTGGGGTCTGGGTAGGTCCTATGCTGTTTTCTCAGCTCTCAGACTGGGGTCAATGAGCTCACCATTATTCAGGTCAGCAGTTTCTGTGGATTTCTCCAGCCTGGTCTTGACCCCTTTGCTCTTCAGTCCTCCCTCTCTACAACTGGATTCCAGGAATTCAGCTCAGTGTACAGCTGTGGGTGTCTGCTTCTGCTTCTATCAGCTACTAGATGAAGGCTCTAGTATGGCATTTAAGGTAGCCTCTCCACTATTGCTTAGATATAAGTTGGGATCATCCTTGTAAATCTCTGGACATTTCCCTAGTGCAAGATTTCTCTTAAAACCTATAACAGCTCCCTCTATTATGGAATGTCTTTTCTTGCTCTCCTCTATTCTTTCCCTGACTCAGTCTTCCTGCTCCCTCATGCCCACCACTTTTCTCCTCTTCTCCCCTTCTCTTTCTCCTAACTCCCCCCCTCATGCTCCCAATTTGCTTGGGAGATCTTGTCCTTTTCACCTTCTCCAGGGGAGCTTGTATGTCTCTGTTAGGTTCCTCCTTGTTTCCTAGCCTTTCTGTCAGTGTGAATTATAGGCTATTAATCCATTGCTCTATGTCTAAAGTCCAAATATGAGTGAGTACATACCATGTTTGTCTTTCTGTGACTGGGTTACCTCACTCAAGATGGTTTCTTCTAGTTCCATCCATTTTCCTGTGAATTTCAAGATTCCATTTATTTTTTTTTTCCACTGAGTAGTACTCCATTGTGTAAATGTACTACATTTTCTCCATCCATTCTTCAGTTGAGGGGCATTTAGGTTGCTTCCAGGTTATGGCTATTACAAATAATGCTGATATGAACATAGTTGAACAGATGACGTTGTTGTAAGAATATGTGTATTTTGGGCATATGAGTGGAATTACTGGATCTTTACATAGACTGACTCCCATTTTCCTGAGGAACTGCCACACTGATTCCCAAAGTGGCTGTATGAGTTTGCACGCCCACCAGCAGTGGAGGACTGTTCCCCTTTCTCCACATCCTATCCAGCATAAACTGTCTTTGGTGTTTTTGATTTTAGACATTCTGATAGGAATAAGATGGTATCTCAGAGTTGTTTTAATTTACATTTCCCTGGTGGCTTAAGTTTCTTTCTTAAGTTTCTTTCAGCCATCTTAAGATTCCTTTATTGAGAATTCTCTATTTAGTTCTTCATCCCACTTTTTAATTGGATTTTGTTTAGGTAACTCACTTCTTGAGCTCTTTGTCAGATGTGGAGTTGGTGAGGATCTTTTCCCATTCTGTGGGCTGCCATTTTGTCTGGTTGATTGTGTGCTTTGCAGATACTTTCCAATTTCAGGAGGTCCCATTTATTAATTGTTGATCTCAGTGTCTATGCTACTGGTGTTTTGTTCAAGAATGTTCTCCTGTATGAATTCATTCAAGGGTACCTCCTAATTTCTCTTCTAAGAGGTTTAGTGTGGCTGGATTTATGTTGAGGTCTTTGGTTTATTTGGACTTAAATTTTGTTCATGGAGATAGATATGGATCTATCTGCAGTCTTCTACACACCAGCATCCAGTTATACCAGTACCATTTGTTGAAGATGTTTACATTTTTCCATTGTAAAATTTTAGCTTCTTTGTCAAAAATCAGGTATTTGTAGATCTGTGGGTTAATATCAGGGTTTTCAATTTGATTCCATTGTTCTACCTGTCTATTTTTGTGCCAACATCAGGATGTTTTCAGAACTATATCTCTATAATAGAGCTTGAAGTCAGGGAAGGTGATGCCTCTGAAAGTTCCTTTATTGTACAGGGAATAACACTGTACAATTGGCTATCCTGAGTCTTTTGCTTTTCCATATAAGTTGAGTATTATCCTTTCAAGGTCAGTGAAAAATTGTGCTGGGATATTGGTGGGGATCGCATTGAATCTGTAGATTGCTTTTGGCAAGATTGCCATTTATTTCTATGTTGATCCTACCTACCTAAGAGCATGGGAGATGTTTCCATTTTCTGGTATCTTCTTTAATTTCTTTCTTTAAAGACCCAAAGTTTTTATTATATAGGTCTTTCACTTGTTTTGTTACCATTAACCCGAGATATTTTCTGTTGTTTGTGGCTATTGTAAAGCTGTTAGTTTTTAGATAAATGTTCACACTGTGATGATTTAGGGTTCAGCCAATGATATCAAGAACTTCCTTTATTGCACACCTTTTTCAACAATTTTGTTGTTTTCAAACCATAGCCATTCTAACTCTAATGAGAGATAGCTTATTTTGTTTTGTTTATTTTGATCCATGTGTCTAATCATGCCAGGACCATGCTGCTTTTATTAATGCAAACTTGCAGTAGACTTGGGATTGTGTAACACATAATGCCTTCAGTGTGTTGCTATTTCTCTCTCTTTCCATCTTCTCTCTTTTTATTATTTTTTCTTATTTTATATATTGATCAAATTTCTCTCCCTCCCATCTTCCCAAACCCCCTGACCCTCTGCCCATCCCATTCCCCATCCATTCCATAGGGAGGGTGAGGCCTTTTAGGAGGGATCATCAAATTCTGTCAAGTCACTTGGGGGAATTCCTAGTCTAAGGGAATATCTTTCCTTGGGGGATGTACTCCTGAAATCCTTTCATGCACCAGGGAAACATCCTGGTTCCACTGTCAGAGGTCCCATAGACTTCCCGGGCCTTCTAACTGAGATCCATGTTCAGGGGGTCTGGGTCAGTCCAATGATAGTTCCCACCTATCAGTCTGTTGCTATTTCTTAATACTATATTTGTGTGTCTCTTTGGAGCCATATGAATTTTAGGATCCAGCTTTTATTTTTGGTGAAAGATAGCATTGCTGTTTTGATGGAGAGTGTATTGAATCTGTAGATTATTTTAGGAGTATGGGCATTTTACCAATGTTAATTTGTCTAATCTATGAGTAAAGGGTAGCTTTCTATTCATTTCTATCCTTTACTTTTAAATTCATCTTTTATAGTTTTGTTGTAGAGTTCTTCAATCTCAATATTAAATTATTTCTTTGGTTTGTTTGTTTTATGCATAATTTAATAAGGAAACCATCATCCTTGCATTTTCTTTGGTTAGAGACAGTTTATTACTGACAGTTCAATCTCCCTACCCATCATTGATAGGTTCAAAATTTCTGTTTCTTTTTAAGCTGTTCATTTCTTAAATTCATATTCATCTCAAAGGTAGGTAATTTTAACAAAATGGTAGTCATAATAAAGCTATGTACCAATTCTCAATTGTATAAAACAATTTTATTTACATGAATCTACTTTTATATAAACATTATAATAAAATTCACAGAAAATGTCTCAAAAACAGTTGTGTTTATAGTAGCCGCCTTTCCTTCTACAATTTAAATATTGTCAGACAACTTTGTCTAACATAAACTGGAACCTTGCTTGTAAAATTCTGCCTTTCAAGTTATAATTATTGCAGTGAGAGGTAGAGGTTGTTAGTAGAACATCTATCAATTTTTAACATATGACATCCTTTTAAAGAATGACAAGGTGTTTTGTGATTTAATTTACATTAAGATATTTAGAGCTGGCATGTTTCATATTTCAGATCATATTAGTGAAGACTAATAGGATTAGGATTTCAATGAGAGCCTGAGAAGGAGACCACACTAATTCAATAAAGTATTGTAATGCATTCCAGAGTACCACTACCTGCAACATTGGGCATTTCCCACCAGCTTATGTCCTAACTGTGAATGTTCTGGAATGAAATTTGGCAGGGATCTGCAGCTCTGTTTCCATTAAAGGGATTGTAAAGGAAGCTAATTGCCAATAGGATGTGTTGTCCTATAACTTGTTTTTTCTGTAGGGAAGATAAAGTCATTATGAGGAATGAGAACTGTAGATCAGGCACACATAACCCCAAAGTCTTTTTGCTTAGGATGGGGTTCAATGAAACACTCAGAATGTATCACAGATATAGATGGATGACAATATTTTAAATTGTGGGTAAATTTAATTTGTAATTTTTATTTGATAATTTAATGCATGCATATAATGTGCTTTAATCAAACCTTCCTCCTGTTCCTTCCCTTGCAAACCTCCCCCCCCCCAATATCTTCTTTCCCTGAAAACTTCATGTGCTCATTTTAAAAATGTTCACTGACTCTCACTAAGTGCTACCTGGATATAGAACAACCTAGTAGAATATTTTTAGACTCTCAGGAGCGATATCCCTAAAATCAAAACAAAACTACCTCTTCCTCCCCAGCTCCCATCAGTTCTCAATAGCCTTTCAGCTAGAGGTGGGGCCTCATGAGACCTCTTTCCCCACCAACGCTTGGATGCTTACTGACCCAATCTGCTGCAAGTCTTATGCATGCACTAACAATCTCTGTGCATTCATGTGTGAAGTGGCTGCCATCATACCTTACCTCCTTAGCATCTAAACAGACAAGAGAGCGAGTTCCTGTTTCTCCCTGCTCATATCCTGTTCCTGCCCAGCTATCTCATTTCCTGTCTGTCTGTACAGCCCTCCAGAACTCTATGATAAGCTAGTGGCATGTTCCATTCTCTGACCTTCAGACAGGCTCTATTTGTACAAGCAAGATATTACAATTGTCTTGCTCAGAATGTCTATTTCTAGCTCTATCCATTTACCTGTAAATTACTTCACTTTTTATAGCTGCACAATATTTCATTGAACTATATTTATTATCCAATTATTACTTGATAGGATAATTATCTGTGCTGTTTCCACTTCCTGGCTATTGTGAATGGAACAATAATGACCATGGATGGGAAAGTAAATGTTTAGTAGAATATAGAATCCATTGGAAATGTGCAAAAGAGTGGTACAGATAGAGTATACTGTGTTTTATCTATTTCTAGCTTTATGAGGCACTTCCACACTGATCTGCATAGAGGATGAGCCAGTTTGCACTAGCATCAACACTGAATAAGTCTTCTTTTCCCCACATTCATGCCAACAATTTTTTTGTCGTGTGTGTGTGTGTGTGTGTGTGTGTGTGTGTGTGTGTGTGTTTGCCATTCTGACTAGGGTAATATACCCAGCTTTTTCTTTTGGACCACCAACTAGCTCCAAAATCATCACATGGATGCTTATTAGTTATGAATGCTCAACCTCGTTTAGGTGCATATCTGGCTAGCTCTTTTAAATTAACTTGTTTCTATTTATCTACATTTTGCCTCAAGGCTTATTACCTTCTTATGTCTGTATATCTTACTTTCATTGCTTCTCTATGGCTAGCTGGATGGTGTCTGCTTGGCTTCTTGACCTGGGCATGTCCCTTGTTCTCTCTTCCTTCTCTTGTTCTTCCTTTGTTCCTAGATTTCTCCTCCTATACATTCTCTTGGCTAGAAAGCCTCACCTGTACCTACCCTGCTTATCGGTTGGCCATTCTGCTTTTTATTAGACTAATCATGTACCTTATTCAGACAAAGTGTAACAAATGCAACACATCTTTACATATTTAAACAAATACAGCATAAACAAAAGTCATACCTTTACACAGTAAAAGTAATATTCTGAAGCATAAACTAATGTAACACAACTTTGCTTACTTAAAATAATATTCTGTAACAGGGTAATATGAAATCTCAAACTATATTTTTCACTTCTCTGATGGCTATGGATATTGAGCATTTAAAAATAATCTGCATCAATTTTTTTTTTCTTTTGAAAACTGTTTAATTTTTTTTCCATTGGATTGTTGGCTTTTTGGTGATCATTTTTTTTTTTTTTTGTGGGAAGGATACTTTGCATATTCTTGTCACTAACTGCCTTACAGATGTACAGAAATCAAAGATTTTGCCTAATTTCCAGTCTGCCTCTTCACTGGAATTATGGTGCTATCCCTTGCTGTAAAGAAGTTTTTAGTCTCATGAAAGTTCTGTTTCTCAGTTGTTGATCCAAATTTTTGTGTGACTAGTGTCATGTTCAAAAGTTTCTTTGTTGTGTGTATAAGTTGAAAACTACTTTCTTCTCCTCTAACAGACTCAGGATATCATGCTTTATGTCAAGGTCCTTTATCCATTTGGAACTGAGTTTTGAACAGGGTGAGAGACACATATCTAATTTCATTCTTCTACATGTAGCTATCCAGTTTCACCGGCAACATTTGTTAGAATGTTGGCTTTTCTCCAACATGTAATTTTTTTCTTTGTCAAAATCATCGGGCAATAAGGCCCTGGGATTTGATCTGGGTTGACAGTTCTATTCAGTTGATTGATGTGTTTGTTTTTATGTCAGTAACAGTCTGGGAATTTTTTATAACTCATCTGTAATATAATTTTAAACATCATATTGATAACCCCTAAGGTAATATTATCATTTAAGATTGTTTTGGTTATTCTGGGTCTTTAGTGGTTCCATATGAACTTTGAATTTTTTTTTTCCAGTTTTGGTGAAGAATTGTCTTAGAATGTTAATGGAGACACTATTGAACCTGTAGGTTACTTTTGGTAAGATAAATGTTTTCATGGTATTAATACTATCAACCCATGAGTGATAGTGGTCTTCCCATCTTCCGATATTTTCATTATCTTTCTATATTATTTTTATTGAAAATGGATTTCTATATACAATATATTCTCATTGTGGTTCACCTCCCTCAAATTGTCCAGTTCCTCCTTGACTCCCCATTCACCCAAATCCACATCTTTTCTTGCTTTCTCTCATTACAAAACAATCAGGCATTGAAAATAAAAGAATAGAATGAAAAACATAAATAAGACAAAACAAAAATAGAAAAACAAAGAGCAAAAAAAAAAAAAAAAAAAAAAAAAAGCTCAAGAAAATCTATATGTGTATAGACTCAAAGACAGGCACAAAATCCCATAAAAACACAAAACTGGAAACCATATTATATAAACAAAAGGCCTATAGAGTTAAATTTTAAAAAAGGAAAAAGAAAGAAAAGGTGTGTGGGGGAGGGGGAGGGGACTGAAAAATCATTATGAAGCAAGAAAACCTCCAAATATACCATTGAATTCATTTTGTTTTGGCCACCTGCTGCTGTGCAGGGGGCCTCGCCTTACAAGTGCTTTGTATCCCTTAGAAGATTCTGTTGGAAAAAAAGTATTTCTTTTCTTTACAAGTGTTATCAGTTGAAGATAGCTTCTGGGTTAAGGATATGGGCTTATGTCTACTGCTCCTGTCAGCACTGGGACCTTTTCTGGCCCATCCTGTGCAGCTGCCTTAGACTCCATGACTTTGTATTTGCCTTGTCTCCATTGTGTCCTCCATCCACTCTGGCTCTTTCAGTGTTTTTGCCTACTCTTCCACAGGGTTCTCAGAGCTGTGAGAGGATTGACAGACACCCAATTTAGGTCTCCTACTTCCATATTTCTCACTCCCTGCACATTGTCCAACTATGTGTCTTTATATTTGTTTCCATCTACTACAGGGGACAGATATTTTGATGACTAGTGAGCAAGATGCTCATCTATCATTATAGCAGAATGTCCTCAAAAGTCATTTTGTTTCCATGTTCTCTAGCATAACAATAGTTCCATAGGTCCCTGGCCTATGTAGTCTCAGGTTACTGTATAGGAAAGATAATGATTTTTATATGTTAATTTTATATCTTACTACTTTGCTGAATGCATTTGCCAGTTGTAAGAGTTTTGGGGTTATTTTATGTATAGAGATATACCATCTGCAAAGAAGTATACTTTCACTTCTTCCCTTTCTATTTGTATTCCTTTATCTACTTCTCTTGTCTTACTGCTGTAGTCAAGATTTCAGGTGATTATATTGAACATTCATGGAGAAGGTGAACACCCTTGTATTCTTCCTGATTTTAGTGAATTTTTCCCTATTTATTATAATGTTAGCAATGGACTTTTCATGTATTATCTTTATTATTAAGGATGTTGGATTTTATCAAAGACATTTCCTGTATTTAATGAGATCATATTCTCTGCCCTTGAATCTTATATGTTGGATTACATTTATTAATTTATGATGTATGTTGATTCATCCATAGCTCTCTGGGATGATCGTAGTAGGTAGGTATATAGCTTATAAGAATTGATTTATAAAGAAGACCTTTCATACAACAAATTAACAGATTCAGACTAGATGATGATTGGCCTCTCTTTTCAATTATACAATGTAAGACAATATCTAACATTAGTGAACTTTTAAAACATGGTCATTTGACAGGACTAAATTTCAGATTTCCATGAGAATATGGGTATTTAAAAATCAATTATACATGTATTTGTGATCAAATTATAGTAATATACATGTTTCATTTATTTATGTAGAGTCTCTCAAGGATGCAATCCGAGATTTGAAATTATATCTGTATTTTCATATGCACTTGAACCTCCCTGTTACCAAGTGCATATTCATACTCATTGTAAGAGTTCTTGGTATAACCAGCTAATAAATTCATTGCCCTCTGGTTCCCAAACAACAATGTAACGTATTATAGACTCAAATGACTGCAAACATCAAACAGCCTGCATCTTTGAGATGCCACTATTAAAAACATGGTGGGAAATCTTTGATGTTATCAGATGTGATGGAAACTACTCATTTGTATTTGTGTAAATCCTGTAGCACTCCCCTAACCTCTAAATAACCTGAACCAATTTCAAGTTCCCAAGGCTCTTCAAAACAGTCTTCTTGGAAGTAATGCTGATGGTATTCCAGATTTCAAGAAGGCTTGCTTTTGGCATTTCGAGACTACAAGAAGATCTGAAATTCTTCTTTCAAAGAGAAAAGATATTACTTACTTTTTACTGAAATAACTAGGCTCTTGTTTAATGAGCAAAATGTCACAGGTAATGAAATTACCTAAAGCAATGAAAAAAAAAACTGTACATAACTGTGTGGATGAGAGCCTTAATAATGCAGGGGATTCCAGGGAATCCTGGGGTCTAAATATTTAGATACTTCATGCTGCAGTTCTTTCCTATTCTGCTGTTGGAATGTAAACAGTGTGGGCCATGTGGCCAAGCAACTGTACACAACTGTAATTAGTTCATATGCTCCTGAATGGGGTGTCTGTAAAGCTGAAGACAGCCCTCTGTGTGTGCTGGACTCCAGTGCCCACAGGGAGCCTAGGCCACATAATTCAGAACATTCAGAGCATGAATAGCTCCAATAGCAGGAGAGTTGGTCTGTGGCTTCTTAAAAGGCTTCGGATTTGTGGTTAGTAGGAACATTCATTCACAAACCTATTCAGTCTGAAGGCTACAGTGGACCCAGTAAAGTTCCACCATCGTTTAATTAGGTTGCCAGTAATTGCTTTAAGTAAATGGGGAATATGGGGGGGGGGAGTCAAACCTGAGGTTATCATCTCAGAATAAGAAAATATTTGTATGTGGTTTTTATATCCGTAGCCATTTGTTGCTGTTCTGCATTTTAGAAAGAGCCATTATAGTTAGAGGTAAACACATACTGCAGGTTTATCAGGCCTTTGGTGAGTGTAAATTTCCTGCAATAACTTTAAAGGAAGAGTTTTGTTTCCAGTAACTGGACTTCCACATAAAGAGGGCACATTTCAGCAGGAAAGGCAGGCCAAAGCACTAAGCATTAGAGGGTAAGGAGTAAAAGGAGGTGGGGGTTGAGAACGGAGGCTGTCTTTCTTTATTTGACAGCAAAGATTTCTAGTTTTAATGAGAAAAACTGTAACAAAATTGGAAAACTGGGACCTGAGAAACACCCAGGGAATAGAAGGAAAGTTTTTGCTTAGGATTCTTGCTGGAAAGATTGTTCTGTGAGTTAGACATTGATGAGCATAATTCTTTCTGTCCTTCTCACTGTTGGACAATGGATTAGACTACACCATTTACTGGAAAGTAACTTTAAAATGATATTAAATTATGAATGTTTGACAATAGACTTGGCCCTTCGGGATCTGGTCCTACCCTGGATATGTAATACATGCCTTCCTAGGCTTCAGTATATTTCTTTTTTCAAGAGATTAAGGGCCTATAAGTCAAAGCCCATTAGTTCTTGATAGAAAATACTGTTCATCCCTCCATAGGATGAATTAGTCCTTCTCTGAAATGATTTGAATACTTCTTAGATATTATTTGGATTCCCATTTCAAGATTTCTAGAAGCCCTATGCTTTCATGTCACCCATGATAAAAAATATTTTAAGCATCATAAATATCTCATAGCTTATGAAACTCTGAACACACACACACACACACACACACATATGTACAGATATTGTCTGTCTCACATATTTATTTAATAGTTCTCTGCCCTGGTCTTTGAAACACCTAAATAATATAACATGGCTTTCAGAAAAAAATACAAGAATTCTCCAACTTAGCATATACCTTGCTAAAAGCCTAGATGCCTGGCCCCTTCTCCAGTGATTCCTAATCAATGAATCTTGAATTAGGCCTGAGCATCTGCATTTCCTGCAGGTCCTCAAGTGATGTTGAGAATGCCATTCTGGGAGTCCCACTTTGAGAAACATTCTAATACCAATGTCCAAACAGTACCCTTATTGTTTCTACTTCCATTTCATACCTCTGCTCTCTGACAAGTGTTTGGTAGCCTTTTTGATCCCCAATCTCATTATTCTCTCTTGCTTCAACCTATATGTTGAACACCTCTTAGAACATGATGTAAATAAAGTAACTCCTATGTCATCAATCTTAGTAGACTGAGTTCTTTTTTCATTTACTTTTTTCACTACATAACTTCTTTGCAGAATTCAACATCACTAACATATTATTAAATAAGTAAATTCATTAATAATGATATCCCATTGTTAATATGAGCCTGCTTCACTATATATATCTTATTAAGATTGGTAAATATCTTATTCATTAAAATTCCACAAGTGCCTGATACAGTATTTGCAATATAATTGATACTTGATCAAGTACCAATGGTCAATGAATAGACTGATGAATATAAAGTTAATAGAAGTACACTTTTTCAGCCTAGATATATGGGGAAGGACCTAGGCCCTTCCCCAAATGATATGACAGACATTGAATACTCTCCTTGTAAGGCCTCACTCTCCCTGGGGAGCACAAAGGGGATGGGCTGGGGTAATAGGGGAGGATAGTAGGGTGAAGGAATTGGGATTGACATGTTAAACAACCTTGTTTCAAATTTCCAAAAAATAAAAGGGGGGGGGTAAAGTTAATAGACAAACGCAAATTCATTCTATTATTCTTACTGAGCCATACTTGGCTCAGAGCAAATTCCCTTGCTCCTTTTGGTGTTTAGCTGGTGTTCTCAACGAACACTTCATTATGAATATGTGTACATTCACACTCCACATGAACTGTAAGTTGCTCACATATATGACCCAATTAATCCTTCCTGGTCAGTACAAAGAAACACACTGCAGCATGAATCTCAGCAACCACCATAATACCTCAAATAAATACCAATGAAATGGGAATCCCTGGCTAAACCTTTGTTACTCGAAATACCAAAATTGAGATTATTTCAACACTGTGGCTAAGGACACTTCTTTGGGGTTCAATAATAATACAATTACAGATAAACACGTGAATTTCCACACAATCATACAGGAAAACCGTTTAAAAGTCATATATAGTTTAATTAACTGAAAGTGTAATGTATTTCAATTAAAAATGATATACTATTTTATTTTAAGCAGATATGTTAAAGAGGCCTATAATGATCACCACTGATGTTATAGATTTAGATTATTGTCTTTCTTTTCTTGAAGTACTAAAAAAGACTCCATTGTGAAAAGCTTGGCAATACATGGGCATCCTAGCCACAACCTATATAAATAAAATAGAATCTTGAGGAAACATGAAAGCCAAGATGATACAATTTTAATAACTGAGAGATATAGCCTGGTAGGTGAATGTTATCGTATTAGATAGGAAGAAATGCCATTATGTGAAGCTATAGATTGACTCCACTTTCATCTCCAGACGAATAATGAAGACTTGAAATAGCAATCAAAAAGAATAAATACACGGAGTACACTAATTGGAGTCTTCATAAAGTGGCAGGCAGGGAGAAATATCTGGATGGTGATCGATGGCTTCATGTGGGATCCCTGGCAAGGAGGGAGGGGGACAGAAGTATGCTTGCTTCATGGTTCATGTGCATATCTTCTTTGACTTGAACCTTTGTTTCTCTTGTCAGGTCTCATTGTGAGGGAAGTGAGCATTGAGATTTCACGCCAGCAAGTGGAGGAACTGTTTGGGCCTGAAGATTACTGGTGCCAGTGTGTGGCCTGGAGTTCAGCAGGCACTACAAAGAGTCGGAAGGCATATGTGCGCATTGCCTGTGAGTAATTGCCTGTGTACATTCATGGGTCCAAACTATGGGAATGCTTAAAAGCTTTGACAGTGGTTGATCTGACTGACATCAAAGAACTCTAGTCAGAGTTTCCATTCAAAAACTGCCCCCATGGGCCGTGGTGGCACATGCCTTTAATCCCAGCACTTGGGAGGCAGAGGCAGGCAGATCTCTGTGCTTTGGAAGCCATCCTGGTACACACAATAGTTCCAGGACAGGCTCCAAAGCTATTCAAAATAAACAAAAAATTGCCCCCAGAGTTCTGCATTTGAACCATACATAGCTCCTCTGAACTCACCTTATTTTTGTTTTTTGTTTTTTTGTTTGTTTGTTTGTTTGTTTTTTTCTTTGAAAGTACTGAGGAACTCCCATTAGCTTTTGACTTGATTTTAGTGCTAGTGGCAATCAGACTACAGTAGAATCAAATGTCATTCATTCTGGTTTTTTGTTTTGTTGTTTTTAATTGTTGATCAGTGTTTCTATGGGAACTAGATGGTCCCAGGCCAAGGTTCCCTGGTTCTGCTGAAGCTATGCTAGTGTATTGGAACACACCTCCAAAATGTTAATTTCTAAAACATCATACTGCAGAATTGGGTAAAGGTACCTCTCAAAAAGGGACATCATGGGAATGTAAGGACCATTTTTTGTTTTAAGTAGTTACAGAGATTTCTTTGTAAAGCTTCTTTGCTTCATTGATATGCTAATCTGAAGGGATTAGGTCTTATCTCCACAGAGCCTCTTCTCAACCTGTAGCCTTCCCTCTGGAACAGTGTGAAGGCTCACAGAGCCTATATTCATGCCCTGCTGTCAGTCTTTCTAATGCATGATGTGACCACTGAAAGCCATGTTTTATTTGAGGAACTTGTACCACTGCACTTCACTAAATCATGTTTTGTGGTAGCTGTTACTATCACATTACTGACTGATGTCAATATGATCATCTCTAGCTTTCCTTCCTCTTAATGTAGATCTGTGATGCTTCCCCAAGAGCTAGTGTCCCTGGTCACCCCTGTAGCCCTCTGTACAATCAGCATAGCCTTCCTAAAACACAGGCCTCATCTCACTTCCACCCCACTTCACAACAGTAGAGAATTGTCAGAGAAATGCAAAATGCCATACCAAAACTACAAAGACTATTGTAGAAATTCTCTTTGATGTAGTTTTGAAGACTAGAGGTTCAAGATCTGGGTACCAACAGGCTTGGTTTCTCCTGAGGCCTCTCTGTACTTAGCAGACAGCTGCCAGCTCAGAGTCCTCAAAGGACTTGTGAAATCCCTCCCTGGTTGTCTCTTCATGTGTCTCCATTCTCTTTCTAATAAGACATAGTTGGGTTGAATTATGATCCATCTAGACAAACTTAGTTGAAATTAATCACTTCTTAAACGACCTCATTTTCCAAATGCCATCATATTCTAAGCTATTGAAAGTTGTGGATAAGCATATGAATTGGGGAGGGAGACACAGCTTAGTGTATAATAACTACATGCCATGATCTATCTCCATTACCAGCACCTCTATCCCTGATCACTAAGCATCTCTAAATGCTATTTGGACTTGAACTATTCCAGTTTCTTTGTCCTTCAACTGTAATTCATGCCTACTTGTTTCAGCCTGTATTTACCTTCATGATTTTTAAAGGCCAATTTCTTCAGCAAACATCTAATCAAGATTTTTTTTTCTGTCCTTGGATAGTTTTATACTTTGAGAGTGACCTGGCGAGACAAGGTAAACTCTAGATAAAATACATAATAAGCAGGTAGGACCAGATGATGTGTGCTGAGAAATAAACCAAGCAGGGCCAGGGAGAAAGGCTTAGGAGAAAGGGGTCATGTCTGCTGTGAAGCCAAGCTCTGACTCCCTGGTCCAACACTAGAAGCAGGAGTGAAGGAGTTATAGAGAGAGACTTGCAGCAGACAAGTACATTGGAGATTGCTAGATGACAAGAGCAATGTAAGACCTGCGAGTCGGGAGAAAATGGGAGAGTGAAGAGTTAGGGCTAGGCAGGTGTTGGACATTGGTGGTTTAGTATGATTTGGAATTTCGCACTAGTGAGAAGCCCATCTCACCTCTGTTCAAAGAATCTCTGACTGCATAGCAATGAGAAGTAATGCCAAATGACAAGGATATATTTAGGAGGCTTCTACTTAGGGCCTGTGTGGGATTGACACAGAAGGGAGCAGTGTAAAGGTGTGGAGACCAGGATTCTACACAAATTAAAACAGAAATGAAGGCTTCTATTGAGTGTTGGGATGTGGGTGTGAAAAGATGGGTGAAAAATTTTATTCACGAACATAAACTTTTGACTGATTTTTATTCCTTCCCTCTCCCCTTTTCAAGCTCAATTGTCTGATTTTGCTTGCTTGTTTTCACTTGCTGTAGTGTTATGTTTCTTAACAGTGTGATCCTTGCAGTGAAGAATTCTATTTTACATATCCTTGTACCTTCAGGGTTTAGAACAATGGCTGTGATATACTATATGTTTAATAGATGTGTCTGAATGAAACCCCTGATGAAGAATTCCTTATGAAAACACTGAAAATGAATGTTCCTCTCTAAATCTATATTTGTTTCATGTCCTAAGTGGATTTTCCATTAAGTGGCTATGATATCAGATACCCTGAAAGGATAACTATTAACAATTGCTTTTACGAACAACACACAAAGTTTATTACAGATGTTACATGGAGTATTGAATCAATTGTTTTGGGCACAGGGAGAAATTGTACTGTTGTTAATACCACAAGAAGACCTGGAACTGTGATGACCTTTGAGGCAAAGGAAACTAGGCTCTTCTTTTCATCCACATTGACAAGTCAAAGGGTGTGGATTCCCTACTCACTTCCTACTCCCATCAGATTATGACCCAGGATGAAACAGCTTCTCTCAAAAGGGAGGAAGGGTTTCACCCAGTACTGCATACAGGTGGGATCAGACTTGAAAGAAACCAAACTCTCCCCTGGTACCTTCTCACTCTGGTGATAATTTTCGAGTGATTTGCCTATAATTTCATAATTAATTGAAATCACATGTGACCAAGCCATGCCATTTCATTCATGACTATTTAGTCACACAGATATAGATCATGATGAAACTCAACAAAATGGTGTAACTTTCCCTCTTTCAAGGATGCTCCCTGCCATGTTGACCTTCCTCATGCAACACACGTTTTGTAGATTTTTGAGTCTTGTCCATATCAAATGATATGAATACAAATGAGCTTTGGATTCAAATGTGCTTTGAATAGTGATGTTGGATGGATGTTCATCCCATAAACAGCAATTCCAGTTTATATTTGTCACAGTTGAACATATTCATAAAGCAAAGGTTAAATCCGTGTGATTAGTAAACTCTACCCTGATTGTTATTCTACTTCATTAAAAAGCTCTGTTTTCAGAAATGTATGAACGGAATGAATGAACAATGATTAATATTTACAACCAATAGTTCACATATCTAAACTCTATCAAATGAAAAATTATGTAGTGACACAATCTGAAGAAAGGGAAAGTTAGAAATTTAAAAGTAAATTATTTAGCAAGAAATTAGCTGCAAACATACCTTCCCTAATCAAAATCCTTCACTTACACTAGAGGTGTCAGTTTTCTGGGGTTGGGGGGTGACTTCCTGTGCAGAGGGAAATGTCCTCAGAGAGCACCCAAGGGCATATGCCCCAATGACTATACTGTGGAGAGGGTGGGTGCTTCCCAGGGGTTTCTTGTTCAAAGCCAATTAGAGGAAACCCAAGGTGTAAGGGAGGAAAGGACAATCCAAGTACACTCTTGAGCAAGGCTGTCAAGGGAAGGTTTGGGATCAATTTTCTTGCTACAATAATGGCACTGATAGTGGCTGTTCTTTGATTGTTGTCTTTTGGGAAGAAGGGGATGATGGGAAAAGAGCAACTATAAATGAAACAGTTAAGCACATTTGACTCCAGCTCCAGACCAGGCTGTATTATGTTCAAATCCTCCTTCCATCACCGACAAGTGAGACATTGTTCAGATTACTTAACCTCTCTGAGCCTTAATTTCATGAACCATGACATTAAAATGATAGGATTGCTTTGAGATTAAAGGAAGTAAATTTTCTAAGCATGTGGCAGAGTGCCAGGACATAAATCAAGTGCTCAAGGAATAAAAGCAGGTGCTCATGCTACCAGCTACCCCAGTTCCAATGGCTCTATACACTTGTTTTAAAACTTACACATATTAAACATTGGGAGTAAAAATCTCTCCTTCTTTCATGCTTTGATGTCCAGCTCAGCTGTCAATCCAGAAGGCTGAAATGGTCTTCCAATTCACACAACATGGGACCATAATTTCTCCTCATGCCTAAGGATAGAAGAGTGAGCCACATGGTAACTGCTCTCCTACAAATCTTGTGACAGTGGGATGTGTATGCACAAAGAATCCATCTTCCTAGAAATGTCAGGACACTTCATTGGAATTCCTCTTGAGGCACACGTACTAACCTGTAAGTCAGGGTCGTCTCATAGAGGCTACTGACAATAGGCAGGTGTCAGACAGTTCTCAGAATGGGAGCCAAGGTGACCTTTTTGCTTTCTTCCCACATCTCACTGGACCTTTCCATATGATCGAACTGTCTCTAATAGAAATGTGATGCCGGCTACATCTGTCACCTACACTCTACTAGCGTCTGTTTCCAAAAGTAAACCTATAAGCAAATGAAATTAACTGTAATAATGTATTTCATTTAGTTTCATATGTACAAGAGCAATTGCTGATCCCCCAGTGTTGTGTTATAAGTGACAGAGTCCACATTTTTATTTCAAAGAGATTGACTACATAGTTTAGACATTGTTATACAAGGGAGAGATGTTTTAACAACTTTGCTCTTGTTTTATGTAGCACTAAACAGTTTATTGTGGATTATATGATAAGATTAAAACCTAGAACCCATGGCTGAATGTATTTTTCCAAATATGTGTGCTTTTGTCTATGGACAAAAAGCTCTCAAGTTTCATGAGACCTCACAAATTCATGGACATTTATAACCCACATTTTTTATGGGAAATAGACAAGTAACTGGTAGAAAGATATCTCATACAGTTACACTCTGGGGAAAAGTCATCCATCCCTGTGTTATAGGTAGGGTGTATAAGCCACAAGACTGAAATTTGGCATTGGAGTGTATATGTTGCATGAAAGGAGAGGTTTATAGCTTAAATGTTTAATTGCCATAGTATCATCTGCAAGCATTGCATTCTTTTTGCACTCATGTAAAGGAAGCCTTAAAGTTTGGAATGTCATCTTTCCCATCCATAAAGGTGGCATGTTTCTTATTATTCATCCCTGAGACTTACCTTAAAAATATTGAGATGGCATCTAATCATTTTTTTACTGAAACTAAAGATGCAGTATGAATATAAAAGTGTGGCTTGCATAGCTGCTACTCTCTTCCTCTTCTTTGTAATAGATGTCATTTGGACTTCTAACTCTAAAATATTTTTTTCTAAGAAACCCTTTGGCAAGACTATCTGAATACAAATGTATTTGTCCTATAAATGCCCTAAAGTCAGGAAATAAGAAAGAATGGCTGGGATGGCACAGCTTTACTTCAGGGACTGTTTTCACTTGAGATTCATCAGTTTAAATGATCTCGGTGCAATGAGGGGGAGCATGCCTTGGTACATTAAAGACATTGCCAGCAAGCCCTCCTGCTGCTATGCTTAAAGATGCTGTCCTGACCTCTATCCTCAGGTATGAATAGTGATGTTGTGGAAGTTTCCATGGTCAAGTCTTAAGAATGCCAAAAACTTTAGTTCTTAAATAGCAAAATGAGGTTATAAAAAGTGTCAAAATCTATTACCCTCCCTTGTAATTCTTCAAACACTGTTGTTAACCGACATCACTGCATTCTTTCACTGTTCCTATCTATGTTCTAGCCACTGCCATTGCATAGTGATCCCATTACACAAGTCTGTTGTCACTCAGTTTTGTCAATAACACACTGGAGGTGGGAAACATTAGGAAAGTTGGGTGAGTGTCCCCTTTACTGCTGAAGGATCTGAAAGTTAAGCAAAGTCTTTTTTTTGTTTCTCACTGCAATCTGCCTGAGTGCATACAGCTATAGTCACATTAGCAGTACTTGCCTTTACTGTCCATGATAGCCAATGTGAGCAGTTGATTTGGTGGTGGGTGGCTCTGTGCTTATCATTTGCAATATTTAGGAAGGAAAGGCAAGGGGAAATATTCCTACATTTTAAATTATAAGCAAAAAGAGCTGTTTAATATAGTATTCTTTTGATTTTTTTTAACAGCCCAGATCTGATCATCTGTTTCTGTGAAAGAATGCCATGGTGAACTTTTTAGGCCCTAAGGTATTAAGCCAGGCATTTTTCACTTTTAGTAAGTGCACGTTCTGAAGAAAATTCTAACTCTTCCCAAATATGCTCCATTGCTTGATTTTGTGCAGTTATTTCCTGATAACAACCAACTTTTCTGATTTATGCATAAATTCTACTCTACTGTGACAACATAATTAGCCCCTTCCATCACCATTTGAAGACAGACACATTTTTCCTTTTGAGAATACAAGTATTAATGTCTTTTGTGACTATGGAATTATTTTAATTGATAAAGGAGCAATTTGAAAATACAGTAAAATATTAAAAAATCAAAATAGTATTCAGTGCCTCTGTCCATTGCACTGTAAAAGGAATTAGTTCAGAAGTATTTTAAAAGTAAAATACTGAGAAGTACACTACAGCTATTATATTTTCATAATGGGGGGTCAGACTCCTGTCAAAAGTTTTGAAGATGACAAGGAGACCATTCCTGAAGCATGATATTTTCAAAGTGGGTTTACATAAACCTAGAGTCATTTTGTTGAAACAAGCTTAGCTTGAAAGGCAAGCAAATGTTTCAAGTTCAACTTCTTGGTGAAAGTTAAATGAGTTAATGGTATGGCCATCCCATCATTCTGAACACTCCACATTTATGCTGACTTAAGGGGGCAAGAGACAAGGGTATCTAAAAGATGGCATCCAAGAAGGAATTTTTAATTAAGCTGAACTGTCCTAATAGCATTATTATTATTATTGCCTTGGTTAATCTTTATAACAACTATGCAATAATATAGTTATCATCATTTTGTGAATGAAGATGAAAAGCATTGAAACCTAACCCAGTGCTGACTACAATAAAACCCAGGTTATGTGAACCCATGATAATAACCACTGTAATAACCTTTAATGTGGCCCTCCATGTAACATGAATAATAAAAATCCTGAGACAGATATTGGGACTCAAGCTGAAGATCAGAAAAGCAAAGCAGCCAGCCACTAGCTCTTACCTCTACATCAGGCTGAAAGAGCTGCCCTGTCCTCAGAGTGGCTGGAGAATGAATACCTGAGACTAAATATTGAATGCTAAGCTCCTATCTTATATACCTCTCTAGAGCTAGTATCAAAGGTGTGTCATCCCATGTCCTGAAATCTCCTTTGTGTGAGCTGTTTCTCTTTTTGACTGGATCAATTTTATGTAGCTCATTGTGACCTTGAACTAAAAGAGATCTGTCTGCCTCTGTCTCCAAAGTCCTGGTGTACCTGCGGAGCTTCTGTAGCTAACTAGTTCAGCTGGTGGGATTAAAGGCATGCATCACCATTGCCATCAGAACAATGAGTGACTTTCAGTTGGCAAATATATATTGTAGGTTATGTGGTCCTTAAGAGTTATAGGAATGGCAAACTGTCTTCTCAGCCATCTAAAACTCATTTTCCTATTTCCAGTGTTAATAGTCTGTATCTATTTAAAATGTCACCAGTCTCTGAAGTTCACACATTTATTGCCTAACTATTGCCTTCTGAAAGTAGGTAAGAGAGCATAAATTAAAAATTATTAAATTCTAATTAAAATATTAGGCATTGAGTCTTTACAGTATAAGCTTACCTCCCAAAATATCTTGCCCAGGTTTTGTTTCTGCATCTAAAACTCATAAACAGGATAGCTAAGGGGGAAAGTCTGAGGGGGGGGGTGTATTCTCCTGCAAGAAGGGAACATAAAAAACATGAATTTTCAGCATTGTCAACATTGAATTTGTTACAGCAGTGATCTCAAAATAACATTACAGGCCTGTGGAGGCAATATAGGGTTTATCGTCTATTGTCTTTAACCCTTAGAATAGCGTCCCACTAATATATTTTGATAAAACTTTAGGTATTTAACCACATAGTTAGTAAACAGAAACCTGCACAAAAATCCACATTTCTGACTTGAATTTGCAATTAAATTTAGGATTGTGGTCCTCAGAGCTTGCATTTCTTTGGGTTGCAAGTAGCAAAGCTGAGCAACAAGAGAAAAAGAAGTGTTTTTTTCTTACTCAACCTTTTAAAATTTAGAAAAAGAAAACAGTGGCCCATGTGAGTGACAAGTTTTTTAAAAAAAAGTACTGATGCTTAGTTTTCTACTGTTTATGTTCCATGCATGTTCCTTATAGACATAGAAGATTCAACCCCTGTGTGAAACAGTGTCAGTCACCAGTCAATAGAGAATTGCCAGCAAGGATTCACTTGTAACCAACTAGCTAGAGCCGCTATCCAAGACCATTTCTCCCTCATTACCCAAGGCTTCCCGAGATGCCTGTGGTATTTGGCAGTGGGATATATATATCATGGTAAACAAACCAACTAATCATCAAGCCATGGTTCTCAGATTTTGCCTGTTGGCCTATAACCTGTGGGGCTTTTAAGAGCCAGATCTACAGGGGCTGACTTAAATAGAAGAGGTCTGTTTTTATCAGGCATAGATGGAAATCCTTAGATGGAAATCCATAGATGGATTTCACCTTGTGAAGTTCCCATCAGTCATTAGTAAGTCCATACTTGTAACAGACCTGTCCTGAATCAATTACCTTTGAGTAGTAGTAACAGTGCCAAATGTTGACATGCCATGATAAAATTTTCTAATACCATGTTAAAAGATGAGGTACAGGGTTAATGTTTACACGGGCACTTGCTATATGACAATGTGACACTGAGAATTTTATAGGTTTCCCTGATGCTTTTGTAGATCTGAAATAGCTCCTTCTTAAAATATTCACTTTTGTCCCAGCTGAAGAATCTTATGTAGTCAAGTGGTGGATTCAAGACCTGAAACCACATTTGTCTACATCAAACTTACTCTTAGCCATTATGTTATTATTCCTCCCAATTGCTTCCAGACCCATTCTACAATGACCTACAAAAATCCCAACCTCTCTATGTCATGAGATCCACTGATCATATACTCACATGCAAATACATGTATATATAAATGTATAACACATAACATGATTCATGATGCATTTCAATATTTTCTTTTTATTCTATTTTACTTCTTTGGTGCTGACTCTTAATCTTCTGACAAAAATTTATCACCATCCAAAGAGCTGTGACAGGGTTTTAGTGTCATTCAAAGTGTAAATTTCTATGTAACAGGACACACTCAAGTGAATATTAGCCTTAAGTGGAACATCTTCAGGTATCACTCAAAAAGTCTACATTTTTACTTGTGTATTATGAATATTTATTAACAATAGCCCAAGTCCATGGAACTCTGGTTTTAGCTGTTGATGATATCCCTCTTTTTGCTATAATAGATAAATAAGACATTTATCATATTATCTGAAGTAAGCATATTAGGGACTCGTAAATGAAGAAGTTGTTAACAAACTGGATTCCCAGCTAAGGTTTCATGCAAAAACTAATCAAAAGTATATAAAGTGCATGAGAAAGTTTATCATGATTAAAGACTGTAATACAATTTAAAAAACAGCAATAAACATGAAATTACACAAGAAAAATACAAAATATTACATACTAGAGTTTATAGATAATTAACATTTGGTAAAACTCTATAAGAAATGACATTTTAAAAATGCATATGTGCCATTATAGTCTAGAATTTTCTGTATGTAATATTTATAATTACATATTATTCATATTTTATGTTTTAAAATGTTCCACACTCTGTTATCATTCAATATATATATATATTAATATTCACAGAGCCCTATGGGGGTATAAATGAAAACAAAATCCCAAACAATATCAATAATGTAACATTTTCTTTATGTCTTATTCTATGTAAATTAGAAATCTAAATTTCAGCTAGAACAGACTGCTAAGGAATAAATAATTAGCAAATTTGTCAGTTTACAGAACCAACCTATCATAAAACCTACATTTCATTTTCTAAAATTACTTTTCTCAAGTAAATCCTGAAAGACTGGACATTTTTAACAAATGCAAACTGCTATTTGGAATTAGAAGTCATTCTTTGCAAAGGTAACAGTATTAGTCATCTGCTTAAATATGATTGGGAGGTCTTTTTTGCTGACAACCCCTCACCTCCATCCCATGTTAGCTGGGCTCTCCAGTACATGGATGCTAGTTCAACCCATTGTATTCAAAGCTAAGACCTGTCCATCCTCAACTTTCACATGACTCTACATTAACCCATGCCAGACTGTCAGGCAACAGTGCCCAGGGGGCCACCCTTTGGGAGGAAACATGTTGTTCTCTCTCTTATTGATTAAGTACATTGACATGATGAACTTTCTTGTATGATATTTTGAGTATGAATTTCTAATCTATTATTCTCTAGTTTTGTCAAAGTATTTCAGGGTATACTTATAATAACCAGAAATTCAATTTTCATTTTCTTTTATGTTGCACATTACTCTTAAATTTTTATATAAGAATAATAACTTTTTTATGATTATAATGTAATTACATCATTTTCCCTTCCCTTTTCTCCCTCCATACACTCCCATCCATATGCTTTTCTTTCTTTTTTCTTTCTTTCTTTCTTTCTTTCTTTCATTATTTCTCTTCCTCTCTCTCTCTCTCTCTCTCTTTGTGTGTGTCTTTCTGTCTCTCTCTCTCCTGTGTGTGTGTACATATACATTTCTAAATATAACATGCTCAGTATAATGTAACTTGTATGTTTTCAGGCTGACCATTTGGTATTGAACAACCAATTTATGTGATCTTCCCCAAGGAAGAGACTATTTCTCCTATTCTCTTTAATGGCATGTAGTTTTCTTTGTACGTTATTGAAGTCTTCTGGTCTTCCCCTTATTCATTTTAGCATGCCGGACTATTTTTGTTTTTTGTTTTCCTTGTTTTTTTCACTTTTAGCCAGTCATGTTGGTGAGACTTTCTCAGTGTAGTGTCTGATATTTTAACACTGAACATTCTGGAAGCCACCCCTCACATCGGTTTCTATATATATATTTTTTTAATCTGTATAAACCCAAGTATCAAAACACATTCAATAAAAGAACAGTAGATTTTTTCTTTTTTAATTTTATTATATTCAAATGACATTTTGTTTTCATTTATTTTACATACTGACCACAGTTTCCCCTCCCTTCTCTCCTCCCAATCCCCTCTTCCACTCCTCCTTTGTTCCCGTTCAGAAAGAGACAATCCTCCCATGGGTTTGAATATAGCATTATACATCAAGTTGAGGTAGAACTAAAATCCTACCCTTGTGTCAAGGCTGGACAAGATAATCCAGCATGAGCAACAGGTTCCCAAAAGCACCAGGGACAGGTCCTGATCTCACTACTAGGAGCCTTACAAAGAGAATAAGCTAGACAACTATCACACACATGCAGAGTTCCTGGGTCAGTCCCATGGATGCTCCCTAACTGTTGGTTCAGGGTCCATGAGCTCCCAAGAATTCAGGTCAGCTGTCTCTGTGGGTATTCCCCAAATCATCACCCCACCCCCATTGGCTCAGAAAGACTCTCAGAACTCATCCCAGTGCTTAGCTATGGATTTCTGCATCTTCTTCCCTCAGATACTAATCTCTGGTGACAATTATGGTAGTCAGCAATCTGATTACAGTAGATGGCTAGTTCTCCACTATTGCTAGGAGTCTTAGATGGGGTTATCCTTGTGGATTCCTGGAGGTTTCCCTGGTTTTCTAAGATGCATCTACTCTTACCATTTACAAAGTAATTTATTTTGTCAATTCCTCTGGGTACTGCTAACTACAAGCAAGTGGCATATTAGTTTCATAGAATAAGATTCCTGCCCTCTTAAAAACATATTTAAAATATCCATCCATTGGCCCTGATAGGAAAAGGATCCTACAAATCACAGATTTATTTTTATTACATTAATGAGGAAAGTAAGACCCAAAGTCTACTTAGTTTCCCAGTTTTATCAAATGGCTCAGTAATGCTTACAGAGGTCTGAAAGTTGTTGTTTTCCATACTATTGTGCAAAAGCTCCATTGAAAGCCATAAAATACTACAATGACAAATGAGTCTTTGCACACATATGTATGTTCAAAGCAGATACTCTTTGATTGAGCATAAATGAATTGAAATCCTTGTCACTGCAGGTCTGATTCAACATCTGTTAATTGGATTTCAGTTAATGGATTTAGTAAGTCAATATCCATGTTCAGAAGTCAACTTGTCTCTGAATCCAGGTTTATAATAACACTAATTTTCTTTTTAATTTGTAGGATCAATAACTAAATCATATATGTAACTATATGTGCTTTATTGGTTAGATATGTAAAATCAAAGACAAAATCAAGTTTAACTTACAGAGATAACCTGTTAACACACACACACACACACACACACACACACACACACATATATATATATATATATATACATATATATATATATATATATATATATATATATATATATATTCCTAAGGCAGAATTCATCTTTTTTTCCCCTGACATGAATTCCCATATTATTCTAAACCACATGTTTTACATTTAATTCTTGGCTGACAACCCATTTTTCTGTCACCCTTGTGTTCACTGTGTCTGCAAGGCATCCTCTCTGCCTTCTAGAACATCTCTGTGAATGATGTTACTCACCCTCCATTACATACCCACAATATAGTACGAACCAAAAGAAAGGTTTGATATCAAAACTTAAAAATTCTTTTTCAGGAAGATGTAACTGCTTTATGGGATTACATGTCATATTTTAGAAATTAAATAAAATTTGTGAGGAATTTAGAGCCCAGCCATTAAGACAATGTAATTATGTAATAGCTATTGATGATTTAAGTACATCTTTGTCGAATTGGGTAGCCACAGTAGGTTTCCTTTGCCAAACTTTTCTCAATCAAGAAACAATGAGCACAGTCATGTGCACTCATACAGTAGAAACTTAAATAGTGTCTGTTTGTGGGACCCCTGGCATTGTGATTAGAATCTATCCTTAGTGCAGGAGCTGGCTTTCTGAGATCCATTCCATATGGTGAGATGCCTTGCTCAGCCTTAATGCCGGAGTTAGAGGGACTTGGCCTTGGCTTGACTGAATGTGCCAGGTTTTGTTGACTCCCCATGGGATGCCTTACTCTTTCTGAGAGGTGGATGTGTGTGTGTTGGAAGGAGGTTGGAGAGAGGGGGACTAGGAGTGGGAGTGATAACTGTGGTTAGTATGTAAAATTGATCAAAAATTAATTTTTTAAAAAAATTAAATACTTTGTCAAAACTTGTACCACATCCTAACAGAAATGACAGCATGCTGAATTCAAATGCACTGTTTCTTAATCATGGAAAATACAGTAGGTGCTCACATTGTTCACTTCACCAGGCCCTGCACACTCCCCAGCTAATGACATCTTTTCACAGCTATGCCACATTGTGCTGTTGACCTCCCTTCTCCTTAAAGCTTAGCTCCTTGTGGTCTCTGTCACTTTCCTCTCTGGGTTTCCTCATACCTCTCTATTCACTCTTGCCATTTTTGTTCAGAGTCCTTCTGCTTCAATATTTCTGTCCTCTTTGCTTTATGCTATGTTCTGTCCCATCAGAAGCACTGATTTCTAGTGCTTCAGCTAATGCTGAGAAAGCCAAACCCACTCAGGCCAGGAGTGGTCACCCAGTGAACATTTGGCATTTTCTACATCTACTTGTTTTGTCATAGCAAGGAAAGGTAGTATAAAATATAGTGAGTAGAGGTAAGTGATGATAATAAGCACATTAGTATGTAAAGAACAGCTTCACAAAGAAATGACGAAGCCCCCAAATTCAATAGTGCTGTGAATTACAAACTATGACTTAGGTATACTGGACCATTCTATTTGAGCATCCCATAGAAACACAAAACTCAGTATGTAACAGGGGGAAATTATCTGCTCCTCCATTTCGCTGCAAACCTTAATACTTTGGATTTTGATATAATGCAATAGCACCAAATATAGCAACAGATTTACCTGCTGACACTCCAAATACCTTAATTTTCTGAGTTTTAATCTACAAACATTGAAGTATCTCTCTCCTCTTCTGTGATCAACTATCTACTGAATCCATGGCTATCTTATTCCCAGCAGTCTACACAATCTGGTCCATGATTCCCTACTACTACTGCAATCCATCTGTCTTCCTTAGGATAATATGGCAGTTGAATTCAGTCCTTCAATTTTGAAGCATTGGCCATTGCATACTGAGCAAAAAGGCATCTCATTAACACACCACATTTCACCCTTAAATCTTGTTTCTATATCTGGCACATCCTTACCTTAAACAACTCATCAAATCTCTACCATAAGTGTCTAATTTTAAATATCAAGTGAAATTCCTTTAACAATTTGAATATGTGCTTTTTCTTATCCTTAGTTCTTTTTTTTATATACTGAAAAGTGAAATCAAGTCAGTATGTTATTAATTTCAGGACAAAGTCTAGTCATTTTGCCTCTACTTGATTCAGGCTAGATAGAAACTCTTCAGAGTCATTCTATGCAAAAAGCCACACCATATAGATGGAGTTTTATTCTATCAAAGTTATTAGCTACTATTTTTTTTCATTGGCTACCATGTTTACCAAAACCTTGTCCTCAGTGCAGATCAAAGACAAACAGAAGTTATTGTAACAAAGAGAAGACTTTTATATTCCTGTGGTAGCACACTTGGATGAGAAAGGATTAAGAGGAGTGTGTGGGATGGCAAGATATATAAAATCAAAGGTTAGCACATTCAATACAGTAACAATTGTTTTGCTGTGAGATTTTGGTAACTTATTAAGCATATTCCTCATTTATGAAAGAGGAATATATAGTTGAGATATCTTTCAGATCATGATAACATCTGGATTCTAAATACTCATCTCAAACATACACTCAATGTCCTTGAGAATCCTGTCACAACTGTCCCTCTGATCGCACTTCTCTCATCCTTTGAAGAGTCTCTTGCCTTATCTCAGCTCACATCAATCCACCATTTTCTTACAACAATCAGAATCTTGGAAGTTTCTTCTGCCAAGAACTCCAACAATAAAATGAATCTATAAGTGAATCTTTTCTTCTGTGACTTTTTCTAGATGGAACTTTCTAGATGTAACCTGTTAGAGCACATGTCTAGAGTCTTTGGGTTTCCACCTTATATTTCAGTAGGCTAAAATGATACTTTCAGATCCTTTTATATTTGTCAAAGACAGATGTGGGATGCCCTTCTGTATGCTGCAAATATGTGTTGCCTTTATTGGTTGATGAATAAAGTGTTTTTTTTTTTTTTTTTTTTTTTTTTGGCCAATGGGCAGGCAGAATACAGCTAGGTAGGAAATCAAACAGAGTTACAGAGAAAAGGCTGAGTCAGGGAGACATGTTGTAACTGCATAAGAGGTAAGATGCCAGAACATTACCAGTAAGCCATGGCCATGTGGATGTTACATAGAATATGACTATGGGTTAATTTAATTGTGAGAACTAGTCAGTGATATCTGAACCATTGGCCAAACAATTATACTTAATATTAAGCCTTAGAGTGATTATATGGGAAATGGTGGGTGGGACAAGAAACTTCCTGCTACAAAGGACATAGATGAAAGAAGAGAGCCATTATTTTTTTAAAATTGAACTCCACTAGTTAAACATAAGATAATCCTGTACTGTAAAGAATTGAGCTGTACATACAAAGTAAAATTCTAGAGGTTCTTAAGAAATGCCCTGAATATATTTTACTTTTTTAAAAAGTTGATAAAATTTATTTAAAGTTTAAAGCCAAACTATTAAAAACAAAACAATCTCATTCAAGGATGTGTTAGTTAAAGCTGTCTCCTACAGTATGTACCTGTGATATTTGTAAGATGATAGGCTGGTTTCTGACATTTTCATCTCTGTGTATTTTCCAAAGCTGCTGCATCTTGCCATAATAGCTCTAGCTGTACAAGTACATAATTAGGTACTTGGCATGTTTGAGAAGATATGAATACTTAATCTTCTCATTGAAAATGGCTACATGATTAGAAATTAAATTCTTTCTAGAACATTCTCAGCAGGTACCCTCTGTTTTCCCTTGTGCTTTTAAGACATTTCCAGAAGTTATATAACTTATTTGTGAATCCTCAAGGAGTCCTATTTTCCAATCTAAACAGAAGGGCACTTTTGATTCATGAATAAAAATAGTCTGGATATACTACAACTTTAATGATATCAATTGTAAGAAAAATTATTTATGTACATAAGGAACTCTGTCTTTAAGATTCAAGAAAATTGGGTACTTTTAATTAAAACTATGACCATCACAGTAGATTATCAAGAAATAATAAAGTGCAGTTAATGGATTTTAGTAATTACTAAAATAATCAACAAAATATTTTTATTAAAGGTAATAGCCTTTAAGTTTCATAATTTATTCTATATAGAATATTACTTCTCAGATTAGGGTATAATGTCAACAGATAGATAAACTATAAAGATGCAAAACATTAACCTGGGGAAAGTTTTGGCACTTTCTGTAAGAAGACTGGTATTATTTAGTTTTGACATGTATTTTATCACCAAACCTTCTAGATCTACGGAAGACATTTGAGCAGGAACCCTTGGGAAAGGAAGTGTCTCTGGAACAGGAAGTCTTACTCCAGTGTCGGCCACCTGAAGGGATCCCAGTGGCTGAGGTAACAAAAATGCATTGCATTTAGCATTTGGCACTTAGTTATTCTAATAGAGGCCTAATCCATGGCTAATGGTGCAGTGAATTAGGACATGGCATGATGAATGGTTGGTAATGGAGTCCTAACTGCCTGCTGCTGGCAAAACAGATTGATTAGAAACTGATTAATGACTTGGGAGTCAATTAGAATGCCCCACTGGACAAAGCCACAGGCAGCATGGTTTAATTTTATCATTCTCTTTCAAAACAATCAGAAATAATGTTTTTACTTTATCTGGCACCTATAGAAAGAGATGCTGTGATTAAATGTGTCATCAGTTGTATTAATGTTTAAGATGATATAAAAACAATATGTTATACTAATAAGAAAAATGTGTGTGTCTTATGAGCCTACACTGCACACTTGTGTTTCTCAGTCTATTTTATCATCATGAAGATAAAAAAAAAAGTATATCCACTATCATAAACATGATCACCTCCATCTAGTAATATCTTTATCAATGTATGCATTGTTTTGGTTCTGGTTAAATGAAGCCTATGCACAGCTAATGAAGGAATGTGGGTCAGGTTTTCGGCATGACTTTTCATTAGCAGCAATGTGTTGCTTTTTGAAAAGAGTGTGTATTGGAGCAATTATCCTCATGACCCATAGGAAAGTGCATGCTCTCCTGGGGACACTCACCATAATGTTACAGCATCCTGTTGAAGGAAATGAACATTATGTCTTTTATTTGTTAACAAATAGTTCCAACCTCTAAAACAACATTCCCTTTACATGGTGGTTAATAGACTACCTTATAGTGCCCAACAGGATTATATACAGAATTCTACAAATCAAATTTATTGTAAGTTTTATTTGTAAGGGTCCTTGCTAGCCTCCAAGCTTCATGAAGTCATTTGAAAGATTTACCCTACATTGCATATGTGGAAAGAGATATCTACCAGTTATCATTCAGACCTAAATATGGATTCAGTGGACATGGATCAGCTCATATTTTTCAGACAATAAAAATCTTAAAATTCTGCCTCTCCAAGAAATAAAAAAAATAATATTGAAAGCTTATTAGTAATTAATTATAAATATTTCATTTGTTGTTGGACTTCTCATAGCTTTTCAGATTGGTACAAAGTAGGAATCAGATAAGGTAGCCAGACTCGCAACTGAACACCTGGTTCTTGTGAGTTAATACTGGCAACAAATTACTTGAAAATATACACAAAAGGACTCCATTTTTCTGTCATAACATTTATATCTGTTTCTTAATCACAAAATCATATTTCCCTTTTCACACTGAATAAAGACAACTATTTTTCCTTGTAATAGGTGGACTCTTCTGCACAAAATCAGAAATTGCACCATTACCACCCACTATCACACAATACCATATCGGCGTCTTGTATCCCCAGAACACAGGCTATGACTTAGTATGGCTGAAATGAAGGACATTCTTCTCTGTCTTGCATTTCCTTCACTTCAGATATGTGACAGAGCATCTGTCTCCTTATTTGTAGTTCTAAAGTAAACCTCTTACAACAGCCACAGTACTAAACATCCTATGATCAGCATGGGCATCTGTAATCTGGCTTCTACTGTAACTGTCCATTGAGCTGCATGGGTATTCATAGCTTTGCTTCTACTCAAGGCAACTTAAAAGCAGGTGGTCCTCAGAAAAAGTCTTATGGAGAGACTTTTTTATTTTTATTTATTTATTTTTTTTTTGTCAGCTCAACATAGTAGTTCACTTTGTCAAGGAATAAAGTTTCATGACTTCAAACTAATTGGCTATGAATTTTATGTGTATCATCACTGGGGAAGAGCCTAATTAACATTTGGCAAGCTCAAAAATCATATACCCATTTGACATTCAAAGAACTATATTTAATACATATTACTTTTTCTTTCTATTTTTTTTTCAGTCAGAAAAGAGATCAAACATACATGCTTAAAAGCAGACTAATAAACTCCAGTGTAGATTCTTTTTAACACCATTAAAATCACCAAGATCAGAAAGCCAATGGGTGCCTTAAGATGACACTTTCCAGCTGCTGTTTGCTCAAGAGCAGCAGGAAAATGCAAAAAGGAAGGGATGAAAGATAGCTTGGGAGTCAAAAGATTATTTGATCATTTTAGTTTCATTGTAAATGCATTTGGTATTTTATTTTCATTTATTTGTTTGGGGATTTTGAAAGTGTAAAAATGACATAAAATAAGATGTTGATCTTAACATAAAACCAGCCAGTAAAATGCATGTGTTTTGTGATCGTTAAATCAGTCCTGAGGCAGTCAGCATGGATAGATGTGTGCTTTGCTGCTGTCCAATGCAACTGCTACTGAGAGAAAAATCAGATGTGAATGTTCAGTGAACACATGGCTGGTCAACTCAATTTATCTTTGTTTCGCATGCATGTGGCTAGCTTCATGAAGGAAGATGTAGTCTTTGCAGATTATCAGGAAGTGGTAATTGGCTCTTAGCTAAACCAGCCATCTTTTACAAAAGAGTCTAGCCTCAATTATGATCACACTGCATATATACATATAATGTCATAAGCATTGCTTGCGTGATAGCAGTGGGTTTCTCCCATTTTAGCATCCTTTAGTCTCTTCTATGGATTAGCAATTGACTTTCTTATAAAACTTCCGGATTATATCTAAGCATGATCATGTTTTAACCTCTGACTTTACGCAAGATACTTAAATCCTTTTTGCCTAGATTTTCCAGTCAGATGAAGAAGATAATAGTACTTATGTATTATGTGTTGGTGATATTTAATAACTTAGTATGAGAAAACTACTTAAACCTGTCTAAAGCCATAAAAGGCTATCGACCACTATACTATACTATTATTCATTATGCCATTATATTATGTTACTAATTCCCAGACACTGAACTCATAGTCACTGAATGTTTCTCACCCTAAACACTCTGGGATATAGGGAGGAGGAAGTTCTGCTGAAGAATCACCAAGATGACACCTATATCCCACAGCAATTGGTTTGCTTGGAGGTCATAACTGTTACAGATAAAATTGACCTTTTAAATTTAAAGCTGAATCACTTTCTCATTATTGTGACCAAATCCCTGACAAACACCAACTTCAGGGATAGGGAGTTTGCTCTAGACTCACAGTTTGAGGGGATACAGTCAAATACAAGGGAGACAGCATTTCAACAGAAGCAGGAGACAGCTACGCACACTGCAGCTACAGTCAGAAAACAGGGACAGGAAGTGGGGCGGGTATTACAAACCCCAGTGCCCATCCAACCCCAGGATAACAAACTTCAATGTCCACCTCGCCACCCCAGTGACAAACTTCCTCCAGCAAGATGCCACCTCCAAAAAGTACCACAACATTCCAAAACAGAAGTGTTAGCTAGGCACCAAGTCCTCAAACACGAGCCTGTGGGGAACATTTCACATCCAAACCATAGTGCTGGCAAATGTTATGAAGGTGTGCTGTTCTCATTCCACTCAAGTCACTAGGTACTGTCATTCATCTGGTCCTCCTGGTTCCAAGAGTCCTGTGGACATTGTATTTTCTCCCAAGGAGGAAATTTAAGCAGAAGATACTGTTCACGTATCTCTTTTTGAGAGCCCAAGGGGCAAAAATAGTATGTCTCAAGTAAAGAAAGAACCATCCAACACTTATTTATGGTTCAACATCCCCCTCCCCAATGGACAATGACTTTGAGTACCCTCTAAGACTCACCAGTTAAATAAACTGTTTCTATCCCAGGAACAAAACACTAGTGGTTCAGAACCCGACCTTAATGTTTCTTCCTCTAATCTGCTTTCCACATTCTGTCTCTCAATATTCTTCCTGATTGACTAGGGATGTTTTAAAAATATTTAATAACTGCACAGCTTCCTTAGCACAAGCAGAGTCCTGAGAACCTTGGGTTGTATTGGACATAATGCCATCAGATGCTAATTCATAGTCGAGATTATGCAAAGGAGCCAGTCAGAATAAAGGGTTGGGAGACACTCAGTTATTTGGCAACACATTCAGAGCTGATTTAGCATTTATCAGCTGGTGTAAGAAAATGTGTGGCTGGATAAACGGCAGCTCCTATACTCTATGATTTTATAACTGTGTGGAAATTCATCTATTTACTCTTCTGCTTGACTATACTGTGGAGAGATAAGAAACACAAATATGAGTACTTATTTTATTTATTTATGGCAGAAAATAAGATTATCAAGGTAAACTAAACCTAATAAAGAAAGAAGTCATGTCAGATATAATAAAGAAGCTACCCTTTGGGAAGCAGAAATTTCTAGAATTATGACCCTCTTAATAAAAGCTCAGTGATAGATATTGGGGTTCAAACTGAAGATCAGAGAAGCAAAGCATCCAGCCTGTAGCTCTTACCTCTCCCGATGCTGAATTGAAGATCCTGCCTTCCTTTTGACTGGAAACTAAATCTCTTCCTGTCCTCACAGTGGCTGGAGACTAATTGACAGTGACTGGAGATTGACTTTGCTTCTTCTTTATATACCTCTCTAATTCTGGGAGTAAAAGCATGAGCTCTGTTTCTTTTAGATTGATTCACTCTTATGTAGCTCTGGGTGGTCTTGAACTCACAGAGATCCATCTACTTCTGTCTCCTGAATCCTAGGATTAAAGATCCTAGGACTACAACTTCCCAGCTTCTATAGATAGCTAGTGTGGCTGGCTTTACATTTTGATCTCCAATGGCTTTATTAGGTCATAAACAATATATCATCATATGGAATGATACCTTTTACCTATGAAGATATAACCCCATTACAGAACCCTTTGTGAGATGTGATCCTTTAGTCTGAACCCTCAGAGCAGGATTCCAACTTACCAGGACAAGGAATAAAAGGATACTTGGGAGATACTTCAGCCCAAAGAGCACACACAGGGGATAGTCATAATAGTCTCACTAAAATAACAAAGTAAACAATTCAAAAGAAAATCTAATAACAGACATATTGTTGGGTAATATTGCATGGTATTTTCACAACCCATTTTCTAGGATCAATCCAGAAATGATCCTTTGTTCCTCTTTCTGATGGCATTTGACTCCATTTCAATAACAAGTCTCTCTCCCCTATCTCCCTAAAGAAGCAAGACAATATGCTGTGGAGTAGGTGCTGGGCTGTTCCCAAGGCATAAGCACAGCTCTCTCTAAAATTAACCCCTCTCTGCTCATTTATGTCCATGCCTAGAAAATGTTATGAAGACACAGCAAGCTTGGGATGCTTTATCTCATCAGATTATTCCTTTTTGGAAATCACTGGATCAAACCATCAATGGATACAAGGGTTTTTATGGCATGGTAGAAAGAACAAAACAGACATTTTCACTAAAACCTGTGATTTGTTTCACCTTTAACAAGGGGATAATTGCTTCCCTAATTATAATTGAGCTATTTCTCATAGGAGTTTAATTGGAGGAACAGGGCACAGTGTTCAACTTATTGACCCAGTTGTGCTTAAAAAATGCCTTCTTATTTATCAACATTTGCATCTCTAATTAGTAAGTGGGAAAATCCAGGGTGAGGTGTGAAAGAATAGATTGTTTTACTGAGCTGAGTTTAGTCATGATAAATAGGAAACAGATTTTATGTAAGTTGATACTGACAAGACCAAAACCTACTGGCAGCTGGAGGAGATACCAAATTTGTAACATCAGGTCTCTCCATCCAATTGCTTACTAATAACATCCACCTCACAAGCCATGCCAATTCTCAGAATTGGTGGAGGTGAATTTTCTGCCAGGTGCATTGCCTACCAATCTGTGTGTCATCATCTGTACCGGTAAAAGAGGTTCAGGGGGAAACGAAGATGCTGGTCCGAGGAAACCTTGCTTCAGTGCCTATAGTCTGTTAGAATTACAATGTGGAGAATTAGAAATCATGTTTTCAAATGCCTTCCATTTTCACATTGGTCAGTTTAAGCTTTGCATTGCTCCAAGAACATTTTCTACTGTTACACCTTCATGGTATTTTTCTCCTAACCTGTCTCTAATATTTAATACACTGAGCTCACCACAAAGCCATGTATCTGTGTAAATTTAAATTAATGACAAAATTAACATAATATATTTAAGCTATAAAACCAGTTACATATTCCAGCTTCAATTTCCAAACATGCATAGTGGTTCCTTAAAGGCGATAGATGGAAAATGCATATTCAGTATTTTATCATCAAGAGATATTTCTTGTTGTCTCACTGTGCACCTAGTATTTTTATGATTGTTCTGAAAAGAAAAATCAAAAAGGCAGAAGGAGAAGGCATTTTTAAGTTAACCACAGTCAAAGGGAATAAGGCAAGGTCAACAGTACGAGAGAGGAAAACAAAACACAAGGTCATATGAGGTGGTTATAGGGGATTCAGAGAGTTCAAAAAAGTCTCTCTGAAGAGATAAATTTGCACTAAGATCTGGGTGACAGGAAGGGCCAGACTTGAAAAGAACTGGGTCGGAAAGCTCCAGGCAGCAGAGACAGAGGCACAAATCCCCTCAGGAGCTAATGTTTTCAAAAGAAAGAGGCTCATATCGGAGAGCCAATGATAGGAAGACATCAGTGTCAGGAGAAAAATGGTTCAGGGACTATGGACATGACAAGTCACTCAGAACCATCTTTAAATGTGTGCAAAGCCACCAGAGATGAGGAATTTTCTCAACATGATATGTGGCTTTTAAAGATCATTGTTACTACTTCCTGGGAAGTAGATTTTGAGAATATAAGAATAGGGGCAAGAATATTAGTTAGGATTCTTGCTTGCTTGGATCTCATCAATGTTCAAACAAAAGAAAACAGTTGCTTATCCTAAGGTATAAGCAGAAGGTAAGAAGAAAAATGGGAAAAACATGTGGCATACATATTTTTCTGAATGTGACATTTAAATATGATTTTCCAAATTGAAGGAAATGTGCAAATTATTTGTTCTGTCTTGAGAAAGTGAAATGTTCCATATCCACATTCAACAGGCCCACTAGCAGGAGCTCTTTGTAGACAAACTGAAATAAATGGCCAATAGGGTCTCCTACATCTAGTACCATTGGTGCTTCAGCAATGAACAAAGGCCTAAGGAGACTCATAAGAACATGGCAGAGGGGCCTTTCATTTTCAACACCCTTGCTGGCTGAAAATAAAAAGTGGTCTTGGATCTTTGGATCTTTGGCCACTCTCGTGCTTTGTGGTTTCAAGGATTCTCCATATGCCTGCAGTCTGTACTTACCTCAGTCAGTGGGGACGGGAAAAGCATTCTCTAGAGGACAGAAGGTCCACATCTCCTGAAGATTATTAGACACCACAGTATTGAATACTTTCCATTGGTAAAAAAAAGAAGAAAGGCTATGAATTATTCATCTGGAAGTCAAGTTCTTAGAAAAAGGAGTAATAGACTAGTAATTCATCAATGGGCTTGTCTATTTATAGCCCTTTTATTGTAGAAATTTAGCTTTTTAAACACAATTCAGGGCTAATTTGTTCTCTTGTATGGTGGCGCCATATATAGCCATTCAACTTTGGGACTTTTCCTGGTTTGTAATTTTATTTCTCAATTAGACTTTATTACTTTACGTTCTTTGTCCATTTGTTTTTATCTCTTCATGGTCTAACCAGTTTGAGAAGTTTACAGAATTGAAGACTAGTTCGCCTCCACAATATGGTCTGTGTACATTCAGATCTCAGAAGCAATGAGCCAGACATATGTGCAATTAAGGGAGGAAAACAAATTCCCTTTCTTGGCAAATTCCTTCATTCTGCAGAAGTTACAACAACTGAGCAAAATGTCACTGTAGTTTCCATTTGAATTTTTTTAATTCTTTGCCCATTTTATTTTTACAATTGCCTAAAGATAGAGTTTCAACTTGCTTGAAGACTAGCACTTCTTAGAGCACATAAAATACTTTTATTTTCACAGCCCTACTAAAGGGTATAAAGAATATTGAATAATGGCCATAAGACAAGTGAATGATTGTTTATTTAATTGTAGATCTGAGAAGCAAATAGCTACATAGCTAAAGTGACCTAAAGTGGTTTCTTGTTCATTTGAGATATTCAAAGGGTACAGTAAGATATCTATTATCTATCGCTCATACATATAGAGCAAGCAGGAGAGAGAGAGAGAGAGAGAGAGAGAGAGAGAGAGAGAGAGAGAGAGAGAGAGAGAGAGAGGAAGAGAGAGAGAGGGAAAGAATCCTGGAACTTCAAACCTTTAAGCAGGTGGAGGCAAACACCATTAGTGGGACCATACACAATGCTAGCTCCCAATAGATGTCTTTTAGAATTGTCAAGGCCTTATGCCTCAGGATGTAGTGCATAGCTGATCCATGTGAACACAATCTGAGAGCTCTTTAGATAGCAGTGTAGGTGCTCCCACCCACACACAATCACTTCATCAGCATCTGCGTTTTAACCAGTCTGCAGGCAGAGCTCGAACTAAGTATTCCTCTGAGAAGTGTCTGGAAAAAATGACAGTAATGTCCAACTCTTAAACACTAAATTAGCGTGCTCTGTGTACAATGCAATTACTATAATCTATAAGAACTACTCATATGGACTAAAATCTATCATATTTTAAGTAGAAAACTATCAAATGAATTAATAATAACAATAACAGTAATACCTCAGACTTGTCATTTGTAAACCAATCGGTGAAACTCGGCAGACTCCCAAAGGCTAGCAAATGAACTTTCAAGAAGCTTAGCTTGGCTGAGTGTGTGTTTAATAATTGCCCAATAATTGCTTTTCCCATTTGTTTGATTAATGTACCTATACACTATTCTCTACCAAATCCCCACTCTCATAGATGTGCACATACTTCAGAGTTCTGTTGTGTCGTTTTCTAGGGCAGTGTTCTGGCACAGTGGTCCCCAACTTGCTATTAACAATATAACCTTTCTGATAGGTGGGAACTTTTGTACATAATGGTTGCTGGAGTCACTTTTTCATCTTGGATGGCATGTGGCAGTTTCCTTGGTTAATTAGGACAAATGTGCCAATTATGTTAATGTTTCTCCTGATACCAATCAGTGAATAATTAGACACAACACATCTGTCTTTCACAGGGATGGAGAATAGAAAGAAAAGATGCTTGGCTTCTTATATTGACATATATGATTGAACAATACCTTAGTCAATCCCAGGGTCAGCAAGGTTTGTGTTAAAAAGGTACATGCTGTCAGCTGCCATTGAGGGTCTGAATACCTTCCACAAAACTGAAAAGGGTCTCTGCAAAGAACTTAAGTCATATTTTCTTCTTTTATGATAATAAAAACAGCTAAACTCCTGTTTAGTCAAACTCCTGGAATCTGGTTACAGATCGGGGTCAAGACCAGGCTGGAAAAACCCACAGAATCAGGTGACCTGAAAAAGGGGGAGCTCATATGCTCCAGTCTGACAGCTGGGAAACCAGCATAGAATTGACCCAGACTCCCTGAATGTGGGTGTTAGTTAGGAGGACTAGGTAGTCTATGGGACTTCTGGTAGTGGATCAGTATTGTCCCTAGTATATGAATGGACTTTGGGAGCCCATCCCACATAGAGGGATACTTTCTCAGCCTAGCCACATGGGAGAGGGCCTAAGCCCTACCCAAATGATATGATAGACTTTGAAGACTCCCCATGGGGAGCAGAAAAGGGATAGGCTGGGCTTTGGTCAGGGTGATAGAGGAAGATGGGAGGGTGAGGGAATTGGGATTGACATGTAAAATAACCTTATTTCAAATTTAAATTATAAAGGGAAAAATAATAATAATAACATAAATATTACATAGCCCTATTGAAAAGAGTGTAGTGATATTATATATTTATCTCTAATCTATCAAAATAAGTGACTTTTTATATAGTGGTATCTAAAACTCAAAAATAATTTGGCTTTATTGATGTGAAAGATTGTGCTAAGAAAAAAAAAAACACAAAATTCAGCCTTGGTACTTGAGTGAAAGAAAGGACTATGAATATATACAAGCCACCATAACATTTCAGTTAGCTACAGTCTCTGTTTATATCTTTCTCTGTACAAAATTTCAAAGACTTCTGGTTAGTGGGAATTTGTTGTTATTTCCAGGGATACATCCTATTTCCACTGTCAGAGGTCCCATAGACTTCCCAGGCCTTCCAACTGAGATCCATGTTCAGGGTGTCTGGGTCTGTCTAATGCTGGTTTCCCAGCTATCAGTCTGGGGGCCCATTAGATCCCCTTTGTTCAGGTCAGCTGTCTCTGTGGGTTTCTGCAGCCTGGTATTGACCTCTTTGCTAATCTCTACTCCCTCTTTATAACTAATTTCAGTTTAGCTCAGTGTTTAGCTATGAGTGTCTGTTTCTGTTTCCCTCAACTACTAGATGAAGGCTCTAGGATGGCATATAAGGTAGTCATCAATCCCATTATCAGAGAAGGGCATTTAAGGTAGTCTCTCCACCATTGCTTAGATTTGGGTCATCCTTGTAGGTCTCTGAACATTCCCCTAGTGACAGTTTTCTCTTCAAACCTATAATGGCTCGCTCTATTATCGTATCTTTTTTTTATTGGTCTCCTCCATTCCTCGTCTGACTCAACCTTCCTGGTCCCTCATGTTCTCCTCTTCCCTCCTCTTCTTCCCTTCCCTTTCTCCTAATTCCCTCTCCACTCACTGCCCCCCCCAATATGCTCAGGAGATCTTGTCCCTTTCCTCTTCTGTGGAGGACCTTGTATGTCTCTCTTAGGGTTCTCCTTTTATCCTAGCTTCTCAGTCAGTGTGGATTGTAGGCTGGTAATCCTTTGCCTAAAATCCATATATGAGTGAGTACATACCATGTCCATAAAAAAAAAGAAAGAAAAAACAGCTCAGAAAAGAAACATAGTGGTTGCTAACACTGGCACTCAGTGTTTCTTATATATTAATCATACTAGCATATTCTGTTTTGACAAGGGATTGGAAAAACCAATAAAAAGATGCTTTTCTCTGGTTTTGTTTTGGTTGGTTGTTTTGTTTAGTTGTTGTTTTGTTTTGGTTTAGTTTGGTTTGGGTTTGGTTTTGCTTAAACTCCAAATATTTAAGTTTGATTCATCAGTAGTAAAACATAAACATAGTTATATTTGTAACATAAAATCATGAAATGCTACTAGAAATAATGGTTGAATGACTATCATTTAAATAACTCCACATTTTATATTCACTTAGCTATAAAAACACCACTAACTAGACGTTTGGGGGTCAGGATTAGATAGCATAATCACTGTGATATTTGGTTAGGAAAACGAGTGGTGGATGAAAGTTAGCAAATGAGTTTTCAATCATAATTTATCCCATATGCAATTATGAGCTCTAAATAGATAATCTATTGTGAACTATATATTCTGTCTTGTATAGCTAAAAATTAAATGTGAAGTATTTAGGGAAAAGGTAATAGGCAATATTTAAAATGTGAGTGTTGTAAAATGTTGGGGTAGCCTTTCAGAATATATGGAAGTTTGGGCCATTGAGCAGTGGTTTACTACAAAACCTAGGAATATAGTCAGTATTATATATTTATGAAGTGCCAGTAACTCTGAAACTCTACAACCAAGCATCTAAGAACCATGAAAGTTGTTTCTGAAATCGATCCACACAACTTAACTTGGCAATTTTATACACCTTTTCTAGGAACACACAATGGAGATTTTATGCTTCAATATTGGAGCACATAATCAATTTGGGAATCACTCATCTTCATTACCGAAATCATATTAGTGTTTGGAGAATTCCATGGGCAATCAACTGAACTAGGTAATGAGAGTATCAGGGAAATTCTTAAGCATACAATCCTCCTACACCGAGAACCCTTATTCACAAAGGCTGGAATGCAATATCTGTTCAGGAGAAATACTTCCAAGAAATTGTGGCTCCGAAAAATGAGCATGGCTGTCACCAAGGAAGTTTACTAATGGGAGATTTTTAAGTTACATTACTTATTTTGTTTGGGGCATGCATAAGACATAGCCTGTGAGTGGAGATCTAAAGACAATTTTCAGTCTTCAGTCCTCTTTTTCCAACACGTGTGTCCCAGGGATCAAACTCAGGTCCTTGGGTGTAAAGGCAAGCACCCTTACCTACTGAGCCATCTCACTGGCCTCCAATGTGAGAATTTAACAGACAATATTCATAGACTTCATTAATATGGTGAAGTAAAAGCCATATTCTTCCCAAGTGTATACTTTCCTGATTAAGTATGAGAAATGTAAAGATGCATATGTTTTATCAGAGACATTTAAAATAACCTATTTTGACATTTGCCTCTGAGTTGAGTTTAGCACCAGGGGAAGTGTCATTGAATCTATGACTAGCTCCTGATTCCACATACTTCTACTCTGTTATCTTATTAAATGTTCCTGCAACCTCTAGCTGGGTAGTCCTTCATCCTACAGAGGTAAAGACTACAGTCAAGTCTGCTTGGCTCCTGCATTCATTGTCCCCCCTCATTTAAAAATAGTTTCATTAACTGTACATTTTTAAATTTTGGTGCCTTAAAGTGGTACAAATCGTTTATGGCATTATTTGATTTATTTCCATTAGAAAATCACATTATAGCTAGACAAAAGCATCCCAGGAATTTTTTTTAATTACTATTCTTTTGGGAAAATGAATTTTCCAGATCATAATTTTTAAATACTTATTCCATTTGAAAGAGATTTCCTTCCCTGCTGGCCTTGCTCTATTATTTAAAGTGAAAACAAAAGAAATAAAACATGGTTGTGATAATGAAAGTGGCTTGTCAATTAGACAGCACCTTAGGGGTGATGGACCTCTGGGTTTACCTATGGGGCTTGAATTCAACTACATAGATTGAGGTTGGAAGACCTGCCCATTGTGGGTGTCACCATTCCCTGGCTGGGATCCTATGTTATGTAAGTAGAGAAAGGGGTTGAGCACCAATATGCATTCATTATTCATCTGTCAATGTGGATGCAATGTAACTACCTGCTTCAAGTTTCTGCCACCCAGAAAGACTTTGCCTTTTTGATGGGCTGATAACCTTCCTTGATCTGGGAGCCAGAAGTATCTCTTAAGGTGTTGTTGTGAGCATATTTTTTTAACTTTTTCTTATTTTACATATCAATCCCAGTTCCCCCTACCTCTCATGCCCCCAGACCACCTTCCCATCCCATCCACCCTCACTCCACAGGGAGGGTGAGGCCTTCCAGGAGGGGTCAACAAAATCTGTCAAGTCATTTGGAGTAGGAACTAGGCCCTCCCTCCTGCCTCTAGGTTAAGGGAGTATCCCTCCATGGGAAATGTCCTCCCAAAGTCCTTTTGTGCACCAGGGATACATCCTTTTTCCACTGTCTGAGGTCCCTTCGACTGCCCAGGCCTTCTAACTGAGACCCATGTTCAGGGGGGTGCTGAGTCATCCCAATGCTGGGTTCCCAGCTATCAGTCTGGGGGCCCATTAGCTTCTCCTTGTTTAGGTCAGCTGTATCTGTGGGTTTCTGTAGCCTGGTCTTGTCCTCCCTCTCTGCATCTGGATTCCAGTTCGGCTCAGTGTCTACCTGTGTTTGCTTCTGTTTCCATCAGCTACTAGATGAGGGCTCTATGATGGTGGATAAGTTAGTCATCAATCTCATTATCAGGGAAGGGAATTTATGGTAGCCTTTCCACTGTTGCTCAAATTGTTAGTTGGGGTCAGTCTTGTAGGTCTCTGGACATTTCTCTACAGTCAGTTTTCTCTTCAAATCTATAATGGCTCCCTCTTTTTATGCTCTCTCTCTCTCTCTCTCTGTCTGTCTGTCTGTCTCTCTATCTCATTCTCTTTCTCTGTCTCTCTTGTGTATTCCACTCCTGACTCAATCTCTCAATCTTCCTAGTCTCCTGTGCTTTCCTCTCCTTCCCTTCTCTTTCTCCTAGCTCTCTCTCCATTCACTGTCCCACACTCCCACTATGCTTAGGAGATCTTGTTCCTTTCCCCTTCTGTTAGGGACCTTTTATGAATCTCTTAGAATCCTCCTTGTATCTGAGTTTCTCTGGTGGTTTGAATTATAGGCTGGTGATCCTTTGCTCTATGTCTAAAATCCATATATGAGTGAGTACATACTATGTTCCACTTTTTGTGACTAGGTTACTTCATTCAGGATGGTTTCTTCATGTTCCATCCACTGACCTGCGAATTTCAAGATTCCATTCCTTTTTTTTTTTTTTTTCTCCCACAAAGTAGTAGTCCATTGTGTAAATGTACCATATCTTCTTTATCCATTCTTCAGTTGAGGAGCATCTAAGTTGCTTCCAGGTTCTTGCTATTACAAGTAATGCTGCTAAGAACATAGTTGAACAGATGTCTTTGTTGTATGGATGTGGATCTAAAGTGTTGAATTTTCTCACTGGGTTTTTTTCTCAAAGAATAGTGAGGGAATTTTATGGCATTGCATATAATTATTATCTGCACATACTTTGTTAATAAAGGAAAAAGTTAGAATGTTGCAGAGGAATTAAACTCAACTTGAAAATCTAATCCATTATTTTAAAATAAACAGTAAGGTATCAAGTATAAAGAGATTAATGTGAATAGACTATAATTGATCCTTCATTTGTTATGCTTTTCATATTTGTTGAACATCTAGATAGAGTTATCTAGAATTAGAGTTATGGATAGAACTTAACAAAACTTGAGACTGATGTTGATAGTTTGGGAATTGTCAGCCATAAGTGGAGGGAGGGTATCGCCATCCAGTACACAGGAGCCTTCAGATCTCCCATAGAGCTGCAGTGGGACCTCACTGTGGAGATTTGAAAATCCCAATGCCCGGGCTCCTCCTCAAACCAGTAAAATCAGAGCATCAGAGCCTTTCCAATGGCTGGAGGAACAAATACACTGTAAAAGAGTCCGGGACATTTAGGGAGCACAAATTTAAGAGCCACTGACATAAGCGAGAGAGGAGATGAAATGGGCCAATGAAATGCTGTCCTGGCACCATGTAAAACATAAGAGGTAGTGTTTGCCAAGACACACCCAGAGCAGCTACTTTCCATAGCAAGGTCAGTAAGAGAAGTTTCCTTTGCATTTGAAAGACAGGACCACTGGTTGTCTTTGAAAGTAACAGTTGAGTAGAATGATAGGTATTCCTCCAGAGAGTTGCCATCTGAAGATCAAGAGAGCAAATGAATAGATGTGGACCAACAGCACTGTAACTTTATAAGACAAAAAGGCTGACTTATGGCCATTGAAAAGGAGAGATATATCAGATTAAGTCAGGACTACAAAAATATTGAATACTGTATTGGTGACTGAGGAGCTCAGAAGGTCTAAGCAGTAAAATAATATGAATCACCAGTGACTGCAGTTTCAAAGGGTAAAATCTTAGCAACCTGCAATTGCAGATGGTTTTTGCAGTGATACATAAACCTTCAGGTTATGTCTTCTGGATAAATGTTCTGTCTTGCCTATTTGCTAATGCTTTCAGGTAGAATTCTATGAGCATAATTTTGTTTGCTGCTCTTTGATTGAATGTTGAAACAAGATTCACAATGTAAGATTTTTCTTTGCAGAACTATATCATGTTCCTACTCAGCATACTTACTGCAGAGCAAGAATATCACAAACCACAGGAAGTGTAGATTTAACATTATGAATTTCAGTTCCTGTGTGTGTGCAGAGAGACCATTTCTTTAGGCTAGGTCATAGTGGGATGCTGCTTGAGTTTTTTTTTTTTTAAGTGTACCCATTGAAAACATCTTTAGTTTTGAAGTGACTAGAAGGAAATCTCATCCCTGATGGCCTGGTTAAAGTGAAAGAGATTATGAGATATGTGCCATATATTATTGAGACGAATGTGTAAAGTTATGTCAAATAGAACAAAAATTGAGAAATAACTTGAAATATATATGAGGAACAACTCATAGATATGTATGTTTGAGTGTATATATATATATATATATATATATATATATATATATATAGTTCTTATATTTACTACCAAAGTAGAAATGAACATCAAATTTAATATTGATAAAATATCTTCAGTTAAGACTACATTCCACATATGTTTTTGGAAGAGTGATGAATTGATGACATCTTCTAACAAGATTAAAAACCATTTATATAAATTAATTAAGTGTATTTTAAAATCTGCAGAACAGCTATTTGTCTATTCAGTGTTCACATAGTAATAGATTATATTTTAAGAGTGAATGGAGGTAACTTGTAAGAGGATAAATCTCAGTGAAGTATCAAAGAACTCAGACAAACACATTTCAAGAATTTTAGATGAATATTATTTCACTTTTTGGGTTCTTTACATTTGTCTCATGCTCACTCCCTTCAGTATACTTTTAATTAAATTATTAATGATAATTTTAAACTATTCATTGTATGTTAGGCACAGAGCATCCTATCCCTATATAACCTAAAATGACCAAGTTTAGCTTAGAACTCAAGCTGTCAGTTCAGACTTTGTCTTTGAGGCTTTAGGAAATGCCTTTTAAGACAAGTTTCTTGGGTATACACAATGGTATGACTCAAATCAAACATAACAGCAGAATATGAAACACAACACTCTGATATTGTGTCCTTGCTTTCAGTTTACATTTAATGAAAGTCCATGTTTTCTAAACACTTGAGAGAAGACATCAAATATGTCTCCAAATGACAGCAAAGGATGCAGTTACTGAACCTGAGAACAAAAACTGGATGGTGCCGAGCAACGCTGGAGTCATGGTTTATGGCAGAAACCTTTTATTGTTTCTTGAACTTGAACCTATTTTTCTGACTTCTTGAGTGTTTTATACACAGTTAAAGATAACTACTAACTCAGAAAGAGTTCCCTGTTGAATAAATCCATTTGCCAAGTAAGAGAGATAGAAGATAAAAGAGAAAAATCGAAAAACCCACAATATGAAGAGAATCAGAGGCCAGAGCAAGTACTGATACTTGACTAACCAAGACTGCATTGTGAATAAGTATTAGTGGAACAATTTAATTAATTTGTACTCAATATAATAAAAATCTAACACAATGAAAGGCACTGTGTTTTAAAACAATGTTATATACAATATATCCAAGGAATTACTTCAAAATGAGGGAACCATTTCCTTTGGTACTGCTGATTTGGGAGCTAGCACATGAAATAGTTTTTAAAATTAAATGTTACATTACAGCTCTTGCATATTGATTTCTCTTGCTGACTCAGATAGTCTTTTACATGATAAATAGAATGACATTCGTGTATTTTTCTCTTCTATACACTTAAGATTTTATGATTGGTATAACATTTTGTCTAAGCCAAAAACAATAATTAAATATTATTTTAGCCCACTTGCATTGTAAATGTTCTTTTAATCAATATCTTCCATGTTTAATGGTAAGATAAAGTTGACCCAAGAAAAATTCATCAGGATTTATGTATTTAAGTGTTTCAAAACTCACTATTTACAAAAAAAAATAAAAATAAAAAAGGCAACTGAATTACTGTTACCAACGCCATGCTCTCCTTCATAGATTCTTCGTGTCTGAGCCAACCACAACTCATTACTTTGGCCCTCAGATTGTTTCTGTCTTCAGTAATCCTATCCTGCACACAAATTCCCCAAGCCAGAAACTACAGAGTCCATTTTGAACCCTTCTTTCTACATACCATCAACTAACTGTCTGCAAGCCTGTACCAAACATATGCTCTTCCTCAAGTGCCCCCATTACTCTAACACCCTTTGCCTCTAGGTAGTTGAAACTCCATCACCAAAAGCAAATGAAGAAGACCACCCCACATTCCAAAGTCCCTTCTCCATATTTTTTAGTCTCCAGTTCCCTTCATCTTAGCATATGTCCTATTGCAATAGTACATAGACCACCTTCCCCTCTGCAGAGAACTCTATCAGCAGGCTCTTGCCTATCTACTCTTCAACACTTGACCTAGTGCCTACACAAAGTTTATCATCAGGGTTTGCAGATGGGTTGGAACCACAGACTGAAGCTATTTTCCTTTTTGAGACAGAGCTTTGTGTGCGTCAGGGGGCCTAGAATTTACCATGTATCCTAAGATGGCTTTGAACATTGGTTACACTACATGATGACTTCTCTTGTAGTTATGTTCCACCATACTCAGTTTGTGTAGGCTGGAAATCAAAGCCAGGGATGAGTGCATGCTAGCTAGATAATCTGCCAACTCAAACACATACACGTCCCTCTATTTTATTGTTTGCTTGCTGGTGTTGTTTTAATTTTACTGTGGTAGAGAGGGAACTCCTGTTCTTACTCATACTAGATAAACCACAAGCCCAACTTCTTAGGAACCTATTTTGCAACGGCTCTATTTCTAGATACATTTATAGAATTAATTGACCACCTTTCATTTTTTAATTCTACAGCAGTTATATGGGTTTAATATGTAGTGTATAGACATTCCATCTTTTTAGAAAGACTCACTACTATAGGGCAGACAGACATGAATTCAAATGACAACAGGGTACTGTGAGTCTCCCAGAGTAACTGGAGCTCATCTCTTCCATCGCATGAGTCGCTGCTAAAAACCACATAGAAGTGAGGCAGCTATCCTCAAAGGTGCCGGGGATTTGAATTCTCAGTCCCCAGCAGAGCAATAGCTATAGCTAAATCTACTTAATAAAAATCATGTTTTAGGGACTGGTCCTCACTAAAAATATTTAATCTTAATTTTGACAATCAAACACAGGAACCCAAAAGCGTGTATAACAGATTTCACTGCATGTTGTGTCCTGTTTTCATTAATATGTAAGGAAATCCTGGCTAAGCATTGATTATAGGCCAGTTCCAGAATATAAGAAAAAGCAGTAGTACTTAGAAACAAAAAATCAGAAAAGCTTGGCATGGAGCTTATGCCTTTAATTATACTCATGCAGGAGGATCATATATTGGAGGCTGTCTTGGGCTACTTAACAACCAAAGACCAGATCAAAAATCCATTCAGTTTATATTCCAGAGGAACAGAATTAATAAGTTAGATGAAGAAAATAAAAGAAAGAAGGTGAAAGGTTTAAGAAGGTTCAAAGGCTGACCAGGAGCTGAAATACTGAAATGTGATATGTGAGCAAGGATATGAGCTGGTTGAGGACAATAGAACATAAGAGCATCTCATAGAAGATTGATTCACATATTTGTAGTGGTATCAGCAGATTTGGTATCTTCCCATCAAGAGCATAGTGATTTGCATGAAGTTATCTGTAACAGAACCTACATACTGAGAGATAAGGCCATGGTTAAGAGTGAGAGTCGAACTCTGAAAGGCTTGGATTTTCTGGAAGTATGGGGCTCCACACTAGTTCATCATAAGGATTTAGAGTTGACATTGGATTAACTAAGGAGTCACTGGAGGTCTGGAAATAGATTAGCATATTTGGGAGATTCCTATGTCTCCCAAAATATTGAGGGGCAAGAGGAAACATAGAAGATAAGATTCAAGATTCTTCTTTAAATCCAGGAGAAAAATGGTGATTGGAATTGGAAGGGACTACTTAGTAGTGGGTGAGACGGAGTTAGATTATTGCTGTACTACTCAACAGTGAGTGGTCAGGGAGAAAAAGATTGCAATAGATAACCAGAGAGTATCTTTAACTAGCTGCAGGCTGAACCTGGCCTTGACTGGGATAACTGAGACAATAGGAAAATCAGTTTGAGAAAGTCTGTTCTTCAGAAGGACACTGTCAGACAACTAAGTGCATTACAAGGCAGCAGATATATGAACCGAAAGGTCATGGGTGGAATCTGGGTTGGAAGTAAGTTTGAGAGTCACCTGAAGCAAATGGAATGAGAGCACCAAGAAAGTGAATCTGAGTCCAAGGGAGAGACAAAGACGCAATCAAGACCATGGTGGTACAAATTTGATTAAGGAAGTTTAGGTGGGTGAGTGAGCCGGGACAGATCCTGAATGTGCTGTATCCAGAAAAAAACAAAAAGTAGGAGAGAGGGACTAGCAGGGCTACATGATACTGCTGAGAACGTATGATGGGTCCTAAGTCCTATCCACATAATAAGTAACAAAGTTACTCACAGCTGAGGACAGTCTCAATGGAACTGAACACTGAGGAGGGTTATGATGGGTTCAGTAGAAATGAAGAAGGTTGGGAGTGATAGGAAGGGCAAGTCAGTCTTCCAGGAACTCTTAGAAGACCCACAGAGGAATCTGAGGCTGAACAGAGGTGCTAATAGGTGTTCAGAGTTTTGTTGTAGTTGTGAAAAATAAAAGTATTTTTGCCTGATAATGAAAATTATTCCAGAGAGAGAAATAATTGGATGATTTAAGAGGAAGATAATTTCTGAGATTTGCCCTTGAATAAGAGACTGATAAAGGGATAGAAAGCACCAATCAAGGTTGCCTTATAAAAGCCCAGAGAGCTCTCTCAGATGTTGAGCCACAGGAGTAGCTAGGCAGACCAGGAAATACCAGTCAACTGTCAGTATTGTCAAGTAGATTTCTGATAGTATGTCTTGAGACCTTGCATATGCACTTGCATATGCACACATATAGACATATTGCAGCCAGTCATTTGGCATCATGTGTGGTCTGCCTCTGACAACAAAAATTCATCTTTAAAAGTCGAGTTTTAAATGGAACCCCTTCTCTTTCTCCCTACTGTTAGTACAAATATCAAGAATGTTTAACTGCTTGCAAATTTACGTGATTATAAATAGTGGCTCTCATCTATACCCCCATGCACTTCTGATTCTCAGGGGAATTGTTGGCTTTTGTTTTTCCCTCTTAATGCAGGCTTCTCCTCTGTGGATTAGAAAGTGTAACTGGGAGTTCCTTGCCTTATATAAATAACTTGCAGTGTGGAGTTCACTGACAGATTTAGAGATTAATTTCTAGACTTCTTACCATGGTGAAGAAGCTCTTTGAGATTTTGAAAATGGCAACAATATTGACTCCCTCCCACTAAAGGTTACCTGTGTCCACATCCACTATAATGCATGAGGAAAAGTTTAACTGTGGTAAATATCAGTGTTGTTTTCCTTATGGAAAAAAGGGTTCGCAGGGAAACAAATCTTGCAGGATGAAAAATAGTTTGCCCTCCAGAAACACAGTTTGCATGAGAATGTTTCTCTTCTTTCATTCAGAAAGTAGAGCACCACTATTATTAAACCAATAGTATTTGCATAGCAAAACAATGGTTTGATAATGTTGAGTAGTCATATCTTAGGTCAGAGTCTCCAAAAGCAAACTAGGAGCCAAAGATTTGGATATTGGAAGTAGTTACTCAAAAAGAGATTTGAGTGTGATTGTATTGGGGGTTGTTAGGGAAATGTTCCCATCCCCTGAATATTTTGGCTTATATGCTTCTCCAAATATGTGTTTGGCTACATTTTAAGATCTGTGCATTTTCAGGGAAATTTAATCCATATGTTGCAGGGAGGCTATAGGTAAATCATCTGAATGTTGCTTTCTTAGTGCTCCATGATGTCTGAAATATATAGTCTGAAATATATAGTCTTTTATTCTTTTCTATAAAGGAGCAGATAAGTTGCCAAGAGTAAACAAATCAAACAGCAAAAGGTTTGGGTTAGGTTTAAAACGCTTTGCCTGTTATTTTTGATTGGGTTTTGTACTTGGCACTGCTCATTCTCCATTCCTGCCCTCAGGGCAAAGTGAAAACAATTTGAGCTCTGTATTTCCCAACTGATGCATTGGCATTTGAGAATCACGTAATGCAGACAGAATTGGCATGTTTGGCAGGTGAGTGATACCTAATATGACCACGGAAAAGTTACTCTCCTCTGCTTGGCAGTGGTTCATAGCGCGAAATGATGTTAAACACACTACAAAGCACAGGTCAGGACAAGCAGCCGTGCAGGGGTCCAGACGGGGGATTTATCAAATTGTTTTGTGTGTCTTTAGGTGGAGTGGCTAAAGAATGAAGACATAATTGATCCTGTTGAAGATCGGAATTTTTATATTACTATTGATCACAACCTGATCATCAAGCAGGCCCGGCTCTCAGATACAGCAAATTACACCTGTGTTGCCAAAAACATTGTTGCCAAGAGGAAAAGCACCACAGCCACTGTCATCGTGTATGGTGAGTTCCATCCAGCATGTGTCAAGCCATCCTTTCTCATTAATAGTCTTACTTTGTTTTAGAATGTCTAGCTACCAATCTTTTAGACTCCCACTATTGTTCCTTCCAACCTCATGCATGGCCAGTAAGGTTTACCTTCTAGCAGGCTGGTAAGGGTGCTAAAGCTTGCCATCTGGCAAGCCTTGGTAACCTACCCAAGAGTCTGCTGCTTCTCGGATGTCTCATTTCTCAAGGAGAATGAGTACCCAGAACTGGCTGAGTTTGGGACAGAACGATATTCCAGACAGACCAATGATATCTCCTTTGAATCTAGGCTCAGATCGACAATTATAGAAACACAGAAAAGATGAGACAAACACATCCCCCTGAAATTGCTTTCTTGCCTCCACTCAAGAACTATAGAACCATAATAAAGAACAGCTATGATCAAGGGGCTGTCATTCACACAACATGGAAGACTTTCCACTCTCTGGCCCCTCTCACAATGCTCATATCCTAACCTATTGATTCTCTTAAAGTATCAAACAATTTACAACCCTCACTCTGATGTACCATCAATGCTATTACCTCCCTATGCAGCTGGCACCCCATTATCCCCTAGCTATTTTGGATGAGTCATTCTCCAGCCAAGCCTTTAGATGCTTCGTACACTAAGAAATTACACTGTACACTTACATAATTCTCAGAGCATTAGGTCTTTGTTATATTGACATATTATCACAGAGAAGACTAAAAACTCCAAGTATTTGAAATGAGGTTTCCTCTTGAAAAAGAAGCCAAGCTTTACCTCAGCTCAGAAAATAGTGAGGCTCATATTCAGTGGTCAGCCATATGCCTTGATTCTGGTGGCCTAGGAAGGGGAGACTGTGTCTGGGCCTACCCTGACAATTTCTTCAGAGAGTCCTAAAGGAGACAAGATTGAGATGACACAATCCATCCTAACTTTTTAGCCATTTTCTTAGATACAAGACAAGTTCTCAGAAAAATTACCTCCCATCCACTAAAAGGAAAATACATTTCTTATCATTGAGTTGAGTAAGTTGAAAGAAGACCTATACAGATCTTACTCAGTTAACTCTTAGTAACCTTTTCAAAACTTACAGATCTTGGGTCCACACCCCTACATTCATGTTTAGTTCACATGGCATGTGAGGCTTTTTCTTCTTTGTGATGTGCCCATGATGCATAAATATGTTGAATCCCTTTACATGATTTTTTTTTACTTGTTGATCCATATTACATCAATTTAATTCTCATATCATACTAAAAAACCTATAGAGGGTGTGTGTGTGTATGCATATATATATATATGCATACATACATACATGCATACATATATATGGAGAGAGAGAGATTAATTTCTTCCCTCTCTGACAGTACCACCGTATGGTTGTGTCACTGTCACCGACAAGATCAGGAGACACAAGAACAGAAATCATCATGATGTTCCAGAGGCTGCACAGAGATACTTTAAAACTGCCACTTTAATTACAGAACAGAAGCATTCCAATTTTTTAAATCTTCTGATTACTCTGGGGTTTAATTTCCTAGTCCAGATAATGGCTATGTTGAATTATAAGCATTGTATTCCTTAAATCACAGGAAATTGTTTTGTACTTTTTATCTTAGTCTAAACTGCCTGAAACCGTTGATTAACAGCATTTAAAATGCAAAGAAGCAATGGGGCCCAATCATAGTATGTGCAAATTGCAAATAACTAATGAAAGCACACTATATATAGATGCATTCTATAGGTATTTAATATAGATGTAAATCCCTTTTTAGGTATTGCATGATTTCAATATCTGCAAATGTAATGAGAATATTCTTATTAGAAAGGATCATACACAAATAAAATAAGCATTTTTAGACCAGGGTCAAGACCAAAGATGAAGAAACTAGGCCTTGATCAGCAACTATATAGCTTTTAAACCTATATTTTTGTATTTTTGGAATCCTTTTCTTTCTCTGTAAAATGAGGGCTGTGTCTAGTACCTGCAAAAAAAAAAAAAAAAAAAAAAAAAAAAAAAAAAAAAAAACCTTCCAGTTTTTAATGAGACAATAGAATGTTGACAGACATTCTATTGTACATGTTACTCAAAATCTCAGCTCCCCATGTTTGTGAGCAACAGAGATGACAATATTTATGACATTTGAGATCTTAAGAAAGCATAGCAGGGAACCTGTGGACCAACCATCCACTTATGGTTTTCATGGCTCCATAAGTTGAGTTGCCCTAGGCTTGTAAGTTGGGCTCCTCCATCCACAGAAACATATAAAATCATCACATTTCTTATTCTGAATTGCTTGATATCTGCTTCTTCGTTACTGTTGCTTTGGGCTTATAAAATTACATCCATTAGAAAAAAATAATTGGAAAATGCAGAAAAGGTCAATGAAGTTGTTTTTGATCCAGTCATCTATAGTGTTTTCGAGACCAATATCATACCACAGGTGTTTTTGTATGCATAGGTAGTACATCAAGATAAGAACTACATATATGTTATTTTTATTTAACGTACAATGTTAAATATCCATGCTTTGTTAGATAACCTCCTCTTTTATAATTTTAATGGAATGAAAATATACAAATTGACATTTTCCTATATTTAACAACATAAGTGCTTCTAATTATTTATCACTAAAGTAAAATATGTTATGAAGATACCTTTGTTCAAGTCTATAAATACAGTCATGTTTATTTCCTGAATAATAGATTTTCTGAAAAATATAATTTGGGGCAAATCATTTGCGTGTATAAAATCTGATTTGTTTCAGTAGCTAAGCTTCTTTATATCAATAGGCGAATGCATAAACTTGTTCCATAGTGTTTTAACTACCAACAAACAATTCACATTTAAAAAATTAAATAAAAACAAATTGTTGAGGTACATTTTTAAGAAAATCATAATATTTTCTAGAGGCAGATGTCCAGAAATTAATAGTGTGAGCAGAGTGGAATTCTTGCTCTGTAATCACTATATATATATATATATATATATATATATCCCCTCCATCACATATCATAACTAACCTTTCTGCTCAAGATGAGTATCCATTTCAAATGCACCAAAGAATTGCTAGATCAATTGGTAATTTATTTAAAACTAGGATGCTGTAAGATTGAATTCTGTAACTCAGTTCACATGTGGGTTTGTGAAAGTGGATAAAATTTCTTGAATACTATGAAATTTAAAAATGCTGAAGGAAAATAATTAATCATTTGTTTTTTAAGGAGTCCAAGTAGTTCCGATGCTTCGGCTCACAGCCTTGGCATCCAGATGTAAACATTTATTATGCAGGATAAGCTGTCAAATATCATTTTTGGAGTATAACTAGGTAAGGGGATATATTTTTAACAAAAGAATGTTAGACAAGAAAAAGAGAACATAGTCTTATTTTTTTATATATAAATGAGTAACTCCTGGAAAATAATTTTATATATCTCAATTTTGATTCTTCAGCTATACAACAAAACTCTGAAATGCTATCCGTGGCCTCCTCTAGCATTGAAATTTTGTTCTTTTTTATCATTACATAGAAATTACTCTGGTCTACATGCTGTGTGTGTTTTGTGTATTGTACATTCTCGTGTGTTTAACCTACACTTTGCGGGTTGTCTCATTCAGTTAACGGTGGCTGGTCCACTTGGACAGAGTGGTCTGTGTGTAACAGTCGCTGTGGACGAGGATATCAGAAACGTACCAGAACCTGTACCAACCCAGCCCCACTCAATGGTGGAGCCTTCTGTGAGGGACAGAGTGTGCAGAAAATAGCATGTACTACGTTATGCCCAGGTAAGTACATAATTGTCTCCTTCCAAATATCTTCTACCATTCCGAACATATATACTAAAACCTAATGTTGACTTAAACTTGTGATAAATATTAGTTAAACCCATTCAGCATTCAGTATTTACCTTGTTGAGAAGTCTAACCTTCCTCCAAAAGTCCTTAATTTTATCACCTAAACATGCAAAGTGCTATAAGAGAACAAACAACCACAAATATCATACTGTGTTTCTTTGTGAAACTGTTAAAGCCAAGAGTGCACATCCTATAATTCAAATGATATGAACAACATTGAAAACCAGCTAACGTGAGAAATAACAATCCTTGATCTTCAGAAAAACATGAAAATTAATAAGAACTGAAATTTATAAAATGTTTTATACTGGAATAATTGATATGTAGTATCAGTTTCTGGACAAGGGCAAATAAAACATTTGGAATGAATTAAAAGAAAGGCTAAGCTTTATGACACATGAGATAATGGATTTGGAAAATACAACAGAGCCAGCTCTTTATGGTCTGCACATCTTGGCCATGTGTCTTATGAATTATTTGCAGTGGTTCCTATACAAAGATTGCATTTCTCTGCCATTTGGTAACATCCGGTAGTATTTCATATTTCTACCAGCTCTTGACTTCAGGTAAATTTGAGTTAATAGCCAAATTCAAACAAAATCTTAAACATATTAAAATGCCTAGTCATATAATATATCTAGAAGTTAAGATAAAATTCTTTTGAAATAATTCATAAACCCAGTTTACTCAATGGTTAGCAATTCTGTTACATATTTCAGTGTTTTAATGCACAGCCTTAGCTCTCTTTGCTTTGCCCAATTTTTTACTGCTCATCCTTTAATAGAACATTTTTTAGAAGTGGGCAGATAGAAAAACATAATCTATGGGTTACATTTTCAAGTATTGACCCCAAGTATCAAAATGGATTTCTGCACTGAACCTTTGAGGGCTCCTATTTATGGAACACATTTTGACTTATAGGTAAGTGCAGAAGTTCAGATTTTATCATACACTGTCTCCTATTTCACCTAGGCTCTGACTCATATAATTCAGAGTCCATTGACTAATTTGAGTTAAAAAACAGCAATGTGGCTGCACACACACACACACACACACACACACACACACACACACACACAATATCCACCAACACACACATATGTGCTAGTGCTTTAAGTAAAAGGTACATATTGTTATATTGTTGAACTATAGCAAAACAAACGTTAATTTGTTAAAGACAACTCTATATTATGGAAATAGCAATGTGTTCCTTAGTTTGCACATAAACATGTTTGTGTCTTGGTACACATATGCATAGTATATTTACTCGGTAATAAGACAAATTTGCCCACCACTGTAAGCTACTAAAATTTATATTACTTTTGCAGTGTTCACATTTTAGAAGTCAAAATGTTCAATAAATGATATTTGGCATTGTTTTATGTGGGATTCTAGATAACCATAAACATTTATGTATTTCAGGGGAAAAATCAAACACTTTTTAAAATTGGTTTAACATTTTAATCCTTCTTCTTTTCTGTAATTAAAAGAATTTATTTTGAAGTTTGACAATTTAGTGTATTTTTCAAATTGACATCAAGTTGTATATCCTCAAGACAGAGTTATCTCAACTCATGATCATAGAACTTTCTTACAGGTAATCCACCAAAATTGGGTCAATTTTGAATTATGTCACTGCTAAAATTAGAGATTTACTTAAATATTATTTTAGCATGAATAGAAATGTGTTCTCCATCAAATCATGGCGTGAAATCATAAAATAAGCTACAAATAATATTGTTTTTACAGGAAGGCAAGGCAAAGGTTTCTGTAAAATCAAGTGGTCTGGATGCCAAAAAGAAAATATAAAGAGTATGGAAGTCTAGAGGCAGGGGAGGAGGAGAAGAGAATGGATGAGTTCCATTACCACTACACATCCTTGGCTTCCAACTCTCATACATTTTTGCTTTCACGTTTTACATGTACTACAAATGCATAGATCAAAAAGGAAACCCCTGATCTTCAATACAATATCCAGAAGTCTCCCCTTTAACGAAGACTAAAGAGGTGTGATGAATTGCTTACATAGATACTAATGTGTCCACTCAGCCTTCCTTGACCCCTCTGAGGGGATAAAATGCACAGACCTCCCACAGGCAGGGCATGCCTCATTCAACAGAGGCTTACATGAATGCCAGGCTTCTCAGTGGGGTGTCTTCTTCCATTCTTACTTACCGTTATATTGGCATTGAGCCTTGCTTCTTCTAGCCTTTATGTGGCTGCTTGTTATAATCTTACCCTGGTTTTTCTCATGACAGTGGATGGCAGGTGGACATCATGGAGCAAATGGTCAACCTGTGGGACTGAATGCACCCATTGGCGCAGGAGAGAGTGTACAGCACCAGCGCCCAAGAATGGAGGCAAAGACTGTGATGGCCTGGTCCTGCAATCCAAGAACTGCACTGATGGGCTTTGCATGCAAGGTAAGTCAAACTGAAGCAATGCAGACTCTGAGAGGCCCATTGGCTATCTTGAAGGAATATTAGTAATTGGGGATAAGAAAAAACAATAAAAATGTAATTCAGGGTCTATTCCAGTTTCTTTCATAACTTGGAAAAGCTAATATCTCAGGAACCAGAATGAATAATAATTGTCTGGTTAATCAATATTATGCATAGTATTGCTTTCACTCAAGTAAAAAAAAATAGTAAGAATTCAGCCATTTCCATGGAGAGGCTGTCATCCTTTCTAGCCAGAAAACTGTTAACTTGGTTGCATTACCTTGTACATGAGGGTACCTTAATGTCCTCATAGAATCAAAGCATGTCTTCCAAAAGTGAGCTATTTACTTGTAATTCATGTTTGGCACTGAACCAACATCCTTGAAATATGAAATATACAAGGACAATAAATATTTTGCAGGTATAATAAATGTATAATAAATCTTTAGTAAAAACAACTTCCCAACCTCTTGAAAGTGCAAAGTTGTGTTAGAAATTACATCATAGGTATAGTTTAGCTTACTCTAAGAGAAAAACAATTTTTAATGAGCATGGAAGTTGGCTCAGGTGATATGGTTGATGCAATGAGTTATATTCTATTTTTCATGCTTTATGCACAGAATTTTGTCAGCGAAATGATAGCTAACACTTTCAAATTCCGAACCATTTGTTGAAGAGCTCTTAGATGTTCAGAATTTATCATCTCTTTTCCTGACAATAAATAAAGTGCATAGATTTCTTTTTTAGGCAAATAGATTAAACAGTGTTCCATGGTGAATCTGAAATAACAGGGGGCCAAATGTTGACATTCCTCATGCACGTTGCATGTATAATGAGATGCATTCACAGAGGAGTGATTGTGTTTGTTATTTAAGAACAAGTACATTGTCTTCACCACACAAACCCAACTTTGTTTACTTTCCAGAGTCTATATACACAAAGACCTTTCAAAAGGAAACTTACTTAAAGTACCAATACATAACAATGTTGCTAAGGTTGAATGAAAATCCAGGAGCCTCTCAGTTGTGTTCCCCAAACATTGATCTATTCCTAAGCTTGTAATGATTAGGGATAGCTACCATGTACTTCACTGTTCTTGCTAGAAACATGAAAATAAAGAAAAGGCAGATGTTTATTAATTGTCTATCTAGAGATATAGGTTTCATCCCCATATCTAGGCATAAGTTTTAATTAAGGACCAAAAGTAAAAACATGAATGTGTTTTATTATTTCATATTCTTCTTTAGTATGAAATCCACTGATTGATGTAATTGAGAAGTATAAATATTTACATCAGGGATTTTTTTCTTTAATGCTTTCATCCTTTCTCAATATAACAACTCAACATTGATAGATACAATACCCTCTGCTTCTACTCCATATATTTAAAATTCTGCACAAGGTAGTTTACAGTGAATATACTACTACATGCTAGAACATTGGAAGTTTCTTCTACAAAATACTTTCTAAGCTATGACATTTGTTGAACACAAGACATTTAAACTAAGACCTTGTGACCAGCAGTCCCTCAATATCTAACTCATTTCTCTCAGCCATAATGGAATTTTCCTCATGATTATTTACCAACAATAATGGCTGTCAGTGTGCTTACAACTAGGAAGGACAGTCTGGGGCACAGGTGGTGTTTTGAGTTTGTTAATTTATGTATTTTCTTACTTTTTTTTTTAATCAAATCTTATTGGACAAAAATAATTGAAGTTTGGATTGAAGTTACTCAGGTAAAAAGCCATTTTTTTTTCCAGCTGCTGTGATTTCTTATGCCAGCAGTTCCTACTAAGTCAATAAACTTTCTCATCTGTCCCCCTAGATCTACTCTAACCCAGAAGAGAATTGTAGTCTATACAGCTATTGATTTCCTGGGTGATAAAACAATGGTAGAGAGATTGCTTTGCTGTATAATTATAGTGTTTTACTGTGAGAGCTTCTAGCCTCTGTTTCCTACTAAGCTTGGGATTTCTGGAGAAGTATTGCTGCCAAAGTTTTACAAAAATATAATATTGCCTTTGGTTGGAAAACAGGCCATTTTAACAACAAAACTACACAGCTTGGAAGAGAGAAAATGTCTATGTTAAGAGAAAGGAATGGACTAAAACAGAAAGCCACAGAGTTGCAATTGCAAATGCTTTGGGTTAATTCAACCTTGAATTTGTTAAGTTATTTAGCAAATCAATAATATTACCTACAGCAATTACCTACCCAATGTCATACCAAGTATGAAATAAAATAATTCTACTTAAAATTATATATAACTAATTCTTTTATGAATATTGGTATACTGCTAGGTAAAAAAAGAAGCTCTGAGTTCCTGATAGATCTGAGTAGGTTTCAAGAGTTCCCTAGATGCCATAGTACATTATTCTTCAGAAAGCTAAATTGGCATTTAAGACCTATGAAAGGGGAAATTAATAGAAAATGCTGTTGTCAATATTTAGTCATCATTTTGCCCAAAAGAACTAAATTATGACACATTTATTTCTTTACTACCTAACAATATAAGAACCTTTGACTCAAAACATGTAGAAACATTAGATAAAATGTTACAGACTTGAATACCACTAATCAGGCACGTGCAGAGAAAGAAAGAGAGAGAGAGAGAGAGAGAGAGAGAGAGAGAGAGAGAGAAAGAGAAAGAGAAAAATCTACAAGTACCAGGAAGGTAGTTGCAAGACAAAGAGAGAGGGAACTGTGTGGGAGACACCACAGTGGCCAAGAACCAAAGTGGACATGATTTGGATCTTCGAGTGTGTAGGAGTCAGGATTTACACTGGGGTCAGGGGCCTAGTAAAAGAATTGGGCTGAGATTCAGAACAAGAACTAAATAAAGCTGCAATTCATTTATTGCTACCCACCATGAAAAACAAGTAAAACTTTTTTGCCAACCATTCTAACGAAACCACAAGAAAATCATAGTAGGGAAAAGTAAAATGAAGTATTCATTTAAGTAAAATCTGTAGTAGAACACAGCTGTGGTATGGAACTTAAGATATACTACAGGAAGCAAGAAACTGAAAGATATGTAATTAGCATACTTGGAACAGCTTCTGAGGCAGCTTAGCAGAAAGTAAGCCACTGGACAGGTCCCCTCTGCAATCTAAGTCTATTCCTGAAAATTGCATGAACTAATAGTTTAAAATCTCCCAAGAGAACAATCTAGTATAAGGGTCAACCTAAAACAATGCAAAGGAGTTAACATCCTGTCACGGGGCCCCAGGACAATAGTAAGTAAAAGTATAAAGGCAACTGTTTTTTTTTTTTTTTTTTTTTTTTTTTTTTTTCCAATGAAAGCATAGACTATTGTTACAAGGATGGGTACATTTCATGGAATCAAACAGAATGATGGAAAATTTAAAGATGATTGTTGAAATTTAAAGCTCCATACAAGATTAACAATCAGATTATATGTTCTACATAAAAGTGAAAAAAATCAGGAAACTGGAGTACAGATCAAATAGAGATGAAATAAAAGTATGTTATGTGAACAATAGTTGGACAATTGACAATTAACATGAAGAAATCTGACATTTATTAATCAAGAAGGCAAAATAGAAAAAGATTGTGAGACAAAGGTTTCATTTGCTTCTCATAAAACTCATTGAGTGAACAACAAATTGGAAACAACAAATTGATACTATCAAGTAAAGAATAATTGAGGGCTAGCCAAATTGAGGAGAAACTAAATGATATTAATGTGGACTATAAGATGTTATGAACTAAGGTAGTATTTTAAAATTTCATGTATTATTCTGGAAGAAAATCGTAAAGTTTTTCACATTATATTTTATTGATTCAAGTGATATAATGGTAAGACTGTCGAGACAGGTTTAAATGAATCTGTAAGACCCAAGATAAAAGATAAATAGGTATTTATTAGGGCAGCACCTTCACATATAAGAGTAAATAACTGTCTTCCTGTGCCTGAAGAGGTAGTCTTAGCCCTTTCAATTCTCTCACCGCAACCCAAGAGTGCAAGCCATCCTCTCCTCTTCCTTTTAAGGGGTCACATCTGCACACCTTAAGTTCACTGGCAAAGTAAGATGACACTACAAGACTGTCTACAAATATATGGATTGAATATAAAAACTGAAGGTAAAAATTTTAGGGGTAGGAAAAGAGGGGAAAAAATAGAAATGTCATAATCAATACCTACAATAAGCAAGATGGCAAAAAGAAACATGCACATTTTAAGGACTACATTGTAAGTGAATTAAACTCACTTTGTCAATGGAAATTTAATATCTATAGAAAGAAATTCAGCTTTACGCTTTTGATGAATTCAAGAGGTAAGCAATACTGAGAAAGATTAAAAATGAAGACATGGAACATACAATATCTATTCTAAATAGCTGATTAAAATCTTTGACTAACTGTTTTGATCATTGTTTAGTTCCATTTCTCATTATGATTAAGTATGTTTTAGTTATTATTTTATTCATAGTTCTAATTTATAGAGTTAATTTTCTTAGACTCTATAGTTTTAAAGTAATTTTTAATTACTTACAAAGTTACCAATGGTTTCATAAGAGGTCTTAGATGATTTTCTAGATATTAAATTTGACAACAGAGGAAGACAAAAGTATTGACTTTTGACCTCTGCAAATGCTCTCATGAAGAGCACAAATGGACACATACTTAAAACACACATACACACACAGTGTTTTACATATCAGTTATAAAAGCATCGAATATTTTTAATAGGTTTATTATGCAAAATGTTGATGCATTTGTGGTAGAAATGTGTGTTTTACTTGTAGATATTAAGATCTTCATAATTCAAGAAAAGATATTTAAAATATATCCTTTAGCATACCAAACTTGAATGAATAGATTTCAATTAATTAATAGAAACACTACATATTGTTTATGTACACATGTAATTTTTAAACACTACATATGTACATGTCAAGTACGTCTATAGATTTTTAGTTGTTTCTATTGCTTTTATTATTATAAAGCCCATTTTTTTAATTCTTTGACTATTTCATGCCTATATAAAATATCCTGGTGGTATTCTCCCTCTAACTCTCCTCAATACCTCACTTCCAACTTTGCATGATTCATGCATATTTGCCTGCATGCGTGTATGTGTGGTGTGGTGTGCTTCTGTGTGTTTACATGTGTGTTTGTGTGCACACATGTGTGTGTGTGTGTGTATGTGTGTGTGTGTGTAAAACCATTGAGTCCTGTTAGTGCTACTCATACACATATGTGAGATCATTCACTGTGGCAAAGTACCAATAGCCACAAAACAACGGAAAGTAATTCTTACTTCCCCTATTAGCCATGATCTGCCAACAGCTTTTCAATGAGGGGTGGGTGGGGCCTCTGGAACCCCTTCTCCATGCTGGAAGTGTGAACTGGTTTGATTGCCTGAGGGTCTTATTCAGGTAACACCACAGCTGCTGGTGCACAGCATCCATGCCACGACTGTAAGACAAGGCTCCTCCGCACCCTCTGGCTCTCACATTACTATTTCTTGGATGCCAGACAGCTAAAATACATGTCTCAACAAAGCTGACCACTCATAGGCATAAAGACATTTTTTAAAAACTGCAGTGGTTAAGAAATACATATTCATAGGGTTGTAGCGGTGGTGAACACCTTTAATCCCAGCACTTGGGAGACAGAGGCAGATAGAACTCTTGAGTTTGAGGCCAGCCTAGCCTACAGAGTGAGTTCCAGGACAGCCAAGGACACAGAGAGAAATGGTGTCTTGAAATAAAAAGAAAATAAAAAAGGAAAAGAAATACATAATGATGCATGCACTAAAATATTCTCATAATCCAAACCCAAAAAATAAGTTTGGGTTTTATATATGCATTTTTCTATGACTATATAAAAGTAAGCTTAGGGAATTGTTGACAATTGTTCTGTCCCTGGGCTTATGAGACTATAAGTACATTTTTTTTTTTTTTTTTGCTATATGATTTGCTACTCTGCACATTCATTGTACTTGCTATTCCATTATGTCTCTAGTTACAATTGTCTTAAGAAGAAATGTTCAGGGAAGGATAATGTCCCAGCATGATCTGACAGTGGGTCCTCTGAATTTTAGATATAGCGATATTTCTTGTTTATCTTGAGATCTTGGTCATGTTGATTCAAGTTAGATTATTAATAACAATATTCAATAAAATACTATCAGAAAAGTCTGGTTGTAGAAAAACCAGGTGGCAAGAGATTCTAAAAGCCAGTATTTTGAAGACATGGGGATTTGGAATTGAATTGTGGTTTTCCATTATTTCACAGTTGCCTATCATGCACTTATCACTCAGTGCTTGCAACCACCCTTATTTTAGAATGTTTGCTATATCAGATTCATTGAGCAAAGCTATGAAATTACATTTGTACAACAGGATCCAAATATTTAAGATATTGCCAAAGCTTCACTAAATTTAGGCAATCCAGATATATCAGTTCATTTTAGGAAGTTACATACATACATGTACATACACACATGGGGGGGGGGAACAGAAGAGACAGAGAGGACATATCTTTATTGACCTAAAACAAAAGAGGCAGATGCTGCTTTAGACACAACACATTGTTCCTCCAAATTAAAACTTTTGAGTAGTTAGTGTGAGTGTTCTAAAATATGTTTTGATACATTGACAAGCATTACAGAAAACAAACAAAATATTGAAAATGTTAAAAAGTCTATCTTTTCTGATATGAGAAACAAATAAGCCCCACAGCAAATGTCCATGTTTTTTACTTAGTAATTTCTATTCAGAAGGCAGTGCTGTGGGGGATATTGTACAGATTGCCTATTAAAATATTTAATTTTCTTTGTTATCCTGAAAATTATATGAAGAAAGCTGTTCCCTGTATTTCAAGTATAGCTTTGAAACAGGATTGCATGAAATGACCTGATGACAGAGAACAAGAGAAAGAGAAGGACACACACACAGAGAGAACAAGAGAATAGCAAAGTCCTTAGGAAATCTTTAATAATGCTAAACCAACAAATAAACTATTTTATGTTGAAATCCACTGGTGTTTTTAAGAGCAGGTAATATTTTACAATAGTTTAATCTGTTTCTCTCTCTTTTTTTTTTTTAAGAAAATAGTTGTCTAAAGTCTAAATGTAGTCTGATCCATAAATGTGTTCTGCTGCTTTAAATTGGTACATTTCAGCTTTTAATCCCACTTGAAATTTGAATTTCCCATCAGTATTGTAAGAGTTCAAATGTGAATTTAGAATTACTTCTCACTGAAGAGAGTTTATGCTATAGAAGACAAATGCAAATGCAATTTCCAAACAAGAACTGCCGGGGATTGTCTGCTTCAGTGAACCCTCTGACTCCAGGAAATGAAAATGTTATGCACTGTGCAAATTTAGCACTTTCTACTCATTAAAACATTTGCATGTCACATGGCTCTTCCATCAGTCACCAGAGGGAGTAGTAGAACTCTCTGCATGTAAATTTCAGTGTGGACACACTGCATACCAGGGCTCCTGCTACCCCAAGTGCTTACAACATTGGGAAACCATTACCTACCAAATCACCATCCCCTTGCTTCAGAGTGATGTAATTATAACTGCCTGAGGTGGGTACTTGTCAAGGTGCTAGTCACTTTCCAGCAAAATTCTTGTCAACACAGCAGTTTGGTAGGAAAGTATAGCTGTGAGTTTCAGACAATAAACACACAGTTAAAAGTTGATGTAATAGCTGTGTTTTCTATAGTTCTTGATGTACACAGTATCCCAGATGGCAAATAAATATTCTGCCCATGGACTTCCTGCCCAACACAGTCCTCGATAGACTCCAGCATAGTCAGTGTGGTCTGCCTTTCTATGTTCTGGTAAAACACTTTCCTGCTTTTGAAAGCAAGGATGTGGTCAGAAATGTTAGACCTCAGAAACCGGATAAACACCTATGGAGCCGAAAAGGTTAGTGTGAGGAGACAAAAGCAAGCCCTTTCCCCTCTACTGGCATCTCTGGGGGAGATGAGGAAAGCATGTGACTTTTTAGGCTATATCAACAAGCAGAGCAAAATGGGTTGAGTGTAATGGTGTTGGGTCAATTTTTTTTTTTTTTTTTTTTTTTTTTTTTTACCCTAAAAAGTCAACAGATCAGCTAACACACTTCAGTATTGAGTCACCTTAGTTCAGGATTCCACATTATTATTTTTTCTGTCTAAGATGTGTGTTATGAATGTAACCATCTGAATGTAATAACATTTTATTCTTCTTTTAAAACATTTATGGGTTTGGATTCTCCATCATAAAAGCACTTGGGCAACTGATGCTTAAACTGGATTGTAAACTGAGATGGATTTCAGGCATTTATGCTGCATCGACTGTGATTCCAGATTAAGACTTTTTCCCTGGTGAATTGTTATACGTCAACTACCTGTTTTCATAAGGTGTGCTTCACAACTATTACAAACAGGGTCATGAACCAATTAGGTGTGGCATGGCCAGTGTCCTCTAAAAGAAGGAGCAATAAATAGCTACAGCAACCCCAGGTGACTGACACAGTGATAAGAGAATTTTTCTTCCCATTTTTGTTGTCATGTCTTAAATTCTACATATTCATTTACTTGAGTTCCTGTAAGCCCTGTCAATAATAAATCCTCAGAAGAGTAGATAAATTATAATAAATGACCTTGTGTGTTTTTAACGAACCTGAACTTTGACATCATTAGTGCTCTGATGGGTTTATAAAATAAGCCCTGACTTGGAGGAGAACAAAACTGAACCTGGGCATGTTTACTGTTGAGTCACTCTTGAGGATTAACAAGAAAATTTGCATCAGAAGAAATAGGATTGAGAGGAAAATATTCCACATGTGAGGCTGGTGTGCAATCACTAGCAAACAGACCAGACAGCCAGGTCAAGGAAAGGGCAAGTCTTCCTGGAGTAGATTCTTCTAATGATTAGATCTCAAATGAAACCAAGTCTTGGGAAGTTTTCTAGTGAGTGTATGCCAAACAGATAAGTAAAACTGACACTAACTAAAATTTGCTGATTTGGAAACATTACTTCTAGCCAGGGGTGGTGGCTCATGCCAATAATACTAGGACATGGGAAGGTGAGGCAAGAAAACAACACAGTTAAGACCTCATCCCAAACATAAAACAAACAAACAAAAACATAAAACAAAAGAACCACAAACTTGTAAATAACTCAGGTAACACAGATGTGCACTGCTGATTTATAATGTGTATCTGTTGAGTTATGATGTCATCATTATCTCAGAGAAGAAATGGTCCTCTCTTCTAAAGGTCTTGCAGCATCCTGAGGTCTATGTATGCATGTTAAGGTCATATAAACAACACAATATCAGAAGGCAGTGAGTAAACCTTGCAAGCATGACTCCTTACAAAACCATAGTTTTTCCATTTTGACTAGCATGGTTTCTAATATAAAGAGTTTTCAATCCCACAGCATCTACATACATACTTTCCTTTTAAATATTTTCCAAGTCTGGGTAAGAAGTTCTCAAATTTTAGAGGGCATAAAATTATCATATCTTTTTTTAATATAGTTAAAGAAATTTTCAGTTTTAATTTTAATTCTATTCTGTTTTCACATAATGATGCACTGTTAGGCTGTAGCTGAAATTGTTCCCGACTGTACCCTTCAGTGTCAGACATGGCTAAATGGAGTCAAAAACAACTTGAATTCAATTTAGTTAATACTCAAAAAAAAATAAAAATTAACTTCATAGATGGGCCTTTTGACTACCACTAATAATTGTTCTGTTATGCAACGTAAGAAAATGAAACATTGACTGGAAACGACTGACCCATCTGAGACCCACAGGTAAATGTTGGAACTGCTATATAAACCCAAATCTTTCCCATTTTTACTCCTGTTACCATATGAGCTCTTGTCTGGTCTTACTGATTTGTCATTTTATTTGATATTTTCTGGAGCTGGGGAGATGCTGTGCAGGCATGATAATTTGGGTGTTGCTCTCCAACACCTACACAATATCATGTGCTGTCGTCCCAGGATTTGGGAGATGGAGACTGGCCTGTGTATCTGAATCAGTAACTCCAGGTTGTGAGTAAAATATTACTACCCACATTAAGGGTGAGTCTTCCCAGCTGAATTTCCTTTACCTACAATATTCCTCACAGATATAATGAAGATTTGTTTCCACGGTGACTCTAAATCCAGTCAAGTTGACAATCAAAATTAGCCATCACAATAATTTTGGTATGGAAATATTAATTATAGAATAAAAGTAGTTAACATTAAATTCTTTTCATCATAAAGCTAATTTTTGCTATCATCTAATATTCATACTTCACTGAAAGCAATCATTTTTTTAAAACCAGAAAAATAAAAGTAGTTGGTGCATTTGGTTATAAAGTGGAGGTTATAGAGTGTTCTAATAACACCCAAATGAAACACCCATCAGATAGGCCACATTCAGGCATGTAACTGCAGAGTCCAGGTACTGATCATGCTCACAAAGACTATGTCACTAAAATTGGAAATCAAAGAATTGTCTCTTTGCACTGTAAGATAATTGGACATGGGCTTTGATTTTTTAAAACAATTGGACATCAGTTGGAAAATGCAGATAGTCCCATCGACTAACATGTGACCTTGAGTAAAATAGGAGTCACTTTTTTCTCACGGCACTTTCCTACCACCAACCAGAAAATGGGTGGGGAGATAGTAACAGTCCAAATCTAGGGTCAACACAAATGTGAATGGGACACCCTGGGGTTAGACAAGGCAAACTTGGATATCAACATGATTGACAAGAATGGCTGAAATCAAACTTCATTAGATTGAATTTAAACCTGGATTCTATTGGAATTATCTTTCCTTGCCTTTGGGACACAGTTCATTGACTAGAAGAGCTTAGACAGTGTGATCTCTTGAAATTATGTTATTAGCAATTATAAGATGCTTTTGAAGTCAAAGGAACATTGCACAAACTGCTCAAGAAACCTGCTCTTGTTTTTAAGTTGTTTGAAGTTCATTGAAAGCTTTTCTCCATGATGAAGGCCCACAAGATGCTTCAGCAACCAATGTCCCGAGTCTAACACCCAGATCCTATGGTGGGAGAAGAGAACTGTCTCCTGAAAGTTGTACTTTGACCCACAAACACAATCTCTGGCATCTTAGCACCAACTCTTATACACACGCATGTATATGCATATAGTAATAATTAACTTTTTGTTAATTATTCATTTGTAGTACTCCATGTTAGGAAAACTTCATCTTTAGAAGTAAAAATTCTTTAAGATTTCAAAGTTCTTTTTTTAAGAGGTTATAGGGTATAAGTATTCCCCTTTTAGCTTGCCCTGGAATTGACTTCATTTGGCCCAGATGCTAAGGCCATCTTACAGCAGGCCTCCTTCTTTTGATGGAGAAAACACGAATCTGAATGACGTGACTTTGAGATTATGGAGTGCACTTGGTTCCCCAGAATGTCCATCACATTTCAGGGCTACTAAATGCCAAAACAAGCCCCCAAATATTGCAAGGATCCAAATAATAAAAGCCAGCACCTCTGCCCCCTTTCAAACCCCTCACTGAGAAGTGGAGCACTCCAGGTTGAGAAATCAGGCCACTGACAATTTTCACTCTGCTCCTGGAAACCTGCTCCAGAAGCATGTCCTTATGTGGTTGCCAGAAGCCACAAAGGCCAAGCATAAACCCCTTAAAGTGAGGACACTAAAAGATTACATACTACTTAAAAGAAGGCATCGCTCATGCTTCTCAGAGAAACTGGGCTCCTTAGCTCTGCTGTCAACAGGAAGGTAAAACTCAGGCAAGTTCTCTGAGGTCACTCATTAACTAGAACATGCTCATCATACAGAAAAAGTTCCCTTAGGACCCAGCATGTCAGCTCAGCTCAACACTGTGCTTCATAACGATATTGCCATAACTGTCATTTATAGATTGATTTTATAACCCTAATCTCTCCCTTCTACAGCTACAAAAACAAGAATCTGTAGTCTCCCACACAGATCAGAAAAGCTAAACTTGGGGGGAAGATGTCATTTGTCTAGTTGCTTGCTGCCTAAGAAATGGTAGACCTGGTATTCACACAGAAAGAAGTCTATCAGGCTGATAAATTCAAGGACACGAACTCAAGTTCACTACGTTGACCAGCCTCTCTGATGTTCTTTCTTTTATATGTCTTTAAATATCAGAGAAGTTAAGTGAAATCCATAAGCTATGAATTAGGTTCCAAAGTGAGGCTACAGAACAGTCATTCTGTTCTGTGTTGTGCTGGACTTTTCCTATTTTCTAGGACTGCACTCAGCAGGGCCACCTCATTAACTGAAGAAAATGTCCCCTGTTGTTTCAGGAGAGACAAATCAGATGGGAAAGCATAAAAACCAGTTCTGGAAATGCTCCTGTTCTCTCATTCATAGAGTGCAGCAAGTTCCCATTCCAGCCTCCTAAGTGGCATTTTCCTTGTGTAGCTGTAGAATGTATTTAGAAAGGGATGGAAGTGGTTTCAAAAACCCTTTACCAATGGTTCGCATAACACAGCAAATTGGGGTATGGAGCGTATTTAGTATTGGTCTGATTTAGGTTTTTCCGTATTGGAAACTAACAGTTTGCCTAGATTGGTCCTAATTGGCTATGAGAAAAAACAAATAATGAGAGAGACATTTAGTTTTTTTTTTTTAATTTTGTTTTATTAAAGCAAAGTCAAAGGCAAAAGCTTCACTAAATATATTGATATATTAAAAGATGTTTCCCAGCTGCGTGTTAGCTGAAATACTGTGGCTCTGCTCCTTCTACAGTTTATCCTCTGTAGAAAACCCATAGTGACTTGCTTTGTGTTTCAAACACATAGTTTTCATTTTATTTGTAATAACATTGAAACTTCTTTGTGGACCTGTAGTACTACATGATCTGCTGCTATGGTTATCTCTAGTCAGATCACATACTCTTTCTGCTATATGGATGATGGTGGTAATGAAGTTGATGATGACAATAAAAATGATGAAGATAATAATGTTTTGAAACAGATCTCATGTACCCTAGGCTGATCTTGAATTTGCTATGTATGTAGATGATGATTTGAACTTCTGATCTTCCTGTTTCTACCTCCTAAATACATAGATTACAAGTGTATTTCACCCATCTTGATGCTATACATATTTGATGCAGGAAATTAAACCAAGGGCTTTGCATGTCATAGGCAAGCCTTAGATGGCTGAGTTACATCTTCAGCCTATGTGCTTGATTTTTAATGAATGTGTTTAACATTATAATGATTTTTGTCTATCATATCGTTTACTTCTCATTTCCTATTAAGTATATGCCAAAAGGAAAGCTCTGGGCAGAAGGAAATCTTCTAACATAACTAGATCAGAACTGAAACTACAGTAGAATTCAAGAGTACCTGTTCAATGAATGGTTTAATGAATGAAAATATGAATGAATGAGTGAGTGAGTGAATTATTAATCCTTTGCCTGGAGTTCAATGTAAGTCTCAAAATCACAGCATATGACACCAATTTAGTTATTGACCGGTCCAGCTCTAAATAAATATGGGACATTAGAACGTAAATTAAGAACTACAAATTTTGATTATTCTTTGTTTTGCCTATCAAGAACAAAATCCTTACTGAGAAGTGGGAATATAAGCCATCAAGGGAAACCAGGACCTGCTTTATGGAGGATATACTTGAGAGTGTGTCATTTGTCTGTGGACTGGAGCTTTCCTTTCATGAGATTTGGAGAACCTAAGCACTCAAGCAGGCCCCTACAAGTGCTCATCAACATATTACAGACCACCATCAGAACACTTCCAAGTCTCTTTTTATACTCATACCCTTGTCCTATCACTCACACACACATACACACACACACACACACACACACACACACACACACACACACACACACATCAACATTCCTCTGAGTAGCATCCTAACTTCCAAAAGAAAGGTTTCATCCTCTGCTCTCCTTCCATAGCAATAAACTAGGTTTGCCCTAAGTCCTTGTGGTTCTAAAGCCTCTATTTGTCCCAGTTGTCCTTTTATTGAGTTCACAGACTACACATGGAAAAAAGCTATTACCACACAGAGATGTTTAAAAATGAAAACCCAACTAATACATGGACTCCGACAACTGGGATAAGAAATATAATATTTATAAAACCAAGTAGGAGGTTGCAATCATTGCTCTAAAATAAAGCATTAAATATTAATTCAGAGCAAACCTATCTGTGCTCCGGCAAGCCTCACTTTCATTAAAGTAGCATTGTGTGTTTCCCAGAATTAAATCCCAAATAGGTAACTGGTTAGTGAGAAATGGGTGATCTGCTTGCTGCATAAGACCTACCTGCAGCCTGATTTGGAGTTGCCCTCACCATTAAAGCCTTCCAGACCTTCACTTTGAACTTCACTTTGAACTAATTAATTGTGATGCTTCTGGTTCCTCTCTCTCTCTCTCTTTTTTTTTTTTTTTTTTTTTTCCCTTGAGTGTTACTAGGAATGTTTAATTCACATGCTCGTGTTCATCTTCATTTGATTAATCCAAATGGCACTACGTTATTTGATTAATTCATATGCTGCAGGGTACACTGGGTGCCAGTTATAAGTTGGACTTACATTTCTTTCCCGCTTTCTCATTTCAACAATGTTATGTCCTCATCTTTATCTGCTTTGTGCCCATTCCCCTCCACTTTGCCTTGGCATTTTTAGTGTGATGTTACTTTTTCTATTGGTTTCTTACTCAGAATTCATTCAAAAGACAAAAGGTTCCTTACCACATTTCTTCTGCATTGTTAGTGGGATAAGGTTATTAGTGTAAAACATCCATCTAAAGTCCTAAAATAAATAAGCTTATACTCTCTAAGCGCAGTTGATTTTCAAATGATTTCATATAAAAATCACCCAGTTGTCATTGTATGGACAGTCTATATAGCCCCCAGGCAGTCTAGGTTGGATACTTTCTAAATGAAAGGGACAAGCAATGACCAAAAATCCAAAAAAATGGATCTCAGATATTGGCAAGGTGAACACTGCTTAGCTGGGTAAATGGGTACTTAACCTTTGACCAGTGACGACAGGCCTGCTTTAGCTCTGTGAAGACCAAAAGCAAGTTGTTATGATTAAATAAAAAAGAAAAAGGAAACTGTTCAGGGCTTTCTGAGCATGTCCTGGGAATTAAAGCATATGGCAGGGATAAGGGGAAAAAGATTTCCCTTATGCTAATGACACTTGATGTCTGAAATAAATTAGATCCATTAGAGTTTATGCTCAATAAAAGAAAGACTTTAAGCACTCCAAAGTTAGTGACTCGAGACTGGGTTTTGCTCTGAAATTCAATCTGCCTACTTATTAATTCTTTGCGAGGCTCCAGAGCAAACAGGGGGCACAGAATCATAATTCCATACTCCACCAGAATTTTAAAGGACCACAGGTTTCTTTTCCTTTTTCCTTTAATTAAACCATCTTTTCATGCTTCCTATTTTGTTTTCCTTCATTAATTTGATTTTGTTCCCATTTCTGTTTCATTGTTTTGTTTTGTTTTTTCTTTTCAAGGATTCATTTACCCCATTTCAACTGAACACAGAACCCAGAATGAATATGGATTTTCTTGTAAGTTTCATGTTTGGGTTTTATGCTGGGAAATAGTCCTTTAACATTATTGCCCCTGTTCAAGTTTGCCTTTCTTTGGCTCACAGATGTGCACGCAGGAAATAGGAGCCTAATGTATTCTAACATGAAAAGCAAATTAGATTTTCAATGCTGAAGAGAAGAAAGGGTCATTTCAAGTCGCTGCCAGCTTTAGAAGCTATCAGTCTACCACTGACAGCACGAGTCCCCATCACTGAGAAAACATATCATGAAATTGGCTGGTATACATAAAGGGCAGGGTTCAAATACTAAAAAGGAAAGGTTGAGGAAATGTAGATTTGTTGTGCTATGAATCATGAATAAGTAAAGTCAAACATTAAGGATTAGATATACTATTCTGACCTGAGTTAAGAATTCTTCTAACAGGGTTCCCAATAAAACCCCACAGCAAAGTAGAGTCAGCATTTTGAAAGCAGTAGTCATGTAATGAAGAGTATTGGGATGTCAGAGAGATGCTGTCAATATTCACTTGATTGATGGGAAAGTTGAAATGCTGGGAAGGGTGATAGTTTTTAAATGGGGCACTTTCCAACAGTAGATTCATATAAACTGCCAGTGTAATTAAAGCCACTGTGACAAAGGACTGTGGGTAAATGCTGGAAAACTCTGGCAGATAAAATGATGAGTTATTTCCACATATAAACCATGTGGCTCTGGTTCTTGGGAGAGAGGGATGGTTTCTCAAATTCTAGATTTAAAAGTTCTCTCCATGCCCTGCAAATGTACATGTATATAAAGTGGCCATGAAGTTCTCAGTTGTCTCTCACTATCTGAAGCATCTCTTTAACCGCCTCTTTTTAAGTGAGGCGACTACAGATATGTTCAGTTTGTCTGAATATTTCTGAAGGGTTTAAAACAAAGACCAATTCAAAAAGACCTCTCCAGTTCAATCCAAGCATGTTTCATGCTACCAAAGCAACAGGCAGGCTCTGTTCTCTTTTGCATTACCTAGAACTAGCCCCCCAGTGGATGTCACCTTGTGTAGGCCAAATTTGGTCAAATGCTTATCTGCTGCCTGACCTAATCCACCACATTCATTCCTTACACTTGCTTTACTGTCTTGTATAGTTCCATGGTTCCCATCCATTCTTGCACTGATTTAAGTGCAAGAATGACTGGAGTGGTAGTTAGACAAACATCTTGGTTCAATCCACATACAGACTAAAATCATACCAGATGCTTCCGACGGTGTTTATGAGTTGTTTTTGTTTTATTTCTTTTTTTTTTTTTCTTTAACTGAGTGAATTCAATAACCCTCCCAAACTTTTTCACCTGAAAGAAGTAATAAAGTTTTTTATTTCCTGTGGTTTGGGATGGTTTGGGCTCCAGTTTCTTTAAATGCCTGGCAATAAATAGTCTGTTATGCTGTCCAATTATAAGATAGATTAGTGGGTGGATTGATGCAGAGTGAGAAAGAAAAAGAAATCAGAGATAATTTTCCGCTGAAAAGCCATAGTCGTTTTATATAGCTTTTGAAATAGACTTGAAATTAACCCATAAAAATGGCAATAAATGTCTGAAAAAATTACTGCAATACATATGTGTTCTGTGGGAAGTTTCTAGAAGCAGTTGGTCTGATGTTTCATTCTCTCTTTCCAGCTGCTCCTGACTCAGATGATGTTGCGCTCTATGTTGGGATTGTGATAGCTGTCACCGTTTGTCTGGCGATCACTGTTGTAGTGGCCCTGTTTGTCTATCGGAAGAACCATCGTGACTTTGAGTCTGACATCATTGATTCCTCAGCACTCAATGGCGGCTTTCAGCCTGTGAACATCAAGGCTGCCAGACAAGGTCAGTGAGCTTTCCGCCCTATGAGTTATACACGTGATGAGCGTAGCACCTGCATAGCTTCAAATTCAGCTGCATTTGTGTCATCCAGTTGAGCTAAAATATAAGCCAAGTGAAGGCAGAGATTTTGATTGGCTTTGTTCATTATAGGAATGAAATTATTCTATACAGTAAATCAGAGTTAATGAGAAGCACAGATCATTTCTGGTTTGCTTTTCTGACAGTACCTCTGTCCTGCATCTTAACTTCTATTTGAAAGAACAATTACATTGATTCATTGATTTTTCTGGTCTCTTTTCCCTTTTTTGTAATGATTTTAATGCAGTGATGTGCATATGAATCCAAATTTAGCATAGGCAAGCAAAACCATTACCACATAGTAACTCGGGATCTTTCAGTGTGCCTTCTAGTCTGTTGAAATGGCCAAATACTCTAAGTGTCATGATTAGACCTCGAGGCAGAATATCAAAAGTGCAAGGTTACTTATCAATGGACAATAAAAAGATGGATGTGGATACTATGCTTGCCCTGTTTCCAAGATCTTTGATCTCTCCTTGTGCAGTTAGCAGATCAGCTTTGCTTTGGCTTAAAGGTGGGAAGTGTTTTCTCCCTAATCTAGCTTGGTCTGAACAGAGAATGCAAATGGAATTATTTTCTATTTCTGACTCAGATCTCCTGGCAGTCCCCCCAGACCTCACCTCAGCTGCAGCCATGTACAGGGGACCTGTCTATGCTCTGCATGATGTCTCAGACAAAATCCCAATGACCAATTCTCCAATTTTGGACCCACTGCCCAACTTGAAAATCAAAGTGTATAACACCTCAGGTGCTGTCACTCCTCAAGATGACCTCTCTGAGTTCACATCCAAGCTGTCGCCCCAGATGACCCAATCCTTGCTCGAGAATGAGGCTCTTAACATGAAGAATCAGAGTCTTGCTAGACAGACTGACCCATCCTGCACAGCATTTGGCACCTTCAACTCACTCGGGGGTCACCTCATCATTCCTAACTCAGGTAATTCTTAAAAGTTTAAGTGACAAAGATGCAACTTGAAATCATAATGGAGTTTGCTTTTTATTGAACCTGAAATGTTCAATGTAGTCTAACTCAAATTTCCATTCATGCAAAATCTACAAAACCATTTATCTTCATCCAACCAATTCTAAATTCAGTACCTCTAGAAAGTCCTTCCTGCTGAGGTACAGTTCAAAACAGACACTGACTACCATAAGTGCATAATCAACCCAGGAACCCTCATTGTAATCCCTGGAGTTCAAAACAAATTAATTAGAAAATACAATCAATTGGTTTCCTCGAATTTTCTCAAGGCAGCTATATGTCAGAAAATTATTTTCTAAATGATTAGAAATACTATATAATAGACACAAAAGTCTTTATTAATTATTCAGTGTATCATTTAATCAGAAAGTATTATTGCAGTCCATGATTTATTGACTACAATCTCAACTTCATCCAGAGAACATTTGTAGTTGTATGTAATTTTTAAATACACTATGTAGTTAAGCAATAACTAAAGAATAAAAAAAACACAATGGTCTTTCATAGAGGACTTAAGTCAATTATTGCCAATATTAAAAGCTGGTATTCATTTTCAGTAATAATGATGAACTTGTAACCATAGGCCATAAGCTAGCTAATGACTACTTTAAAAGCACAGACTAACTCTTTTGGACAAGTCTGTATATTTTTCAATACAATAACAAAAATAACTTCACTGACCTATTATTTGACAGAATATCAGTTTTCCTTTTCCTGTATATGTACATAATGGATGTCATGTTACATAAGACTTTTTTTTAACCTTTTCTCATTAATTCCCATGCTATTTCTATGCTCTTCAAAATCATGATGTTTGTAATAGTCCATAAAATACCTAGTCAAACATACATTATTTAAAAAGTACATTTATTCATAAGATAGTGGTTTCTCCCGTGATGTTCACTGAAGTCTGGTTCTTCCTATTTCTGCACCCTCCACTCTCTAGTATGTGAATTATAACAAAGTCTTCCTCAAATGGAAGGGAATAAATGTAAATAAACTTTAGATTATTTCACTCAATACAATACAATTGTTTCCTAATTATTCTTTTACCTTTACATCTGTAATTTTTAAACTCCATAGCAAAGATCAAGGTACATTGCACAATTTAATTAGAAAATGAATTCTATGTCTACGTTGTCTCATATACAGCCTTCTTGTTCCTGTCTCATGCCCTTCATAAGCCATGCTTACATTAACACCCCGTTCCACTTCCCCAGCACCATAGCTGCCCTTTCTACCTCAAGAATGCCATGGTTCAACACTTTCATAGACAAGGTGCTCCCAAAACATTTTAATAATTGTACCCCTAAACCCCCTCCCCTGCAGCTCTCTGTTCCTTATTCTTATGATTTAAAGCCACTTGGGCAAGAGTTCTTGTTGCCTTGTCTCATTGGGTACATTCTACATCATGCCAAGTAATTACATGTTACTCAAGGATATTCATTTTTGACATCATAGAAATGTCAGATACTTTCCTCATAAAGACAGTCTATGCATTTTTTACTGCACTTAATTAAGATACACTTCATGGGAATGGAAAGACAGGACCTAATATCTTCAACCAAGTCACTCTCTGTAATGCTTGCTGACCTGTATAACTGGACTGGAGTTATGACACGGTAGACCACAGGCCACTATCATGACATCACCTGAAAACTTGGTCAAACTCTATAAACAAACATTGTCAACAAGATTTTGAAGCCAGGATCTACAGGAGGTCCTGACAAAAACTCAAATTGTCTCAATATCATCTGAGGTCCAGTTCTCACACAGCTCATGTCAAACACCCTTCTCACTGACACCAAACATTAACAAATGAGAAGTACTCTGATCTGCTGCAGCTAAGTGAGATGTTGTTGCTTATTTTCTAGAGTGGTATATAATAAAATAAATTCTTCCATATCTAACTCTGCTGTGGAATAACACTAATGCTCACCAGATATTTTGGGGAGTGGGCGTTTTCTGACATGGCTGAGGTTAGCATTTCCTTGAGTTTGAATTTCATGGAGAACTTTTTTTTAATCAAAAACAATGCATCACTGCAGCTGTTTAAAAATTTAATAGCAGTTTTTGATTTCTCCACAATTCACAAGAAAAACAACAGTGGAACCATCTGTCTATTCCTTAAATAAAACACGAACTTTTGAGATGACATCAGTCTCGTAAGTAATTCCATAACATTTCAGAGGGAACTGTGGTGAAAATCAAGGCCAGCAAGAAGGGGAGAGAGCTGTACACCTTTGCATGTCTTTAGGGAAAAGGCTAGTGTTCCATACGCACAAAATCACATTCCCTTCTGCTTGCTCCAAAGGAATTCTAGACATTTCCTTTTGCTTCATAGGTCTTACACAGTATTTTTTTTTTTCTTTTGCTATTCAGGAGTGAGCTTGCTGATTCCCGCTGGGGCCATTCCCCAAGGGAGAGTCTATGAAATGTATGTGACTGTACACAGGAAAGAAAATATGAGGTAAATATTTTTTTCTAACGCTTTTGAGTTTATCAGTGTCTTACTTGGAGGAGATGTGTTTAGTAGAACTGACAGACCCAATATATTTTGTCTTGAGTGACATACATTTGACTCTAAATCTTTTTTTTTTTTTTTAAGTCCAATTTTACTTCTTTCCAGTTGAAGCTTCAGATACTGCATAGCTTGTATGTGGATAGAATACTAGAGATCTTTTCTATGAGTAGATACATGGTCCTTTAGCTGGAAAATGTGGCTAAAAACATGAATCACAGATTGTCCAAAGAGATGTATGGATGTAGATAGGCTGGCTTCTTGTGACCTGGGTCAAGAATCTAGCCACAGTAGAATCTAGCCACAGAAGAGATAAAGTTCATAAAAGTGGTGTCGATACCCCTTAGCTTCCCACCCTAATCTAGTACAGCCCCCCTCCAATATTCCTCTCCCACCTCAGCCTACCACAACCCTTGTGCAGAGATTTTTTTTCCTTTTCCCTATCTAACTATCCTCCAGCATAAGAGTCACTGGTCTTTTTCTTATGCTTAGCTTTTTATAACTAGACTTTTCAAAATGAGCCTAGTGTTGATTAAAATCATACTGAACCCAAAGGTGCTACTTTGAATGTGTCATGTTCATCAATATGTAGCTATTTTAAGTAAAAATAGTAAGAACAGGTTAGAAGTCCTAAATTCAATTTTTACTTTAGCTTCTGACATAGCAGAGATGGTCTTTCTTGATTAATTCCCACACAAAGTGTGTGTGGTGTGGTGTGGTGTGGGTGTGTGTGTTGTGTGCACTAGAAGCCTGGATGATTAATGCTTTCAAAAACACATTTAGATTTTCAAACAAAAGGTGTTTTGGAAATGGAGATCCTGGTGTATAAGGATCATTGTTAGTCCCAGGAAAATGCATCTCAGGTCTGGCTCTGAGCAGTTGAGAAACAAAGGCAAACCAGGTGGTCATCTCCAAGCAGGGCAGGTTCCTCCCCACTCTCACCCTCCAGAAGCCAGCTCTTTTAGTCCCCTCCTTCCCAAAAGAAAAGCTCTTTTGTTATGCTCCCAGGTGAAGACAGTTATTTATAACAGCCTGACCCAGAACATTTCCCCCTTCTAATAGTATCGGTCCACCTACACAAACAACAGCCAGACTAAGAAGTTTAAAAACAAGCAGGAAACAAAACCAAGAATCTTGGCACATTATTCATGCCTTAAATTTGAGCCACAAAAAATCATTTAAAAGGTTTGTATCTTACCAAGTGTTGTTTTTCATCCCTAGTGCAGACCAGCATTCATAGATCCTTAGGGCTCCCTGCTTGGGGAACAAGACAATCAATTAACAAAATCCAAGACAGATTTGTTTATTTTATTTTCTCTTGTCCTAAGCCAAGGTGAGCATTAAACACATGCTGCTCCCCAGAGCCTCTAACAGACTTGAGAACTGGCTTGTACTTCTCACCCCGAAGATGCAGTGTTGTCCTTAGTTCGCCCTATTACCATTATCTCTAGCTAAAGCCCACACTGTATTGGGCTATTGCCACAGCATGGTGTGTCCTTTCCATCCTTCCAGGGTATTCTTGTCAGAGTGGTAGTCAGGGGAAGAGGGGATATAATATTGGTAAGGTCACACACCTGTTCTTTAAGGTTCCACTGCCTTCAACTTTAAGTAATGAAGGGAGAAAATTGCTCTATTGAATTTGTTTTGCATCAAGAAAGTTGTGTGTGTATGTGTGGAGAGAGCTCAAGATCTCAAAACAAAATATGCAAGAGGTGAGGTGGGAAAATGGCCCAGTGTTTGCTACAAAAGCACGAAGCCTGGGGGATGAAACCCAGGGCCCATTTATAGGTATAGTGACACACCCCTAATCTTAGCTCTGGGAAAGCAGAGACAGGAGGACCCCCAAGGGCTTGCCAGCAAGCCAGTCTGGACAGACTGAGTAGCTTCAGTTTCAGTGAGATCCCATTTCATAAGAATAAGCTATAGAGCAGCGAGGGAGACACCAAAAGTCCACTGTTAACCTCCACACATGAATGCATACACCCCAAAGAAGAAAATACCTACCAGAGACTATGACGCAAACACCGAACATGAGATGACTTCTCAGATAAACGAGGAGATCTCACACCACTGACTTTCTAATATGACACAGATGTGTTTTCCCTGTAAAAGCACAGTGGAGATGCCTGATATGCATTCTGCAGACATTTATATATTTCTCTGTCTTACTGAACTCTATACATTGAGATGAAACTCTTTAAAGGTGGGGAAATGGAAATTCAGTCTCCTCAGTGATGGAGGAGGGCTAAATACAACCAACGCAAGTTCACCTGACCCAGAGCACTTCTGCTTTCCAAGATGACATTCTCCTGTACACCCCACAGATTGCCCCACCCCCATTATCTTACACTTTGGATACACTCATCACTGCTCTAGGCAGACCTTTCCAGTCCTCATGTAATACAGGTAAAACTTTTCCAAGAAGTTAGGGTGAGGACGGCAGATGACTGCCACTTGAAGCCATTTGCAGCAGAATCGTGAACATTATTTTCTGTCTCTCTGACTCCTTTCATTGCATCCGGCACTGGGTGTGATTCCAGCTGGATGGCGCCCAGCTGGTCATCTGCTGATGTGAGCTGTCTGAAGGGAGGCGTGAACTTAATTACATGTGGCATAGTGAATGTGACAAATGGGGCCGTATCATTACCGAATGTGCTCTATGCAAAGCACAGACTGGCAGATGTGTGGCCTAAATGAGCCAGAGATGGGACAAACCATGACTGACCAAAGAAGCTGGAGAGTTGCAAGGCGGGGCCATGATTTCTTCCTCTCCTACTTCTTAGTGCTCCTGAAGAAAACACAGACTTGGTTCCCCCCTTGATTACTGTTCCTTTAGCTTATGTAAAAATATGGCCACTTTTATCTTGATTTTAGAATGATTTAAAAAGAAAATAAATCTCATTAGACCAAAATATCATTTATCAGTTCTTGTGGAGAAAATGGTTTGAGATCTATCTGAAACTTAAGTTTTCTCCTCTCCCTGTAGTCATTACCAGCCTGCCAGAAATCCCAATGTGAAAGTGAATGGGATTCTATTTGTAAACTGTGGGGAACCACAGGAAGCTAGGAATAGTTTAGGGACACAGGATTAGCACTTCTTTTTAAAGAGTGATATGGTGACTTGTTATGTCCTGGGAGAAGGAACAGATCATCTTCATGAAGGTTCTGTGCTGATGGGAGAGGTAAAAATGGAGTAGGCCAGGCTTGCAGACAGAGGAGTAAAAAAGTGTTTCTGAAGTGGCCAGTGTTGGAGAGGAATACATAGGGTGTTTTTAAGGCACAAAGTCTGGACTGGCTTGAGTGGTGAAGCTAAATTTCTGAGGGGCATGTGCTAACATTTGAGTATGATCTGATCTCAGACAGACACAGGAATGAAGTCTAAGCAGGAGATGGACTTCTAAGTAAAAAAGAAATGGGGAGGGCAATAATGGGAAACATTCCAATTCTGGATTAGTTTGCAACAAAAATAAACATGGAAAGATAAGGTGGGCACATAGTTTGTATCTGACACAGGAGTAATATATAATGGTTCCTCCCTGAGTATTTTTTTTTTGAATAACTAACTAATGTGTATAAGGATAACTAAACCATTGTATAAGGGAAAATTTTAAACATCATAGGTAAAGAGGTCTCCCAAATCAAGCAGGTAATTGGCAGGGGTTGTAAATAATGAGGAAAAATTATTTTAAAACTACTGGGTTTGTTAACTATAGGATACTGGTGGTCTTTAGCATTCTTCCGTTTGTGAAATCCCCTATAGAACTAGTCCAAGGTGTGAGTTAGTTCTGAGGCAATGTAACAACAGTTAAATGTAGATAAACTCAGGCTGACACCAGGAATACCAAACAGTGGCTTAATAAAACAAACTTCCAGGGAGTAGATAATTAACTGGATATTTCATAGCTTCCAGAGGGAAAGGTAACCAGCTGTGGTGGTATATCTAAAACTCTAGTACTCACAAGGCCAAGACAGGAAATTCTGGAGTTCAAGGCCAGCAGTGTCTACAGAAAGACTGTGTCTCAAAAAAGAGAAGGAGGGAAAAGGGGGTAACAAGAAAAGAAAGGCTTCGCTGTCTTAAGGTCCACATAACCAATGTGCCCTGAAGGAGCCCTCTTCCTTCCTCTCTGCTCCCTCATAAGGGATAACTTTCGAGTCACAAACATCCTAAGATAAAAATGCAATGAGCTCAAAAATTATTTGTGCTAAAGATCCATAAGAGAAGTAGATTGTAGGAGCCCAAAGTATACGTTCAGAAAAATAATTCCACAAGGATTAGGCTAGAGTGCAATGTTTAGCTGTTCTGACTTAATCTGGGGATAGACTCTTCCTGTCTGGGAAAATGGAAACATGCTCTTCAAAGTGGCTTCTCTGTGTGTGTGTGTGTGTGTGTGTGTGTGTGTGTGTGTGTGTGTGTGTGTGTACACTTTAAAAGGCAGCTGAGCCTGGGCTGGGATTGTCACCCTGAAGGACCTGACAGAAAGGTGTACGTACACAGAAGGCACCTTATGTCCACAGATAAGTTGATGGAGGCAGATCCTTTCCAAAAAGTCCCTAAGCTTGTGGAAAGCAACCCCACACACACACAAACATACACACTGGTGTGAAAGAAGTGAAATATCTCATGGTGCTAATTATTAGCCCTGTATGCTCAGACAAGTGTGTTAACAGCTCTGGAACACCTTACCTAACAAGTGTGCATGGTCAGCTAATGCTGCTGTTGCTCACTTGAGAGTAGTCTATGACACACACACACACACACACACACACACACACACACATATCTTCTCACTGACAGGCAGCAGAAGCAGAGGCTGAGGCAAATTTCCTTGACAGAAAAACTACCTTCTCTTCATGAACTTTATCCTAGGGTCACAGAGACCTGTCCAGTTGTTAATGTGATTTGATCTTGTTAGGTTTTTGTTTGTGTGCTTTTGAAACAGTTTAATAATTCTGATAATTGAACTTTGCTGAATTTCTACTTAATTGCTGCTTCCATAGCTAATTTTTGTTCTGTGTTCAGATCCCTGTCATCTGCAATTGCCTGTTCGCTTGAGTAACTCAGATAGCACATAGGACATAATAGATTGGAGCTCTTCTCTACCAAATCATATGGGAGGTTTACATGTGGTTTCTACTAGCTGGCTTTGTGCATTTTGTGTGCCCTCCATTTATGTAAGTAATGGCTATTCGACCCTTGGGAAGTGCCTTCAATTTCTACCATATGGAAGCATATGAGAGTCTTAACTTCTTTGTTTTTCATCCCATTATGAATTTGACTTCATCACATCCCTATTCATTTCATTTTTGCACCTCACTGAGTCAATGAATTCTTTTGACATAAAAGGTCCCTCATCCCCACCCCAACCCTCATTTGGTTTCCCTCCTCCAAGAGCAGTGCCCATCAATACAGCATGCCAGGAGTGTCCAAATGATACTTCCTCAACTCAGAAGGGTTGAGTATTCCTCTTTTCCCTTATGTTCCTGGGCAATGAGAGTAAGCTCCTTCTTCTCTTCTGCAAGCCCAGGCTGCTGACACCAACCAGCCTGATAGATTATTCCAAAGCTCAGCTCTTTGCTAGGGCTTCTTGAAATGGATCTTCTTGAGGTCCCTTGCCTCTCAAGGCACACTTGTTACTAAAGGGAGGAGAAGGCCTTCAGAAAGCACAGCCATCGTATGCTTATTTTTCTCATGGTAGAAAAAGTTACATTAGGCAACAATAAAGTCACCGCCAAAGGCAGATATTGTAATATTAATCATGACAAAATGAAAGCAAAGCTTCACTTATGTTGTAGAGGAGAAAATTAGATAAAAGGAAGAAGACAAACTATGTTAAGAAAAAATGAAAACCAAAGTGGTAGAAGGGATAGTATTGAATTTTAAGCTATTGCCAGAAACCTTATGATTCCAAATATAAGTACATCCCCAAGGTGCCTAGGAAACTATAGGTTTAATAAAGGAAACATGCTATGCAGGATATTAAAGTCCAGAAGAAAGCAAAGCTTGTCTGAGGCTTCCATGTGGGAGGATAAGGGAAAAGGGCAGAAGTTGGTGATATCCTAGTACAACCTCGATGGAAGGAGGAAGAAGTGAGAGTCTGAGATTCTTACAGACAATAAAGGGTGTTAGTTAGGAGGACTAGGCACTCTATAGGCCCTCTGATAGTGGATCAGTATGCATCCCACCACATAGAGGGATGCTCTCTCAGCCTAGACACATGGGGGAGGGCCTGGGCCCTGCTCCAAATGATATGACAGACTTTGAAGACTCCCCATGGAAGGCCTCACCCTCCCTGCGGAGCAGAAAGGGGATGGGATGGTGGTTGGTGGGGGGAACTGGGATGGGTAAGGCAACTGGAACTGACATGTAAAACAAGTTTGTTTCAAATATATATATATATATATATATATATATATATATATATATATATATGCCATACTGTAGGCTTTATGGATGGTGATGACTGGCAACTGTGAAGTCTTTATGTTTGACTTCACTTATGAGCCATCATGTTAGCTGTCATTGTTGTGTCAGTACTGATAGAAGGCACCAGTTTTTAGCTCAGACAGGCATGTTCTACATCATCATCAATTTTGTGATGAGATGAAGTTCCCAGGGTATTTCAAAGAGTGTCAGATGACATGTACACAGTTTTTAGTAAAGGGCCACTAAACATGGGGAAACTGAGTCTTTCATAATGAGGCACAGCCCTGCCTATCATTTCCTGCAGATATAGATATATTTATCTTCCAAGACAACTGTAGACAAGTATCCTTGAAAACATCTAAGTACATTGATTATCATAATAAATCTATAAAGGATTATCTTATAACAATGTTAAAAATAATAATAGCTGCCATCATTCATTTATCTCTGTTCATTTATTTAGCATCAGATGAGGGTAGGGCATAGATATTTTCTAACCTCTAGATGATGTGATAAATAATACATAAACTATAGGTAACAACAAGAGACAAATCAATTTCAAGTAGCCACTGCAATTATGAAAGAATTTGAGATGTCCTTTTAAATGTCCACATGAATAGGATGGAAGGATGTCACTGAGATGTGCATTTTAATGGGTTTATTTTGGTTGAGCTAAATAACTCAAAGGTATTGACGTTTGATGAGAGAGGCTTCAAGTGATGACCTTGGAAAGGTCTTATCCTTGTACTATTCTTGTATTACACTGTTGCCTGTGACTATAGGGAACACAAAAATGGCAGACATCTGTTTTATGAAGGATAGGAGACTATGGGAGATACACAATATTTGGAGGAATGGCATAGCATTAAGAACTATATGTTGAATCTAATAAATCAAAATTAAAAATTTAAATATATCTAGGTTCAAAAACAATCTAACAAACACAAAATTACATAGACTTGATATAGCCTAAAAGCATTTATATTAGGAATATTTGAAGGCTCAACATTATCTTCCAGTGGTGTTGATCGCCTACTTTAATGAAGAAGATTTTTAATACCAGTTTCTCCACCTGCCCTCTTAACTAGAGCCTGGCACTTAATATTTATGTTATTACTTGACTGATAATAATCCAATGCAATGATTCGTGATCTGTGACTATATCTGGATAATCTAAGTTAAAGAAAATAGCAATAAACTTAAATTTTAGGTAAATTTCAGGATGCCCAATTTAATGAGACACCAAATCACTGGAAACTTCCACATGACCTTGAAGAAAGAAATGTTAAGGAGAGAAGTGGAATCTTTGATTGTGGGATAACATTAGAAAAGTTGAGAATGTCCTGTAAGGCAGAAGATGTCAAAATAATCTGCAAATACATAAGTGGTCTAGTTAGCAGGCCAAGGATATATGGAAAGTATTGTCTAAAAGGCAGATTGTGTTCATTCTAGTTGATTATAACATGGGTTGAGAAGACATAAAGGAAATCTAAACGATAGACTATAAATTTGGATATGTCTAAGGCACTAACTATGCCAGTTGTGTTGTCATAAGCCTCTTGTTCTAGGGACAGAAGTATTTGATGACATTTCTAAAATGTCATAGGCTTGAGACTCCTGTAGCCATGCTGTTGTGGCAGTCTACTTGAGAACTCTTAAGAAACATGTCTTTAATCCAATCACAAAACAGCCCTTGTGTGTTGTGAGATAGATGAGCAAGCTCAGGAACTTTGGAATGATTTCCTCACATACTAATTGGCAGCTTGAACTAATTAGTTCATTTGTTTATTTTTTAGTAAAGTAAATTAAACAGATTGACAGAGTTTAGAAAAGGAAAGGGAAAAACAGGGTGAGAGGTAGAAAGGAAAGAGAGTGGAAGAGGGGAAGAGAGAAACAGTTTGTATCTTTGAGTCCCTTTTGACCAGATTTTTTGCAAGTGAAATGCATAAGTGATGTGATCTCATTTTAACTTGCTGTAGAAATGCCATTCCATATTCTTTCTGCTCACATCTGAAAGAATGAATCTGCTATACTAGCCTGAATTATGCCTGAAAGTCATTTGGACTAAGTTTAGCTGTAGGGTGTCCTCATTCTGAAGTGAGTTTTTTTTTTGAAGTATTTTTCAAGTTAGGCCCTGAAAACACTAAAGTATTTAAAACACTGTGAGACCAGTGGCGAGAGTTATCAGAAAAGCTGCTTATGTAACTTCATAAGGATTTTGTTCTTTCTCATTCCATCCTGAAAGTATCAGAGCATGAATTCAGAGAAAACTATCCAAGGCAGCCCTGTGTCTGAGGACAGGATCAAACAGATGCTGGCAAATGCATTGCTGTAAGAAAGACCTCCCGGCTCACAAGATGAAAGCCTGCCTATAGAGAACATGGCTTCCATTTATTTCTGTCCTACCCACCTACCCCCAAGTGTTATGAGGAAGTGATTTGAACTGTTTACCAAACTTTAGATCTCAGTGATTACACAGTGCATCAATACTATGGAAATGGCACATGTATGGTTCTCTGCTCTCCCTGCAGGCCCCCCATGGAAGACTCTCAGACCCTACTGACCCCTGTGGTGAGCTGTGGGCCTTCTGGAGCTCTATTGACCCGCCCTGTCATCCTCACTCTACATCACTGTGCAGACCCCAACACTGAGGACTGGAAGATCCAGCTCAAGAACCAGGCAGTGCAGGGACAGTGGGAGGTGAGTGAGAAATATGGCACTGGGCCATCATTGTGTTAAGTAGGGGAGTAGGGGAGACCTTTATTTTTAAAGTGATGCATGATGGCCTTTTAGCTCACACTCAAAGTAAGAGACAAAAGATCCAATATTCTGACTGATGGGCAAAAGGAAAAGGATGTTCAAAGTCAGAAAAGGGATGATGAGAAGTCCCAGGTAACTCGCTGTCAGGGGAATGGCACCACATCTTGAGGAGGGGGTGGGAGCTTATGAGAACTTGCATCAAATCTCTTCACTTAGCATCTGCCTCTCAGGAATATCTTTATCAAATATATATGTAAATGATAGTATAAATGTATATTTATATAAAATTTACATATGCAAAATGTGAAGTTACAATATAATTACTTGTGGTAATTTTAGCATATAAAGATTATAAAGATATACAGGAAAGTTTAAGGCTGTAATATTTTAGGAAAACTGATTTAACAGCAATGTGTGATATTCTGGGATTAGCTAGATTTTTTTCCTTTCTATGAACATTGACTACATTTGACCATTTGAGGGAATCATTCCTTATCAGAGCCCCTCAAGTCTAGGGTTGAGTTTGTCCTTATCTAGAGTCTTTAAATAGGCTTAAATGGGCCTAAAATTAATCTCATTTAAGCTTTAAACTATCAAAAAATCGAAAGCACTGTCTTACATGTTTGTAAGATTTTCTACTTAATGCTTTTTCCATTTCTGGGACTGAATGATGCTAACAATGACACAGTGATGAACTCATTAGTGTAGATAGAAGTTTCTGTCCTGCTGCCATTCAGTAATAAATACACAGAGGTTTATATTAATTATAAACTCTTTGGCCTATTGCTCAGTTTCATTACTAACTAGCTCTTACAACTTAAATTAACCCATAATTCTTATCTATGTTTAACCACATAGCTTGGTGCCTTTACTCAGTAAAAGATTCTCATCTTGCTTCCTCTGCATCTGGCTGGCGACCCAACCTCTCCCTCTTTCTCTTCCCAGAATTCTCCTAGTCTGGTAGCCCTGCCCATACTTCCTGCTTGGCTACTGTCCAATCAGCATTTTATTAAACCAATATGAGTGACAAATCCTTACAGTGAACAAGAACATTATTATCCCACATCACATTAGTCCAGAAAAGTACAAGGGATATTCTCGTGCAAACTCTCACAAAGCAGGCCTGGGCCATGGTACACACTGTTGCCCACACCTTCCAGACTTCCTTAACCATTTCCTGCCAGGTCCTTCTTTGTCCAGTGTCCTGGGGCCTAGAATAAACTTAGAAGCCTTGAGATGCCTTTATCCTCAGTGTAAGATGCCTTTATATTCACTTCAATCTATTAATTCATTGATGTTAAAATTCAGCTCATAACATTTCACATGACATCACAAGGCCTAGCCAATAAACTGTCTCCTGGGGAGGCTACTGCACTCATGCCTTTATCCAGACCCAGAGACTAAATTGTATTCACTCTTTTTTGTTGTTGTTGTTTTGTTTTAGTAGTTGGCATTTACCACGAGTCAGACCCACTCAAGAGCATTGCAGAAATGACTCCTGCTCTGTGGGTGGTGGTGGGGGAATGCCCTAATTCAGAGACTGAGTTGTAGTCATGCATTCATTTTATTTCCCACACATGGGATTGTCTTCTCAATCTGAATCACTTAAAAGTGGGTAGTCCATGTAAAAATCAGAATGTGTACTTCTCTGTGGTAAATCATGGTTCTTTTGGCCCAGGCCTTGTCATCCCATTGGCTGATCTCAGGGACACTATACTCTTAACCCAGCCACATGCTCTACATGCCCTATTTCCAACACTTTTTATTACCTTCCACCCTGCCGACTCTTCTGGGAGCATGTGGAATGTCGACCCTTGGCTTAATGACCTGACTCTCGCTAAGTGTTAGTATATAACTTAAGCAATTTGAATAAATAAAAATATGGTTGAATTAGCGATCATTTTTACAAAAATCACCACTTCTACTTGTTCTTACTAAATATGTTTGCCTAAAACAAGAAACTGTTTAATGATTACATGATAAAAAATAGCAGAGAAGTATAGAAAAGGCAGTATATATTTCTCACATCTCACCTTGTAAAGACTCTGAGAGCTGAGGTTATTTATAGGAAACTATCCCATTCTGAGCAATTAATTATAGTGTGAGTTTTGAAAAAAAGTGCAGTAATATTGTATAATGTCTTAATTCCTCTAATTATTTTTAAATATGAATTCCTGGGAAAAGTTGATATGCTATGGGGGCATTGAAAGATTAAAACAACCAATTCTCAGAAGCAGTTAATAAACCCAGATGTACTGAACTGAAAGGGATAATTTGTTATTGTCTTTTGGATGTTCATATAGATTCCAAGACATTTACACAAATAATTGTATGAGTATACAGACAATGAGAGAAAGATGATGGAGAATGAAAACAGGCACTGCAAAATTTGAGAAAGATGAATTAGAACTCAGGGACATATTCTTACTTTATCCACTGCCACCCATGGTGACTGGCATGTATCCTTAGTAGTTTAACCATGGCCCCTGCCCTATCATTCCCAGGATGTGGTGGTGGTGGGAGAAGAAAACTTCACAACCCCCTGTTACATTCAGTTGGATGCAGAGGCTTGCCACATCCTCACAGAGAACCTCAGCACCTATGCCCTGGTTGGGCAGTCCACCACCAAAGCAGCCGCCAAGCGCCTGAAACTGGCCATCTTTGGGCCCCTTTGCTGTTCGTCCCTGGAGTACAGCATTAGAGTCTACTGCCTGGATGACACACAGGATGCCCTAAAGGTATGTGTCTCCCACCTGAGTTGTCCTCTTCACCCTCATCTACAAGCTAAGGTTTGGAGTGACCTTGCATACCTGGAGGTGTCTCTGGTCAGGTGTGCAAACACAAGCAATGAGTCCCAGAGGAAGCAGTAACACAAACAGATATATCTTAGAGGCCATGCTGATAGATAAGCTGTTTTCTCTGTGCTGATTCCCCCCAAGGGCTACTTTTGTTTACCTTACTTGAGCTCTTTTAATGAAAAATGTAGAAGAATTTGGCAACAAAGCCCATGGATGGTAAATAATCTGCTTTCATGTTTATCTCAGCTGCGTTCTTCCTATAAAAGAAATTGGCGTAATTGTTCATACTGTATGTTCCTCTTGTGTGCTACTTCATTTATATGCCTTCTCGTTCTCTTTATGAGAGCTGTGAGAGAGGGAGTTAGCATTTGACAACAGGCTGCTGCTTTGCAGAATAAATGAGCTTAATTCCTGGTGTGATTATTGCCATTCGTTTTATCCCATTTGAAGCTTTAAGGGATATAGTAAGTGCCTTTGAAGAAGTTATGATCTAGAAGGAGGAATAAAGGAAGTATGCCAGGGTTGAGGAGATAAGCCAGAATGTGATGAATGTCACTGCTGATACTATATTCCGTAAGAGTTCAGGGAGGAAAGCAACATGGTATTTTAAGGAAATCTGAACAAGAGCTACCATACGAGATTTGTCATAATGGGAGGTAAGGTTTTAAGCAGCATTGATAAGGAAAAAATTCAAGATATCTAGATACAGGGAACGGGGTAAAGACAGACAAAAATTAATAGTAGATCTACTATACCAGTAAACTGGTAAGATGGGTCTTAGAGTTCAAGGACTCTACAAAGGTTTAAACGGAAGCAAGACATGATTCGAAATATCCATGAGACCCATGACTCTTGACTTTAGTTAGCAGAGTCAAATTATTGAGGAGATTGTGGTGGAGCTGTGGTGGTGCCAGAGGAATGAAAGGAAGGAAACAGGGATATAAAGTCCCAAGTAAGTAGCATGTTGACTACCACTCATGTAGTGGAAGACCAAACTTCTGTCTCTAACAATGGCAAAAGTATGGTAGGTGGCTTTCTTACTTTGTAAATCCAGGTGACTATGACAAATATCATACACTAGGTGACCTAAATGGTGACATTTTCCCTCATTGTGCTAGAGGCTGGAAGCCCAGTGTAAAGGTGTCAGTATGGTTGGGCTCTGGTAAGGACTCCATAGGTTTCAGACAGCCATTCTCTTGCTGTGTCTTCATGTAGATAGATGGCTGGAAAGGTCCATGGAGTCTCATTTGTAATGGAACTTGTCTCATTTAGGAGAGGCCTACCCTTGTCATCTAATTACCTTCCAGAGATTCAATCTCTTAAAACTCTGACTCTGTAGATTAGGAGTCTCAGATATTAATTTTGGATGACAACAAACATTTGTTGGCAATAGTGCTTTTTCCTATGTACTAGTGAGTTAGGGGTATAAATCTGACATCCAAAGACATCCAAGGGACAATTAAATGTATATGGTTTTATCTCTGTCAAGTTCTGTTTCCTTCCCTCCTGCGACTTCTCTTAGCTTTTGGTATCTACTTTTCTAATGCTTGATCCAATAAAATCAACTTTAAAATACACACAGAAATCAGATTATTCAATGTTTATCTCATTCTTTGACAGCATACACCGTAAGTGTGTATAAATATTATATGGAGCAACAGTTTTAAAATAACATATATTTTCAAGCAAACATGTAAGGGTTTGATTTTCTGAATAGATAACATATACCAATGTAGTAATCCAGGTATCAATGATACCATATTGATATTATTAAACTAAGGTTAGAAAGGAAAATATCCAGAGACAACAGAGGAAAAAGATAAAAATAACGACTATTCCTGAGTGCTTCTATATACCAGGAAAAGTTCTACATATTTTTATTAACTTGTTAAATCTTTACAATAGTCCCATAAGGCGTCATTATTTCTACTTGACAGATGTGGACTCCAAAGTTTAAGTGACTCTAGGTCACACAGTAATGGTATAGAGAAAACAAGTCATAAGTGGGCAGTTAACTGCAGTTTGTCTACAGAACTAACTTGACCGGAAAGCCAGACAGAGTCCAGGGCTGCCATGATATGGCAGCAGTAAGACCAGCCAGACAAAGGCAATTAGAGAACCCTCAGGTGGGGAGAGGGGGGCAGTGATAGTAAAGAGTCAAGAAAGGGAAAAACATTTTCTTCCTGTGGTCTCTGTCTGGAAAATAATGCTGGATTGTGAAAAAATGGAGCTTATAGGTCAGGGCTCCTGGGAAGCAATCTCAAAAGATGATGTGTAGGCCAGTGAGAAACCATAGGCAACTGTGCAGTTCTCATGGTAGATGTTGCCAGCGCGGTGTCCAGAAAGAGGAAGGGACCTTGTTGGTCACTACATATGTTCTTAATGAGCAAGCTTGTTGAGTTTTCTGATGTGTGACTAAATGATGTGAACGAATCTCTGTATAAGGCTTCAGGTTGTTTCTTTCATCCTCCTTGGTGATGTGTGTGACATTTCTGACACTCTGTCAGAATATAAACCATGCTGGGTTTAAATTCTTCTTGTAAAAAACTGTGTTTGTTGGAGAGCCATGGGGTCTGATTAAGGCAGATCTTTTGAACAATTGCATGAAAAATTATTGCAAGAAGTACACAGCCAAAGACAATGATGGTATCTGAAATATTTCATGTACATAATTCATATTCTGACACAGCACTACTTGGAATCTCCTGAACTGCCATCCTAGTAGACATACATGGATTTATGCAAAAACATAATATTTTTCAAAACTCACATTTGAGTATGTGTTAATTATAGAAGAGGAATGTGAATGGTCAATGCAAAGAAAGACCAGCAGATTGCTTTCAGCAGTAAAAACAACCCAAGAGCAGTTTATATCATGGTCAATGCTTTCCAGACAGACGTTTATAAATTCTCGGCATCTGGGGATCCAGCACTTAGCTGGAAAGAAATGTGAATAATGGATGAGGCATTCTTGCACCTCTTGGCCTTTTAATAATGCAGGAATACCAAAATCCTAGTAATAAGTAAATGGTCTATCCAACACTGTGAAGAGACAATTAGTTCAGTCATGTCTGTACCACCTCACTCATACTTGAATTGGAACCTGGAGGCTGCTTGTCTCAAAAGGGCCCTTCAGTACCAAAAGCATACCTTCTTGGCATTCTGTCTGCTGTTTCTCATGGCTTGCTTGTCTTCTATCTCCTTGCCAGTTTTCTAGTCCTTACATTTCCAAGCTGGTTCGAATTATCCTTCCCAGTCCTTCCTTTTTTCTTCCTCATCTTCTCCTTTCTCAATCTCTTTTTTAATACTTCCTTATAACAGTAATGTAGTGAGATATTCACTTTGTCTGCTTCTGTGGCACTGGCCATGCCCATTGGAGGTGGAGCCAGGGGTGGAAGTGACCTGTGGAACTAGGTCTGAGGAGGAGCCAGGGAATGTTCTCTTGCTGGTGGGACACGGGAGGAGAGCATCTGCTAGAACCTGCTGGTGTTCATCTGTCTAGGTTGTAAGTTATTTCTCCCTGAATAAACATCTGTTTGGCCTAATTGTTTATCCTGATCCTCATTAAACATTACAAGTTAAAAAAAAAATCTACTGGAGTTTTAGAGACTTGTTTGGGGGTCCTTTTACTAAGGTTCTGATCCACATTGACTGGATTGGAGTTATATCTTAATGTTTTCTTCGTATTTTTTTTTTCAGTCAGTTAAGGACTATTAAACATGTCCACACATCTTTTTTTGGAAACTTGGTTCCATTAAGAGCAAACGTCCTTCATCCACAAATCATCTTTTCTCCCACTCCTTCACTTACTCATCTTAGCCACTACAGAACCTCCCAGATAGCTCTTTATCTCTTCCAGTGCCTCCAGTAAAACCCCATTCTTTTAATTGATCACAAGAGAGAGATAAAAAAAAAAAAACACTCTACTCATTCTTATACTCCATTGCCACTCTGGGTGATCTCTCCACTTGTGAGCTGGCTTTTTCTCACAAAGTCATTTATTACCCTCTCTGCATTTCCTTAAATGCAGACCGCTGCCCATACCAGCCCCAGCACAACTTATCTTCTGATCTTTATTTCAACTTATTTTACTCCAAGTATTCTCTCAAATTCAGTATTACCCTTCGAATTTTTCTAGATATAATTTTTTAGTCTTCATATCCACTCACATCATTCATCAATCCATGTAGATGTGTTCATATTCTAGCCTCAGCAGTAACTTCTCTTTTGTAAGGATCTCCAATCTAAGCATGTCTCCAGTGTAAGGACTAAAACCTCATGAGCCTCCATATCTGTCACAATGGAGCTGTCACTCTCTCTTAGAAAAGCTTCCTCAAACTTCCCTGGTTTCCTGATCCCAAAATTCTCTTTGGTATGTATCAATTTCCAGAGAGGACTCACTTCCAATATTCCGACAGTGGGCTGTAGGGAGCTGCACTGATTCCCATGGCCAACAATGCTCACATACTGACATATTCTCTACATTCTGTTCAGGCTTATTTCCAATTAGGCCCATTTCAATCCCAAAACGACTAATATAAATGGTACCTGTCCTGGTTACCTTGTCCTTTTATTAATCTCTTCCTGATGCATCATATTTAACATGGCAGTTGTTTGGAACTTCTGCCATTTCTCCCAAAGCTCCTGATCATATCACAGCCAACTTCAAGCCTAACAGTAATCTCTGTTCTCCATGGATACTCCAGGTCTGCCTGTATTCCCCCATGCCTTTGATATAGTCTCTTCTCTCTAAATTCGGGCCCCAAGAGGAAAGAGGTCTGCTTCCTGCATTATGATTTAAGCTAACTCCTTGCCAGGAAGCTCAATGTTGTGTCTCCCAGGACTTGACATTTTCATAAAGTTATAGCCGGATATAGGGACTCTTTCTGAATTGTGGAAAAACAGAAACATGAGACTATGGTGGAGGTCTAGAGAAGTATTCATTTTTAATCTACAACACTTGTTCTTGTACAATATTAGAAAAGATGGTGGCCTGAATAAACCAGGGATATTAATTTTTTGATCAAATCTGGCTATATTAAAAAGGTATGATTTGAAAATCAGAAAAAAAAAAAAAAAAGAAGTCCTCCCTGTCAGTCAGACTCAAGAAGCCCAGATGCATTCTTTCATCTTTCTTCCTATCTCTTTGAGTTTGGCAGGTTTTGGAACAATTTTCCTGAATTTTGTTAAGCCCTGGAGCAAAAAAAAAAGTGGTCACCCGAAACTTAAAAGCTGCACTTAGCAATTTGGAAGTACTGATGTAGAATCAGAATGCCTGCAGTGACTGCTGGGGTAGGAGTCAAGGCCGATGGAAGGCAGCAGGAATCTTTTATGTGCTTTTCAGGACACTTTCTCCCTGTGCACACGCATGAAGGACCAGGGAGAGCAAAGCTGAGGTTGAGTTCACACAAAGAGATAAAGATGCTGAAAACTGTGAGAACAGTTTGGAATAAACTCAAATAGAGAGGTCAAATACATTGAAAAGATCGTGTTTGGAATATCAGCGAGTTTCTTTTTCCATCCTCCTCCTTGGGTGATTAAAGTAATAAAAATGATATTTCATTTCATTATTTGCAGAGACTTAAATCCTAGTATAAATAGACCAGAAATTAACAGAGAACAAGGTTATATTTGGAGTAAGTTTTAAAACACCCAGAGAGGAAAATACATCTGTGAAGAAATATATAATTTCTGCTCCGCTATCAGAGACATCTCTTCATAATAAAGTTCCTTGATAAATGCAGACATATAAAACTTGAAGGGGGTTATTTGTATAGGGCATGATGTTTGGGGTTTTTGACAGATGTATTTTTGATCCAAACCAAATAATTTATATCACCACAGTCTGATTTTCTCTGTGGAGTCCCTGGGCACAGAGAAAACTCTCCCTTAGATTAGTCTAGTTCTCAAATACCCTAATGTAGCTTCCAGGAGAGCAGAGAGAGGGGGTGGGGAAAAATAATATAGTGTGTATGAATCTCAGCCCATCGATGGTGTGATGCCCCCTCAGTTGTAATTGCCAGGTAGCTTTATTTTCGTCTTGCCACCTGTTGACATTCCCACTGTTTCCCATCTGTTGCTTCCTCTTAGGAAGCAGCAGATGACCTCAAAACTAACCTGGCTTGCCTATTAAACTCTCAGGGTCCTTTTTTCTGACAGAAATTCGTCCATTAATATGACATATATTAGATAAAAACCAAGAAATATGGGCTAAAGGTTTCAGTGATTGTGTCTATCTCTAGGACCCCTGGAAGGTGCAAGGTCAAAGTTATTAAATCTGGAACACAATAAGGACTAGCTCCTATTAATTATCCCTACGTGGGCACTGAGACTATTGTCGCCTTTGGAAGGTGATAAATAAAGATATTACATGTGCTTTTAGCCTAGTTTCAGGACAGTTCTTTAGTGGCAATCTAACGGGTCAGATGCTGTCACAGAGAATTTTGTAGGGTGTCTTCTCATTATCATGATCTCATGAAATTTGTACTTAGCCCTCTCCTACACTTGTAACTACCCTATCCTACTAACAACCTACTTGTTAAATTTACTTTTGTAGGAGACACAAGGAAGGAAAGGAGTTGTGCTAAGTATAGTAATGATTCTTTGAAGATACCTACACATTGCTGTTCTGAACATGTAAATGTGTAAATATCTTCCACAGCATAGGGACTTTGATCTTATCTGCAAGTGGTAGGTATAAAATAATGGGAAGTGTTTTATAAATAACCTTTCTGACTTGTAGTCAGTAGGTGTTATAACCATGGAAGGAAGATGGGATAGCAGTTTCTTTGTTGGATTTGAATACAGAGGAAGGGGATCTCATGAGATAAACAAGGCGAGCACCCTGGAGAAGCTGGGAAAGGACATGGAGCTTAATTCTCCTCCCTGCAAGTCTCCAGAAGGGAAAGCTGCCCTCATGGACCTTAATTGTAGATACTAACGCTTGGCTTGAGCTGTTGATGTATATAGCACAAGATCATAAGTTTATATTGTCCTAAATTTGTGGTAATTGCTCATATGAAATTTCAATTGTAACATGTCAAAGGGTAAACAGAAATTTTAAAGAGGAACTTACAAGTTCTACAGTGATCTAAAAATCCCTATGAAATTGTGTCTCACATAATATTATCTCACATAACACTATGTGAGACATCCTGTCTTCATTAGAGGTATACCAAGGGAAGACAAGTGGCATGGCTACTCTGTTGAGTAGGACCCCTTGGCACATTGCTTTGAAAGCAGCATAAACTTCCTTGACCTGGCAGGCTGAATGTGGCAGCTCAGCCCAAGCATCTGTGGCAGCAGCAGCTGCTGGAACAGCAGGCAGAGCCCTGGAAACGAAGGGACTTGACGGGGAATGTTTGCACGTGGTCACTGGCATCTAGCCTTGTTATTATTACGGATGAAGTCAGGCAGACAGGCTTGGGGGCAGGGCAGAGCACCCCAGTGTGAACACAGGAAGGGAAAATAGCAGCATGAGGTGACATTGACCTGAGCAGGTGGAAGAGGCTGCCTGACAGTCAGCTGTTCCCCATTGCCCTGCTCAGCAGCCCAAGGCCTGAAGGCCAGAGGCGGAGACAGCAGGCCCAGGGCTGAGAGTCTCCTGCTGGAAAGCTGGCAGGGAGCAGGAAAGAAGGATGGCTGCTCTTTTTGGCCTCTGCTTTAGTAGAGTACAGGCACACTGCTGTGACAGGGCAGCAGCAATAGCCACAGTAGCAGAGAGAAGCTTCTCATTCCCAAATGACCACGGCAGGTTTCATCATAGGAATAAAGCCTGGATAAAGACAGGGCAGGTTTCACTAAATCTGACGGCAGGTGTGACTCTTTGTAAAAACAGCCAGCACAATCACTGAGGGCTGGTCTGAGGTTTAATGTGAAGGTGTACAGAACACATGCCAGGCTGTTCTCATATAGTGGAGTTGAGAGGATGCCCTAGCTCTGCGCTGCACTGGGTCAGCACCATGGACAGAGCTCACAGAGGCAGGGCCAGCACAAACTTCTGGAGGGCAAGGCTGGCTGCTATGGCCTTTGGGGCCCCTTGATTTCTCCACAGTAGCTCCCTTGACCTACTACTGAGCCTGGCACTGATGATCCAGTTCCTTGGCAGAAACAGATGGGAGTCCGTTCATGCTTCTATTGGGAATAGAATACACAGAATATTTTTCTAAGTACAGAAGCAATACTAAAACTGGAACCAGACAAGTAAAACAAAGTGGTGGGTTCCATCTCCTTCCCGACCTCTCTTCAGTGATCAGTGGACTATAAGAAACTGAAGTTTAATCAGTAATCCTAGTTGTGAGAGTGTCTCTGAAGGGAGGTTTGTCCGTGGTTGGCAGAACCAGGAAGAGAAAAAGAGGGCACAGGCACAGAGGTGGTAAATCTGACATGGCTTAACAATCCTGAAGAGTAAGAATTATTGGTGGTGGAGAAAGAACTTGAGAGCCATGGGTTCCCAGGTATGCCTCTACTCCCCTCCCTCTGCTGGACCCAATGCTGGATGATCTTACTATCTAGGAGCCTGTGAGAGCAGCCAGCACAGACCAGAGCTGCTTGCTTTATTTTTCCACATAGGCCTTTAAAAGAGCTTGGATTTATTATGCCTCTAAAGTGGCCCAGGCTAATGGCTCGGCATGGATAATGCCCTGGTTTAATTGGTTATTGCGCAAGCTGCTTGTTTCTACAGTGGAATCCCCTGTTGCTGCCTTAGCTACAGTGTTTCATAGGCTCCAGGAATCAATTCAGTCCTCATTCACATCTCTGCTGGAGGCATCAAGGAACTGCTCAGATCCCAGGGACAGGTCCTGGTGACAATACTCCATGATTCATGTGTGTACATGAAGACATGTGTGCTCTCATGGAGAGATGAGAGAGATAGATCTGTCGTCAGTCACTCTTGATCTTTTCAAAGTAAAACTAGAGGCAGAGAAAGTTTATCAGGGTATCCAGTAGGTTGAGCAGGACCCTAACCTGCCATGGAAGTGAAAGTGGCCACTCAACAAAGAAGGTGACCTTTATATTTCTAAGTACAAACAGCCTAGATGATCCTAATGTTTATTATGACATTTCTTTCCAAGGTCACGATATTTTGTTAAATCTTCCTAAATCTTTTGACCTTCAGTATATTTGGTTCTTATCCTCCATTAAGGTGTATAAAATAACCTAACCTTTGTGACTCAGAAAAACAGTCTGTCAAGACATTGTTTTAGAGTGTAGCTCGCTTCAGCTTGGTTATAGCTTCACATTGCCTCTATACCATGCAAAATAGAAGCTGTGGGCCTTCTTGACATAACTCACACATCTCAATGATGCTGTCCAGGAGAGGCAGACATTTAGCTGTAAATCCATGTCTCATTGAGGAGTGTGTCTGTTATTTTTATTTATTTCATCCTTGTATTCATGTCACCTATATTAAGCAGGATGATCTCATGCAGAAGAAATCCAGAAGACCAGGTTTGTTCAGCAAAAGTCACAGTGTATTTAAGTGGAAATGGTTATTGCATTATCTCAGAGCACTGAATACTAACACAATGGAAACAAAGACTGTTTAGAATGCCCTGTGGGTTGACTCCTTGAGTATTCTGACACAAGAATTTACAGGTGGCAATAACTGAGCATGGCTACTTATTTTGACTCACAGGTGAATTTACATGATTCTCATTGCCAAGCAGTTCTTCACTATCTTGTATTTGTGTTTGAATATCTGTAGTGCTTTGTGCTCTCTCTCTTTCTCTCTCTCTCTCTCTGTCTCTGTCTCTCTCTCTCTGTCTCTCTCTCTCTCTCTCTCTCTGTCTCTCTCTCTCTCTCTCCAGGATCTGACTATGCAGCTCTTCCTTTCCTGAAACTCACTATGTAGACCAGGCTGGCCTTGAACTCACAGAGCTCTGTCTACTTCTGTCTCCTGAGAGTACTGAGATTAAAGGTGTGTGCCACTATCCCCAGTGTTGTTCTTATCTCCTTACTATAGTAACAGTAGTTCAATGGTTCTCAATCTTCCTAATGCTGCAACACTTTAATACGGTTCCATTTTCATTGCTACTTCTTAACTGTTAATTTTCCTACTGAATTATAATGTATGTATCTGTGTTTTCTGATGGTCTTAGGTGACCCCTGTGAAAGGGCTGTTTGATTCCCCCAAAGAAGTCATGACCCACAAGTTGAGAACCACTGATCTAGTCATTGTTTTTCAGGGAAAATGTGTTAGATTAGAGTAAAGATATTTTTATTGAAATATTTATTCCAGAGCTAATACCTCACCCAGATCTTGGTGTGAAAACAGCTGCCCACACCAGCTATCTCTAAGATACAGATCAAGTTCACACACCCCATTGCCTCATTAGCCAATGAAAGACAATATTAGTATATCTGTGTTATTTCAGCTTATAACTTTAGTATTATAATATTTGAAAATATGGGTTTGTAACTTGTAGAGAAATGAATACAACATGCACAATCAGTTTTTGATTGGTATATGATACAACCTATTGTTTTGTAGGTAGGAATGTACAAAGGGTCATGTTTCAGCACTGCATAGCAGCTTATTACAGGCCTCCTAGATGATGGAGAACAAAATAATAGGCAGAGTGTATCCTGCGGTCCCACTGCTACTAAGTGATACTTTGTTTGAAGTTTTTCTCTTTGTGAAGGTTTCCCCAAGTCACTACAGAACCACTATTCATAAGGGAGAATGCCCTAGCATAACTTCTGAAAAGCAAAATAGTGAGCCTTATTCTTGGACTGACTCCAACCCAGACTTAGCATTCAGAATGTGGCATTAGATTTCTTGACATCAAGGGCATGACCAACAGGCAGCTAAGATTTTGTGAGGTGGTCCATCCTGCCAAGAAAACTGATAATGATAAGGTGCTGTCTTCTGGAATTCTATGTTGATTGTAGGGATAGTGTATGCATTCTACATTGTTGGGTACAATTACCTCCCAGAATACAATGCATCTTCTTTCAGACATCCCAGGGAGATAATTTGGATGTAATGAAGATCTATAGTAATCAGATAATTACTATCGATTGCTCTTTAGATGTCTTGATGAGGTAATTAGGGCATACTGGAAAGAAGCTAGAACTGATTGATTGGCATGACTGTAATCTCAAAGATTTCTAATTATGTTTCTTTTCTTCTAATGGCTTATAAACAAACATCATTTTAGCTTTAGAATTTGTCAGGTGCCAGGTTCACTGGGAACATCAGCTTTCTCTATTATGCTAACTAGACACTGAACATGATCAACATAAGCTCATTATGTGTTCTTGCTGAAAGCAGAAGCAACTGCAATTAACCCTCACTTCCCTTCCCAGTTCCACAGACTGTCAAAGGATGCTTGTCAGTGAATGGGGTATGCAGTGTCAGGGAGGGTGACTATGTGTGTTTGTGAGCTGGCTAGATCTGTAGGTCCTGCGGGGGATTCTGGGGGTCTGCTGAGGTAAGCACAACAGACTCAGGGGTGCAGTAACACAGCATCTGTGTCAGAGTGGCTAGCTGGCTGCTCAGCTCCTGTCAGAAGTAATAGCTACTCATCTCCAGCCATGGAAGAGAGTAGGTCAATACTGTCAGACAGCTGGACCACACACTTTCTCTGTGCCAAAGGGGTCTCGCCTCATGACTTCCATTAGACACTAATTAGAGGACTCCCTATCTGAGACCATGATCCCCATTATCCTAATATTTCCTATGCCTCAAAGGAGTTGGTGATGCAAGCTAAGAACCCAGAAAGCTTCAGTTTCCTAGAGCTGTTTGCATCTTATCCATGGCGTTAGTGAGCTCAGGAGTGACTAGATTGCCATAGTGTAGTTCAGCATTCATTCAACAAATGCAAAGCACATGCATCTCTGGATATATAGCAAAACAGATCCCACTTGTCCACTATAGTTGCTCTGTATTCACATCTTGTTGTGGGTTGTTCCCCAGTGCATGCAGATGACTTTCTGATTGCCAGTACTTAGAAATCTGTCTTATTTACTAAAATAGCACCATAGAAGACACCCATACTTTGCTTTATGTTACTTACAAATATCATTATTTTCCTGGATTTTCACTTTTAGAAGGTCATATGTAACGTGTATGGTTTTTTCCGCCCGCCACCGCTGGTCTTGTCCTGCTGCTGCGCCGCCAGCCCCAAATAATACACAGAGACTCTGTATTTGATACAATGCTGTTGGCCCTGTTACTTGTTTTTTATCGGCTAGCTCTGCCTTAATTATTAACCCATTTTTGATGATCTATGTATTTCTCTTACCGGGGAGCCGGCAGCATACTGCTTTCTCCAGACTCTCCATCTTGACTCCTCCTTACTCCTTCCTATTTCCTCCTTGTCTCCTAGTCCCTCCTATCTTCCTTTCCTATTGGCCAACAGTGCTTTATTATTATCCAGTATGAGAAACATATATAGAATGACATCTCCCATCATCTCCTCTTTTCTGTTTAAATAAAAAGAAGGGGTTTAACCTTAACATAGCAAAATATATAACACAACAGTTATCCAATAAGAATCACAATTAACAATATTTAGTCCATTAACATTTAGCAACATTTAAGAAACTATTCCATCATCTATTCCATCTTTGTGGGTCTAAAGTAACTTATCTTTAATATTAAGGAAAACTATAACTATAACTGTCTTCAACTCCTTCAAAGACCATAGAAGGATAGTATATAAGCTCTAGAAATGACAGAGATATCTTGCCTTTTTAGTCACCCGAAGTTCTTGTGTAATCTTCCATCTTCAGCCCATAGGCCATAGTGTGTCTGACAGACTCTCCAGTAAAGCAGAAAACTTTAAACTGTCTTCTTGTATTGGCAGTTTGTCAGTCACTTTTCTCTGTGTCCTGCATATTGTCTCGAAGACTCTTCTATGAAGCAGGATCTCTGTAGCAATGTCCATCTTGAATCAGCAGTCATTTTTCTGTGGGTCCTGCATGTCCAGTTTATACATCACAAAGTCAAACAGTCCAGACAAGAGGAGTATCTTGTCCAAATGGCTAGTCTTGTCATATTGGAAGTAAACTTCATAATGCATTTCTTCGATGTCCATCTTCCTTTCTGGTGCAGGTGGTATTGCCAAGAGCAATTATGTCTCACTGTCATGAAAACCCTAAACCATTTTAAATGCCATATTCTGTAGGTCTCTGAAAGGTTTGAAGAATGACTATCTATCTCAAATACATCTCTGTGTATCTTGAAAAACCTAACTAACTTAACTCTAAGCTTTGACTATCATAGGTAATTATCTATAATCTGTAGTACATTATACAAAAGCTTTTTTAAGCTTTTGTTAAATTTTAAGTGGAAGTTCTTATTAGCCACGTGGGCGCCATTTGTAACGTGTATGGTTTTTTCCGCCCGCCACCGCTGGTCTTGTCCTGCTGCTGCGCCGCCAGCCCCAAATAATACACAGAGACTCTGTATTTGATACAATGCTGTTGGCCCTGTTACTTGTTTTTTATCGGCTAGCTCTGCCTTAATTATTAACCCATTTTTGATGATCTATGTATTTCTCTTACCGGGGAGCCGGCAGCATACTGCTTTCTCCAGACTCTCCATCTTGACTCCTCCTTACTCCTTCCTATTTCCTCCTTGTCTCCTAGTCCCTCCTATCTTCCTTTCCTATTGGCCAACAGTGCTTTATTATTATCCAGTATGAGAAACATATATAGAATGACATCTCCCATCAGTCATAAATTACACAATTTTTAATCGTCAAAACTTTGGGAGCATGAGAGGAGTGGTTCATTTTGTGCATTGACATTGATAGCTTGCTTCATTAAGTCCCATTAAGTAGCTTGAGGAATGGAAGTAGATATAGATTTTTGTCTTCCTGTTATATCTTTATACTGTTGGATACAGTGGGTTCTTCACCTAGAATTTTTTTGGGAGATGAGGTATTTTATTAACTAAACAGTTACCCAGATTAATCTGTTTAAAATCTTCACTCTCTATCAAAAAGTTTTTCTCTAATAGGACACACACATACATACATACATACATACATACATACATACATACATATCCTCTTTTAGGCTAAGTTGATAAAGTTCTGACCATTAAATCCAAGAACCTGTGAAACAACAACAAAATGTTGGGTGTGATGGCACCCAACATGTTTGTAATTCTAATACTAGGGAGAAACGAAGGCCAACCTCTGAGGTTCCCTGGCCAGGCAGCCTAGTCTACTTGAAGAGGTACAGGTAGTCAGAGACCCTGTCTCTGAACAAAGGTGGACATCAAATGAATGCCATTCAAGGTTGTTCTTTGGTCTACACACAAGAATTTTTTAGTAACAGACTTAGGTCCTTCATAATTCTTATCACTTCATTTCAGTATATAACTAAACCATAAGAGATTAGACTGTCTAAAATGTAACACTTTTGTTGGTGGTAGTTGGTTTTACCAGATATAATATAGGAAGTTGCCTTTTACTTATCAGACCCCCTTTCTCAAATGTCAATGAAAAACTTTATCTGTTTATTACCATTACTTTTCTTGTATTACTATGTCTTCCCATTTTCAATATCAGTCTCTTGTTCTTACAAACAAAAAAACCCTGCTTAGATTTCTCCCCATGCAGTGTGATGCAAATTGCACAGTCTAGTTGTCAACATGGCCTTTTCCCATGCAAGATGGTCATGGCTTCATAGTGAGGATCTCTGATCCACAGGTGGTTGTATTCATGGCATTGCCTAAGTTCAGTATTCTATTCAACAGACATGATGAGCAAACATATTTACTTGATGAGAGGTCTGATTGAAATTGGGAAGGTACATCAATAATGTGCCTTGGCTTTGGGTATATTGTAGGAAGTCCTACAGCTGGAGAGGCAGATGGGAGGACAACTCCTAGAAGAACCCAAGGCTCTTCATTTTAAAGGCAGCATCCACAACCTACGCCTGTCGATTCATGACATCGCCCATTCCCTCTGGAAGAGCAAATTGTTGGCTAAGTATCAGGTGAGGCTACCAAGAGGCACCAACTGCATGATACAGATGATTTGAGATTTTATAGTCATAAGATATCTCCATTCTTAGAACAGCTCCAATACTAACACTTATTTCTCCAAAACAGTTAGAACCAGTGTTCTAACAAGCACTTTAAAGAAATGGCTTTTAAAGTATTTTTCTTAAAATCACTGTACTATTATTTTAGTTTCAGTACATTTGTTTTTGATGGACATGTTCACTAAACTAATAGGAACAGCCTCAAATGCATGCACAGGAGGAAATGGAACACTGACATATATTAGGCTTCCTTCTGTCTTGCTAGCTAGCACAGCACCTGCACATTGAGGAAGCCAGCTTTTGCAGAGTGACAGTATGACAGTGAAAAGGCATGCTGTCACTCATTGTTTCTGGATTTGCATCAGAACCTCAGCCTACACCTTATGTTCTTTCATGAACCTTTTCCTTAGCTTAATTGCCACAAGAATATAGGATTCACTCTGGACACTAGTTTAGATGGTTACAAATGAGAGTCTGGTTTTGGCTTGGTGCTTTTTAGGCCAAGGACCTTTTTTGTGACGACTTATTTCCAACAGGAGCAGGCTTTAGATGCCCCTGCCCTTAGAAAAGGAAGGCAAGAGGCATGAAAAGATGATGGATCAGCACTACATCCTGTGGCTAGCTTTGCTGTGCTCCAATATGTCACACCAGGGATTCCTTTTAATGAGAAAAGATGGAGAGTGAAGGATTTATTTTAGGAAGTTTCTAAGCTTTTTAAAAATCTCATCTACAATGGGTGTTTTTTGAAATGAGAAGCAGGTAGCCTGGTTAGTAGTTGATTCTAGAGCTTGACTTCATAGGTTCCAGGCTCAACACATCCACTTCCTCACTGTTCAACATTGGCTGTTATTTAATCTCTCTGCACCTCCGATTTCCCGCGTGAAAAGAAGTGAGGCCATATTTGTATGTAGGGCAGTCATGAGATCGGAAGAGGTGAATACTGAGAAGAAGCAGTTTCTGATGGGTACTTTCAGCATCTCTCCTTAGTGGTTACCTCCCCCATATCTTCCAGGAAATCCCATTTTACCATATCTGGAGTGGCTCTCAAAGACACCTCCACTGCACCTTCACTCTGGAAAGACTCAGCCTGAACACTGTGGAGCTGGTTTGCAAACTCTGTGTGCGGCAGGTGGAAGGCGAAGGGCAGATCTTCCAGCTCAACTGCACTGTGTCCGAGGTAAAGGCACCCTTGGGATCTTGGAGAGGGTTTCAGGACAAAGAATGGCAGGGCAGGGGCAAAAGCAATCCCTGTGGAGGTGACATGGAGGGCTTCCCAAGCTGGTTTCTGTGTGTTTAATGCAGCTGGGAGAGGAATCATTTTTGTGAAACCAAGTTTTCTTATGCCACGCATTTAAGATTCATAGTGGAATTTACAAAAAAAAAAAAAAAAAAAAAAAAAAAAAAAAAGGTCTGAGCACAAGACATGACAGTAAATTCCTGTAATCCCCAATATTCCTGCAATTTGCTGCAAATCCAAGGCCAGCTTGGCCAAAATAGTGAGGCTACCTTTTAAAACACTAAGGGACAAACATGCTGAGATCTGAACTTCAGGTGTAGGGTTTTAGTAGCATAGACATGACACTTTCCACCAGCCTCCTGCAATTGTTCTCTCATAGGAAAGTCTGTCATTTTGTCTTAGTCATGGGCTGTGGATGAAGGCAAAAAGGGGTGGCTTCTCCCCTAATTTTCTCCAAAGCTTTTGGTCTCCTTTCTATCTCTCACCTCAGTCTCCAAATGCCAGAGGGTATGTCCTTTCATCTCAGGGTCGAGGAGATAATCCAGGAATAGAAGAAAATCCATACCCTGCCTAGCTGTCACTTTTGCCTCTCTCTGCTATGATTGTTCACACACTCGGCTGGTCATTTTTATAGATTCATATTCCAGCAGTAACAAGAGTTGCTGTTCTTTCCATCTCCTCTGTAAGGAAAGAGGAGGTACCCATGACCTTATCTGTCCCGTTGGATGCAAAGACTATGGTTTGAAAAGCAGTAAGCCTTCACGTTGGAGGAACAAAGGAGGAAGAATAAGCCCAATGGTCAGAAAGCCTCCCCTCGTGGCCCTGTGGAGCTCAGATCCATGCTGCTGCCTGAGCCACAAAGCCCAGGAAAACTACAGCCAGCCGTGTATGATTTAAAATACTTTTTTGTCTTGTGCATAGTGATGACTGCAAAGTCAGCCTGTTCAGCCTGTCTTGCACCACATGTCCTATTTAAAGATGATCTTCCTGAGCAAATGAGGCAGGGTGGGGGTGGGGGAAGGATGTGAGCTCATTGAAGTTCCAGCCTTCTTTCCCACAGCCAGTGAGGTGCAGTCACCCTCTGCTCCTGGAGTTTCATGAGACTTTTGACTCATAAACAACTTTAGTCACAGACCTCAGTGACATTCATAAGGGATGATCTCTGTGTCAGGGTGCCATGGCAACCGCCGGGCCTTTGGATGCACAGCCCTATCTCCCAGGCACACAGCACCACCCCTGCTGGCTTCGGAGGGTGTTTTCACTTTCCCGGCCCAGCAGGTCTGCAAAGCTCAATAACCACCCAGCTCCAGTGACAACAAAGGCTGTGGAATTTTGGAGGGGGGTGAGGAGTCTGGCCCTTTGATGCATGCTTTCTGTTCAGCATGAACATTTGCTGTGCACTGAAAAGATGGATCAGATGCAGCCACAAAGAAATGAGAGCTGCTCTGAGTTCTCCCCCCACCAAGGCTGCTAGCTCCTCACACAGAAAGGGCAGTTTTGCAAAGTGTGATCACAACTTAAGGGCGTCTTTCTGGTGCCAACACAGAGAAAAGATTATTGCTTCTTCAACTTGGCAGACAGCTCAGAGGCCAGCCCTGCAGTCACGCGCCAGGCATTTGCCCATGTGTGACAGACAAGCAAAGGATGGAAGAAGTGATCAGACTAGGGAAAACTTTGGGGATTAAGAGGCACTCTGCTGCTTATACTTCTGGGTCACTGAGCTCCACCATTTCAGTTTGCATTTGCGTGCAGGTTGGGTTGTTGGAGGAAGGATTAGCAATCCTGTACTGATGCTGGAGCACTATGAGGCTCTATATGGATGAACACTTGACTCTGGAATGTCCAATGACCCAAGTCCTCATCAGAAACTAAGAAGTGGTCCAGTATTACTCACAACCTGTAACAATAGAGAAAAGTTTCATTTGTGCTTACTTTCTTCAGAGCCTTGCTCCTCCCCGCACAAGGCAAGGTAACAGGTTCTATCTCTATTATCCTATCCCCATAGAATGATCTGTCTTCTTAGAAATATACTGCTTTTCTGCACTAGCCACCTACTAATGAAGATCATTCAGCAGCAGTCATTTATAAAACCACACAACTCAGGGCCTCTTGAGCCTGGCAGAGAACATTTTGCCCACCACAGCGACCAGGCTGTGCAGAGCACAGATCATGGCCTTGTCAGGAAGCACCACCTGTTCTTTCTATGTCCCCTTTACCAGATGGCCCTTAAAGGCTTCTAACTGTAGAGAGGAGAATAAAGAAGCAAATGCCTAGAATCCTAGAATATTGGTGTGAATGAATGTCAAGATGAAAATAATGGTGGAAGATATCTCACTTTTCCTGCCTTTAGATGGAGATGGTGTCCAAAGTGAAAGTACAGAGAAAGAAGAAACACTTGGAATTTTGTTTTAGTCCTTGATGTCATTTTAGCTGCACACAAAAGCCTATCACAGCAGACAGTTCAGTAGGAACATACCCAATTATCTTCCCCTTTATAATTTTTCTTATGCTTACCTGGCATACCATCATTTGTTAGTTCCATTGAGAAAAACTCAGTATGTGAATTTTAAGAAGTGTCATAAACAGAACTTGCTCCATGACACAAAATCATATCCACCATTATTGTTATTGGAAACACTGGCTTTAAAATAAGAATTGCCTCTCTAGTCTGTGAGATCCATCGGCAGCCTAAGTATCAGATGCTCCTTTCTCCAAATACAGCTCAGACTGCAGAGATGGTTCAGTGGTTAAGGTCATTTGCTGCTCTTGCAGAAGACCTGTGTGCAATTCCATATCCACACTGCAGTTCACAAGTATCTGTAACTCCAGTTCCAGGAAATCTACGACTCTTTTCTATTCTCTGGGGCACACTGTACAAGGTGGTATATATATATATATATATATATATATATATATATATATATATATTACATCCAATAGAAATAAATAATAAATCTTAAGATGTAAAGGGGTGTCATGGCTACCATGGTCTATATGAAGAATACCACCATCTCCCTAAAGGTGTGGCTGGAGATGTACTCTAGTCGTAGAGCACATGTGTGATGCATGGAATGTCTATGAGCACCCAGAACAGATGTTTGGTTAATGCTGAAAAATCTTATGTTTAACTAAGAGAGTTATAACATCATAAGCAGATGGTACCAACATCATAAAAGATTATTGTAATAAACATTCTGTAAGAGTAATCTCTAATTTTACCTGCAAGAAAAGGAAATGCTAATGGAAACTGCAGTTACTACATTACCACATTAAACTTAAACATAAATATATACATATATTCTGACTCCCTTAAAGGTATACTGTCAGTAAAGAGCAGTACAGGGCTTGTTTCATAGACACAGGCAGAGTAGCCAGGTTAGGAGGTAGGGTAATGTCCACCTAAAATAATGCTGGCTCCTGACTCAGCAAGAACAGGATGAGCTGACTGTATGAGACCTTCCTGAGATCCATGCCTGCTTTAAGCTGGACGTTCTGTACCTTCAAGGTTTAACAATGAACCAATGAAGCCCTCATTCATACTTCGCTGGAAAGAAGTACAACACATCATTCTACAGGTGGAGCTTGGAAATAGGATTCATTGTCTCCCTGCCCTAGCAAAAAGTATTTCCTCCTACTTCAGCAAACAGTAATTGAGTAATTCAGTGTACAAGGCACAGTGGGAGTTGAGTACCATAGGGGGACCTGTTAATAAAACAACAAATAAAACACTCTGCTTGCCAAGAAATTTAAGAGAACAAAGGAAGTCATAGTCCATCTAGTCTGGTAGGGCTGAACCTGCAGAATACTAGAGAGCAGACACACTAAGTAGGGTATCCTCCATACATACGGAGGGGAATGTTGCAGCACATGCCCTTTAGAACAAAATCTAAGAGATGAGATGAAGCAGAGAACTGGCAAAGGGCTGCTCCCTTAAGTGGCAGTAGGAAGGAAACCTGAAAGGGGTGGGATCCGATTGTGAAGTGAGGGAAGCATTGTTGTAGGGGTTCCTGCTCCAAGAAGAATTAGCTTTTATGTCATTTTTGTCATAGGTTTAGGTCCATGGCTATGTGCATGTCTGATTTCCTTAAAAAGCAATGTTGGTATAGAATCGACTTAAAAAACTGCCCTCTCCTGAAAACTGGACTAGTTTGAGAAGGATTGGCATTACTTTTTCTGTAAAAGTTTACTCACTCATTTTGATTAAGCAATGAGGCATATGCACATTGACTAATTTTAGAGAGAAGTCATGATTACAATCTGGTTTACAGTAGCCACAGAAGGAAAAAATAATACCTTGGGATAAACTTAAAGGAGGGATACCTTGCTGAGCCTAGATGTGGAGGTGGAGGGCACCCTGGTCGTGCCTCAAAGTGATGGGCCAGACTTTGTTGACTCCCATGGGAAGACTTAACCTCTCTGAAGAGTGGTTGGGGTGGGGGGGGGGGAGGCGGTGACAGCAGGGGGAGGAGAGGGAGTGAAACCTGCAATTGAAATGTAAAACGAGAAAAGATTGTTTTAAAATAAAAAGAAAGGAAAATAACTTGTTAAAGTACTTAAAGCAGTCCTGAGTGAAAAGAGCAAAGCTGGGAACATTACAATACCTGAGATTTAACAAATACTGCAAAGTCATAGAAGCCCAAACATTGCAATATCAGCATACAGACACATATATCAGTTAAAAACATTGCATCCCAGATGTAAACCCCTGCATTCACACCCGGATACTTCTCAACAGAGGCACCAAAGATGCACTTTGGAATGACAAAGTGATGTTGGGTAAACCCAACACATAAAGGAAAAAGACTGAGACATAATCTTCCTCACCCTATACAAAACCAAACCCAACTTGATCAAAGCCTAAGGATTCAGACCTGAAACTTGACACTACAGGAAGAAAACCCAGCAAGAACAACTCAAAACTTGGGTAAAGGTGCTGATTTCCTGGATAGGAATCCAAAAGCACAGAAAATAGAGCAAATACTGATGGCTAGGATGATCTCCAATTACAAAGGTTTTGCACCACAAAAGAAATGATCACTGGATGAAGGGACAGCTACAGCATGGGAGAAAGCACATGTCGGCTTGAGATGTGACAGGTCCTCATCCAGAAAATACCAGGAACTGAAGAAATTATTTTAAGTTTTAAAATGGGCAAATTCTGACCAAGACACTAGTGAGAAGAATACAAACAGCCAACAGACAAGGAAAAAGTGCTAAGTTGGCCATCAGGGAATACAAGTCAAAACCACCATGTGATGTCATTCACCCCAGTTAGTAGGGTTATGATCAAAGTAACAAACAATAAATGCTAATGAGCATGTGGCGAAAAGGTACTCATGTTGTTGATGGGAATGTAAATTAGTACAGTCACTATAAAAGTGCCTGAAAATATTAAAAATGGTCTAGTGCATGATCCAGCTGACCCAATTCTAAGTATATTACCAGAGGAAATTAAACCACCGTGACCAGTCAGACATGCCTACAAACCTTTTGTGTGTTACAGCATAATCCCCAAGAGTTAAGACACAGATGCAACAAAATAAAGTAAAAGTGTTATGTATAACAATGGAGTATTACTCAGTCATAAGGAATAATGGAATCCTGTAATTTGCCCTGAAATGACTAGAACTGGATAGAGGGCATGAAGTAAAATTAGTCAAACAGAAAACAACAAGGGTGTGTGTGTGTGTGTGAGATCCCCTTTCTCACAAAGAACAACAAGGAAACATTGACATGAAAGTGAAGTAATAAGAGCTGAAGACTGGAAATGCCATTGGGAGTAAAGGAATTAACTGGAATAGTGTATGGTCTTCATTAAGTCAATTATCTGTTCAAATTCAAGATAATTCCACTAACAACTAGTAAATATTCAATGGTAAATACATTTTTTATTTCTTTTTTGAAACTTTACATTCCAACCATAACTCTCCCTCCCACATCTCCTCCTGCGCCCCTCACCTCCCCCCAAGCCCAGATACCATATATTCTGGAAAGCCAAATCTTTGCAGAAACATTTCTTTCTATTAAGTCAAATCAGAGCTTCATATTTTATCATATTCAATATATTTTTCAGTTTCCTTATTAATAATCTTTGTGAGAAATATTTTCACAATATGGCTGCCATCTTTAAAAGTCCAGCTTCCTAAGTGCATAAATAAAATGGAGCATTGTGTTTGAAAAAAGAAAAAAATAAGAAAAAACACTGAGATTAAAAAGAGTGATGAGATTCTATCATTTTACCCTTATGCTTGTATGAAAGTAGAATCCTAAATACAGTTATACACATGTCCAAATATTAGGATTTGGAGCTGGCTCAGTTAATAAACTCCAAGTATCAGATTTTGATTTCCAGAACCCATGCTAAAATCAAAACAAAGCAAAAAAACACCAGAAATGCCCCATTGTGCATTAATAATTCCAGGACTGGGGAAGAGAGGAGAGAGAGAATCCCTAGGCTCCCTGTGCTCAACAGGCTGAGCATTATTGATGAGATCTGGACTAATGAGAAATCCTGACTCAAAAACTAAGGATAGTACCTGAGGAAAGACACCCACAATTGTCATCTGGCCTCTGTATAAAGGCACACACAAGCATGTGGACCCATAAATTCACACGCACACACACACACAACCCACACTCTGATACAATATTTGAAGGTTGGAACTTCTGTGAGAGAAAAGATATTAAACTCTTCCCTCAGTGAAGGAACAGGAGAGGGGCGGGGAAGAATACTACACATGAGTGAGCACATCAAGAGGACAGGCTGACAGGAGAGCATGGTGGTGGACAGGCAAACAGCAGGAAGATGCTGTGGCCAACCATGAGGAGGAGACCCTTTGGGGACAAGAGTCAGTGCTACACAAGCCACTTCCTCCCTGTGCAGACTTTATCCTCCCCTGTGACCCAATGATAATCAGGTGGGGATGTACTTCAGGGGCTGGTAGGTTCCTCTTGTAGTCTAAAGAGTAGTTAGTAGATTATAATTTTCCATGAAGGAGTAAGAAGACTTGAACCTGGGCGAGGGTCTCTAAAATGGGGCACCAGTGTGGAACTCATTTCTGCTCCCACATACTAATATACCCTTGCATACTGCTGTGATGCTTGAATTCAAACACCTCAAACATGGGTCCATGGGTAAGCATTGCTACATGCCCCCAGTGACTCTCTGTTGGCCTTTCTGAAGCCCTGTGACCCCAGAGGTTAGGAACTCATGCTTCTTGGGAGAGCTCTGTGCCTGAGGGGAAAGATCTGCTGGTCTCACCAGAGTTTTCTAACCCTGCTGGAGGCTTCTGAGATGCAGCCCACAGTTTAGCCAAGGAGCCAGAGCTAACAAAGAGGAGCCAGGAGCCAGTGGCATCTATTTTACTAATGCTTATACACAATAGTTTTGGCTGTGATTTATTATACGATTAAAAGTTTTTTTTTTTTTTTTTTTTTTTTTTTTTCTCAAAAATGTCCCCAAACTCCTTAATGGTCCCTGTCTAGGAGGATTACAGAACATTAAAAATCAGTACTGTCTACTGATCCCCCAAAAGCAGACCACCCTGTGGGCCACACTTGGGAGGCTTCCAGCTGAGCCCACACCTGCCCCTCAAAGCTCTAGCACCGACAAGTCTTCAGAGACATCAGAATCAGGGCAGGACATCGGGGCTCTGAGAGCAGTGGCACTGGCCTCTAAGCTGAGCACTTGGCAGGCTATCACAGATATCTCGATGGCTGGATTTCTGCAGCTAGTGTATCCTCCAGCAACTAATTGTGTACCAAGCCGTTACCTGCTTTAAAAAGAAGACACTAAAGCAGGTTTAGGAGGTTTCCTGTTATTATTATAATGGTTCCCAGGCAGCATTTCCTCTTGCCTTCAGCCCACCACAAGTGATCAGAAAATGATTCAAGTGTCTCTTGCCGATGAAATTTAGATTTTGCATTTGTGCTGTTTTATGAGCTGAAACTATTTTAAGAGCCAATTTATGGTTTTCTCTACTAAAATTGGATTTTAAAAAATAAGCAAGGAAGTTCAGCAATTAGAGGACACCATTAGTGGCTTGCCCTAAAGCAATATTCTGTGTTTCTCTGTTTACCATTTTCTTTGTAAAAAAAAAAAAAAAACAGAAGAGAGCCACCTTCACAGGTCTAGATGGAGTTTTTTAAATGTTCACCCAGGGCATGCCTTTAGGGTTAGATGGTTTCCAGAAGCTCTTCCTCATCTCCGATCTATTTATTCATTCAGAAACAATTGCTCCTTTAAACATTTCCAACATTTAACCCTTCTGAAACAGTCATCTCCTCTCTTCTCTCCTGGAGATTCCCATTAAAGGAAGCACTGTAGAATCTCAAAAGAGCTTTCTGTCCTGCCCAGTCCTGAGCAATGACTCCTGAGCACAGGCTCTGCAAAACTACCTCCAAATGTCCACCTCGTGGTTCCCAACTGCCCATAGTGACCCACTACTTCCAGTCCAGCCAGGAAGAAGCTGTCCTCCATGAGGAAAACAGAACTCATTCTCTGTATCTATCTTAATTTACTGGGAGTCAAGCCTTACGTTGATTGGTACAACAGGGATTGCATTTGTCTTCTGACAATAAAGCTGTGTTATTCCTACAGGAACCCACTGGCATTGATTTGCCTCTGTTGGATCCTGCAAGTACCATCACCACTGTCACAGGACCAAGTGCTTTCAGCATCCCTCTCCCTATCCGGCAGAAGCTATGCAGCAGCCTGGATGCCCCCCAGACAAGAGGCCATGACTGGAGGATGCTGGCTCATAAACTCAACCTTGACAGGTGAGTGTATCTAGGCTTGAAGACTCATTGTTTTTATTTAGCAGAGGTTTCCAGGACTGAAAACAGTTAGATAGAAAGCAGCATTCCTATTCTTTTCCTTCCCACTACATATCTGCTTACATTTTCATTCTGACAGTATGCATCATGCCTCTACACCTCATACCATGAGCTTCCAAATAGTTCCAAGAGGAGCTCTGGGTTATATGACATTTATCAGTATCCCTTGTGATCTACTTGGTCCAGCTTATGTGCTATGGCCTCCGAAGTTCTATGTCTATTCAGTAATTACTGTTCATCACCAGTTGAACAAGGCGTACTGTGTACTGAATAATTTACGTGCTCACACAGCATTTGTATTAAGCTATTAAGAGACCCTGAGAGCCTCTACTTTGTAGAATGTAGCTGTCACCCCCAAACAAGAGATGTGGCATGACCTGTCAAAGATCATCAGAGCTTGAGCTGGATAGACAACATAAGCCTCTTGATTTCCTGTTTAGAACAAAACCCACAGACACATTGTCTCTTAAATTATCCTATTCAGAGTTGAGGTTAACAAAGTTAAACAGCATGTGACCTGTCTGGGGCTGATCTAATTAAGTACAGAGCGATCATATAGTGAGATTCACTACAACCCACAGTGGGACTGAAATACTTCAAGAAAGACAGGTTCATCCCAGAAGCAGAGGAGAGAATAATACTGTAAATAAACCTGTAAATCACACCTTTTAGCATATTTTCCCATTCCTAATTGCAGATACTTGAATTACTTTGCCACCAAATCGAGTCCAACTGGCGTGATCCTGGATCTTTGGGAAGCACAAAACTTCCCAGATGGAAACCTGAGCATGCTGGCAGCTGTCCTGGAAGAAATGGGAAGACATGAAACAGTAGTGTCCTTAGCGACAGAAGGGCAGTATTGACCACACTGGAACTGAAATTGAGTGACAAAATTACACAGGGAGTCTGTGTCCAGGGGAACCACAGCTGAGAAGGAAATCCAGATGTAACCAAGGCGCTTTTCAGGCAAGATGGCAGCAGGAAAGGTGGGGGACAGTTACAACCACCAAGGTACATGCCCACTTCATTCGGACAGCACCACCAAGGGAGTTAAGAAAAATTGTGTAAATTTGTACCTTGAATTTAGAAATCAATCTAATTTTTCTCTTTGTTGGGCTGTATGCTGTATGGTACAGGATCTTACAGTTTCCTAGGAAACGCTTTTTATTGCTATCCAGATGTATGGATAAACTTTCTTAACAAACCCAATTTCTACAAACGTTGTTTACATCAAATTGGACAGGGATGCAGACACTGTCCATGGCTCGTTCTATTTTTGTTCCAATCATTTGAAGTTGAAGCTGTGGACGGTTTGTTGAGTCTATTTCAGATTAGTAACTTACAGAGAAATCATACACTTTTGCTATAAATCGTGTACATCAGGTGTCTCAGATCAGTGTTCCCATCAGTGTTCTGTTTCTGAAACTCGTTGGACCAGTGTTGGCATTTGTATCAGGGAAGTGGAGAATCTAAATGGAGAATGACTAAGATTCTTTATGCCATGGGGGATATCAGTTGGTATCCTTTGCGAGCAGAGCTGTAGCATTGCGGGGAAGATAGTGATTCATGTTCCTCCACTCAAACATGTCTGTACCACAAGTGTTTGTAATATGCAAGTTCAAGTGTTTTTTAAAATATTATTATTACAAATATTCTAGTAAAAAAAAAAAAGATTTTCTTTTGTTTTAGTTAGCAATACTGTTAGTATTTGGTATTGACTAGACCTGCCTCCCTTTCTTTCGTAAAGAGGTGGATGTGGTCACCAGCTTAGTTCAATAGGCTTCACTTCCTTTACCTTTGATCTACCATTCTGTGGTGAAAGAGACTGAAGTGCTCACTGGCTATGTCTGCTCTTTCTGCTTTTTTGGGCAGTCTTTCTGTTCTGGGTCTTATCATGAGGAGAGTTCTCTATGTAAAGCTCATTTAATCTTGTGGCTGTCTGTCTGAGAGGCAGTGTGGTTTGTGGGCAATAGTTTTTGAACTAGGAATCAGGAAACCAATTATCATTATGGAGTTGGTCACTGTCCGGCTGTGTGACCTTGGGAAAAACATTGAAACTCACAGTAGCCCCTTTTACTGATCTGTAAACTATGGGGTGAGATCCTATCATCTCAAGATTCCAGAATGCTAACCTCCCATTGGGATGCCATCAGTCTTATTCATCAATTTGAAGAATATAAGAGACTCTGGCCTGGACCATTCATCCAGCCAGTCTTTTGCTGGAATACAGTGCATCTTCCTGGCAACATTGATTTGAAAGGTGATTACTTCAACATGCCTATATTTGTTTGGCTCTCTTATCTTTGTATCATGGTTGCATGATGTTGTACACCATACACCGAGAGATGGCATCCTTTTATTATCGTTATCTTGTTCTCTGGTGGTGGTGGTGGGGCTACACTACAGCCTTCCAGCTAGTTGTAAATCTACTTTACTTATATTGATCTCAAGACCCATGCCGCTGAAGGAATTGGTAGTTTTTCTTCCTTCATTAATCTTTGCTTTAATAATAGTCAATTGTATTTACAGAGTTTAATTAGCTCTTTTATCCCACAAAATATTAATAGTTTTGCAAGGTATGAGTTTTTGCTTGGAACTATCACGGTTTGTTTTACTGTTGGAATACCATTCAACAGATGGAGAATGAAAACTTAGCAGTCCCAGACACAGTTAGACAAACCAGAGCCTTCAAAATACTACTGTGGCTTACTTTGGGGCTGGAAGTATCCAGTATGTAGAATGGTTCCAGTTAGGAGTCACCTTGCCCATTTCCTTTCCTATCCTGCTACTTCTTGATATTCTGACTCTTCTGTCTTAGTCATTAAAGGACTGTGGATATGCTTGTAGAGGCTCTTTATTCCTGCCGTTTATCCTTTCTTTTGGATATGTATTTCTACAATCACATTTTCTAACCATTACAATATTCATTTGTAAAAATACTGATCCAAAGGGAATGCTGTACTCCTAAACAAGTACAGTGGCTAATATCTATAACAAGGACTTTTTTCTAACTTTTAAGAGTTCAGACAGATATTCTTTAAATGTAAGAGGAAGAAAGAGTTGTCCACTGCTGTCTCTTGAAACAAATGTGAAGATGCCTCTTCAGTATTGGGATTCGGGAATTATAGAAATCACAACTGGACTGGATGTTTTATGTAACTTCAATGTTGTGTAAGTAGAGAGGGGCAGATGTCTTGTTATTCTGATTAATCTATCCTAAAAATTGCTAAATCGCCAACACAAACATCGAGTATAACGCGAACAACATTGTTGAAGCTTTTGAGAGCCCTTGTGTTCAAGCATCTAGAGATACTTGCTTTTGCATTCTGCCTCTCACAACAGGAATAGAAAGAATGACTGATCTCTTATGAGGTACTCATTTGTCATAAAACTACTATCTATCACATGAATGACAGTTTCCAAACTAGAGCATACCATCCATCAGATAAGTATAAGGTATTTTCCTTTGAGGAAAGCAATAGTTGTTAGATCACTGCTCTCCAACACACAAGGTTCACCTGCTACAGTTCATTTCAGAAGTGGTATCATCACCTCTGAAGCAAGTCTGGCTTACACACAGCCTCTGAAGAAAGCTGTGCTTGATGCATTTGGGGGAAGCCTATTTATTTGTGTATATTGCCATCTAGTGGTCCGCTACAGAGTTACTCAGTTTCATATACAGCTTACTAAAAGTTGACCGAGAGAGTAAGTACCTATAGAGCTTGACCAGAGATTAGTGACACAGGGAAATTTTCCTTTCAAGTGTGTAATTTCCTTATTCTAATACTTGTTCACTTAAATCAGTCATTTAATACATCATCTACTTACTCATACACATCTTAAGTTACCTTTCTGTAACAAACATATATGAAATTTATATAAAAGTATTAAAAGTTGTCTTTATTCATGAATCCCATTGGACTTAGCATATTTGAAATCTTTTAATTGCACAGTAGTAGCTTTGTCATTGATTTAATGTTTTTAGATGTAGTCTTGCTGGGTATCCCAGAACACCCTCAAACTCATTATTCTATTCCATAGGCTCTCCTTTAAATAAGTCCCACTACATGAACTTTAAAAAGCTTCTGTTTTTGTGCGAATCCCATGTCTACAGAAAGGGAAATGTGGCTGTTGATTACGAATGATCTTCAGTTCATGTTGATCTTCTGAGATTAGGAATGTAAAGGCAGAAGCTTCATGTTCTCATTTTTTTTTTCTCATGGCATTAATTCAAATTGACTTGATAGCTGAGTACATGGCAATGGCAAGCATGTGTCAAGGAACTCACAGACACGTATCTTCCATGCAGGCACCCTACCTCTGCTATACAAAGAAACCATCTTCACCTGAGCAAATCAATCTCTTCAAGGAAAGGATGCTTAGTAGGACAAGAGGTCCAGGATCAATTGTTATTACTAGCTATTTTCATATATGCTATGATTCTGTAGTTTTTTTAAAATTATTACACTATCAAAGTGTAGAGACTTTTTTAGGGAAAAGCCACAATGACTATGTTTTGGGCCCTCTAGATGTTTAGAGTCCTGATACTAGACATTCATTTGTTTTAAAGTAAATTAAAAAGGAAGCATTCAGAGGGTGGGATCTGGACACATCATTTCTGGAGCAATTCTGGCAGGCTCTTGTCTTACATCTTCTAGTGTCTCCATGGAAGGCATGGTGGCGGTGCTCTTGAGTCGCTTATACCTCCACAGTCACAGGATGTAGGAGCTTGTAAGAATGGTGTTCTATCCCAGAATCCATATGTCTCTGCAGTTCAGGTTCTAGGGCTAATGGATATAGAGCCAAGGAAGGATGTTGGAGAGCATGTGCTGAAAGTAGAAAAGGTTTACTTGTTCCTGAGTCTTCAAGATGAACATGAGCTGAGCAATTGCTCTAGACAAGTATTCCATTCAGATGGCAATGTTGGTGTAAGCCCAAGGCCAGTGGCAGAAAGGAGGACTACAGAAACACAGTAAGGGTGGATATATGCTTGAGATGTCTCTTTTTGAGAAACTATACAAATCAGATCATTGTTCAAGAGAGTCATTTGTAAAGATGATGATGGCCAATGAGCATCTTATTTTATAGATCCAAAAGGAATGATATTTTTTATTATTATCTCAAGTTAATAAAACTGGTTTTGCCTTCTGAGTGCCTCATGGGACCAACTATCTTACTCCTTTCATTTTGTATTGGTTTTGTATTTTTAAAATATACTGAGCTGACATTGACTGAAACCCTTACAACTCTCTTTCTGTGCAATCAAATGCTGTCTCTATGCCCCCAAGAAATCCGTTTGCATTACCTCTGATTATACCGATCACTTTGAAAGTTCCCCGATAACTTTTTTTTTAATGGAATTGGGACTATGGGGAATATTCACATTATAACCAATACTAATTTATGTTCATATAGGATAAATAAGCCAGGTGAAGTCATGTTTCCCAACACCTGGAAATTAAGCTCATTTTTAATAATAGAAGAGATGGCCTGCATGCACCTGGGTGAATTATCTCTTCAAACTAACAATGTAGCTATGGATACTTTAGTATTATTGGCCAAATGGTTGCCCCTTTTCTGAAAACTTACTGCGACAGTCTTCAGGAAGTCCAGCGGGCTTTACTACTTCCTTTACTAAGCTGCGTGAGACATTAACAGGGCTCATTCAACCAAAGGTATTTTCTGCCAGAGGCCTATGTAAGTGTGGTTGGGGAGGTAGCCTCAGGACAAACACACTCCATAAACATAATAGCAGGTAAACCCAATGAGATATAAGAGGCTACCTGCAAGTCTTAGAATACTCAACTATATAATGAAGGGATCTGTCCCAAGAACTTTCAGAATCCTATGGTGGAAGTCCCTGCCATATATCAGGACAGTCATGACCCAACCTACTATTTGTTCAATAGAAAATCAGGGAGTGTGTGAGATACAATCAGCTGTCCACCAGCCATGCTAGTTGTGATGGTACACCAGCTTTTTATATATTATTTGAGAATATGTGGCATGGCAAAATGATGAATTGCAGGCAAAAGTACTGTTGGGCCCATTTTAAATAAGCGTAAACCCTGGGTCATCTTTATATACCAAAGGCCCTAATGCCATGAAGCCTGATGTCACCCAGCAGTGGGGACTGTGAACTATGGGCTGGTTGTACTGATCAGCAGCCCAACGGTGATGAGCTCTTGGCCTTTGATCTTCCCTTAACACTATGAAGGGGCAACATCAAAGCATCACGACAAGCTCTATGCTGTATGTTAAACCAGTTTTACAACAGCATACAAAACATAAAACCCACAGCCAGTAGAAAACCTTTGCTATGTTTGTGTTCCTGCAGCCATTAATAGGACCTAAAAGTGTATACATATGAACTCTCATGTTTTTCTTCAGATCTTGGAAAAGAAAGAAGAGCCAGTTGAACAAAAGACTTGTATTCCTTCTTTCACTTTTTCCTAGACCTACTATGGGTAGTGACACCCTCACCCTCCAGACAATGTATTTAGCCAAGTTGCAGGGAATATCACCAGTGTGTGCGTGTGTGTGTGTGTGTGTGTGTGTGTGTGTGTGTGTGTGTGTGTGTGTATACTGTGCCTGTGTTTCGGATGTCACAGTGCTGTATGTAGTGAGCTTAATGTTGAGCTGTAGGGAATCAGTACCTTCCTCCTCTTTGTTCAAACGATGAAAACTAATACTCATCAGAAAACAATCCCAGCCTTCTTCTAAAGAGAGGCTGGGTCACCCTGTGCCATTCTCTTTGGACCAGCTCAACTTATTAAGTATCAGGTTAAATAATGCTTTGTCAATTTTTTTTCTTTTTTCTTTTTTAAGCAAAAACACAACCTTGGCTTCTCAGATATGAAATACTTCTTTGTTATAGAATTCTGTCTTGCTGTATCTTCTATGCAATTCCTTTTCTAATGACCCCTGGTGGCAGTGGAATGCTCTCCAGCATTCTGTTCATCGCCTTGCTGTGTGGTAGAGGTGAGGGACACCAGCTTTGGGTGTGTCTCTTCTCTCTCCTGTTGCCTCACCCAATTTTCCTGCAGTCCCCTTGGTTTGTAAATTGCCTGCATTTATTGTCAGCCAACATGTACAAAATGTAAGAAAGAATTTTTAAACAGGTAATAAATTATATTTATAAGCAACAGAGAGTGCCTGCTCTGTTTCTCTATAACAGAAATACTTCATGCCAGGAATTATCATGGGTTTCTTCAGTAAGTCAAAAGACTTTTGGGTCCTATTTGAATGGTAATCATAACCTCCCTCCATGGTGGGGTGAAGTTCTAGAATGATGCTTCTCCAGGACCTTTACACATTGTGTTCTCTGGGCCAATGCCTCTAAAAACTATCTCTAGAGACTCTGGTTTCTTTCATCTGAATGCAGCTTGAGCTAGGAGTGTGAGAAAGCTACAGGCAATAACAGTAAGCAGTTAATACAGCTAGCATCTTCCAGCACCTGCATCTACATTTTCTGGAGCAAATATAAACGTGACCATGCTCTACACTCAAAGATCCAATCTCTAGTAGAGTTCGTAAATAACTACATCAACAGTAAAGGCCCAGGCCTGAGCTACTATGAATCCCAAAAGTTGTGTCTGATATAGTACAGGGCCCCAGTTACTCCAGAGAGCAAGTAGAAAGTTTCCAGGTTGGAGATGGAAAGCAGCTATGTCTCTGAGGAGAAAGAGCAGAGTCAGCTTCAGTGACAGACAGATTTGGAGACGTATTACAGACTGACTGCCATATGCCCCTTGACCTATTCTCTTACCCTGGCTAGCCTCTCCAATAGGGATAAGCCACCACATTGGAGAAGCAAACACCCACCCCCAGGAGCTCCACAATGGTGACAAACTCAGGTATTGGTTCAAGGAAGAGAAGAAGCTAAGAAAGCACGTAAAGGGACCTTGCACAGACTCAAAGGGATGTCCATGGATAAAAGAATGAAAATTTGATTAATAAACAAATAAAAGCAGTCAGTCACAGGAAAATATAACATGTTCCATAATATAGTTCAGTGCCTGTCCCTCCTTTGAGTTTCAGTAGCTGGAAGATGCACTGACAATATCACCACAGCTTTGGATAATATGCAAACATTTTTCAAGGCCAAATCAGTGAGCACCTCTCCCCTCATGCCTATGAGGTCATTAGAGTCCCACTGTTGATCTGGCCCCGAATCCATCCTCAGTATGGTAGCAAGTAAAGAATGTTCCTCAGTTCCAGGGAGCCTCTAACTGTATAAATATCAGAATCTTGAGTAGGAATGGCATAGCCCAGATAGCTCTCCTGAATGAGGAGACCTCTGTACTTTGCTGGTGTTTCAGATGAGAAAACAAATCTGGCATATATAAAGTGACCCAAAAAAAAAGAAGAACCCATTACTCAGGCCAGTTTTGATACTTGCCTTTGAGTCCTGTGAGAAGTTCAGCTTGAACCACAACACACAGAAGTTGGAGAACAGGAAGCCTCCTCAGGCTTTGAACTGTCATTAGCTATACATCTACCAAAGCTGCCAGAAAAGAAGGGCCCCTATCACAAGTGGCTATATATTTTATATATTCATCTTTTTTTCTAATAGTCTCCAGGGGGCATTTTATCTCAAGGTAGAGGTGAAAATATTAGGATTCTCATATTACATATTCCTGAAGAATCATGAAAAATAAACAAGGGAATAGAGCTAGGTTAATCTGAACCCCAAATATTTGAACATACTCCATTGGCACAACTGCAGCAGACTAAAATACCAAACATCAGGCCTTTTGATCAAGGTTACTATATTGAACCTTTCTTAATGTCCAATAAAAAAAAAGTCCTGGGCTACATCTTTCTTTCCAATCTCAAATAGAACCCTTAAAAACAAGCTTCCCATCCTGCTCTCTATGCTCACTCAATGGAAGAGCAACCTTGGTTCCCCTTTCCCCTTTCAGAGAGATTACTGCTTCTAAGATGTTGCTTTCGAGTCAACAAGGGTCTCATTCCCACACACAAAGAGCCAGTCTCTCTCACCACATTCTGAGGCTTCCTTCTGTCACCATTACTTCTTGCCCTTCCAACGCTTAGGTCCTTCAAGCCCATCTCTGGATCTAACTCTTTCCCCCATTGACTTCCTACTCATTCTCTCATAGGCCTAGGAGAATTTGGTCTCTTCTTGAAGCTCAAGAAGATCAAATCTTCTTAAAGCTGCAACCACCCTGATGATTTCAAAATTTATAAGAACAAATCTCTGAGCTTTCATCACCAGCAACCATGGCCACAATTTAAGCCTGCCACCTCAGATGACACCCTGTGTCATTTGGATTTCAGTCGCACCCCTCCTCAGTAACCACGAGCACATTACACAAGCGCTGGCAGGTGTATTTTTCCCCTTTAGTAGTTGTGTTTTATGCTCTACTCTGGAGGCCCAGGACACATAGCCCTTTGATAATAATTTTCCTCTTCTCCTTGCTGATTAAACCCTTAGATGTTGTCTCTGTACCTATATCTGGAGTGAGATTTAAAAATAAATTGCAAGCAACAAAAGCAAGGGGCCCCATGAACCTGTACTGAGAACCAATAGAATAGCCGAGTTCTCACCATAGGTGGGGCACACACTATTTCATCTTCAGAAACACTCCATGCAATAGGAGTTACTGTTGGTCTCATCTTCAAGGGAAAGAAACAGACTTCACAAGTTCAAACTGAACCCTATTATCACCCCACCGACGCAAGAGGGAGCCTTGGTCCTCATGCAGCTCCAGGATCAGCTGCCCCACATTTAGTATTAGCAACCTCTACTGATCCTCAGCACTGCCCACGACCAGCTGGCTGTTTCCCCGGTAAACTGTAGTTTTCCACAGTGAAACGTTCCACTTTCTTCATGTCTCCTTAATCACAAACTACCCACCCCACACCAGATGACTATGTTTCCTAAACAGAGAAAGTGGAAGGCACCGCTCCTGAGAGCGTGCACTTACCTGGTCTGCTCTCCTTCACTGCTGTCTCCCTACTTGCTGTCCTGAAGTCATTTCAAAGACAAAGGAAAGACACAACTATAATAGTCATGGCTTTTCTATGGGGAAACGACACCATTTATTGAAAGAAATATGAAAACAGATCATACATAAATTTGTAACAAATACAATTGTTTGTTCCCTAACCCTGAATAATTACAGTATATACAAATTCCATAAGGCACTGGCTCCCCCTAAGCAACCCAAATGAGTCTTCTTTTGAAACAAACAGAAAAGAATAACCCACCCAATATATTGCCAGCTTTTCTCTTTAAAAAAAAAATGGCATTAGTTTGTATAACAATTAATTCTAATTGCATCATTTTTGATGCAGCCCCTTTCATTTCTACTGTTTTGGGGACTTGGGGATTCAGAGGTGGTATAACCACCAAACCATGTTCTAATATTTTTTAATGTAATTTTCTTACTGCCTTTCCATCCATAAACAAGTATGAGAACAGGTGAACAATATAAAATTCCTGATGAATATTCATGACCCTAGGAACATGTAAATCAGTCATTATTGAGTACTTGTTATTCTTGACTACACATCAATTGAAACGTGTCAAAAAATTCCCTGTATCTAAAATCCTAGCATGTTATCTAAGAAGTTTTCTGTCTGAGGAACATAAAGAATGATCAGCAGTGATTTCGGGGTACGTTGTCCAAGAGTTCAGACATAGTGCTCACGTTCTTCATTTGTGAGTTAACAATGTACATGCTTCCATAAATAAATACTATGATTCATTTAGGACTTCATCATCCATAATATTTTACTCTCTAATCCACATACTAGAGTTGTGCCAGACTCCATAATGAACATATTTACATATACATCTATATTTATATAATATATACACACATACATCAACCATAAACTTGAACATACAAAGCTTATCTAACAATTAATAATTTAGAATTCTTTTTGAAGAGAGGAATTAGGAGCAAATCTTACTCTTTGAAATAGACCTAAAGGTAAGCAGCACTCATATTACTAATTTGCAAGAAGCCAAAGCAAAACGGAAAATAGCTTTCACTTCTGATGTGCTAGAAGTGCTAAAGTTAGCATGGATTATTAGGAAGTGAACAGGTAGTCCTTAACAACTTAGTTTTATTAAGCAGAATTTCAAAAGACAGAAATTATATTCATAAATAAATTATAAATTCTTATTTCATTGAAAATTGGTAATAACTGAGTGGACTTTTGAAGTATGTCAGTAATTTCAAGATTTTCATATTGAATAAATAAGGTTGATAATTAGAACATAAGCTGTTTATTTTCCCCAAAAGCAATAAAATGAGTAATATGGATGAAATCTGGGCACCCTTAAGTTTCCTCCCACTTTTCACTAGAACCCTAGAAATCTAGTAAACTTTACATCATAAACAGCCTCATCACAAAACACTGGTTTGAAGCTATCCATGTTTTAAAATCTACTGATAAGAAAACACAGCTTGACCTAAGAGGTTCCCCAATCTCACTTAGACCTAAGGAAAACCCAGAAAAAAAAAAAAAAATCAAACCATACCCAATTAACTAGCAAAATGCTTACTTGAGTGTTTGTAGACCTGTCTAGGCACTAAGGTTTCTTCCTCCTGGGCCCAGATGACTGCCACACACTTAGTTTACAAATATATGGCAAAATTGTCTGTAGCAAATATAATTTACAGTGAAATAACTCTTCAGTGACTCAGCTTATACCAGCCTCAGTAAGAACAAAATCTAATGACCGTTAACTTAGCAATGCATTGCTTTATTTATTTTTTCAAATTCAAGAACCGAGAAATTCTTCTTTTTTAGTGGAAAACAGAACATGGTTCTGTGGTACCATGAATTAGAACAGTGAATTAGGACAGAAAGGTCACTTCTCTACACTGTTCCCAAATCCCAAGTACCTCTGGCAGCCACTGTAGCTCCAGGAACTTTCCAATGAACAGTCTACCAGCTGAACATCTACTCCAGAAGAGACTAAAACACTTCCTCATTTCTCATGCAGCTGTCAATTTTTCTTAATGTCTCCATCTTTCAAGTACCCAGTAGTGAAATGTATAAGAAAACACTGCCCCCTGGAGTATTCTGGGAGGAATGTCATTTTCTGAGGCAAAGTAACTTTCCTTAACAACTAGTAATTAATTTCAAATCATTAAGGAAGAAACACAGCAAGGAAATAAATGGATAAGGGTGCAAGGGTCATGTGGCATTTCCCACTTTACTGTAGTCCTGTTTCTAGGGAATCCTGGCTTGTAGTGACTTTGCTCATATAGTCAAAAGTTAAAACCATATAGGGCCGAATCAGAAGCTGTTTTGTTCATATGCCATAATGGAGAAACAGAATAAGTTAATAGTGAAATGCACATTAGGATGAATGAGTCATACATAATGTGTGAAATAATCATTTAAGAGGTCTATACCGGATCCACGTCTATTCCAGAATAAATCACACCAGCCATATGTTTAATGACTTTCATTAACTTCTCTCTATTCAACCAATCACCTGAAGCTTATTTTTAAATTGAAGTTTCATGACTTTAACCCGACAGATGCTTCCTCTCTACTTCTTAAATCCAAGATATAGAAAAGACAGCAACATAAAACTATCTGTGTGTATACAAATTATGATGTGTATTATTACCTCCCTGTGTTTCTGTAATGGGCTCTTACACATACATAAGGAACGAACCATCTATCTACACCCTCAACTTCTGCCCTGCCTTGCTGGCATGGTTTTGTTGCAACACGAGCGCAAATCATTTGTATTGTAAAGTACCTTGTTTCTACTACACTCGTGGTGGTTTTATTTAATATCGATCTTCTGATTCCTGAGAACAAAAGCATGCACATGCTGATTCTCTGAACAAGAGAAAACTTTGGCTCTTGTTTAATGAAAAGGAAGGGATCTACCTGAAGGAGCTGCCCAATGCAACCAGAAATGAGAGCAGTTCTGAAGAATACCCACCAACACATACTTCTATTAGTGACATAAAACCTTCCCTTTTCCCACAATGGCTGGAGCTGCAAGAGGACCACCTGCAGGATTCTAAACCGTGGTCCCAGGTAGGTGGGACCTGTATGCATGTACATTCACACTTAACTGGCATCATAAAGTGGGGTTTGCCCAAACAGTCTGAAGTGGCTGGGGCAGGGAGGCAGGGAAGATGAATTCTAATTTGTGTCCTTAAGACTATTTTGATTTGTAGAGTGCAAAAGTTTTTGCCAATGGAAAAACATTTTGACTTCTAGGAAATTTTCTACAAAGAACATTTGTTATTATTTAAACTATAGTTGTATAAACCTCAAAACATCTACAATATTGTTTTTATTTTGGTAAAATTAAAGTTTCTTTTTTAAAAAAAAATGGCAATTCCAAAATACAGGGCTTTCTTAGAAAGCAACATGAGTCATATCTTGAACAAGTTACCCAAATGGTTTCCGCTCCTTAGAAAGCCATGAAGAATCTGTGTTTCTGGGGCGTTCTGTGTCTGTCCAGCTTGTTCCCTGAGAGGGGAAGTCTGAACCCACCGGGCAGTAGGACAATGTTCAAGGCTTGGACTATGTAGGCGTCTGTAAAATCTCTTGCTCAGTCCACAAGTATCCCATGTCAGAGCTTAATGTCCTGGGACTCTGACATTTTGGCAAGTGTTTTCTTAACTCTCAAGGCTGTCAGCCTGGAGGCAGGATTGTGAGCCCAGCACTCTGTCATGAGCTTTCCCATCTGCCTGAGACACTGAAAGAGAACGGAAGAGTGGAGTGATGTTAGAAGAACGTACTTGCAATAAGTTGCTCAATATTTGGCTTGTAGCTAGTTCACGAAGTCTGAATATATTTTTAAGACACCAGTAAAACATGGACACAAAATTTCACTCAAACTTTTTTTTGTGTGTGAAATGATGACTCACACAGATTCTCATATCCCCCTGTGACAGAAAAAAAGAGAGAAGCTTTGAGGATACTCAAGGATGACTTCAAAGACACTATTAAGCAAACATGATACCTAGTACGTCTGTATTCTCTTCTATAGCCCCTGATTGTTTACAGCATATAATGTGTTTCAATATTTTATCTAATTCTGTACTGCTCAAACAAACATGGCTATTCCTACATCACTGCAGCCTGCTCTAACAGTGGAACAATGCTGTGCCACTTAGCAAGATTAATGATCTGTGCATAGCTTTGTTAAAACTTTCCCCTAGATTTGCCTGTGGTCTATCAACTGTTCTTTTTGCAAATCACAATTTCCCTTCATTAGAAATCAACAGTGAAGAGCTTTCAAATGACATCAATACCCACAGTCTCCTTCAGAAGAAAGAATGCAACTCCAGCATCTCACGGTGCTCTCTGCACAGCTTTTGGAAAGCATATACTAAGTAGAAATGCAAGAACTACACACTGGGCTAATGAGCCAGTTACTTTGAATAGTGAATAATGCTCTATGCACCTTTTTTTGTGTGTGTGGAGGGTGGAGATGGGCTCAGTACATGTTTAAGAGTCTTCTTTATCTGACTGTGCTTCAAATTCTTCTTGTATTTCTAACATGCCAGAGTCTCAGCCGGGGGTGAGTGAAGGAGAGATGGGTGCGGAGACACTGTATCAGTACACAAGGCCAGAGTCTAGGTCTGCTCCACTCCCTTGATTCAGGTTGGCAAAGCTTGCCACACACATGTGGGGTTCACATTTAAACTCTTACAGTAAACAGATTAGTGCAAATAACCTCTTGGGATTCTCTCTCTCTCTGTTTCTCTCTCCCCTATTGGGTAAACAATTTAGGGGCTCTTTCCTAAGAACAATGATTTTTTTTTCCAGCTCTACAATCATATACATTCAAGTAACTTTATATATCCTAAGAAGATTGTATTTATGTAATTAGGAATACACATATACATACGTGTGTGTGTGTACGTGTGTGTGTGTGTGTGTGTGTGTGTGTGTGTGTAAAACAATAGGAGGGCCCTCTTTGCTAGTAGAGCCATCTCTCTCACACCAAGGCCTCATTGTTTTTGCTGAAGAGGCCAGCGTTTTTATCATGCCATTGCATACAAACCCCAGGCTTCTGTTGCTTACCAAAACTCCAGAAAGAAAGGTCTGGACTTAACATGAACAAAGAAAATCACGGTGCTTTAAAACACAGAGACAAATAATAGCTTCTGTTCACATATTGCAGTTGATATATGAAATAATGACCTGTTATGCAGCCTCAACCTTGACCATTCACTATGTTGTATAATTGACAAAATTAAACAAAAAGGAATAGATTTGATGCTGTACAGATATTCAAGTATTGTAATGAGGTATAGCATTACTGTTACCATCAAAATGAATTTCAGTGATGCAAATTAATAATTTTGGCAACCCTATTAATGAAAGGTGTGGGTGAGCCAGCCCTGAAGTTGTAAGCATGGGAGTGCTGCCCCCAATAGTTGTCTGTCACACACTGGTGTGGGTCGGGAGAGATGCCCCCTTTTGCCCCTTACCCCTACCAGCAGATGAGAGGGCTGATCCTCTCCCTTACCAGCTGCAGCATTCAGGAAAATGGTCCCTGTTCCTTGCCTAGACAACACAGCCGAGCTGGCCAGGTAGCTGGAGGTAAGGGTGATCCAGCCCTCAGATTGTGAGCAAAGGACAGCTGTCCCTATTACATATCTGACATTTGGCAGCTGGGCAGAGAGGGCATGCCCTCCTCCCCACCCCCTGCCCATTAATACCTGAGACGGGGGAGGAACTGAAATGGGGTCCTAAGAGTGGGAGAATTGCCCCTAACCCTTACAGTACATCACTCAGGAGAGTGGCCCAGTGCCTCACCTGGGCAACACAGTAGAGCTGGCCCTGAAGGTGTAGGTGTGGGAGATCCCATTCTGAGGGCTTTCATGCAGGAGAACTGGCCCTACTCTTAGCTCTTTGCTGCAAGAGGTGAATTACCTGGGGCAATGATGGACAGCTCCCCCTGGTGGTGAGGACAGGGGGGAACTGGCAAGTACCAACCCTGCAGCTGCCCAGGCTTAGAACCAGAATTATGACTTGACCTGCCTCAACATCCACCCCATCTACGGTAAGCTGGAGCACATGGAGGAACCTGACCCACAGAACCAAAGCTGCAGGATCTCCACAACACAGGGCAACAACAGGATATCCAAGAGGAGTTGCAGTGAGGGCCCAACATCAACAGTATAGGAGAAACCAGATGCCTCAAACAGACCAATGAATGACTCTTTGTAGTAACACTTGCAAATAAAGGTACATGGACAGAGGTGCTTACTGCTTGACTTGTCTGACTGCAGCTCCTGTGATGAGATTTTTAATACTCTCTTTTCTCTTTCTTCTCTTAAATTTTGTTTTATTGGGGAAATGGAGGGATGGAGGGGGATGGGAAGGAATGGGAACAAGAATGGAATAAAAATAAATGATGTAAAAGACATATAGGCTAAATAAAAAGAAAAGAGGGAAAAAGTTTGGAAAAACAAAAGTGTATTTAGACGTCAGTCATACCTACCCACAAAGCTGGTCTTACCTCATCACTACTCCACCGATTGGGGAACGAAGGCCGTAATTTCTTAATGCACACAATTTCTCTCATGTCCTCATAAGAAGGGTCACTGGGCACCAGGTCATGATAGGGAAGTTGGTATTCCTCCACTATACCTAAAGAAAAGTTTTTTTTTTAAATTAATATTATTTCTTATAAACTGGTAGTTGTGTGGTAACACACAACTTTACTCATTTGAAAAATAAACTATCAATTTTAAACATGGGAAGAGGAAAGCCAGTGACATGTAATATCATGGGTCCTCAAGCCTTCCCCCAAGCAACAGCTAATTTCCAAAAGCTAAGTATCTACAATTTGCATGAACTAGTTATATTTTTAAGTCCATATTAAGTCTCAATGTAAAATTAGAAGACACATCTTGAATCATATGTAATTGCTTCTATTACTGGCATATGAGACCAAGAACATCAGAAGTTTGGAAGAGTATCCCACTTAAATGTCAGATTCAGTTATTTGTGTTTAATCATAAGAAGCTTTGCACATTCAACATTGAAAAGTTGTATATTCAAAAGTACCATCCATGATTCATCTTAGGTTTGAAGATTATCTGATTTCCCTTTTCTGTTTTAAATTTTCTATTTTATTTACCTCAGCCTGTCTAATAACTAATTTTACTTTAGATTGGGTTTTGCCCCATCCTTTAATGTAGGCAGGTTATTTTAGCATGTTATTTTTCAACTTTATCTAATCAGGTCCTTGTAGTACTCTAAGTAACCTCTGCCCTCTAATGATGGAAAGGGTTTCTGAACAACCTCCCAAAGTCTTTCCTAAGCCACTTTTGGTAGAATACTCTCACTGTTCACCTAAACAAGATGAGACCGTCAAGTCCTAAGATTATCTGCTAGCACATTAAATCCATTAGAAAGATGCTATATACCTATTAGAACTAGGGAACCTAGCACAGAAAGTTTACAGGTCTGAGTTCAAGGGTAGGCAGGACTACATAGAGAGAGCATGCTTTACCAACCAGAATTACATAGTGAGATTCTGTCTCAAAAAAAGAAAAAAGAAAAAAAAAAAAAAAAAAAAACAAAAACCAAACAAAAAAAAAAAAAAAAAAAAAAAACAAACAAACCAATAACAATAATACATTTCCCTGTGGATTTATAATCTGGGGTATATGTTTTGTTGTTGTGGTTGTTGTAAATTCAAACTCATATAAAATATAAGTGACCCAGAGAGTCAAAACATTTTTCAAGCATTTCAAACTCACGGCCTGTTTGTCACTTGTAGACATGTGCTGCGATTACACAGCACTAGTATATCACATCCGTGTTTCTCTTTTTCATTTTTCTTCTTCTTTTTTTTTGTTGGTTTTTTGTTGTTGCTGTTGCTTTATGTTTGTTTTGTTTTGTCTTTCCAGGCAGGATTTCTCTGTATAGCTTTGGAGACTGTCCTGGAAGTAGCTCTATAGACCAGGCTGGCCTGGAACTCACAGAGATGCACCTGCCTCCACTTCCCGAGTGCTGGGATTAAATGCATGCACCACCAATACCCAGCAGATCTATGTTTCTTATTCTTCTATTTGATTCATTGTCATCTCAGTACACAGGGTAATGAAATACTGGGCTCAGCTCACAGCAGATGTCACTTCATCTGAGCACTCTCTAACTCTAAGACATTGACCTTCATCTTGAGGGTGAAGACTGTATCTATTTAACTCATTACATGGATGGATCAGGGATGGTAAGGGAGATATACAAACTACATGAGACAGACAGAACGAGGGGCTGAAGAGATGGATCAGTGGTTAAAAGAACTCACTGCCCTTCCAGAGGACCAGAGTGCGGTTCCCAGAACTCATGTCAAGCAGCTGATCTTATCAGGAATTCTTACCCTTGTGGGAAAATTATCATGAACAATTACTATATTTTCCTTTACTTTCCTTTTGACAAAAAATAATGATAGTTCATGAATGGATGTCCCACATTTCCCTGTGTCTTGGCTACCTCTACAGAGGGAACACAGAGAATGTGGCAGCAGGGTTGGGAATAAGGTCCAGCAGGTCAGCAAGAAGGTGAGTGGGGTAGGAGAGGGTGTTGACTTGCTGGAGCAACTGTTGGAAGTGAGATGCTGAAAGCCAAACAGGGGAATGTATGACAGGCCAGGGGAACTGGCACTGAGTCTAGAACATTCACTTGTCTGGAAAGGGGGGAAGACAGCCACTCAAAGATGGTTTTAATAGGTATATCCTGGAGACTGCATCAACGGAATAATGGGGAGAGGGAAAGACCATCTGAGACTGTATCCAATACACCAACTTTAATCACTTGTGATCAGAAAGGGTTTGCAAACATCTCCCAGGATTGGTAGATTTTCAAAGATGTTTCTTTCTTACCTCCAGAAACACACCTCCTTGCAATCTCCCAGAGGATAAGTCCAAAACTGTACATGTCAGCCATGATATAAGACTGGAAATGATTTCTGTTCAAGCTCTCATCCAACACTTCTGGAGGCATATAGCGCTTGGTGCCAACTCGTGTGTTGGGTGGAATGTCAACCTCATTTGTATCACTGAGGGAAAGCAAAACAAGGCATCATCAGCACTGGATGGCTCTCTGAAAGAGCATGTCAATGACGATGCCAAGAGAGACTTTGAGTGAACAAAACTTTTCCTCAAAAAATATTTCTCCACAAAAAATTAAACATTCCAAGATCAAACATCCAGACCACATGCAACTAAATGAGAATGAAGCCCCAACACACACAATAGTATGAATACAAAATAAACTATTAACTCTTTTTGAATATCTAATAAAAGTTGTACACACGTAAACCAAATGCATGGGATGCAAGGGAATCAGGAGTTCAAGGCCAGCCTCAACTATGTAATGAATTTGAGGTCAGGCTGACTTGCATGAAACCTGTCTCAAAAATTAAATAAAAAGTGGCAAACTAATACCTAAAATGTGCCTTCCTTCTCTGTACATTTTAATCGATTTGCTCTCATAACAGTAAGCACATCTATCAACTTCACTTTAACATCTTAGCAATAGTTTATGAGGGAGAAAAGTATGCCAGGAATAGGCTTAAAGGCAAGCTAGAAAAAAATGTCAGAAGGGAAAGCATCACCTAACACACTGTATGCAACTGGTAACTCTCAAAGAACTAATAAAGAAAAGTTTCTTATGTCTGCTGACAACTATTATGTGAGTACAAAAGGGGAATTTCATGGACATGTCTGGGTGTGTTACAATGTATCATTTTTAATAATCAGAAAATAGTGGTCCCAGTTATGGAATTTTAGGTTTTAGACAGAAAAAAATACAAGAAAAAATATCTAAAGGCTCTAATAGTAACCAAGAATATATACTGAGAAAGGAAAGCAAGAACCCTCTTAGGTTAGGACCCAAGAGTATATCAGGAAAGCTGGGGATACATTGTAGCCCAGGGGATGAAGACTTTTGACAGATCCACTCTTACAGTTCCTTATGTTTATGTGGGTCTAGGAGGACAGGCAGTGGTTGGTGAATGTGAGATAAAGATGCATCTCTGCTGGGGAATAGAAAGATAACTACTACAAAACGATGCCAGTAAGATCTGATTCTAGACTCTTCCCCTTCATCTCTAACACTTCTCCTGTCAACTGGTCTAACAGAAAATGATCAAGGTTCTCACGGTCCATCCCTTGAGGCACCAGCTCCTCCCACATGCTTATGATGGCCATGCCTCCTCCCCTTCCTTCACCCCCGTGTCGCCCAGTAGTACCTGAATAGCATCTTCCCTATGATTAGCAGAAATTATCTTCACTAGAAGTATTTGAATAAGTATCTAACAATGCAAAGACTTCAAGTTTGTGTAAGCCTTGAATATCTACTGTAGTCATTTGGTATGACCCTGAAGATGAGTGTTCTAATTCATCTTCACTCATTGCATAGTTTGCAAATAGTAGGAAGAAATGAAAAGCCTGCTAAAAGTATGTAACCTTTGCTATGGATAATTTAAAAAGAAATGTAAAGCTCTCTCTCTCTCTCTCTCTCTCTCTCTCACACACACACACACACACACACACACACTTATATCACAAAAATGAATTGGAATTAATATGCAGACAGTGAGAGTGATTTTACTGGGCAAACTGATTTTATGAAGGATTACTGTTAACGTAATGGTAAATGTTTTTAGGATCACATTTAAATAGCAAACATGTTAATTACAGGAAACTCCTGGAAACTATCAGATTTCTTATTCTCCAAGCTAGAGCCCTGCCTCTTTCTGTTGGGTGTGTTTCTATGTTAGAAAGAACAGAGGATCAGGGACTGTGCTGTGAGATTGTGTCTTCTAGTAACATCAGAGGCTGTACCTCAAGCATGAGCTGAACAAGGATGACATCAGTGAACATGTAAACTGGTTGGGGAAAAGTCCATGTAGCCATGAACCATACACAGAGGAGTATAGGCAAATAATTAAAGTTGGAAGCAGGAAAAGTGGTTGTCCCCAGGATACAGTTTACTAATCTGTTGTCCAGTTCAAACTGTCCATTGTGAAAACACACAAGTATCACTATATGGATTCAATAGGTAATATTTAGGAATATGTATGCATATCCAAATATATACACACCATAACAAGCAATGCAAAAAGGGCCAATATTTTGGAGAAGATTAGGTATATAGAAAGGATGGGAGGGAGGAAAGAGGTGGGGAAAATGTTGTAATTAAGTTATAGTCTCAAAATAAATCAAACGAAAGTAAATACAGGCCACCTCTTTGACTTTCAGTAGGATTACACCTGTCTTCATGTAATAGAAGAGAAAAAAAATGAGCTTCTATTAATCCTTAAGACCAAAAATGACATGCCAAAAATAAAGGAATAAAGAAGAAAGTGGATTCAGAAGCCGCAATGCATATGAGATGAGGGTAAAAAGAGGGTCACAGAAAAAAGGTCAGAGGCAAAGAGGGGAGCCGACAAGGTCAGGGACCTCCAGCTTATCATACCCTCCTTTCCCATGGAGGAGCGCAGAGCAGTGAGGAAAAAAAGGCAGCAAGAAAAGATGCATATTGTAAGAAAGTTACAGGGGCAGAGTAACTCCACTGCACAGAGTAACTGCAGATGCTACATATGAGTTATCAAATCATAAGACTGTACACAGGAAATACAAACAGGATATTGGTTGCTTCTGGGAGACATAAAAAGGAACAAAATATGGAAGGGAAATGATTATATTCAACATTTGATTTCTGTTGTAAAGGCTAGAGAAAATGAGGCAAGCTGTTATCATTTCTTACTATTAAACTGTAATACAATTGCCCTTTGAAATGTCTTATTTAAGTTTATAAAACAAATATAAATGTGCATTATCAAACATACCAAAAGTAGATTTAATATAACCTATCAGGGTAAATGACTGGAAAGGCTATATTTCAAGGACTAAGGACAAGTAAGCTATAGGAATAAGACCCTGAAATTCAAGTGATTTGCTGGCTAAAATTAGCTAAGAAAATGGATTTATGCTAAGAACTGAAAATACTCTGTCATAAATGTGGCTTCTGCATTAAATATTAAGGAAATATAAGCTCTTTAGCTTTCCCATGGAGAAAGGTAGGAGGTTCTCTTTACCTTTCCCGTGGAGAACAGTGGGGTTAATCCCAGAAGCTAGCGATGGAGACAGAGGCTGTCTCAGATATAATTTCATAATTAATATTCCCACTAGACCCAACCAAGCTTTTGTTCTTCTTAATGGGTGTACCAAGGGGTTATAAACTTAAGCAGAGTTAGAAAATAAATGTAATTTAAAGATTAATAATGTCGATGCAAAAGCCTCAGCTCTCATCTTCAAGCGAACAAGGGGTAGTTTATTTTGACTGATGATGACCCAGGAACAATTTAGGTTTTTCCAAACTCCATGTTCCAAACTCCAATGTGGAAGTGGTTACAAAGTTTTGCATAACAAAGAGAGGCATAAATCAAGGCACATTTAAAATACATTAGTAGGTATGTCAAGGTATTACTGCAAGACGGGTTTTCTTCAAGTGTGTGAGAAATGTAAAGAAGGTATGTCAAAAAGGAAATGAGTTCCTGGGAATCCTGGCTGGATGTCCCAAATGTGAACACAGAGAATTTTTTTCTGGTTTTTATTTTTTTGAGACAGGGATTCTCTATGTAGCCTTGACCGACTTCACAGAGGTTAGCCTGCCTCTGCCTAAGTACTGGGATTGTGTGTGTGTGAATAAGTCAGGCCTAGGATCTGAGAGCAGGAAAACTGGCCCCACTCCTTACTGCCTGTTGGCCATTGTAGAACCGCCCCTGGCCCTCACTAGCTGTAGTACTCTGGAGTGCACTTGCCTGGGCAACACAGTAGAGCTGACCATGGTGGTATGGGCATGGGTGAGCCGGGAGTGGATGAGCCAGCCGTGAGGGGAAGAGCAGAAGAACCAGCCCTGGCCCTTGCTGCCTGCTACATTTGGGTGACCTAGCTGGGGCAATGATAGAAAGCTGGCGAGGATGATGAGGATGGAGGAGAGCTGGTGGGCTGACCAACCCACACAGGCCCAGAGCCAGGGCTATGAGTTGGCCCACCCCAACATCCACCCCATCTATGAACTGCTGGAGCACATGAAAGGGCTGGTCTTGCTGATAAAAACTGCAGGATCTCCATGACACAGGGCAATAACAGGATAAACAAGAGGAGTCCCAGTGAAGATAACAAATGACACTCAGTGTCACAGTGTAGCAGACCAATGAGCACTTGTAAGCAAAGATGTGTGACTGACTCACTGGGCCACATGACGGCTTCCATGACAAGGTTTTTTTTTTCTTATTTTTATTCTATTATTCGGCGGGTGGGGAGTTGAAGGGGCAGGAGGTGGATTGAAGGGTTAGGATGCATGGTGTGAAGTCCACAAAGAATTTAATATAAAGTTTCTTTTATTTAAATGGAGAAGGAGATTGACAGGGATGACAGAGGGCTTCCTGAGTGCTGGGATCAAGTGGTTCTTGGTAGACCAGGATGATGAAGCGTCAGTGGGAATTCTCCTGGCTACTGCCTCCAGTAGGAAGGGAGGCAATGGGAGGGGGAATTTAACACTGTGTGTGTTAAGCAGGAGATGCAGAGAAAGACCGGTGATGATGAGATATGGGCAGGACAGGAAGGTGGCAGGAAGACTATGCCAAAAGGATCGGGGCAGCCAAGCACACAACTGGGAAGTGCATGCTGCCCCTGACTTCATTCAGAATATTGTCTCATGGGGAAAATAAAGACCTTAACTGGCTTCATTCTCTCAGGGCAGTCAGAGCACTGTTTTATCTGGGCCAACTCAGTCACAAGTTCAGCACTTGCGGGACATCCTTGAACACCCATAGGCCTAGTGAGAAGGCGTGTCTTAGGTGCTCAGTGGAGAATAAGGGGCTTTTAAATAATGCCTCTGCTAGCTTTATTATACTTTAAATATTTCTTATATTAATTAAGCTTCCCAATCACAGGTCTGCACCAGGAATTCTGGCAAGAAGAGCTAGTAATGGAAAACTCTGCTATGTAGCTCACCACAGTGCACATTCTCCAGGGAGACAAACTCTGGACATGTGTTTCCAGAAGCCACTGTGGCAATGAGAGACAAGCAGGAATGGAGAGGTAAACCAGCAGGGACTATACTCCCTGCCCTTCTGCACCTGGGTGGGGGCGGACCCTTCAACAGGAAACCACTGATGCCTAACTCGGGAAAGAAGGAGAGAAGTCCAGGGAGAGGGAAACCCTGAACATCTTGAATAACCCATGGAACACTCTGGAAGAACATGTGACAAGAAGATGTGTGAAAGAGGCACTCGTTAGAATAACACTCACCATTGATGTCTGAAACTGTAGATGAAGTACATGAAGGAATAGTAAATCTCTTGTCAAATTGAATGCACCAGAAGTGTGACATGCAAGGCTTACACAGAAGCATGCACACATCGTTTGTGTCTCCTGTATTATCTTCCCAGTGACTGTGGAACCAGTTTACTCAGCTGACCCCTGTACATCATAAGTCCCCTGGGTGTGAAACATTTTCTACAGTATTTTCAGTGGGGCTCAATGCTCGTGATGGTTAATATTTATTGACAAAGCAGATTCTAGAATTGCCCAGGGGAAAAACAAAAACAAAATATCCTCTGGGAATGTCTATGAGGAATTGATAAGGTGAGACAACCCACACTACATGTGGCACCATTCTATGGGTTGGAGACCTGGACTGAATAAAAAAGAGGTAGGATTCCTATCTTCTCTCCCTGCTTACAGACAGTGAGTGGCAAGTGCCTAGTTCATCACCTCCTTACTGTTCAGGCTTTCCTGTCATGGTAGATGCACCTTCAAACAGTGAGCCAAAATGAGCCTTAGGTCTCCTTTTGTCAGAAATTCTATTACACCACCAATAACAACAATAGAACTAAAACAATGTTTCAAAATCAAATTTCTAAAAAAAATCTCTATGTATTTCAAGACTTCAGAACCAAAACTCCTTCATGGAAGATAGGGACACCTGCAAAGACATTTACTGTGAGTGTTGACACTGTCACTCATGAGCTATGAATTGGATGTCAGTTTTTCAAAGCTACAGTAAACACAAACACATTATATATACCTATATATGTATATATGTGATAATTACCGTAGCTTTTTAAACATATATATTAAAAGCACTGAAGAAAATGACATCAGAAGGGCTTGGGAAATTTAGCATCTGCTATATAGAACCAATCCTCTTCTGGATTTGGTCAACTCACAGATATCAGTGGGGCGGAGGGGGGGGGGAGGAATCTACAAAGCAGACCCCATCACTGTAGGTCTTCTGTTTAAGATGCAACATCCGAGATGCCCTGATCCAGGATTTATTTCTCCTATAAGAAAGTGTTTTCTCGGACAGTGAAGAGCTAAAGAGCTGCTTAAGTGAATCAGTCACAATGGCTGTGTGCATTCCTTCAAGGCATTTCATGTGTCATTGCTTCCCCTTCCCCAGTGACATCAGGGATCTTCTGATATCACCTGAATTAAATCTCCTTGGTGCAGGAAATATATCAGCAAAAGAAGCCAACAAGAGCAAAAGTATTATATGAACAGAAAGTCCCTAAGGCACCAATGGAGCTCTTGGTGGTTCTCAAGTTTCCTGGTATCCTTCCGGAAATTAGCCAAAAAGCCTAAGAGACCACTTACCGCCCATGCAGAAACAAGAGTGAATAGTAAGTTCTCACAGGAAATTTACCTATCAACATGGGTTAGCTATGATTCCATCTGAAATAAAACACTCTTTTTAACTGCATGCATACAGACACAAAACACAAATCACCACGAAGGGTAAAACTTAGAGAAATGGGTAAAGCAAGGCTTAAACCCTGCACTAATGGAAGATGTCAAATCTCTGACACATAGGAAATAAAATTAAAGATGTCTGAGATGATCCAATATATCCTCCATCTGAAAAGGGAAATGAGTCTGTGAAACCAGCACCCTCATGCTCTCTTCCTTTAATGGATGGACACCGTATAACAAAGTTGTTTCAATTTATCCCTTTAGAGCCTCCCCTCCTTTCTAGAGTCAGGGTCCACATGATTCATTCCCCTAAACAAAAGTACATTTCAGGAATAAAAGCTCAGTTTACTTTAAGTTCCACAAGGATGGTGTTGCCTCACTTACTTTTCTCTCCCTACATTTGCTGATTTAAAACAGTAGCAGTATTTGTAATTCTCTGTCATGTCAAAAGGGAATTCCATGGTCGATTTGACAAAGCCTTGGCTCTCAAAGGACCAATGAGTAGTAGGGGAGATGAGGTATATTTCAAAGTAATGATAACTCTAGGCAGATATGGGCCAGATAATTCGGAAGGTATCATCTTTTCTCTTACATGTAGATGCTCTGAGTAAGAGGAATTTTGGAGACTGGAGAAGTGTACATGGAAAGGCAGAATGCTCCAGGCTAGGGACTCTAGAAGCAGAAGCAAAGCACCAGGCAACATGTACTATGTGAAGAGAAAACACAGTGGTTCCGTATTGAAAAAAAAAAAAAACAAAAACAAATAGATAAATCAGAGTGTGGGCACAATATACAGTTATGAAGAGTGTAGTCCAAATGTGCAGATTCTCTGAAGTTAAGATAACATGCTTTTCTTCTTTTCATAGTCCATATGTACTCATTTGGTTAGCTAGTATGCAAAACTTACAACACCCCTATGGTCATGGCAAAGACGATGGGGACAGAACTTTCACAGACATGTGCTTGGTTTCCATTCTACCAGTAAAGAGAGATAAGAAGTCAGCGATCACAGCAGTGGTGTGAGAAAAACTTTGACACTTTGTATAGGGCAGCTCTTGAGTAACAACAGATGTCCATGCATTCTGAAGATCAGTAGTGGTGAAATAGATGAAAGCTATGCAGATATTAGAAAAAAAAAAAAAAAAAGCACTTGAGGGTGTGAAAAGTAGAATGTGTTCAGAATGAATAGGAAGATGTAAGCACCGGGTGGGAATAAATCTCTAGAAAAGCCCAAGCTCAGAAAAGAGTTCACCGCAGCAAGGGACCCTTACTACATTTAAACCCAAGGCCACAGGAAGCACTGACATTATGATTACACTCAGATTGCACTTCAAGAAAATAAATTCTTCAGCCTGAAGAAAAGACTGGGAAGCAAAAGGACAGAAAGGAAGTAACTGTACAATGTTTTACCTAAGGATGTAGCTGAAATAGTATAGTGGGGTTAATCATTGTACTAAGGTAAATCATGAGTTTCATGAAGATAGAACTCACTCAACTGTACAAGTCAAAAATCAGGCACTCTGTGTTTGAACATGGTGTAGTCAAACTCGGAGCTAGAAGAAAGGTCAGATACAGCTGGGAATCTCACAGTGAAAAACATTTAAAGACGAAAGATGAGTAGAGTCATTCTCAGGAGCAGATGGAGCCTGCAGCACAAACACATATTTTGCAACGACACTGAGAACACTTTGGGCACCACGGGCAGTGGTGTCTCAATGAGCTAAGGCGTCTATTGCACACCAAGATGGTTTCTCAAGAGAGCAGGGGAGGGGATAGAAGAAGACTATTACCTCTGGAACTGCTTTGGAGAAATATAACCAGGAGAGGAGTAGGGTCTGGTAACTAGAGGCACAGCAGATGAATTACTTATTACATATGTCTGTCTGCTTGCTATAGATTAGACTTGAAAAGGGTTGCCTTTCACAAAAACAAATTCTAAAAAGGAAGTAGAATTAATACTTTAAATTACTAAATAGTGTGACATGCATGTCTCAAACTCATATTTATAGCACAATTCGCTTTCTTTGTTTAACTTTTGTTTGTTATCTCTAAATGGCAAAGCCCTCCACTTATTCATTATTAAATCACAGCTCAGATCTCCTCACCTTACTTCTGTCTACACGCTGTAGAATCCTCCTTGGAAAATATTGACAAGTAGGGTCCCACACATGTATGCATTAAAGGGTTAGCCTGGATGAGTATTCTACAGGTGGTAAAGCAAAAGTTTCTTCACCACTATCTCCCAAATGAACCCTCCCTTTTTTTTTTTTTTTTCATATTACAGGAGGAACCATTTCCTCTCTTGTTTCCACCTGTTATGTCCAACCTTTCCCATTGCAATAAGATGCTGCAGAGTCTACAAAGTTCAGACTGGAGAATTAGGCAACTGAATTACAAAAACAAAATTGCAATAGCTTCAGCAATAATAATGTTTAAAGTTTGCGACTTTGTATTGGGTTTCATTATTGGACACATGTCCTAGATTAAAAGGGGCTAATCTTATTAAAGAGAAAGAGCGCTCCAGCTCCTGAGTGTGAAATGCTCCCTACTATATAAGGGCTATTAGCTTACCGAGGAGCCTGCAAGGTCTTTATACCACCCTCAGCAAGTCTGGGCATGTGTGTCCAGGGGTGCTGTGTTCCTATTTAAGCCACATTGTAACAATGCTGAATAGCAGCTGCTTTGTTCCTTGGTTATAGTGCAAACATTTATGTAGTAGTCCTTACTATATTACACACCAACACAAATAAAGCATGGCCTTCCCCACCACACAGCTGCTGGTACTTCTTGAAACCTCCCCATACTTACGAATGTTATACTGAAGTTTCTCGGGCATCATCTTAGTTAGAGTCTCTACTGCCATGAGAAAACATCATTGAACACTCACGGGGAATCTTACAGTGGGTCTCTGTTGACTTGGACACTAACCTGATAAACTTGACAGCCAAGCCCAGATCAGCTATGCAGCAAGTTCCATTCTTCTTTACCAAGATGTTCTTACTCTTCAAGTCTCGGTGGGCGATTGCTGGTTTGCCTTGAGTGCTGAAGATTTCCGTGTGTAAGTGGCATAGGCCACTGACGGAAGAGTAGGCTAACTTCAGCATGGACTTCGCGTCTAGTGTGGTAGATTTCAGATAGTCATAAAGGGAGCCATTTTCATGATAGTCTGTGATGAGGTACAACTGAGTCCAGGACCCAGTCCCTTTAATATCTGCAGCAATAAACCCTAAAAGGCAAAAGAATGAAAAGGATTAGAAGTGCTTCCTGGACAGAATGAGGAATAACTCAAATGCTCAAATATTCTTTCTCCCCAGATATCACTGATTAAGCATCTTCCTTGGTTTTCTGACTATGCCTATGATAGCGCTAAACTACTAATATCAAGCAGAGGTGATCAAAATTGGAGGGAGAAAGAAAAGACATGAGTTTGGATCTGAAGCTCTTCTTCAATCAACGCTATTGACATCCCTTTATGGTGTTATAGTTACAAGCAAGGCATGCTGTATGAAAGGCTTGAGTCAGGCCTTCTACATCACTGACTGGGTATTCTCTTACTCAAGCGACCCAGCCAGATCACGTCTAGCCTGAGGAAAGGAAAAGGAAATCAATTCTGAACATAAGCTCTTGCTACAAATAATATCTGCAAATAAAAATACCTATAGCTTTTCATACCATTTGAACCAAAACATGGTCCTTCAAATCCCTTACAAAACCTGAAGGAATTCTAGTATTTCATTGCTACTTCCTGTTTCTGAAGAAGAAAAAAGAATACATCGTTGGTGAGTATGGCATTTCCAGCCTACCACCCACCCACTTCTGTGACATCTTCTGTCAGAAGCATAAGGGCTCTGGGCTCATACCCAAAAGAAAGAGCCTGTAAGTTTCATAACAGGTCTAGACAGATGAGTTCACATGCAGATGTGGAGAGAAAGACAGAAGAATGCAACGAAACCCCAACTATCACTATGTAGACTGTGACTCACCCAGAATGTTTTCATGCCTCATCAGGACCGTCTGGTATATCTCCGTCTCCCGGAACCAGCTGGCTTCCTCAGTGGTGAAGAACACTTTCACAGCTACCTTCTCTCCACGCCACTTGCCCATCCACACTTCCCCATAGCGACCCTTTCCAATTTGCTTCACCATCTGAATTTGCTTAGCTATTGTCCTTTGGACCTGGCAAAGCCAAAACACATCATTAGGAAATGTCCAGCACCACAGATCTGTTTGAGCTTGTCTGGGGGTGGGGGTAGGGGTGGGGGGCAACATGATGACTGCAGGCAAAACTCTGCACTCATATTATTCTCTATACACATGGGTTATGTGTGTTTACTAATTTATGCTGTTATCTTTTAAGTATATTTCATATGGAGGATTGCCAAATTTAAGTAATCACATACTGCTTCCAAATCATTAAATGTCCAATCTACCAATTGCTATTTTCATGGAGAAAAAAGAAAAGACAAATGGTTTCACAGTAGCACATACCTGACAGACCAAAGAATCCTACTGTTATAATGATTTGTTTAATCCTCTGAAGGAATTCTTGCCATTACATAACAAATCGTGGACCCGTTAAATGAAACAAAAAAGAGAAAAGAAAAAAGAAAGAAATATTGGATGCACAAGAAAATTTATCAAAATTCCTAAAGTGGAGAAGAGCAGAGGAAAACAAACAACTAAAGATAAACTACAATGAGGGGAATGAAGGGGAAAGGAGGAGAGTTCATAAGAAACAAAACACAAAGAAACTGCCCCTGTAAATGAGACTGGGCGCTCCCAGCCTGGCAGCCTTGACCACCACCCCCCCCCACACACACACCTCTGAGTCTAAAGAGGGATTTTGAGTTACATAATGCCAAACTTCTGCAAAAAGTGTTTACGAAAATAAATGAAGACTAGGCAAGGAAGAAAAGCAAATTTGAAGTGAAAGAGATACTTGTCAAGATGAAAAATACAGAATGAAGACACAAAACAGTAGTCCAAACAGAAGAAATGGTAAAAGAAATCTAGAAAGCTGGAGAGAAAAGCTCATTTAATAATATATAAAATACAGCTGGAGAATTACAAAGAGCTCACAAAAACAAAGGAGAAACATTAAATGGCATGGAAATGAAATGACCCTGTCTTTGTGGTATTTTTACCATCTGTACTTTATCAATGGTTCCCTGGATGAAAGTTAAAGTAGACATTAACAGCTAGGTCTGGGAACACACCCCCATAATCTCAGGACTCAGGAGGCCAAATGGGTAGACTGTGAGTTGAAAAACAGCCTGATCTACATAGGATAATCTATCTCAAATAAATAAGCAAAGAAACTAGCATATGATACCAGCAAAATCTTACCATAAAAAATACAAGTCTTCTTTGTAGTGAAACATCAATCAGGTAAAAGGTTTACTTTCTGTTTGTGTGAGTTTAGGGTCACTCAGTTGTGACAGCCAATCCATATAATCTAGAATTCTCTCACTGCCTAATCCAAAGGAATAGGTTCTAAGGATTAGGATATGGACATTATTCTGCAGGGTCTTTAATTGGCATTCTTTTGTGTTTCCATGATGGGTGATAATATAAACTCAAGGGGTCCCAAGATATTCTTAAAACTGCTAAGGACACTGATAACAGAATGAAATCCTGTTGCAAAAGAGCATTTTTTCTAAAGTTAAGATTTTAAAAATCTAAAAGCTACTAATGGTCTGGGAAGCATAAAGCGAGGTGGAAATAAGCAAACCAGCAGACATATAAAGTAGCCCTCCTCTCCAAGTTAGGCATTATCATGAGGCAGCCTTAGGTAAGCTGTACATCCACTATCCCTGACAAGAGGACAGAAGCATCGAGACATAGAAAAGCAACAGTTAGATGGATTATCCACCTAGAAGGAAACTTACTAAGAACTAGCGTATTCATTTTACAGATACACAATCGCTGCTCTATGAATCTAAGGTATCCTGCTGATTCTTTTCTATGCAATGAGATGTGTTCTCTAGTGAACAGACTGACAGCAATGGCAGTGTTCATGGGACCCAAACTACAGACCTCCAAGATACTCTGCCATTAAGTTAGACCTAGAAAAGAAATTTTACTCACATTTTAAGGTTATATTGTCAAAGAACCTGAACATACAATTGAAATTAAAAAATTATTTCAGCAACACTACTTCTCATTTTGCACATAAATTTTCAATCAAAATCACATTCATGGTTTTTTGTTTTTGTTTTTGTTTTTTTTTCAAGTTGAGTGTGCAGCTAAAATTTACAAAAATTTGCTATAATTTCTATGTTAAGTGTCATCCAAAAGTTTGGTGTGTTCAAAGTTTGTTCTCCAGCTTGGTTCAAGTATGGGCAAGCAGAAATTGAAGACATGGGGTCTAGCAGAAGCTCTGTAGGTCATGGGGAATGTGGCCACAATGGGAATTGCAGGACTCTTGGCTTCAGTTCTTTTCCATGAGATGAGTACTTCTGCTCTGCCTCACATTGTCACCTCCATGTGCAATCACAAGCCCAAAGAAGGAGGACAAGCAACCTCAGACAAACCCCTAATCTTGTGAGCATAAACAAAGCGTTTCTTTGTGTTGGCTGGCTATCTTAGCTACCTGCCACAGAAAAAATGAACAGCATATGTTTGTAATATTTAATTGCTGTAACTATGGTTCTAAAAGGACACTGATCTCATGTGCACTGGCTATAAATTACACATATGCATGTATATAAAGAATGCAAGGATTGCATCACTATTCCAATATTGTCATCTCATTTAATGGCTAGACATCTGTTTTCTGTAATGTGTATATCTGTGTATGCACTACAGGAAAGAAAATGGGTTGTTATAACCAATGTTCAATTCTCTACCTCTGAGTTAGCAATACATACACAATATACACAAATATTTGTCATAATTAGGCTGAATTAATATACATGGGAAAGTCTTCATTTAAGAGCTTCAATCCTGGGCTGGCAAGATGGCTTAGAAGGTAGAACCCCTGTGCCCAGAGATAATGATCTGACTTCTACTCCCAGATCCTCAGAGACAGCAGGAGAGCACTCACTCCTGACAGCTGTCCTCTAACCACCACACACCTACCATAGTACACAAGCTCAGCAGCACACAAGAGCCTGTGCTCACACACAGAGATATGTACACAAAAAGTAAAATAAATAAAAAATCCAATAGGCTTCATACTGAGTTAAAGAAACTGCCTTGCAGCTACAGCCAGACCACCCTGAACACACCCAAATACTTGGATGGGAGATCCCATGGAGGGACTGGAGAGATGACTTAGAGGTTACCAGCACCGTCTACTCTTCCAGAGGACCGGGTTCAATTCCCAGCACCCACATGGCAGCTCACAACTGTCTGTGACTCCAGTTCCAGGGGTATCCAAAACCCTCACACAATGCATATAAAAAAGAATAAACAAACAAACAAATAAATAAATGCTGGGTTACAGCTTAGAAAAGAAAAGAAACTGCTTTGTATTCCTATACAATGCCAAATAAGAAGGATATAAATAGTAATATTTTATTATATAACACATACCATCTATATGTATATATACATATATATTATGCAAAGTATTACATATTAAATGTGTATGTATACTACACAAAGAAAATCATATTATTTCTTAATTATTCAAATAGTTTTTTTTAACTTTTTAGTTTTATTATTTTTTCTTATTTTACATATCGATCTCTTGCCTCCCCCATTGCCCCTCCCATCTCCTCCCCCCCACTCCACAGGGAGGGTGATGCCTTCCAGGAGGGATCATCAAACTCTGTCAAGTCATTTGGAGTAGGGTTTAGGCCTTCCTCCTGCCTCTAGGCTAAGGGAGTATCCCTCCATGGGGAATGTGCTCCCAAAGTCCTTTTGTGCACCAAGGATACATCCTGGTTCCACTGTCAGAGGTCCCTTAGACTGCTCAGTCCTTCTAACTGAGACCCACACTCAGGGGGTCTGAGTTGGTCCAATGCTGGTTTCCCAGATATCAATCTGGGGTTCATGAGCTCCTCCTTGTTCAGGTCAGCTGTATCTGTGGGTTTCTCCAGCCTGGTCTTGACCCATTTGCTCATCACCCTTCCCTCTCTGCAACTGGATTCCAGGAGTTCAGCTCAGTGTTTTGGTGTGGGTGTCTGCTTCTGTTTCCACCAGTTACTAGATGAGGGCTCTGGGATGGCATATAAGGTAGTCATCAATCTCATTATGAGGGAAGGGCAGTTAAGATAGCCTCTCCACTATTTCTCAGGTTGTTAGTTGGGGGTCATCCTTGTAGATCTCTGAACGTTTCTCTAGTGTCAGTTTTCTCTCCAAACCTATAATGGCTCCTTCTATTCATCCCCACACTCAGTCTTCCTGGTCCCTCATGTTCTCCTCTCCCCTCCGCTTCTCCCCTTCTCTTTCTCCTAACTCCTTCTCCACTCACTGCCCCCCCCCAATATACTCAGGAGATCTTGTCCCTTTCCCCTTCTGTGTGGAACCTTGTGTGATTCTCTTAGGTTCCTCCTTGCATCCTAGCTTCTCTGGTGGTATGATTATAGGCGTGATCCTTTGCTCTGTGTCTAAAGTCCTTATATGAGTGAGTACATACCATCAAATAGTTTTCTTACATTGCCTCTTTTGGAAAAGGAAAGAAATGGAAAAAAGAGGTCTCCAAAAGTAACTTGAAAAATATGATGTACATGTATATGTACATAGATGAAGATAAAATGTCACACTGCATTAAAAACATTAAGTAACCAGTGAGTCTTAAGTTGACATAGCCATTCATTCCCGTAGCAGTACTGTCTATACAGCCCTAAAGTTAATCTCAAAGCTCACACCTTAAGACTAGATATCACAGCCCTAATGCTGAGGCCACATCAATTTTTCCTGGATCTAGTCTCCTGGGAAACCATTCAATGCTGTTATCCATACACATTTCTCTATTTATCTAACATCTATTTCTCATGTTAAGAATATCAATAACATGGATTCTAGAGGCTCAGTGTAAATTGGAATCTCGTTTCTCCATATACAAACTGATTGGCATAATTGGGACTATATACCCAAATTAATGCAATGATATATTTCTAGTCTATCCAAGTGATACATATTGTTTTCTTTGTCAACCATGATCTGCATAAACAATGATGGTCTTTTAGGGATGAAATTCCCTAGTGATAAGCAATATTAATTACTTTGTGTAAAAACATGCTTGGGGGTGGTTTTAAGACACAATTTCTCTGGGTAGCTTTGGAACCTGTCCTGGAACTAGCTCTATAGACCAGGCTGGCCTAGAACTCAAAAAGATCTGCCTGTCTCTTCCGCCCTTTGTTCTGTGTTTTGGGAGAGAGCAAGAGAACATGAAGTTGGTGAGTTGGGAAGTAGGGAGGGTCTGGGAGGAGTTGGGAAGAGAGAACATGATAAAAAGATAGTGTATGAAAAATTAAATAAAAACAGGAATTCTTCCTGGTATTTTTTTTCTGAAGTATTTTGCTGGAGCAATAAAAGCTGATTCAGAGAAAAACAAAACATTGGTTGTGGGCTGGGGTCTAAAATATAGAAGAAGGGTCCCTGTGGATGGTAAATTCGTAGAGCTAAAGCATTTTACAACTGTCTGCACATCCTGTTGAATGGATTGGAAAGATTCTGGGAAGGATAAGAAGTGAATACAATGGGGTATTTCCCACCCCCAAGTAAGGCAGTCATTTAATCTGCAACATTGGTACTAAAAGCTGATGCCATGACAGAAGACACCCAGGCTCTCGGCTCAGCTATCTGACATGTACAGAGAGCTTAGACGAAGGAGGCCCTGAGCCATAGTCTAGAGCAATGTTCCACAAAGTGATTACATTTGAAAACATAGAGACACGTGTTTGTTCAGAGGACAGCTTCTCAGAGGTACTGCTGGAGTTAAGGCGGCAGGTAGGGGAGCAGGACGAAAGAGTGGGAGCCAGGTGGAGTTTAAATACTACCCATATGAACAGAGAAGATGGGAAGTGCCAGACTATTGTATCTGGGCAAAACTCAAAGGCAATATTCAAAGGATACAGAAAGGTAACTAACTACAACTTCCTATGACTGAGTTAGGAGAAACTAAGCTCAAACCAGTTACAACTGCAACAGCAGAAACATGTAATTCATCACTACTAAGTGGGTTTGTACTTTTCTTGAAAAGTAAAATACAACACTAAGGAGTTAAAAATACTGCAGAATTGCTAATACATGAATTTAATCATAAAAATCAAAAACAGTTTAGGCATCAGAACCTGGGCACTTTTAAAAGTCCTAAGTGCTATCATCCTGTTTACCATGACTAACATGGCTATAGATGCACAAGTTGCTTTCTATTTGAACTCAAAACTTAACTGTGAAGATAAATGCAAGGTTGTCACATGAAACAAGTTCTGAAGCCACGCAAGTCAGAATCAGAGCCTGAAGTCTGTAATAGTTAATCTTTAGAATTTCTTAAGGGCCACAAGATAGCTCAGTGACTGAATTCAATCCTCCATAACTACACGGTGAGCAACCAATTCCTCCAAGTTGACTCTGACCATGACATCTGTGCAACCACACATATTCATATATATAATCCCTCATCCCTCTTTAAAATACTAAAGCTCATTAAGGAAATTAGTTCTCATTATAACTATCTCTCCTTGATTCCAACAAACTTACTCAATGGTCATAAAAGAATCAAACCCTTTTCTCAGGTAAGCAAGTGACTTGGATTTGGAATGGATATGTTGGATTTGGCTACGTTCTTGTGGAAGTTGACAGTCCCGACTATATCAGAAAGTTAACTTCTCCTGAGTGGATACCACAGACCTCAACCTGAAACCTCAGTCTTTAGCTTAAATGCAGATGTTGATAGCAACACGTTTGCCTTCAATAGCCAGGGCAAAGTACAGTAATTTTATCCTCACCAAAATATTTATTTTCTAACCCAATCTTGATCAAGATGTCTGAGTGTCTGGCTTTTAATTGGAGTTACATTAAAGAACAATAACCTGCCCCTCAGAATGTCAATTGTTATCAAGAAGCCCCACATCTAGGATCTGGCTCCTAATGGACACAGAGACTTAGAATTCATGTTATATTCTTCTCCTACCAGCAGAGGGAGACCCGATCCACTTCCCGAGCTCTGAGACTGCTCAATCAAGTCTCTCAGGGACTCTCCAGGAGGAATGTAAGTTTCATCCTGCTCTAGCCCAATGCTGTACCGAGGCCTGGCTTCTTGTCTTTTATACCTGAGCATGGATGAGGCAGATAAGATTAAACCCTGAAATGCAGTGACAGTTATAAAACATCACAGACAAACATTAATCATGGAATTTAGCAATAAACACAAAAGCAAATACTATTTGCTACCCTTAGAATGTTTGTCATTCAATCATGTATGATTTTCCTTTTCTGTCTTTCAGTTGCTATACAAGCTGACTATATTCTATTAGTATTTCCAAGTAGCTCCAATATGTTTCCTAGAAGCATTTCCTTTAAGTTGCCTAGGTAATCAAATATACAAGTTTTTTCATTTAGAAAAGTATATGAGAAGATCCTTTCACATAAGAAAATGTACAATACAATAACCATGTTGAAACATTAAACCATAAGACATGCTATAGTAATGTCTTCAAAATTTATTTTAATCAATTAATTTATGTATTTGTAGAATGTTATTGTTGAATATCCAATGCTCAAATGGTATGAACTTTTAAAACTTTATATTTCACATAATAGAAAATAAGTTCTTGACTAAAAAACTTTTATATAACTAAACTTAGTTTATTTTAATGTTTGCGCTATAAATGTTATAGAACTAGAGGACTTTTGTAGTCAGGAAATAAGGAATTCCTGAAGGCACTCAAACTTCCATATGGTTTCTTCTTTGCTTAGAATTAAACCCAAGTCATAACCAGTCACTAAATTTTCCATTTATCCATGTTTCCTTAGGGTGAAGAATTTATCTGAGTGGTTGTAATGTCTGAAACAGAAATGAGACAGGCATCTATTTATAGTTTCACTGAGGTAAGTCTTTGTCTATGGTAATAGAATTTTCAGATAAATGTGATCTAGGAGCAAAAACAGCTATGACAGGCAACAGCAGCAAAAAATATTCATGTAGGGATCTATACTACACTATAAGTGCAAAACTCCACATATCTATCTAATACGTACCTGAAGTAACAGAATAAAATAATGAGGACCAACAGTAAACTACAGACAGTCACAGATATGAGTAAGGCTTTGTGGTGTATAGTTCCATCAACAAAATCTGAAAGAGAAAGCCACAAAACAACACATACATTATTTAAAAGGGATAAATTCTCTCCCTAAAGTTTGATCAAAACGTGATAAGCAAAATACATAAAAAAACTTTAATATGTTGTGAGAAAAAAACATACTCGTACTCAAAACTACATGCTTAGCTTAGATGAATCCACTCAGCTAGACGTGTATAGTATCCTATATGGATTGACCTGACACAGAATAAACTCACAGGAGAAATACTAGGAGTGATTGGGCCCCAGAGGCTAACAGCCAAACAGGAGCTCATGTGTATTCCAGAGTCAAGTAGAGGATTTGTAGGCTCTTCTCACCTGACATCTGGGATATTCTTTGGATAAGAAACAAAAATAAATCTATATTCATTCTACCCAAAGCTGCTTTCTGATAAATGCAAAGCTAAGGGCTCCTCAAATGCTATAAATTGTGGTGTGTGAGTGTGTGTGTGTGTGTGTGTGTGTGTGTTTGTGTGTGTGTTGCTTTACACAAAGATGTCATGTAACAAATATACTTTAATTTTTTAAAATGGAAATATAAAATTAAAATAGAAATGTCCAAACTAAAGACTGTGCAATGCTCTTAAGCAACAGAACATTAAATATTGCTCATTTTGTATCAACTCAAATTCTTGACAGATCAGATTTGCTGCAGTATGAATTCTCAAACTTCATGTGAATGTCTTAAGAGACCAATGTGTATTTCCTAACTTTAAACTCAGAAATATTTATTCAAAATATCTTTTTGGTAACCAATCATCCCAGGTGATTTTTATTCAGCTGGCCCAGGGATATCTAAACAAAACTGGGTTGAAACCAAGTATAGAGAGATGTACAGTAGCAGAATTAGCAGAGTGCACCCGAGAAAAGTGATTACTGCTACTCAGTGGAAAAGGCAAGGTTAGAAGGGATGACTTTAACGAGTATTAGAAGAAGTTTCCTCTGCTGCACCTAGATAGAGATAGACATATTCAAATTTTGGTAAGAGACTTTTGTTCACCCAAATGTGATTTTTGCAATAAATGTAGTATATGTTCCTTGAGAAAAAAATTAAAGGGCCAACTGACTAAAATAGATGAAATTTACATTCTTCGTAAGTTACTAACAAGAGCTGCACCTGGGCCATTATAACAGTACTTCAATGAGCACAAATGTTAAACAAAAAATACTTCCCGAAGGATACTATAGCATCTTGTAACTGGATTTTTCTCTCTTTCTTTTATGGAGAAAGTATCATCACTATATAACCCAGGCTGTCTCTAACTTCTAATCATTCTGCTTTAGCCCCCCACAACATGTTAATTTCAAAGATAATATAGTGTTTTGCATAGAAGCATGCTAATTAGAAATCAACCTTATGTTGTGATATATTTAAGAACACATGTTATAAAGCACATTTTCTAAAATATATACAATCATTTAACTAATACATTCATATCTTTGTGACAATGACTAATATTCATAGATGTAAAATTATTACTTCAGAAGACAGATACTACAAATTTTCTCAAATTACCTCATATACCCTTAAAAGACTAAACAATTTCTAATTTACTCTCAGTATAATCGTTTTGAAATAATTTCAGTGTTTGACAAAAGCTTGAATAAAGAACTCTAGTGTGACCTTCACTCATAGTTCATATTATCTACATTTTATCGTGTGCTATATTTCCTTTGCTCTGATCATGCCTTACACAGAACAAGGTTCATGTGCATACATATGTATATACATTTGGATTCACTTCTCTTTTTTCATCATTTATTTTGAATGCCTCTATTAGTTTAGACTATTTGAACAATGTTCATGTGCATCTTTAAATAATTTAGAGTTCTTATTACAAATAATATTAACAAAGATACTGTCTTACAAATAGTTTTATAATTTTAACTACTGAGACACTAATAGATTAGTTGAAAATAAACTCACTTTGCAATTTTGCATAAAATGCTTGGATTAGTTATTGCAAACTCTAATCCACAGATCTTTATACTTTTTCTTAACAAATCTGATAACGATTACTGATATATTATATTCAGTGTTCTAAAATATGTTTTAACACTTAGTTATGATCCATACCACATGCAAATATGAATGAAAATAGGTTACATCTCAAAAGACTAAATGAAAACAGTCAGAAAGTAGGTTTTCTTATAATTATCCAGTTCGGAATTGTTATTAATGTCCCATGCAAAAGTAGGTCAGGAGCTTGACCACTGAAGCACTCTCCAAAATGCCATTACAAACAGGAGTAAAAATTACTGCATTCATTGTTTGGAATATATAGCTTCATAAATGTTAAAAAATAACTGACAGGTCCTTAAAAGAAAGTAGTCTACAATTGCATTAAGTTTCTTTCTTCTATATCCTATATATACTTGTAAAGACTGGAATATTTGCTTGTACTGGAAAACACAGGTTATATTATTTCTAGTTTTAAGGACAACTCTCTATGTTTCAGAATCCAAAGAGAATATTCCTCTATGAAAATTAAATCTAACCATAGGATCACAGTGAATTTTCAGTACATGAACCTAGAATTTTCTCACTCCAATGATAGGATTTTGCTAAAACTCAGTTTCTCTTTGCCTTGTCACATAGATGCCAAGTACAGACTACACTGTGAACTACCACATATGTGTTTATTACTCACTACATTTCTGACTTATGACAACAACAAAACCACAAGAACCTGAGGAAGTCTTTCTTCACCACCAAGCACTATACTTAAGGCTAGCATTATTCCATAGTTTTGTTTTCTTTTCCTCAATAACCATCTCTTGCAGTCAAGTCTTCTCCCTACTTTCCTTGGTTCATGAACAGTTGTCTTCATCAATAAACTTCCATTTCCACTTGTCAACTTAGTTTTGTGCCACCCTGTCATTGTGAGCACTTGGAGTAGTAACATGAATACTCCTGAAAAGCAACCTTCCAGACATCAATGAAGAAAAGAGAATCACCTGGGACCCTTTTGGGATAGCACATTTCTATATGCTGTCCTCCCAACTTCTCAGGGGGTAGAACCAATTGAGAGTTCTGTGGGCAATGAAGAGGGGATCCCTCTGAGACAAGTAACGACTGCCCACTGTTTCATAACAAAACAATTCTGTTACACCTTTCATACCACAATTTTCTGTCTTCAGATGGGCATATCCAACCCAAATACCTCATGACATTATAAGACTCAAATGCGTTACTGTAATACTTGCTATAAAGCCTGGCTTACATTAGCCATATTAATTTTCATTTAACATTTTGCCTCACCCTATTAGTGAATTCCTGTTCATCCTTGATTCAAGGGTCACTTCTCTGAGGCTAATGTGCTATCCTGTCATTTGCTATAGAACTAACTGATTATGTCCAACCTCATACTCCTGCTCTCATGCCTTCTGGACCATAATGATTAAATGTATTCTGGAATAAGCCATTTTTCTGCAAAGTTGCCTTTTTTGTCAGGATATTCCATATGGCAACAGAAAAGTAACTAACACAGAAACTGGTAACAGAGAAGTAGGTTTGTTTCTGTGGTGACCCTGACCATGATGACTTTCAGAGGGATATGGAAAACTTTGGAACTTCATACTGAAAAGTGCTGTGGTCAGAGCTTAGTGGGCCATTCCTATGAGTGCTTGGAAAACAGGAGTGTTCAGTAGAGACACATATCTAGAAGTTTCTAAGGGGAACAAGGACTCAAATGGCAACTTGGCTAATAATCATTCATGTGTTATATTGGCAAATAATCACTTGCAATCTACATATGTGGAAAAACTTGATTTGAGGTTGAATTGAAAAGAACGGGCTAATTTCTATGGCAGAGAAAATTTCAGGCAGCATAACAGAGTATGTGAATATTGAAAGCATGTAATTTGATTTGTTTGCTTTTATACCAGGGGACAATGAAAGGACCACCTAGGGTTTCAGAAGAGTCATTGCACTTTTGAACAGTGTTGAGATTGCTAAAGAACATGTAAACTTTTAAAGTGGGACTAAATACATTAAATGTCATGAAATGGCCATAAGCCTATAGGGGCCAAGGGTGTGATATTGCTGTTTGAGTGAGAAATGCTCCCCATATGCCCATGTATTTAAGCACCCAGTCCTCAGCCAGTCGCACTGTTTGGGCAAAGTCTTTCTGGAAGAATGCTTCACTAGGGCTGCTCTCTCTCTCTCTCTTTCTCCCTCTCTCTCTCTTTCTCTCTCCCTCTCCCTCTCCCTCTCTCCTCTATCTCTCCATCCTACCTCTCTGAAACCATAAGTTAAAATAAACCCTTTTTCTCAAAGTTCCTTTTAATCAGGGTTTTGTTTTTTTTTTTTTTTTTTGCTTTTTTTTTTTATGATTTGGAATTTATCTCTAGAAGTGTGAGATTCTCATGACCAAATGTAAGCTAACTGTTTACATGACAATTCTTATACCTCAATGTAAGAAAGCAATATTTTTGCAAGCAATATTTTCTTCATCCACTTCTGTATTAGGATATTGCTTGAAAAAGAAATAAGAAAACTTTGAGTTTCTTATGTGAATTTCTATGAATTCATCAGATAAATATCAACACTTTAGTGGGAATGTATTTATGAAAAATTGTCAAAAATATGAAATACCACTTTTTTATAGGAAATATGCCATCAATAAATAATATCAATCATTATGCATCATGTAAGACTTAGGACTCTACAGCATTTACAAATCATTTATTTGTGATTAGTACAGGGAAGGGAAAGGAAATATAGTAGCTGTTGTGGAAGTCTGTGCCAAAAAGTTTTTACATATGCAATAGCTATCATTTTAAATACACTTAAGTATATAAACTTTGAAATTAAAACTTTTAAACACATCCCCCATTTTAGAAATACACTATTAAATACAAGTCAGTTTGCTATGAAGATAAAATAAAATGTGGTAGACCAAACAATCATTCATTTAGTTATTTATAAGGTCTTTATCTTTTAATTGGTACAATGGCATAATAGATTTTATTAAATACCAATTCTGAATAACTTTAAGAGGTGCTGCTTCCAGCAGCACATTGTAAATGCTCCAAACAGGAGCTTTCTGGAGGGGGGGGCAGAGACATGAGGATCCTAACAATGAAGCTGTATAGTCACTAAGCCAACATTTGCTTGCATATTTGTTGAGTGGCATTTATGATGTTATCTTGCCTCACCCCTCTACTCTAGCAGTAGGTAATGAAACAAATTAAAAGCAAAAATGATCAAGGTGCCAATAAATTTGGCAAGAAGGAGTCCAGAGCTCGTCTTCAGTAAGTGGAAGCCCCTCCACTCCTGTCTTACCTCTGTTCTTCAGTGGAGGCAGAGTAGGGTGTAAGTCTTTATTACATTCATTCCTTTCCGTGCAACATTCGATTGACCTTCGTTGATGAGGAATGGGAGTGTCCTACAATGGATTGTAAACACCTATTACCGTGTTTCCTCTAAATTTCAATGTCCTCTTGTCTAAGATTTAACAGATGGCCATTAGAGAATGCATTTAAAATTCTAATAATTTTGCTCAAAATCCTGAAAATGTTACTTTCCATCAATAATTTGTTTCAAATTATCATGTACCATGACAACATTTCCACTTCAGCAAAGTATTATTGTACTTGTAACAATCAGCATAAAACAAACAATGTAGTCTCAGTTTAAATAATAGATAATCAGAACTGAAAAGATGGTATAATTGGAAACTAAGTAAGCTAATAGCACACACACACACACACACACACACACAAAACAAACAAACAATCAAAAACACTGTTTGAAAGTGAAGACAGAATTGGCCGATGAGAATTTTCAATTATTTTACAAACTACACAACATGGGAAAGCCATAACAAAAGGATTAGCTTATTTTGTTTGAATATTTTTCAAAGTTTAACTAATGTAAGTTACAAAGTAAATTCAAGTTCTCTTCCTTACCCGACATTGAAAATCTGATCCTTCTAGTCCTAGACATCCAGAGGTGACAACAGGTGTTCCAGAGTCATCTTCTTCTATCATCGTGAAGCAGTACCCATCTGTGCTGAAGACCAAACGGGTACAGTGAGAGTGAGAAAAAAAGAAGACATGACTTAGAAAATAAAAGGAATCTTACTACCATTGACTTCATCACATTGATTTTTTTTAAGACCACAAACTGTTGAGCACATCTCAATATTTGCATCTATGAAAGTACATGCACCAATCATTAAGAACATATGGTTTAGAAACTCAGTGGAGAGAAGGCTTAAAATTTCCATGTCACTAATTACCATTAAAAAGCATTTACATTCTTATTGAGATTATCTTGGCCCCAACACTTTTCCAGAGAGAAAACCTGAGGCAGATAGTACTATCTTATTCTTTATGTGAGGACAATAAGGGTCAAAAAGCTTTAATAATTTTCCAAATGTCACATGGTCAAGGGGAGGAGGAGACTAAGCTGGAACCTATGCTGGGGAATGTAGGGGCTAAATCTCTCTTTGGGAGCAGTGAAGCACACCCCTGTAAGTTGTTGAAGACAGGCAGGAGCAGAGTCCCCTTCTGACAGTGAATGTTTGGTACATGGTACCCTGCTTTGGGGAGGGGGCGGCACAGCCAGCAAGGCAACAAATACTGTTGGACATGGGTTAGAACGGACAATAGCAATAAAGGTTTTAACAGAACTAAATTTTAATGTTTCTCTAGACAAGTATAACATTCAATTGTTCAATAATATTTAATCTTTTTACCTATAACTGGAAGAAAATACTATTCTTATTTTGCATATGGGAGAATTGACTTGATGAGAAAATGCCACTACTCAAGGTTGAATAGAAATAGTTCCAGCCTTAGACCTTGAATGGAGGTCAACGACTTTCATTCCTATTTGTTATCCGCTATCCTGGGACTAAACTGAAAACAGTAACTGGTATGTTCAGGACTACATGCAAACAGATATATTATCTTCATAAATCAACCCTTATAATGTGGATTCCCAATAAGTTACAAGTTGCCAACTGTGCCCTTAAAAATAAAATATGATGCTACATTTCCTATCCTCTTCTCATCCATATGTATGTGCAGTGTCCAAGACCAATATGACAATGGAGTTCTAAAAGGTCATGGGAACAAAGCCGTGAGAACAGTATTAGCCATGATTTGTAGGTCTGTCTACCAGCATTAGTGGGAACAGCATTCTGCCATACATTAGCCCTTCAGTTATCATCAACATCCTTACAATTGTTTACTTAGTTTCTAAGTCTCAAGTGATCCAACATGTCTCAGTTTATAAAAACTAGAAGCACAGAGTTGAAACATGCTAATGAATGGCTAGGAAGGGACAGTGATAAATCTGTGTTAGACTAAGGTCAAATGCATGAATACTGTTGTAGAAAGAAAACTGCTTCTGAACAGCTCATGCTCAAATTCTTTGGAGCTTCTTAGTCAACTCACTGAAACCCCAATGAGAGTGTAAAACATGCCATACTGAACGCAACAAATAAGATGAACCTTCACTCCAAACAATGTGAGTAAATACTACTCATGTGAGTTTTCATGCTTTTTTTTTTTTTTTTACTATGTATTAAGACTATTTGTCTAAAATATTTCTCATCTGGCATTCCTAGGCAATAGAGCTGTCAACATAATACATTATATGTGAGATGATTTAATGTATTGCCCAAAATCAAAGGATAAAGTTATGCATAGCAAGGTAATTCATAAGGACAAAGAGAAAAGAAAAAAGGAGGTAATAAAGAGAAGAAAAGACGAAAAGAGAAAAAAGAAATGAAGGAAGGAAGAGAGAGAGAGAAAGAAAGAAAGAAGGAAAGAAAGAAAGGAAAAGGAGATACATTATTGGTAACTTACAATACAAACACTAGGGAGAGAAAATTGAGCTTTAAAAATAAACAAACCTGTCTGCAAATCTGAGAACTAGAAATACAAAGAAGTGGGAGGGCTGATGATATGGCTTAGTAATTAACAGCAACTAGTTTCTCTTCCAGAAGTTGTGAGTTCAATTCCTAGCACCCTCACAATGGCTAACAACCATCTGGAACTTCAGCCCTAAACATCCAGAACCCTCTTTTTGCTGTTCCCGGCATTGTGTGCAGGTGTGGTACATATATACACATACAGGCAAAACACCCATACACATAAAATAAAAATAAATTTATATGTGCGTGCACATGCATGCATACATATATTAGGGGTAAAGAGGAAGAGAGAGGCATCCTAAAGAAACAGATCACTAAACCATAAATCATAAATTCATGTAGAAATCAAATATGTGGAAACTAAGAAAGGAGGAGCGACATTTCACTGTTTATCATAGGAAACACAGAAAATGTAATTTATAAACTTCACACTGGAGTTTCTGTCTAGCACAGGGCATTAACTGTAAATGGCAGGACAATTACAGAAGCCTAAGCACTTCTTGAGAGACCTTAACTCTATAGCAAACACAAAGAGAAACAGGTAGATCTTGAGTCGAAGATGGCTGACTCTGCTATTAGGGTGACTCTGCTATTAAGTGTCATAAAGGACAATTATCCTCTGTTATTGGGTTTTATTTTTTAATATTCTGCTACCTGGGTGTTCAAGGGTGTGTTATCATTCCCATAATGTAGGAAGTAATAAGATTAAGAATCATGAAGGAAATCAAAGTAGAAATATTTTTAAGAAGTGAAATACATAACTGAATATAGGGTGACAGTAATGATTATGTTGGTTCCAGTAATGATTATGAATGAGAGGAGCAGTGGCACAGAGTCAGTTAATGGAATTGTCAATTAATATGCCATCCCTCTGTGTTACCGGCAGGGAAGAATCAGTGACAAATAGACTGAGAATGGGATGACTGCATACCAAGAAAATCAGTCATGGATTCTCAGTGTTCCTGTAGTTACTCAATAAAAATGCAAAACCCTTGGCAAACTAAAGGTTACATGAGGTCAGAGTAGTGATAACATTTTTTATAGTCTCTGGATAGATAGGTCATCAGGTTCAAGTCTCTTTAAATTTGTACAGTATTCCAGATGCAAAGCTATCTTTGAAGTATGTAGAAAATGGAAGGAAACACTGCTGTAGACTTTCAGGGTCAACTAATGAACTCATACAAGCAAGAAGAGGGTATGCCTGCTTCAAAGGACTGAGGAAGTTAGTGATTCTGTTTTCCGGTATACATCTAGAAACTCTAAAGACTTCTAACTCCTCTCTCATCCATTCTAAGTGGGTTTCGAACAGTCCCCTGGAACCAGTTCCTTCCAGAGTTATTGTTGAGGGACAGAAAGCAATTTCATATGCCATCTAAAATGGCCTTAACTATACCTTTATTGAAAGTGAGGGGAATAGGGCTAGCATGACAGCTCAGCAGTTATGGATTCATGCCTCCAAGGATTAACAGTTTTCCTCACTGCTCAATACATAGCCCTGCACATTATCAAAGCTGTACTAAATTCTCAAATCCTCAAATTTCCTTTGAGTTTAAATTTCAGTCAGGATCCATTTTAAATAGGCTGACTGACTGAGAATACCCTGTCTTTGAAAATACCTACTTCACATTCAAGGGACCAAATACATTTTCAGAATTTCCAGCATGGATTATCTTATGGCACACACAATCTGTGCAGTTGCTGTTTGACCTTCCAGATTTTTATCAAGGGGCCAATGCCACACACAGCTTTGATCAGGGTAGTCCTCCTTTAATTTGTGGATCTCACTCAAGCATTGGGAACCAAAAGGAGGCAGGATGAGGAAGAAACAGTCTCTGTTTGAGAATCATGTGGATTACACAGACTGAAGGAAAAAAAAAATTTGTCAGCTTCAAGCAGCAGGGATAGACATCACAAATTTCCTAGTGTTTTCAACTGACCAGGCAAGAACAAGGAATGATGAGCAGCATCAGTTTCCAAAGCTATGGATTCCTATGGGTTTTACTCATCCCCTCTCCCCAGCCTCTGAGATGAATTGATTCCCACAGAGTTAGAAGGAAATGCAGTAATATTACCAAGACCCTTCTCTGTCCTTTTCTATGGGAGCTAATGATTGTAGGGGGTGTGAAGTTAACAACATTGATGACAAAGTCTCAGTATGAGTGCTGCCTTTGATTCTGTCCTCAAGAGCAAATGTCTCTTCTCTCTCTAGCCAGTATCCTTCTCTGGCACTTATACTGAACATTTAGGGATAGGCTTATTGTTCTAGGAAGCACACATTTTTTTTTTAACACTGTCCCAACTGTACATTCGCTAAGTTAACTCACCACCCTCTGCAGACCACATAATCTCCAAGAGCTCTTTAAAAGGATTCCTCTCTGTCTCCTGACCTGGCCAGTCTCTATATTAATATTATTATCTGGGAGATATGACATTTTCCTTCTCTGTTCTGCAAACTTTAGTAGGTAATCTGAAGAAGCCCAACACTATTCACTTTCAATTAAAGCAGACAACAAATTGTTTCCATTTAGTTTTATTTCAGATGATGAGTTAGATGTACTTTGAAATATCAGACTAACAACTAAATCACAGCTTCTAGGGAAGGAGTCAACATTCTTGCAATTAAAATAGAAATTAACACTTCCTACTAGAACATAAACTCCACAAACCTTGGTATTTACTTGAGCTGGCCAATACTAGAAAAATTGGATAGCTCTAGTGATATTTAGCATGGCTATTAGCCTTTCCTTATAGCCCTATACTTCAAGATATACAGTTATCTAACATTTAAGAGGCAGAAGTAGGTGGACCCCTATGAGTTCAAGGCCAGGCTGACCTATGAAGAAGAGTTCCAAGCCAGCAAGGGCTCCAAGTGAGAGTTCCAAACCAGAAAGAGAACTTGTATCAAAGAAGGAGGAGAAGGAAGGAGAGGGGAAGAGTAATGAAGAGGAGAAGGAGGGGAAGTGGGAAAAAGAGAAGGCGATGAGGCAATCACAAAGACAACAAACAGTTGCAAACATATCCGCTCCCTCTTTAAGCAGCTAGTGTCATTAAACAAATAAGCACATCAACTTATTATACCTCAAAATACCCATGTAGGAAAATTTCTAGTCAGAAACCAATAATTTAAATGAGGAAGTATTAAAATCATCCCTGAGAGATAAATCAACAATAGCTATTACAAATGTATAGATATGTGTTATGGATTGAAGGAACTAGAAGATATGCATGAGACAGCATCAAAAATTGACTATTAAAGACTATGTCTAAGAAGGTAAGATAGGATTTATGAAACCAGATGAAAGTATATATAGAAACACTATAAGCAAGCATGAATCATTTGCTAGAAAGGGAAAGTGACAAAGAACATGACATCGTGAAAACCACCTAAGAAGAAATTCTCAAGGCTTAAGTAAAGATCTGCAGTCCCACCAATAAAACCAGGAAATAGAAGGGTTACAAAGAAACATGACCCCTAGAAACACATTTAGAAGACATTACCTTATTTCTCAATGGCTTTCCTCCCTCTCCCTAAGTTGTGATTACAGATACAAACACTGTACTCATACTAATGTTATAATGTCATGATTCTTTTTTCTTTTCTTGCTGCACACACCAGGCTGATTTTGAATTTGCAACCATCCTTTGGCATTTATTTCTACAGTCCTAGCATTAAAGTTGTTTACCACACATCTCTCTCTCTCCTTTCTCTCTCTCTCTCTCAAACACACACACACACACACACACACACACACACACACACACAGAGAGAGAGAGAGAGAGAGAGAGAGAGAGAGAGAGAGAGAGAGAGAGAGAGAGAGCATCCTTTGGTATGCATTCCATAAGCAACAGAAATGACATGAATTTTGGTAGCAGACACAAATGTACCATTGACCTTCTTGTTGGTTGGTAAAACAACAATTTACAAACCTCTGAACTCCACCTATGTTGTCTGACTTAGGCCGTGAGATTTCACATTGACTGTATGTATGTTCTTGCCCCATTTTTGAATGCTTTCTTCATGGTAGTAGAAGTGATGTTAAATAAGAAACCTACTTGGGACATTCAGCTTGATGTTGGAAGGAACTTTTGCCTGGTACAAAGCCTCAATGTAGACAATATATATCAGATCTAACTCATGAGAAAGCACATGTGTGTACTTAAAAAACTACTTTGCCTATGAGTATAAGAGTCAGGATAGCAAATTGTCCCCTGCAGGTCTTTGAAGAAATTAAAGAAGAAACAGAAACTTGTATAGAAACTTGATATGACAAATTCATGTCTGTTGAAACTTACTAAAAAATTTAAAAGAACAAATAATTTACAAGCTTTTAAATGAATGGTTTTAATAATTAATCTTGAGTGTACTTGAGGCAAGTACGTGGGCATAATTTCGTGTGTTCAGGGGTATCTTTTAACAGAGCTTGAGAAGTATTGTTTTTGGAGGGGAAGAGTAGACTATACCTCATAGAACTGAGACAAAGTAATGTGCTTCTTCTTGGTCTTAGACAAAGTACAAGGGTAGTCCCTGTGATCCACACATAAGAAAACTCAACTTGAGTCATCTCCTCACTAGAAAACTGAGTATCAGATTCAAGAGGGAATGTCCTCAGAGAACCTGACAAGGTTGGCTGCTGACCAAGAATTCTGAACTTGGAGTCTTGGCCAACTATTTATCATATCATCAAACTGACTAAGGATAACTTAGCCTTTGCATTTTTACCAGTAAATAAACAGGAAATACTGCATCCTTCACAAGAATCTTCTGAAGATTAGATAGGTGAAAGTAAACACATAATCATTTCAGTAAATACCAGTTTTCTGTTGACTTCACAAGTCAACACATCAATACTGACTGCAAACGTATATTCACATTCTTCTGAGGGATTCTGTCATTACTGTTATGGAATTTGTGTCTGTTTTCTTTTGCTATAATAAATCAAAGGTTGACAACCACTTAATTAAAATTCTATATCAATCTGGTTTCCATTTCTACTACCTTAAATATCTCTAAATTGCTCTGATTAACATTATCAGTTCTGATTTTCACTTTTAGCCCTTGTCACATTTGAAATCTAATTGTATCTAATGAAGTTGGCTTAAGTATCTCCCTCTCTAACATTAGTTTCCATGACAGTCTCCTTAACTAAACTCTCCGGTGTTTCATGGTTCTGCCCTACTCTGGAAGACAATGTGCTGTTATTAGTATTTGTCCTATCTCACCATAGGTATGGCTTCCCTTTGACCTTGAGCTTCACTCTACCACTTGATCTGGTTAATTAATCATCAGAATTCAGGAGGTAAACAAAGGCTTTAAGATGTTGCTCTTTTACACACATATAGATGGTCTGTCCTACACTTTTGCTGTCCCAAAAGAAAGAAGAGATGTATGGCAAGTCTGAGTCCAACAACACCCTCAAGTCAAGGTCACCCAATGCACCTCTAAGTGAAAGACAAACTTTTCATTTGTAAGCTTCTATATGTTTAAAGCAGTGTGTTCCTTAGCCAACACTGGCTACTGCTCTATTTTGATTTCTTTTACATTTTTAGAATATTTACATATTCTTAATGTGATATCTTAGAAATGGGACTTACATTCAACCATGAAGTTTATTTATATCTTATGTGTCTTATGCAAACACAGCAGGGATATAATTTTACACAATATTTTTAGTGTGCCTGCATTCTAGCTGTGACCTGACACATGAAGTCAGGTGGGGAAATTTCCACTAGTGGCATCAAATCTGTGGTTTGGGAACATTTTAAATCTAACACTTTTGGATTTTAAGGATATTAGTACAATGATTCTGTATCATGATATACATTATAGAAACTCTGCAACAGCAAAAGCATTCCACTCAGTTTGATATGCCCTGTTGGCTGATGATGGTCTAAAAATAGTTACCCAGATATCCTTCCTGGACTCCAAAACTAGTTCATTTCCCCACTGGAGTCCATGGCCAGTCCTAATGCATTCACACTTTGATTCTCTGACACTGCCATTCCTAGGAGACGTGACATATGTAGCTTAGCCCTTTCTCTTGCTCTGCTCTGTTCTCAAGAGGCTATGGCTCTTTATATATGCTTCCTTTACTCTAGGGAACAAACAGATACCATAACCAGGCAAATGAATGCAGCTACAAAAAGATGAGTACAAATTAAAATGCTTTACATTATTTGAAACTGAACTCTTTTATATGTTTTTGATTTCATATTTCCAACTTCATAGCTTTCATGCTGCAACAGTATCTCTACTAACATTTGTTGGTTTAACATAAACTATCAAAACTGCTTTCCAGAAGCAGTTTATTAATCTGTTGCTGCACAATACTAACAGCATCACTATGATAAGTGGTTAAGACAAGATCAGCATATTTACATGAAATCTGTGGTAAGTAAATATGGAAAGGCACAGTAGTTTTTGTTCATTGACAAGGAGCCCGAGACCTGTTATATGTTTAGGTAAAAGGGATGTCTCAAATATCATTTCAGGGTAAAATATGATTAGATATTTTGCTTAAGTCAGTACCATTCTCCAGATCATATTCTTGGAAACCTTAATGAATGTTCAAAATGTTACAACACCGCTTGTGAAAATGGCGCTTGAAGAAATTCTATCACCAACCTGCAGATATTGTTGACTGAATCTTCTGGACAATGGTGGTGGCATTTACAACGAAGGACTTTGGGGCGAGGTGTGGGGGCTGTACTCTCGCCATCCTCTTTCTTGGTGCCCACATTCAATTTTCCTGAGCTTCTTAAGAGCATGTTATCAACAAACTTCTCTGTAAAAGAATAAAAAGTAAGGATTAGGACAACCTTCCATAGCCTTCTGTCCAAGAGATGTTAAGAGATTAAATTAAAATGAATGTAGGACTTGTGACAAAGATTCAAACAAAAGACAGATATTTTGATGTTTTCATAAGTCTATTTATATTACATAAGACATTTACTTATGTCTCACAGAGAGTAATAAATACAAATAATACTTTCAGAATATAATTTTATATATAAAATTAGAGTAATTTTTATTTAGTTGAGTAAAAGAGCTCAATGAAACAATACTGTAAAGAATGTTCTATATATTGGCAGGGTGGTGGTGGCGCACACCTTTAATCCCAGCACTTGGGAGGCATAGACAGGTGGATCTCTGTGAGTTTGACTACAGCCTGGTTTACAGAATGAGTTCCAGGACAGGCTCCAAAGCTACAGAGAACCCCTATCTTGAAAAACAGAAAAGATTGTGCTATATATTAATATTAAGGATGGATGGTGTAAGTCTCACTTTTCAGATAATAAACTGAAGTCCTGAATTTTAAATAAGTAATCTTCATACAGTCAAATAATGGAGCCAGCATTTTAAATCCAGATTGCCTAGAACCCAGTACTAAGTTTTTTAAGAATCACATCACAAGATTGATTTGAGGCATACCATTTTATTAATTTGCTTTCTATTGTTGCGATAAAACACTGACCTAAACCCACCTGGAGAGGAAAGGGTTTATTTCATCCTGTAATTCCTAGATCACAATCTATAACAGAGGAAAATTGGAGCAGAAACCTGGAAGCAGAAACTGAAACAGTATCCATGGAGAAATGATGGTTTCTGCTTCCTTCCTCTGGCCTGTTCAGCTATTTTTCTTGCACAGCCCAGGCCCATCTGCACAGGGACAGAGCCACCCACAGTGGTCCATAATCTTCTACATCAATTAGCAATTAGAATAGTGTTCCACAGACATGTACATAGTACAAGCTGTTGGAAATAATTCCACAATGTAGGGTCTCTCTTCCGTAGTGACTCTAGTTTGTGCCAAGTTGACAAAAACTAACCAGCACACTCATCTACATTTAATCTGCAAAATGTGTGTAGAAGAATAAAAAGTTAGAAACCACATATCCCTCTAACAGTTTTTACATATGAAACTGTTATATGTTATTACAGTGCTACTTCTACGATCTTTGATGGGAAACATTATCTGTGAAGGAATGATCTCCCAGGGACAGATTTTCTAGGTTTAAATGACAAATGTCCCTATCTTCCATATAGTTGCTTTGAATAACTTTAAAGTACTCTGCAACACATTTTAATAGTCTTAAAATCATTACTGCAAATACATATATATTATGTCAAGAGATTGGAGTTTGTTATAAGCAAAGAACATGCATTTGTTAATATCTGTTCTGCTTCAGGTTCTGTGATTAGAGCACTTACATACAGTGTCACCAAGTTAATTATCTTCTTACCAATGTCCCTTTTAAAATTATATCTCAAACCACATTTATGTGGACTGCAATTATACCCAATTTCAACAAAATATTGAATTATAGATTGTTTGGTTTAAAAAAAACTAACATTGCATATTAGAAACAATAAAAGCAATATAGTGACATATTGTGCAAAGCTTATTTCCTATATTTTTTTAATACATGACTGTGATCATCAATTGAATCAGAAAATAAGGCATTTAGAAAAAGCATCTGTGATAGCCCTCCCTGGACCTTCTATGTTTTATGCTGATTAATCAAATTTTAGTGAATAATTTGTGTAAAAATAATTTAAGTATGTCAAACTAGGTGGTGTGGGTAGATGGCTAAGTAAGAAAATTGTTCACCGGGCAAGTATGTGCACCTAACTTTGATCTCAAGCACCTATAGTAAAAAAGGTTGTCACAGCTATATGTCTATAATCTCTGTGCTGGAGAAGACTCCCCGGGTTTGCTGGCCACCACTTATCCATCCATACACTAGAATTCAGTATGTCCACACTCATCTATATGATAGAGTATTTGCCTGTAAGTTAAACTCCAAAATACAGTGAAATTAAACAGGCTTTCTTAACACCCTGTCTTGCAAGCCATTTGTTATGAGTCTGTTCACAGAGGAATGTGAACACCTGTTTGAAACAGTACTTGTAGTTGTGCCCACATATCACCCTGTCACAGCAAACTCATTCTTTGTAAAACTGGCTTAAATCACATTAACCTGACAATCTGAGTTGCCTCTAGGGACAACATGGTAAAAAAAAAAGAGTATGCAAAAACTATTCTTGCTTCCTCGAACAGCAGACCTTTTCTCTTTGAAGTTGAAAAACAAAACAACTAATATTTATTTATTATGCAGATCCCTGTTCTCTTCCACTGTTGAAGGAGACTGGGGAGATAAATCTTAAGTTTACAGCACCAAACATTTTATTTTCCTTTTCTTCCCTTCAAGTCAGGGACTTGAAAAACAGAGCACAAAACAAGGCAGGTGTACTATATGCATTATACAGTGGACACGGCCTCCTTCCGGTCCTCTTTCATCACCAGGCTGTGCCTTCTTCACTAGGAAATTTAAGCATGTCAAGAACAAGCCAAAGGCTAAAGAAAGAAACAGCAAAAGAGCTCTCCTCCCATCGGCCTGTAAGTGATAGATATTAGTGAAGAGTTCTATCTGGAAGCTTCCAATCAGCTCATTCAGGATGCCATACTCCCATGCACGAGTCAGAAGTTCACGGTCAGGAGATATCTGAGGAGACACTCAAACATGAGGGGCTGAAGACTAAACAAATACACAGGAAAAATACTAGGAAGAAACACATTAGTGTTTAAAAGCAAGTAACTGTAAAAACCACTGCTATCAATCCTCTTGGCTTATTAAAAAGCATGCCAGCAATACAAAAGAACATGGCTATGAAAAGGGCTTTATAAATGAGGAACTCTAAATATATGACTGCATCTCAGAAGATAAGTCCAAACACAAGCATGAGCAAAGCTATACAAAGACACAAACAAATCAAGGAAGAGGCTCAGGGACTTTGTGGATATTAGAAAATCAACATGGGACACTTGAGAAAACAGTAGATGATCAAATCAGTACATCACATACTCAATATCACAAGTTTCTAATTTGAAAAGACATTGAGTATATGAATAAGACTCATGGGACTGGAGAATTGTTGTTTTACATAGAACCCTGGTTTAATTCCCAACACCTACATGGTTTTTAACAACCAATTGTAGGAACATATGTGGTAGGTACATATATATATATATATATATGTATATATATATGCGTGTGTGTGTGTGTGTGTTATATGCAAACACATACACACATATATAAATGCAAACAAAACACTCTTAAACATGAAGTAAACAAAAGAAACCTTAAAAAAATGTACGGACCCTGTCCTCCTTAGAATTCTTATTGTTGATGACCAAAAGCTACTTGGCAGAGGGCGGGAGAGGTATTTCATCTTAGAGCTAGTAACTCTATCCAGAGAAGTCAGGGAAGGAACTTCAAAGTAGGAACTGATACAGAGTCCATAAAGGAATTCCGCTTACTGGTTCGTTCCTCATGACATGCTCTGTCTGTCTGCTTTCTTATAGTGCCCAGGAACACTTGGCCCAGGAATGGCACAGGGAGAGACAGAAAAAATTAAATAACATTTGGGGGCAGTACAGAAACATAGTACAGAAGAAGCTTCCTATGAAATATATATATGTGTGTATGATGAGGATTTAAATGGAAACATCAATAATGGGAGAGATTGGGTCTTAACTGACCAACTCTTGTTACCAAGAGTACTGGTGGGTTATACGTAATTGAGTTTTTGCTTAAAGAGGTCCAGTGGGAATTCCCAAAGGATCCATGCTGTTGCCATGATGATAGGTTGCTCTCCACATGCTGACAGGAAACCCCACTGCTGAGGCAATACCCACACAATTCAGAGAACGTGGAAAAGTTGAGCTGGTGCCTATACAAACCCTTCAGCCCTACATGCCTGTGTCACTGGGACAGAAAGGTACCCTTCATGTTACCAAAGGGCAAGCATAAACACTACCCCAGCCACAAACCCTTTCATCTACAATGGTGTCCTGCCTACAAGATCTGTTATTGTTATGGTGGCACAAAGCTTGTGGGAGTAACCAGCCAACATCTGATTTTACTTAAGGCCTGCTTCATGAGAAGGAATTCATGCACAACATTGCTTGGGCTACCAAAACCCCTAGACTAGATAGCTCAAGGACCTAGAGTAAAACCAAATATACTGGGTTTTTTGTTTGTTTTAAGTAGGGATAAAATGATTCCTAATGACTTTTTGTTATACTCACATCCCAGAGTCTTGCTCGGTCATGATCAGGGAAGCTTCCTCCAGCAGCAGGTAAGAACAAATACAGAGACCCAAATCCAGAAGGTATGGAGAGGGAATGAAGGAGGGAGAGAGGAATGGAGAGAGGGAGAGGGAGAGGGAGAGAGAGAGAGAAAGGGAGAGAGAGAGAGAAAGAGAGAGAGAGAGAGAGAGAGAGAGAGAGAGAGAGATATCTTGAAACATTTCAGCCCTAAAGAAGCTGAGTTTACCAAACCCTTCCCTTCAGGACTCAGGGAAGACTGCAGAAGAAGAGGCTGAAAGAGTGTCCTCTATGTTCATATTATGGTTTCTATTTTAGTGTTTTTATGAGATTCTTGAGTGTGCAAATGTGTGGATCTCTGGTTCTTATGGATTATCTTCTGTACTTTTCCATTTTGTTTTGTCATTATATTATTATGTTATATTATAATACCTTAGAAGGTGTTTGCTTTCTAAAGAGAGACCGAAAGGTTGATCTGGATGTGTGGGGAAGAACTTGGTTGAGTTAAGAGAGAGGAAGCTATATTCATGACATATATGTGTGTATGTATGTATATATATATATATACATATATGTGCGTGTACATAATTAAAATAAAAATAAAATATCATAAAAATAAAAATGGAAACATGAATAAAATTAGTGGTATAGGATTTGAGTGAAAAGTACACAAAATGTATAGATCAACATGTGGGCAAAATATAAATCAAATATGTAGGCATTAAAAGCTAGTTTAATATTCAAGGCACCAATAAAGTGATATCTATGAACCTTTCTCAAAAATAATCAGTTGGAAGAGATAGTCCATCCAAATGAGGTCTAAATAAAGGAGTAAGCCTTTGCCAAGGGGAGAATGAACTTTCAAGCAAGGTAAAGTGTTCCCCATGATGTAAGTCAGTTAAGACGAGATATAATATCTCATTAAAGGCAGGTCACAAGACCACGAGACGGAGATCTTCAAGTTGTCCTATAAACAGATTTTTCCATTTGTGTTGACTGAAAGCTTGAAAATGAATATGTGACAGAAATATGAGACACTACAGGAATTGACATTTCTACTAATGTAACAAACATGAGCAGATCGAAATACGTGCATAGATGGTGGGAACCAAGGTGCTGAGGAAGAATGCAATTGGTTTTTTCATTACGGAAAGCCAAAAGGCAAGAGGTACTGGTACAAACTGTCAATTTCCTGATATTGAGGGAACGTTTTAAAGACAGAATGAAAAGAGGTGTACATGCCATTGATACTAGGGAGAAAGATTTGAAAACACTGTTTAACATGCAAGTATCTGTACACTGTGGTAAATATGAATGACCTCACATCATTATGAAGATGTACTTGAAATATATAAAAGGTCTGCCTTGTTGCAGATTATCTGTGAAGGAAGAATCTCACATCCTGAAATTTTCTGTTTGCATCCAAGTGGGCTGCAACACCTGATTCTTCATCTGAACTTATCTGTGGAGTAGCAATTCAGAACTGGTAATATTTAAGTGAATTTGCAAACTGCTTTTCTGTTCAAAACATCCTGATATGGGATAACAAACATCAATGAAAAACAAACCCCCAAACCAAAGACTTCACATTCAAGAAGATCACATTCCCCCGCTCATCTTCACTTCTCAGGGTTACTGCTGAGCCACTTTGAGTGCCTTCCTGGCAGTGACACTGGGTGCATTAATTATTTAACACCATGCTTTGCTTCAGTTTTCTTTTCTTTAAAGATAATGTCTCAGTATACAGCCCAAGCTGGCCTTGTATAGCCAAAACTATCCTCAACTTGTGGAGCTCCTGTCTCAGCCTCCTGAGTGCTGAGACTACAGGCATGGGCCAGCCATTCCCAGATGGTTGACCATACTTTTGTGTGCTAACTTGCATAATCTACAAAGACTTGGGAAAATAGGCATACTTCATTCTTTCTTGTTGATTACCAATACTCTATGTGTTACAGGTAAAACATTCCTGAAAACTCCAAATCTGAAACATCTTCAAACCCCAAATCATTTTCAATGTTTAAATGCTATCATGTAATTTAATGTCTAAAAATTTTCCATAAATTTGCTTTCATGTATTCGCATGTGTGTATGTATATAAGTTAATGTGCACTTAGACCTGCATTCTACCACAAATATTTCTTATACAGAAACAAGTATTCCAGAATTGAGAAAAAATAAAAGCCCTCAGACCTCATATACTTCTGTTCTCAAATATCTTGGATAACGAATTCTCAGCCTATAGTATTTTATAGCTAATCTTAGGCTTCAGTTACAAAGGGTAAATGCCCAAGTTTAGTAACTCCAAGCGCCCTTTTTGAAAATCAAAAGCTGTCTTGGAAACAGTGGTAAAATTTAGCCCTCACATAAAGACGATAAAGTGGAATCATTGCCTTTAATCTTTATACAGATAGGATGCAGGCTATTTTTAAACCAGAAGACATTAACAAGACCAAAAAGATATATCACTATCACTAACTCACAAAAGATACAGGAAATACTTCTTTAAGCTTAGGTGGCAGCCAACCATCCCAAGGGAATATACAATGCGGTTTTCGTACAGTGCGGACTGGGTCAAGAAAGAAGTGGGAAGAGAAAATGAAAGTTTCTGATGAGATTTACCACCAAACAAACAGTAAACTGCCAATCTGATAGAACTGAGGAGGGGTTTCTTGTTTCTGTCAAAATAATGAAGAAAGTAATTTATATACAAGTATGCAGCTGCTATTTATTGGTCTATATTTAGTTAGTTCTCCAGGAATGAAAATTACTATATCACAGTTCACAGCCACCAGAAGGCAATGGACAAACTGAATGAAAACCAGAAAGCAGTACAGATAATTTGCTCAGAACCAAGAATTTAAAGCATCAAGGCAATGAGCAGACTGCCTTAGACCCCTCACCTCATACACTGAGTGTGCACAAGAAAGGCTGCATGGCTTCTGAATAGCCATCCACAGCCATGCAAAATGGCCAGCTAGAAGCTGCATAGCTCTAATGTTATAATTGTGGGAAGGGATTTATGAAAGAGTTAGTTTCAAATATCATTATATTATACTAAACTGAAGCAAAATCCATCCTTGCAGAAAGAAGCCAGGCATCTGAGACGATAAAAAAGTATACATCAGCTAATGCCTTAAAAGGACAGTTGGCTAGATGCATATACAATGAATAATCATTTTATTTAAAATGTAATAATTTGTTAGCAATGGTAATAAAGCTGAAATAAGAAACAGCGGATAAAATATATGATTATTCAGATGAACACATTAGGAATAATGAAAATACAACCAAAATATTATCTATTTCATTAAGAGAACATCTCGGCTCTCATTTTGCCTGTAGTTCTCTGACTAGGGGTTGGACTCTGAAATTTTCCCCCTTTCACATTAGAATGCCTTCAATCAGGGTCTTGAAATGTTGACTGTCTTCACTATTCTACAAGGTCTACACTAGAGGGCAGGCAGGAGCAAGAGGAGAAGTGGAAATTACAAGTTTGCTCATTCTCTTGGGTAAAGAAGTAACTGGGAGAAGTTAAAGCACTGAACTGTTGGAATTTGATGACGATCCTTCTCATTCCCATTCATATATTTAACAATAATAATAATGTTAATAAATTTCCATTTTCTTCTCAGTCAGTGACTTAAATGCCTGTTTATTTCTTTGAACAGTTCCAGACTAATGTGGTTTGATCACACCAGACCGCCTGAAACAGAGTACAAGCTGATCCTACATTCCAAACAGCTGGACAAAACAGCCCTACAGACTACAGCTAGGATATCTGAATCTTCTTCGAATCCCCCCAAGACAGCGCCCCTTACCAGCAGGAAGTAGTTTGGAAAGAACGACGCCCAAATTCCCAAATATTGTGTATAAATGTTTGTTTTCATTTAATTGGACTTTGTTATATAAAATTAAATAAAAAAAAAAGATCCAAGAAAGTGACAAAATAGAATTTTGGTTCCAAAATACTGGAGAAAAATTGAATGTTGGGAAATGTTAGAAGCTTGCCTCTCAAGACTCAGAGTCAAATGGGATGGTGTTGGTTTGAGGGGTGGGGGGCGGTGTGCTACTGTTGAGGAGTGGTCAAATGACAGATGTGGTCACTGACCACTGGAGCCTGACAAATGGGATCACCCCTTGCAGCTACCTCCATACTAATTGGCCTTAGTGATTAACTGAGCCTCTTTAAAGAATGTGGCAAATGGCAGTAGTCATTGTCCAGAGCTCTAAGGGATGTGCTGACGGAATAAAGTAGGGCTTTTATCCTTAAACACCTATGTGTGTCCTTCCCTATTCCTTAACAATTGTGTCTTTCCCCATAAACACGCCCACAAAACCACACCACTCAGGTTGTGTTGGATGACTGAAATGCCAACCTTATATATCACTTAAACACTTCCTAGAGACCTCAGACCAACTGGAAAAAAAAAAAAAATAAGAGTTCCGGTCATTTGTTTGTGATGTCAGATTATAGTTTAAGTCAATTATAAAAAAGAGTAAATATTGAAATAATGCCAAGCTATATTTGCACTTCATTGCTTTGCATATGACTGTTGCAGAACTATAAGCTCAAGTTAACATAGAAGATACAAGAGTAATGTAAAGGCATTTTTAGCATCACTCTTACCAAATTTAAACAGCGGCCAGGCCTTTCTTTGGACTTTATAGTACTTCTGAATTTAAAGAAATTCAATCAAAATGTTGATTTTTAATAAACATTATGAAAAATATTTTAGAACATAAATTAGTTATAAGCATTTTGGTAAAATCTTCAATATAACAGGAAAAAAAAGGTATCCAGAAAGCCACCCTGATGTTTACAGACATTAAACATCACACTGACTTCATACGTATGCAGTAGCACAATTGTTGAGGAAGATAAAAATCGTTTATTTGTCTCTGTATTTTAAAATATTAATATGTCAACTCATGTCAACAGTGTTAAAAAGAAAGTAAACCATGCTCGCTCTGATGATAATGCCAAAGAATGAGCCAGATCTGGGCAGATTTCCAAGCCAGGAGCTATGGCTTTGTATGCTTCCATCAGTGCTCTGCTTCTGAGAGTTTCTAAGGCCATCAAGGTGGATGGTCAGCTGGCCATGGCACTAGGTCTTACTCTGTGGTGCTGTCAAACATGCACAGGACATCCTCATATATAACACCAGTTTGAACCGGTCATACATAAGATATATATGATAAAAGTACAACAATGGAGCCAGAAAAATAAGGTACTTGCCTGCCTTATACCAGATGTATATTTTCTACATACAAACAAACCCCCAAGAAAGCATTTATAATCTTTCTGTTTCTAATCCTTAATTGGATAATTACTAAAGGACATCTTAGTTATAGGGCATAGTGATCAAAATACAGAAATACACTAATAATTCACACATATAAACATATATGGCATACAACTGTTACATGTATGTATATAAACTAATCTTAGGATTTATTAACTACTATCATTACCAGTGTATTTAGTAGTTTATCTATGATGAAAAATTAATTAAAATAAAATTAGAATAATCTAAAGCCCATTATAGAGTCTCAAGAAAACTCTGTAAACTAAACAGTTCAGAATCTAGATGGCTATGCATAACACTTTATTTTTTTGTTTGTTATTTGTTTTTTACTTATACATTATACCTTATAGAAAATTGTCTAGAAACCAAAAGTACTATAAGTTACTAAATTATATTTGTGTTTGTTATTCCAGGAGCATATATTTTCTTATTAAAGTAAATTATAACCACATAGATAAAATATATTGATTACTATGTTTTCAATACATTTGAGGTAATAGTTAAGTCATTGTATTCATACTTTTCAACTTTGTCTTTTAAAATCTTATTTGAAGGCTGGGAATATAGCTTAGCTGGTAGAGGACTTGTGATGGGAGATGTCATTCTGTAAATATGTTTCTCATGTTGGTTAATGATTAAAGTACTGTTGGCCAATAGAAAAGCAAGATAGGCGGGACTAGGAGGAGAGAGGAAGTAGTAGGGAGGAGATCCAAGATGGAGGATAGAAGAGAGAATGTCAGCCCCTCTCTCAGGTAAGATAAGACCACGTGGAAGTGCTTAGATGAATAGAAATGGGTTAATAATTAAGACAGAGCTAGCTAATAAGAAAATAGTAACTGGCCAACAGACTTGTCTGGCATTCATGAAGCCCTAGGATCAGGTATGAATGAACATTGTAGCCATTGCCTATCCCAGCCATTGGGAGGTAGGGGCCAGAGAAAGAAGTGTTCAAGGCCAGCCTTTGCTATAGAGGAAGAGAAGGAAGGCAGGAAGGAAGAGAGGGAGGGAAGAAAGGAGGAAGGGAGAGGGAGGGATGAAGGAAGGAAAGAAGAGGAGCAGGAAGGAAGGAGGGAGAGAGGGAGAAAGGGAAGAGGGAGGGAAGAAGGAAGGAAAGAAGGCTTGCAAGAATATAATTCTGACATTTATAGTGTATAACACAGCCATAACACTTGACTTTAAATACTTTTGGATAATGCTGGGGCAATGACAGTCTCAGTCCTATACATTCAGTATGAAAGATGAAATAATGTATGTATAATTCAACTGTCATAAAGTAATGTAAGTTATACACAGCCAGGGCAGAGCAGATAAACTTCTTTTCTTTGTTACTTTGATATTGTGCATCAGATTTTTGAGTCTTCTGAGCTGTTCCGTGTGTGTGTGTTCATGCATGGGCATCTGCCAAGACTGCCTTTGTGAATCTTGTTTACATTGTTTTGAGAAATATTCAAGAAGCTGTGAGATAGAAAACTTATCTCACTACTCACTTCTGATTTCTGCATGTTGGACGTATGGTTGCCAAGTTTCCTGGGCTGAGAGACATGAAAAGGAGGCCCAGAATTGCTGGGTTCCCACTAAAAAGCCCAGCGCAACGGGCAGCACTAATCCTGCACCTGTGATGTGTTATTCACCAGTTAAGAAATGTGTCCCGGTCTGTAGCTGCCTAATGCAGCTCAGCTGTTTCGCTCAGTCCTCCCTTTGATTAGGAGCCGGCCAGGAAGATTACTCCAGTCAGCCACTGAGCTATGTTCAGTGTCCACAACATATGACGGTGGAAAGGTAAACCAGAAAAGTCTCAAGTAAAACAAGAGCGAGAGAAAGGTGCAGAAAGAAGGAAAAATGACCACAGGATATTATTATGCTTCATTTGCAGATTCCCAGATAGTTTAAAGCTTTCAAAGGCTTTATACAAGCCAAGAAATAATTTGAAATTTGTCATTTAAATATCTAGAGAGCTCCACTTTAATAATGCAATTATCAAGGCAACGGGGGATGTCTCCAGGATAGCTCCAGCAACTTCACATGTAGAAATTCTTCTTCAACAAGGTTTACCTTTATAGGTCCCTTCTGTAATTGCAAACCTTTCAAGTTGCTGGGAAAACAGAAGACCAAATGATCACCCTTGCTTCCATCTTTTGAAAAATCCAATATAGTGTATTGCAAGTTTTGGATATGAAATTACATTTCAGATTCATTTATTCTACTGACATAATAAAGACGTGATGAAACCAGAATAAAATACTGTAAATATCATAGGAATGCTAGAAAAGCCAAGTCGATTCAGAAACATCTATCATGCACAACCCATAACAACGTACCACATACTTGGCAAAACGAAGAGGAAATAGCTACCCACTGTGCTCACAAAGCCCCAAGCTTCAACTGAGGAGTATCGTATCTGTCACCAATTCCATTACTTTCCCTTTGTACTGGTTATATGCCCTCACACCAAAACTTTCATGGTAGTCTTTATTTCCTATTCTGCACAAACGGCATACCATGTTTCTGAGGGTCCTTCCTGTGCCACATTTCATAGCTTAAGGCTTGATCTAAAAACCACATTATCTTTTCCTAATAGCACAGGGCTGAAAAAAGAATTCAGGAACAATAAAAGCCTGGAGAAAATGACACTATATTCAAAATGTAAGTACAATTTATATGTACATTTTAAAAGATTTTTTTGTTATATTGGGTTTTGTATAGAAACTAATTTTGTTGTCATATACAAGTATTTAATGTTTTTAAATTTAAGAAAAGACCCATGTGTGTGCATAGCATGTTCATGGAGGAACAATGAGGTGGAGATTATTTCTGTGTCCACAGGACATTCTTTGTCACCAGCATTAGACAAGTCTCAGTGGTTTTCACTTACATACAGATAGCATTATTAGGACATGGCATCATAACCCACAAACAACTCTGAAGGACAATGTGGGATGTAAAACGTTCCCATTTATCCATGCTTTAATGTACAAAGTAAAATAAGAGAGCTGGATAGTGTTATGGATATATAAGACTAGAATACATGGCTTGATGATAATCTCGGTTGAAGGCAAAACAACCTTTATCCTCACTAATTAAAGAGGTACAAAATCTGTGCCCTCACCACCACCTTGATTGTGGGAAGATTTCCAAGCAGCAACTATGTTGCATTCTTGGCAGAAGTTATATTATTATAAACATTGCACTATCTTAACTCTGTGTGAGGGACACACTGGGACATTCTGGCCTGATGCTGCTCAAGCTGTCCTTATTTTGATAAAAATGATTTTAGTTTCCAAAACATTTTCCAAGCCACTTTCAGTTTTGGTTTTTGGGAGCTTGTGTTTGTTTGTTTGTTTGTTTGTTTTGATCGAGTAACACTCAGTGTCTCAGTACTTTAGGCTTTGAAACTCTCCCTGCCTTTTCTTTCCATTTCCTTTATGTATTGTTTTATTTTTAGAGTGGAGGTTTCGTGTTCCAGTCTAGGCTAGCTGGAAACCGACTATGTAGCTAAGACTAACTTCAAAGTCAAGGCAATCCTCCTGCTTCACGTTCTTAAATGCTGGAATTAGAGGAGTCAGTTAGCATACCCGGCTTTTATTTAATTTTTATTCATTTCCCCTACATCCATTTATGCCAATAATTTCTCACACATTTTACTCTAAACCAAGATATTGCCTTCCTCCTTTTCAAGATTATTATCAAATGCGGGCTATTATGATACATAAACCACCAACAAAACCAAATGAGTGACTGTAAGCTGATACACGAAAACTAATTGCCTTTCATAAACCTTTTGTTCCCCCACCTGTTTGTGTATTTTGACTCACTCCGACCTAAGGCAGATAACTTACATGCTGTATTGTTTCACCCTGGGTATATCGGTAAACTGAGTATAAAGCCTCAAACTTCAAATGAAGGAGAAAGATAGGAATACACACTTGGCACACTTTATGTGAATAATAGAAGTAGGTGCTTCCAAACCATAACGATTCTAATACAGGAACAAATGACTGGCTGACTTCACCACCACACAAAACCATGTGATTGAGCAAATTTTTTTTTTTGACAAAATGTATTAGCATGTGTTCCAGCTATCAAGCACCAGTCCTTTTATTTACCTACAATTGTATGTTGTAAAAACCCATCAAAACAGGGCTGGAGCAATGGTTCAATCAGGAGAGTACTTGCCTTGCAAGCATGGGGATTGAGTTTAGTTCCATGGAAATTTCATCAAAAAAAGAAAGAAAGAGAGAGAGAGAGAGAGAGAGAGAGAGAGAGAGAGAGAGAGAGGGAGGGAGGGAGGGAGGGAGGGAGGGAGGGAGGGAGAGGGAGGGAGGGAGGCATAGAAGAAGCCAAATATGATGGGATGCATTTGAATGTGAGTGCTGGGGGCATCTGATGCCCAAGGCTCACTGACCAGGTGCTCTACTTGTGGAGCTCCAGGACAATGAAAGACTATCTCAAAACACAAGGCACCTGAGGAATGATAGCCAAGGCTGTTTTCTGGCCTCCATGCATATCTCCAAGTACCTGTACAGACCCTTACACAAACCACCCAAACAAAAAGAGGTCGGCGAAGCCTATCAGCTCTAGCTACTATGCAAACTGGACTTATTGATTAAAATAAATAAATAAAATGATAACAAAACAGAAGGAGTTTGTTTAGGACAGTTTTGTTTCTCTAAAGAAAAGCTATGGTGACCTTTCAGAACAAACAGACCCCTTAAATGATAAGTTCACAACCGAATCAATTTATTTTCCTTCTGTCTTTTGTAAGAGGAAAGACATTCACTTTTATCATTAAAATAGTAACATGAAGTGTCTCCCTTTCTGATCTCATATTAATCAGCCTAGGAAGTATTAAAGTGGCCTTAGTTACTAAACAGGCAACCTGAAACACAGGATAAGGATAACTTTGCAGTGACTTCCTACAACTTTTTTACCCTAGCACCCAGAACATGGTGGCTTTGCGCATGTAAAAACCCGTGACAAGATTTCCCTTCCTCCTTCCTAGCAGTAAAGAAGAAAGGAATCCTTCCAATAGGTACCCTTCCAACCATCCACCCACCCTGACTGTGCTAGGGACACATATGCAGAGAAATCATTAGTTAAGGCACAAAGACTGTAGGTGATAATCTTGACTCTCTCCCAGAGCTGTTCCACTATACACCAGTGCAGAAAGCCACTTATCTGCATTTTAGGATAAACAGCAGAAACCACTCATTTAAACAAATTGCCAGAAATCAACTGCTGGTGCTGAGACCAAGGCAGCTTGATTTTGAAGTGAAGAATCTGTAAATTTAGTAAAACCCAGTGCAGGATGCTGTATTATAAAAACCTTCAGAACCTTATAACAGGAAAATACATGTAAAGTACCTGCAATATTTCAAATGAGCCACTAATTCAGTTTTCAAATTACTGCAGAGTGGCTTCACACTCAAAGAACATTTACTGAAGTTTGATATCCTCTCTTACATGACAACATTTACGGCAAAGTGATGCTGATCAAATGTATGTTATCAAGCAAAGCTTTCCCTACCTATATGAGAAACGTTAAATTTAACTGGGTCAGCATTTTTATCACCATCATTTCTACAGAAAACTACTTAAGAGAGAACTTTGAAAAAGACCTCATCAAAACCAAAACAAAACAAAAGAGCACTGAGGCTCTTCTATAGTTTATTATAAACATATCTGTATGCATTTACCTAGCAGTAACATGCTCACTCAGTGCTTCAGAAAAACACTACACGGTTAACCGGGACCTACCTCAGAACACTTGAGGTTGGATTCTGCACATGATTTTAGCACAGTATGTGGCTGACAAGGGACATTAGCAGAAGTAACACATGCAGGGACAATGTGCAGAAATCTGCTTTTTCCACACATTGGACGTCAGATGCTTTCCATGACAATTCTGAGGTCAGAGAAAACACACAGGTGTATGTTATGCCAATAAAAGGCCCTGAAGGTGGGTTGTAATCTGATTCCTTTCCAACACATTCTTGTGCACATTACAAACACTTTTGGAAAGAATAGTACATTAACACTAATTTTTAAAAAAACACCCCAGGCAGCATGAGACCAGTTCGATAGCAATATTGCTCAAAGCAGCTGTCTGCAATATCAAACTTGCAGTCAGCTTCAAACAAACCTATAATATTTTCTCCAGTGTGCTTCATGAACAATAAATTGTTATCAGCACATACATTTTTTGTTACGTCACAAAAACTATAAAACCCCACAGGATCAAGAAACAAATGCTTGAGAACTTTGAGCACTGGTTCCGACCAATGGCTGTTGGTCCTGGGGAAGGCATGGTGCTCGCTCGATGGCCGGCACCATAAGCCGGGTGTGGAAAGATGGCAGTCAGTGCTTGCTAAAGTGTGATTACCAGTCTTCATGCATAAAACAGCTGTGGGTCACCTTTCACTCAGCAGTGACAAACTGAGAAGCCTCCACTAATCTGTGGTGGATAGCGGACATGGAGAAGAGGGGGAGAGTTTCTTTTCAGTACATTGGAAGAATGTTTTTTATTTTTTCTTTTTCATTTTAGGTATTTTTCTATCCCTCTTTTTTGAAACTTGTCGCCCAACCCCAAATGGTTCCACAAACACTTAAAATATTCTTGGAAACTCAGGCTTGAACACCCTTACCTTCCCACCTGGTCTCAGAGGAAACAGCAGGTATAAAATGCTCTGCAAATGTTCTCCTGCCTCATCCACCTCACAGCAATCCCCACTTGTGTGCTGCCTTTCATTTTCACGTGCAGCCGCAAGAGCTGCCCCGCCTGTGTGCTGGATCTCTTCTCTTCTCACTCCCAGATTCCAAGCTAGTATGCCCTCCTGAGTTACATCAAAAGAGGAACCCGCCCAGCCTCACTCAACCTACCTGAAGAAAAGCTTTAGGACAAAGAGAATGTGAGTTTACTGGGGAGAAATAGCAAGCAAACTCAAAAGAGTCTGAGAGGTTTCGCTTACAGCTTTGTATTAGAACGTAGAATCTTACACATAAAACATGTAACCAGGCACCACCTCTTACAATAGACCAAGTCACACGTATAACAGGGTAACTGAACTCCAAACAGGTGGGCAAATCATGATTTCTAGCCTGAGCTATGCTACTGACTTGGGAATCTACAGTCTTTACAGGGATAGGAGGAGAGCAGCACAATGACATTGACTAAATAAGGCCCAAGTGGCAAACACAGCATCTCAAACAACAGAAGAGGTTTGTTTATGGAATACTTATTGGCTTCATTACCTGACTTGGGAAGACTTGGCTGAACACACCTGTCTAGATTAACAGTTTGGTGAGCAGGAAATGATTCTGACTTAACTGGCTAACCCATTCCCAGGATGGGCAAACAAAGGATGCTAATGATGCCTCTAAAGAAGGGAACCAAGCATACAGAGTAGAGGCTGTTCTGGTAACTTCCTTACATCCACTGGCACTCTAACACAGTGCACCTCCACTCCCAGCTCTATGCTTATCAAACAAGAACTTGGGGGAAGAACACTTAACTCTAATATCTAAAATCACAATGAATGAAAACAGACCCAAACCTGCCTGGCCCAAAGCTCAGAAAGCATTTCTAGTATACACATGAAATCATGTGAATATACAGGGTTCTTAATATGTATTAGACACAGGTGTGTGTGTGTGTGTGTGTGTGTGTGTGTGTGTGTGTGTGTGACTTGCTTGACCTACCAAAATTCAAGCAGATTTTGAGGCTGTGGTCTCCATTTACATATTTAAGGCTATTACACACATTTCAAATTATTTATACTTGTGATTTTGCATTAATAAACTTACTCCGATAGGGATTAAACAAACCGAACTATTTTTGTTAGAAAAAGTGAGGTGGGAGGCAGTACATATAACCATATTAGAGTGGGTTAGAAATAAGGTGTTTGAGATTTTTTTTATACTATACTGAAATAAAAATAATTTTATTCTGAAATATATTGACTCATTAACTAGTGTTTTTCTACTTGGTAAGTGGACAGACTATGGGATAACACAAAAAGAAGGAAAAAATACAATAGTGTGGTAAGCCAAAACCTTAACTCCATCTAGCACAAGCAGTTTTGGATTGTGGGAAAAGAGAATAAGTCTTGATATGCAGAGATAATACTGTGTCCCAATATTGAGACCCTGAAGAAAGGATATTTTGATCAAAAATTGTATTAGCCTATACTGAAAGAAATAAAAGGTTGTCTGAGCCTTATCCTATTCCAAACATTTTTGGTTGGTTTTGCTTTCTAGCTACTTATTACTAATTTTAGCTCACATTACTCATTTTAGCTCATATTAAGCTTCTAAGACTTACAAGTTTCTAAAGCTTGAACAAAAAGGAATAGAATCAATACAAATGGATCAGTGGTTTCAGAAGGATACCATTATGACATCCAGCACTCATCATGATTTGGTTTTTGGTGTTATTTTCATGAGAATCTATGTGTTATAAGTAAGCAGAGTTCTTGCCAATGATTTCCAGGGGATTTTGATCAGACTATTGGGGCAGGGGAGGAAAGAGAAAGAACAATTACATTAAACATGTTGCAGGAACAGCTCCAGTAGTAGAGTATTTCTCTTCCATATGCAAGGCTCTGGGTAAAATCCATAGCATGGAGTTGTGGAAGTACTTCCAAGTCCCAGATTTGAAACAAAACATTCGTCTGGGTTTTGATAATGTGTGGTGTACTATGTGATGCAGATGAGTTCTGTGAAAGCAAGCTTCTCAAAAATCTTAATTTGTTTCGGCGTCGGGGTTTGGTTTGCACATGCATCTGGAAGGCAGAGGTCCATCTTAGGAAGCCTCCTCAACTGTTCTTCTCTTTAGTTTTTGAGACAGGGCCTCTTACTGGCTAGACTACACTAGCTGGCCAGCAAGCCCCAGCATTCTTCAACTTCATGCCCTCCATGCTAGAATTACAGGTGTACTAGCCATATCTGCCTTTCCAGGTTCTGAGCGTCTGGATTCAGATGCTCATGCTTGAACAGCAAACACTACTGAGTCATCACTACAATCCTCCAAATCGTATTTGTTTTTGATGGTTTACATTTTGTCATTGGTAATCAGTTGTGCCGTTTTCTCTGAAATGACAGGCTAACTTTATTCATTTTGGAGAATATGTCTATAAATACTAATGAGCACAGCCATAGTTTATCAGTCATTCTTCCTTGGAAACAGTTCCATAAAATCAGTCAAGAAAACCACTGATCTTCAGGATACTGAAGTGCTTCATCATACATATCCCATGCCTCTACTGACAGAAGTAGGCATTCAATCAAGTGGATACTTAATAAAATTAGTATTTACCCTTGCATGAAGCTTCTCTTCCTCATCTGTCACCACTAAGCATGTTCTGCAATGATGATGACTCTTTGGTGGTTTGCCTTGGTCTGTGCCAAAGACCCATACATTCCTGGTTGTGTACCAGCATTGCATATGTTAACCCATCTAGATACAACTATATTTGTGAACATACTTTGAGACCACAAGTTTCTACTAGCTTCAAAATTACAAATATAAGTTTATACCTTTTTAAGGTAAGTCAAGGAATATTAACTATGGAAGACACAACTGTAATGAGATTTGTGTGTGCATACCACTACACTCACACATATGTATATAGAGGCCAGGCGTCTGGGTTGAGTATCTTCTCCTATCACTCCATCTTTTAGGTTAATTTTTGGTTTGGCTTGTTTTTTTGAGGAAAAAGTCTTACAATATTTTGAGGAAAAAGTCTTTCAGATATTTTGTCTTGAAAAGAAGTCCAAGATATGCCTGTCTGCCAGCTTCCTCTCTACCCCAGTACTAGAGTTATGGGTTACACACAACTGTGCTCAGCTTTTATGTGGGTGCTGGAGATCTACATTCAGTTCTTCATACTTGCTCAGCAAGCACTTTCTCTACTGAGTTCATTCTATAGTCCCAAGAGGTATTCAATGGAGAAAATAAAATTACTGTGGTTGTGGCGGGGGGGGGGGTAGTCCCCAAAGAGAGTGGCACTTTTAGGAGGTGTAGCTTTGTTGGAGGAAGTGTGTCACTGTGGAGGCAGGCTTTGAGATTTCATATGATCAAGCCACATCCAGTATCTCAGACCCCTTCCTGTTGCCTGCAAGTCAAGATTTAGGATTCTTATCTTCTTCAGCACCATGTCTGCCTGCATACCATCATATCATTCAATGATGGTAATTGACTAAACCTCTGAACTGTAAGCTACTCAATTAAATGATTTCCTTTATAGAAGCTGTCATGGCTTTGTGCTTTAGAGTCAAGGACAGAAGAAATGGGTTATGGGCTCTCCCTCAAAGACCAACGCAAACCTCTGAGGCCAGACATGTGTCAGGAGTGCCCATGAATGGAGGCCCAAAGAAGCAATTTCATGCTATTGTGAAGATGAAACCTGGATTCCCTTGGAGAACACAAGATAGTGGAAACACCAGAGCCATGGGATACCTAACAAGAACAGTGGCTAACAGGAAGTGGAACAAACCCAAGAGGAAGAAGTGTGTAGCAGTCAACAAAGCTGAAAGGAATTGGAGATCTGAAGAACATTTTGACATCAGACAAAGAGATGCAGAGTTTGGAGTTTTCCCCGCAGGATTTTAGTCTTGCTTTTGTTCAGTATTTTCTCAATATGCTCCCTTCTCTACATATTGTAATGGTAATGTATATCTTGTGCCATCATATGTTGGAAGCATGAGATCTGGTTTTTATTTTGATTTTACAGGCAATTGCAATTAAAAGATTACACGAACCTTGGAAGTGATCTTGAACTTAAGACTGTTAAATAAGTTTAAGACTGCTATAGACTATGGGAACTTTTGCATTATGATATAGCGACAAGCTTTTGGGGGCTAGGGAGCAGAATGCAGTGGTTTGAAAGAACATGGCTCCCAAAGGGAGTAGAAGTAAGGCTTTGTCAGGGGAAGTACATCACTGTGGAAGTGGGCGTTGAGCTCTCAAACCATGCCCAGTGTCTCAGACCACTTCTTGTTGCCTGCAGGTTAAGATGTGGGACTCTTAGCTTCTTCTCCAGCACTGTGTCTGCTTGTCACCATATAGCACTATGACAATAATGGACTAAACCTCTGAATTGTAAGCCACCCAATTAAATGTTTTCAGTTTTAAGAGTTTCCATGGTCATGGTGTCTCTTCCCACCTATACAAACCCTAAGACAACAATCTTCTTTAAAAGGAAATACAAATTTTGAACCTTCTTAAAATACAATTATATCTTTTCATTGAGAAACAGATCACTGATAAAACTATTAAGTGTAAATGCACTGGGAAGGAATTTTGAATGAAAAGCTATGCTCTTGGGATTTCAGTCAGTCTTTAAATACTAAAATTGAGCTGCAGATCCAAAATTCACTCATCATCATTTAGTTTCTTGCAGTTATGAAATTCTGACAAATACTTAAGAAAGGATCCAATAGTGTGGGAGTATTATCAAAAACATATAAAACATTCCCATTTTAACACAGTCATTTTAAAAAGGAAAAGCTAGTAAGACAGAACAAACTTCATTATTTTACAGTAGCTAATGCTACTGCCTCTGAAAAGATAGATGTTTGACTATTACTAATACATCGTATGATCTCTATTTCATGAAACTAAGAACAAAAGATAACACAGGTGGATTTTTCTCCTTTCTTCCTTTGGATCCAAAAGAGATACCCAACCAGAGATGCCAATGAGGAAAGGACAATGCAGTTGAGTCAGCCACCTGGCCAATGGGACCTTGGGAGGGGGGTATAAAGGCAGGTCTAACTTCCTAATAAACAAGGATGCAGAATACTCTACTACTCACTGATGCCCAGTGCCTATGCCTGTATAGTTGGTGCTGTAGATTCTCATCTCCTTCCCAAGGGCTGTACCAATAGGATCACTCCCAACATCCCATGACAGTCAAAGGTCTTTAACAGATATAACCATTTCTCTATCTTGATCTCCTACCACCCTGTGCTCCCTGTTCATACCTTCTTATATACACACCACAATTTCTACATTTTCATATTGTTGCTCATGATATTCTTTTTCATTCAACAGTTTTCTTTCCTTCACCAAGCATGTTGCAATTCTGAATCAGATGTTTGTTTTGCTTTAGTGTTTCTATGGCACTTTACCATGATATATACACATATTTTATGATAGCATTTTAAAAGTTGAATATATTTATTCTGGCATGTGTATCTCTCATCGAAATTACTGTATTTATTTACGTATGAGTTTCTCAAGTCATTATTAATTTGTGTTAAATGTGTGGTTGCAAACAAGTTATTTAGCCACAATGAAATTCAAGTCCCCATGTGTAATTGAGGATGAGATAGTGCTTATTTACATATATAGAAACTTGGACTAACATGGATTCTGTTTGCTCCACAAAAGTCATGGCAGTCCATATAGTATTACCAGGGGCAGTATGTGAACAAAGAGTTTTCATTCTTCAGAGTTTAATGGCCCACTTGAGGATTCAATGATAATTTAAATCTCTGGAAAACTTTTAAGACATTAACACTGTACATATAAAAAAATTTTAAAAAGCTTTACATTAGCAATGTTTCTATTATCGTAGTGAATTGAAAAAACAACCGAACTATGGCACAAGACCATTAAAGAGCATTTGAAATGGACTCCTGGAGGGTACAAAATAACCTGATCCTGACAACAAAATCATCAGTTTGCCCTAAAATTTTACTGCATATAAAGGGCTGTAAATCAAGGTAGGATTGTGGGGTAGAGACAGGCTCATTAATTGTTGTGTTCCACTTTTATGAACACTTCGCAAACTCTTTGAATGCTTCCTAAACATTTTATAATTTACACTAAAAAATGCATCAGCCTGTGCATCTCTTCTTCTCCTCTCTTTGTACTAGTCAACAACTCTGATCTTTTAGCTGCTGGTATTCATAATTAAATCAAAGTGGATATTAACTTGTGATAGTGGCTGGACAAAAGTAGGGAGCAAGGAACACCCTGAGTTGGCAACACAGCAAAAAGCCAAAGACTACTAATTGTTAATATTGAGGTGGTTTGAAAGAAATGGCCCCCAAAGGGAGTGGCACTATTAGAAGGTGTGGCCTTGTTGGAATAAGTGTGGGCTTGTTGGAAGAAGTGTCAGTGTGGGGTTGGGATTTGAGGTCTCCTATGCTAAAGCCACTCCCAGTAAGACAGATCACTTCCTGTTACCTGCAGGTTAAGATGTAGGACTCCCAGTTCCTTCTCCAGCACCATGTCTTCCTGCACTCAGCCATGTCACACTCATCATGATAATGGACTAAACCTCTGAAATGTAAGCCAGCCCCAAATTAATGTTTATCCTTTGTAAGAATTGCTGTGGTCATGGTGCCACTTCAAGCAATAGAAACCCTGACTAACACAGTACTTGAATACTTAACGTGAAAAACGTTATAGAAATTGTAATGATCTCTAATGTCTTTCCACTCTCAATTAGAGACGAGTGGTAAGAATTATAGAACAAACTTAGCCATAGTGAACAAGAAGAGTGAATATCCAACACAGTTAAAGGAAAGATTTATATACTGAGCTTCCATCAGGGACATGTGCATATAACAGTAATGCACATAACCAAGTCTCCCTGGAACACACCCAACATAGTGATGTCTAAATCACAGAAATGTAATATAAAAGCTTGTGAATCCATAACTAGACTATCATTCCTAATAAGAATTATTCAAAAGAAATGTTTACTTAATTCCTGTAAAAAATATCCAATAATTTGCAAAAAAAAAAAAAAAAAAAAAAAAAAAAAAAAGACTCAGAGGAGGTTTATGTATGAGGCATATTTGAGTTCAATAACAGCTTCTTGGCACTTTACAAGTATAATCTCACAACCCCATCTTGTGTAACATAGAATGGCCAATTACTGAAGAATAAGTAGCATAGTTTAACGTTTAACAATTTTCTGTTTCCAAGGACATGATTATTTATACCAATGTAAACCTTTATAAAAAAGAAATAAACAAATGAAGGCTCTACTTTTTTGTTCATCCTAATACATACTTCTAATCCATATTTGTATATAAATTAGTAAGTAGGCATACAATTGTACAGGTCACCATCTAGCCACACCAAGGCATTTCTTTATTTCTATTACAAAATACATCATCTGCATGCAGTATAGAAAAAAAAAAAAGCTAGCCAACTACCCTGGCTTCAATATACTTTGCATTATGTAAAGTAGTGTAGCTTTGACAGGACCCTAATATGACAGGATCCTATGCTGTACATGTAAATTTTGAGTCATGAGAAATGCTGTACTTTAGGATATCCAAAAGCAAAATGGGAATAAAAACTGGAGGAAAAGAATGAAACAAAGAAAACCGTGATGTTTCCTTATAAGATGTTATCAGATGTGAGGACTCATTATATAATAATCCCTTGCACCACTTCCGAAAAAGAAAAATAAAGATGGTTCCAAATGGCCGTAATGTGAGTAGGTTGTCAAAGAGTTTAAAGTGACAGGAAAGATTTCTCAAGACAGAGGCAGGTGTGTCAGTCACTATTCTTAGTCCCGCTCATGCATTGACTCAGATTAGTCTTCCGGGCAGATTGTGGTTATGCCTACCTCACCATGCAGGAGATGCTCTACTCAGAATGGGCTAAAGGTCACAGAGCTAGAAAGAGTAGAAACTGAAATTTAAACACAGCGAGTCTGACTCCAAAACCTGACTGAGCATTGAGATATGCCTTCTACCAAGAGTCACTTTCCAAAGTGCATTTGCAGACTGTTTCTGACCTGGCTATTTCCAATGAAAAAAGAACTTGAGTTTCTACTTGCCACTACATTCTTCTTTGCCTTTAAAAGTGTTTGTTTCCCCCTCATCTTTTGAAGTGAATTTTAATGAGTCTTTAATTGTCAAAAGACTGCATAAATATTCATTAGACATTAAGAGCAGTTCTTTCCATTGCCTGAAAGCTGGGAAACAAAATGGTAAGACTCCAAGACAGAGCAGATGTGAAATAGGATTGTGAACAGTCAGTTTTAAAGTCAATGCTTGCCTCAATGACTCATATATATTATCAGAACATTTGACAATGCTTAGTAAAAACACTCTGACTTTTGCCTATGTAAGTTGTTCTCAAGAAACGGTCATTTTTTTCTCTCTCTCATCTAGTTCTGAACAGTTCAAAACATTTCATCAAATCTTCTAATGCTCTTTGTATCAGTGAATAGTACAAAGGTTACTATGTGGGGGGGGGCAGGTTTGACCTAAATCAACAAGGCAAGTCTTGCTACTATGAAAGTCTCACAACCTTTTCCACACTGGACCTGGGTCTCCAAAGAAATTGTTCATCAACGGATTGGATGCTCCAAAAACCAAACACAGAAGTCAGAAGCCAGCTTCAAACTCTTGTTTGGAATTACAAACTTGGATATTTCTAACTGTCGAAAGGTAGGTGATGCCCACTAGGGATCTTGACAATGCCAGGCTGCCTGGGGTCAGAGTTGAAATCAGCAACATTCACTCACTACAAACAAATCTCTCTGAACCCACCTACTCTGATATACCATTGAAAGCAACCTGGAAAAGAGACAGACGTGGTTTCCCGCTGCTCAGCATGATTACCACTAAATAATTATGTTTCCTTGACCAAGAAATATTGTGGATAGGTACCTATAAATGTACATTCCAAAACAGACAGAACTTCTAAAGTAACTAGGTCATCATTAACATGTGACCAGGAATAACAAAAATATTCAGTGAGATTTGAATTCAAGATTTGAGATGTTTTTCAACAGTAAATTAATAGTATAGCTATATTGTTTTAGATGGATTCCCACTTTTATACAATAATTTCCATTATAAACCAAATATGGATTACTTTAATCTGTTGTGGCTTTAAACATTTAATTTGAAGTTGTTAACCAAAAAAATTTAATTTTGTCTTTTACTGTAAGATGATTACAATCAAGCAAACACATACTTTATAGTTTGTTGTCTGTATATTTTTCATTTCCATAAGTTTGGGGGGATTTTAGGGACAAAGTAAGGAGCAGAGGTATGCCAGTGATGATAATTTAGTAAAGTTAAATAATTACATTCACATGAGTTATTCTCAGTTCTGTCTTCTTTCCTCCCTTCCCTTCCCTCCCCTTCCCCTTCGCCTTCATCTTTGCCTTCCCCTTCCCTTTACTTCCCTGTCCTTTCCTTTCTTCCTCCCATGTAACAGCTCTTACTCTAGCATCCTGAGTGCTGATGTTTCAGAAATGCACTACTATGCACAACCCATGCTATCAAAGATAAATAAATAAATAAATCCAAACATTGCTCACACATCACAACTAATAAACATTTTATAGTGCTTCAGGGTCATCTGCTACATAGCAAGTTCAAGGCTATCCTGGGATACACAGGCAAGAGGAGGAGGTGAATAAATAAATGAATCTGGGCACAAATGTTATAGTAATAGTTTTCTTAAGAAACAATATAGTTTATATGTTTCCTCTAATACTCTGACTAAAATGTATTTGACATTGCAACATACAAAAAAAGAGGGGCTTTTAGGAACCATTAGGTCATGAGGATTCCATACTCATGACTACATTAGGACCATTATCTTAAGAGATGAGTTACTGTGGGTCTTACTCCACTTTCTTCTGCATTTTCCCACTGTGATGCCCTCCATGTTTATTATGTAGGCCAAAAGCCCTTTCTAGACACTGGATTCCTCAACCCTGGGTCTTCTCTTTACCAATTGCCCAATATATGGTATTCTATAGGAACAACAGAACCTCTGAGATGTGTTCTGCTATTACCTCACCCAATTGATGAGTTCTTCTGCTTTTGTATCTACCAAATTGGTGGTATTAGTACTGACTTTTGTAGTCTGAGTCAAGACCAGAGTTCTCCAACTCAACCTGGTGGTCTCTTGGCCCTATTAAATATCACAAGTTAAAAGTTGACTGAAGTATATCATGGAATATTGAGTCTAACTCTTCTTGAGGACCACATAGGCTTCAATGTTAACAACAAGTCTTTCTAAACCAATGATTATTTTGTGCCATCCAGGACAAATCAATGCTGGCTACATCTCTGCACTGGATTATGCTCCATGGGAATTTGCTGAGATAAATCAAAACACTATCGTGTATACAGAAGGAAGCCAGAGATGGCCAGTTTCTTACAACCTGTGATGCTGTCCATGACAATATGTCCATATCAATGTATTGAGGATTGTTAGGATTGTTCTAGTTATCCTCTTCTAGATCACTTTGCAGTCTATGGCATGAGACAGTTCCTGTATCACTGAATCAGTAGACAAAATACGGCCAGAATTGCAAAGTCACCAGGCTGACCCGGAGAGCTACAAAGGTTAAAAAGTAAGCATTATCACTAACACCTGCCACCCCTGGCTCTGGGCATGGTGGAGAACAGCTTGTCCCAACTAGGCACTGACATTTAATACTGACTGCCTGCCTAATGATAATACACAATAATACAACACACAATAATGCAACACAAAGGAACATGCTAGTGGGTCATTTGTGGGGCAAGTTGTTCATTAGTTTTTAAAAATCAGCACTTCATGAAGGAAGCAACTTGATTACAAATCTGTCACAAAAAGAAAAATGCAATAATGGTGCAGGGATTCTGAAGATGTCTATGGGTGTTATTGTTTTTTTTTTGGTTTGTGTGTGACTGGTGCAAAGGCAAGAGATCAACATCCATTGTTTTCTCAAATTGCTCTCTACATTACTGTTAAGACTACTGAACCTGGAGCTCACTAGCTTGGCTCAACTGTCCAGCCACCACACCCCTAGCTCTGTTTGTCTCCACTTTCCAACACCAGCAGTGGGGTCACTATAGGCAGGCAACACAATGCCCATTTTTACATGGGTGCTAGGATCTCAACTCAGGCCTTCATGACTGAGTTCCAAACACTGTACCCACTAAGCTATAATACATGTGCACTCTGAGGGTCTTAATATTTGAATAATTAGAAGAAAAGCCTACACTCTTTAAAGAAGGTGTGTATCCTCACGAGCAGAAGCTTTCGAAATTAAACTGAGGGGCACTGACAGGTTGAAGGCAATACGAGCCAGGTGATCTGAGTTTGAACACCGGAACACAAAGATATAAGGAGGCACCAGCTCTGAAAGTTTGTTTTGTAATCTCCATATGCAATCTGTGACATTTGCAACCATGAGCATACAGCTCTCTCTCTCTCTCTCTCTCTCTCTCTCTCTCTCTCTCACACACACACACACACACACACACACACACACAGAGAGAGAGAGAGAGAGAGAGAGAGAGAGAGAGAGGGAGAGACAGTAATAAGAAATAAAAACATTTAAAGTAATACACTTTTTTTTTTTTAAATTTAGACTGAAACCTTATGACTTCATGGTCCTGGTCCATCCAGAGCCTGCTGGCCTGATATAAACCACAACATCAGGCTTTCTTGGTCTTCACTTTGCCATCCACAGATATTGGGACTCATTAGCCTCTAATCATGTGGTACAATTCCATATAATCTCTTTATATAGATACACACACACACACACACACACACACACACACACACACACTTGGTCTGTCTCTGACAAGTCACAAATAATGCAATTATTCTAAGTTTATGAAGTGTGCTAAATAGCCAGGTGTTTTGATTTTAATTAAATATGAGCCATGCTGGATCTTTGAATAATGATGGTTCTCACAAGTCCTCCTGACACGAAAGCAGTAACTGTGATTTCTCTGCTAATAATAAACCAGGATCATGCTCTCTGGTGGCAATCCAGGCAATATTGCCTTTGTGGCTTCAGAACCCCACTGAGTCTCCAATAAAAGGTAAGAAAGAGAGGGCATGAACATCGAGTTTATTGCAAAGTGGTGGCATGAGATGAAAAGGGAAAGGTTGCAAGCAGCTAGCAGGTAAAGAATGTCATCCACAACTTTAGTGCCTTTACCATGATCATGGATTAGACTGGGTCACTTTGTCTTGATTTCTACGAATTTCCATATTTTTTTGTCTCTACTCTGGTCCATAAATCTGTATCAAGTAACCTTTCTAAAAGCATGATCCCTTAGAGAAATCAAATCATTTAATAAATTTCTAGACTGAAGACCATTTCGTGATCCTTAACTCTCCTCTGCTAAATAAGGAAACAAAAACCACCAGAGAGATGAAGGTTATTGGCAAAAGCTCAGCTTCAAAATACAGAAAAATGTGCTTTGCAGAACACAACTATTAATAACTAGATATTGTTAACATACATACATGCCAAGAGATTCATTGGAACACTTTTAAACCTTTTAAAAACTGCATGTATTCTGAATGTTTTGCTAAAGAAGTTACTCATTCCAGTGACTAAAGGAAAAAAATGTACTCCAACATGTTTTTAATAAAAGATAGTGATTATAAAAGCAAAACACAGGTTTTGGGGCTCGCTAGACAAGCCAAAGTTACTTTTTGTGTACTCTAAAGGTACTTAAATACAACATTTTCACATGCCACTGCTTCATCTTTTCACAACCTAGCAGGTAAAACTAAGCAAGGAGAAAATATTAACAGAGAAATACAGAGATGTGCTTCCTCTTTTATAATAATATTTATATTATTAATGTTTTAAATATAGGCTAAGCATGAATAAATATGCCATTGATTAGAAACTCTTAGTCTAGCAAAGGATCATATGCTATGAGGGAGGACGCTGGCAACCTCAAGGCATATGTTTTCAACTAATCATTTAACACTCAGAAGACACAGTTATACATCAAAACTAATAGTATGTCTGAAGCCATTCCTCCTCCTTCCTAATGCCTCTCTCTCTATCCCTTTCTCAATCTCATTTTTAAAAATTTCTTAGGGTCTCAGCAAGTTATCCACACTGTCAAATTCACAATGCTCCTTTCTTAACTTTGCAAAGTCTGAAGTTATATGCAAACACTACATGCTCCCCTTAATCTTCTTTCTTTAGTATACTTTAATGCAAAAAGTCATCATTCATCCAGCTGTCAATGACCCAAACCCTCAAAGTAACAGCCAACTCCCTTGTCATTTTCACCAAATTGTCCAGAATATAACAATTTTATCTTAAACTTCTCTATATTTCTGTTACCCTCCCTTGCCTGTCCGTTGACTCTATTGAAAGATGTGAAAAGAGGCCCTCATCATTTCTTCTCTGATGGTCATCACTAATATTTCAGTCTCTTTTCTCTAGCCCTGTGTTCCCTTAACTACCCTTATACTACTGTTAGAATTACATTTCTAAAACTATGCCCTCCTTCAATCATTACAATTATTTACAGAGAACTTTTTAGGTTCCAGACTCTGACCACATGCTGTCCTAATCCAAGAACAATGAAAAGGATTCAGTAAGATTCTTGGACAACACAGAGCTTTCAGTCACCCCAGGGGGGGAGAAGATGATGGAATAACATGAACATATGTAAATCTTAGTAAGAGCTGTAGAGAGATAATAGTGAAAACAGACAAGGCATACTGGAAACTGTTATTTCAGGGGATGGTTAGAATTTCCTCAATATTAAGTCATCTTTACAAAGAAAGATAAGAAAGACAGTGATCCAAGAAGAAATGTAACAAAAGTTCTAGACAGAAAGAATAGTAGGTTGGATCCCCAAGGCACACCTTGTTATGAGGGAGCAGCTGGGCCTAACTCATTCAGTAAGAGGAGTGAGATCAGATAGACAAGTGGAGACCTGAAGGGGGAAGACCTGTTGGAATCATTCTCTCTGGTTTCTGAGATAAGAACGTAGGCAGAGCAGGCAGACAGAGCTCGCAATCATTACAGCGAGCAAGCCTTGTCTGCAGAGCATATGCAGGTGGTGTTACAAGAGGTGAAGAGAACTATCTGCCCAGAACACACTTTGAAGCTACTTTCATAAACTGACTCCTCAAAAAAGTAAAACCAAAGTCATGTGCTTGCATAGGGGTAGTTTATTTGGAAATTCCATTCCAGTGTGTTTTATGAATGCAAAGGGTGTGAAACAGAAAAGGAAAAAGGTAGGAATTAGGGGCTACTGTCTAGTTCACCTCTAAATAAAGTACCATGAAATTCCTCAGTGCCTCTGTCCCTTACTACCCCTCATTCCCTCTTACTCCCATTAGTCAAACTGCCCCAGAACCCAGAAGTGCCCTGTCACGTCTTGCAGGAGGTATATGGCCCTCGTATGTTTTCTGCATGCACTGTTCATGCTACATAAAAGGAGAAGCATGACAAGAAGGACAAGAGGGAAGACAGTCCACTCAAACCATAACAAAGCCAGCCACTGCCATCACAGGATGACTTACTGCAATCTACACTGCAAAGAACAGTGCCCGGAGACATGAGTTGGAGCTGTTAAAATAATTTTCTAATGAATTACATCTACCATGTAAGAGAAAAAGAAGGGTTAAAATGATGCCAAGCATTTTGTCTTAAAGGGTTGGACTTAGAGAGAAGCAATGGAAGCTAAAGTAGTTATGTTGCCTATAACTTATTACATGGATCTATGTGACCCATAAGAAAAGCACATGCTTCCTAATCTGAGTCAACACACACCTGATCATCTGTCCCTGCTTACCACCTCAAATCACCTGCCCCCATCAACCATTCTGACATCAACATTTCAGCTCCCCCCCTTTGCCAAAACTGTAAGTTCTCTGAGTTACTAGCTGTGTGAGTCACCCCACCTGGAACAGGTTTAATTCTATTCTTTTTCAAGATAGTGCCTTGTTAGACTTTAGTTCTCAACCAAGTTGATACTTTTCAGTCACTTACACATTGTTCTCTTCTCAAACTATTCTCTGCATTGACACTCTCTGGACTAAACAATGTCCAAACTATTCTCTGCATTGACACTCTCTGGACTAAACAATGTCCCACCTGGGGCTATCTTCCTTGAATCCACAGAAAACATAACAACATTAGAAAATTGTTTGAGTTGTAATGCTGTGATAATTGAAGAAAAAGTACTTTCTGAGTTTTAAAGATATAGTAACACTGCCCATAACTAATTTTTCATAGGAAACATTTCAATATTTTTATCTCAACTATTAAAAGATTTTAACAGTGATATCCAAAGACATAAATACTTAGCACAAAAGGGTAAACATAAAATTCAGATTTTCTTATTTCCATCAAAAACTCACATCTTTGTCTGAAACAGATATCTAGCTCTTCAACAAGAGAAAGGTTTAATATACTCTAGGGCACTTTGTAAGAGCAGGTGGATCAAGAAGAAAAGAGCCTACTGTATAAAAATACTCATGTCCTATTGAAACACAATAATAGGGCCTTCTGGTGGTAAACAAAATTCATTCCAGTTATGAGCAAAAATACTCTGAAAGTGGGAATTTTGTAATCAAACTTTGTGCAGTCATTCCCACCTCAGATCTACACATAAAAGACATCTTATTTTCCTGTAGGTGTGATGATGCACGTCCTGCCATATCAGGTATTCTAGAGGTTGCGGGAGGACTATTTGATCATATAAGTTTGAGGTCAGCCTAGGCAATGTAGTAGGACTCCCATGAAGGAAATAATCCCTTTCCATATACTATGTCTTATCAACAGGAATAAATGAGATATTTTGGTAAAATTTACTTGTCACTTCATGTACACTCAGTATAGACTAGCAAACATGTGATGTTCACTCTGATGAAAACTGTGAGCATTAATTTCTGTTGGGTAAACTCCTTGGCTAACTAGGTTTTCTGAGTCTAGCTATTTGCATTTGGAACAAATATTATTCCAGAAGATGCCAACACATCATGATATGTAATAAGATTAACAGAGAAATGAAAATATCTAAAATGTAAAATATACTTTGGAAAAAATTCCACACTAAAATGAGTAAAGGAATGTCTCTAGCTAATTTTTTTTTAATTAATAGGGTATCTTGAGAATTTAAAAGCACAATTTGGTGTGAAAAATATACAAAATGCTTCATATTTTATAAAAAGTAGCACATACAGTAAAGCACCTTTAATTTAGAGCCAATAAAAATTACTTCTCTGAAACTACCAGGTCAATGGCCATACCCTGAACGTGCCTGGTCTTGTCTGAAACTTCCAAATACCTACATGGGTATACAAGAATCAATTAAAAGAACCTACAAGTCAATATACTTTTTAAAGCATCTGAATTAAATTAGATCACAGATATTGTGGCACTTTCATTCATACTTAAATGGCAATCTCTTCACTAGCAAAATAATGCAGAAGACCCTCTGGAACTCCATATTAAGCCCCCGAAGCATGCTACAGATGCTCACAAAAGTTCCCTGAGTTCCCACTGCCTATGTGATGAAGTACTTTCCTTGTACCTGACCTTGATACCCCAACATCATCTAGACAGGTGAGTCTCAAACTGTATGCCAAAATCACCTGTCAGCTTCTTAAAATGCATTTCTGAGGGGTTTGGGACTCAATAGATCTGGTCTAGGACCTCAGAATTTCTTGTGTCAACTCAACAAGTTTCTATGTAATGCTGACCGTAGGACATGATTTGAAAAGTGTATTCTTTTGACAGTCTAGCTTTGGAAGCTTCTGATTCCCCTCAACACACAAACCCCCAGCTTTTCAAATTCTCACTTTTTAACTTTTGCTCACTCGTTCCAATTACTCTGTCTACAGGTACTGCAGATAGAAGTAAAGCCCTGTACTCTATCTGTACTGTGTGGGGTAAATAAATTTCCAAGTGTGCCACAGAATGAACTGCATTTCCACATATGAATGCCACTACACTTTTATGTCAACCCATTCTGACACCGTTTAAATACATGGTATGAATTCTTTGATACATAAACTTGAAAACACAGGGTTGATTTTCCTTCCTACCCATAGCCATGACCATGAAAAAGAAAAGGATAAAAATAATACTCTAAAACACTATGTTTTTGTTATGACTATGAGATCCTGCTATTTCAGATGGGCTGGTCATCGTGGATGAGTTTTCAACCAGGCACTATTCCATGTGAAGGAAAGGCATTTCAACTATATCACCAACAGAAAAGAAATAAACACTTAGTTTCAGGAATGAGCCTTCTCTCAGATAACTGCTCTTACTCAGTGTGTGTTGAAGAAGCCATGTTAAAGGCTGATGGGCAAATTATATGGCCAGACTCTCAGTTTCTCGTAGCAGCTGTCCAGTAAGATACTGTTTCCCTTGAACTGAGGAAGACAGAACAATTGCAGGCGTACTGTTCCTGCTATGTTAGCAAAGGAAAATGAACCCAACCTGAACCAAGACTAACAACTTAATCATAAAGAGTTTTTTATTTTGTATAAAGTAATAAAATGAAAAACTATCTCACTAAAATTCAGATTTTAAATATAAAACATTATAATTTATATCATGAAAAGCAAACAGAAGTCAAGGTAGGAACCCCAATTTAATAGTTTAGTTGTAGACAACATTGGCTAGAACTATGCCTTCAATTAATAGAAAGAGAGAAACCCCATGTTTTCTAGCTGACATGGAGTAGGAGGCATACCTACTTGATTTCATTTCTCACTTCTATTATATAAAATTATACAAATATACAAAAAGAAAATCCTGTAGTCATTTAACCTGTTCATCATGTGATAGGTATTAGAGTTGTCTACACTTTGCAGCTACTGAGAATAAGGATACTATGAACATTCATGTCTGAACACATATTCTTACTTAGCAATTTTTTATTACAACCATCCTAGCAGATGTAAAAGCAGTGCCTTACTATGGTTTTCATTTGAAAGGCTATAATAAACAGCAATGGTGATCATCTGTTCATTTATTGACAGTGTCAGTTTAGGAAGTTGCCCAATCTCACATAGGGTAATTCTTTGCTACTGATTTGTAGAAATTCTTCATATCATTTGAATCAGTGTCTATTATCATATATAATTAGTTTTTATGTCTTTTCTTCAATCCTATGAGCTATCTTTTCCCTTTCTTGGTGATATACTCTGAAGCATGGAGACTAATTTTAATGGATCTATTCCATTTATTGAATTTTATTATTGCTTATACTTTTAAATGCCACTGACTTAAGATTCCTTACTTGATCTATGATCATTCTGCACCATTTTGATATCTGTGAATGACTGGTTAGTCTTCAAACTTGGAAGAGAATTGGTAACAGTAGTTCAAGGTTTCTGTTTCTTCCCAACTTGTCAAACCTTGGTAATTCCAAACTGTTAATTACTTTGACAGATGTCTTCCTGGACTTTGGTATTTCCTACTTCTTAAGCTTATAATTCTTTTACTTGGCTGCTTGTCATATCTGCATTCATCTCCTGTGAAAAGACTTTTGATGTTTACATCATTTTGCTTTACACCTCTGTCCTTTTAAAGACATAGACAGCTGACGGCAACCCCATTGCATAAACCATGCAACACATTTTCCAAAAGTGAGGGCTAGCTTGCATTTTTGTGGTTTGCTTTCTTAAACTTTTAAGTTTGCCATTATTGGGGTTGAAAAAATTATTTTTTACATTTTTACACCTTCTAACTTGAGATCATGTAAATATGTCTTCTTTGACACATTTCCAATGTAGAAAACAGTAGCTTAATGTAGGTACTACCTTGTATTAACTTGATGACCTGACATGTTATGTAAGTCCTTTGAACCTGCTTAATGATTTATACAATGAGATAATAGAGCACCAGTGCTTTATCTTAATCACATTATGTTAATTAGTAGAGCTATAAAAAAGCAAAATTAGCATGTTATTATATCTCAAGGGAAAGTATTCTTAGCTTTCTTTATGCCTAACCTCAAAAAATGGCAAACACTGTCATATTAAAAGAAATTGCTCATATGCATATTCCTAAGTTACAAAAGTACCAAAAAATTTTAACAGTTATTATCTCTTTCATTATTAATATTCAAAATGCCATAAGAATACTTTATATGTTTACTCTCAAATTCTTTATTATTTTGTAGATAATAAGATAATGGTTCATTTAAGCATGAGAAAAATAAAATAATCTGTAGACTAAGAAGTAAAGTATTATAGAACTTCTAGGGCATAATTTTGCCCATGTGTCTTATAAAATGATATGACATCTTCAATGGACCTTTAAAACCCTTTCTGGAGCAGATGTAAGAACCAAAACAATCCACAGAACAAAGGATGAGTGTTCTCTGATGGGAGATGTCATTCTGTAAATATGTTTCTCATACTGGTTAACGAATAAAGCATTGTTGGCCAATAGGAAAGGAAGATAGGAGGGACTGGGAGAAGAGGAAGAAAGAGGAAGTAGTAAGGAGGAGTCAAGATGGAGAGTCTGGAGAGAGCTAGATGCCAGCTAGCTCTCCAAGGGTAAGAGGAGACCACGTGGAAATACATAAATTAGCAGAAATGGGTTAATACTTAAGACAGAGCTAGCCGATAAGAAACTAGTACCTGGCCAACAGCATTATATCAAATACAGAGTCTCAGTGTGTTAATTGGGGCTGGCATGATGGCAAGACAAGACCAGTGGCGGGAGGTAAAACCATACTCTTTACAGTTCTCATTCAGTTTTCAAAACCAAAGTGTACACTTACAGGATAAATAATTAATGGAGAGGTAGAAAAATAGGATAAGCACTATAGCAATGTCACCTACTAAAAATAGTAGAGCAATTTCCCCCAAACTTACAACCCCAGCTGCCCAATGCCATAAAACTCAATGTGTAAGATTAGAGGGTCACTGTACCAGGAATATTCTACAATCCAAAGGAATGATGAAAACATAATTCTAGCATTAAGAAATGAATTTGTAAAGGTGTTAAAACTCACTCTCCAGGAATAAAGCCAGAGATCAGATATCTCCTTTGCAGGCAGAGATATTTGAGATAATTTGCAAGTTATCTCATTAGATGAGTATTTCAAGAAGAAAAGGGAACACTGCTCTATTCTTCCAGGCAGTATGTAAATCATCCCCTGGAATATACATATGGTCTTTAATTTTTTATTGGAGATACCTGAATGGTTATGAACAGAAAAACCAAACATAAAAAGTGCATTGTCATGAGTACAAGTGCTTTTAATAGAGTAGAATTTAATGAAATAAAGAAGATAGGCAACACCAAAGTCCTTGCCTCTGTTTCATTCAGACATACAAATTGATCCTCTAAGGTGCTGATGTTTGTGTCCTAACCCAATTGTTAGATGTTCATGTGACAACACTTGCTTTGTAGTTTTGTTCTGCCTCAACTGTAGTCTTAAACTTAACATGTGAATTCCAAAGAATTAGAACATTCAGAGATTCAAACTCTGCTCTACCTCTGAGACCAGTAGTGACTTTTGCTAAGTTGCCAAAAATAAGACCATAGAAGCAGATCACACAAAGTTTATAAGAACTCTTTCTAAAATGCACACAGTTACCTCTAAAATACCCTGCTAGGGTTGTTTCAGGATGTGGGGATGTTTTACACACAATAACACTATTTTCTGTTGGGGAAAAAAAAAAAAAACCCTGCACTGTACTCCATCATCCCACACACAAACTACTTCCGTTCTTACTTGAAAGGACATTCCTTTCAAGGTTCACAGTGCATTAGAGACAGCTGCATTGCTCAGCTTCCTGCGTAGACTTCAGAATGCTGCAGATGTGGTGCGCGCATGACATGGATCACGTGGGACGAGACAATCCCAAGCATCCAGTGCCCCTTCTCGTCCCTCTTTTAATATGATATGTAAAGTCAGTCTAGGGTTTGTCTGAGTACAGTTCATGCTGTATGCAGGAGCCCTGAAGGGATACCAAATCTTGAATGCCTGAATGCTAACGTAGGAAGGAAGATAAGTTAAAAAGAGCACATTTCCAGTTAATGACATTTTAACAACATTCACTACCTGTTAACTTCAAAGAGACAAACCTCACATCCACATATACACACTCCTCGGGTGTGTTTCCAGATTGCCCTGGAACTCAGAACTGTTTGTCTGGAAAACTCAACCTTGGACTCAGAACCAGCAAAACAATACTCAACTAAAGTAGTAGGAAATCTGGACCAGGACTTTTCCAGTAGAAGAGAGTTATGACTTGGTTCCTTTCCAAGACAGTCTTCAGCACTGCTAGACAGTGACAAACACATAAATTATTTTCATTGGGAACATGTTTAATGTGACTGGGAGTGCACACAGGGCTGGAGGCACTCAATACAGTGCCTTCTGAAGGTAGGGCATGGGACTTTATACACCCTGAAGACAGCCCCCAAAGCCAGTCTAGTGTTTAATGATTATCACCAGACAGAAACCATGTTACATACTTACATATGTTCATAAATCTCTCTGTATAGATAGATAGATAGACAAGACACATATACATGAACCTATGGCTCTACTTACACACACACACACACACACACACAAAAGAAATCTTGGATTCCCATTTGATTTCACTATGTCAGAAATCCCTCAGATCATAATAAATTGTTTCAAAGAAACTAAGGCTTGCTACCTATACCTTCCTCAGCACTGTGGATGATGTTTTAATGATTATGAAGAGCTATTTTTATCAGTATCAATGCTTATGTTTTATAAAAAGCACTGTAACCTAGGTAAGTAAGTCACTTCTTAAATGAGTGCTATTCCTTTCAAATATATGCAAATGAGACACTTCTCTTGGGAAGAAGACACATATAGAGATTATCTCCGTGGGAAAAAAAAATGAACAAAATCTCCTGATTACAGTGTGTGTGTGACATTCTCAGAGAGAGGGTATTACCTTGGTGCTGTCCAGAGTTAGCTCTCAGATATTTGCTTCATAGGATGCTGGCACCTATATCTTGATAATCTATGGTGATTCCGAGGCAAGGCACTAATAATTCTACTGTGAGAGCCCAAACTGTGCTCCTAGTTACCTAGTTGGCTGCCCATGGCTCAGTGCTGAGCTCTTCTCCACAACCACTGTAGCATGCCTCGGCCAGGAGGCATGGAACAAGACAATCCCAGACATTCAGTGCCCCTTCTCTTCCCTCTTCTAACATATGTACATATATACATGCATACACTGAGGTTTGTCTATGAACAGTATGTGCTATATGCATGGCTGCTGAAGAAATACAGAAACACCCAAGAAAACATCACCTTCCACTAGTCATGGCAAAAAGGAACAGAAAATCACCTGCTTCTGAACTCAGGGTTCCTCTGCCACTTGTAACAAAGCTGCCACAAAGAAAACACACTGGCCAACGGCTGTATTATTGTTGGCAAGTACCAAAATTTGCTTAAAACCTTTACAAATGAAATCCAGCTGCTTAAGCTCAATACCAGATGTCTTCAACAATGTGTGGCTTTGATAGATTAAATTGAGCATAAGAGAGAGATGAAATATATGAAAATCTAATTTGTAAGATGTTTGTCATTAAGTCTATTTAAAAACACACACACACACAGAAAATTACATTTTTCACTGGAAAAGCTAAATAGTATAGATTAACAACACACATAATCACCAGTAAATTGCTTGTGCTAAGAATAAACTTCTTGGTATATACTCATAAAATGCATGCCAAAAACAATTGAAGGAATGTCATATATCTGTGCAGAAATCATGATTTATGCTCTTTTTTTTCTTTATATCCATGCCCCATAACATGTATTCCACTCAGGGCATAGGAAATTAAGTAGGACCTATTTACTGATATTGTCTGATTTCAATAAACTTCAGCAATCCTATGAAAACATATGTATAAGAAACACATGTATGGATATGCATAATACATAGAGGAAAGAGTAATATTAAATGACAATTTGTCAGAAATCTCAACTGAGGGCTACCTGTCCTCCTACTGTAACTATGTTACACTCAAGCATATCTTGGGCTATTTTTCAGGACACTGATTACCTGTTTTCAATAGCAAGGTACTTCCAGAACCACTCAAATTTTCCTACAAAGAACTGCTAAAACAGCCCTTAATATTGCATGGGTAAATTCAGTGTGTTACACATAAAACATCAATCTTGTGGGGGTTTTTTCCTTCAAAACAGACAAGTAAGGAGACTGTTACTTTGTAATGGAATAATAATCCAAACATACTAACTTTAACCAAGGAAAATGTACTTCTGAGACATCAAATGTGTAACTACTGGTTTAATCTAGAAGTAAAATTTGGATCTACCAACCTGACAGCACTATTATTTCTCACAGCCCCCTCCATACCACCTCAATGCTGTGATCGTAGACTATTCTTTCATTTCCTCAGCATCTAGAGTTTCATTACACATCTGCCAAGATAATTCTGCAGAAGCCACCGAATTGTGATAGCATTATTAGTCTCTTGTTAAGTTCAACTAAGAACTATTAATATTTAAAAGTATATCTAATAGATACACTGCTTAGCAGCTAACAGCAATCCATCACTAACAAGAGGATTCTGGGAACATTCACAGTGTTATAAGTGACAACAACACATTAAATATTACTTTTTGAAATGTTGGAGACAGTGCCTAAGGGCAACAGGACACAAAGGAAGTGAGCTATACTCTGTCCTAAATGTTTCTGATTCTAAGTATCTGTCCACAGTGACAGTTACCACTGGACCATCTAGGTATCAGGTGACAAACATTCGAGCTGGACTCATTTGACTATTCTAAGGTCAGTACTAAACAAATTTCCCTCTCCATGTGTTAAAAACAAAAGAAACTGAAATATTTATTAGTTAATTCTGAAGGTCCAAGCCCCCACCCCCATCCCTCAAATGGCTTGCAATACCAGTGCCTATCAACAATGCTGGCCACGTGAGAAATGAGGATGTCCAGTCTATGGGTCTGATGCCCAGCTCATGGAAACAGAGTCTGAGAAATGAATTGTGGGCCTTCTGGACTCCGTACAGACATGTGAGTTCCCTTAGGTGTTTGCCACATCTGCATTTAAGTTTTCTACTAAAACATCTGTTCTTTATAACAAAAACATTAACACGAATAATGTGGTGTGGTGGGGTGTGTATGTGTGTGTGTGTGTGTGTGTTTCCAAGTGCACCTGTGAATGCAGGTACATGTGTGCATGTGTGTTTACATGTGGAGAGCAGATGTCAATCTCTGTTTTCTTCCACAGGCACCATCTACCCCATCTTTTGAGACAGGGTGTGTCACTGTCATTCAGTAGGCAAGGATGGCTGGCCAGTAAGTAAGCTTCATTACCCTGTCCCTTCCTTCCCAGTGTGGTGATCGCAAACCTGTGCCATCATGTTCAGCTCTAACACGGGTTCTGGAGTTAATCATATCCCTGTGCTTGCTCGGCAGCACTTTACCCATCTCCCCAGCCCAGGAATGTGATATTATTCATATGTTGAGTTTAGAATGTCACTGAAGATAGGAACTGAGACAACATGCCTTTCTTTCAGAGTTAAGAGAATGGTAGAAGACTATAGAACATGAAGAGGGTTATTCTTAGTGCAAAGTCACAAAGGCACCTCATGTTTCAATACTAATTTTTCAAGAGAACATATATCTATTATAAATTGCAAAGTAACTACATACAGATGAAAACAGTAGAAGATGAAGAGTTCATCTAGATTTAAGCAGAAGAGAATCAGACCAACAGAAAATTTGGGTGACTAAGACAAACTATATAGTTAACTACTGTCTCTTTTGTTTATTGAAGATATGTTGTTCAATTTCTTATATGAATTTTAAAAATAAATACATGTTTGAAAAGTTATGGGAAAGTAACCCCCCAGACTTGCTCCTGAAAGCTCCCATTAGATAAGTTTTTAAAATATCACTTTGTACTCACTGGCTTAAGAGGACAAAACCGTGCTGTAAAGTTCCGAATACTATTAGGCTTCCAAAGGCCTTCACACAGTTATGATTTAAAGTTTAAGATTATGTATGCCCAGACATGCATACACATGTAAAACATGTATAGTTGTCATTAAAAGATGAAACTAGATGAACTGAATCTATATCTAATCATTGCTTATCAATCCATGACACAGAGTTTAAACAGAAAACTCTAGCTTGGTCTGTTTCCTCCCAGGTAAATTACCACAGAGATCACGTTACTCCCATCTGTGATTTCCCCCACAACTTGCAGTTACTGCCGATTAATAGCCCAAGATTAATCTCTGGAAATGCCACATAATAGCTCCAGTGGAGAACACTTGAAACACATGTATGTATGCGACAGCTGTGTTGGTCTAACAGTTCAGATTTTGCACTATATTTTGCCATATGGTAACAAGGATCATTTTTCACTTAAAAATATTACCAAAACTTGGTCCCCAACAGGATTCCATCCTAGTTTGAGACCACAAGTGCATGGCCATTTTCACTGCCCTCCTCCTCCTCCACTCTGTATTTTCCCTGACTTTGTTTAAATGTTTCATAACAGACTTTCAGACTATATACTGGTGCCAGAAAGGCCAGATACAAATATTTTACACTAGGAAAACTCTATAATATTGCCTGGAAGTGAAGAAACAGGATGTAAATCTGGGTTATATAACACCATAAGGACCTCAGAGATCAAAATCTATTTTTGCTCATTTGGTTTGGGAATATTTAGACACCCAAAGCTAAACACTGAGCCAACTTCTGTAATCCAGTTGCAGAGAGGGAGGAGTGATGAGCAAAGGGGTCCAGACCAGGCTAGAGAAACCCACAGCGGACCTGAACAAGGGGAACTCATAGACTCAAGTCTGATAGCTGGGAAACCAGCATAGGACTGAGCCAGACCCCTGAATGTGGATGTTAGTTAAGAGGACTATGAGACCTCATATATCCCACATAGAGGAATACTCCCTCACCCTAGGCACATGGGGAAGAGCCTAGGTAGGTCCTGCCCCAAATGATATGACAGACTTTGAAGACTCCCCATAGAAGGCCTCACCTTCCCTGGATAGCAGAAAGGGGATGAGCTGGAGTTTAGTGGGTGTGATAGGGGAGGATGGGAGGGTGAGGGAACTGGGATTGACATGTAAAACAACCTTGCTTCAAATTTAAATTAAAAAAAGGAGGGGAGATCATGTTAACTCCAATATATATACATATATATATTCATATATATATATATATATATATATATATATATATATATTCTTCCTCTCGTTTTTATTTTCTTTCTGTAACTATCTTCAATAACATAGAAATAGGGTAGAAACTGTCAGAATTCTTACATATCCAATAAACAGGGATCTGAATGAAAAATTTACCTTGATACATGTTCGAACATGAGCCCAGACCTTGTCAGGCAGGGCACATTGTTTCTCTCCATGTGTGAAGGACAATAAACAGTCTGTCTTTAGTTCTTAGGTTAGTGAATCTAGTTTGCTTGTGACATCACTTAAGTCCTTCAGCAGAACTTTCAGAGTGGTAGAGATCAAAATAGGACTTTAATACTGTTTATACGCTGTATCATGCCTTATGATGTGGATAGCTCTCTGGTATGTTTTGACAACAAAGGTCAAGGAGTGTGTGTGTGTGTGTGTGTGTGTTTGTGTGTTTCTCACTCTAAATCTGTTTGAAGAATTAATAAACACTACAGAATTTCCTATTAAGGGTCATATTTTCCTGTTATGAAGGCAATATCAAATTGAAGGAACTATTAGCTTGCAAACATTCACATCTGAAACAGCCCCAAATGTAAAAGCTATTGCATTTAAAATCTCCAACAAGAACAATTCCTGCTTCACTTTTTCTAAGCCTCTGTTGGCTCAAATGGAATATCTGAGATAAGATTTACGTGGTGGAAAGACTTAAACTGGTCAGTTACCATAGCCACAGGCTACCCACACCACTGTCCTAAGTACAGAAGAGTTCATCTGCCTTTCACTGACTCACACAATTCTGGACCACTTTGGGTAGAGCATCAAGGCTGCACACATCTTTTAGCAGTCCCACTTTTCATATATCCCTTGTCATCATCCTGAAACAATTCCTTTAAATGAGGATTTAGATCTCATCTCAGCATGTTAATTTTAGCTTTGCTGCTTGCTTCAGAGTCATGGCTTCATAGAACTGTGCTTTGTAGAAATTTGTGTGTGTGAGAAATGTCTTTATTATCAAACTTCTGCAGAGCTGGTTACTATAAATTATGTAAGCTGTCAATAATCTGAAATGTAGCAATCAGAATTCATAACACTTATCTCAATCTATATTCATCAAGATAAACCATTAGCAAAAGGAAGTTTATTTTATACAATGTTATTAACAGAAAATTCATCACAAGAAGTTAAATGTAATTGATGACTAATCTGGAAACGTCAAGCAGGATTTGGCATGAAACACTAAGATTCTTCACAATTTAAAATTCTTCACATTTCCAACTTGTTAACTTCCTATTCTTGTATAAACTAGTTTCTAGTTATAAATTTGAAAATTACAAAACTTCTGGTATTATTATACATTGAGTATTACTCTAAATGATTGCACAGTAATTAAACCAACCTTGTGGGAAATAGAATTATTAGAACCCCTTCATAGTAGAGAAAAAGGATATCATAGTTAACTATTTGAGTAGCCAGTCCTAGGATGTGGCATGCTAAGATTCAAACTGAGGGATGGTAGACCTAGGGTTCATGTCCTCCATTACTGTGCTACAAGGTAAACGATTAGAAGCTCAAACACACATGTCCACAGATACAAGTTATATGCATACTTGAAACACACGCAGACACAAGCACAAACACACATGTGCAGGCAGGAAGGAATCCTGGACAGGGACAGCATTATGACCGTGAAGGCTACAAGGACTCTCTGGGATTCTGCCTCCTCACCAGAGAAATAAGAGCATTTACTACATAATTCACAGAGTCAGTGTATTGCACCTGATCTCTGCTTTTTCTCGGCATAATTTCATGCCACACTCGGGTATTTACATTTAGAGGAAAATACTAAAACTGCAAAGTTAGCATGAGGCTGAAGAATTCTCAATGTTACTACAGGAATAAGTGTTCTGCCTCACAGGTACCATGCTTGGAGCTTTCAGACTCATTGAAACTACCATGCTGCCTTAGATTTTTATGTTCTCTTCTAGGAGATACGAGATTCTCACATCTTTTGAAGAATGAGCTAACAAACTCGATAGCTGATAGACCCAACATTCCTTTATAATAATAGCTATGACTGCTTTGACTCACCCCATCCATTCCTTTTGATTTCAGAGCATTCTTCCTTAGAGCCATGCTACAAAATATGATTTTTAACAGGCATGAAAACTTGGAGATTATAAAAAATAATCCTGTCCATGCCTATTAATTAATAAGAGATGCACAGTGTAGTCAAATTCATCCTATAAACAGCAGTCTAACTGTGCAAAGTTAAACTATAAATGCACTACGGTCTTGCTCATAGTCCCTGTATCATTTGGCTTAATTTTACAAAGCCATTATTTCCTCATAAATCCATTATCACTATCATCACCACCATAGGTATCTCAAATTCAAGTTGCCTTCCTTCTAACTTAAAAATAAAAAAATAGTTTTATTCACTCTTAAAATTATGACTCTCTTATTCAAATAATTAAAACATTTTTAATTACTATATCTTAGTCACCTTGATGTAAGAACAGTTCTGGGTGAATTATTATACATCAAACACCTGTTTTCAAAAGCAGGAAAATACTTCACACAATCACAAAATGTAACAACTGCAATTATAAAAGTTAGAGGTTTGCTTAATGCATCCACACAAAAATTTACTCTGGCCTTCAAGGTTAACTTACCAACCTATAAATTCTAACAGAACTCAGATTATAATAGTCAAAACAAAGTTTACTAATGCTATCATAGTCTTAACTTCTTCATATACAGAATTTCCTAGTTTGCAGAAAATTAGACTCCATACTCAAAGCTTCAAACTGGACTGAAATTAATTCTTGTTAGGAAAGAAAATAAGAGAAACTTTAAATCAGTTTACAATTTTCCTAATAAATTACCTAGAGGGTTATGCCAGGGAGAGAAAGTATTAAAAGCACAGAGCGGTTGCAGGATGGGGTTGGGAAGTTTTAGCCACTGAACTTCTGCCCTTCAGTGTGATAAAAGCCCGAAATCCCTGTGAACTTGGCCCCTGCCAGCACCGCGGTGTCAGACCAGGATCTTACCCTCCAGTGTAAAGGCAGAAGAATGATCAAGGAACTGAGCAGCTGCCCGCCTAGATCTGGGAGCCAGCCCTCTGCAGAGAGCAGCCAGCCTCTGCGACCAGCCTGCTCTCCTGCAGCTTCTTGCCCAGCCCCTGCAGATTCTAGGTATCCCTGTAAGCCGGCCAGCAAGGTTGAGACAGACCCAAAGACAAGCCTGCTACAAACTGGTTTTGTCACCACAGACTTTCTGCATCGCCTCCTGGAGAGGACAACAAAGGCCGAAAGGACCCCTCCCCGAAGGTTTTCTAAAGAAAAGAGTTTGACCCAGACGCCCACACAGGGCCATTGCAGAGGCTCCACCCTGCCCAGGAAGCACCCCAGTCCATGCTCAGGCAGCAAGAAGAGAAGCCATGGCAGCCCATACCAGCGTTTTCCTGTCACACACAGACATACACACTCATACAGACACACACACACACACACACACACACACACACACACACACACTCATACAGACATACACACACACAGACCGACAGACAGACAGACAGACACACACACACACACACACACAGAGAGAGAGAGAGAGAGAGAGAGAGAGAGAGAGAGAGAGAGACAGAGAGAGAGAGAGAGAGAGAGAGAGAGAGAGAGAGGAGAGACTTTTTCTAACTAAGAAGTGTCACATTTGGGTGGAAAAAATGAAGACGAGAGAGGAAATAATAGTGTTCTTTTCTTGAGTGAAATGATAGTTGAACACATCAAAGTGGCACTTTTCTATCAGTTTCCTCACACTACATCAACATTTAAATAGTAGAGCAAATGACTCTGAAGCCACCCCCCCACCACCACCACAGGAATGCAAGCTGCCATAATGGTTACCTTCTCATTTGTCAACTTTCTCTAAATGGCTATTGTCTCATTACCTGTACAGTACTGTGACTATGACTAAACTTATGTACAAAAAAAAAAAAAATCTGTTAATTCTTTCATTTTTCTATTTTTAACTGCAGAACATTATGTTTTTATAAATATTAATTTTTTCCAGGAGGCTGAATAGACTTGAATAAACTTGCCACAGAGAGGTTCTGAGAGATTTGTTTTGTCTGAGACTGTTAATAAAGAGCCATGAAGTACAAAGAAATTGTCAGAGCCCAAAGAGTCTGCAATGTTACTGTAGATAGGCTCACTAGAGTACTTACCAAACCTCATCACTACCTGATCAAGATTTGTGGAAAGAGCTAGGAGATTGCTCCCTCGTAAGTGTGACTGCTGTGAAAGCAAGATGACCTTAGTTCAAATCCCCCGCCCAAATAAAATCCAGGCTTGGTCACAGGTACCTGTGTTCCAGCACTGTAGGCAGAGACTGGGCAGACAGATCAGACCCCTGGTTTCTCTGAGCAGCCAGGCTGGCAAATCTCCAGTTTAGTGAGTCCCTGTCTGAAATAGTAAGATGAAGAGTGATAGAGAAGCTAGACATCATCTAATAACATGAAGCATAAAAACAACAATCGACATCGTCCTCTGACCACCACATTCACAAAGGGTAGATGACTGAATAAACTTGAACTGATTCATCTAATGCATCACCATGATATGCTTCTTTGATATTCCATGAAACAAGTTTAGAACAAACACTGACATCTTCCCTCTCCCTTACTGAGAACTAATCACTGTCAATGGAGGAGGAGTGTCCTTTTCTTTAACTGTGTGGCTGAATGGAGGACTAGGTGGGGAGAGGGAGGAGAGCTGTGGAAAAGGGAAGGGGGTACAAGAAGGTAATAGGGGATGGATATAACCACAATATATCACATGTATATATAAAAACATGCAAACGAATGGAGGAAGTCTCACACACACACACACACACACACACACACACACACGCGCGCGCGCGCGCACGCAATGGGATCTCTTCAAACTTTCTCTGCTGGGCTCAAAGCCACATTGCCCTGCGGATCTGCTGCCAATTTGGAGCTAAGCCTAAGCTTTGGGCAATGACTGAATGGCTGAAATGTGGGACAGCTCCACTGTCACAGTCCCCCCCCCCCAAAAAAAAAGGGCAAAGAAGACTCTTTGGAGCATAAAGAGCTCTCCCTACCCCAAGAACTCCACTTTTCAGTTAAAACCAGCTTATAGTAGCAGCTATGTCTGACTTAGAATTGAATGCTAGCTGAGAGCACTCAACACCACAGGAAAGTAAGATCCCTGGTAACAAATTCAGGTGGATAGTGAGGCATTTTAAGACAATCCTTGCAATACCAATTCATAGAAATTCAGAGTAGACGATGGATTAGGATGGGCTGAAGATCAGTGAACTGGATACTTATAGATGGACAGGATGTATATGGCAGTAGAGGAACTGGAAAGCAAGAGATTAAATGAGCAGGGCTAGGGTTAAGAGTAATATTTCATTTGTGAAACTGCATGGGGACTAACCTTACTGGAACAGGCAGCTCCTATTCAAAAGTGGTTGGAGAAGAAGCCAGACAGAGTGGAACCAGGGTGTGCTGAATTCTGAATACAGGCTACAAAGTTGAGTCTATATATTAAAGGCTTTTCAGCAATTGACTGGCTTCATGAATAGAAAACAAAGGTCGGGCTTTTGGGTGTAGGATACCCTCAACTTCTAACTATGTGGGGAGAAATGATAATTAGATTTAAAATGTGAAAGTTCTGTTTAATCAAGCTTTTGCTCATGTGGACTTCATGTTGAAATATTGAAAAACTCACATTGAGTCTCCCAGGCTAAATTGTTTTACATGTGTTGTGTGTTACATACACAGTCAAGTCCTAGACTACAGGGCTCAAGGAAAAACCTAATGAAACACTGGTGCTTCTCAAAAAATCTGGCTCAGAAAAACCTCTCACTTTTTATACAGTTTAATCCATTCTCCCCAAAGTGTATCATTTCCTCAGAGGGTGCATTTTAGTGTACAGCATACAGTTGGAGACTTCTTTGCACACTTCCTTGTGAAGCTGTCACAGCTAACTCTGCTTTTATTTTAGCTTAAAAAGAAGCTAAAAATTCTTATTGGCAAAAAGGAATAGGCGAAAAGAGAACCACCACGATTTATGTGTTAGCTGTTCTTCAGTTTCTACTGAACAAAAGCGACTTTGCTCTGCAGTCAGTTACACTGAGGTTTTGATAAAGGTTCACAGGGAACTATGACTTTAAGGTCTCATTGGACACTGGGCTCCTGAGAGAAGGGAAAGGAGAGGCATGTGGTTAGCAGTGCCCACATGACGGTGTGTCATGCTACACATCTGCAGAATTCTTGCACAGAAGGACACACTCTAAACATGCGGTGTCCCTGCACTATAATAGGGAAAGTATGACTATGCTACCTGCACAATGCAGCAGAACTGTTTAAACGCTCAGGAGCAGTGAGCGTGTGGGTCAGCTGTGATGACTGTAACACACAGTGAGCAATGCATTAGGACACATTCCCAAGTCCAGTGTGAATGCAGGAAGACATCAGGGAGGAGGGAGGCCTGAGAACTCTCACTTATCATTCTCCAGCCCACTGACAGAAGTTTAACCACCCCTCGTTTAATAGAGCAAGACACGAAGTTCCACAGGCCACACTATTCCTGTGACGAGTAATGTTATTGTTAAGCAACACAAAATGTGTCTTCTTTTAAAATGAATTTTTAGAATAATTCAAATTATACTCAGGAGAGTATTATTTTAAATACATGTATTTTGGCTTAACCCATTAATTATTCAATATTTGAAGTAGACGAGTCTTTATAAATTGAGATTACATTGTTACCAATTTAAATTTGTGGTTTATTTTCTCCTGGAAATTCTATCCTCCTGATTATGTTCCACATATGATATAGTGTGACATCACTCATTTTGCACGTGTGTGTGTGTATGTGTTTCCTGAGAGATTATGCCTTTGCCTATGAATATTATGAGACTAAAAAGCAATTTCTGCTTTCAGAAGAGAGCTTGCCTTATCTACAATGAGGGAGAAGACACCAACAGTGAACATATGAACACAGAGCATAGATTCATCATGCCTGAAGACCGGGCTTTTGAAGTACGGCTCCAGGACTGGGAAGCTGGTTAACTGCCTGCATCCTATCACAAGCATGAGAACCAGAGTTCTGGTCCTCAGCCTACTACAGTAGCATCTGTAACTCTAAAGCCACGGGAAGGGGAGGCAGAGATGGCTGAAATGTAAAACCCACTGATAGGCAGTTCTGGGGGAAGACCCTGACACTGATCTACACAGAGACAGCACTGGAGGAAGACCCTGATACTGATCTACACATATGTGCATGCCCACTCACACTCCCACATACATATACATAAGTGAATGAATGCATACACATACATAAATAAGGTAGAGTTAAAAAATAAAATACAAATATATCCTCAAATATATTCCAGAGTAAAGAACCCTCATGCAGAGAAAATAAATGACATCACATACATTTATGAATAAATGTTAGACATTGTGTTTGAAGGAGATATGAGAAACTGATAAGCCCAAAGATCCAGAGACTGGGGGTGGGGAGCAACAGCCAGGAGGCTAGAAAAGCTGCTAGAATTCCAGAAGAGCCTTGCTTGTATCCTAAAGTAGAAGTATCTATCTCATACGATATACTTGGAAAACAAATGCTTGTATGCCTGCAGGCATCAGTGTGGCTCATTATCCATTTCTCTGTTGCACCATCTGACAGGAACTATTACGTCTTGTAGCCGATTATATTTTGAAGCAAACTACTAAAGATTTGGAAATAAGATGAATAATATTTTCTTCTGTACCCACAAGAATGTTAACAAAATCTTTAATAATGCTTAGCACAAACAAGAAGGTATGCGCTCCAATAATTATCATCCAAACATTGGTACAAATGTTGCTTGTAATATGATTTACTGAAATACAACTTCTAGTGCACAGACACATTAGGATTGTAGAAACTTCTATCTTCCTTTTAAAAGCTAGAGCAATTTTGACCCCTACTATTCCGTGAAGTTTTATACTACAATATATTTGCATATGTGTTGCCTTCAGGACAATACTAGTGACACATAGCATTATTCTGATTTATAACCATTTAATTCACATTAAAAAACAAGTACTATTAATATTCTACCATGAGAGGGAAATGAAAAATAACTCAAGGTACAAAAACTTTTTCCCTGACTTGGAGTTTGTAAAGATCACATCTTTGGCTGTCTCTCGGGCCTCCCGCCTCCCTGCCCTGTCCTAATTTGCAGCATTCCACACCACTAGTCACTAACAACCCCGAGCTGCCTTCAGCTGTTCAGTGAAAGGCCGGCCATCACATCGTGACAAATACACAATCCCTTCCTCCCTTGCAAGAATGACACGTTATTCAGAGCACGTCTTCGCTCCGCTTTCATTGCTGTGCCAAGGTCCCCCTGAGTGGGAAGGGGTAAAAAGAGAGAGCAAAAGATCCCACAACTTGTCTAAGCTGCGCAGGGGATGATTTGTGCCCTTATTTACAGGACCTGACCGTCACTGCAGATCTGCTTTCAGGCCTCGATTACATGTGATAAGGGCTGACCTTCTTTACGTATTCACACATTATGAACTCATGGAGAGCAGGCAGGACACAAAAGTCCTTCAGATGTTCTGGACATCAATCAAACTCCCAGCATGGAGCCTGGAAACTTTTCTTCCACTTACTCAGGGAGAGGAAGAGGGACAAGGCAGACTTAATAAAGTTTAAAGCTATGCCACACTACATTTGGGAAGACTATTGTTATTAAAGGGGTGCTGTTTAAGATAATTTTCTATAGTTACCACTAGCAACAAAACTCCACACACAAATATAAACAGACAACCAAACATAGTCCCTTCTTTAAAATTGCAAAAACCTTACTCTAAACAAAGTCTCAACAGCCATAGCAGAATTTTTTTTTCCCTTAAGACATTTTACTAAGGATGTATTTCAAAAACTAAAAATGTAAATTTTGTTTAAAACGATTATACTTAAAGGATAGCTAAGACATCTGGTAGGTAACAGAGAAAACATAGGAAAAAATTTGAACTTATTAATATAAGTTAGGTCAGAAGTCCAAAGTCTGAAATGTTTACCATTTAATACAAACACGCTGTTAACATTTGAAAACACTGGTGGTGTGGAGTAGTTATGGTATCTTCTAACACAGACTTGCTGCATTGTTCTACACTAGTACCCCATCACCACACACACAGCTCTAGTGGTAGGAGTGGTTAGTTATCCCCTAGTACAGGCAGAAGTAGTGTTCTTCTACAGTTGTACTCCATCATCGCACAAACACAGTAACTCACTAATTGGATTTGAGGTATATTTTGAAAAGAACAAATGAGTACCAAACTATGTCCTATAACACCATACTATATAGCTACAAAGAGTGGACAATTTCATCATCAGCACAAACAAACTCGTCAAAGCAAGAAGCTTCAGATAATTCAGTGGTATAATGGCATCTACTTAGAGAATGTAGACTACTTTTTGAAAACCAATGTCATGCTATGAATATCTATGGCTTGTGAACACCCCCCACCCCAACCTCAAACAAAAACACATGGTTTATACAGTCACATATGAGTAAACGAAGCAATGAACATTTGAAAAATGGGAAGAAAATTAAAGGCAACTAAGATGTTCAAACTACCAAATACAATTAATTAACTGAACTAATTTGTTAAGGAAAATGCTACAAAAGAAACAGCCAACTCTACGATGTTTCCACTATGCACAATCCATGTGTGGGTATTTAATCTATCACTTCCTGTCAGTGTTGCTGCATAAAAGACTTTGAGGGCAAATGTGTACCCTAATCACAGAGAATCTAGTGAGAAATGGTATCTGAGGTATCGCGGCAAAAGCCTGGAAGCAAAGAACCCAGGGAAGACAAGTTTACAATTTCTCAATTCATGTAACTCATGGAGGAGAGTGGTATGATGTTTATGGTCTGTGCTTTATGGGGGAGCTCCAGCTATTAGGTAGGCACCATACTATAGCCCTAGTATATTTCCACATCTAGTCTTCATCTTGTGCAGTAGGTAATCACACTTCCATTTACAGATGAGACCCCTGACATTAAACAAATGGGGTCTGTAAATAAGTTATGAGTAATACACTCAAGACACCCAGGTTTCTCAGGTAAGAACTACTACACTTTTTCTGCAATAAAATAGCTGAAGCAGAAATAGTCTCTTCAGTAGACAGAGGCCTCAACACTCTGGGAGAGTGTCTGGTGAGATCCAATATCGACCAACAGAACTTCTAAGGTCTGGAGAAAAGAAAGGTTCGATGATTTTATGAATCAAGAGAAGATGACGCAAACCCCTGGATCCAAAGTGATAGAACAATGGGTCAGAGGGTTCAGACTCATTTAGAGCTGGTACTCTTCTCTACGGCATGTGAATTTTTTTTATGAGAATAATTATAATAAAATGCTTATATTATCTTTAGCTTGAAGACATTTTCTGTAAACATGTTAGCCTTCTTAATATTTCCACAGTCAGTTGTCTACATTAAAATATTTTCCTCATGGCAGAGGGCTGACAGTTAAAGATGCCTACAAACACATGGCATCTCTCTCTGCAGCAGTGTGCAGGTGACACACCCACTCCCTTAGCGCACCCTCACCTGTCTCCAGATCAAAGCAGAGCTTTACACAACCTTGAATTTTTGTCGGTATGGAAAGCAGCAGTTCTTGATAAGCTCACTAAAGCCCTGTGGATTCCATGCAAAGAAAAAAGATTTAAAGGTTGAGGATTGGCTTGGTATTTACCAGCAAGTCTCTGTTTTGGTTTGTTTTTTTAAAGTATACTTTTTATAAACACATATCTTAAAATTTTATTCCCCTTATAAAATTTGTCCCATCACAGAATATTAGTGTAGGGGGAAAACTAGATTTTGACCTTAGCAGAAGATACTCAGCTCAGCATGCACAAAATGGTAGAAGCAAAATGTTTACAATATGCAACTAAGGAAAAGTAAATCTAGGGACAACGACATCAGATTCAACTAGTGATATGTTGACATGAAATCAATATTTCTTGGGAGAAGACAAGAAACTGAAGTCCTGTCCCTGCCTCATAAGCTACATAGTCATTCCTTCATCAAGTCAGCTCACTCTTGCTTTTGTAGCAGTCAGTACTCCATGTGGTCAAGACTCTGAAGGCCAAACACCCAGCCAGAAAGTGAGAACTTCGACACGCAGTGAGTTAGCCTAAGGACTATGCCAAATGAAACATTCAAATCCAACCTTAACCAAAATGAGTAAGACTTGTATTTATCCAGATGATTTAAGGCCTATTAAGACAGCCACATGACCCAAACCATGGCCACCACTTCCACTCTGAGGTCTCTCAGAGGTTTATGGTGTAAACTCTGAAAGTGCTCAGCAGGCAGTTCTCATTAGCACCTTCTCCAAGGATGAGTGGAGAAACAAGAACACAGAAGAAGCTCAACAGAGCTAGCTGCTTACCATTCCCCAGCTTAAGATGTAGTCGCTTTCTGATGGAGGAGAAAGACAACAGAACGAAAATGTCTGCTTTGCTCTGTGAAAGTAGGTCACAGTGCCTGGCCTTGCTTACCACTGGTCATATAATCCCATCTCTTTATGCTGATCTGCACCCTATCACTTTCTAGAATCAGCTTAGGGACATGAAGCTTGCAGCCCTTCTGAAATGTGTATTTACATTAACTCCATGTTGAGCTACAGAGAACATCGGAGAGGCACCGTCCTACAACTGTAAAGCATCCAGTGGCTGCCACAGTGAGGTCTGCTCCTCCTGGCCTTACTTCCTCCTGGCAAACACATTGCTCGTGATCTGTCTCAAAGCTCTGTGACTTCTGAGTCCTCAGCCTAAAACTCTGTGTCCAGATCATCTCTATCTTTCTTCTCATCTCTGCCACATCTTGGTTTCAATATGACCTTCCCACTGATGATTGCCTTTCTACCACCATGTATCACTACTACCATCCTCTACCCAAACTTTAAACCCACCTAACAAATAAAGTTTGCCCGATGATCAAAGAGTATGGAGCTAAGCCACTAGTTAACCATAGAGGCCAGGCAGTGGTAGTGCACTCCTTTAATCCCAGCACTCAGGAGGTAGACTGATCTCTGTCAGGTCAAGGCCACCCTGGGCTACACAAGATGAATCAGTCTAAGGGAAACAGAGTTTATGCATTTAATCCCAGCGTTGGGGTGGTGGCAATGACCGTAATATGGCTGGGAGGAGAGAGAAAGGGAGGACAGAGGAATATAAGGTGGAAGGAGACAGGAGTGAAGATTATTCAGTCTGAACATTCAATTTGAGGATTCCTAGAGACAGGACCACCCATTGGTCTGAGGATTCCATAGAGTTCCAAGAAGTTTAGTGGCTGGCTTCTTTATTTGATCTTTCAGCATTTGCCTCAATATCTTATTCTGGGAATTTATTATTAAGACCAATTAGAATTCGAGCTAACCCCCTTTCCTGCCTTTCTAATGTTTTCCTTGCATAAAACATCTAACTACTAGATAATGTATTTATTATGTGGGATTTTTTTTAATTGTTTGCAATACATCTCCACCCAACCTCAATAGAGGATAAGGATGCCAAAAGCATTCAGACACGGTCTGTTTGATAGGACTCTGGCATTCTTTAGTCAGTAATTATTCATATCTTGCTTACTTTTCCCTTGCAATTTTCTATTTGTACTCTGCTTTCTTTCTTTATAAATCTAAGGAATTTCTCCTTTCTAAGATCCAGAGGTCACCTTTTCCTAATTTTCATGTTTTCAAACAGATCAATGCTATGCACAATGACTGCTTCCCCCCCCACCCCAAGATCTTCAGTCATTTGAAAGTAAACCCAAAACTTCCATGAGCTAGGCATCTCCTAGAAGCCTTGCTTTGGGACTTTAATGGTGAAGACCTCCTTATCCAGGCTGCTTCTTCCATTCACCACAAAACAGATGATTGTATTTCTTTCCAAAAAAATCTATTCACTTAAAGGTATCCCCTTACACTATCTGGCTGTAAGTTTACATCATGTTAACTACTAGGCTAAATATATTCCTAAATGAGTACCTCGTATTTTCTAGATAGATCTAAATATCTCTAATTTTCCTACAACAGTTCAAATCCAAACTTTGCCAGGAAGTAGTTATTGCCATTCCTTAGGGCATCATTCTGAATGTTGGATACGTTATGTTTAAGTAAGGCACAATTCTGAAAGCACAAAGGCTAAAAATGACAGGGACTCATTGTCCTTACATCTGTATCTAGGACATAAGAACAGGACTGAAACCCTCTCAGTGATGTTTATCTGTCCCAGGCACTGAAACACACTAACAAGGACCCCAAGCACTGGAACACACTGACAAAGATGTCAGTGTGCTCGTTCTGACTGGTGATTGCGAAAGGAGTGGCCACACTCGGTGTCTAGAGAGAGAGCAGACACCAGTTCTCTGCATGACATAAAGCATGAAGTGGAAGCAACATCAGTTGGGATGCCTATGAAAAATTCTAGAAACTGCATTCTTAAGGGAAGGGACTTTCATTGTTCCTCTTGGGCTTGTCTCTCCTAAGCTTGGTTCTCTTATCTACCTGGAGACTGTGGCCTAGCAAATATTCTCTGAATACACTTCATTTCTACCTAAATGTAGCATAATTAATTTCTGTCACTTTCAACTGAAATCTTTTAAAACAAATACACAGAAAACATTGTTTTAAAAGGATACTAGTCACAGTGACTTTCTCTCATAATGATGATTAGCAATAAGTGATAGTGGAGGGTGAAAATGTTGAGACTCTTGTCTTCACGCTGCCACTTTAAATGTAGATAGCATTGCCACTTCCCTGTTTCATAATTAAAGCTTCTCCTGTCATTTAGTGTAAACACAATTCCAGCCACAGGAGACATGAATGACCAGTTCAAGTTCAATGGTTCGCTGCACATGAATATCCATAAATACCCCTTGACAGTCTCGGTAGTACAATGAGCCTTGCAAGCACTCAGCAGGCCATCACCACAATTCATGAACATAATGTCTCCAACCTCCAAGAGGAATCATACAAATAGCACCAGCTAACCGCAAAAGTTCAGAGAGCTTTCAGAAGTGTATGAAATTGCAACAGTTCCTCTTAGACAGGCATATGTTTTCAGTCAGTTTCCCCTTATGCACCTATGTGTATGGGAAATAATTAATAAAGAAAGGTGTTGCCATTATATACAATCAGGAGATTCCAATTAGCAGACTACTCCTTCAAAATGACACCAGTTAATTCCAGCACTGGTTCTCAGAGGGGAAGGGCCTCCCTGTTAGAATGCCACCTCTCCCTTGTTTTAAGGAATGTGTCCCACCATCCTGTTTGGCCTCCCAAGGAAATTCCCTGAGTCTTCTTGTTGCCTTTGCACTAACGAGATCATCATTAAGCAAAATCATTTAAATAATAGTGAGCTTTCTATAGCTCTGGGGCAGAGTTATCTCTGCCATGCTTTGTGGTGTAGTTGAAGTTATCTAGTAAAAAGTAAAGGGCAGATCAAACACCATGCTCACTAACATCAAGAAAAAGTATAGAACACAGCAAACATTTCATGTGAGTATCCATAGACAAAGACAATCTTCCCACCAATATAATTATCTGTGTGTGGGGATAAGCACAAGACAAGACAGTGAAAAGAATTATATTCTATTTAAGAGTATTTATTTCATCTCCCATTCCATAAGTTAAAGGCAACCCAAGTGCCAAGGACACTGGGTTGTATTTAAGGAGTGAACTCAGGGTAATTGCACTGCAAATAGTTACCCTGTGCTATTTACATCACAAAGAGTTTATTGTAAGATGGGCATTTTTAGAAGGCACCTCAGGATGCTTTAACATTTATATTCCAGTTCACAGAGAAACATGAATAGTAAAGCAAGCAAAGTTCTCCCCTCCAGATCTCACCCTCGAGGAAAGCTTTCAGTGTATTATGATGAGAAGTGAAGAAACTTCCATCCCTCTGCCACACTTTAATCACATAGTAGATTAAACATTTCAAACTCCAAGAAAGTAACTGATAAAAGGGTTGGTATTTCTACATCTCACCAAGTTTTGATCTTTTTTAGAATGGAATTGACTTGATATTTTTTAAAATTAAATGCTTTCCCTGATAATTTCATACATGAGACTACTGTAATGGCATTATTTCAACCCCTTCCCTCCCTCCCTTCCTCCCTCCCTCCAATTCCTCATGTGCTCATATATCTCAAATTCACAACCTTTTATATTGGTACACACACATGCATATATACACGCACCTACTGTCTCCATTTAGTTATTTCTCATACGTATATAGGTTTAGGTTTGACTGCATAGTATTGGATAACCTATCAGGGAGCTCATCACTGAAGAAAACTGACTCTTTGTCTTGATAACCATTAATTAATTGTAGCTCTTTATTTAGGGGGTGAAACCTTGTAAAATGTCCCCGTCCATGGCAACATGTCAACTATCATCACTGTTATGCAGTTTTTGTTTACGCAGCTATATTATTGCCATTTCATGAGTGCAGCTACTCTAGAAGACACACCATAACTGACCCTCTAGCTTTTTACAATCATTCCATTCCCCTTTCTGCAATGTTCCTACGTCTTAGGTGTAGGGGTCCTACTGTAGATTTATCAGTTGGGATTGGGCACCCCACTAACACTTAGTCTCTGCCTTTTAGAAAGGTTTGAGTCTCTGTTAGAGCCTCCATTTTCTGTTAAAAATAAAAAGGAAAGAAAGAAGGAAGGAAGGAAGGAAGGAAGGAAGGAAGGAAGGAAGGAAGAAAATTTTTGGTGAAAGATGAAAGCTACACTGTGAAAATGAGAATAAGTATTTTGAAAATGTTGAAAATTATACTAGTTTAGAAATATGGCATTAGCAGTTTCCCTCTGAGGTCTTAAGACCTCTCCAGCCATGGGTAATTGACTATGTTACAGTAGCAGGCATGAATTCCCTCCTATGGATAGGGCCTTAAGTCCAATTAGACAGCTATTGGCTACCCATTGATGACAGTGTCACTACTGACTCACTGAGGAGATGTTGCTAAGCCAATCACTTGCTAGGGTTTGTAGGCTTTTCAGTCTGGTAATACCATTTATTTCCTTACTCTCTTAACAGCTTGAATAGCACATTCTGGTACTATGGGAGCCAATCCATTGATGATCCATTCAGGTCAATTCGAGAACTGTTCCGTCAACAATCCTATGTCCGAAGTATGTGGTTTCTTTAGCAACAGAGTCTTACTTACCTTCATAATAGCAATATTCTATATTGCTTTTGGAGTCTCTTAGATATCCCCTGACCAACAACTAACTTGAAATGTTTGGGGGTTTTTATTGTTTTGTTTTGTTTTTTTTTTTTTTAAGTCTATAGTTCTTGGAGATACTGTTACACTCCATGAAGTATAACAAAATTGCAAGTGTGTGTGTGTGTATATATACAATACAATAATGTTTTCCTGTGGGTTTTTCCAACATCTTTATTGTTAGTCATCCCTCCATCCCTTCCCCCCAGGTAGAGTACCCTGGCCACTTTAATTTTTCCCTTCGTAGCACCAGTGTCCCAATATCCCCTCTAGTTTTGATTTTTAATAAGAAAACTCTAGAGAAAAATAGGAAACATCATTCTAGGTTTGTAAATAATAACTATCATCATGTTCTACATACAAGTTTATTTCAATTTCTGATCTGAAAGGTACAATTTCTTAAAGGGAAGTCTTAGAAAAAACTAAATTGGAATATAGCTAACTCCAAATATTAATGTTATGGTTTAAATACTGGCAATCTCAAAAACACCTTTATATTAAATGTATAATGTGTTATGGCTTGGAAATGAAATATACCTGTGAATATGGGTTGATGGCTTTGTACCCAGCTGGCATTATATAGCTGGGTCAGTTCCTCATAGGCAGAGGAAGTAGCTCCTTAAGGATGGGTCCCTGAGGCTGGCAGCTCTCTCCTATACTTTCACATGCTTTCCATAGTGCTCTGCTCAATAATTTTCCCATCACGATGGACTAAATATATGATCCCTCCTGCTAAGCTATTTCTGTCAAGTACAAAGAAATGATTAATACGGTTTGGAAAACTCTACCCTTTGTTTTATAAAAAGTATAGACATAAAAATAACTATAGCACATTTGACAATAGTTAAGAAAATCATGATTAGAGATAATTTTCACAATTACTAACTTTGTGTCAAAACAATATAAGCATAGTGAAAAGGCTGGAAATCTCAAAAAAAAACTTAGTAAAATTAAGGGAAGGTTTTTCTCAAGAAAATAAAACATACTAGTAATAATATTGAGAACATAAGATACTAAATGGTAGGAAATGCTAAGACTCATAGTTAATGTGGGCAGACCGTAAGGAAACAAAGGTATTTTGTAAGAGGCAGAGCTTTACAACTGTACTCTGAGGCTTTAGCCTTCTACAGCTGGAGGATTAATATGAATGCTATAATTTAAGATTGAATCATACAAATGACTTAATATGATAAAATAAGATATTAAGATATAATATTCTATATAATATAATAAAGTTGTGCTCCAAGTTCTACACAATGAATAGACACATTTGTGCACACAGATTGCAGAAGCAGCTCTGGCATGATGACAAGTTTACATGTATCACATATGCACAATAAAAGCCTATGCTAACTAAAAGGACAAGTAAAGTAAAGTAAAAAAAGTAAAGTAAATTAAATACCTTCTGTATTGGCATTATTTAAAAATCATATGAAGTCTTTCCAATCCACAGTAAAAACAAGAGCCATGTTTTTTTTTTGTTTTTTTTTTTTTGTTTTGTTTTGTTTTGTTTTTTTTATTTTGGTAAAGTATTCTGTGAAATACGGACAATTAAAAAAGCATTACACGAATGAGACTGATTCAAGCTCTATCAAAATAAAAAATAAAAAAAAATTTAAAAAGAAAAAAAATTGACACCTGAACCTAGTGAAGACAGCAATGTGTTCTAAAATCATTGTAAAATACAAATGTTGATGCTAGACTCCTTTTTCTCAATATACCGACTGATACTGAAACACAGTGATGAAGTAATTCCTCGGAACTCAAAAAAAAAAAATATGATAAACAATGGATGTTTTCTCTCACAGGTCTACTAGGACTTTCTTGGTGATTATTCTTTTTCTTGGGTCTCATAACCAAGTCAAGGCATTAAGGTCTAGTAGCACTATACCCAAAGTAACAACAATGCAAAAACCCTAGGCCAAATCACTACTGGGCAGAAAGTACATTCTTAAGTCAAAAAGAGAGTTACCTGAACCTTCAGTACATATGGTATACAATGTGAAAATACAGACTCCAATATATTAGCTACTAGAATTATCACTGTTCAGGTGACTAAGTGTTTGAGCCTCAGGGACAAAGTTACAGAATCAGTACTCCTAAATTCAACAAAATTATTATTAAGGAATATCACCCTACTTGATTTTAATATATATCTGACATGGCCTAATGGAAAGTGTCCTTGACTTGGGGTCATAGAACCAAATTCTACTGAAAATCTAAGTAGGTAATTTAATCCCCTTAAGCATCATTCCTTGTCATAAAAGCAAAATGATCTTATGCTTTGTACTTCCACACTGAACCACTTATTTTATTTTGTTAGGTGTCACATTAAATTGAAGTCCACATATTAAAACTTGAGTACTTACTCATGCATTGCATACATTTGCACATATTAAAATGCTGTTGATATGAGAAGTATCATTTGTGAGCACATGCTTCAAACCCACATCCTAAAAATATATTACACAATGCATATAAACACATTTTAAGAAGTGAGTCTTAAAGGCCAGCCATCACTGCTTCTAAATCTGAGTCAAGTTCAAGTCTCTGTGACATAAGAATTGGAAAGGACATACAAATATAAAACATGTTACCACACTATAAGTTTTTTTGGCAGGCACTTGCTTATAGGAGAAGGCAAAAGTCTCTGGAGAGAGTGAAGAAAACTAAGGGGAAAAGCTTTGGACTGAATGCGTGTTGAAACTGGAAAGATGTAAGGTTATGTCTATTTTGAGCCCTATGAGCTTCATGTTACCAGTGAGAAATAATCTCACATTAAGGAGAATTAAATTTATAAATATAATCACAAGACTCTCAGCTTGTATTTTAAGATTTTCAGAAGAAGATCCCAAACCCAAAATGTTACAAAATTAAGCATTTTTTGAGCTCTGACATGACACTACAAGTGGAAAATTCCACACATGAAATTCTGTGATGGCTTGCAGTCAAAATGCAGGTGTGCAAGAAATACTGTATAAAATTACCTTCAGGCTGTGTGTATGAGGTGTGTATAAAGCATAAATAAAATCTCAAGTTAGGACATGATTCTCACACTCAAAATATGTCATTATCTATATGCAGATATTCAAACTCCAAAGGAATTCTGAAACATCACTAGTCGTGAGCACTTGGGTAAGAAATAGTCTGAATTTAAGAAAGAAAGAGATCATTTCTAACTTTAGCATATAGCCTAGATGACAGGGTAGGTTTCATTTTTTACCTCTAACATGAACTGCCACAAATGATTGGTAATCTATAACAAAGCTTTCTAAACTTTTATCTTCAGTGCCTCTACACTGGAAAAACTTTTGCATGATCCATATATATATATATATATATATATATATATATATATAGAGAGAGAGAGAGAGAGAGAGAGAGAGAGAAATATAAAATAGGCACACAAAGCAAGCATTCACTGAAGACAAATCAAAGAATTTCCTTGAGACAATTCTTTGGTATATATAATTTTACCATCTATTAAATATTAAAGCAAATTGTATACTAATGAGGTAAATGTGCTTGAATATATTTGCGTAAGAAATTACTGGTACTATTTGGTACTATGGGATATTGAGTCAGTATTTTCAATGTTTTTCAGATTTGGTTAATGTTTTAATTATATAATTGTTGATGCTAAGAAGTTCTTCTCATACATACATAGCACAAGGTGGCAGAAACACACAAGAGTTCATCTAGAATTGTTAGTTTGTTAGTTAATCTGATTAAATTTGGTTGATATTTAAACGACATTTAAATACTGAAACTCTTTTTTCTCTTTTTTTTTTTTTTTTTTTTTTTGACAGGGTTTCTCTATATTGCTTTGGATCCTGTCCTGGAACTAGCTCTGTAGACAAGGCTGGCCTGGAACTCACAGAGATTCACTGCCTCTGCCTCCTGTGTGCTGGGACTAAAGGAGTGTGCCACCAATGCCTGGCACCTAAAACTTTTCCTTAATTAAATTCCATCTCCATTGGAGAAGATACTTAGCATGCACATGAAAACCCCACCATTCACGGCTCATGAAAGTCTTGAGTCTGAGTTCTGCTGTTGAAGGTAGCATTGCCACTGCCTCCGTGACGGCAAACACAGGGCCGTGTGCACATGCATCTATGTGCACACGAACTGTTTCAGCTTCTGTCAAGTGACAGGAAACAATGGTGGACTCTAAAAGATATACCTTGAATTGATTACATGTTTGATCTTGAACTTATGTTGATCCTTGCACACGCTCAACCACCTTTTACCGTTACCAATGTTTCATGACCCCTACACTCAGTTACATCACCATTTATGTGTTCGAGACCCAGTTAGAGAAGCTTGAACAGCTTGGAAGTCTTTCTTGCACCACATAGTAAAAATGGTTTCATATTATATCACTCTTGGTCACTTAAACTAACAGGAGTTTCAAGACATACACTAGTTTGACATCACTTGAATGAAGTTTTAGCTAAAAATCTTAATTACAATAGCCTTTTTCTAAACTCAAATTTCAGGAAGGGCATCAATGCAATGGATTCTTGGAACATGGGTTTGTACATGTCATAGAAACACAAACATTTTCCCATCATGTAACAGAACATTAGTACTATGGAGTAGGCATATTATGTAAACTTTTTAAAGAAGTCACATACAGGGTTGGAGAGAATCTCAGTGGATAAGCAGCTACTACTCATCCCTAGTACCCAAGCGAGAATCCCAGCATCCACTTCAGGCTGCTTACAACCTCCAGTAACTCCAGCCCAGTGGATCCAACCCCTTCCCCCTGCCTCTGCAAGTACTATACATATGTACAGAGGCCCACATCAGACACACAGGCATAAACACACTTAAGAATAAACCTTCTTCAAAGAAGAAATAACACATAAAAAGCACAGGTCACATAGAACTCAGTTTCACATCTTATGTCTCCAAAATTCAGTCAGGGGAAAAATCTGTGACAAATGATTGCAAACGCCCTCCACAACCATTCAAAGAGAAGCATTCTCTCGTAGCACTATAAGAATTATTAATACAGCCAAGTAGTTACTTATTTACTATGTTCAGAAAATCCCTGATTTGGAACATTTACCCCCCAAAGACATTTTCTAAAAGGTAATACTAAGCCTTGTGTCCAAATGGGGGTTTTTTGTATTTTCTTTCCCATTAAAACAAAGTGTTCCTTTAAAACACATATGGCCCTGTGCTCTAAAAGAAGTTTCAATCAGCATCTATTTTTAGACACAGGTTTCCTTATAAAATGTACCCAGCCACAGAGTTGAATGAGCCTCCGTGTTCCTGAGAACAAAGCCTCTTGCCATCCAAGTTCTCTGGGCGCCCCTAACCAGGCACATGTCTGATTTTTTTTCTCTCCCAGGGATAAAACATGAAAACACACTAAGATTTTTTTCTGACACATTACTCTTCATTACCTAGCAAGCTATTTTCAGAAATATATATGTGAGAGAAACCCTTCCCATCATTCATACAAGTCCTTAAAAATAGCATGCTTTGCCAAAGGCACCTGAGAAGTGGCCCAGCCAAAGGACAAACATCTGTGACTTTTTCAGCCAAGACTCACAGTAGGAATGGGTTCATCTCACATATTATAGACTCAAAAATATTTTTATAATCTCTAATGGGCATGTCATATATACAGTATGCATAAAATCCTATGCACTTTTTTGTTGTTTTTACAACTTTTATAGCATCTCTGTCCATTACATTCATTGCCAGTTTTAAACTCCTCTTAGGGAAAAAAACCTCTTATCATATAGCTACTTCACAGCAATCAAATGATGTAAAGTCTCATAAAACATCCAAAGGCCTGCACAGGACACACCACTGCATTAAATTCTAGTCTTCCCAAGCCAAGGCAGTACTGTGCTTCCTCCCATTGTGTATATAAATGTAATGGGAAAAGAAAAAAATCCTATAAAGAATTTGTAACTGCTATTTCCATGATATCTGAGAATTTTCCTTTCCATTAATCACTTTTTCTTCTGGAAACACAACTCTCAAGATAAAAAAAAATAGTATAGGAGTGTGTTCTTGTTAGTGACTCCACACAGCCCAACATGTGGTCACACATGACATTCTCTTCATGGATGGCAGTTCTTCAGGGATTGTTTTCTCAACCCAGAGAGGATGAGCAAGACCGTGTTTATCAGAAGGGAGCATCACCTAGAGAGCTCTCTTTGTCCCAGCATCACTGGGTAATGGTTGGAAAGGGAACTGTATTTAGCACTCGTTCACTTTTTCAGCAGATTTCAACAGAGCTGCTTCTCCACAGTAAGAATAAAAAAAAAAAAAATACATGTTCAGACAATGCCAAACATCCCATGGATGGCAAAACTACTCCTGGACTTGAAACCACAAACTTGGTGGTAATGGATTTTTGTTTTAATAATAAATGTAAATCAATACATATCAAGAGTTTTTGCTTAATTTCAAACATCATCACATTACATTATCATGTAATAAACTGCAAAGACTATATATAACATCTAATTTTACATAATATTTGCTTTATCATCAATTTTCTAAAAAAATTATTGAAGTACCAAAAGTAATTAGTTTTGATTTACCAAAAAAAAAAAAAAAAAAAAAAGTTACCTAATTAAAATGTTGTTCTTTCCTATTTGGGAAAGATTTGCTTTGTTTTGGGTTTTAATCCGGCCTAAAAGGAATAAGCACAGGAAGTTTGCTCTGAAAAGTGAACGTGGACCAAGTCTTATAAATGGGTCCTCGTGCTATTTCCTATTGCAGCTCCTGTTTGCTTATGTTGGAATTCTTATAAATGGAGTGTTATTTCCGTTCTACTAAGCTTCAAGGTATTAACAGCCAAGGAGGGTTTCTTGTTTTGTCTTGGTTTTAATAATTTCTCCTCTCTTTTCTATCATTCTCCCCAAACAATGCATTGTATGGGTCACACTTTTAAGAATAGTTACCAAACTTCAAAACCATTACTATCATGAATTTATTTTACCTAATTCTACTCTTTCACATGAAAACTTAATAATCTCTTTAAAATGGAAATGAGGAAACCATTCACCTTCTGATAGGTACCTCCATTCAATAAGAATCATTTATCTCCTCATTTCACAGCTCAATCCTGAAAATTCTTATGTAAAGCAGTTCCATTTATTTTGACCTCCTGCCTAGCTGTTTCCTTCCAGAGAAAACATTACTCTAATATTTTCATCCATTAAGGACTCTTAAATAATATTTCTAATTTGCACTGGGAGGGGCACAGCTGTAGCAAATATATTTCCATTCTCTGGGTTGAGATGCAGTTGTCTATTTCTTTCTAAACAAGCACAAGTTTCCTCCATTAGTCACTTGCAAACCTAGGAGTGAGTATCTGCAGGGGCCAAAAAGGAATAGAAAAGGGAAAAAAGGCTGACTTAGGATGCAATGCACAGCAGGGTCTGGGAGTTGCAAAACTGCCCTTGACCAGTGAACTTCCAGTGGGGGGAAAAAAAAACAGTAGGAAGTTCGTGCACCCCAAGTGCACATTTCATTGTAACTAAACAAGAAGATTACACAGGTCTTGCTGACAAGGATTATCAACATAGAAGGGAGCCACCTGCCCCTTGCTATTCTATTAATTGGCATAGAGTCTGAGGTGCCAATTAAGGACAATTGGCCACACAAAGCACCAGCAAACAGGACACCAGCTGAACCTGAAGATTAACTCTTCAGTTCAGGATGCATTTCTAAACTCAACGACATGCATGTTTTTCGTGTAATCTACAGCTGCCCTGTAGGCAGCTTTGTGCAGCTTTGATAAGCAAAATTCTATATCTTTAGGAAGGCTTTTCAGCTGCATGTAATAGTTTTGCATCATAAATTAGAAGTCTAGAGTGGTTGATGGGTTCTAGGGAACAACTAGAGTATTGTGTGGTTAGCACTAACTAGTGCGGCCCTCGCTACTAAACAGAATGTTATGGGCTTTAGGGAACACACAATATAAGAAGTGAATAAGTGGCTTCATTATTTGTTTCTTGCAACTATTAATACATCACTTTTACATCTGACCATTCGATTTCTTTAGAAATCAGTTTTTGAAAACATTGTTAAGTGCTGCTATACAATCCCTAGTTTGATCCACTCTGTATTACAGTGACATACTAGTCTCAGATGATAGGTTCTAAGAATGAAAGTTATTAGTAAAATCACAACATGAAGCTCCTAACATTAAGTGCACAAAACATTCTTTTCTTATTTAATAATTTATTTTCTATTTCAACAGCTGGTTTCACTTTCATAATAGCATTAAATTTACTAAATGGGAATTGATTGAGAAGTTAAGTATTTTAATCAAAATTTAGATAGGAAGGATTTCTCTCTAAGGGAGGCATCTCCCACTTTTCAAGAGAGTGGGTATTTTTTTCTTATTTTACATATCAATCCCAGCTCTCCTTCCCTCCCTCCCTCTTTCTCCCTCCCTCCCATGACCCTGGCCCCCTCCCATCCCATCCTCCCCCCACTCCACAGGGAGAGAGATGCCTTCCAGGAGGGATCAACAAAATCTGTCAAGTCATTTGGAGTAGGGACTAGGCCCTCCCTCCTGCCTCTAGGCTAAGGGAGTATCCCTCCATGGGGAATGTGCTCCCAAAGTCCTTTTGTGCACCAGGGATACATCCTGGTTCCACTGTCAGAGGTCCCTTAGACTGCCCAAGCCTTCTAACTGAGACCCGTAAGAACTTAAATTCTTAATAATCACAGTTTGTGAGTCTAATCCAGCACAGATTCTATTTCATCAATATCAATACTGACCTTAGTTATAGGCAAACAAGATCTCTATATGAATTATAAATTTTGGAGAAAATGGCTCTAACCCTCTTTAATTAAATTCCTCACCAACTACCATGTCCATGTAATCAGGACTGTACATATCACTTCACACACCACCATTTTCTATTCAAAGACTCTACTCAGGCCTGGAAGCCTAGATTCCCTTACCAAAGAACCAATTGCTCACAATCACAGCCCAAAACATATCAAAGAAGCATTTCTGGTGGCCATCTGAGAAAAAGGTGTTCACATCCATGCAAAAGGGAGTTCCTCACAGCTCAGTAGGGAAGAAGATACAAGGCACTGGATCATGTTCCTGAAATACCAGTAGTAACTTCTCCCAGCATCCATTCCAGTCTAACTGGGAGCTGGCCTTTCTACTTCACTTTCCTTTGAGACATTCAGCACTCAAAAGTTCACTATTGCCAAGGAGAAGAAATGCCTTTTTGAAAACTGGAGAGAACCTTTGCCCATCGCGTCTTTGTATATCTTTGGGTATGTATGTACAAGGAGCTTGGGGAAGGACACAGAGATGAGCATTTAGTCTCCTTGGGACAAAACAAAGACAAACTTGACATAGGAAATAAGTGACGAAGGCTTCCTACAGATTTATTACATGATTTGAAGACAAGGCTGAAGGAAAAAAGTGGAAATAAATACTTTTTACTACTCATTTTGTGTCTCACCAAAATCAGTAGAATTCCCAAGAAAAAAACATAGTCTTCAGTGTACAATGACAATTATTTTGAATCACCACTACCCTTGGTTTATTTGCTAAAAATGTTTTACGTATATTTTTCTATTGTGGGTAAGACTGTATTCTTGTCATCAAAAGATGATAAATATTTTGGTAAACATTTAATAGTGCATTAGTTCAATCTGTCTAACTTCCAAATGTTTTCAATATGGTCTCTTGCTCTCCATTGCACTCTTGCTACAGAACTTGGAAAGGTTAAGGGCAAGAGTACATCCAGAAACTGCTTTGAGAAAGCATGCCTCTCTCTCTCCCTCCCTCTCCCTCTCTCTCTCCCTCCCTTCCTCCCCCCCCCTCTCTCTCTCTCTCTCACGCATGTGTATAATTGTACCATTCAAATGTTTCATATATATCTAGTTAGCCCACCTCTCCTTTTACATTAATAAAGGAGGAATGAGAAAAATGTTATACTAACTAAAGATATACCAATCTCCAGCCAGGAGGACAAGTGGAAGATACAAATAAAATTCATTTACCCTGTAAAACATCAGTTTGAGGAAAAGTGTCTCATAGTACAGCGAACAGAATCTATACTGCTTGTACATTCAGTATGCCTTGTGAGGCTGTGCGGGTTTAAGTATGAAGAAACTTCAACTCCCACTTAGGATGTCGAATCCAAAGCACATATATAATTATACTAATTATAATCTGTTACATCACAATCCTTTTAACTATCTATACTTTGAATGGATCTGTGATCTATACCTACTGTTGTAAAGTAATGGTTTGATCATCTGGAAAACATCAGCGACTGAGTCAAGGGCTTCCAAGCAGAGACACATTTCCTTATGCAACAGAAAATGCCAGTATCAATATCATCAAAACGATTTTAAATATCTCAGCATTCTAGAGGTCCTTATAGCAGTTGTATGCATCCAAAGATGGAGATTTTATTTTAAACCTCACATTTTTAAACAGCACAAATACTGCCACTAATTTCTCTTTTGTACTATTGCATCTAGCTCATTTTCAGAAAATATCTAGACAATATCAAAGTAGGAAGTATCATAAGCCATTTTCAGCTTAATGTGTTCTTTGAGAAGGAACTAATTTAGTAAGAATTTATAGAGTAAAATCATTGTTTTTTAATGAGTAACAAGAACACAATACCTACTTCTGCTTCATCACACAGAACATTAAAAGGGCGCATGACAATAAAATGGATGTTATTTTATCAAAGACATTTTCAGTAAAAAGTCCATTCTCTGACACCTTTTCTTTGTTTTTATTAACCAGCAGATACCAAGGCTTACAGTGTGGCTTGATACCATGACTCTGGTCAGTGCTGAGAGGTCAGTGATGGAACTTAGTGCTACTCTTCAGCCACCAACACAAATAATAAAAGGGAAAATTAAATTATCATAGATATTTTTTTAGCAAAACTAAAAAGTCTCTAAGCTAAAAAAGAAATCTCCAAAAGATTTTGAGACACCCCTCACAGGTACATGAATCATATTCCAAAGCCATTGCTCTGGATGCTTCCCCCCCTCCCCATAATATAGAAGTGTCCTGCTCTTGGGAGGAGTTCTGCAGTGTTTGATGGAAAGACAGCAGGAAATTATGTCATTTTAAAAGCACAAGCCCTGAAGTCAAGAACCTGGTGGTAAAAGATCCCTGTGCTAACAATCTACAAATCTAACTTCATTTCTAAGAGTTAATCTCCCTTATAAACAACAGGTCAGAGAAGTAACAATAATTCAAAAGATTCAGCACTGTAATCAGGAACCCAGTGGTATATTAAACCTGGTAATAATGATCTACAATCTAATTTCAGTTCTAAGAATTCATCTTCCTTATGACAAACAGGAAGGAGAAAGTATGCTGTCATTTGAATTCTGATGACAAAAATTCATAGTATATCCCTACATAATAAGTCATTCCCAAACATTACTTCACAGAAAGGTTATGGAATCTCATGTGATATATCCTACACTATAAACTGAAGAGGAATTCTGACTGCTTTCGTTAGTTTAAATAAGTGAATTTTAAAATTATTTCTTAAAAAATAGTGACTGAATTCTAGGAAAGCTTATCTTTCTCAAACTACTTAGTCATTTAATAGCTTTGAATTTAAATTCCTTGGGTAGAATTAACCACCTGTAAGACAGCCTAGCTTCTGAACTTGGAGACAGCTTAATATTTAATGAATCAACATATACCTATAATAATTATAGAATTTTAAAGTATGAGGAAATATAGCATTGATTTAGGAATGAGATATCCAATATGCTTGGTACTTACTTGTATCCTCAAATTAATGCAGAATTATTTACTCATTCTTTGAACAAAGAATTATTTCTCATTTAAAGTTTACCAGTCATCACTCTGAGGTTCAGACATACTGTAAAAGTCAAGACAATCCCTGCCTAATTAATTCATCATCATAGTTTTTCTAACAACACAAACCTTGCAGAATTCTCAAAACACTACGCCAACTAGCCATTACTTATCAAATATGCCACCTAGATCTGGTGGGACACCTCTACCCAAAGCTTAAGAAGTATCTGATATGGTATTCAATGCTAAAGTCAAGAAGGGTAGTTTTCAGAAAGGCAGAAAGCTAACCACACACATGAGGAGTACAAGATATGCTAATTTTACAACTTAAAATAAATTCAACATACATCTCAACTTGGATGCAGGACTCCAAACCACATCTTCTACTTCCTGACTTCTATGTCCTTTCTTACCCCTCCCATTCCGCATACCAGTTGTACCACTGGAGGAGTGAGCAGCCTCTAATCTCTCCTTACCATCTTCGAGAACACTGTGTGCCCCTATAAAAGGAGTGTGTAAGACCTGAGAACCAGGGCAGTCTCAGTACCTGTTTCCTCATGCAACTGAGCCTTTGCATAGCACAAAGAGCTGGCCTGGGACACTTCTCTGCATGGGGTGGGCTCTCATCTGTGAAGCTTATTCATGTGGGTCTCTCAGTACTCACCCGTACCTGTAAGTCAGCCAAGGAAGCAAATGTCCATGTTTTCTTAAAGGAAAATCAGATAAAAATGATTTTATCCAAAACAAAATCAGCTGGAAGAAATACACTGGGAATTAGCCTCTCAGGGCTCAAAAAAAAAAAAAAAAAAAAAAAAAAAAAAAAAACCTATAAAAACAAAACTCTTTTAGTCTTTTACATAATTGAATTGGACAGATATACAGTCACTGTTTGGGAGAAAAATAACCTTTGTAATTTGCAGTTACTAAGTCTGTGAGTCTGTGTCTCTACCTTGTGTGTCCTCCTAACTCACTTTGAGCACCACACACAGTTTTGTTTATTTGACAACATCCCATAATTTAGCACAAGACAAAGACATTGTTTTAAAGAATCAATAATTTTGAGTGTACTAAAACATTACTTTTAAGATCCTTCAAATTATTTTTAATTGCCTCCCAAATGCTCTGTCAAAACCGCTCTCTTCTCCTACCTGAAAAGCACCTATTTCTTTCCACAGGAGAAAGTGTTACTAACCCAAACCACATTAATTATTAAGAAACTCCTTACAGAGATTTCAGTCCTTCCTCCAAGTAGTATTTCATTATAGCATTTTTGTATAAATACTTATAACCCTGTCTGAGTTATAAAAGTCTATATTTAAAATATAGTAAATGAAAGACAGATGTGTGAAACATTGGGTTCACAATGAAGTTGTAAATACTGCTATAAATTTTGTGATTAAATTTAGTCTATTTATGCAATAATGGTATTTACACAGCTGGCAATGCTCCAAAAATAACTGTTACCATGCCAATATTAATTCCAAATCAATATCAATTATATGCAGCATAGGTACTTTTTCCTCGAAGTTCATAAAGGCTAGGTGGAGTATGCATGCTTAGGATGAAAACATGACTCACTCAAATACATGCCAAGTCATTTTCTCCTGAACTAGTCACATGGTGTCTTACTGATATCATGCACAATTTATTCACCTGTAAATGTGGATGAATTACTACCTCACTTTCTCAGTCTGCCTAAGACACATACCTCCCTGACAATCCTAAGGTTCCAGGTATTTGTGTGCATTCTGACACAGATTTCTTTCATTGATTCCTTAGTTCAATTGTCAAAGATACTCAGGAGAACAGATAATCCAAACCTCGTCATAGTACTACATTAAGTTAACTCAATGTATTAAGAAGAAAAACAGCAATGACTTAAAATGTATACTTCAATAGTTAATAGACTGAATTTTAGGAGGATTGCCCTAGGATGAAGAAGCAACACATTAAATTCATGGCTAGATGATACTGCTCATTTTTCTGACTCATCTATGAAATGTTTCTATTGCTATCCTGTGCATTAAAGATGAGGCAGAGCAACAAAGCTGTGACCCATCATCTCTTCTCCTTGGCAACCTCAATCTGGTCTTTCAGGGTAGCAATATCCCCAGTCAAAATAATAATGTGGAGTCTAAAGAGATAGCTTAGCAGATAAAAGCCCTGGCTGCTCTTCTAGAAGACCTAGGATCAATACTCCACACCCACATGGTAGATCACAGCTCTCTACAACTCCAGTTCTAGGGGATTCAGCACCCTTATACCACACAAATGCAGGAAAACATCAATGCATGTGAAATGAAATAAATACTTTTTTTAAAAGTTGAATAAAATAATAAATCCATAATGTGGCCAATTGCTTAAAAACTTACCAATGAAATGGAAGGCAAGTTAAGTTTAGAAAAAATGATACTGCTGTTCGATAGGCTCATGGGGAGGAATGACAGGTATCTGTGGGCTAGCCATTTAATCCCTGAGCTCTATGCTAGTCTGTGAGGAAAACAAGCTTCTATTTATCCTATAGTCACATCTACTTTATGTAACTTCCATCTAAATGTAAATTCCTGCATGTCAGGATATGCATTTGCATGTTATAAAAAGTCAAAACCATATACTATATAGCAATGTTTCATGACAGTGACCTGAGCATTCGTAATGTGGAAATCTGTTAAGTAATTTGATCTGTGTAGACATCAGAAATTTTTCTGGAACAAGTCTTATTTACCTACTATCAAACACTGAGTGGAATTCTTTAAAATACAACCTAGGTAAGTCACACCAATGTTCTGGATTAAAGGGTGACTGAACCTGGGATTCCTAACAATATTCTTCCCAATTACTGGAGCTTCAAGAGCTAACCTAAGAAATGAGATGAACAAAACTTCATATGAATCAATCCACTTTCCCAAAGTGCAGGGCCTCTTAACTCTTCTCCCTTTGAAGTTCAACCAGTACTGGGCTCCCCTGACCCAATATGAATGATTCCAAGTACAAAGGACATCAAAACATTAAAGGAAGGGAAAGGGAACCGAAACCAGACGATTTGAGGGCACTTGAGTACATACCTATTACATATGAATAAATAAATGTAGTTTTTAAAAAGGCAGTCTAGACAGGTTTTAATGAATTACAGTCACACCACCACAAAGCGACTTCAGTCAGTGATGGAAGGCACAAAAGATGGTGATCACTCTTCAGGGGAGCAAGTTTACCCTGTGCAAACTCAATCATGTTGGTGTACTGACAAGTCACCCATCTGTGCACTTCTGAAAACACAGCCTATCATCAAGTAACCATGACTGGAACACACTTGCTGACAGAGAAATTGTGTTTTATCAATATGATAACACTTAGCAAAGTGAGCTTGGGTCCAGCATGGTGTCCAGGCTTTGCACAAACTCACATTTTAGAAAATGTCTAGAAAAGCAAGTTAGTTGTGGTATCTTACATCAATAATCTCATCACTTGGAGGCTGACTTGTGGGTAATCAGACTTATTTAAGGCCAGAGGAGCCATCTAAAATAATTCAAGTCTGATCCATGTAACAGCTCTTAACTATGTAACACAACCCATCATGTAAGACTTTAGGGTGTATGGCATAGGAGCATTTAAAAAAATGAAGGAGGGAAGAAAGGAAGGGAGGGAGGGAGGAAAAATGAGGGAGGGAAGGATGGAAGGACAGAGAGACATAGGGAAGAAGGGAAGAAAGAAGCAGAAAAGATGATATTGAGATTCTCTGAATAACTAATTATTACCTTATAGGCTGAAGCAACAAATGAATTACCTAGATTTTTACAGCTTATTTTCAAGGTGAAAATAAGAATTAAAAAAAAAAAAAGAATTTACTCTTGAGGAAGGAGACAGACTTGGCGAGTTGCTCCTGACGGCAGGAGTACATATTCAGAAACTGAAGTTTTTTGTTAAAACTTGATAAATGTCCAGGTAACCCCTCTGACACATCAATAGTCTTGCTGGTAAATATGACCAGAGAAGAGGGGTACAACTAGAAGACAGATTTCTATTACCAGTAACACGGTAGCACCTAAGCAACATACTGGAGAGCCTCAAAGCAAACGCTAGTTCCTGCAAGAAAAATGTTTCCCTTTTTCACTTTGTACCCTGACAGTGCAGTTTCTTCAAACAAAATAGAATAGCAATGGGTAGTGGGCAAGACCCATGTGGCTCTTATCAATAGCACCAGGAAAACCTTGAGCATCTTGGTTGACTGCAATGATGCTAAAGGATGCTTAGGGAGCATGCCTGGGAGCAGGAAGGCACTAAGAGGTAGGCACTGAAGAACTGCAGCATGGAGTCAAGCTGAGCAAAAGGAGCCTGGAAGAAGGCCAGTGCTGGCCCTGGGAACTGAGGAAGGATGTCCTGGCAGCATTTGAGGGGATGCAGAGGCAGGGGGCTGCACTTAAGAAATGAGAAAGCCCTCTGAGGATTCCCAGACAATGTAGGGAAATGAAATCAGAAAAGGAAGACTCATGAGTCCTGCAGCTGATCTCATGAGAGCTAAAGAGCTCAGAAAATCTGAATCCATGCAGAATCAAAAGCTAATGAAGTGTGGACACAGTCTTACCACACTACTACAAGAACAAGGTCAGGGCATGCTAAGAAAGCAATACTAATTAACAGAACAAAAGTAGATCTTATAGACAGCTGGAAAGGTAGCCATGCTACACATAAACTGCAAGAATTCAGCTTACAAGCAACCCTACTAAAACAAGGTGCATATTGAGAACTTAGTTCGAAATGTTAAGACTTTTGCAGACAGATGAAGTTAAAATATCTTTTCTTCTATTTGTATTCAAGGCTCATTGGATATCATGGAACAAGGGCTGGTTGGGTGGTGATAGCCTGTATGGATGAGGCATGAAGCAGAGCTAATAACATCACAGATGGATGAAGTAAAGAGGGCTAGAGGGGGATTGGATTTTGATACAGTTCATGTAATTTTACACACATCTCACCATCAGTAATTTACCACCACAGAGGGTGAGGTCTTTGGGACTTTGAACTGCCCCATGTTCCTTACAAACTCTTTGCTTACATACTAAAACAGCTCATGCATTGGTGTTTGTAATTTTAGCCATTCTGGCAGGAGTAAGATAGTATCTCAAAGTTGTTTTGATTTGCATTTCCCTGATAGCTAAGGATATTGAGCACTTTAAGTGTCTTTCACCCTTTTTTATTTCCTCAATTGAGAATTCTCTCTGTAATTATGTACCCCATTTTTAATAGGGTAATTTGGTCCCCTTCTTAGGCATATACCCAAATGATCCACATCCATGCAACAAAGACATGTGCTCAACTATGTTCAAAGCAGCATTATTTGTAATAGCAAGAACCTGGAAGCAACATAAATGCCCCTCAACTGAAGAAGATGTGGCACATCTACACAATGGAATACTACTCTGCGGGAAAAAAAAAATGATGAAATCTTGAAATTTGTAGGCCAGTGGATGGCACTTGAAGAAACCATCATGAATGAGGTAATCCAGTCACAAAAAGAGGAACATGGCATGTACTTGTTCATATATGGATTTTAGACCTAGAGCAAAGGATCACCAGCCTATAATTCACACTTCCAGAGGAACTAGGATACAAGGTATATTCTAAGAGATTCATATAAGGTCCCTCACAGAAGAGGGAAGGGACAAGTCCCCCAGAGCACATGGGAAGTGGGGGGGGCAGCAAATGGAGAGGAAACTTGGAGAAAGAGAAGGGAAGGAGAGGAAAGCACTTCCGACTAGGAAGATTGAGTCCTGGTGGAATAGAAGACAGAAAAAAAGAGAGAGAGAGAACATAAAAGAGGGAGCCATTATTGGTTTGAAGAGAAAACTGAACCTAAAGAAATGTTCAGAGACCTACAAGACTGACTCCAACTAACAATTTGAGCAACCGTGGAAAGGCTACCATAAATGTCCTTCCCTGATAGTGAGATCAACAACTAATTTATCCATCATCATGGAGCCCTCATCTAGTACCTGTTGGAAACACAAGCAAACACCCATACCTAACCACTGAGTCGAACTAGAATCCAGATGCAGAGAGAGAGGACAAGACCAGGTTGCAGAAACACATAGAGACAGCTGACCTGAACAAGGAGGAGCTAATAGGCCTCCAGACTGATAGCTGGGAATCCAGCATGGGACTGACTCAGACCCCCTGAACATGGGTCTCAGTTAGAAGGACTGAGCAGCCTAAGGGACCTCAGACAGTGGAACCAGGATGTATACCTGGTGCACAGAAGGACCTTGTGGACACATCCCCCATGGAGGGATATTCCCTTAACCTAAAGACAGGAGAGAAGGCCTAGTCCCTACTTCAAATGACTTGACAGATTTACATGACCCCACCTGGATGGCATTGCCCTACATGTGGAATTGGGGTGGGGGGAAGGGAAGGGAGGGTGGTCAGGGTGCATGTGAGGGTGGAGAGAGGGTAAGAAGGACAGAGGGAGGAAGGGAGAGGGAACTGGGATCGACATGTAAAATAAAAAAATAAATATATTAAAAAAACAGCTTATGCAAATCTTTAAGGAAGTATTAGTTCTACCTCACATTGCATTTCAATCTCTGTGTGATAACTCTGTGGCTCTCACCAAAGTAGACTCCTACTAAATGTTCCACTCTGTACAGGTGTTTTCCCACTAGAATCTTGACATTCTTTTCTCGGTTTGCAGAAACAGTATTAAGTAACAAATCAGAATGTTCTTAACGACTTGCATTGCCTATTCATTAATTTACTGTATATCTTAACATAATTGAATATTTACTACTTAACAGTTTCATATACTGTAATTAAAATAAACACATTTTAGAACTAACCAGTCAGGTCAAAGTACATGGGGTTTTGATCCTTTCCTTATCTCTTGTACTGTAACTTTCTCATGCATGAAATTCATACACATGCTAGCTTCAAAGGATTTGGGTCAGCAAGTTCAAGAGAAATACTGATGTGAAAATGATTTTATAATTATAAACCTTCCAAAGAGGCCACGATTTATAACCATCTTAGTTTATTTCTTATACATAAATGAACCAAAACAATCGTGGGAAAGTCAACAATCATTTCTTCATTTTAATATGTATTTTTATTTCTTCCATACCTAAGTTGTTTCCAAAAAGGGGCAAAAGGTTAATAAACTGGATGCAGAAATAAAATTTATTTTTAATGTCATTTCCTGCCTCATGTAATTTCAAATATAGTTCCTAGAAAGTAGAACAGGGAAGAGATTAAACTGCATACAGGGAACCTCATATCTGAATAACCAACTACATCTATTTTTATATTGATGTTTTATAAGAACTTGGTACAATGTTAGTGTGATATCATTAATATATAAAAGACCAATAGAATCTAAGTGAAAAAGCAAAACTTCTAGACATACAATTATGATTTAAACTATCTCAAAAAGAGAGAATTCTGTAAAAGCATGTTTTCCTGAGAGGTTTTTGTGTGGCTGTACAAACATTGAGATGGTGACAGAATTTGAAAGTACTGAATAAAATTAGAGTAGTCTAACTAAATTGTGATTTATTCCTCCTGGTGACTATAGACAAGGTCTTGTCCTTCTTGTAAAGACCAGAGATGTGATGTCTGGTTAGAGCATGTGCCATATCTGGAAACTTCTGTACTGCTTTGTGACTTCTCAGAATTTTAGCATGTATAGGAGCAAGAAAGGTGAATATGTATATAAAAATAAACTCACATATGTACAGTGTCTGGAGTCAGAAAGAACTGGATTTCACTCTTACTGGATCTACTTGCCAAGCTGTCTAATCTTAAGCACTTCTATTTACTCATCTTTAGAGGACAGACTATAAAGACCTTTCTGTATAATTAATACTTATATATGTGTTAAGTGAAACAATTATTCTATATAAAAACATTTTGGCATAATGCTGATCAAGCTGTTGTTATAAAATGAAAGAATTGTGCTTTAACATTCTATGATAAAAGTTTTTCCGCCTTCCAGATGTTTACTAACCAATGGTTAAAATCAAGAATATTTTCTTTAAATTGCTTAAAAGTGAAAGATAGAGGAAAAAGTTGAACTTAAAAGAAAAAAAATCAGGAGATTTGACTGTTGGTAGAGAGCTTGCCTGGCATGAAGAGAACCTTGAATTCTAACCCTAACATAGTATAAAATATCATAGCAGCATGTACCTGTCCCAGCACACAGGAAATGAAGGCAAAAATTCACAAGTTTCAGACCACAGGATGTTTGATACCAGCTTAGGCCAAAAGAAAGAAAAACCGTTCTTTAATTAAAAATTATTTTAAAAAGGTAACAACTTCGTATCATAGATAACCTGCAAAACAACAAACATTCAAGCATAAGGAAAAATCCACTGGAAATAAAGGGGGAGAATAAAGAAGAAATAGAGAAGAATAAGAATAACCAGAGGGTTGGAAAGAGTCAATATGGGGCGGGGGAGGGGGGATTGAGAACATGCATTGTCTAGCTGCTACATGATTCCCAGCCAGCCGCCAGCGTATCCCAAATCCCATTGACTAAGGAAATGCCTAACATGTAGAATATGTCAATAATAAAGCAACAAAGGGGAATGTACAATTGGCCATCACTGTGTTCTACATGCATTAGGAAGCATTTGTAAATCAGTGTTTGAGCTCCTATGAGGGTTTCTAGCTATTGGAAAAATTACCACCAGTTATATAGTTATCAAACAGAAAAATATCTCACAGAGAGTAACTTATTAAAACCTAGCCAAACTTTGATTTGCTTTCTTGCTAAATGCTTATAGTTTTAAGAAACTAAAGTGAAATCATGTCACTATCAACATCCTATTTCTTTTCTACCAGATGAACATGATGCTAACAGCTGTAAATGCACCACAAAGACCGTTGCCCATGCATGTATGAAATTTACATGGCTTTTGGAATCTGAAACACAGGCTGCAACAGTGCAGGAAAACAGGCATTCAAAATAATTATGTTTACCAGAAACAATTCCAAATACCTACATTCAGGGTCTCCAAACACTTCCCCACAACACTGAGCTTACAGGCACAAACTTAATGGTAACTATTATTCATGCATAATTTCTCACAAAGATAAGAGTTCTATAAAATCTTGCTTTAATATAAGCACTATGCATATATCCTCCAGTCTACAGTATTTTAAAGAGACATGCCAAGTTGAGTCCAACACAACCACTCTAACATGTACTAATTTCTTATTCAACAAGAACCACACTTTTGATCCATATTTATAAAAGTGTAAATGCCATACAGATTGAAAATAGCACAAAGATCTAAAACTGCCCTACAGGATAATGAAGCAAAGATGGCTTCATAAAGAAAGTGGAAATGGGTAATGATCCAATAGAGGTACAAAAACACTTGATTGATAAACTCCTTGTGAACCGCAGTGCCTGTGAATAAATTCAACATTACTATTTCTAGATATAAAAGAGCTTTCCATGCTTCAATGGAGATGAAGAACATTTTAATTATTTCTGAAAATAAAGATATCCTAGGAGGTATTTTTTTATTTCAAAACAGAGAAATTGAATTTTTAAAGTAATGAAGAGCACATGAATACAGTTGCTAAGAAAGGGTCTCCAAAAATCAGTTAGACACAGGATTATCTGATTTCACCTACAAATTGCCTACTGTATTTGAAAAAGAGAAATATACCTTCAGAATGCATAGATTCATAATAAAGAAAAATTCCAAGTACTAATAAGCCCCCTAAATTTAAAGTCAATAATAATAAAGACACAAATCAAACAAAATGTCACTTTTGTGATATGAATACAGATTTTTTTTAAACAGGATATGTAAGTATCTTCAGGAAAGAATTTTTATGAATGGGTAACTCACACACAGAGGAAAAGGCAGCAATGCAAAGGATGCTGTGTGCTTACTCAAAGGCTATAAAATTTGTTCATTAATCTGGACGGCATGGGAAAGAGATCACCTTGTTTCCAGTAAAGGAAGAATGGTAACAGAATGCACGAGTCACAGGCTAAGGTTGGACTTCACCTTTTGTTATTCATGAAACAACACTGGGAAGATAAGAGGACATAAATATCAGGGTCCAAGCTACAGAAGGAAACCCTTGATAGTAAGAGCCCATTGCTGAAGATACCATTTGAAGAAATCAAGCAGGGAAAGGTCTGAAAGCTTTATCCCTAATGATTAGCTTTCACCATGCTTGAAGGTGATATGCAAGCTATCAGGAGAGAAAATCAGTCGTCAATCTTGGTCCTTGCAAGCAGAAATAATGACTGGCCTGGAAAGATATGCCCAGTAAGCAACAGTAACATGAGCATCATGTGACTAACCAACTATTTTCTGACTTGACTCGAGTTCTGATGTACAGGATAAAACACATACCCAGTACCAATATTAGGGTAAAAACATATGGTTTGATAGGTCATACACACTAGGAAAAAACTTACAAAACTTGCAATGACTTATTGTTACACCTACAGATGAGTGAACCTCTCATTCCCTTCTAATTATAGTAGAAGGTAACAAACACAGTTCCCCATGCTGGCCAAGTGACAAAGACAGAATTACTGCTGAAGAGAAAGTGGAAAGGGTAAGAACCTGCAGTTGTGGATGAAAACAAAGAAATATTATCTTCTAGACACAGTAGGGCAACTGCTCATATGAATTCATAGAAATCATGGCAGAATGCACAAAACCTGTGTAAGCCTAAGCCAGCACAAATCCTATCATGGAGAGAGGAACTGGGCACACAACCCTACCATAAATTTGATCTAGTAGCAGTTATTAGTTTTGGGAGAGGGAGATAAGAGTTTTCTACAAGAGTGCAATGATGGGGGGAGGTCCTGCTGAATGATGTGGCTATATGATTCTCTTATTGATTGATGAATACACACTGCTTGGCCATTGGCCAGGCAGGAAGACTAGGTGGGGCTACCAGACTAGGAATGCTGGGTAGAGAAAAAAAGAGGGAAGCCGCCAGAAAGACACCATGTAGCCACCAAAGAAATAGCATGCATCATGGGTAAGCCACAGACTCCTGGCAATATTTAGTTTAATAGAAGCCTGAGCCATTGACCAAACAGTTTATAATTAATATAAGCCTTATGTCTTTATTTGGGTCCAAACAGCTGTGGGATCAGGCAAAACCAAAACTCCATCTTCAAATGGTGCCCTGTGTGGGGCCCAAACACATTACCCAGAGATTAATAAGAGTCTCATGCTTATACACATTTTATATTTATATATGACATATATATAATACAATTTAGATAAAAATCAACTTAAACATAAATTTACTTTAAATATAAATTATACAATGTAATTATGAGCTACTATAATTAAAATACAGATTATTGACCAATTTTATAGATATTATTCAAATATATTCAAATAGTGTTTCAGTATAATCTCATATTCCAAACCATATTTACAAGCATACTATTATTGATATAAACAATTCCTTACTTAACTCTCTGCCATTTAAAATGTTTAAACTTCTCATGATACACAAACTATGCCTTGTTCTAGTTTCTGCTACGACTCTATTTTAATTGTGATTACTTTGGACTCAATTGCTTTCCTTTATCTGTTAAAAGGAAAGGGCCATTTTCCCAAATTACTCCTTTCCAAAATTAATCTTGAAACCTAAATTTAGCATCTATAAACATTGCCCCTTATATAGGAATGGCCAGATATACTGTGTAGTCACAAACTTAATACAATATATCCCCTTGGACCATTTTTTTAAATTATAAAACTTAAAAGTGAGTGGTTGGTACATAAACCTCTCTCCAGCAAAAGATCATATAGCCAAGAATATTTCAACACCACAGTGCTCTTTAAAAAACACAAGGTTGGATAGGGAAAGAAGGGCTCTAAGTTGGGGAGGAGTTGGAGGAGCTGGTAAATATAATCAAAACACACTAAAGAAGAAAAATTAATTCACTTTTAGTACTACTGCTATTATTATTATTATTGATAATATCTATCTCCTACTACTTCCCTCCAATACCTTCTGGGACACTCTCAATTTTGTACCATCACTTAGTATTTGTAGCAGTTTCCAAATGGTAGGAGTCAATCAGTGCTGACCATAAGTAATATGGGTAACCTACCTGTGTCACAACCCCAAAGAAAGATGTTTCTCCCTCCCTCAGCATCAATCTACTACCTACATAGCCAACCACATTTAGGAATGGAAACTTGTAGTGGGATATTCACTTTGTCTCCTTCTGTGGCACTGACCACGCCCATTGGGGGATGGAGCCATGGGCGGAACCTGTGGAAGGAGGTCTGAGGACGCTCTTGCTGGTGGGTCATGAGAGGAGAGCATCTGGTAGAGTCTGCTGGTGTTAATCTGTCTAGGTTGTAACTTATTTCTCCCTGAATAAACATCTATTCAGCCTATTTGTTTATCCTGATCCTTCTTTAACTGCAATAGAAACTCAAGCTCCCCTCTGTCATCCACACTGGATCTTTTGACTGGCTTGGTCTTGCACAGGTCTTGTGCAACAAACACGGATGCAGTGAGTTAATATGTGCCATGTCAAAGCCTTGCACCCTATCCTCCAAATCTCACATTCTTTCTTCCTACTCTTCAGCACTGTTCCCTGAACCTTGAGTGGCGGGAAGTTGACACAGGTGAGCATTCACAGTTACTTATTCTCATAACAAGTTGAATTTATTTCTTGAGGGACAGATGAAAATCTCTTAAGGTTGTATCTTAAAGTGATTTATCTATTGTTTTTAGAGGTTTGGAACACATGAAGTCATTTGATCCATTTGAATTGATTTCTGTGTAGAAAGAGACAGGGATCTAGTATTCTGTATTCAGTCTTGATTGCACCATTTACTGCAGAGACCATCTTCCCTCCATTGGATAATTTTTACCTCTTTGGGAAAAATAGTGTGGCTTTCATTGTTGTTGTTTGGTTGGTTGGTTCTTGCATCCTATTGGTCTAGATGCTGTTTTTGTTTTTGTTTTGTTTTTGTGTGTTACTAAGGCCCTATTATATCACTTGAAATCCAGGATGGTGATATCTCCAGCATTACTATTTTACTCATGATTCTTTGCTGAGTCTCCTGTGTTTGCATATGAAGTTTAGGAGTTTGTTTCTTTGTTTTCTACTTGTGTGAGGAACATCACTGAGATTTTGATGGAAATAATATTGAATCTATAAAATGCTTTGGGTAATAGCCATTTTAGAATAGGATCCATAAGCATGAGAGGTCTTTCCTTCTTCTGCGATTTTTTTGAAATTCTTTTAGTGTTTTAGAGTTTTCATTGTACAAGAATTTTATATCTTTCAGTTAGGTTTATTCCATGATATTTTATTTTGAGGCAACTCAAAATATTGATTTTCTGGTTTATTTCTCAGAATGTATGTTATAGTTTATAGAAAGCATACTGACCTTTGCATGTTAATTTTCTGTCTTGCCATCTTTTCTGAACAAGTTAATCAGTATTGAGACTTTTCTAGAAAAGACTTTTAGGGTCTCTCATTTATAGAACTGTATATGAGTATGGTGAGTTCTTTCTTCCTTGTTAATATGCTTTATACCATCACTGTTCTACCTAAGACTCCAGATATTAAACTGAAAAAAAAAAAAAAAAAAGAAACTGGACACCTTAAACTTGTTCCTGACTCTATTGGAAATTCTGAATTTTTCCCCATTTAGAAAATGTTGACTATAGTTTGCATTATACAGCTGTTAATATGTTGAAATGGTTTCCTTTCATCTTCTTTAGGGCTTTTTGTTATGAAAGGACACTGGACTGTATAAAAAGCCTTTTTACATTTATTAATATGATCACATGCTGTCTTTCCTTGAGTTAACTTAAGGGAAATAATGCATTTGCTGAGTATGTATGTTAAACCATCCCTGCATTGATGGGAGGAAACCAGCTTGACCACACTGGATGATGGTTGTTGATGAATTCGGTTTTTAACTCGTTCCCAAGGGTTTTCTATCTACGTTTGACATAGAAATACACCTTTAAGTTTCTTTTTTGTTATTAATGCTTTTGTGCCTTTATCTGGTTATCAGCAAGTTTGAACAATATACTACTGAGTGATGAGTAGATCAAAGAGATCATGAAGAAAAATTTTAAAATTTATAAATCACAGAAACAGGTAAAAATGAATATGCAAACAAAACATCCCAAAACTGCAGGGATCAGCAAATGCAATACTGTTCATGAATGAACTCAAGGATAGGTACGATGCATAAGTGATCATCTAAGTAAATGCAGAAAAGCTTTTGACATTCTCCAGCACCCTTAAAACTAAAGCAACCATATGAAGAAAGTTTATAGCTTCTACTACATACATTAGAATATCAGAGAAATCTCACATAAAGCAAATAACCTTAGAGACTTGGGAAAAAAAAAGAAAATATTGAACTCCATCCAAATCCAGAAGACAGAAAGGAAAAATTAATTTTGGGATAGAAATAAACAAAAAAATTACAAAGAATTAATGAAGGAGTTGGTTCTTTTAAAGACAAAGTTGACAAATTCTGAGCCAATCTAATCAAAAGAGACCACCCAAAGTAATACAATTAGAAATGAAAAGGAATTATAACACATACCAATGTAATTTGGAAAATCTTAAGGATATACCTTTCAAACTTATATTCCATAAATTTGAAAAAAGAAAATGAAGTGGATGAATGTCTATATGCACATAACATCATGAAATTTAAATAGATCTTTGACAACGAATTCAAGCAATATTTTTTCAAAATGTGTTAGCTAACAGTACAGGCCCAAATGGACTAACTGCTGACTCTACCATCCCTTAAAGAATTAACACCAAAAGTTCTCAACTACTTCATGAAATAAAAAAGGAATGCTGATTAACTCATTGGTGAAAGAAGAAATTTTTTTGAAAATTATTTTTCTTTCAAATTCTAGATAGAATTAAATTTAATCCAGAAAACATGTTTAACTTTATTTTATTCAAAGCATCTACTTGCTGAAATTTTTAAAAAATCAATTTCGAAACAAAATTATAAATAATACAGCCATTATTAGTTTTCTATTATCTAATTTTTATAACTTTTGTTTTAGGTTTATTTGCCATATTTTCATGTTGCAATAAAAATATAGAGTACAAATGAGACTGAACTAACAAGAAAAATGGGGACCAAAAGAGAAAGTAAAAGAACACCATTCAAAATATATTTTAAGTATACTTAAGAGTAGAAAATACCTTAGCTCATATGAGGACACTAACTGCAGGGTATGACTTTCAGAAATTAGAAATACAAAGGAGTCTAATACAGTATAAAACATACAATTAAACAAATTAATTTGAAATACATAGAATAAATATAGAATAAGCAAATCACACATTTCTTTCCTTTGTGATTTAATTTTTAATTATATACTTTAAAATGATGTTCGTCAAGTTTCGTTACTCATTTGTTATATGTTTGCCCATCTTTACCATAAAAGAGTTCCAATTTAAAAGTTAACATATTCTACTTTTCTTTTATGAATTGCATCCCATGTATAGTTTTAGAAAACTATTGACTGGCAAGGCAAACTGCTAAGATAATTAAGTAATAAAGACTACAGATTTAGTAAAAACAAACCCCCTCTGCCTCATTTCAACAACAAAGTTCTTTAACCTTTTCTCCATGGCAGTGTTGACATTCTGTGATTTGGTCTTGCTGTAATATTTGATATTATACTGAAACCAGCTAGTATTTCTGTCTTTACTGGATAATGGGAACTAGGCACATGTCTATTCCTATGATCAAAGAAACCTCTACTCTCCATCTCATATCATTCAATATGCCAGAAAGATCCACAAACTTTACAACAGTAAACTTTCAGAAATGGCACCTGTTCCAATTCAAACTTACTACAGGACAGTTACATGGGCAAAATACATTTCAAAGAAAATTTCAAGCTGGCTGTGGTCTATTTTAAGCAATTAAAAAGTCACTACATTTTTTTAATGAAAATACCAATATTGTTTTCATTCCTCAGACAGATACAAGTCAAGGTTAAGTAAACAAGGGCCATATTCAATTTCTGGAAGAGGTTTTTAAGCCTTAAATAGTAGTGAAAACAGTGGTAGAAAAAAACCAAGGAGTAAAAGCACTCAGAATGGGAAAAACCCAATGTTCTAAATTGTCCACAAAGCTTTATTTTTGTCAGTGGTATATGTAGTAGCTCAGATGACAAGTACTGTATGTATTCTGGGTAAATAAGACAATTAAATGAAATAAATTTTATTTTATTGAATTTCGGAGCTTAAACAAACAGCTGTTATTTCTCAACTTTTTTAAACACTGACTTCCTTTTCTTTCAACATTTCTATTTTGAGAAGTGAATTCTTCTTTGGACTTAAATAGAGTATCACCTTTCGTGTTTGAGAATTCTTCAGCCATGCTTGTGTGTTATTTCCTTAAGTCCCTAACTGTCTGTGGAAGAGTAAATACAACTGAAGGAATGTCTTTACTGGGATCACTGGAAGCAACTCCCTTCTGCAATTCTAATTTTCTCTGACTCATGAGCACAGACCTACTCTCCCTGAAGGTTTCTCCAGGCCTTTAAGAAATGGGACACTGTTCTCGGGGGTAAATCATTACTGGATCACAGCATTCAGTCCTGAAGCAGCTTTTTATTGATTATATTGACAGATCTGGTCAAGATGATGGCTATTTAAAATGTATTGTAAAATAAATGAATAAATTTTATTTCTTCTACTTGTGAAGTATTTGTTATATTACAGGCATTGGAAAAGTATGTAAGAACAGATTTGAAATCCCAGACACAGCTAATTTAGTATCATGGAAGACACAAAAATTATAATCTGAGGTTCTTTGAGTGTTAGTACCAAGGTTGAACGAAAGACTAAAGTGACCCCATGGAATTCCTAGAAAGGAACGCTGCCAATGATAGTAAAACCTGGGAAAGGACTTTCATGATGGAGTGGCAACCCAAGCAATTCTTGAAAAATACAACACAGGGTAGACAATTAAAAAAAAAAAAAAATACAAGACTTATTGCTAGAACAAGAAACAGGAAAAGAGGGATATTCTCCTGGGTAGGCAGAGGTATAGGGAACATTCCAGTAGGAACAGCAGGAGAGCATGGGACCAAAGTGTTAGCAAGATCAGAAAAAAGCCACAATCCCAGAATTCCTAGGGCAATGAAAGGCTAGGGATGGGAGGAGTTTTGCCAAGTTGTGCTATGCTTATCAGAGTGTGGACTAACCCCTGCAAGGGTAGCATGGCAGATGGATATGCATGACAAATAATAATAATAATAATAACAACAACAACAATAAAAGACTGGGAAAGCTAGGTCAATTAACAAGTGTCTACTAACATTTTGTGTTTAATTTATTATTGCTTTAGTAGATGTTTACTCCATGATGCAAAATGCCCCAGTTTTTTTTATTTGTTTGTAATATACCTATATGAAAATGGTATTTAGAAACATGACAAACAAACAATAGCATGATTGGTGAAAAGCTAAAAATAATATTGAGAATGCCATCTCACATTTTAAAATATCCAACTAGTCTTCAATACAGATAGAACCCATTTTTTTGGCATTATCAACTGGTATCATAATTTCTATTCTTTTCTCCTAAACTGAAGGAATAAAGCCTCTTGCCTTATTTTTGCTGAAGGGACGTATTTGTCCTATTTTTTCCCCAATAAAGATTCACCATATTACTTCAGAAACAAAGCTCTAAGGAAGAATGAAAAGAAAACATGTAAAAATGGATTAAAACCATGATGCATTCATGTAATATAAAAACATAACAGGATATTGAATGAAGAAATTACAATCTTCACCATGTAGCAAAGAAAAAAATGTATTAATGGACTTACTGAGTTTCAATTTGTCCATCCTAGATCAACCATGATGCATTTTCAAAATAATGTTAAAAATATATTTGCAAGCTACAAGGCAAATTTTCAAACAAATTAAAACTGGATTTTAAGGATATAACAAACATTACATGTTAAGATGAACTTTAAGACCGCATATGCATTAGTCCAGCTTTAAAATTAGAAAAGGACTAGTAAACTGGACCCTGATAGTGCAGGCATTAAGACCAACAACTGACAAATGGGACCTCAATAAAGTAAAAAGTTTCTGTGAAATGAAGGACACCATGATTGAAACACAGAAGCAGCCTAGAGAATAGGAAAAATTCTTTACCAGCTATATATCTGATAGAGGGTCAGTGTATAAAAAGAAAAAAGCAACCTACCTAAACACCATGAAAATAAACAACCCAATTAAAACACAAAGCATAGAACTTAACACAGTTCTCAAAAGAATAAACATAAATAGCTGAGAAATATTTTAAAGATTCATCATCCTTACCAATTAGTGAAATGCAAATTAAAATTAAAACTATCTTGAGATTTCACCTTCCTCCAGCCTGAATGGCTAAGCAAGAGGAAAAACAAAACAAACAAACAAAAAAAAAAAAAAACCAAAAACAATAACCACTGGGTGGATGCAGAAAATGAGGAATATGTATTCACTCTTGGTGTCAATATGAACTAGTACAGCCATGGTAGAAATCAGTGTAGAGTTTCCTCAAAAATCGAGGAAGACATCTGTCACATGCTACAGGCACACACCCCACACCCAGTATGTTCCCAACAGACTCCTTAACCTACAATAGAGATATTCATCAATGTTTAGGCTGCTTTAGTCACAGTATCAGTAGGCAGAATAAAAAAATAGCCTAAATTTCAAAAACTGATGATTTTGAAACCTTTTAAAAATTATGCATGCAGCCAGGTGGTGATGGCATAAGCCTTTAATCCCACAACTCACTTGAGAAGCAGAGGCAGAAAGATCTCTGAGTAGGAGACCAGCCTGATCTACAGAACAAGTTCCAGGACAGCCAGGGATATACAGAGAAACCCTGTCTAGAAAAACAAAACAAACCCCCAAATTATGCATAGGCTTTGGGGCATAGTGACTGACACCTACGATCTTCCCCAGGAAGATGAGGTGGAGGCTACTGTAGCATGCGCAGCAAGTACAAGGCCAGCCTGGGTTACATACAAAGACCCAGTCTCAATAACAATCTCCCAAATTATACCAACCAATCAAAACGATTCTGTGCAAATTCTGGCCTCGTTTAAAGATGCTCACATTTCATTTAGAGCTATTCTGGCTGCTGTTTGATATGGCCCATCACATTTCAAAACGAGTTGCTTTCTATTTGATAACCCTGTGTAAATCTGTGCCACACATCAGTTCCCCCTTGTATCTCTACCGGGACATCGTTTAAATTCTATAGCAGGGTAAGTTTTGTTTTCAACATAAATATGTACAATAATAGTATAGAAAACTCACTGGAACTCAAGCCATCACCCGTAAGATAGCCTACAAAGTTTAAATATCATGCAGGAATTGGCAGTTTCACGATCTAAAGATCAAACCACTACTTAATGCCATATTTCAAGTGAAGAAAATTCTGACTTTAAGCCACATACAGTAGATCAAATATATTAAAGTATACACATTCCAAGAGAGTTCTAAGCAGGAAAGGTCACAGAAAGTGGTTTCTGTGCTCTTAGACATTGTTGCTTTTAGTATGATCAAGAGATAAACATAACCGAGCATACCACGGTAATATGTATGTACAGGGGAGCGTTTAACCCTGCAGGGACAGGAAAACACCAATGAAATGCATAGCCAGAGATGCAGACTGGGTTAATATGAAGAAGGGGGACACACAAAGCATTTGTCTTTGAAACTTTGTGTAATAAAGACTATTCCTGTCACTCCCGGTTCATCCCTTCCAAAAGTTGTAGGTACTGTTTCATTGTACTGTCCAGTGAGGCTTTGCTTTGACAAAAAGACCCTGGGTTGCCAACATTCCTTCCCTGTTTCCACATTGTGATATTGTCTAGTAAGAACATCTCTGCAAGTGGACATGCATTCTCTATATCCCATCTTTAGACCACAAAACTTCAGTAAGACTAACAATGTTTCACATTACATAATGTTAAATAGGAAGTTACCAACTGACAAACCAGTCTGATAGAAACGAGAGAGCTTGAACCCAGTGTTCAAGTGTGGCTGCCACCAACCACACGATGAAGGTCCAGGCATTCTCAACAGGAGCACACAAACCTACACTGCCTCCAAGAACATTCATGAAAGCAGACAGCCCCTCCTTAGACCTTAGCAAGCCCCACAGCCCTTTCCCACTGATGCAAGGCAGCCAATTGGGAGATGGGCTTTACAGATCAAAGCCAGCCTACACGGGTTAATTACTTACCTCTTCACGTATGGCCCTGTTGCTCCTTTAACTTCTTGTTTCCTCTCTTGTCATAGCTCAGCGCCAAATGGTTGTGATTCAGCAGAAGTTTGAACCTGACAGAAAGAATTTTTTTTTTCAGAACAAACATTCAAAGTTAAAGTTCCCTCCACTGTTGTCTTCCCTGCCTGGCTCTGGGTGTGCGTGTTTCTCCTTGTCCCTCTGCAAGGCAGCTACGTAGTGGTCTATAAATATTGACCCTCACACTTGCTCAGAGCTCTCCTTGCTCATGACACAGGTCTGTGTTACTGAACACCGTGGTAATACTCCAGCGAGGTTCTCAGCTGCTACGACAAAGCAGTGGATTGGCTCACTACCCAGCAGCCCTGTGCTTGCCTGGAAATACCATTTCGCTGCCAGCTTTACAGATGCTATGGGCCTTTCCTGAGCCCCAAGTCAGGCACAGAGGGGCAATTATGAGGCTTCTCTGAAGAAATACAGCTTGCCTCAAGCAGGTGGAGAGAAAAGGGCCAGGAGGAGGGGAAGACAAGAAAGGAAATACCATCTTTGTTTTGTCCAAACAACACCATCTCAAACCCTTATAAAGTTCCCACCTAAATGCCATTCAATTAAGCTTTGTAAAACTTGTCTATGCATATTATGAATGACCTAAATAATATAAAAGCAGTTTTTTATAATTGTTTTAATATTGCTTCTTATTAAAAAAAAAAGTCTGCAGGGAATGAGTAATTGGCCACAGAGAGATGTTTTTTGACATATGTTCACTTGCAGAATGATAGAAATACATTGGAATGTATAATATTAAACAGATAAATTATGTATGTGGTGAAAGAAACTAAAATGTAATGTAAACATTATGTGAATCAACATGTTATGTTAGCTTGTAGATTTACAGTCCTTACAATTCAAATTATTTTGCTGTGGACTCATATTAAGGACAAAATAAGGCATTCCAATATGTAGATTGCAGGTAACATAACTTTCTTATTATCTATATTATATAATATTCACATTCTAAATTATTAGAAAATATATTCTATATGCTCATGCTTTGCCAGCCAATGATAATCATTTGATTTATTAAATTGTATCTCTTGATTAAATCAAAGATGAAGGAATCTAGTTCAAGATGTTGGCGATCCATCCTCTCTAGGCTGTTAAGTTTATTCCAGTCATGTGACAACATAGTAGCAAAGCCAAAACCAAAAACCACAGCCCTTTTTCCTACTCAGATGCCAGTCAACTTCCATCAGGACAGTGATCCTCAAAACTCATCGCTAGCTTCATCTCCATGTGAGAACTTCTTGAAAATATTACCCATAAGAAAATATATTCACAGTCAGGTGTGGTGGTTCACCCATTTAATTCCAGCACTCAGAGAGATCAGCCTTCCTCTGCCTCCTAAATCTGAGGTAAGCCTGCACTACAAAGTGAGTTCTGGGACAGCTAGAGCTACAAATTGAGATCATGATTCAATCCAAAAAAATCAAAACAAAAATTTACAGGCACAAAATTGTGTGAAAGAGAAAAATCAGTTATAAATAAAATCCCTAAACTCATTACATGCAATTAAGTTTCAAACAACCAACTGAAATCAAGTCTTCCATGCTCAATTCGTTAATTAACATTTTCACTCATTGCTGGGAGATGCATACAGTTAGATATTGAGAAAGCAAGAGTCCTACTCTCAAAGACCATATAATCTAAGGGGAGTGGTTACTTGCTAGATAGTACAACAGCTAGAAGAGGAAGGCAGGCTGAGGACACTGAGGAAATGGACAAGCAGAACCCCTGCTGGCACTTCCTACAACAGCTTGTCACCTGATGCCCCAGGCGACATTAGTAAGGCACATGCAGAATAACCAGGTAAAGAAGGGCAGGAAAGCATGGCACTCATGTGCACTTGCAAGCAGCACTTTCTGGCTAGAGTTCAAGCAGACAATACAGTGTTTAGGGGAAAATGCATTAGAGAAAAGTGTGAACTCTACCAGTCATGTTAACAGTCATGTTTCTATTTAGAGTAGGCTACAGCTTCAGATGTTTTATACAATGCACAACACACACAGACGGATTTTGAAAATTATATAATCACAATTATCAAGCTTTTATGTTTAATTTTTAGCAGTAAAAACATGAGTACTTGCAAAGAAGTGACTTTCTAGAAATAATGACATTTTAAAAATAAAATTCAGCAACAATACATACTCAATCCACCACAGTTTAAACCAACCATTATCTATCTAGAAATAAAGATAGATATCCACTTAAAAGTTAAAATATTGTTTTATATTTTATTTTATTGACCTCTTAACCATCTCATTTCTTTATTGAGTTATGTGTATTATGAAATACACATAACAAAACATTTTTAACTTCTTACACCTCTTAAATAAAATTTAATGTACAGAGAATTCCTAGTTACTGAATACCCCATGACTGTGGTGCACACACCATTGATAGCTAGTATGATTTAGGATAGTTGAGGGTCTGTGGTCTATGTTTCTTTTGCAAAAGAAATGTTGCCATTAGTAAAGCATTGCTCTTAGCAAGATTAGTATTAACAGGGTACAACAAGTAGATTTTGAGAAGGTGGACACTCCAGTCAAACTATCCATTCAGCTGCTAAGTGAAAAGAACTAGTGTTAAAAGGCTCCGCAGCATGCAGTCCCAACTGCATGACATTTGGGAACAGGAAACAGTTCCATGGGTTACAGAGGGTTGGGGGGGGTCACAAAGAACACCAAGGAGGATACTACTCATGGGAGCACAACCGCTCGGAGTGATGTAATGACGGAGTGATGTAATGACGGCGTGATGGCATTCGTGTGGCAAATAGACAAAACTTTCCAACACAACAAATGAAGCCCTGGGCTGGAGAGATGGCTCGGCCCTTGCTATTCTTGCAGATGACCAGACTTTGGGTCACAAAACCCATTTCTGTTAGCTTTCAGTCACCTCTAATGTCAGCTCCAGGGGAACCCAGCACTGATGGCCTCTGGAAGTATTAGGACTCAAATGCACATATCTACATACAGATACACATATACATACATATAATTTTAAGTGATTTTTTTTTTTTTTTTTTTTTTTTTTTAGTTAACTGTGTAAAGTACAAACAGACTGAAACCTCTTCCCTGTCTTCTTGAAGTGTGTGGCCTAGAGGTGATATTGTTTAGTGAGCAATCTTTGTCTAACAGGGTACTGGGAAATAACCTAACATTAAAAGCAGACTTTGGGAGCCCATCCCATATAAAGGGATACTTTCTCAGCCTACACACATGGGGGAGGGCCTTCCCCAAATGATGTCACAGACTTTGAAGATTCCCCATTGAAGGCCTCACCCTCCCTGGGGAGCAGAAGGAATGGGCTGGAATTTGGTGGGGGTGGATAGAGGAAGATGGGAGAGTAATGGAACTGGGATTGACATGTAAAACAACCTTGTTTCATATTTTAATTAAAAACAGGAAAAACAAACAAACAAAACAAAACAAAACTTCTGTTGAATAAAATTGAGCAGAAATAAATAAATAAAGCAGATCTGAGTGCTTTTGTTATTTTTTATGGTAAAGAAAATAAAGCTAAGTTATTAAGTGGCTTGACAGAAGTCACATAACAAATCAATCATAGAATTGGGATTGAACCTCAGTCTGTGACTGGACTATACTACCATTACCACCTTGATATCACTTGTTTAACTAAGAATAACTGCCACTCTGGCTAGAGGAAGCAAGGGACATGCCAGGAAGGACCAAATGAGCCTAGTGAACTTCTCTCAGAGAACAGAATTTTAATATTGAGTATTGAAAGGTGGCAAAAAGAAGGGACTAGCAAATTAGAGAGTGGCATGAGAGACCACAAACAAATACCCTTCCTGCAACTTGGCAAATGGGTAAAGAGTCTCTGAAATGTCAAGGCTGGCTCCTCTTTGGATAGCTAGGTCTTTGCCTAGCTAGGTTACAGAAAGAGGAGCAAGTTCACACTAAGGTTCTTGGAAAAGAGGCTGGTTGTAGTTTTAGATACAATGAGCTTGATGTGTTGAATCCTAGTGAACATGTTTAGTAGATGTTCAAATATGCTGGCCTGTGGTACAGGAAAACATCTAATCTTTTGCTATTCAAGCACAATCTGCATATAGTCTCCACCAATAGCCATGCAAGTTACTTAAAATACCACCCAGGTCATATAGTCCTTGTCTGATAAATATCTGAACTATTTCCTCTCTTTTTATTCAGTAGAAGCAATTGTCGGTAAATCTGTTCTTCTCCATCAGTATGCCTTAGACAGTAGCACCTACAACATCTCTCTGTCTCAACCACAACTTACTTACCACTCTCTGGTTCTCTTTACATACCTCTCCCTTGATACAATGCCCCTTTGGTAAACTTCTAATTGCATTCACTTTTTTGTGTGTTCTCTCTAGGGGCAAAGCCCACTGCTGCAATACTCCCTAAAATGGGGAACTTCCTTCTTTGCCCAATAAAAAGCAAGTCCAATAACAGCATAGGTTTCAAGTTCCTAAACTGAGTCCTGAATATATAAATGCATAGTATTTGTTGGACATGGGACTGAAAAGGCAGCAGCCAGCTGCATGCTAACACAGCCATGAGATCTCTGAGTGTCACCATGTATAATGGGAGTCAGCCAAAATTGGCGTCTTAAGAATCTGCCAAAGAAGGGATGGCTACACACACTGAAAACCAGAGAATGAGAAAGGGACTCATGATTGGAATATTAAGGAGGGTGAGGCCAGCAATGCCGAGTGCTTTGGAAAAATCCAGCATGGCAGGAACTGAAGAGAGAAGACAGGAAGCAGAGAGGTATGTGGAACCAAACCATCAACATGTTACACGAATTATCTTTTGTGAAGAAGTCATAAAGGAGAAAGCACTAGACTTAAGTTTTCCCAGGGATGGGCGGTCAGCATGCAAAATTAGACAAGACGACATTTTTCTTTCAAAAGTCTTCCCCACATGAAAGAGAGAGAAGGACGGGACCGTGTTTTAAAACAGCAAACAGCACAGAAAGCAGAACTTCCTACAGGGCAGGTGTCAAGTCTGTGGTCACTTCTCAGGGTGGACGGTGAGCTGCACACATGCCTTTGCTTCCTTGTTAAACTGTGATTATCATCGTGTGAGAGTGTGAGATTATTATTATAGACAAGTGTCTCATTATACAGATATGCTAGAGTTTGTACACCCACTCCTTAGCTGACAGACTTTTGAGTTGGATTGCATTTGGACACAATTATGGAAAAGGATGTTACAAGCGTTCAGGTTTGCCTTTTCTTGAAATTATTACTATTTTGTAAATAACAATGAGTGAAAAATGTTTTAACTTCGGCACAGAGGCTACACCTTAATCTATTGCTTTTTCAGCCAGTAATTGAGACTCCACAGTACCAGCCTGTTTCTCTGGCAGTGGCCCAGCCACTCAGGCCATGGCCTAGTAGGAATTCTGTTCCCACAGGCATTGGCTCTATTGCTACTGCTAAAGGCAGCTTTAACTAAATCTCTATCATTCTATTTATAAAGGAAACGTGAGACTGAAAGGCTGGGGTGAAAACCTGCTAGCTCAGAGAGGGTGAGCCGCACCCAGCTAACCTTCTCTCCTTGCTGGCCTCTCCCCAAAAGCAAGTCTTTCTGCTCCACCAAACAACAACAACAACAACAACAACAAAAGCTGTGCCAGTCCAAATCCCTCCATTCTCCTTTGGGTTTATCTCTCTCTTCCACATGCCCTCTGGTGCGTTAAACTCAGCCTCCTGACCCAAGACTAATTTTATTTAATTAATGTAAATACAAACTCCAGACTCACAGTGTGATCAAACATTCCCCCAACATGAAAATACTTGGGAAAAATTATTTTTATTTTCTAACATTCAAAAATATATGTCAAATTGCTTTCTAAATAGGCTGCATCATTTCACAGCATGATAGCAAATCTACAAAAGTCTGAATTTCTGTACACCCTACAAACATCTATCTGTAATTATCTCATTTTTCATAGTGAAACTATTACATTTGAAGTCCAATCTCATTGTCATTTCTATACTGACTAATAACAATTAAGCATTTTTCTTATGATAGACTTCCATTACATTTTAGTAAATACAGATCAAACAAGTGCATTTTTGTTACTCAACAAAGCTGACCTTACATAGACATCACCACTCACTTGTTAACTAAAATTAGAAAATATATCAAAGATTCAATAATTAGAATTTTCTATGTATGTATCATTGTATAATTTTTAAACTAAATGTAAATTCATCCACAGTTGCAATGTACAATTTTGTAAGGAATGAAAGGGAATCTAATCTTGTTCAAAACTGTCATACTTACATGCTAATAAAAATTTTAAAAGAAAATGTTGTGATAAATATGTGGTTTTTATTTATTTGTAAGTCATTTTTTACAATAAAGATAATGTTAGGAAACAGGTAATATACTCTGGTTATAGTTACACTTAAATTTAATGTTTCCTTGAAGTTGGAAGCTAAGATATAAAAAAAAAATAAGCTAACTTGTGCACAGTTTTGAATTATTTTGTTGACAAACCTAATGGGATATGAACAATGAAAAGTTTTCTACTCCATATGGGAATGAAATGTATCTATGGGCAAACAGAACATTGATAATCTAAGCTTATACTCATTTTACAACTGAGGGAGTATGTGACTTTTAACATAAATTACAGGAAGAAAATGCACAATACACCTAGTTAAAAGTAAGTTATAGGCTGCGTTCTCCTTTTGTCTTTCCTTTGGGGAAATCATATCATATATACAGTGACTTACTTTTAACTCTAAGTTTCTTTGTTCTCAAGTAATGAATACTTCATGCTCCCAGGACCCCACAGGAAAATCATACTTAAGTCTCCTAACCTTTGCTGCTACCCTTTATTTGAGCACTTACCCATTATGAGTTTTAGAAATATTGTCTGAACAATTTGTATATAGGCCATTTGTTCTTTTCAACTGGAATAATATCATACATAAATGGAAATAAAAGAGTATCCTAAATATGCAAGCCATAGCAAAGAATGTGTGCCCTTCTTAACTTTCATCTGACGGTACACCAAACTAATGCCCAAACAAAATAAAGCACCTTGCCATTAAGAAGTAGAAAACGTTCTAAATTCTACAGTGGAGAGAACAAACTTAGCCAGAACCAAAACATATGCTCAACTACACTTAGTTGAGCAAATCTGTAAAAGTAAAAAAGAATCAGGAAAGTTGCTACTGTCAAGTTAGAGTTGTTGCTACTCAGCTATGGTGGCAATTTATTTTCTTGCTTATTAATCACACCTAAAATCCAAGATGACATAATTTTCTGGCTTTAATATATGAATTAACAGAATATAAAGGAGGATAATATCAAAAAAGTGTTAACATAGCTAGCACTTACCTGCTTATATAATTTCAAGCCGTTTCTACTCTAAAAATTTGTAATCATTAAAATAACATGAAGTAGGCATTTCATTACAAATTATTAAAAGTACTTCATACTAATTCACCATTGTCTACAACCATTGCAAAATAGAAATTAGGTCTGTGTGACAATAAGGCTCTTAGGAAGAGTTTGAATGTCCAGATGGTGATTGTAACCTGACCTGTTGGTAAGCAGTTTCTTTTTAGCATAAAGGTACAGCTGAATCTCTTGGCATCTGTTTCTTTTTTAAAGATTTACTTTTATTATTTTTAATTTTGTATGTGTATGAGAGAGAGAGAATGTATGTGTGAGAGAGAAAGTGTGTGTGTATGAGAGAGAGAGAGAGGGAGAGAGGGAGAGAGGGAGAGGGAGAGAGAGAGAGAGAGAGAGTTATGACTGGTGTACCAGTAGTGAACAAAAGCATCAGACCCCTTATAAGGCTTGCATTTTGCATCATGGGTGCTTTTGAGTTGCCTGACATAGATACCAGGAACTGAGCTCAGGTCCTCTACCAAAGCAGGATGAATTGCTAACCACTAAGCGATCCTTCCAAATGTGATATCTATTTCTTTAGAAATGACTCATTTGGAGATCCTCTCATGTATCTATACATGCTCATCATTAGAACTGTACCATTAACCTGTTTTATCTTTATGTATCCATTTAAAACATTTGATTATATTTTCCCCTCCCACAACTCCTCCCAGATATTTTTCACTTCCTTAACATCCATTGACATGATGGAGTATTTATTTTAGAAAATAAAACCCTGCAATTTATATGGAACTGCAATCAAACTCAAAAGCACAGGCGTCCTTTTCTACATCAGGCAGGTCACAGAGATCACCCTGAAGCCATGCACAGAAAAGGAGCCCTACCAGTTCAAGGAGAAAAACAATAATGAGGCCTTCCCTAAGCCAAGTTGGCCATTCCTCCTCCAGCCAGTCAGTTGGTAAGGACCAGCTACCAAATTTATGTTGACTTTTAAAAATTTATTTATTAATCATCTGGCACTACCTCATAAAAATATCACTGGATGATAAAGTTCAACCAGGCAGTGAAAATAACAGTGTAAATTAAGTCCAAAAATTCATGAACAAAAATAAAACAAAAGCAACGCTGGTTTGTTTTACTACTTCACCATAAGTGTGCTTCCATTTGGGGGGATTGAAAACTGCAAAACTGAGAATCATCATTCACTCCAAGGCCAGCTTTCTCTAATCAAAATACACTTCAAGAAAATGAAGCAAAACAAGAGAAAACCAATTTTAATAAGAATGAATGAGCCACTCTTTATTCTTTTTGGTTCATATAAAAAGGGGATTTTTTTTAAATTAGGGGTCCTAGTGGACAGAAGCTGAAACCGTCTTATTTGTAGCCGAAAGTGATGGACACATAATGAAAAGACTAGCGATGGAGAATGTATGTTATACATCTGCTTCATTAGAGCTGGAGACTTGTATAATACTGTTGTGTGTAATACATCTGCGAGGACTAATGAGGTTATGAGGCAAGTTGAAGCTATCTTTTCAGTTTTCAAGGCAGTTTTACATAATTTTGGAAGTATTTATAATGTCATAGAGGTAGAGGAATATGATGGAGAAATACTCTCTAGCCTTTTCCCTGATCTGTTTGGTTTTGTCATGAGCAACAGCCTTATCCAACAAGAACAGTGCTGACACTTGGCTGAAGGCAGATGGCTACAGTAGCACATATAAAAATAAAGACCTTAATTATACTTATGTTTCCATGGACCCAACTAGAGACAAAATCATGCTAATAAACAGCACATTTTGTTATTAAATAGCTTGTTCACAATCTGTTTTATAATAAAGGCCTTTAATGTTCAACAACTGAATAAAATAGTTTATTTTACATAAATATTTATATTTAGGAAAGTAAACTGCTTCTCAGACTTGATACTTTAAAAACAGCAGTAGAGAATATGAGAGAATATTTCAAGTACAGCAACTTCAAAATATAATTTTAGCTAATGAGTAACAACTTTTCTGTTATTGGCCAGCTTCAAGTGGTATAAAATTTGCGTAACTCACAACCTACACAGCTGTTAATGTTTTTTAAGAGGTGTAGTCTCTCTATATCATTTCATTTTGTGTTCATTGCAATCATGGTTGCATGCATTTCTGCTTTGTGCATTTCTGCTTCATACATAGAGAAATTAAGTAAGTTCCAAGATCTAGGTAGGCCAATGAATTGTGATGTCAAAGATAAAAACACAATCTGAACTCAGGCAACCTCACAAAACTTACTGCCCCTTATATCTTCTAGCGTAGGGAAATATTTTTTCCTGTGATATTAATACTTGGAAAAAAATCTTCCACTTTGGAGCATACTGAGCTGGAAATTAGCAACACAGAGACAGGATCTTATACCCACTGTCCCCTATTTTCAATGAGAAATCACACAGTCAAAATTCTAGCTTCCCTTTTACCTAATCAAAACAGGAAGGGTCCCCTTCATGTCCCTCTGTGACACCACCACACATCTTCCTTCACCAATCTGTCATGAAGCCTCCTCTCACTGATAAAAGGGTCCAACTTCTCAGCAGTGAATGCAGGCCCTACACTCTCAGCTTCATTTCCTCTGCACCCACAACATAAATCCCATATTATAACAACCCAGCACACCACACTATGCCTTCACTAGAAACATCATGTCCAACACTTCCACACTTCCCTGTCTCTTCATAGAAGAGCCTTTCCTTAATATCCAACCCTATGGGCTGCATTCTAAACTAGAACCAAAACTAGATCCCAATATGTGTCAGTACAGGTACAAATAAGAAAACAAACTTCCTGGATGCACTGACTTCTTACCAAGGTTCCTCGCGTTCCTCTGAGGAACATGGCAAGCTGCTTGGCTTGGAATTAGTAATTTTTCTCCTGAAAAATCAAAGGGAAAAAAAAATAAAAGTTCAGACATCTCACAAACTCCCTGGGAGCAAAAACCCTCAGGATTACTTTGTGGGACCTAAGAGCATGAAATGCAAGGCAATAAAAAGATGATCATTTCAACCATATGGCAGTCTTTGAAAAATATTGCCATCACATAAAATTATGCAGAAGAACAACTGTTAAGGTAGTTCTAACAGGTATTTAAAAGCACAAAGCAGGACAACTGTGCCTATGAAGCTAACAAAGCATCTTTACTGAGAAGTTTGAGTATTTACACGTCCAAAGATGGCTGCCTTTTTCAGGGGAGGGTGATAGAACAACCAAATTCAAAGTACAGTGCTGGCACTCTTCATGAGGCATATGAGCAATCCATAATAACTGAAAGCTGCATTTTAAAACACGTGTCAGGTGTTACTGGAAAAGACATCTGTCTCAATAGCAGTTATTGAAAAGTTTATCAAAAATAGTAAATAATGTATAAAAAGTCCCAGGTGAGTACTGAAAACCGTATTCAGATGACAAGCTGCCTATCTGTCAGAAGCTAGCACTCAGACTCATTGTCTCCAATATTGTTTTAATAATTTCCTAAGAGTACATAACATCACACTTCACTCTTTGGCTTAGGAAACTCTATTTATTACACTCTACAATTAAATACTACTTTGACTTACTTATACTCCCAACAAAAACGTTTTTGCAGTCTTAATTACCACTTCTAATGCTTCTTTAATTTTTTATTACTTCCTTGAGAATTTCTTAGATCGTATTTTAATCTTAGGTAACCTCCTCCCAACTCCTCCCAGCCTTCCAACACATAAAAGAGTTTGTGTCCTCTTTTATTTTCTTTAGAGACATCAAGGATAAGTTTTGTTCAGCATATATTCTTGGAAGTAAGGCCTTCAACTGGAGTGTAGTCAAGTTAATAGGCCTTTAGATCTAGCAATTCCACTCTTAGGTATATCCCCAAAAGATGCACATTTATACAACAAGCACATCTGTTCAGTTATATTCACAGCAGCATTATTTGTAATCACCAGCCTACAATTCACACCGCCAGAAAAGCTAGGAAACAAGGAGGACAGTAAGAGAGATATACATGGTCTTCCAGAGAAGGGGAAAGGAGCAAGATCTCCTGGGAAAATTGGGGGCAGAGGGGGAGGGGACAGGGAGTCAGGAGAAAGAGAAGGAGAAAGAGGAAGGTAGAGGAGAACATGAGGGAGCATGAAGATTGAGTCAAGCAAAGAATAGAGGAGAGCAAGAAAAGAGATACCACAATAGAGGGAGCCATTATAGGTTTAATGAGAAACTTGCCACTAGGGAAATGTGCAGAGAACTACAAGGATGGCCCCAACTATCAATCAGAACAATAGTGGAGAGGCTACCTTAAATTACCTTCCCTGATAATGAGATTGATGATTCCCGGATGGGAGATGTCATTCTGTATATGTTTCTCATACTGGTTAATGAATAAAGCACTGTTGGCCAATAGGAAAGGAAGACAGAAGGGACTAGGAGACAAGGAGGAAAGAGGAAGTAGTAAGGAGGAGTAAGGATGGAGAGTCTGGAGAGAACAGAATGCTGGCCGGCTCCCTGGTAAGAGAAGACCATGTGAAAATACATAGATCAGCAGAAATCGGTTAATACTTAAGACAGAGCTGGCCGATAAGAAACTAGTACCGGGCCAATAACATTATATCAAATACAGAGTCTCTGTGTGTTAATTGGGGCTGGCACGGTGGTGGGACAAGACCAGGCGGCGGGCGGAAATACACTACTACTTACATATGGCACCCACGTGGCTAATAAGAACTTCCACTTAAAATTTAACAAAAGCTTCAAAAAAAGGTTTGAGAAATAAAAGAACAGAGAGAGACAAGCAAGGTTTCTTGGTAGCAGCATTTTTCTTGGTTCGACTCTGCTTTGCGAAAGACAAGCAGACGTTCATGCAGCTCCTTTAAGAAAAGTTTCCTGACTCAGCATAAGCAGCCAAAAAAAAAAAAAAAAAAAAAAAAAAAAAAACAAAAACAAAAAACCGCAGGGCTTTTAAGAAACTCTGCTAACAATTCATTGGTGTGTATCAGACCTGGCAACGGCAATGACCACATCTCCAAGCCCAAACATGCTGCTTGCTGCAGCACAGACCAAGGCAGTGAGCACAGTTTTCACTGCTAGCAGTGAAAGCCACTGAAAGCAAAGATAGCCACTGCCATCTTTGATAAACCGCAGCAGAAACAACTGTGACTTTCATTTTAGCAATGTTCTTCTTTAACAGATAAAGACTCATGGCTACAAAAAGATAAAGATTTACAGTAAAGACAGATTCACATTAAGTAAAAGCTAAAGGTTTACAGTGTGTTTTAAAAAAATATGTAGGCTTGGGAGAGAGAGAAAAAAAGACAGAGAACAGCTGGATGTGGAGGCACATGCCTTTAATCCCAGCACTTGAGAGACAGAGGCAAGCAGATCTTGTGATTTCAAAATAAACCTGGTATGCAGAGTAAATTCCAGGACAGATAAGAGTTATATGGAGAAACCATGTCTCAAAAAATAAAAAAGAAACAAAATGATAAAAAAGCCAAAGATGGAGGGAATTTGAATACTGTATGGTATTATATTGTCTTTGTATTGTTTGACTGCTGAAGAAATAACAACTGTTAAAACAAATGCTGCTAAATTAATTCAATTTATATATTTTAAAAATGCTTTGACTCCAAAATTTAAGTTCAAGGACAAGTTACCGGGGAAAAGGATTTCTATTTTTGTTTTCATAGAAATTGAAAAGCTGTGGATTCCTTCCAGACTAATGTGGTTTGATCAAGCCAGACCTCCTGAAACATCGTCCAAAGTGATCCTACATTCAAAACAGCTGAACAAAGCAGCCTTGCAGACTACAGCCAAGATATCTGCATCTTCTTAGGATCCCCCATGACAGCACCCTTTACCAGAAGGAAGTAGTTTGGAAAGAACAACGCCCAAATTCCCAAATATTGTCTACAAATGTTTGTTTTCATTTAAATGTGGTTGGTTATAAATGGTTAATGATCACAGCCAAATCTTTTTTAAAGGAAAAAGGGGGATTATGGTATAGATATCAATACTTTGTTTTGGAATAGATTTATATTTATTGATACAATTTAAGGACAATTTTGTGATATGTATATTTATCCTCTTGTTTAGGTATTGTGTTTATATAGCTCATTTAGTAATGTAATGTATAATGTAGTACAGATTATAGAGAATTACCTATGATAGTCAAAGCTTAAGAGTTAAGTCAGTTAGGTTTTCAAGATACACAGAGATGTATTTGAGATAGATAGACATTCTTCAAATCTTTCAAAGACCTACAGAATATGGCATTTAAAATGGTTTAGAGTTTTTCTTGACAGTGAGTCATAAATGCTCCTGGCAATACCACCTGCGTCAGAAAGGAAGATGGACATTGAAGAAACTGGTTATGGAGTTTACTTCCAATATGGCAAGACTAGCCATTTGGACAAGATACTGCTCTTGTCTGGACTGTTTGACTTTATGCTGTATAAACATGCAGGACCCACAGAAAAGTGACTGCTGATTCAAGATGGACATTGCTACAGATTTCCTGCTTCATGGAAGAGTCTGCCAGACAGTCTGCAGAACACAGAGAAAAGTGACTGAAAAACTGCCAATACAAGAAGACAGTTTAAAGTTTCTTACTTTGCTGAAGAGTCTGCAAGACCCACTATGGCCTATGGGCTGAAGATGGAACATTATAGAAGAACTTCCGGTAACTGACAAGGCAAGTTGTCTCTGACATTTCTAGAGTTTATATACTATCCTTCTGTGGTCTTTGATGGAGTTGAAGACAGATAGTTATGGTTATAGGGTTATAGTTTTCCTTGGTTAGGATTAAAGATAAGTTACTTAGACTTTAGACACACAAAGATAGGATAGATGATGGAATATTTTCTTCAAATCTTGCTAAATGTTAATGGACTAAATATTGTTAACTGTGATTCTTATTTGATAACTGTTGTGTGATATATTTTACTATGTTAAGGTTAAAACCCTTCTTTGTATTTAGACAGAAAAGAGGAGATGATGGGAGATATATATATATATATATATATATATATATATATATATATATATGTTTCTCATACTGGTTAATAAGCACTGTTGGCCAATAGGTGGCCAATAGGAAAGGAAAATAGGAGGGACTAGGAGACAAGGAGGAAAGAGGAAGTAGTAAGGAAGAGTCAAGATGGAGAGTCTGGAGAGAGCTGGATGCCAGCCGGCTCTCCGAGGGTAAGAGGAGACCAAATGTAAATACATAGATCAGCAGAAATGGGTTAATACTTAAGACAGAGCTAGCCGATAAGAAACAAGTAATGGGCCAACAGAATTATATCAAATACAGAGTCTCTGTGTGTTAATTGGGGCTGGTGCGGCAGTGGTACAAGACCAGCAGCAGCGGGAGAAAAAAACATACTCCTTATAATTCCCTCATATGCCGTCTTAGAGACTTCATCCAGTAGGTAATGCAGATACCCACAGCTAAACACTGAGCCAAACTTCTGAAATCCTATAGCAAAGACAGAGGAGTGATAAGCAAAGGGGTCAAGACCAGGCTGTAGAAACCCGCAGAAACAGCTGACCTAAACAAGGGGGAGCTCATGCACCCCAGTTTGATAACTGGGAAACAAGCACAGGACTGACCCAGACCCCCTGAAGTGGGTGTTAGTTAGGACCCAGCAGTCTATGGAGCCTCTGGTAGTGGATCAGTATTTATCCCTGGTATAAGAATGGACTTTGTGAGCCCATTCCACATAGAGCGATAGTCTCTCAGCCTAGACACATGGAGGAGGGCCTAGACCCTGCTCCAAATGATATGACAGACTTTGAAGAGTCCCCATGGAAGGCCTCACCCTCCGTGGAGAGCAGAAAAGGAATGGGATAGGGGATTGATTGGGGGTGACATTTTGGAAGAGAGATTAATTATCTGGGTTCTGAAAATAGTGTCAGTTAATCAGAAATCCTATCTGGGGAGACTTTCAAATAAATACTGAATGTGTTATAGGTGATGGGAAGACTCAGAAGTGGCCATTGGAGACAGAAAACTCCAGAGGCAGTAATTAATCCAGTCATGATCACTGCCCTCAGGCTTCCAAGAATTTTCTAGGCTTTATTCCTCTATGTTTCATTTCCATTCATTTTTTTCTAAGTCTATGTAGCTTTTTGAAGGAGTGAAAATATAATTATGCATGTTACTACTATTGCTTCTATACCAGTACTTATAGGCACCATTTCAGAAGTATTTGTTGACAACAGGCTTCATTTCAAAACCTCAGCAAATGACAATGAGCTAGCTGTCTTGTTGAGTTAGTATTCCAGGAAGAAGAGAGAATCAAAGAATATCTCACAGCAAAGCATAAAACAATAAAAGGTATCAGCTATGTGATGACATCAGGAAATGGCATTCCACACAGGAATAACGTGCCCATGGCAAGCTGCTTGGAAAAGAGTCTTCTCTGTCCACATTATAAGAAGAGTTGAGGTGGCAAGTGGAAAAGCATATGAAGAAGTCCATACTTGGGGCTGGAAAATGAAGTTGCTTCCAGCTAGTGGTTCCTAAATGTGCAGCACACTAAAACCACCTGGAATGTTTCCATAAATGCAATATCTGAGTCACATCTATCAATGAGCAGGCCTGGAGCAACTACAGTGATCCCAGATGCAGCATACTCTGCAGCTCTCCAGGGGATCCAGATAGCTGGCCTAGATAAGATATACTAACTTAAGCCAATATAAGAAACTCACATTTTAGTTGAATGCTATAACTATCCACTGAAATGTAAGTTTCACTTAAAATTTATTATGCACCAAGTTATTTAAATTCCATCTAGAGGTTTGGTAAAAAGGAGCTTATATCTTAGGAATAGATTTCTTTACAAACCAAAGTATCATTCAGAATAAAAAGGATAGAAGTATTGACTAATTTTCTAAAATAATCAAGTAATTTAGATGAAAATAGTTCCTTTGGAAAGTTCATGGCTATTTTATATATTCTTTCTGTAGACTTCTAGAATGCCCTGGCTCATAACTTACAAATAACTTAGTATCTGTTGAGGAGGACACACACACAGAGAGATACAGTTTCTCTCTCATGGCTTTGGCTTTCTTTTCCAGAGGTAGTATCTCTCTATGTTGCCCAGGCTAGCTCTGATCTCCTAGGCTTAAGCAATCCTATTGTCTCAACTTCTTAAATATCCAAAACCATAGGTGCACACCTCAGTATACAGACTTGCTCTTCTTAGTTATTCATAACTGCTAGAGTAAATCTGCCATTGTGGGTCAGGTATATCAAGTGCAGGTCATATTCCAAGAAAGAGACTCATCAACTAAAATCTGCTTTCACTACTCCAAGTTCCCAGTGCTACAAGTCCTAGATCTCCTATACTTATGATAAAATACATAACTACTTAAGGGAACTTAATTAAAAATTCACACACTCAATGCAGGACTATGATACTCCTTTAGTTACCTACTCAAAACAAACACATTTTACTCAAATTACCTATAAGTTTGAAGATAATTTAAAAAATCTTTTTTGTTTGTTTGTTTTTCTTTTTGTTTTTTGAGACAGGGTTTCTCTGTATTGCTTTGGAGCCTATCCTGGAACTAGCTCTGTAGACCAGGCTGGTCTTGAACTCACAGAGATCTGCCTGTGCCTGTGCCCCTGCCCCTGCCTCTGCCTCCCAAGTGTTGAGAATAAAGGCGTGTGCCACCAACACCCGGTGATAATTCAAAAATCTTAAAAATCAGTTTTCAGTTAATAAACCACACCAACAATTCAACTAGTGTTCATATTACATTCACTAAATCACTAGGTTTCACATTACATCATGGCACAGGAACTATTGAGGCAAGTTGCATACATGACCTGCACTAAACGATTAAATTAAAACCTAACTTACTCAATTAGATCGTATATCACTCCTACTTTAGAATTATTAATACTATAGCTGATAACCTTGGTTTTCATTAGAAACACTGATTGATTTCTGTGATGGCTGAATTCTCATTGTCAATAGCCATACCAATAGCCAAGACAGGTAATGTCTTTGGTAAAATAATTATTTTGAACTAAGACGATTTACCCTGGTTTTCTAATATTTTTGTCACTTTTGATTCATTTTAAAGTGCTGCACAGAGCATGGTCCCTGAAAAGCTCAGAAAAGCTATGTACACATTTCACACGCATAGCCATTTTCTGGATCCTGGATCTTAAATGCTCTTGTGTTTTGGCTCTCTCTCAAAAGCAAGCTGGGTGATGCTATTGCTGAAAGTGGAGAGGAATCCAAGGCAATAAGATGCAGTAAAAGGGCCCAGTCTGTGCAGACTAAACATCTAAAATAGCCCCAAATTTGCCAAAGCACACGTAGCCCACATACCTCCAGGGATAGAAACCGGCTAGGTTGGCGTAGCCAAGAGTAAAGAAAGGTACACAGTTACAACCCATCAGCTAAATGAAGTTTTTGTGGTTTGTATTCATGAAATTCAGTCACATGCCTATTGATACTTTACAAGATTAATTTTAGGAATTACTGGGACCTACCACAAAACAGCAATGCATATGTAGATTTTAGGAAAAGAAATAACTTCTCTTCTCTTGAGTGACATTTTTCCCTCTTTAAGTTTTTTGAGTAGCTAGCCAAATAAAACTATTGCCATTCATAAATGCTGTGTGGCTAAGAACTTAATATAACTGAAAACATGTGCCACACACAATCATTATTTTGGCTTTGGCAAAAGAACAACATAGAAGTTGTGCTATAAACAGAAATTTAATATGTAAACAACAAGACTTGATTGTAAAAAGCACATAAGAGCTTTTCTTTTAACACAAAATTACTGAATCAGCATTCTACCATCTTTAATTTGTACAGTGGATATAAAAAAGTATGGCAGACTTTTTTATCTTCCTATTCTTTGTGAATTTCATTTAATGCATTTTGATCATATCTACGCCATCTTTTAACTCTCCTAACTCCTTCCAGATCAAACCCTACCTTCCATACCCACCTCACTTAATTTTCTCATTTAAGCCTATCTATCACTGTGACAGACTTTTTTAAAGATAGCTAATATGATCTCTCTACCCAGAACATTCTTACAGCATGTCTTAAAGGCCTCCTCACACAGATTCAACCTGGGAATTTATTACCATGGCAAATGTGACATTCGATGACTTCCAAAGGTAGACCATAAAATGTGATTGCTGTCACACCTTATTCAACAGAATGCAGCTCTGGAAAGTCTTAATTACCATCTGAACAGCATTCCACCCCAGAGGATACGATGCCATTACAAAGACCAAACTACCAAAGTACAGAAAACACTAACTACACCATGAGTCACAGTTATGACTGGACAGCTCCTTGCTGCTTCAAGGCCTCCTGGTTCTGCCTCCAGACTATGTCACTAGAAGGTGAAGTTGTTTTTCAAATGGAAGAAAATATAGCAAGAAGTGCAGCCCAGTGACATTTGAAACAGAATATGATATATATATGTATGTATGCATGCATGCAGAGTAGTTTTCTGTAAAACATAGAGACACTATTTAAAATAAAGACAGGATCTATCTGCATCCTCTATCACACCAGAGATGAAAATGACAGCAAGTACTAAGACTAGGTGGAGCTAGGCATTGACAGAAGAAAAAGGTGAGGTGGTAACTAAAATAGTGCTTATTACACTTTGGAATATGAGAGCTGAGACTCAGGTGCTGTATTGCAGTTAAACGGTCTCCTATGACTCAAACACACAAGAGTTGACTTTCTCTATTAAACAGGGCTACTCAGAATCCTAAGGTGCTACTAATTCAGCATCCTTCCAGCAAATATTCCCTGATAAAGATAAAGAGGGATAAAGTAATTCCCTCTAAATTGGGGGTGTGTAGCTTCTGCCAACAGTGGGTTGTAAATATGGTGATTTTTTTAATTGATACATGAGAAACCCTAGAGCTTGTTATGGAATCATATTATTTGTAACTGGAAGACAGGAAGAAATGGAGTCCCCAGGCCACACCTGGTGGGCGGAAAAACTGTGAAGGAAGGACAGAGCCTCATTAAGCAAATGGCACTGTGACCGACAGGATGGCTGTGCCTCCTTTCTACTGTGATCAGAGAAAACAACTGGGATCTCCCATGGTTCCCAACATGGATGTCCAATGTCATATGTGGGAGACAGGAAGCTTTTGTCAGTTCAAACGTACTCACAAGACCCTCAGCTCAAATTTTTTTTCAGTGCTCAGGGCATTTACCCTTGCCTGTACCTTCATTTACCTTAAAGCCAAAGGACTTAGACTGCGAAGATATCTAATCAGGGAATAAGACTGGGAATGTGAAAGCAGAAACAATAATGCTTTGTCTACAGCACAGCTGTGATCATTCTTTCCAAAGATGGCCACAGTAATGCCCCTGCCTTGTAATGTACTGGGGCACTCCTTTATCATATGCATCCCTCAGCTTGGAGTTCTAGACCACAGTGTGGGTAAAGGTCTCTAATTTCATAAACACAACATAAAAGGCAAGGAGTTGTCACCTGGTCCATTATAATGTTCTTTCTGAATCGCTAAGCTGCTGCATTAGCTGCTGGCTCCCACACTATGAAGAAACCCAAATTAGCACAGTGCACAAGATTCCAGATCCGCCCTCCCCCCCCCACACACACACACACAGCCTCATCTGCTCCATCCCAGTGCCAGATGCAGCATCCCAACTCTCCATCAATTCCTAACCCACAGAAACTGCTAGACTACCAACAGCTGTAAGTCCTATGCAACTATGAACTATGTTACATAGCTAATAGATGAACAAAGTGAGAGAGAACCTGTGGCTGCACAACCTGTAAGTCACAACAGACCCTTCCTTTTTACGTCACTTTTTTCATAGCAACAAGGCGATTAACTAATACAACTGTCTATCCATATTTAAGTTAAACCAGTAAATAATGCAAAAATGAGGTCATGTATTGAAATCATGTGGTATGCTTGGGCCTGCATAGCTTAATAGCTTTTATGCACTGTTACCATCAATAACATTTTTACCTGAAAAGTCAACTAGAGGATTTCAATTGTGATCTCCCTGCCTTATTTTAACATTTATGGGTATTTTTTTTTTAATTTAAAGTACAACTAGAAAAACAAAACGAAGAATGGAACATAGTTGTAAGGTCTGTAAGTCTAGATCACAGGGACCTGAGGGAAGAGGATAGTAAGTCTGGCAAACTCACTAAGAAACATCCGAAAATGGATGGACAAATGACTATAAGGTAATAAATCCCAGAATACTTGGCAACAGAATGGATGCTTGAGACCAGGAACAGGAAACCTTGGAGTCTAAGTCTAAAAATGCTGGCAGTGAATAAAGTAATGAAATAAGACTCTACAGGGGGGAAAGACTTAAAAGCATTCTATACATCTTTTAATAATAAAATTCAAAACTATGAATATATTTGTAGAAATATGAAAGTATAGTCAGGTTTAATATAGTAAGTAAATATACAAATTGATGAGAAAATGTTCTTCATGAGCAAAAAGCATGAAATACACAACAAAGATGAGCTACTATAACATTAACCTTAATTTCAATGAAGGTGGGAAAATGGCAAGTAAAGGTCACAAGAGTTTGGGTTGAGAGAATCTTTCAATATTAATTTTAATAGTGTCCACAACTATAAAGCTTTGGGAAAGAAATGTTCATTTTACACAGATGCTACAAATGTAGACAGACACAGCAATTCTGGCTACTAACTTGTGTGTATGATGTAACTTGAACTTTGCTCAATGATTACATTTGTGAAAGTTTATCATGATCAAGAGTCACAATTTCAAAATGTGAATCCCTATGTTACACATAAGCAAAGAGTACAGATAACTAATTACTATCATGACACTAACAGTTATTTAGAATTTACTGAGTTCTAATATGCTGCTACTATTCCTAATGTATAAATATTTCAAAGACACTACCTTATGTTTTTTTTTAAATAGAGAAACTATAAACTAGTAAATACCCCCAAGTATACCTAGGATAGAATCCCACATATGTCTGACTCCAATGTTTCTGCCCTGTCCAGTATGTTTTTATTCTGATTATAAACTGGGTATCTCTGTAAGCATTTCTGGACAGAATGAGATACAGAATGAAACCCTATTAAAAAAAAAAACCTAAAATACACAGAGATCAGAGGCTGTTAAACTCTTGGATTTTGTTATTGGACAATTCATTGTGTCCTAATACTGTTAAATGTTGAGAGTAATAAATATGCCTTAATAAGCTGTGAATAGCATTCGATCTGATTCTTGAGTCACTACACTCAGTGAAACCAGGAAGAAAGCAGGTAGGATATTGTCCCTGCCTGTAGGTATAATAGAACATCATTGTGCACTTTTCATCAAATCAACTGAGATCCCAAACACCAGCAGCCCACAGATGGTGTGCAACCAGCTACCCACTCCAGGAACTACTCTCCGCTTTCAACACAATGATCATAGCCATCACTCAATGGCGGAGGACAACAGGCATGTATGTCACTGCTCCATGCTAATAAGTCTGTGCAAAAAAAAAAAAAAAAAAAAAAAAAGTATACCTTTTCTCACTGGCATTCACATACCTGATGGAGAATCCCTAATTTTTAAACAACAATCAAAATACTGTCCAGAACTCAATATATTGTAATCATTCATAACTTCGTATTTTTATTTACAAAACAGAATCCACTACACTCCAGATCTTAGGCAGAGCCTTGCGATCTTCTCTCAAGTTCACTCAGTTTCGTCCAGGTCTTGTCAAGGAGAGGAAGGAGGGCCTGGGACCGGGTGTTGTCTCCATTGCCAGCAGCTTCTAATCATTTTCACTGTCAGTTTATTCACTGGCTGAGCAAAGAAACCAAAATAAACCACAGAAATATAATTAAGTGGATGACTGGAAGGATTCCAAAATGTCTGAGGAAAAAAGAGAGCTCCCAGAATGAAAGGCCACACGTGTGGCTTATATAACTACTAATAATGAAGGGTGACAACTATCAGCACGCCACCACCAAGTTTTGTGGATACCTTCAAGTAATACACACACACACACACACACACACACACATGCACACACGCACGCACACACACACAAAATGATTGTTTAAGAACACGTGTGACCGCATGTGCTCTAAGCTATGCTCATGACGGTTTATAATTCTGATTTAAGAGCTAGTTATCAGAAAAATCCCTTGTTGTTCAAAAATGCAATGCAGTTACCGAGGGTAACTTTATGCACACAGGACTGATGTCCATTATCTTCAACAAGAGAGCTCAGTTTCCAGCACTCTGTGCTTTCTGTACTTTTCTCTGCAGCCTTCTCCATTAACTCTTCTTCTCATTACTCCAAGAAGATATCAACAGTGTCTCTATTTCTGTTTAGCAGAGTTCAAGAGTACACAATGTGTCTTAAAAGGTTTGGTGTTGCTTAAAACAAAATCAGGGACTACCTTTAATTCAATGTATCACATCTACCCTGAAGCTTACAGGGCTTGCTAGAATACTTTGAGATATGCTGTCATGGATCCCTAGCTCCCTCCAATGTAGACATATAAGTACAGTACAGATACTCAAGCCTTCTTTGCCTCTTCTTGTCATCTTCCCAGATAAAATAATTTTTTCATTGCAAGCTAATACTTCTCCAAGATCCCCCATACCGACCCCCTTTATGGAACTCCACCCACCAGCTCCCTAACTCCCTATACTGTATCTTTGGTTCAGGTCATGAAAATTTTCCAATATAAATCTTTCATTTCCAATAATTGCAGCAACTGGAAATAACAAAGTTAGTCATTAGACTTTTGGTTTCCAACTTTTAAATTTAACTAATAAAATGTAATACTTTTTCATGCATGAAAGTCAAGTCATAAATCCTACTGAAGACACCTATGCCTCCTGTACAAGTGAAGGCTCTGAAATTACCTACATTCTGGGAGATTTTCCACACCATCTTGTATAGAGTTCACTACTCAAAAAAAAAAAAAAAAAAAAAAAAAAAAAAAAAAAACCACTGTATAAATGATGAAAATGGTGATTACCCATTGAAAACATAACATTATGACCAATTCAGCATTGAACTTTGTCTACAATATAAATATGATGATATATTTTCTTTCATGCTGTGTATGGAGGAGATGCTTTATCAGTGCTTAGGTGTTGCATTTACTTATAAAATTTAACTGTCATTTGTCATGATTACTCTTGGTGTTATTTTTTTTTTCTATGATTAGTTTTTCTGAAAAGAAGAAAAAATAAAACCCACAAATTGCGTTTAAATTTAAACGCAATTTAAAATCCAAACAAGTATAAGTCAGAAATATCATTAGGTAAGCTTGAAGCTAACGTTAGCTCCAACATGTGTCATCATATGTAATGTATGCCCCAAACAAGAAAAGTTACCAGGGTTGTAAATCAGGAAAGGCACAGTACTAGTTATCCAAAAAGGTGGCAGTGTTGCCACTTAACATGTGGTAAGAAAGATACTGCATGCAACATGGCACAAGTCAAATTTCATCCCATTTTCAAAAGGCAATATTTAAACTAAAGAAGCCCAAAGCCAAGGCTTTGTGTTGAAACCTTTTTGGTTTGTTTGTTTGTTTGTTTGTTTTTTCCTGAAGCTGTGTAGTCGCATGTCGTTCTCTAAGTGCTCTCCTGGCTGCTTTCCCTAAGTGCCAAGGAACCTGCTTCCCAATGTTCCTTTGTGTTCCCCAGCTCACAGATGTTCCATTGCTGGATCACATGTTTCTTTAGGTACAGATCAGAGCTGCTGAGTGCTGTAAGACATGTTTGCCATACCAATACTCTGGTGCAAACATGTAAACATGAAAACAGACACACACAATTTGTTCTTTCAGTCTAATGGTTAAATCTGAAGATGTTTTCTTTGAAACACGTTCAACAAGCAGAACAATTCTGCAGTGTGCCACCAGGTAAATTCAGGAAAGCCAGTCTTGCAAAACTGGACCAGCTTTAGGCAAGTTACTCTATTTTTGATTTGTTTTTGACAGTGTCTTTAGATGCTCGGAGATACAAGAAAATTTATAGAATCAGAAAAGAATATCCTATAGCTTTCATAAATTCAATTCAAAATATCTTACATAACTCAGTTCAGAAAATAAATGGATTCATACGAACCCTGAATATCTACATTAGACAGTGCCCGTTGCCACCCAAACTGAGGGAATACCTCACAGATTTCTTGTGGTTTAAGAAATAGCATGAAATCATTAACTTGGGTAGAATTTTCAGAATTAAGTTGGGTATCTAATACATGTTAGCTCAAATGATCTTGACAATAATCCTGAGAAAGGGGACTCTATCCCCATTTTAAAGTGAAGACTTTCTTGACAAACTGAGGTAGAAGGATCATGAGTTAACAGCTAGCCAAAACTACAAGCAATAATTTTCCTGAAAAATAAATAGTAACAGACATAAGGAGTCTAAACCTGAACATGGTTCACACCTGTAATCCCAGGCACAAAAAGAGGAATGTAAGTGCAGGTTACATAGTAAACTCTGTTACAAGACAAATGAGTGTGTGGGATAGGTATGACTAAAAGTAGACAGCCCTCCTTCTGACTCGCATTTCTACATCCAGATACCTGACTCTAAAGGTAAGGCTCTCTTCTGCTCCAACAAAAAGTGGGCAAAGAAAAGTTCAATGGATTCTTTGCCTTGTGTAAACTGGTTTGAATTGCTATTTGTCAAAATGTTAAAAGCCCACTTTCTTCTCCTTTCCATAACTTGAGCAACTAAAATGATGTTTAACTTTCAACTAATCAGTCAACAAGAGAACAGTCAATGAGAGGAAGTAAAGGCAAATACAAGAAGAGGTCTCTCTAGTTAAGCAGATGAAAACCATCAAAACCATTGATAAAAGAACTTAACTCAGTACTACAATTAAACACAAATAACTATCAGAAGGGTAGTAATAACCATAGAGAGAACATACCTTAATTATTTTGAAATAATATTAGGAGATTACACAGTGTTCAAATTTGTACAGGATGAGGTCTTCCCAATTACTTACTAAAATGTGCACTGCTTACATTTGCCAAACTATAAACAGAAAAGTCAGGACATATGATACCTGTAATAGCAGCCCGTTCTGTTTATACTACGATTTCCCATACATTTTTAGTCACAAGGGGACAGGGCTTTTATGTCATCCTACGAGCAACGTGGGCAGCTGGGGCATACATGTTCAGCATGGCGTTTCTGCACTGGGCTCTATGCACTGAACTTCTGACAGCACTTATTAAAGAAAAGAATATTTTCACATTAAAAATAAACATTTCCTGTCTACATTAATTATGATCAAAATTACTGACAACAGAAAAGAAGAAACCTTTAGCCCTCAATTAATTAATGAATTAATTCAACTATCAAGTAACAAATGTTCAGTATATATAGTAGATGTCCAAAACCCAGCTATGCACTGGGTGAGTAAAAAATGTCAATCTGTTCCAGGGTTAGATGAAGGTAAATTAGAAAAGCAGAAATCATTAATCAGCTACACACACACATACACTCACATACTCACACACACACACATATACTCACACACACTCATACACACACTCACCACACACACTCATTCACACACTCGCTCTCATACTCACATATTCGCTCCCACGCTCCCACGCTCACTCACTCCTAGGCTCACTCACTTCCACGCTCACTCGCTTCCACGCTCACTCGCTTCCACGCTCACTCGCTTCCACGCTCACTCGCTTCCACGCTCACTCGCTTCCACGCTCACTCGCTCCCAGGCTCACTCACTTCCACGCTCACTCGCTTCCACGCTCACTCGCTCCCAGGCTCACTCGCTTCCAAGCTCACTTGCTCCCATGCACACTCATTCCCATGCATACTCCTCGCTCCCATATACTCACACACTCACACACACACACACACACAATGACTGGCATCAGGGGCAGTTACAACACCAAGAAAACATACAGCGTGAAGATGACAGTCTAATAGAGCTAAAGTAACTTCATGAAGCAAAACCCCAAAATAATTAAAAGATATAAGTGTCCAACAAGGCTGAGGCCACACGGCAGAGGCCCTAAAAATCTAAGTGAGATTGGTGGGGTGGGGGAGTCATGTCACAGTAAAAGTAGCACGTGTATCTACAAAGGCTTCGTAAGATACATTATTATGGCAGAAGAGGTGTGACAGAAATAGTGGGAGAAGGGGAAACGGCTATTTCAACTAAGAAGTGTCAGCAAAAGGGAACACATCTGGGTAGAGAGAAATGGGGAGGTCTATTCAAGGACAGAGTCAAAAGTGCCTCCTTCATGAAGGAAATGGTGGCACAGGGGTTTGCCACATCACACAACGGCTTTACATGGTGTGCCAATAAACGACTACCAGTCCACTTGGCCTGCAGAGTCACTGAAGGCTACAGATGGGAATGGCATGGGCCTGCCTTCAGAGCTGGTCCCAAAGTGACCCCCCGGAAGCTACTAGTTTGCAGACAAAAGTTACATTTTCTAACATATGGGATTTAAAACTACATTAAATGAGATTATAACAAGGAGTTGTGAAACAGCCAGCTCAGGAAATAGAGGCGCTGGCCAAGCAAGCGTGCTGAGGTGAGTTCCGTGCTGTGAAGCCAAGGGAAGGTGGGAAAACTGGATCCCACAAAGTCCTCCTTTGATGTCTACATCATACTATAACAGGCATGCAGATGAGAGCACATGAGTGAGCACACACACATGAACACACAATGATTACTCGATGAGTTTCATTTTAAAAACAAACTACTGAGAATTATAAAGGCAAGCAAAAACATACTATGGCCTGATGGTATAGGAACGAGGAAGACACTTAAGTCTTTCTCAAGTAACAGTCACAGGATGCCACTGCTAAATGAGAGTTTGACATAGTATAGTTTTTAATAAAGCAATTGAGGTAGCTTAGGTATGAAGTGGGAAGAAAATACCCTGCTAAGAAACAGCACAAATACAAAGACAAGGTTTTAAAAGATATTTTTGAGGAAAAGAAATGAAACCCCCCACCCCGGGATTAAAGACAATTTGTATAAGTCTTTAGTGATGACAGGACAGTTTATTTCTCTACCCTTCTGAAAACCCACAGGTAACACAACGGTTTGCTATGGCATCTCCTCAACCCTAAAAAGGCCCACACTCCTCTGTCACCATTGATTTGAGACTTCTGGCTGCTTTAGTAGGCTGTCTCTTAGTCTCCCACCACACAAGGAAGATTGGTATGAAATAAGGCAATCCCTCTCTTCAAGGACAAGTTCAACTCACAAAGCCTCCCTACTTGCTTAGCTATCTGCTGCCACATAAAACCCAGAAAAAAAGACCACACTTGTTAAAAGTGAATGCTTCAGTATCTTACTGTTTTATCACCCATTCTAACTACAGAAAGAAATATTTCCCTACACCTCTTTATTGTTGGCCTGTATAAAGTTTCTCACTGACTGAAAGGTCCTTCATAAACTTTCTCCTTCTGTCTGTAGTAATAAAACTATACAACACTATAAACATTTTCCGTGTTTAACTCCAAGATACGTGGTTCTTTGGCTACAAACAGTAGAGCTTTTGTTTTATAAATTTAGAGCACACTCTAAAGCCTAATTTGTTTCAAAATGCCAAATATTTTCTCTTATTGTGCTCTAACAAGACTATCTCTTATTCCAAAATTGTGTGGCCATGTAAGATACTCACTGCAGTATCTCTGAGCTAGAAATGACTCCTTAGGAGTAATACAAACTATTATGTCCTTTGATAAAGACTTACAAGTAAAGTGCAGTCCCCGAGGCTATGTATGCTACAAAGCAATGTCTACTAAAGCTAGAGAGTTAAGGTACTATAGCTATAATGAGGAGACATTTCACTTAGAGCTAGTGAATGCCCACAGAATGTTTACTTCTATTGAGTCATAATTTGACTTCTCTAAAAAGAAAATGGCATAAAAGGCTAGAGAGACAGCCAACTGGTTAAGAGAGTATGCTATGCCATCATCAAGGTGAGAGTTCATACCCCCAGAACCTACAAAACAAGACAGACATTCAGTATATTTCTATATGTAATGTGGATTGCTGTGGCGTAATAACATCTAGCCTAATCAAGGGGAGAAAACCCAGGAGTCCCAGGTTCATGAAGAAAATTTCCCTAAAAATGAGTAGGCAGAGGGTAAAAAATAAAGGTGGTCACCCAAAACCTCTTGACTTCTGCGTGCATATACATACATAGGTAGGCACACTGACACACATGCATATATACTGACACAGAAACCCACACAACAGTAACAAGAATAGTAGTAATATTTAGTTGCATGACTAAAGCTGCCATTTGTAATTGTTAGTGTTGTTGGGTTGGGTTGTATGAGGTTGTACTGTGTGTGAGGAAGGGTCTCTTTGTGTAACATAGAACTTACAATCCCCTTGTCTCAGCCTCATAAATGCATCAGCATACTACCCAGCCTAAAACTGACATCTTAAAGATGTCGTTTCTAACCCTTCATATTTGCAAATTTACCATTCCAGACAATTTTAATGAGGTAAAAGAGGTTACTGGATTTTATAACCATGCAATAATTCAATGTGTAGACATTAACCCTCCAGTTAACACTACTTCAAAGACTATTAAGCTTTTGACAGGGAAAGCATGTAGACAATTCAATTAACATTTAAATCTTTGAAAATTAATTTTTAAATTATCTCTTACTTTGACCTTTTCACTTTTTTTAAAAACTTTTAAGAAGACTTCAAAAATAATTCACAAAACTTTTCCAAGCTACAACTCTCATATTCTTGACTCTAGATTTTATTTCAGATAGGTCTCAAATCACATAATATTTTTATTACCTGACATTTTAATCAAAGATCAAAAACTTCACTGGCCAAAACATTTCCAAAACTCTGTGAAGTAAAATAACTTTATGAAATGGAACCCAACCACATATTTTCTAATGAAATTTTATATTACATTTCAAGAAAGAATGTTGTCCCTTATAAAGACAGCCAATATGGCTCAGACAATAATGACAAAAGTATTTAAGAGAAATGTGAAAAATAAGAAATGTTTTAATATGCCAAATCACAATTTCAGGATGTTCCATAAAATGTTTACAGACTCTCAGGAGTTACTGGGGTATGATATGACAGGGTCTGGAAGTGTCCTCAAATCCTATGTTGTCACTGAGTGGACAACTGAGCTGGGTGATGATTTCAGAGCCTATTAAAACCACAAATACCTATTAACATGGATTACCAATGAGATTATTTCAAATGTGGTGACTGACATTGGTTTTAATCATGTGAGTAATGGAAGAATACAGAACATGAATGTCAACCAGCCAAAATACTAAGAAACTGTGACTTCCTCAAAATTTTTGCCAATTCAATAATTGTCAATTGGTGATGAGTACCCCAGCCTAGGTTATAAAACAGTCTAAAATATATATCCTTTTATCTTATAGGTACTTAAACCACTCAAGACATGAAAAATTTGCAGCTTCTTTCCAACCAAATTGGATCTCTCATATTTTTTTCAGCAAGCCTACTCACACCTACACATTATTATAAACATTCTTTGTTTCTAAAACAATACTCTACTGCTTAAGTGAGTGCCCCTGATGCAGTCATGTGACCTTATACCACCCACCTTTTTTTTTTGCAAGAAAAAGTGGTGTTTATTACATGCATTACTTGTTTTGACACCAAAAGCACTACAATGTCTTCATATTAAGCAATGAGCACTTTGTAAAGATACGCAACCCTTTGGACCTGATGCTGTGAGCTGAATTCCCTAAAATTCTTATAATGAAATCCACAGTGCCTCATACTGTAACCGAATAGTATGCTATGGATCAAACCCAGGGTCACACACATGACAAGCAAGTCACTCTACCACAGTTAGACCCATTTAATCTTATGATAATTTAAACCTCAGCATTGCTCTATGAATCATATTCTTGCCATAAGTAAAATAAATTATCTAATTTTTTCAAGATCTCACAAGTAAAAACTGAACCTAGGTTATGTTAAATTTACTACATGCAACTTCCCCAAATAGAATATTCATATTACTTGTACCAGTACTGCTTTTGTCAGAAGACAAATGAGTGATAATTGACTGAAAAGTCAAATACTTTTTCCCTTTAACTCTGTTTTTCAAGAACATAGGTAGTCATATCAAGGAAATTTCTCTTTGCATAAAACCACAACCAATCAAAATGCAGATGTGTTAAGTTCCATGGGATACATCCACAATACAACTCCTATACTCAAGGCGGCTCAAGGATCATTGAAGATGTGTGGGAAGAATGCAAGAGCCAGAAGAACGGGGAGTTTGCTGCGAGACTGAGTGTCAGGAGCCACACTCCAAGAGCCTCACCAACAGAACTATCTAAACATGAACTGAACAAGGACAACAACAGGCATGTAAAGTCAACTGGGGAAAGCCTTCACAGCCTGAACCCTACAAAAGAAAGAAAGAAAGAAAGAAAGAAAGAAAGAAAGAAAGAAAGAAAGAAAGAAAGAAAGAAAGAAAACAAAGAAAGAAAGAAAACAAAGAAAGAAAGAAAACAAAGAAAGAAAAAACCTACAGGAAACTAAAGATGCTGAGAGTGAGAAAAACAATCTTCCCCAGGGAGAGCAGGAGAGCACACTGAATAGAAGTGGTCATCCCTGACAACATACATACAAGAAATATACATACTAAGCAGAATGTATTCATGCACTATGAGTGTGTGAGTGTGTAGGAGTGTGTGCGTGTGTGTGTGTCTGTGTGTGTGTATGTGTACACATATAGTACGTTTCATCAACTACTGCAAAAAAAGGTCATGAATTTGAGAGGGAGCCAGGAATATATGTAAGGGTTAGGAAGGAGGAAAAGGAATTAGGAAATCGATGTAATTATAATCTCAAAAATAAAAGATATTTTATTACTGGATATTGGCATTTGTGTATTGATCTTGGTCCCATACATACCATACTTTATACTTCATCTCAAATATCAATGTGATCAACACATTAGCCAAAATTTAGTTGAATTTGGGTAAGTTACCAGAATTTACTAATGGGGGGAAAAAAACTTCACTTTTGTACATTTTACCATCTTTTGAAAAGAGTACCTTATAATCAGTAACTCTGGCCCTTATCTTAGGAAAACTATAAAACATCTTCAATGGAGTCTATGAAAATTTCACTCCCTAATTTAAGTAACACCCCAACTCTTTGATTGAAGTAAGCATGAGTAGTGACAAGTCCATCCACGAAGCATACACGGGATGAAAAAAGAATATGGGATACGGGAACAAGACACAGAAAAACCAAAGGGCACAGCCGTATGGAGGGAGGGTTACAAAGGACTGTGCAATCTTCGTGAGGAGCGAGATCCCAAAGTCCCCTAAAGAAAGCCAACAAGGAGGAGCCACAAGGAATCCTTCTACACACCCTTGCACACAAGCAGTGAAATAGGAGCACACCTCTCTGGAGACAGACGTCATACAGCATGTCCATAAAGTGGAATCAGTCTCACACTTCACAGTCACACCTCATATACCGCCATGGAAGGCAGCCTCCTAGGCGAGGCATCACATTTCACAGCCACACTCAAATACAAGATTGTTAACACTAATCCACAGAAAGATCTGTGAATGAACAGGGAAAATGATAGGCAAATACTCACATACAATAAGGCCCCCATTACAGAACTCACACTGGTCCTGTTGATTATCTGGTGTGTTGTGAAATGAATCCTGCAGTAAAAAATCAGAATTGTGTGTGCATGAACACAGAAACCCATAACTTAAACGTTTATCTACCATCTTCAATCATGATAGTCAATATTCATCTTTAGTTATTTCTTACATAATTTTTATTTTCAATCAGAAATAAAACATCTCATGAGAAAAGGATTTCCCAGGGGTCTGGAGAGAAGGCTTGGTAGGTAAGAGTGCTGGCTGCTCTTTCAGAGGACCCAGGTTCAATTCTTAGCACCCACATGGAGACAACTATAACTCCAGTTCCAGGGGATTCAACACCCTCAGAGAGACATATAAGCATTTAAAAACCACAGATGCACATAAAAAATATAAGTTAGAAAAAAAAAAGACTTCCCTTCATACAAATCCAATAGAAACTGAAAAACCCTTTGAAGAAAAAAAAAAGCCATTAAATATTTTGTAATTGCTACATATTTTGGTAGCAAGTATGATTAGAGAAAATGGATTTCATTATCAAAGTTTACAGATTTATACAATAAACTTCGATTATCTTCCCTTACAATATCCTACCTCACCCCCCACGCCCAGATCCATTTCCCTTCCTCTATCTCTAAGCACTTCTTCCAAGTCCATATATTATTTCTATTAACACACACACACACACACACACACACACACACACACACCATGTATTTCCATCAAATGGCTGCCCCCAAATATTCAGATATGCCGAAAACTATACAGTTGATATGTAAAATGTTAGACAAGATCACATTACCAGTTATCACAAAGGAAATTCCGTTCTGTTACTGACACCCAAAAATATAGGGAGGAATTTTATTATTCTATCATATAAATATTTTGTTAATTTAGGATTTTGTCATTTTTAATCTGGAGAAGAATTTTACCAGTTGTTTTTAGTCATACAAATAAGAAACCATTAAATTCTAACACACTGACCTAGGTTATACAAAAGAAAAAGCAACCCCACATTCCAAATCTTGTGAGCCTTTAATGTTTTAGTGCTAGATAATCACATTATATATTTATGGGGGGGGGAAGTTTAGCATTAAAACTTTGTTTTAAAAGGAATCTATAAGACTGTCTAGAAATTAAATATGAAAATTACAAGGCTGATTTAATGAATCTCAAAGAATTAAAGGGTTTTTATATAATTGTAAAGTTGTGTGACTTGTCATAATAATTATTAAATGATATCTATCAGAAAGATCAGATATTTTCATTCATAACATGGAAAGGATAGCAAATACTACCTCATAGACTTACTATTGGAATCAAATGTGCACCAAGATCATGACTCAGCATTCTGCCTATCCTCTTAGCACGTGATCTATTTAAACTAACATAAGCATTGACATTACCAGCTGGTCTGAAGACAAGAGTTCACCTCCATCTGTTCATACAGAATGTCATGTCCACTTCATGACACCAAAAGTCATCACCTTGACCCTCAGGAACAGTGAGAGCCCAGTTCCTCCCTCCTCACAGTCTGCCCACACATCCCAGCATGGCACTTCTGGATGGTAATTGTTCTGTATGTTATCTGAAATTAGTGAGTTGTAGAATTCTCTGAAGCAGAAGCTGTGATTCCACAGTCTCCTTTCTTAGTTCTCAACAGCAATCACTGAAAGTAGCAGCTCCCTCCAGAGCATACCACACCATTCTCCAAGTTCAGTGAATGATGGACAATCAAGAGATGAGATGAGAGACACAGAAAAGCAGCATCTGACCTCCTTTGCCCAAATCAAAATGACCTGTCTCAATTATTCCATGTAAAACAGCCACCCAATAAGATTAAGTCATTTTGTTTGGGAAGTAACAGGCTTGTGTCTGGCACCTGGTGGACAAAATCAACATCACGGAATGAACTGCAAGAATGAATAAAACTTCAAGGACCAATGCTCACAGACAACAGAAATGACTGACTCTTACCATACCATCATTGGATACTCCCATGGGCCCTATTAAGCAAAGTTACATGACCAAGTCCAAAACCCTGGCAGCTCGGCAAACACATTATTCAATTAACATAATAAGACCTAATCTTGAGGAGTTATGAATACAAGAAGTAATCAAGCCCTCAAAATCCTTCAATAGACAAGATTATCACACACTCCAATTATAGCCACTGAAAAATTCAAATGACTTGGCATCTGGGAGGGGGCATGGACTGTTTTTAGAGAATATTGTTCCATACAATTCTTCTAAGAATTTAATACCCTTATCTCTCCTCTTAACCCATTCCCTAGTTATGATAAGCATATAAACGGAATCAAGATAACTTGGACTTTTAATAAAGAAGTCACCCATCTGTTCTATTTTTAATTTCTTTCCAGATTTATTCAGTATGTGTGTCTTATTTAAGGTTTCTATTGCTGTAAAAGTTGATTGCAGCAACTCTTACAAGGAAAATATTTTATTGGGGTAAATGGCTTACAGTTTCAGACGTTCAGTCCATTATCATCATGGCAGGGAGCATGGCAGCTTACAGGCAGACATGGCAACAAGAAAACTGTCTCAGACATTGGGCAGTATCTTGAGCATATGAAACCTCAAAGCTCACCCCCACAGTGACACACTTCCTCTGAAAAGACCACACCTACTCCAAAAAAGACACACCTCCCAATAGTTCCACCCCCTATGAGATTATGGGGGCCAAATACATTCAAACTACCACAGTATATATCATCAAGTCTCTCCATTGATGATCACCTACATTTTAATCACAAAAGCACATAAGTCATGTCTTCATGATGGGAGATGCCATTATGTATATATGTTTCTCATACTGGTTAATAATAAAAGCACTGTTGGCCAATAGGAAAGGAAGATAGGAGGGACTAGGAGACAAGGAGGAAATAGGAAGTAGTAAGGAGGAGTCAGCATAGAGAGCCTGGAGAGAACAGAACCGCCATTCCTCCGCTCTCGGTAAGACCACGTGGAAGTACATAGAAATGGGTTAATAATTAAGACAGAGCTAGCCGATTAGAAACTAGCACCTGGACAATAGCATTGTATCAAATACAGAGTCTCTGTGCATTATTTGGGGCTGGCGGCAGGCGGAAAAACCGTACTTCTTACATCTTCGTACCTTGTTATCTAATGTTAGGCCTTTCTCCCTGAATCGGCTCCTTTGAATATAATGGCAAATCTATAAATGCTAATTTCAAAGTAAACTATTTTAAAAAAATGATCATTTGTTTCCTAATGTTGCCTTTTATTTGACTGAATTAACTAAGTTAGTGACTGAAGCTGAAAATTATAAAACTGAATTAAGGCCTGCCTGGTGCCCTGAGCAGGTGGGCAACACATGATGAACAGGTTTGTGATGGAAAAGTGTGGGGGGGGGGGAGAAGGAGCAGCAGAATGGTCCATACAGTGTGGAGAGAAGTGGAATGGAGGACGCAAAGGTGGTAAGAACAGGCTATTACAGAATGACATCTCCCATCAATGGGTGGCCTGTGCTGCCTCAAGGGCCATATGTCTATAATCAAAGCCTGTGTTAACACCAAAGGTCATCCAGATGCCTGGGAACTGGACTGCCATCTGAGAACACAAGGTAGTGTCTATGTGTCACACTGGCTCTGATGCCACACCAATCTGAGTGGTCTATACTACTACCCAGGGTCTGGCTTCCTACTAAAGCCAGAGTCTGTGTCTAGGTCAATGGCCCACATTACCACCTGAGTCCATGGAAAAGCTGATCCCTATGGCCTGGGCACCTGAGAACTTGTCATTGCCACTCACTGGCAGCCAAGAGAACTGGCCTCAATGGTGTGGAGTCATAGCTGCAGGATTTCCATGACTGGTCCAACAGCAGTATATCAGAGAGAAGAGTCCGTGAAGGTACAGTATTGATGGTGTACCAGAAGCCAGAGGCCTTAAACCAGACCAATGGCTCACTGCAATGAACATTTGGAGGTAAAGCTATTTGGGCAGAAGGATAGACTTTTTGACACACTGCAGCTCCCAAAGCCACCACAACAAATGAGTATGTAAGGGAAAGGCAGGAAGTTACAGGGGCAAGATGTGTGTGTGTGTGTTTTTTTTTTTTGGGGGGGGGTAGTCTCTAAGGGATAAGGGCAAACATAGAAGGATTGAAAAATAAGTAGGATGAAGGTACATGATTAGGTTAAATTCCAAAGGAATCAATAAAGAGAATTATGCTAATAAAAATTTTTTAAGTAAAACTGAATTAAAGTCTTAAGCTAAATACCAAAAACATCAATTCTGGGTGGCTTCTTTACAATTTGATGTAGTACCTTCCTTTTATTTGAATAAGACATTTTTTTTCTGGAGCAACTTTTCCTGTTTTAGATGTCTCACTGGTAATGTCCTTACTTCAAATGAAGCAAAATACAAAAACAACAAGCAACTGATAAAAGTTTTGACCCACTCTTCTATAACACACTTGAGATCTGCTGGCCTCAACAGCTTATGATCTTACCAGGTGCACCATCTGGCTTGGATTAATATTTGATGCTTTTTAAAGTTACAATTTTCCCTTTCTTTCCAATGGAAATCTGAAAAAGAAAAATAACCATTTTGTCTTCTCGAATGTTGTCAAACAAGAAGTAACCCTCGCCTAACAAAAGCAGTGGTAACAGAGAGTTCATTGTGAAAGACCAATTAGCTGCAATGACCATACTCAGCTAACTTACCACAGCAACCTCACCACCTTCACCAAGAACTCACATAACCAGTGGTGAAATCACTCTTGCTCCAAGAACAAAATTTATAATTCCATTGGGAATTACAGAAAGGATTCTCCTAAAAGTTTTCTCAGTTTAGGAGTTTTGAACTGTTTATACATTTTTCAATATAATTTTAAATATAAAATTCTACTTGATTTTTTCCATGTAGATGGTATACAGTTTATACCACAAATCACAGCATTGTTAAAAAGGAAAACCTTGATGAGACAGACCTAGCATGTAAAAAAATTTCTATGCAGGTCTGTAACAGCTAAACAAATTTCTTGGATAAAACACTTATTTTTGCTTCAATATAATTCTAAACAGAAACAAGTATATTTGTTCTTATAAATCTAAATAATCCATAAATGTTGAACCAAAAGATTATTTTCCCCACCATCAAAATAAATTATTATAGGAATAGGTACAATTCTTGATATTTTGCTTAAAGGAAGGCAAATGAGCATTAATATGCATTCCATCAAACATTCCAAATAAAATTCAGATACCTCATTCAGATATGTGTATTAGAACATTGGTCCAAATTGTAACCCAGTATTCATTTAATTAAGTATAATGAAGAAGAGGGAAAGAAAAGCTCATTAGTCAATATGCTAAATGATTACGCCCCTCTTCCATGGTACATTGTGACACGTTTCATTCATGGCTTCATATCATCACCAGATATCTAATGTTTTCACAGCTCAGAATCTGGCTTCATTTGTTAAGCATCAAGCTACCCTATCACTTATATGTATGCAGCTAAGCAGTTGCTATGGTTCAAAGTGTAATCTGGACACAACTGGCTGCTGTCTGTTATAATAATGAGGTCATGGACCAGGGCTCCAGTTACTCATTTCCCAGATAGTCAAGCCATCAATCCCTCAAGCCAGAGGAAGTGTGTAAGTTGCATCATAAACATTATGGTAGCAATACAATAAGTTAATATGTTCAATGGGAACAATCACTACAGAAAAGTGATTATCTCAATAATTCTAGCCTTTATCAGCCTCCCTAGATACTACTAATGCCTCAAAGGAAAAACATCACTTCCCATTGTCTGATAATCTACTGTGACCAAATATGCCAAGCTGGCATATAAATCCTTAAGCTTTTGAAAGGGAAGTGTTTAAGATCATCTAGATACATTACCTATATACATGAATATATTATTTCATTAAATATCTACATACACACAATAAATTGAATCATGGCCTTCAAAGAAATGCAAGGTAATTATGCATGACTACTTTCAAGAGTGTACAACTTTTAATACTACATTAGACACTGATGTTGGAGCCTAGTTTCCTCATTCTAGATTTTCCCATAACAAACTATTGTCTTGAGTTCCTTAATGACTTTAAAAATACAATTATTAAATATTGATTTAATTAATTTCTAACTATGTGTATTTGTGTGTATATATGAGTAAATATGTCCACATGAATGCAGATATCTCTGGATGGCAGAAGATAGCATAAAAAGATACCCTAGGAGCTGGAGTTAGAGACAGTTTGTAAGCCTGATATAGGTCTGGGAACCTCACTCAGGTCATCTGCTGTCTACACTCTTAACAACTGAGCAATCTCTAGCCCTTAATTATTTTACAATTTCCAAATTTGAAGAATTTTAGCTACACAAATAACAAAAGGAAGAAATTCTGACAGACAAATATGTAATGTTATAATCGTTAGAACTATGGCAGTATTATTGTAATAAAGATCTAATATATGTAAAGTGGGCTAGATTTTGGTCTCCTTTGATAAAAACTACTTGTGCAATATTGAGAATCAAAAGTAGATTAAATATAGAAATTCAGTTCCATTTAACTTTCAAATAAAGAGCATCTTTTAAAAGCTATAAAGCCTCGCTGGACCATCAGGGTAATTACAACTGATACCTGTCATTTGAGCATGGAAGAACCAAGCATTGGAAGGATGGTGATGATAATAGCTAAGCTTCATGTCAACAAAGTGGAACAATGCTCTGAGCAGGGCAAACATGCTAATCCATTTCCTCTTCAAGCAAACAAGTACACTGGGGCTGCCAATATTATCCTCATAGTGAGAGCTCTCCAATTGCAACACAAGTAGAAAGTGGAAGATTAGTAAGACACCACAAGTAAGCAACTGATCCCATGCCTACTAACAGGACACTGTCCTAGTCTGTGCACTTGCTCATTATATACTTGTAACCCAAAAGGCTTGGGCCATTATTGGTTCAAAATTGGAAGGTTTTCAGATTTTGAAATAGTCACATACATTTTATTCATTAATACTTTGGCAGTTTGAATAAAAAAAAAATGGCTTCCATAGGACCATAGGAAGTGGCACTGTTAGGAGGTGAGCCTTTCTTAGAGGATGTATGTGAGGTCTTGGTGGTCTAAGAAGCTCCAGCTTGGCAAGTTTGTTACTTTATCATCCTGATGCTGGCTGATCCAGATGGAGAACTCTCACATACCCCTCCCACCACATCTCTGTGCATGCCGCCACGGTTTCCACCGTGATAAGGAATTAAACCTTTAAATTATAAACCAGCCCAAATTAAATGCTTTTCTTTATAAGAATTGTACTGGTCATGGTGTCTCTTCACAGCAATAAAAACCCTAACAAAGAAAATGCTATCGAAAAACTATCAGATTTAGAATCTAGGGGTGTCACGCATCAGCAGAACAATTGCCCACAGAGTGTAGATGTGCAAAGCACAGGGTATATTGCTAGAGACATGCAAAATATATATATAAAAAAAACATTTTAAAAAGCTTCAGAATTTAGATTTTCATATTAGAGATGATTACCTCATACCTCAAGGCTATATGTGGAATGGAGAAATATATTGGCCTTAATTTTCTACTTTGAAGAAAAGGCCAAAATTTAGTAGAAGAAATTTGACTATTGAGGATAATGTAGTACCTTGAGACCACTAATGTGAAAAAGCAATTCTGCAAAATGGACACACATACACATGAATGCATGCACACACACTACATGCAGAGAAAATTTGAGAGAGTTCCCTAGATCCTAAACTGTTAAGTTCTATCCACAGTTGCAATTCTCAAACCAGACCCTAATTATCTGACTGGTTATACTCTAGGTTTCGCATTGTTTAATGAGTAATAACACAACATTGTTTAATGTGTAATATCACTTAGAATTATAAACTCAGACTCCTGTCCAATTCAAGTTATGTCACAAAGTAACAGTGATAGTTAATCAACTACAAAATGATATTTAAACATGACATATCTTACTATGTTTGACTATATAAATACAGTTTTAAAATGACATGTTTTAAATATGCTTATTTATAGCTAAAGGCAAACACTTTTTACCAGCATGATAAACAACTTTTATTTGGTTCCAACTAAGAATTGTTCTATTGATTAATTACAAGCAAACAACATTTTATCTCAGCAGCATGAAGCATAAATAGCTACAAGTTCTGATGTCTGCTTTAAAACTGTGACAAAAGAATGATACATTCATAAAGTTTCCTACTTTCTCCCAATCATTCATAACCATAAACCATAACTTTGCAGACAGAAAATGCATTGCATGTCTATTTCATCAAAGATAGAAAGCAGAAGAAATTTTTATTCTATTTTAATAGACCATATACCTCTAAAATTTCTGAGAGTTCAAGCTGTCTTTCATTGTGTCTTCATGCAGCTGTGAAAATAAAATTATTCTGACTCCATTTCGATTAATCCTTGACACAGCATAAACACTGCTGCCAGGATACACATCTTTTTAAAATCCATTTGTCAGGACCAGCACGGCACACAAAGCAATCTTGGCACCTCTGCTCCCTATTTCTGCAGAAGCTCTGAAAACGCCCAAACAAAGCTCAAGTTGGACTCACTCCTGCATTTGGGGCCTTTGCCTTGTGTGGAAGAGCTCTGTGATCAGAGAACTCCTGCCATATACAACCACACTAAAAGGTAAGTAAGAAATAGACCCCAAAACTTTGGAAATATTAGAGAGGGCTGGCAGTGAAACCTTTTACAAAGAGCTATGGTAATTATGATGCAACTCTAGATGGGCATGTGAACACAACTTTCAGTGCACTTGCATGTTAAAAACTTTATTTAAATGATTAATTAAAAATAGGTTAGTATTAGATTCAAATTTTATCTTTCTTCTTGAAAACACAAAACAATCGGTGAACACCTCTAATACTACTACAAGGGAAGCGGAGGCAAAGGGAGACCTCTGTGAGTTCAAGGCCAGCCTGGCCTATTAAGTTAGTTCCAGGACAGCCTCCAAAGTTATAGAGAAACCATTTCTCAAAAAACAAAGTAAATAAATAAATAAACAAAATTAAAATAAAAATAAGACCTGAGAGGCTGGAGGGATGGCTCAGCAGTTAAATGCACTGGCTCTCTGCTCTTCTAAAGGTCTTGAGTTCAATTCCCAGCAATCAAGTGGTGACCCACAACCATCTATAATAGGACTTAATACTCTCTCCTCTGATGTGTAAAGCATACATGCAGACTAAGTAATCATAAAGTACATAAGCCTTAAAAAAAATACCTGAAAAACAAATCATTAACAATTCAACAACCCCACTCATCCGAGAGCAGAAAATCTAGCTAGGTCCTTCTGTTTCTGTGGCATTTAAACTTCATACCTTCTCTCGGAATCCCTTGACCCCAGTGTTCAAATTGCACTTTAACCCCTTACCTAACTTCTATGAGCAAATTGCCACAGACAACACGTAAAATATCTTCATGGCTTTCTATTTGTGTCAATGAGTCTCTAGCTAAGGTGCATTCTCACCATAATGATTTAGATTATCAACTAGATAAATACTCCGCCTGAACCCTACAGTGTAATATGCTCTAGAAAAAGCAGTCCTGTCTTAGTGAACTCAAGTGACAACTGACACTAGGAACAAACCATACTCTTCTACACTTTGGGTCCTATAAATTAAATAACCAATGCTTGATCGGGGGGGAGTCAAACATGATACCTATATTGCATTTTAAAGACAACAATGAAAAGGAATGTATGTGAACACTGTATCTTTCAGTATACTACTTAATGGAATCAAGAGAGAACCTTCAAAAAAGGCAGCGTGTTTTCTCTGTAAGCAAGATGCCCACTTTACTTACTATGTCCACCCTATAGAGAGAGGAATGTGAAGTGTTGTATATTTCTTCAAGTAAAGTTACTGACAGAGATAGTATGAGATCTACATGTACCCAAAGGCTACCATTGTGAAGATATATTTGGCCACCTAGGTCTGACCCATCCAGCACACTCACACACCAGTTACTCTATACCTTTACCCCATTTCATTGCTTGCAGCTTATGCTTTACTATTGTGCATCTGCTTTGTGTGTGCCTTCTGTTATACAAGCCTCAGCAGATCAGGAAACGTCAGTCCTCACCGCCGTGTTATCAACTGTGCATGGAAGAATATCTGCCATGGACTCAGCAAACATCTGTGGATTAGTGAGCATTCTAAACCCAAAAGCTACTGAAATGTACGCCACTGTTCTGAATAAGATAGGAACATGGAAGAATTTACTCAATACAGGAAGATACAGGGTCCATAAGATGGCAGACTGCCTTGAATAGATTTGTTCAATCTAGCTGCCATCCAGCAATATGAATTGTATGGCGGTCAAATGCCTTAAACTATAAAGTATTTCTAAGATGGAGAAATGAGGGGGAAGAACTGAAAGGAAACAAAACTAATCTCCTTGCTAAGAGAAGCATGAATTCCATGATGCCAAAGAGAAAATCATAACACAAACACTTTCAGAAGTGTCACTCAAGCCTCATGTTCATTTTTATCCTGAGCTACATGGGTGGTTATGAGAACATACTATATCAGAATCAATGATACAGAAACCATAGTACTCTGATAATTGTACTGCCCTGGAGATCAGCACACTATCCTTATTTGGATCATAAGCATGAGGGTTATAGTTGTCAATACTGTAACTAAGAGAATTAAAACAACAAAAATCATACCGCATCTTATACCACCATACTTTCAAAAGTGTAGAATGGAATGAGGTTCCTTAAAAACCTACTTTCTATAAAGAATTCAGTATTCACTGTACTTTGGTAGAGAAAGAACACAAAAGTTATATTTTCCCTGCTCTGGATCCTAGGCTCTGAGTTCCATAAGTATAGCCTGTTGTGTTCAATTCCCAGGTCAGGGTGCAGTAGACAAATTAATTAGTCTATTAAGTCTCGTTCATATCCTGGCACTGATGTTTAGGTTAGCACCTTCAGCTACATGTTTCTAATGCTTAACTGTGCTGCCATTTGTTCCTGAGAGAAATTAGGAATCAAGGGAAAAAGAAAACATGGCTGGGACAAGTTCCCACTGACCTAAAGGCAGAAACATGCACGTGAGTCAGAAGCAGATTTGTGCATGCATAAAATGGAGAAAAACTCCAGTTGATAAGTTAGAGATATTTTAAGTGATTAGGGGAAAATAAATGGCTTCGTATCTAAGAAAAATTTAAATGGCACTTAACACTCTATGAAATTAACCTGAAAAAGATGATATAATTTGCTGTGAATTAGCACTAAAGAGAATGAATGATTTCATATGACAAACAAGAATTTCATGGAAGATTATACACTTAAAATACTTCTGGATGGTACAAGTGTCTAAAATGAACCAAATCACATGTTTATAAAAACAGCCATATATACATAAATCTATACAAACACACACACACAATCATGGAGAGAGAGAACACAATTATCACACATTTTACCAGTAACTAGCTACTACATGGTATATCTAAAAGAACCACATACCATACATACTTCAAAAGTCAACAAATGCAATGTTTGTTGACTATCATACCACACAACACCTTTGCATCAGCAGCCGTTTTAAATTCGTTCCTTCTTTTTTGTTCTGTGAGTAAGGTTATGGTACAGTGAAATGTTTTCCCCCATTATCACTGACCCAGAAGTACGCAAGAGATCAGGTGCTCAAAGCCTGTTTACACCTATGAAAACTGGGTGTTAAAAGATTCTTGAGTATTTCTGAAAGGATCGGTGAGAAATAAATAACAGAATAAACAATAACTCAGTTTACAATGGCTCTTTTCTCTCTCTCTCTCTCTCTCTCTCTCTCTCTCTCTCTCTCTCTCTCTCTCTCTCTCCTTCCCTCCCTCCGTTCCTCTCTCCCTCCCTCTCTCCCTCCCAACAAACATCTATTACACAATAGAGTGGTCACATAATGTGAGTACAAACTATAAAGTGATCCCAAAGTCTAAAGCACTTGAAATCCACCCAACATTTGGGGCTGCTAAAAGTCAGCTGCAATTTTAAAACTCACCTATTTTGGTGCTCAAAAGCTTGAGTTTAATCTAATGTTCCACAATTTAGGCCTATTTCCCTGGAGATTGTTAAAGCATAATTTCTTGAGTTTTCTTTTCCATAAAAACACATCAGAAACACAAAAATGAAAAGTAAAATTTCAAAGACATTTATCATTTGAAGTGCCACAAACATTAACATTCAGATTTGAATTGTTCCTCACAATAAAAATCCCATGATGCTAAACATACAAAAGCAGACAGTTCATTCATTCAATCACAATTCACTCGCTGTTAATGTGCTGAGACCTAGCGGTGGAGAGAAAAACAGAAGGCAGTGTCTGTCCATGAAGGGTTTGAAAAACACTGAAGGACAGCAATGTAGCAAGTACATTAAATAGAGCTATCTTACAGGAGTTATGGGAAAACAGATAAAGTGCCTAACTTTACCAGGGAAGATATCACAGAGAAAGGGGCATGTTCCTGTACAGAGGATAATGAAGGAAAATAAATAAATAAATAAATAAATAAATAAATAAATAAATAAGTCTTTGCCAGGGAAACAACAAAGTGCTAGAAATGACATTTAAAAAAGAGGAACAGCAAATGCTTGCAGACACTTCTCAAAAGCATGGCATTTAATTACTTTAATATTCCAGTTCACAATTTACTAAGCCATTTATCGTTCTTTTGAGAAATACTTAAAACATTAAAAAGAAAAAAAAAAGCTGAGATTATGCCAGGCACACCAAGAAAAGTTTAATGGAAGAAGTACAGGTATAGCTTATAACTATACACATAGTTTGATTCTAATTTTACTGTATATGTATACATTATATAGAAAACGTTTTTGTATATCACATGAAGACTCACATGAAAGAGAAAATCTATCCCAAGTTGCCACAAATGCTATCTTCATTAGAAAGACACACAAGTAAAGCAATGGCTTATTTTTGTTATAAAGCCAACATGTGCACCAGTTTGGACCAAATGAGACTGCCATCATTGAAGATATGGTGTCTCATGTTTTCAGTGAAAGGATAAAGGGTGTCTTTTTCACCAATTGCTAACTAAGACCCTTAACTTTAGCCAAACCCATCAAGTCTTCATAACCCCCACGTAAACAAGCATACCTCCCTCCCTCCAGGTGTGATTAATGTCTGTTTCTTAATAACATACATATTAATGCATTGTCTTCTTATATGAAATATGATATTAAAATGTCAATATTTCACTATGAATCTGTTTTTCCCCCCGAGGCCAAAAGTGTGTGTGTGTGTGCGTGTGTGTGTGCGTGTGTGTGTGTGTGCCTGCCTGTGTGTTTGACAAACTCATTTATTTATGACAAATTGCTCTAAACCTGGTTCACATATGGCCATGGGTATTTTTATAATCTCTGTTGGACAGAATCCCATCCTTCAAATTGACAGTTATGGTTTTCCTAAAAAATATCATTATGAAAGTCAGTTTTTAAATAGAGTCTTGAATCAATGCCACCAACTTTCTAAACTGTTTCAAAAGATGCATTACACTCCCGAGATCAACAAGCATTGCCCCATCTACGTTAACCATGCATTGTTTCTTGAGCCAAGGTCATCCCTGTCTATTCCTCAAAGACACGTTTCTGAACCACTGTCTCTGCTACCTGTCGGTTTCCCTTTTCTTCCTTTAAAGAAGAGCAAACAGCTCTTCTTTGTGCTCCATTTCTGTGGAAACTACTTTAGTGACCCTAATTTTGCCTCTGGGCTGAGTTTAGTTAAGGGTGGGAGAGAGAAGTAAGGATGTTAGGGCAATGGTCAGACCTCTGAATGTTTATTTCTCTACAGTCTTTTGGCCCAAATCTCCAAAACTCTGACCTGACTAGGGCTTCCTGGCATTCCAGCCATTGGAATTTTAATGTAAACCCCATGACACCCACCGGCAACACCCCACCTCACCCTGACTCTATGAAGTGTTATATTTCTGCTTCTCATCAGCTCCGTAGTTCCTACCCACGTTTCCTCGTCAGATCTGGTTCATAGATTCTGTGTAGACATGCACCATTCTGTGGGTGCTGGCATTTGACGGAAAACAAGTGAGATTGGACACAGGACACGGAGCTTGTCAAACACATACAGACCCCAGCTCCCACGTATCCGTCCTTGAGTTAAGTCCATGTGGAGGTAAGGAGAGTAGCAATGGCAAAAGAAACACAGACTTGCTATTTCTATGGGTTTTCTTCATTGTCTACGAGGTAACTTTACATCAAGTAAACCAACAATTTTCAAAATCATTCTAGTAAAATGAGAAAAAAATGTTAAGTATGTCCCCTAAGTGAGAATAAAGCAGTAGATATGTCTATAGCTATGGCTAGAGGCTACTTACATGTTACTCAGCCTCCCCACAAACTTCCCAATGCCCTGAGGAACATTAACCCTCTGCCCTGAGAACACACATACAAGTAAGCAGGTTATGTTTAGAAATATGTATGTACATACATATGCATATATGCATGCAATAACAATAAAAAGGAGACCATGAATTTAAAGGAGAGTGGGAGGGGCATATGGGAAGGTTTGAAAGGAAGAGAGGGAAGGGAGAAATGTGGTAACTATATTAATCTCAAAAAAAAACAAAAAGTCAAACACTAAATAGAGGCTGTCCTTGAAGGTAGGGTAAGGGCTCAGCCATACCACACTCTGACACTCGTTTGTAACTTCAGTCCACAGTCACTAATTATTTTCCACATTTGTTTTGATTCCAGATTATGAAGAAAAGTATGCCACAATAGTGTTCAGTAGTTGAGACCCCATGAATTTATAGGCCCAAGTTCTTAAAATGAAGTTTTCCTCCTAAGCTACTGTAATTCATACTTAGTGATTTAGTTATAAAAGAAGAAGCCAAAAGGTGAGAATTACTTGAAACCATTAAACTAGAAGTAGTCTTGAGAATTTCAAAACCGAAAGGAAAAACATAAAGTCCCTGAATTTCATATCCTGGTGAATGGATGTTTAGAAATACACTGTATCCACCTGACTTCTGTTTTAGTGTCCTATAAAACAAAAAAAAAATGGGGCTCAGTTTTAGGGAGTCAAGGGTTGGGCTTTGAGATATTATGAGATATTAGCATTCAATCACTTCTTGCTGGAACATAATCTTGATAGCTCATACCACACTATGTTGCATTTATCAGTGGATGGCTCTTTAAAATTAACTTCTTATTAGGTAATAAATTTGCTTTTTTTTTTTTGAAAATAAGATTCAGGCTTTACTGATCCTTGTTTGCTCATTAATTCATTTAACATCCCCACAGAATGACAGCTAGATTTATGCTAACTACCCATGATTAAGTGTATATGACAAAGGGGTGCGGCACAGTCCCTAGCCATGCTGTGATGGGAGATGTCATTCTGTAAATATGTTCATTATTATTGGTTAATGAATTTGCCTGTTGGCAAATAGGAAAGCAAGGTAGGCGGGACTAGGAGACAAGGAGGATTCGGGGAAAGGAAGGAGACAATTCAACTTGTAGAGATTTGAGAGAGAAGAGGTCCACACCCTCTCTCTGGTAAGATAAGACCACTTGGAAATAATTGGATTAATAGAAATTGGTTAATATTTAAGGCAGAGCTAGCCAATAAGAAACACTAAAAACAGGCCAATAGCTTTATATCTAATGCAGTGTCTCTATATGTTATTTGGGGCTGACATGGCTCTGGGACCAGGCTGGTGGGAAAACTACTCATAACTATTCTGTGTTATAAAGAACAAGAAAAAGGATTGTTGCAATAGAGGGTCTCAGTTCAACAGAAAAAACCACCAGGAGCACAGTAGTGAGAGTTTAATCACCTGTGCCAGCAGGCAATGCAAGGGATTCCAGCTTTAGCTAGCATCTGAAGATGCTAACAGCAACCCTGGATTATGTGATAGACTATACAGCAGATCCCAGTAGGATGAGAGTTTAAGAGTCACATACAGTTTACAGAGAATTCTGAATTTTTATTCTGGGGAACCACTCCAAAACAAAGCTTGCAAAGCTTATTTTTAACTATGAAACAGAGACTAAAATACAAGAGTAAAACTGGGACAGCAGAGAACTGCTAGGAAGACATTGTGGTGATTCCAGTGAGGATGATGAAGCCCAGATAAGTTTGGCTGGGAGTAAAGAACGTGGGAAACATACCTGTGAACTACTGAGGAGAAGGGATACAAAGAACTCAAACTCTTAAGTGAGGAGACAGAAAACAATCAAAGAATTGTGGGTATGCCTAAGTACCTGCTTCTGGCATCACAAAAGATAACAAAACACTGGTGCAGTTTACCACCCATCATGCAACACATGAAGGGTAGGGGATTTGGTGGAGAAAGGGAAAATAACATTTACTTCAAGACATAACGCATATCAAGCTTGGAGCTACAGGACTGATGACTGAGACATTTACTTCCTTTTCGTGACACCCAAGGCAGAAATTGCCACTGTTGTCTTAAATAGCCAATCAGAAATGTAGCAATTTCAGTTCAGAGTTGCTTAGTTCAACACAATTTAAAAACCTGCCTTTGCAAATGATAAAACACAGGTGCTGCACAAAAACTCTAAGAAATTTGTGAAAACTTGCCATATTCATTAGGAAGACGTGCAGATACTACTATTAAACAAATGCTTAGTCATCAAGTGAGACTTGTACGTACTAGAGCCCTGGGTAAAATAGCAGCTATAATGCCTTTTTTCACTGAATTCCTACATGGCCCTCTCTATAACAACTACTCCCTCTGATTTCTTAATTCCTATTGAAATTTCAGACATAGTTTGCCTCCAAATCCCGAATTATTTTTTACCTCCTGCCTCCCTGGCGCTCTATATCCCATGAGCTACTAAACGCAATGGATTGATTCTACATCCCTAATGAGCTACACATCAATCATCTTCTTCCCAGACCTCTGTGTTACACACTCTGTGAATCTTTTCATGCCAGGACTGCCAGAGCATAGTGCCAATGGCTCCCCACAAAACCCAGCACCAAGGAACTCCTCCTGGCAGATTGAGGGAATATCCTCAGGATGGTTGTTTACGAGCCATTACATGGCAGTACTGTCACGTGTGAATACAAGGTGAGAGTTTATCTCTGCCACCTCCAAGCCTCTGACCTCGTTAACAGCATCCATGCCATTTCTGTCCTTTCTCTATCCCCCCCCCATACTCATGGGCTACCTGATCTCTCAATAATAACCTCTAACTTGAATTCCTTCATAAGCTCAGACATTGATTCCTTTGTGATTTTATTATCCTCTGTTATTTCCAGTTCTGATGGGAGATGTCATTCTGTATATGTTTCTCATACTGGTTTAATGAATAAAGCACTGTTGGCCAATAGGAAAGCAAGATAGGCGGGACTAGGAGACTAGGAGGAAAGAGGAAGTAGGAAGGAGGGGTCAAGATGGAGAGACTGGGGAGATGAAACACCTGCCCCACTCCCCGGTAAGGAGACCACGTGGAAATACATAGAAATGGGTTAATAATTAAGACAGAGCTAGCCGATAAGAAACTAGTAATGGGCCAACAGAATTATATCAAATACAGAGTCTCATTATGTTAATTGGGGCTGGCGCAGCGGCGGGACAAGACTGGAGGCAGGAGGAAAAAACCATACTCATTACACAGTTCTGCACATCTGAATGCTCGCATGGCCTGAGCTTCATATGGCACCTGTGCTACCTCTCAAATATTGCCGACTTTTGCTACTGCCTTATGGCATTAGTGATCTGGTAGCTCTACCAGGAGAGACAATGTGTCATAGTTATTTCTCATCTAGGAGGTACCCAGGGATTTGATCATAGCAAACACTCAGTGTTTGTTGAATTTAGCTAAAATGTTAATATGTTCATACAGTTTTACAGCCAAATCAACTCATCAGTGACTCACAGTAGCAATGAACTGGTCCATACACAAGAGCTGTGACTGTCCCCTCCATATAGTAAACTTGTATCGTGTCCTTGTATCCAGATCATTAAGTTCACAAATTATTATTGATGTAATTTAAGATTTTAGGGAAAGTGAATACACACACACACACACACACACACACACACACACATATATATATAGTTTTTGATCTTGTGAAAAAATATTTTTATAATAACTCTTCCAATCTTATCAAAGGCAAAAATATTCTTTAACTTTCACATTTTTATGAACTGGGTTGAATTGCACTTTAAAAATAAATAAGTAATGAAGGATCAGAACATAAACTAATTAGAGATGATACATCTTCTCTGTGTTATCTACTGGATTTTCACCTATGCACACCATTCAAATGTACTATTTTTCACTATGTTTTTAAAACTGCAAAAATCAAAGGTAGCCATTTATAATTCACATGCATACATAAATAGAGAAACACAATAAATCAATATAACACCAAAAGATTCAATGAAAACAGTGACAGGTTTAAAATATGCAACCTAATATATAGCCAAATAACTCACAAAACTCAGCATGCAATGCTGACTTTGGACATGATCACCAAATTTAACAAGGTGTTCTTGAGAGAAACAAAATAAGGCAGGTCCCTAGGGCATCCATTCAAGATGGCAGATGCAACTGAACTCAAGGGCAAACTCCTCTGGGCTAATATTGTGCTTGGCATTAAATAAAAATTGTAATATTTAAATATCTAAAATAAAACTCTAGAATGTAGAAAAGCACTTCTCAAAGTACCAGGCCTCAAATATAAAAGAAAAAATTAGAGGAATCAAATGTTTACATATGATAATACAATTTCTACGCAAAAGAAAAAAAGCAGAATATGAAATTTGCAAGCCTATAAAAGATCTATGTAGATTAAAAAACCACTAAATGTAATACGATGAACATGGAAGACCACACTTATCTTTCAGCAATAGTATTTCCCACACATTCATCATCAGGCCATACTTTTCAAAGATGTAATTTTCAGAAACACAGATGGGAGGAAGGGAGGAATTTGTGCCTAGCAGGTGATGTCTGCTGCATGAAATCTAACTGCCGCCAGCTACATTCACTAAATCATTGTGCAGTCCTAAATACTGCCAATCAACACCTAGAGCAACTGAGAAAAGCTATTTTCCACCCACATCCATCACTATCACATAATTCACCTTTTAAAATCTTGTGGGTTTTTTCTTGCATCTTTGTGAACAGATGGATAGAGTCCTTATAAACACCCAAACTCCCATTAAGACATCCCTAGTACCATGACCAAATTGCAAAGCACTTCTGTGATTTTCTTTACATTTGAATTTGATATGGGCTTAGAATTTTAAAGCATCGGTTCTGACTTGTTCTAAAACTGTGTGAAAGATTGGGTTGGAATGTGAAACTATTCTCAAATGATGCTGTTAAATACAAAGCATAGGATATGGCTGGATAACATTAGGAAACCAGTATCTGATCAACAGAAACAATGGTGAAGCCTAGCAAAATGGCTCAGCAAATAAAGGCACCTGCTACCTGATCTGAGTTCACTCTCTGGAATTCACATGGTGGACGCAGAGAACAGACATTCATGGGTTGTCTTCTGGCCTCCACATGCAAACCATGGCTAGTGCATGCCTAAACATAAAAATAAAATAAAATTGGCGGGGGGGGGATTCACCAAGATAAATACTTATCTTCAATATTTTTTCAATATTATTTATATTTGTGCCTTATTTCTGGTTATAGGTCAACAAGAGAATGACTAATGTTTACTCCTTTGCCTCCCCCTTTTTTTTCTGAAATGTCTATCATTAAAAATTTTATTTCACAGGGCTGGGGACATGGCTCAATTGATGAAGTGCTTATTGCACAGGAATGTGGGCCTGAGTTTAGATAATAACTGTCATATAAGTTTGAGTGTGATACCATGCACTTGTAATCACAGGACTACAGGGACAGTGACAGGCTAGCCCCATAGCTCTATAGCTATCCAATCTAGCTAAAACAGTAGTCAGTGAGAGGTCTTGTTTCAAAAAGTAGAGTGGAAAAGCCAACTTAGGAAGACATCTCAACCATCAAACTCTGGCCTCTACACAGGGCTATAGGAGTGAACACACACACACACAGTATATCCACAAGTGTACATACGCAATCATGTGCCAATTATATTTGTAGAGCAAAGTGAAAGGGGAAAGGTAGAAAATTTCACAGCCTGTGTCTAAGTGTATCTGACTCCTATGCGGTTGGTACAGGAGGGACAGATGGCCCTAAGTTCAGTGGGGTCTGACTGATGGCAGTTCTTAGGAGGAAGAAGTACAGTACATTTCTGATGTAATTGATGTGATGGTCTCACAGTTCTTGGAATCATAGTGAAAAACAATGAACTGTTCATCCAAGAGTAAGGCAGTAGACCCTATGTCCTCCTTTAGGTTCTCAACTTCTCTACAGTCCTAAAGATGTTAATGCTGAGAAAATAATTCTAATACAAACACTGTGTTATTAATACTGGTTTTGTCCAATATAGGAATAAGATCTGCTTAGGATTCTAAATGAAAGAAGTCACTATATAAGTCACAGATCAGTCAAAACTCTAATTGACCTTGTGTATCTCATGAAAACTGAAATAAAACAATTACACAGTTGCCAAGTACGGGTGATCCATATATGTTAAATAATTTTTTTCAGTGCCTAAGGGCAGTGAGAAAGAAAAATCATTCTCTTAAAGGCCAGGGATTTCTTCCAAAGCTGAAAGCAAATGCCAGGATCCCCAAAACAAAATATGCTAGTCAAGACATAACCTTAAACCGGATCCCATAATAGGAAGCCATTCAGTGCCAAAGGCAACCCTCCAAAACAGTTTACTCATCCTCATGTGAACTTCTATACTATAGACTTTCCCAAGACCAAGTCTGAGCATGAGGCAGACCTTTACAAGATTACTAAAATCTAGAACATGAGTTATCTTTGAGCTGAGTGATAATCTAATCAAGTACATTTCAGACTGTGCCTAGGGGATTGGTAACTTGAGTCACCCTCTCCTACTAGCCCAGTTCTAAGGAGAACAGATCTGATTTTATCTATTATGTAGACATAGTTTCTGGAAATGACTTCATCTGAACAGTTTTGTGGCTAAAAGAATAATTACATGAAAGTCATGATTAGTCCATTGGAAACAAGTCAAGAAGGTACATTCATCCAGTGGAACTCTGTAACTTGAACTCAAGGTCATGTAGCTCATTGAACAACTATTGACCACATGGTATTAGCAGGTTCTACCTAGAGTGGGCTCTGAAGACACCAATTCCCTGCAAGCTCATCATCTAAATAATGTCTTCCATTTCAATACTGCTTGGAGAATTGTTTCTTTCAGGAGTTAAGAACATGTAATACCCTTGCAGAAGATGCAGGTTCTGTGTCTAACACTCACATGCTAACTCTCCTGACTTGACATTTGATTGTAACAGAGGTATCCAACTCCCTTAAAACTCAGATTTCTCATCTACAAATAGGAATACAATATGCTGTCTCTACAATTCTAACAAACATAAGAGTACCTAAAATAAATTCATGATATTACTGTATATGTACAGACACGTGTATACATTGCTGAAATCAATTATCTTCTAACTGATAGTTTTAACTGAAGAGTTTTATGCATTCAAATACTGAAGATACTTAATTGTTTTTGTATTCATCTGAAAATTTCAGCATCATGTCCATAAAACCCACAGAAATTCAGTTAATAATTATAAACCAAAGTGAATAAGATTAGATATACCGAAAGCTAACATGCATGACTAGAGAACTCTAGAGACCTATGGTGGGAAATGGACCAATAACCCAATGACTGGATGTCACTGGGATATAGAGATGGAACAGCAATACAGATATAGCATTGAGTGTGCTCTTCAATTTATCCTTCAGTATCCAAAATAGAGGGGAAATTTTATCACAGCCTAAAGAAGACACATCGAAAATGCATAAAACAACACATAAATTGGGCTTGAGTATTTAGCAATTTAAGTTCACTGAAGTCGGGAAGGTAGCTTAGTGTTTATCATAATTGAAATTATTAAGTTTAGTTTTATGGGCCAGACTGAAAAGTTACTTCTTATTCAAATAAAGATACATCAAGGAACCATCCAGAGATAAAGTGCTGGCTTCCAGAACTCATTTACTAGACAGTGAAGAACATGCCATCTAAACATCAGAGTTTATGCTGCAAAATGTAACTGAAACAAAAACCACCAGAACTTTCTCCCTAGTTCAGATTCTGCAATCTTATAACCAACTTTAGAAGGAAAAATATTACATACTTAGATTAAAAAAAAATTAACAAACCATTTAAGTCCATTCTACAGTCTGAGAAATCAAACTAATTTAGCCCTTCACATGTAGCATGTTTTACATCACTCATTGTTGTTGAGTTAGGTGTATACCAGACCAGTAGGCAGGCCAATCGTCAACACACACTACACATATCCCAGAAAGAGAACTGTTATATGCATATGTAAGAGAGATGGCAACAAAATGCCAATAAGAAGTGTTTTTCATAAATAGCTGGTAACCCAAGATTTGAAATATTATAAATTTTAAAGATTAGCCTTATTCGGATACTTTAAAAATGTTTTTTCTCCTTTACCAATTTCCTCATGTATATGTCAACTTTGCAAAAAGCACCAATGTGTAATTCTGTTTGAATGCTAGCATTCTATAAGGAGGCTGGAAGTAATCTTTCCCCTGAGGATACAGCATTACTGTTTCAGGTCTACTGAGGTGTAGCATTCAAATTCTGCTCACATTTCAATATTACCCAAGCCAACAACACTTTGTGACATCATCCATGACCTTGAGAATACCTGTCCTCAGTCGATAGAGGATGGACAGGTTCAAAATGCCAATGAGATACCACGATGAACTGAGAAAAGCAATGTCCAGCTGCATCAAGGAGTAAACATTTCAATTTGACCACCACAACTGTGCCATAGGAGTTCAAGAAAATTACTTTTAGAGTAGATTGTGGAATGGAATGGTTAATAAGAACTCAAAAATATGCTTCGTTAATCTTCTCTGAAGAAAAAGATAAGGAAAGCCCACGAATTTGAACACATTGTTCCAGGACTAAATGTTGTTCACAGATAACCACAATGAGTTCTCCCTCTTTGAAGGAACACATAAAAATATTTAGTTAGTTGCATGTTTTCAACCTTTTGGAAAGTGGTAACTCACCAATGCACAAATTATACCCTTGTTTCTGATTTCCCCAAAAATGCTGTCCAGGGAGACTTCTCTGAAAGTGCAGTCACTGTTTAAAATCAGGTGGCATCTGGCATGTTTCGTGCCTCTGCTTTCACGCTTGGCCACAACACTAGAGCTCCTGGGGTTCTCTAGAACTTTCTCTCTTACTCCTCCAGCCTCTGACATGGGGCTTCCCTGCATCCAGGGATGCCAATCCCACATGGAGCCCATAAAACTATGAGTGGGAGGCCTTGGCACTGCATTCAAAGATATTCATAAAAAGGCATAGCACACTGTGTGAAATGTGACATGTGGGAAGCCCCTGTAAACCTGTTTAATGGAAACCCAAGGCTTCGCCTGGAAAAGGCTGAGAAAACAGGCACTAGTTTGACAATTACTATGGCTAGTTAACAAGAGACAATAAGCATTTAAAAATAATCAAAAAGCAATAAAAGCTGTAAAAACTCTAGGTAATAAGTTTATGTTTGTAAAAGACAATGAATAACTTCTTATTATAAAATGGTTTCCTTATATATTGCTCAGAAGTGGGGTTGGTTTTGCTTCTATTTAGATGTGTCAGAATACCATACAAGTCACATGGAGAAAATGCTTCTTTCTCTGCATCCTTCACAATCTGTTTTAGCCTTCATATTGGACTGTAATTGAATAATTGGCCCATTATGAACAGTGAAAACATGAGAGAGCTGAACCGGGAAGGGACAAGTCCCCCAGAGCTCAGGGAAAGTGGGAGGCAGCGAATGGAGAGAGAAGTAGGAGAAAACGGGGGGGGGGGGAGGAAAACAGGTGCGACCAGGAAGATTGAGCCCGGTTAGGAATAGAAGACAGAAGAGAGAGAGAGAGAGAGAGAGAGAGAGAGAGAGAGAGAGAGAGAGAACATAAAAGAGGGAGCCAATATTGGTTTGAAGATAAAATTGAACACAAAGAAAGATCTAGAGAACTACAAGACTGCTGCCAACTAACAATTTGAGCTTCCGTGGAAAGGCTACCATAAATGCCCTTCCCGGAGAGTGAGATCAACAACTAACTTCTCCTGGAGCCCTCAACTAATGCCTGTGGGAAACAGGAGCAAAGACCCATACATAAACACAGAGTCCAAGTAGAACCCAGATGCAGATGGAGAGGACAAGACCATGCGGCAGAAACACATAGAGACAGCTTACCTGAACAAGGAGGAGCTAATGGCCACTAGACTGATAGCTGGGAAGCCAGCATGGGATTGACTCAGACACCCCTGAATATGGGTCTCAGCCAAAAGGACTGAGCAGTCTAAGAGACCTCAGACAGTGGAGCCAGGATGTATCCCTGGTGCACAAAAGGACTTTGCGAACATATCCCCCATGGAGGGATAACTGCCTTAATCTAGAGACAGGAGAGAAGCCCTAGTCCCTACTTCACATGACCTGTCTGACCTACATTACCCCAACTGGATGGCATTCCCCTACATATGGATTGGGGTGGGGGGATGGGAGGGGAGGGTGTTTAGAGTGCATGTGAGAGGGCAGAGGGTAAAAGGGAGGGAAGGAGGGGGAGGGAGGGGGAGGGAGAGGGAACTGGGATCGACATGTAAAATAATAAATTTAATTAAAAAAATGCTTTGACTCCAAAATTTAAGTTCAAGGACAAGTTACTGGGGAAAAGGATTTCTATTTTTGTTTTCACAGAAAATGAAAAGATGTGGATTCCTTCCAGACTAATGTGGTTTGATCAAGCCAGACCACCTGAAACAGAGTACCAGGTGATCCTACATTCAAAACAGCTGGACAAAGCAGACTTACAGACTACAGCCAGGATTTCTGAATCTTCTTCGAAACCCCCATGACGGCGCCCCTTACTAGCAGGAAGTAGTTTGGAAAGAACAACGCCCAAATTCCCAAATATTGTGTATAAATGTTTGTTTTCATTTAAATGGACTTGGTTATATAAAATAAATAAATTAAAAAAATAAATAAAAAAGAAAACATGAGAGAGCACATCTTCTCTACTAGAGATGCCATAATACATCTTAATACTACAGAAATGCATGTAACTCTTTTAATATCCTAAAAACAAAAGACTATTTGTATCGAGGAATTCAACTGGCAAATGACAACACTGTCTCCAGTTTTATTATCTATCTTTAGACAGAGTAAAAAAAAACTGAGTCAGGGAATCTCATAATAACACAATCTCAACCTTTATCAGGAAGCATCACACGATTGACTGATAGAAAGGATAGTATGTTAAACACTATCTATCCTTGTGGAGAAAGGAAGGCTGGATGTGCATGAAGGAAGGTAGCCATGGGACTCTAACAAGGACAGACAGAAAAGGAGATCAATTTAAGTGACCCTGCAAAATCCTCCCATCAAAGTTGAACCTATGTAGGGACTAGGAGACTATCTCAGAAAAATATTTAGCTTTTTAAAAATTTATTAGAATAGAAAATATAGTTATGTTGAAGTAGCAAGGGTGAGTCTGTGAATAATGTATTTTTGTTAGGTTTGCATACAAGGCTAACCCTGCTTTATTTCAACTGGAAGTGTTTTATCATTTATTCTGAAAATAATTGTCCTAAGGAAGGACTGAGTGTCAACACAATTCCTCCCCTTTAAGACAGGGAATATTAATTGTGCTTGCAAGAGGGGAGCGACAGAGTATCTCACACAGTGTATCAAAAGGCATGACTGGGGTGTCACTTTAAGGGATTCACAAATTAATTGTGGCCTCCTAGAATATAAAACCATGAAAAAGCTATCAGGTACAAGAGGCCCAAGAGCCAGAGGATAGCTGCATATTTATTTTCAGGTTTCCAAACTAAACACAAAAAGCTAAGATCGTTATCATGGGCTTCATTCTGTATTGTGCCCCTTTATGGTGATCCCAAAGACCAGAAAGGACAAGCAGACATACCTAAACTGCCATCAAAACAGGTTCCCAGTAGCAAGAAACCACAATGGAATGAACAACAGAAACAACTCACTGAAACACACGAGTCCCCTGTGACATTTGTGGATGCCAAAGTACAAAGCGACATGAGAACTACTATGAGAAATGAGCATTTTTTCACCTAAGAAAATTTAGCTAAACAAAAATGGTTAACCCTAAAAATACTAAGCTACCTAAGCAGTAATGTTAATACTTTAATAACTAATTGTTCAGCAAAGTGATCTTGAGGGAAGATAAATCTATTAATATAGAAATATCACTTCCTTACATGAAATGACAAATGAAACTACTCCTGTGACATTTGCCACTTAAGATGAGTCTATAAGTGAGAATAAAGAAATTGATTTCTTAATGCTGTAATGATATGAGTATATTTCTACAGTTTTCATAAAACTACTTCAAGACTTTACCAGACAACAGGAGCTGACATTTCAAAATAATTTAATTGGAAATTCTTTTGCTACTGCTATTTGTGGGTTACTAAGAAAATAATCAGCTGTGATTACATGGAGACACAAACACAAACGGCAGCTGCAAATTACAAGAATTTCTAACAAGTCATACCTGGGAACTGGATTTTTAATTTGTATCATCCATTATCTTCATACTGTCAAGTAAATGTCTTGATTTTATAAGTAGCCTTTAAAGAGAGGATATAACATTTGTCAAACTGAGTAACTATATTCAATTTTAGAATAAAATTTGAAACATCTTCTAAAAATACAGAAGGTCAGTCTGGGTACACTTTTATGCACCATGCAGGAAGGGTAAAAATTAGTTAACAATGACTGAAAATGATTGTGATAACTATCTATTTCCCTCAGGTATTAAATTTTCAGTGGCTTTTTCAGAACAAGAATCTAATAACTCATGTTCTTTTCAGATTATGATTTTTAGTTAATTATAAAATGAAAAAAGGGAAAATGGCAACTAGAAAAAGTCAATGATCATGAAGGATGGATGATGAAATATGCAGTTTTAAAGACTTCAAAGCATGGCAGGTGATTTAATTTCCAATGATGCCTTTGAAGCTACAAATGCAAAAATCAAGACATTTCAATATGGAATCTTGTCAAGGTCAAGAGGTCACATACACTCTAAATGCATGGGCTTATTACCAAACATTTTTAAATGATTCTTCTACAGCAAATCTTCCAGTTTTGAATAATTAAAATCTACCTAAGAGATATTCATGTGATCATGAGTTTTACTATGTAAGTTTCATATTAATGTATTATAACATAAATATATGTATTCAATGAAGGCCATTTAACACTTCACAAATATACACAGAACATACAGAATTTTTTCAATTACCCCTTTCCTAAAAAATAAGATTAAATATATTTTAATTATTCTACATTGTTACAGTCCCTAATCTCCATACTATACTCTTAACTTTATTTGGTCACTCATTTTCATAATCAGCCTTGTAAGCAAGCAATTGGTGTGATAGCAGATATTATCTAAAAGATGTCTCTTTGGAGACATCATGCCATGCACAGAACACACATGAAATTCTTTTCATCATAACACTGAATTCAACAGATAAGTATCCTTAACTAGAGGAAACTATAACATAACTCACCCAAGACCCCACCACCACCCACTCACACACACATACAAAGAGTCTGGTAATTGTTCCTTACAAATTTTACAGGGGTTACCCAACATACCTGTTTCACATGCAAGGCACTTTGGAAAGCGTTAACTTAGAAAGTATAACAGATTAACATTCCCCCGCACCCCTCCCCAAACACACACAAAGTTTGAGACAATCCAGGACAATGGATACATAGGTCCCCAGATACAGTTATCTCACATGAGGTCATATTGCATAATGTGAAGCTTCAGGCACAATGCAAGAACACCCAAGAAGCTGAGAGCCACCAAAAGTAGGAAAGGTGGTCTACCCTGGGTCTTCACAAAGTGTGGTTCTGATGATGTCTTGGCTGCATCCTTTCAGACTCCAAGGCTGTAAGAGATGTCTGTCTTAAGCCCCTGTGCTATGGTAATTTCACTCTGAAATCTCTGAGTGTAATACAGAGTGAGATCATGAAGCGCAGATAAGAACTATGAACAGTGCTCAGCTGATAAAGCAAAGAATGTGAGGCTTTCATAGTAGTTTTTAGAGATTCCTGACAGGAATGTATTAGTGAGGCACCTGTGAAAGTGATGAAAAGCCCTACATCCACTCACAGAGTCCCATCAGTCACCTTTCCTCATGACCAAGCTTTTTGAAATGAATCACGACCTGAAATCAGAAGACAGAGCTGAAGATGAAACGCTGGAATCGTGACATGTGGATAGCACAGAGGTCCTAGGAAAGGGCGAGATTAAAAACAGTACAGAAAAGGGGGAGAGGTTGATCTTAATAAAACCTCAAGGAGTTCTACCTTAGTGATAGGGGAGCACACAAAGGAGGGTGAGGCTGGATACCAGCTAACTGGAAGAGAAGAACACCCCAGCTGTTTGAGCAAAGCAGGTCAAATGCAATAATGTTCACTAATGGGCATGGTAAAGGACTTCAAACGCAGTGTGTAAAAATACCATATGCACACTAGGAAATGGTCACTTCCAATGGATCTGGGCAAACTATTTCAGTTGAGAAAATGTAACTGTTATGAAAGCCATCATGCTTATTGTTAAAGAGCAACTGGGATTTGTGTGACTTATTCGAAGAGGACACTTCTACAAACCTCTTTACCTTTTAACTTGTGATGACTCAAGACTTGCATTCCCATTAAGTATAATTAGAAAGGTTCCACTGCACAGGTGACAAGGGCGACGGTCACCCAGGCTAGGAGGTAAGTCACCAGCTCTTCTCTAAATAAGTTCATAAGATTAATGAGAGCCACATGTGTAGGCCAACACAAGTAAATATACATACAGATGACAACAATAAGCTATGGATCCAGAATATGTAGAAATAACCTCTGATTTGATCGAGATGTTCACTGACACAGATGTCACCATCTACTAACATTTTAATAGATGTGATAGGAAAAGAAGGAATAGAAAGAAGAGAAGAAGGAGGAGGAGGGAGATAGACAAGGGCATAAACATATGCACTGGCTATCACCTTGTAAGTAGCCTGAGTGCTTTGGACACATAACTAGCACTTTCCTGAGTAAGCAAATGATTGACAAATAATTAAATTTTCTGTTAACATAGTGTAAGTCCCTTTCACCACTCTGTGCAATGCCATTTAGAGTCAGAAACCACTAAAGAGGCTTTCCTCTCATTTGGAATAGACATATTGCCAATGGTATCAATTGGGTTATGGTACACTCAAGAAATATGGACAGTGTGTATTTTATAAAGGTGTATGACAAAGGATACAGAACTTTCCAAGCTAACTCTGATCCCACCTCCTCAGCTCTCAAGCTGTCCATTTAGACAGAAGCACAGGCATATGCATTCAGGAAAGTCTTCCTGGATGACAGACTACAAATCCCACAGTCAGCAATGAGCAACTGAAGTATAAATCCTGTTAACGCAGGTCCTCAAATGTGACAGCTATAAAACAGTCTGAGAACTTGGAGATAAGTCAAAGAAGCCTGGCAAAGATGAAAAATCTAAGAGCTACTTTGTAAAACCCACAAACTGACCAGGTTATAGCAGACAATATAAATGGTCTTTTGTAACCAAGAAAAGACAGGCTATACGACTCCACAGCAGTTGTCAGGCCAGAGACATATGAGATGAAAGGAGGCATCTTTCTTCTTAAAACTATAAGGTGTGTGGTCATGAATCATGAAATACTTTTGTATGGATCTGTTGCTTATGAAGTATGAATATTTGTGCAGGTTTTCACCACATAACACATAGACAAATGTCTGGTCTACAATGAATCAGTATTTGGAATGGCCTATTTTATTTAACAAACACAAAACAAGACAAAGCCTTTAATTTTAATTTGTTCAAGAGTATTGTCAAAGCTTTGACAGGGCTTATGAGCTCTTAAGTCAAACCACACTTCGCCATAAAGTGATTGATCTATCAAAACAGCTACACTAAGAATATATCACTATGAGGAATTATTTGACTTTCTCGGCCAGAAAAAAAGTAGTTACCAGAAAGGATGTGAACTATATCTAATCTATTCAGCAGAGAAAAATCTGGGCTGAACAGAAACTAGGTATCCTAGACAGGAGCAAACATCTCCTCTGAACCACCTCTAAAAGTCATCTTAGTATCTCTTACGTTCTCCTTTGTGATAGAGACTTCCTCAAAAGAGACATAAATATCTGCCACTAATACAAAAATAATCTACTTAAGTGGTAAATAAAATAGATCATGTTTCAGTTAACACAAAACCACCAAATTTAAAACCAAAATAGAGCAAATTCAAGTAGAGATGGGACTGGCCTGCTCAGCCTGCTAGCGATAACTCAATGAGCAGTAAGGGATGGATGCCCAGCAGGGCAGCATCCTGGGCTTCTGTAATAGAGCCTTCAACAGTGCACCTGAGGGCAAAGGATTGCAGAATTCCCAACTTCACCACAGTGGCTAACAGTAGGATAAGGTAAACAGAGGAGAACTCAAGGAAAGATGATGTAGATGTAGGATTTAACCAGTCAAAGGAGAGTGGTTTTCATTAAACTCAAGACAACAGAAAATAGAAGTATGAAATCAGGTATGAAATAACATGGACAGTTATCTTCCCAATTTAGACTACAACTATCATAACCTATTCTACATTGGTAACCATGTCTTTACCGCAGAAGCGGCAATCAATGAGTCTACAGATTCTAAATACAATGAAAAATTAGCAAGTGGCTCTCCGTCCAAAGCAGCACAATTAAAAATGAAAGATCATTTGCTATTAACAAGTAAAGAATGAAAAAAAAGTCATTCATTTTATCCTGTGCTAATCTCAGATAAGGAATTCATGGTGACAGATATGCTCACCTTAGACTAAAGAAAATTTCACCATCTTTGAACAATGTGTGTAAATTGATTCACAAACATAGCATGACTCAAGTAATGAAATCTTTTCTAAAATAATTTATATGATGCCTGCCAAAATATGAACTAAAAATTCCAAGGCTTTTAAACCTGAGAGCTATTAAAAATAAACTATTTTAAACTTAAAGTAGAATGGGTCATATAAAATACTGCTTTTATTTCTCTTTTAGTGATGAACCATAGAAGTGTGTGTGTGTGTGTGTGTGTGTGTGTGTGTGTGTGTGTGTGTGTGTGCGCGCCCATGCATGCGTGCACACATGAGCATGTATGTATGCTACATAGAGGCCACATCAGGATGGTGCCTCTTTATCCAACTTATTGCTGTGAATCAGGTTACCTTACTCACCTAGAAATTTAACATCTGCTTTGCCTGGGGTGCCTGTCCAACAAGCTCCCAGGATCCTCCTGTTTGAAACCTCCAACACTCAGTTTATAGACACCTATTGCCATGCCCTGTTTTTAGAGTGATCGCATGGATTCAAATTCAGGTTCTTGTACTTGCATAGCAAGCTCTCTTACCCACTGAGCTACCCTCTACCATTCTATAGAAATTTGAGGGGAGGGGGTTGAATCATGTAAAAAATTTTAATAATACAAGTACCATTTCCTTGACATTTATTATGTAGAAGAATAAAGCAAGTCAATGCTAAAAAGTCATTTCAAAACCAACCTTTTACATTCTTAAGTTTTCAAAATCTAATTACTTCAATACATCACAGTAACCATCTCCATAATCACTGCCAGAGGAAAGGCTTTGCAGTGTGTCACATTTAGAAATAAGCTAAAGCATATTTCATAACATTACATTTTCATAGACTGATGTTTTTCCCTAGAAACTCACTATAGGGACAAGGCAGTGAATGAAAACAGCAACTTAAGCAAAGACACAAATGGAACCAGGTTTGTCTTTCTAAATCAATGCTATAATTTAATATATACTCTTCTCTACTACTTAAGGAATTAAGTTCAACTGAAGGGACAAGGTGCTGAAGAAAAGGGGGAGGGGGGTGAAATCATCACTGTAGGCAATTTCTATGAAACTGCACTGTCATGAGCTACGTAGCTTCATATTCTGGGAGTTCCCATGATCTGTAGCCATTTTCATGCAAATCAACACTGTCAGATTGTTATAATACATGATGATTTTGCAAGACATAGGGGATTCACAAAATGTAAAGGATTATTGCACAGAATATACATCTACAACGTCTGCATTTCCTTTATGTGAAGTCTATGTAACTGACAGGTTGCTGTATTTTAATGTTTCTAACACATTAGTAGGATTTTTTCATAGACCATGTTTCTGTCACTGCCTATTTCTCTTAAAACACACACACACACAATCACTTCTGGTGACCCTAAGCCTAATAGCTTTAACAGAATTCAGTTATGAGTTGTATAAATCAAACATATGGAAGAAAATGATTTGCCCTCCTAATGCTTTCGTAAAGACTTTCAAGACAGTTTGCCAGACTATGAAATGGAGTGAGTGATAAGACAGAATATCAGCAAGAAAGAATCAGGAGTTAAGGCCCAGACAACAATGAGACAGATGGATACAACCCACCCCACTGCGTGCAAATGTTTCCTAAATTTAGCTAGAAATCCAATGACAACTGAGATATTGCAAAGGAAGGGGGTAGTAAGGGCAAATGCAGCTCCAAACTTTAAAAGTTCAGGGAGCCGGCAAATTAGTCCACAATACTATGTCCCAGTGGCATTCTAGGGGGTAGGTAGGGACATAATAACACAGCAACTTCTCATAATTTGTAATATGCTTTCTGATTTTGCAGACAATATAACCCAGTAATGCTACAGAAATACTAACAAGTAACAAGAAAGCACACTGCTAAAGGCTTAATCCTATATCCATTTATTTATTCTTTCAACACATCTTAATGCTACTGTGTGCCAAGAACTTATTATTCTACACATTCTTAGTATAAAAAAGATGAATCCCTTGCCTTCAGGGAGCCTCAATTATACACTGAAACTATAGAAATTAGATTCAGTAGTCTGCTGATTGACATTGGAAAAAGCAAAAACCCAAAGAACCTCAAGGTACTCCTTTAGGGACACTCCACCACTGAAGTACATCAGTTTAAAAAAGAAATCTTTATATATGATCATCATAATTAAAGTTCATTCCTTCCCCCATACATTAAATATTAACTGAAATATATCCAAAGAGATATATGCAAGTTACAACAAAGGTATTGAAGTTGTAACTTGATGATTAAATGTGTCTGCTTTTCTGCAAACAGAAATATTTCTGCAAAATATTTAAGTTCATTAATATTTTAAACAAAAGTTCTTTAAAAAATAGCACTATATGGCATTCATCAGTATATAACATCAGTATGTAATACAAACAGAAGAGCTCCCCCATGACAGATGAAGACAAGACATAAACATCCTGCATCTACTTTTACAGGAGTTTTCAAAGTGTTTTCTAAGAGAAAAATAATTCTTTTTATATATTCTAGACCCAGTTGTAGATATAAGAAATACTTAATATATAGGATAAATGGGTGTTTCAATGTTGTTTTAGTTTCTATTTGTGTTATTATGGACATGTTTTGTAGCTAGCTGACTCTATAACTTTCATGGGATTGAACAGTTCATCAAGAATAAAAAGGGCATCTCTCAGTCTTGTAGAATATGGTCTCAGGCTTGAAGATGCTTTCTGTTTCCCATTTTATAATTTTAGCAAAAGGCACAGTCAACAAGACAAAACAGCAGTCTATAGAATGGAAAAAGACCTTTACACCAACCCCACAACTGACAGAGGACTGACCTCCAAAATATGCAAAGAACTCGAGACTAGACATCAAAAGACCAAATAATCAAAAAAAAAAAAAAAAAATGTGGAATGTGGTACAGATCTAAACAGAATTCTCAACAGAGCAATCTCAAATGGCCAAAAGACATTAAGGAAATGTTCAACATCCTTAGTCATCATCAGAGAAATGCAAATCAAAACAACTCTGAGATACCATCTTACTCCTGTCAGAATGGCTAAGATCAAAAACACTGATGACTGTTTATGCTGGAGAGGATGGGGAGCAAGGGGAATACTCCTCCATTGCTGGTGGGAGTGCAAACTGATACAGTCACTATGGAAATCAGTATAATGGTTTTTCAGAAAATTGGGAATCTACCTCAACACCCAGCACTACCACTTTTGGGCATATATCCAAAGGATACACACTCACACTACAAGGACATTTGCAGCATTATTGATAGTAGCCAGATCCCGGAAACAAACTAGATGCCCCTCAACTGAAGAATGGGTAAAGAAATTGTGGTACATTTACACAATGGAGTACTGCTCAGCACTAAGAAAACAATGAAATCTTGAAATTTGCAGGAAAATGGATGAACTAGAGAATGCCAGCCTGAGTGAGGTAACCCAGGCCCAAAAGACAAATATAATATATACTCACTCATATGGGGATATTAGACATAAAGCAAAGGACAACCAGTGTACAAGCCACAACTCCAGAGAACCTAGGTAACAAATAGGATACCAAGAAAGACATACATGCATCTACCTGGGAAGGGATAATAAACAAGGTTTCTTGAGAAAATTTGGAGTGTGGAGGGGGATAAGAGAGAGGATGGAAAGAGAAGGGAGGAGGGAGGGTGAGTGTGGGAAACTGTATAGCACAATTAAAAAACATTTATAAAAGGAAAAAATGTGGGGGGGGAATACTATTATTATTCAGGCATCTGTACTGGCCTGTCCTTGGGGTTCTCACAGGATTTACCCTTAGCTGCAGCCACTGAGAGCACCACCTGTGCATAATCACTATGTTCCCTTTCAACAGGGCATTGCCTACCTCCCATCCTTCTCTCTCCCAGTCTCTCTCTCTCTCTCTCTCTCTCTCTCTCTCTCTCTCTCTCTCTCTCTCTCTCTCTCTCTCTCTCTCTCTGACCCTCTATCCTCCCTCTCCCTGCTCCTGTTCCCCCTTCTCCTTTCCCCTTCATATGATTCATTTCTCTAATAAAATCCCCCTCTGTTTTAACCCTGTCACATGGTGTATTTCTCTTGAGCTGCTGTTTTTAAATTACAACAGATAACACCACCAACCTGCCCCCTCCCTGCTTGATGAAGGATACCAAGACATGGCCCAGCAAATCACTAAGCAGAGCTCACCTGAGCTAACAGAGACTGTAACAGCAACTATGGGACCTGCATGGTTCTGTACCAGGTCCTTTGCATATGTTACAGCTATTATCTTGGTGTTTTTGTGGGACTCCCAACAGCAGGAGTCAGTGGATCTCTGACTCTTTTGCCATCTCTTGAGACTCTTTTCCTCATATCGGACTGTCTTGTCCAGCCTCTAAATGAGAATTTTCACCTTGTCTTATTGTATCTTGTTTTGTCTCATTTGCCTACGGTCTTTTGGAGGCCTGTTCTTTTCTGAAGAGGAATGGGAACAGGGTGTGAATCTGGAAAACAGGAAAAGTGGAAGTTGGAGGAAGAGTGGAGGGAAGGGAAAGTATAGTTGAGATGTATCGTATGAGACAAAATATTTTCAAATAAAAAATTAGGCAAATCCCCCAAATATATGTGTGTATGCTTACACACACACACATACACACACACACACACACACACACACTACTGCTTCCTTCTATTTTATTTTGTTTCCATGTCATTGTTAAATGAAACCCATTAGATGAACATAAAGGTAAAAGTAATGAGTCTCCTTCCAATGCTGAAAACACTGGCTTCCCTTTATGCTTAATGCTGAAGATGGTGAGAGCTGTTGAGAATGGTCCCACAGCTGAGGTCCCTACCTACAGCACTGATGGCACTGTTATCTAAGAAGTCATCTGCCTAAGACCACAGGGCACTCAGCCAACTATTCCCTGGAATAAGCAAAATTTCATAGAAAGCTAAAATTCTGAATATTTTAAGGGTTGTCTTAGGTTTTGGGGAGGTTTTATCTTTACCTTTTTTAGCTCTGTTGATGGAAAATAAAATTCTATTCCAGAGATGAATGGGCCAGGAGCATATTTTTAATCTCCCAAGAAGCATACCCTGTTTTGTAAGGTATTTGAGTTCCCAAATGTTTCTGTAACAACATTTTAATTCTCCTGAAAAGTAATAAAATGTCACATTACTTGATGTTCCCATTGTTCAGATCACATGTTTTGAATGTGTTCCACATATTGTAGTAACTCATACAAACAGGCTTTAGGGTATTCCTCATTTTAAATTGTTTTCGTCCATTTTTCTCTTCTGAGACATCTTCTCTTGCTTTTACCACATTTCTATTATGTTTAGTTGACCCCAACCATTGAAAGTATGTAACGTCGTCATACTCATATAAATATGAAAAGTTAAACCTGCACCATTTTACAATTATAAACAAAGAACTGAACATTTCACTTGATATGTGCCAGGGTTCTATGGCACTGCTGATCTTGTAGCTTTCACTAGCGGTTTTGTCCTTTCTTTCCATTTTACTGGGTCTAATATAAAAACATACAAGCCAGCCAATTGACGTCTAAGGTTCAAGTGAGACACAAAGCGAGCACTGAAGTCGGTTTGGGGACCGGGGGCACTGCACTGTGGTGTCTTTCTCAACGTGTGCAGCACTCAGCATGGAATGTTATGATTGGATGTGTTACAGATTTCTAAATTAAAAAAGTAACACAGTTTTCATTCCAATCTTGTTTAGGTAGATTCTGGGGGTTAGAGCCTTCCTGATGTTTCTCATCCTTACCTTACCCCCTACCCTGGCCCAACCCTTCACATGGGAGTCCAGAAGTGACAACCTGCTGTTATTCCTGATTACATAGTAGCAAGCCCAAGAGTAAGCTCAGGAAGATATACCTGGAGCTCTAGCTGTACCATGTGTGGACAAGCAAGGAACACGTAAGAACATTTGCTCATTTTAGTTACAGTAAAGAATCCCCTATGTTAAAGGGCAAAAGTGATATATTGCTTAATGGGACAAAAATTATAATGTTTCTTGATGTTATTTGAGTATAAGTTAGGAAATTTCACATTTCTAATGAAAAAAAATTGTAAACACACATGACACACTCCTTTAGTTGTACCTCCGACATACTACATTTTTATTTTGATCCAGTTCTGGGCCCTTTACATGCTAAGGGCATGGTTTACCACACGGCCTTTAATAGGGTATCACATAACATTCATAAGAAAGTGTTAATAAGAGATAAAAGGTCTTTATGTTCCTATCATTCCATCTTCAATGTTATTTTAATCTAATAAGATTTAAAGAAAACTCAAATGATTATTTAAGTAATTTAACTAATATCATCAACAAACTGTTATAGCAACATGCCTACAAAGACCGTAATCCTGGATTCTGTAAATTACCTTTAAAGATATATCCAATGGTGTGATTAGATTAAGGCTGTAATGATAGAAACATTTTTATTAGATTTTCTAGGTAGACTCTAAATACCATCCATGTGTCTCAGGAAAGGGGGGTGGGCAACAAAGGATTGGAAACACAGAACAGGAACCTCAACTCAAGGCATGGTAATAGCTACTGAAAGCCAGAAGAGGGATGAACTACCTCACTGATCGAGAGAAATCAAGAGAGGCAAGGGATGAACCGCCTCACAGAATACAGGAAGTCAGAAGAGGCAAGGAATGAGCTACCTCACAGAACACGGGAAGCACAATTTTGATGACACTTTGATTTTGACTCAGCATGAGTTTTGATCATCTGTCACACTGGGAGTGTGAGATAGTAAATCCCCACAGCTGCCTCGGGAAACTAATACAAGCGCAGCTGTTGACATTTCAGACTACCACACTGAAATTTCAAATTACCAAACTTGGGATAGGCAGCACCTGAAGAAAAATGAAGGATTCCAGATTCCACTTGAGTATGCTGACAAACCTGGGAAGTAGTTTTAAAAGATTTCAATGTAGAAAAATGTTCAAAGTGTGAACACCAAGAAAATGCCTAGTCCAAAGTTTAAAGTACTATAAATCTTCCAAGAAATAGTTTTCCAGGCATTATCCACAGAATTAAGCATTTCTCTTCTCTTGTACATTGATTCCTTCACTAAGCCTTAACACCAGGACTTGGCAGAATCAGATCAAAGTATATGGCATTTGATGCTCTGGTACCATTTACCTATAACATCAAAATCCAGAAATAATCTAACTATCAAATATAGAAGAGGAAAATAAACCACGTGTTTCTTCATCTTTGTCTTAAACATCTAATGAAACATTCCAAAAAAAATTTAACCAAAAAAAAAAAAAAAGTTGTGCTCTGTAAAAGCATCATATAAGGAACACATATGTTAATTTTTTAATTATTAGTTAAAATGCAAAGGGAAAAAAGACACATGAAACATTATAGTTGGCATTTTCTTACAATTCTTTTCAGTACTTTTCTAATATATACCATTGACTTTGAGCAAGGCTGAGAAAATGCTATAAAAGTGACTGTTCTCAGGTATAAAAGTTAGTTGTTTTTGCTCTTTTGCCTTTTTGTGGGGCCCACCATGCAGCTCCCAAATAAATCACAAATGGAGTCTTATTCTTAGTTAAGAATGCCCAGCCTTAGCTTGGCTTGTTTCTTGTCAGCTTTTCTTAACTTAAATTATCCCATCTACATTTTGTCTCAGGGCTTTTATTTTTCTCTATTTCTGGATAACTTTTCATTCCTTTTTGCTCCGTGGCTGGGTGGCTGGGTGGCTGGGTGGCTGGCCCCTGAAGCCCTCCACCTTCCTCTCTCGTTCCCAGGTTCATTTTTTCTCCCAGATTTTTCCTCATATTTATCCTCTCTGTCTGCCAGCCCAACCTGTTTCACTCTCCTGCCTTGCTGTTGGTCATCCAGTTCTTTATCAGCCCATCAGGTGTTTTAGACAGGCACAGTAACACAGATTCACAGAGTTAAACAAATGCAACATAAACAAAAGTAACACACCGGAAAATAACATTTCGCAACAATCTTACTGCCCAGAATTCCTACTTGTCTTCAAATTCACCACATTACCAACACTGACTTTAAATGTTCATGGACCACATAGAAACAGAGAGTACTAGCATCAATTTACAACTGGGAGCACCCAAAAGATTCCAAATGAACTTGCATACCCAAGAAGGATGGGGACATAATCCAAGATAAATTATTCCAGCCTGGAACTTCAATGGTGATGAGCTAACAACTCGCAGAGCCCAGAGGAAACATAGGCCACGGGCGTTGCTTCCTATCTCTAAGATTTAGGGAGCAATGGTATGGTCTGAAACCCACTATGACTGGCTAGTATTTAGGTCTGCACAGCTCATCATGTTAAATACCTCAGGTTTCCTAGTTTTCCTGTATTTCAACATTCACTACTAGACCAAGGTACTGACATTTATAAATACAGCCTACAAGTATACTGTTTATGATTTAAGAACACTTGCCTGACGATCAGAAAAGCAAAGCAGCCAGCCAGCAGCTCTTACCTCTACCAAAGATGAGATGAAGACCCTGTCTTCCCTGTGCTGGAAACTGAATCTCTCTTGAAACCCTTTGCTGCTTTCCTATATCTCTTTAGTGCTGAGATTAAAGGCATGAGCTCTGTTACTCTTTTTAGACTGATTCACTCTCATGAAGCCATAGGTGGCCTTGAACTCAGAGATCCATTGGCCTCTGTCTCCTGAGACCTGGGATTAAAGGTGTGTACCACCATTTCCCAGGTTCTATGGCTAACTAGTATGGGTGACTTTACATTCTGATCCCCAGGCAAGCTTTATTAAATCATAAATAAAATATCACCACAGCCTAAAATCAGTACCCCCAGTTTATCCCACTTCTCTTCACTCAGCATACAGCTGAGACTAATTTATACTAAACAACAGAACAATCTGGTTTTAGCTTGGGCAACTAATTGCTTCACAGAATATTCTAATATTCTAAAAGCCAAGAATTTTCTGTAATCACATGGCTGTAAATTCCCTTATAAGGACAAAAAATGACTCCTGCAAATCTCTAGCAATCTAAAATCCACAAAAACTTTTCCCACTGATTTATGTGTGCAAATTTACCCCATGAAGCAATTTGGTGCTTGAGAAGTTTCTAGTGTAAGTATAATCAAAGTGTACAAGATTTCATGAAGAAAAGTCATGGCCAAATTAGGACTAATTTTAACTTTTATATCTTAACAGAACAAATTCAGTAGATACATGAAGTCATCTCTCAAGTGTGAATTGAAAAATCTCCATTCTCGAAATATTTCTGTTCCAGAACAGATACTTTGTGTACCAGATATTCTGGTATCCAAGTCTTGATTTAATTCCCCCAAACAGTGAGAACTCATCAGCTACACATACACCCAGAAAAAAAGTACTATTCACTTTTATCCACTGAGTGGGAAATAACAAAGGTATTTTTATAAAAATTCCCAAAGATCTGGTACCTATGACTGCACAACTGAATGTAAAGAAAAACTGTAGATGAAGACTGTTTGTAACTGTTGTCCCTGCTAGAGAATTCCAAATCCCATCTGAGAACTTATACTGGCAAACATGATCACAAAAAAAGAATTGTGAAAAATATACTTGGGCCACCAAAAGAGGCAATTCAAGTGTCCTTAAGTATCACTTAGGGATATCCCACAAGTAGGCATAGTGCATTTCCTAACCTTATATGATTTGCATGCTGGTATAACATTTTAACCTTAAAGCACATAGTGCAACCAATTTTGTGCATTTTAGAATGCTCACAGAATGGCTTAAAGATTTCTTTGAAGTAGACAATGTTCAAAATGTATCTAAGATATCAAAAATTAAATAATTTTACTTGATCCAACATCCCCATGAATCAACTCCTAAAAGAATCTGAACATGAAATTTAACATCAGCACTGACTTGCTAGAGACCAAATCTTCATGAATTGATTTTTAGAATGGATATGTTTGTCTAAAATCTCCATCTTTGTTTAAAAACTACAGACCACGCATTTAAATTCTCTCATAGATTATAAATCAAAGGAAATTGAAGGCAACTATATAAACAGATCGCTGCCCGCATCTGTTGTATAGACACAGTGATCTCTAATGTAGAGTATTTAGCCTGTTCACCTCTCAGCTGCCATCTTTGAATAAACATGTCTTAAAGCACCATCAATCTAAGCAATGTGGGGCATTTTTCTTTCAAGAACAAAGACATTTTCAACTTTGGATTAGATGTACAACTGTAAAACCAAGCACAAAAAGAAGTCTTGTGATATAGGTTTATGTTAAATGTTGAACATGATACTACCAAGCTTTTCCAAGGAGAAGATGGTGTCAAGAACTTGGAATATTCATTTTAACTGTTTTCTTTTCTGCTCTTATTACCCTGTATCATGGTACTTGCAGAGTAACTTTTCTGCCTAACACTTGGAGAAGTTGTAGTAAGAAATTAGTTTCATTGTGAGTAAAAACAAAACAAAAAAATGTCCAGTTATTATCAAAGGCGTATGTTTAGTTTATACAACGCTCTAAAGGGCAAGCAAATGTAGAAAGGACAAAATTGAAAACAACAAAAATCAGTGTAGAAGAGTTGGTTCTTTCAGAATCTGACGATCAAGATTACCATGTTGGATTACAGCTGGTTAAATATTAGAATAAGCATTTAAAGGTATGGAAAAAGTGCATGTTTATTATTATAAAGACTTTTAGACTAGGGCTACTGTGTAAAACAAGCTCTGTCAAAAGGAAGATCTTAGGAGAACCAATACTTAAAAAAAAAAAAAAAAAAAAAAAAAAAGGAATCAAGGTGACCAGGACCAGGGACCACATTTCCTGAGACTATGGAAATTTCCACATACAATTATAGCCAGGGCTCACTTACTCCTCACCCTCACTTCCTCCTGGCACTGTGAGCCATAATGCACGTTTGTTGAGGGAAAATAGGGTGGGGAAACAGGTTATAAATGCTTACGACTGAAGAAAAGCTGCTCCGTGCCAGTACATTGGAAAAGTGTTTCACAATAGTCTATGTGAAAATGTTAACCCCTGATGTGTTGCCAAGGTCACAGAGACCAGGATGATGCCACATGTGACTGTCACACGAGTATCTATAAAGACAATGTGTGCAGCCAGCGGCTTACTTTTACATGGCCCATCTCACAGAGAACCGGAAAAGAAAATTCAGGGTAGGTTGTTTTTTAATTTTACACAATTTGATTTCATGATCCTTTCCATGTGGTACTAAAATACTAGCAGTGCCCTGCTTATGAATGTATGCGATCCCTTCTAGGTGGGACCTGGCAACAGTCTTCAGTGAAATTTGAGAACATTAGCATTTCCAAATTCACTTTCAATAACTACATTATCGCAAGGTTCTCAGGAACTGCCAAAGACAACAACTCTGAACTGTTTATCTTGAGTGACACATTTCTGTCACCCTATTCAGATGGCCACTCGATGGTGGGCTCTCACCACCATCCTATGTCCATCAGTTTCTCCCATGTACCCTCCATCTTCTACTGCTGTTTCTCATAGCGCCGTTTTACAATGGAAATGCACCAAGGAATTTCCCTTGACACTCCAGCAATAAAACAAGTGAACCAACTTCCTGAGACCCGAATAAAAAACATTTATTTCTCGCTGATTAGAGAAATCCAATTTCAATCTCTGGGCTTTTTCTTTGTTTGTTTTTAAAGACTTGACACTATTTTTTATTCAATTTTTATTTATTTTTCTTATTTTACATATTGATCCCAGTTCCTTCTCCCTTCCTCCCTCCCTCTCTTCCACCCTTCCATACCCCTGGCTACACTCCCCTCCCATCCCCCCCACTCCACATGTAGGGTGATGCCTTCCAGGAGGGGTCATCTAAATCTGTCAACTCATTTGGAGTAGGGGCTAGGCCCTCCCTCATGCCTCTAGATTAAGGGAGTATCCCTCCATGGGGATTGTGCTCCCAAAGTCCTTTTATGCACCAGGGATACATCCTAGTTCCACTGTCTGAGGTCCCTTAGACTGCCCAGGCCTTCTAGCTGAGACCCATGTTCAGAGGGTCTGAGACATTGACACTCTTTATTAGCATCATACTGAAATATGGTTCTTGAACTTAGGAAATAACAACAAAAATAAGATGCCGTATTTTCTCAATTAGCACATGCATTGATTTCTTCGTAGGAAGCCCACACACAACCTGATGAAGACTCCACCTCTCACCAGTTTCCTACTCAAACATTTAAAGGGCATTGGGCTGAGATCCCATTAGGCACTGACATGGCCCACTACTACAGACAGAGGGAGCCTGTGCTGGGATTCATGTAAAGTCATTGCAAAGTCTAGAGCCAAAAAAGAATGATCCATTTGAAAATTTTCCCCCTTTTAAGAAACTAAAATTAATTTTTAGTCTCGACATGATGACATTACTTTTTCTTTTTTAACCCTTCAAGCTTTACATCCATTAAAGAGAAAGATTTTTGTTTTAACCATGAATCACATTGCTATATTTTCCTTTTACTAAATTAGCACTAATACATAAAGAAAAATTGATTTGTTCTTCTCATCATTAATAATAAACTTTTTCCAGATTGTTGCACTGGCTTCAGGGTTCGTGTCATCTTGCTTTGCACGACTAATAGTCACACTTTTCAGATGAAGAAACCAAGGCTTAGAGCTGAAAACCACACACACTGAACTTCACACTTAAGAGAAAGTAAACTTACATACTGTCAACAGAATGAGCCCAAACACCCACACCCTTAGTCAGGGATTTACCTAGTCCTTGGGGCCTTCAATGAACTATCTCTAGTAATTTATCTACCCCAAATTCAGCAAACAGATAAAACTGAGCCGATAATCTGAGCTATTTACTTCCTCTATCTCCTATTAAACCCTTGTGGGCCTTTCATGGTCTGCTTGGAAACCAATGTCTTCTTTCCCCACTGATAGAAATTCTGCTTCACTGTGTTGTAGAATTTGCTTAAATATGACTTGTGACTAAAGATTATGTTTCTTTATACTCTGTTTCCAGGGTGGTTCCTGGTTACATAGTTTATAAATCTTGTTAAAAGAATACATATTTAAAAAAAGAATACATATGCAAATAAAATATCTCCACTGTGGCAGCAGATAAAATCTTATACCATACATTTATGAATATAATCCAAGTTTAATAATTAGGCTTCTCTAACCTTAACGTATATCTAAGTCATGTAAAATATCTTATAAACTTAGTTATCATGGGGTGGGAACTGAGACTCTAATTACATGGGCATTGATTCCCAAACCACCTTCTCACTGGCAGTGACAATCTACAGGGACACAAAAAGTCTTATGACTATTTAGAAACTTGTGTGTTCCTTGGATATTAACCTCCATTCAGAATTGAACCAAACCTCAAGTTACTGCACTTGGTAAATAAGAACAGGTATATGTTTATGCAATTTTCCCAACATTATCATCAAAAAAATGAATCATTTTAAAGCTAGTATCTTCAGTCCTAAGGGTAAGAAAAGTAGTAAGAAGATTCATTTTAATATTGAGTAAATAAAAAATTAAGTATCAACTACAGCGATTACTATTTGACATAGTGCCCCCAACCCAGGAAAGCTGAGGTAGATAAAAACTGAATGAAGAGCCGGGCATTGGTGGCACACACCCTTTAATCGTAGCACTCGGGAGGCAGAGGCAGGTGGAACTCTGTGAGTTGACCAGCCAGGTCTACTGGTCTATAGAATGAGTTCCAGGACAGACTCCAAAGCCACAGAGAAACCCTGCCTCAATGAATAAATAATTAAATAAATAAATAAACCCAAAAAAAACAAACAACAACAAACAACAAAAACAAAAAAACAAACTAACAAAAAAAAAAAAACTGAATGAAGAAGCAAGCAAGAGCAAGAAAATTATTCTTCTAAATAGCATCAGGATTCTGCCCACCCTGACTAGTGCCAATTTCTGGCTTATCATAAGAATTCTACCAGACCTGATGATCCCTGCAGATAGTAATGACTCTGCAATGGTGTAGAAGACATATAAATGACCTCTCAGTCACTCTGTTTTTGAATGTGTCCTTTTTCTTCCCTCAATACTTTCATCCAGACATTTCCTTTGTGCTGTGCCAGGACTGAAATTTGTGCTACTACTGTTCAGTCTCAAGTGCAGGAATATCACCATTGCAAAACCACGAGTAACAAAAATAGTTGTGTTAACAAATGATGGAAGTCACTTTAATAATTCTCCCTCCCTGGTTACTATTTAAGTACACAGAAAAATAAGCTTTCTGTAAGAGGAAAATAGTTAAACTGACAAGATATCACTGAAACTCTGCATTTATTTCATTAATGGTTCTTGATAACAAGCTATTATTACCAGAACCCAAGCATGCTATCAGCAGGAAAGTACATACCATACATGAATCTCACTGTTGCATTAAGCCAAGCATTTGTGCTCCATCCCTGAACATGTCAGTGACAGGTGTGTAGACGGAGAAAGCCTGAAAGCATTCAAGTTACCACCAAACATTCAATAAATACACAGCTGATGAACAGACCAACTATTAATAAACCTTAAAGAAAACTCACAATAAAATGTTAGTACAGGAAACAAAAAAAAAGTATTTAAACTTGAACCTTGATTTTAAATGATTAGAAAGGTCTAGTAGGAGCATACATTTGGGTATAAAAAGATGCAACAGTGGTCTTTTCAATACCTCTGTTATTACAGGAATTAGAGTTCTACCCATCATATGACAGTACTTGCAGAAAGAGCCGTCCAGGTTTAGTTGAGATACTGAGAATGGGCCCTCAGGACAGAGTTAGTACCGTTCTCAGAATAAATACTACAGAACATCCTCTGTCTTTCTCTACTATGTGAGTACACAGGGATTAGTGGTCATCTAGAAACAACAAAGACAACCTCACCACAACCCAGGCAGTCTGGCATACTGATCTTGGACTACCAGCTTCCAGAACTGTGAGAAAATAAATGTCTATTCTTTAAACTACCCCATCTATTTTATTACAGCAACCTAAGACAAATAATACAACTTCTCTGATTGATGCCTTTATCTTTATATAAAAATCATTCTAGATCATAATATGCTCACATAGTTTAAACTATCATAAATGTTTTTATGATATAGTAAGAGGATTAGAAGTAGTTGGTAAATATTCATTCTACAACTGCCAGTTGTTGACAAAAATACAAAAGGGAAAGGGAGAAAAACTCCACAATTATTTTAACAAGTAACTTAGAAATGCACTTTGGGGTAGGGGCTACCTCATTAGCAATAAGTGCAGACATGCAGACATTCCCCCACACAAAACCTCTTTCAGCAGCATCTGAAAAAGAATGCTTTCTGCATGTGTCACTTCTCAGGTCCAGGTCTCTAGCACGCTTCTTGTTATATGCAATTAGCTTCATGCCAAGATTTAGTACATTTCATAATAAATCCCTTGACCGCATTAACTGTAGACTTGGCAAACTGGGAAAGGCCTTATTCAAGCAAGCAGAAAACAAGCCACAAACTTATCCCACAGCAAAATGCACTTGCAAGATGCCAACACACAACACATTTCAACAGTTTGCCTTGCCCTCCTCCATTCATACCTCCCCTCCCTGTGAGGTGGAGAAGGAGACCGAAAAATACAACCTGCCATGTGACCGTGATTAAAGAGCACGCAAGAACAAACAAAGCAAGACCCTTGGCTTACTTCTTCCCCTCTGCCTCATCTTGCTACTAGCTCATTCTCTGGCTCCAACCCTTAGACCCACTCCCTCACCCCCACCCAGAACCTGAAGTCACTTCACAGATGAGAGGCAGCGTTTACCCTCATTTAAACAGTAACCATCTGTTGCTGGCAAGAGGACTAGGGCTCCTTCTCAGGTTTCCAGCTTTGGAACACGAAGGCTGCGGTGCATTGTGGTGACTGTGTGGGAAACAGGCTCTGCTCAGAATTAATAAGAGCTTCTTCTCTTCATGCCACAACAGAGAATCAAACCTTTTAGTCTTCTCAGTGATCACTGCAAGTGAAAACGATTGGAACAATAGCCCTGTTGGGGGGTTGGCTTGATGCTACACAAAGCTTCATTTCAATCTTGTTTTTATTTGGCTAATTAGAAATTCTATTCTTTATCTGGGAAAATGCCTGGAGAAGGTAAAAGATAATTAATTTTAGGTATCTTAGATTATGATATACTGACCTAGATAAAGAATATTTTAATCACAAGTAAATTACGAGTACAAAAGGACAAGGGTAACATAGTTTTATTAAAACTCTACTAAGTCCCTTTTGCATAAAGCATTTTGAACACAACCATTGTGCTATTTACAATAAAGATGTCTTGGGCAATTTCTCTTAGACCTCACGCAAGAGAATTCTAAAAGATTATCTAAAAGATTAACATTTTACAACTTTTCCAACAATCTGATATGCACCTACAACAAGAAAGTGAAGACTCCTAAAACCTGTACTTTACTCTCTTTAAAGGGCACGCCCCCTCCAAAAGTATTATAAAGAGAGTGAGGACAGCAGTACAGTTCAGTCAGTAAAAACACTGAAGGGACCTGACACCTGGCTTTGATCCCCGAAATCCACAAAGGGAAACAGAGAGAACTGAACTCCAATAGTTGATAGGTTCATAGGTCTACCAGCTTAGCTACAGGAAATGTGCAGCTGTCTTTACTTTTACAGAATCCTACGAGCCCCACCCCTTTGTCCTTTTCTGTCTATTAGATACTCTTAACAAACATCTGAGGTAATTTACTTATCAGAGGGGGGAAAGTTTTGAGAAGTTTGCTCCCATGGCCTGTAGGGATGAGGCTGAAGATGTTCCTTTGCAGAGTATGTAGGGAACAAGTTGTCCACTACCTGGAACTCAAAAAGCAAAACAGAGAGGAGAGGCTAGGATCCCTCAGTTCTCTATGCAGGAAGGGCCCCAAGACCTACAGCCTCTCTCTAGGTCCTGCTACTCCACATAGCACCAACCTGGGTAGTAAGCCTTTAACTCACAATAGAACATTCTGGACTAACACTGCCCCTCCCTTCTCTCTCTTTCCTCATACTCCGATCCACATCTGCCAAGTTTCCTTTCCATGTTTTCTGAGTTGGGTCACATGACCTGTGTTGTGATCACTACAGTACTTCCTTATATTCTGGCCTGTCTATCCTCACCACCATTTTCCAGTCTGTTATCCACTGTAACACTGTCAGCATGCTAGGATGGGACAAGGGGCTCAGGGTATTGTAATAATGGTATTCTGGGTATAGTGGTAAGGGAGTTTTTACACTAAAACGTTTTCAATGTAAGTTTCTGTCATATAATCCTCCCCCCATCCAAATAGTTACTTGGTACAGACCCAACACTGGATTCTCTTTGTGGAAAGTATGCACTTAGTTTTTAAAAGCAATAACCATGACTTTATGTACTAAACAGTGTAGTTGTATAAGATAGAATACAAAGCCATTACATCTAATGGTTGTGGCTCCGATCTCCAACATGCTCGCTGATATTTGTTAGGAATAAAGCCTGGGAAACCTCGGCGGAGTCCACAGCAGGCAAGGGTGACCGAGGTGGAGGGACAAACATGTCAAGAAGACAGACGTCTAGTGAGAAGTTTTAGTAGAAAGGGAAAGGGGGAAAGAAAAGAGAAAAGAGACACAGAGAGAGAAGAGAAGAGGGAGACAGGAAAAGCCCTGTCTTCCCCAGGAGAACAGCAGGAAAAGAGAGAGGGCAAAGAGAGAGAGGAAAGAGCATAAGTACGCAAAGGTCTTACTTATAAAGGGGTCCATTGCACATGGGCTGACCAGGGTACTGCCTGAGTGCATTCTGCCAGATGACAGGGGCAGGCCAGAACAATGCCTGAATCCTTAAAATGCTGTCAATCAATAAAAAAGACAATCCAATCTACTGTAAGCTCCATTTGTTAACTCTTGCCTTCTAATTCAATTAATTTTAACTTTATTTTAAAATTTTAAACTAGGATTTGAAGGTCATAAAATTTAGAATTTTTGTATCTCAGAATAGTTCAATCCATTACAGGATTGCAGTGACCTTTTTAAAATTTCTAGACTTTTTTCATCTTTGGCAAATAGGATGACAATTTTCTTTTCTTTTTCCTCTTAGCCATTTAAGGACTTACATTTTAGGCACTGAACTTATGAATATCATATAACAGTGATTTTTTTCATTATGAGGTGCAACAATATTTGTCTTTGCACCAAAAGGTGCACTGTATTTATGCTTAATGTGATTATAGGTATATTTACATCCATTTGAAGCATCTTGCTTTCTGTGCCATTCCTTAAACTTAGCCTCCTCTGCACAGAAATCATTTTCTCATGTATAACCTTTCCCTTTGAATACATTTCCAGAGCTGTGTCACCAAAGTTCAGTCAATCCAGGATTCTCTAAGGTTTTTTGTTTGTTTGTTTTGTTTTTGATTTAGCCTCTAAAGATTTCCCTTCTGTCTTTTCAGCTCAATAATACATTTAAAATTACATTTAATATTAATTTGACCTTTTATATGCTTTCAATCCTAGAAAACATTTTTACAACTCATTCTACATAAGGTCAAAAATTTAAACTGTATTCTTTTATATACATATATACATATAAATTGAACAATTCCCACAAATGCTATGAAGCAGTCAGGCTCTTTCCCTAGCCATAAATGTTATCTCTATCCAAAAACAAACATATACTGCCTTCCTTCATTATGATTCTTAAAACAATTTAGAGCAGAAAAATTCAATCTCTATTTTATGGAACCGTTGGGAATGAAAAACTAGTTAAATGGTTGCAAGCATCAATAGTTATGACTTTCAAACTAAAGGAATAGCTTCAAGTTGGTTTTACAGGGTCCTTTTAGAGACGCAATGGAAAAAGCCACAACAGCTGGGTGTCATCTCAGTTCTCAGCTGGGTTCACTCAAGCATTCTCCAGGCAGGGCAGGCTGCTGAGTCAGCCCATCTACACCAGGGCCTCTTAGATGATTTGGGGTCAGCTGGCTGGTGGCTCTTCTGTTGAAGCTGACCTCAAACGGGCAAACTTGACTCTGCTCCACCAGGCTGTTCACCTGATATCAGGCTAGCCTGCCTTTGTCCTACTCATGGCAGTGACAGAGTTTCAAGAGTGGCCAGAAGGAGTGGAAGCTCTGGATGCTTTGAAACTGGACATCACTTCTGCAGAACCAACATGCATCCAAGTGTTGGGAAACATGTTCCACACCTTAATAGAAAGACAAGTAATGCTACAAAAGTTACCCTGAAGGGCGAAGCCGTTTTCCCAATGCCACAATATGCATGCATGAAACCTACATTTGCAGTATTTTTTCACAAAATGTTATTGTCTGTATATTTGGAAATTCTGTAACACCTAAATAACTTTAGGTAGAATATCTGAAACTCCACTAGAGTGATGGTAACTTTTCTAATTGAAGGACTTGCTACAGCTAAGTAACTTGAAGTCAATTTCTTATAAAAAAAAATAATAATAACATTATGTAGTTAGTTAGGACTTGACCCCAAGGGTATTTAAGTCTATCAAGGCCTTTAACTAAATAGCCTCATTTCAAACACACCCAATGTGTTGACATTATCTTTAGGCCAAAACAAGGAACATAGATAGGTATGTATTTGTCCTTGCTCATGTTTGTTAAGCTACAATGTGCATGTAATTATTTTTTTTAAATAATTCCAACTAATTCCTATTATCTTACCCTAAATGCTCTATTACGTCAGTATAAGTTAGAAAATGTAAATTTTCAGTCACTAAATTTGAGAAGCAATAAAAAACAAATTTGTTACAATCATGACAATGAGGGAAAATTATTTTGTACAGAGAAAAAAGATTTATGGAAATACACATCCTATATTTTACACCTTGCATTTCTATGTACTGAGCAAACTTAACCAAGAATTTTATATCTATCTTCCATCTACCTTCCAGTAATAGAATATGTTTATGAAATACAAAAATATCATGTAAAGTATAAGGATTGCCTACTTATAATGTAGCTATATAATTATATTACATATCATAATATTATGACATATATATTAAGAAATATATTAAATAATACAACCACCATTATAGTAACAGATGGTTATTATATCTTCATTAGTGCATATGTTATGAAATACTAGCTATGGAAATAGCTAAATCATCAAAAAGCTGGTCGTTTTGCATGGACAATCTTTGTGAAAACAAATGAACAATGTAGACAAGAGACAAATAAGCATTATGTCAATAATTTGTGAGAGGCCCCTGGGAATGTGTTGTCTCTGCTGCACTGATAGGCAGCAGAGATAGAAAAAAGATAAAAACACCAAGAGGTGTTATGGGGGGCAAAATGCTCTGTCCTGTTGTGTTTTAAAAGACCTTTTACAAATTCTGACAAAGTCAGGGACCAGAAGACTCACACATGTACAAATACGATATGTGACTTCATGGCCTACTACCACCCTATCCCCAAAAAAAGCTACCAAAATTGCACAATCACCTTTTAAAACAAGGTGTTGTGGATTGAAGTCCAGCTGAGGATGTCCCCTTAGTTGGGGAAGATACTTTCAATAACTCTGCAGTTCTTCACCAAAAGGGAAAGAGAAGAAAAATCAGCAGCACTCAAGCACTAGGGACATCATAAAAATACTGCGTGACCCAGAGACTGTGGCAAGGAACAATCCTACTCTCTTCAGTAACTCTGCCAAGAGAAAGTTCACATCTTAGCTATAAGGGTCTCTGAAGGAACATTATCCAACTAATTTGTCCTGGACACCAAAGAACAAGAAAGATAATTCTGACAACCATAGTTATATGTATCACCATAATACCTGGTAAAGACTCTTTAAAAACCCAACTACTTTTACCTTTACCTCACAACTGTAAAGGAGGTGTGAAGAATCCCATGTGAAAGTTATACATGGTTGTGCTAGCTTGCTTTTCTGTGACTGGGATATACATCATGGCCAAAGGCAGGCAGGGAGGTAAAGGTTCATTTCAGTTTACAGGCTATGGTCCTTCATCAAAGGAAGCCAGTCAAAGCTCAAACAGAAAGTACAGGAGAAATCACCAGAGGAGCACTGCCTACTGGCTCACTTTCTGGTCCTCTCATCATCTGGCATTTTATACTGCCCAGGACCACTTCATGTGGGATGGTACTGCCCACAAATGGCCTAAGTCCTTCTACAACAATCATTAATCAAGACATTTCCACATAGACAGGACCATAGGCTAATCCGATGTGAGCAATCTCCCAATAATGCTTGCTCAAGACTCCAAGCTGTATCAACTTGACAGCTGTAGCTAACACAATGATGTAGCTTTTTAAACTACTCTTGAGTCAGCAGTTTAACACCAGTTAAAATCTCTACCCTAACTCTTCTAGATTTGAGTATCCTGGACCAGATATACAAATCCTGATATTCTCATTTCCCTAATCTGTACAAATCAGGGCCAAGAAATCAATGTCCTGTGTAGCGTTCTAGAAGATGGATGAAACAGTATGTTAAGTGTTTACAACAGCACCTGACAAGGACAAGCTGCAGAAACAAGCAACAACAGCGACAGCATGGAAAGACCGGGGGGCAATTTGCCAGCTATGTATTTACAGTATCTCCATTTGTATGGCCAATCCTCGGATGAAGAAGGCAAGGCTCCTTGTTGAAAGCAGGCATGCATCTGTTTCCACATGGAAACCGAAGATACCTTTGATGAAAGGGCAGTCTATACATCCTGAAGTTAAAAAGAAATACAGAATGCTACCACGTTTCCATACACATGCTATTAAAAATATCTTCCTTTATGGAAAGGGAGACAAAGCCATTTGGAAATTTAACTGATGGAAAAAAATATTATTTCTCCAAAACTTTCTTGGGGGTGAATATAGCAGACAACAGCAACATAGGGACCTTTTTCATACCAATATCAAGACCAGAGCATCCATTAAATCCACCACACAGCTTCTTGGCAATATAAAGCTGGAGCAGAGCCACAGTCTAGAGAAGGAAATACACTTTTCAAAGCCTCACAAATTCAGTTAGATGAACAGCCAGGCTTAAGCCACTGGCATCCTTTAGAGTAAGACATTCATTTTCTTCTCACTTACTTAGCTTACATCATACATCAGCCTGTTTTACTAAGATTACTTTTAGAGATGGAATCTCCTGAAACCAGCATTCAAGGTCTCAGCCATAGCCACATTTTACTATTGAAGTAAGGGTCAAAACTCACCTAGGTCTGGACACTGCACCAACTTTTCCCACTACTAAATCCTCATGCGGGGTTCTTCCCTTCTTTGAACCACTAATATGTAATGATTTTGTTGCTTCTAAGAGTTTGTTACAATACTGTTTTAATTCTTTCTTTTGAAGGAAAATTGTTCCTCCTTGAGTTTACACAGCAGCCATGCATTTGAAAGTATTCTGACTTTCTGCTAGCTCTTGAATAAAAATAAATAAAGGCATATGATGTGCAGCTGACTCTAGAAGTATCTTTCCTGCTGGGGAAGTTCTGCTTTAGCAAATAAGTAATACACATAATTTAAGTAGAATTTAAATGTTTCTCCGAAAGCCCAAGTAAATGAATACAATCATATTACTTATTGTTTTTGCGACATTAAATAGTAAGATAATTATCTTCCAGTTAATTCACTTCTTTTATGAATACATTAAACAGTAAATACCAAGAACACAAATCTTAAATCAATTAAACTTAGTCTAAGAAGTCTAAATAATCCTTGTGCTGGCTGGTTTAATGTTAATTTGACACGGGCTGAAGTCATTTATTTGGGAAGAGGGAACCTCAACTGAGAAAATGCCCCCATCAGCTGGGCCTGTGGACAAGCCCGGGGTGCATTTTCTTAATTAGTGATCAATGTAAGAGAGCCCAACCTGCGATGGGTGCTGCCACCCCTGATGGTCCTGAGTGTGATAAGAAAGCTAAACACAGCATGAGGACAAGCCAGTAAGAGTCATAAGAGTCGTTTCTCCATGAGCTCTACATTGGTTCCTCCCTTGAGTTTCTACCCTAGCTTCCCCGAATGCGGACTACAAGCAGCAAGATGAAACGAACCCTTTCCTTCCCACACAAGAAACCCTAACCAAGACCATCCTGATAACAAAAATAACTACAACATTATCAAACTTTATATTTTAAACTAGCATAGCCTTTCCCATTTGGGCAGGCTTTAAAATAGACTTTGAGCTAAGGTTAGGCAAAAATATTTTCCCAGAGTGCTGGCCTTAGCCTATAATAATGTAACAGTCTGACTACGGTTCTTCTGACCAATAATCAGATAAATATAATCACTGAGTAACAAAGTGGGGAATCAAAGTTATTTATTAAACTAAATTTTAAAAACACAGAATGCATCCTATGCTTGCCACAGTGCTTTTCATTGATAATATTTGTATTTAAAGCATCTTTTAAACTCTATACTCTGAGGAAGTATAAAGCAATGGTGGATAGAATAGGAGTGTCCTGTGGTTTAAATGTCAGCTCTTACTTTTTTACCTTAGCTAATCCTGCTAACTTCTCTTTGTCATGGTGTCCTCATCTGCAAAACAAGCTAGGAGTAGCAACCATTGTCTAGAGTGTTAGATATAGTGAATGGCATGATAGATCCAGAAACAAATTACATGCATCCATTATACATAATTACCATCAAGATTATAACCAGCATTTTTAAAAACCAGAAGAAATTACAAGGAAACTTTGATGAGGCCTGAAGATATAATGTGAAAGTTCTGTACTTTAATAAAGTCATTAAAACAGAATCAACAAGGCAGTATTAAAATATTCAACTGACAGTCAATGAGTTGGTAATTTTAGTTCCATAAGGACTTTATGAAAACTGGTAACATGCTAAAACTCTAACAGATAAACTGGGAAATATGTGGTGGGAAACTTACACAATAAACATAAATGTTTAGAAAGCATACCAGAATTAAAAACAAAACAAAACAACAACAACAAAAGCCAGTGATATGAAATTTATAGAGCCTGTTTTCTGAGTATCTAGGTTCTGCCATTAATCACAGTGGACCAGATCAAACAGGGATGGAGCAGCCAGGCCTAGGTGTCACATGATCAAGCCCAATTTAGAAAAAGACTAGTTTTTCAGAACCAAATATGAAACTAAAACAGAGACGGAGACTATGTATGTTCGCCTCTAGCCACACCCCATGTCTGAAAAAAAGGCTCTTTTCCTGTGGGCATGAACTAGGACCAAGTCAACAGCTGTGCTTCAGCCACAATTCTCCAGAATAGCAGAACCATAGAATACATAAACAATTCCAAAAGGAGAGTTGTTAGGTCTGATCACATGACCCCAGGCTGGATGGTCCACAGTGATCACGTACACATCAAGAAGGCTGAGAACTGGAAAGCTGATGATGGTGCTGTGATACCAAATAATTGTAAATCAAAAGGCCTAGAAGTGCCCTCCACCTTCGCGGCTATAAGTCCTATTGAACTGCTAAGGAAGAAGGGTCTGGTAGGCAGTAGAAGCCTTCAATAGGAAAGGTTCTCAAATGCTGGCCTTATCTTTTTCTGCTTTACTTCCATCCAGGCTCCCAGCATACTGGGTAACACCAGCCACATTCAAGGCAGATCTGTCCCTCGTTACTCTCTCACATATCAACCCTCCCTGTAAATGTCCTCATAGGCACACTCAGGATATACTTTAATAATTCTCTAGCCATCAACCAATCCATCCAAGTTGATCATCAAGATCAACCTTCAACAATTGGAAGCATGACCACAAAATGGACGAAAGCTTTTCCAAACACTTCAACCTGGTAATCAGAAGGCTAGTGAGGCTCCACCCCATACCCAAAGCACTAATGTTTGGGGTGAGACAGTAACTGGATTGTAAGGAGTAAGGTTTTTCCGCCCGCAGCTGGTCTTGTCCTGCTGCTGCGCCAGCCCCAATTAACACATTGAGACTCTGTATTTGATATAATGCTGTTGACCAGTTACTTGTTTATCGGCTAGCTCTTAATTATTAACTCATTTCTGTGTGTTTCCACGTGGTCTTACCAAGAGTGGAGGCGGTTCTATTCTCTCCAGACTCTCCATCTTGACTCCTCCTTCCTACTTCCTCTTTCCTCCTTGTCCCCTAGTCCCTCCTATCTTCCTTTCCTATTGGCCAACAGTACTTTATTCAGTAATCAGTATGAGAAACATATATATATATATATGCCCCTCCCATCACTGGATCACAAATTATTGACTTCTGTTATCTCCCCAGCCATTCCCCCCCCATAAAGAAATCCCACATTTCTTATGATCAAGTAGGGAAGTCAACTGTTTCTACAACAATAATAAAATCCATGCCATAGTTTTTCAAAAGGGGAGGTTGATTTAGTTCACAAAGGTTCCAGTACAAAGCTGTGTGGCAACATGAACTCTGAGGCTCTACTGAGGGCAGCACACCACAGCAAGTGCAGGAAGTTGAAGAAGTCAATTTCATTGTGAGCAAGGATGAAAGAAGAGAAGGCCACTGAGATCCCACAATCCCTTGCCCAAGATCACAGCCTTTTCATCCACAGCCTATATGATTCCCACCTTACACAGGTCCACAGCTCTTTCTACAGGACAATGATAGAAACCAAACTTTTACCTCAGAGATATTTGTAATACAACCACAGAAACTCAGCACCAGAGGTATATAATATAGTCTCCCAAATAAAATTCTCCATACTGAAAACTTCAATTTTGAAACAATGATTGAAATGATAGGTGTATTAATTTACCCTGATGTAAGCATTAGATATTGTTCATGTAAATTATTATACCTCAACTTAATTATTTTAAAATGTTTGTAAAAGCCAAAGGAAAATTTAACTGCAAAATACTTAGCCGAGGGAATTAAATTGGAACCCATTTATAGCCCCAAAGGGTAACAGTAGCACCTGTAAACTGAATATTTCTATATTCTTACTTAAAATTATGTACCCAGGAGCTGGAAAGAAGAATCAGCTGTTAGGACTACTTCCTGCTCTTGTAGAGGACCGGAGCTCAGTTCCTAGCACCCACATGGAGAATCACAACCATATGTTAACTCCAGAATGCAATGTCCTCTTCTGGGCTCCACAGGCACCAGGTATGTATGTGAGCCTCTGGTGAGGGCAGCCCACCACGGGTCTGTACATGGTGCACATGCATGCACGTAGAATAACAGTCATACACATTAATAACAATTCAGTTGTTTTTATTTAAAAAGCATATAACCAGGGGGCTGTAAGATGGCTTAGCAATTAAGAGCACCCATTGCTCTTCCAGAAGACCCAAGTTTGATTCCTAGCACCCATATAGCACCCAAGAACTGCCTGTAACTCTAGGTCTGAGGACCTACAACCTTCTTCTAGATTTCACGGGCACTGTATACACATGCTACACAAACACAGAGCCACCATATAGATACATAAAGAAATAAATATTTTTTAAATGTACGTAACCAGAATTTCTTGTAGTCATTTGAAAAAAAAATAAAAGCTTTCATAAAGATATACAAGTATCATTCAAAAACTTTACTAAGTGTATTCATTATGATTTAAAGGCTTAAAAAATAATCCAATGAGAAAATGTACATTAAAATACATAGATTTCCAGGTATGGTGGCTTATGACTTTAATCCCAGTACTTGGGAAAAAAGACAGGTGGATTTCTCTGACTTTGTGATCAGACTGATCTAGAGAGTGAGTTCCATGACAGCCAGGGCTACACAGAGAAACCCTGTCAGATAGATAGATAGATAGATAGATAGATAGATAGATGATAAAAATAAAAATGCATAGTTTTAATTCTTCTTGTTCTTCCTCATTTCTTGCTTGAGCAGATATTTTTTTAAAGTACATTTTGTTATCTTTATTTTGAGCCTGATGGGAGATGTCATTCTGTAAATATGTTTATCTTATTGGTTAATGAATAAAGCACTGTTGGTCAATAGGAAAGCAAGATAGGTGGGACTAGGAGACAAGGAGGATTCTGGGAGATGTAGTAGGAAGAGTCAAGATGTAGGGACTTGAAAGGAAGAGGTTGGACCTTCTCTCTGGTAAGATAAGACTACATGGAAACACTTAGATTGATAGACATGGGTTAATATTTATGACAGAGGTAGTCAATAAAACACTAGTAACAGGCCAACAGCTTTATATCTAAGTCAGCACCTGTGTGTGTTATTTGGAGCTGATGCTGCTCTGGGACCAGACTTGTGGGAAAACTGCTTGTAACAAAACCAGTTTACTGGTGCTGCAGCATTCACACAAAACAGGCATCACTCAAGTCAAGGGGCATGCTGCTAGCTATCTCTTTTCCCTGCTTACATTCCTTAATCCCACTGAAGCATCTAGTAATTTTTTCCTATTAATTTTTGGTAATATTTAGATTTTACATATTCCCTAATGCTCTGCCCCCCCGGGGGGGGGGGAAAGAGCACTCCCTCTAAGTTGAGTCATAAAAATTTGGCATCCCAATTCTTAAACATTTTGAGTTTATATGCAGTGTCCGCCTACTTTATTGCAAATATGTGTAGATATTTTACCTGCATGTGTGACTGACACCCAGAAAAGGGAGTCAGTTCCCCTGGAACTGGAGTTAGAGAGCCATGAGGTACCATGTGAGTGCTGGGAGTTGAACTGAACTCCTCTCCTAGAGCAGCAAGTATGCTTAATCACTAAGCCTTCTTTCCAGCCCCTTTGAAATGTGCAAGCCAAGATGACCTCAAATTCATGCTCCTCCTGGCTCCACCTCTTCAGCATATCCTACTAGTGACATAGCCAGAATGAAGTATATAGTAGCATCTTATTTAGCCAATAGACTTGAGATACAAGCTTTAGAGTATGGCTTCAGTGTTCAGACATGATCCCTTATGAAGAAGAGTAGGGGCCTCACTCTATCTCTTCAGGGGCAGAAGAACGCAACAGCTATTTATTTCATTTATGTGAGTATTCCCCAAATAAATATCTATTATTCTTTATTGGGCATTCATGGATTTCCTTAACCTACCTTCACTAATATGAACCAACTACCTCATATTTCTGTCTAACATCAATGAAGCCATTATAACTATTAGCCCTAAAAGAGGAGTGGAATAAGTTTGCTTGAAAGCAGGATAATTTTGTAAACTAGTTTGTACTAACTTGAAAATGTTATCATAATGAAGTCATCAATATTGAAGAAAGGGTTATCACTGAGTGTGCAAATGTTTGAGGAACAGACTAAGTAAGTAAGCCAACATTACAAGTGGAAGAAGCAAGCTTCTTGTTCCTTCCAGAACAAACCCATGTCCACTCTGTCATGCTGATTTATACCAGTTTCCCTTATCTTGTGTACTTTTGGAGATAATTAGAGGAACAATCACACATTCCACACATTGTATAAATTATATCTTTCTATTGATTTCAGCAGACCATAAAGTCAATATCAAAAAGCAATAATGTCACCTATCAAGTGTCCCAAACCTTTAATAATTACCATGACTTTACCTTTATCAGCAAGGCATCGAAAGGTCTTCACTTCCTTTCACATCTAATGAGTACCTTGAACTCCAGCCTGTCAACAAAGGATTAAAAAAGTGAGTTTCTATTTGCTTTACTCTGTTGACTTGCAGAGAGTCATGTACCGACACCTCTGCAGAAGAAACAGAGCAGACACACACTGTGCACCTTGGCGTTCTTCCCTGCTCCTTTTGTAAAGGAGGGCATACTTGATCAGCACAACAGACACCACACCAAATATTTCTGAAAAACAACCTGAAGTCTAAGAGGACTTGCAATTTCTGGATGCTATAAGTATGTATGTATGTATGTATGTATGTATGTATGTATTTGTTTAAGCATATATATATACATATACATGTATGTATATATATGTGTGTGTGTGTACATATATGTATGTATGTGTATAGACACACACATATATAATTTGTTTAAATATACATATCAAATTATATGTAAGTATGTATATTGAATATATTAAACAAATATACATGGGCATGCATGGGTATATGTATTTATGTATATATGTGTTTGCATATGTATCATATTTTCATAGCCTTTGACCAGCTACTTCAAATTAATAGCTTTTCTAATAAACTATAAAAGCCATAATTAGATATTAATTGTATAAGAACTGTGTTTTTCTACCTATATCTTCTATATTTTCAAAGGTTAAGAGAATAAATAATAAACAGAAAAATAAAGTAAACTCTGAATAAAGAAGCCTGAATGCAGTACAACTATGTCTCAAAGTAAGGTTAAAAAAAAAAAAGAAAAACAAGATTACAACACTTTTCACTCTATTGTTGACATATCAAGTTGTCAAGGGATTATCTGGATTAAACTGCCAAAGGATGACTCCCACATTATTGAAATAAAACTTGCATAAATCTAAAATAAACTAAAATCTACATCAGAGATAAAAATTGATCCAAAGATTTTGTCAGATACAAATCAGTTTATCCAAGATCAGGGAAGAACTTTGAGTCAAAACACAAAGCATTTCAATAGCCTGGAAAAAAATGGTCTAGATTTTGATGCCAAATAAAAAATTAGATGATTTACTTTTTATTTTTAAAGGCCAACTCACATTCATGAGAAGGTGGCTCAATGTGCAGGAAGGCTTACCACATTAGGACATGAATTCAGATCTCTAAAACCCTTAAATACTAAGCATGGCTGTGTGTGCCTATAATCCCAGAGTTGGGTCAAGGAGATGCGGATTGCTGGGGCTTGCTGGCAAGTCATCCTGGCCTAAAAAGAGCAAGTTCCAAGTTCACTGAGTCTGTGTCAAGGGAATAAAGTGGGGCATGGTAGAACAGAACACCTGATATCCTCCACATGCATGTACACACACATACATACACACACACACACACACACACACACACACACACACACACACACACAGACAGACACAACAACACATAGTAGAACACAACTAGCATGTAGCATCATTCTACAAGAGAATCAAATGGAAATGCATCAGTTCTGCCTGATGCTACCACAAGGCATTAATTAATAGGAAATAATAGTTAATAGAAAATAATCAAAAATTAGGAATTGATGCATTGATAACTGTTTCCCATCCCAGCCTAGTTATTGACTCTCCTCAATGATTTAATGCCATCATCTTAAAACAATATAATGTATTAAAGTGGCCCTAATATTCAGTGAGACCCTGATGTTACAGGAAGTATGATTAGTGCAGTGTACTAAATAACCTTAAAAAAATGATTTATAAACAAAATTTTATTTCCTTGAAGAAAACATAAATACTGAGCATCCACTCTATGTGAAGAATTTTCACTCTGGACAGAATATCCAGCCTTACAAATGAGGATATAGAAAGGCATACCTTTCAAAAAGCAGAATATGGGACCAGAGAGGTAGCTCAGTGTGGAAAGGGGCTTACTGCCATGGCTGGCAATCAGAGTTTGACCATTGGATCCCACTCGATAAAAGGAATGGTTCCCACAAGTTGTATCTGATTTCCAGATACATATAAACACACATATACAAATATATACTATATATATTTGTGTGCACATGTTCATGTGTGTGTGTGTGTGTGTGTGTGTGTGTGCATTATTTTTAAAGCAAGCTAATGCATTTTACTTGCTATCCTTTCAAATCCTTTCATCCAACAAGAGGATAATGCACGGTCTCAAAGAACACAAATGCATATTTATTGTGTGCAAACTGCTGAACCATCACAAATATGACATATATAACAATGTGAATTTTTATATCCACTTCTCAAACACACACACGCACACACACACACACACACACACACACACACACACACACACACACATGTATCCTTCTCTAAATGAAGAGAAGTGAGAAGTGGCTTAGAATAGAGTCATGGGTCTCCTCCATGCATTGTCTCATAAACTTAAACTCACTACAGAGCAGAAGTTTTATGTTCAGGGGGAAAAAAATCTAAAGTAAAATTAAGGGCAGCAGCTGACAAAATGGTATTGTTAGGGTGAAGATGAGTGCTTGACCCCAGGAATCATTTTAGGTGACTCAATCTGCTGACATGACAGCTCTAAGCTTTCGGAGCTGAAAATTTACTCCCAATTTTGCCTCAACCCCCAAGCAAGAGAATGTTTCATAACTTAAGACCAACAGTATGACAAGGTAGAGAAAGTTGACGGATCTATAGAGCACACTGTAAAAGGAAATATCTACTGGAAACCATGCTGATCCAATTTCAGGATCTTTACAAAAGAATTTAGACAACTTCTTGATGAGCTGCATCATGTGCATAGACTTTGATGATCAAGTGCACACGTGGTTCCCCCGTCAGAAACTCCTATGTTAAATTATGTTTGAATATGAAAAGCCCTCCTTAGAGTGCTAGACCACACTGAGGTGAAACCTGTGACACACGGTGCATGCCTCCTTGTCCTGATCAGGCCACCACCTAGCAAGATTTTGAATTTTCAAAAAGAAAACCACACACCAAAATGGGGATGGGGGAATGTTTAACGCAATGGTTATGCAGCCTAAACACATAATCTACCAGAAGAATATTTTCAATCTTCCTACTTCAAGAAACTATTTATATCCTCCCACAAAGTATAAGAATTCTATTTTTCATCTTGTAAAATATGTACCATGGTTGGTACTTGCTTATCTTATAGTAAATACAGGGTTATATTCTGTCACAAATGAAAGACTTTATATTATTTAGTTCTCCTTCATATTCCCATCAACCTTTACCCAGAAAGGAAACTAAGTACAAAGGTAGGTTAGAATGTTAATTCATCTAGTATTTTTTTAAGTAATTACTATGAGCTAGACACCACAACAAATCCAGGAAAGACAAACATAAATAAACTATACACGATATCCACTTTAGAGACAATGTTCCAGTGAAAATAATTCTGAAAGAGTAATAAAACTAGACAAATTATATCACTTGATTTCAAAACATATGGTAACAATATAATAATCAAAACAGTGTCTTGGTGTCATGAATATCGACATACATGTAACAGAAGCAGAATAGACTATAGAAAGAAAAGTCTAATATGTGGCCAAAGGTACTCTGACAAGGAGAACAAGAACATTCAAAGAAGAAAGAGAAGCTATTTCAACAATGGATTCTGGGAAAAGCAGACATTCACATGTCAAAGAAGGTTAGACTCTCACGTAACACCATCTGCAAAAACAAATAGCACTGGATGGAAGATCTAATGCTAGACCTAAGGCTCTAAGAAGCCAAGAAAAGGCTTAGGAAAGAAGACCTATGATACTAGGTTTGGCAATGGCTTAAAAAGAGAAAAGCAAAAACAGGGAAGTGAGACTACTAAAGTTAACAAAACACTCAATTTAAACATGGGTAGAGAACGCCAATGTCTATTGCTCAAACATGAAGCTGGTCATCAGTATTGTGAGTCCATGACTGTAAGTGATGAAGACTGAATCACAAATGTGCCGCAAATTCACATGAGTTGAGCTGTGGCGATATTCTGAGTTATTGGAACCTTATAGGTAGGTCCTAGGGGCAACCGTTTGATGGCTGGGCAAATGTCCATAAATGGGAATGGGAGACCCCAGTCCTCTCTTCTTCCTCAGATTACAGTACATGTGGCTTGCTTCTAACATGTACCCCACCATGATGTGCTTCATTGCCAAAAACCCAGAGTAACAGGGCCGATTGATCATGCGTACAAATGTGAAGACTGTGAGACAGACATTTTCTCTTTGTAAACTGACTAGTAATGACATTGTATCATAATGGTGGAAACTGCTAATTATAAAAGTGACACAACGCTATGAGATATTACCTCACATCTAGTTATAATGTCCACTATTAAATTCTGGAATACTGAGGTATAATTCAGGGATAGATTGTGCATTTAGCATTGCAAGTCTCTTCGTTTGATTGCTGGGAGGAGATAGGGAATAAGGAAAAAATAAAATTGAGAGAAATGTAAAATGATATTTAAAAAAAGAAACAATATCCAAGAATTTAAAGAATGTTCACAAAAATATGTTTATACAATGCCTAACCATAGCAATATCATCCAAAATATTAAAGACATGGAAGCAACCCAAATATCCGCTGAAGTATGCACAAATAAACAAATCGTGGTTTATACAAAGAATGAAATACTATTCAGCCTATTTCAAGCTACCACATGGGACCCACAAAGGATAAATAGTGGGTATGTAAAGTAATCAAACGTAAGACAACAGGAAGCTGCAAAGTGATTGGCAGAATGGCGCGGCAGGAATTGGGAGCACTAGCATAATGGATATAGTTTCAAGTGTGCAATGTGAGAAGCTCTGCAGAACCCTTGCTCAGCAGTGTAAATACTGTTAATACTCTGAAGCATGTTCATAAAAGTGGTTGTGATGGGTAGACTTCGGTGACCAGCTCTTTCTATGTTTTTGTAGTCAACGAGGCAAAAGTAATGAGCTATCTATCTACAGGCAGCTACAACACAAGCATGCATAACCTTGGCATGTGGAGGAAATGTTGACAAAGAATGGTGGAGAATCTAAGCAGGAAATTCAACTGAACAGTCAACTGCATACAAGAAGAAATCTGCAGCTGCCAGAGAGTGGACTGAAGAACCCATGTTGGACCAGAAGAGCAGGTGGAGATTCACAGCATATGATGGTCAAGGGAGAGTCTCCAAATGGCCTAACACACAAAGCTCTGACCACCCAGTGAGGGTTGCGGAAAGAAACTGGGGTGTCTGCTACCAGATCACTCGGCATTGACCATGGAAATCAGAACCAGTGTGAAAAGAATTCAGGTGGAGTTTCCCAATACACCAGGTACAAATGATGTGGTCTGGAGGACCTTATGGAAAACCCCATGGTCTGGATCCTTCAGTGGAGACCTAGGTACCTTTTCACACTCCATATGAATGTATCCTACATGTTAAATACCATTTTCCTGTTTTGAAGCCTCTCAGAAGACCTTCCCTAAGTACATCTCAGGCTCACATTAAGACTCCCAGCTGTACTGGCCACATAGCTGTTTTTTATATGACAAATGGCTACCTTTCATTAATTTATCTTTTCTTAAGCATCCCCCCAAAATAGATTTAATTTATATGTGCCATTTATGAAGTATGGAGGAAATATTCAAATTTCTCTCTGCAAAGGTTAAGAAATTCACACAATTTTAAAATGAAGATAGAATTTGAAATTTTATATTTCAAACAAACACCAGCAACTAAGTCACAATTATACGGATAGGAAAATTTCAAACTATTGTTTCTAAGTTTAAACTATTGTTTATATTTCAGAGCTGTGTCTACAAAGAACCACATTGTCCTTTATACTTATACTGGCACATCTGAAACCCCAAGCCACACTGTGGGCCTTCACCGACAATGCTATGAGAAGCTGAAGTATTTAAAAAAAAAAAAAAAATGCCCCGTGAGGTCACAGAGGCTACCACCAGCCAGTAAAAGAAAACAGACCTCACTGCCAGGATGTCAATTACCCAGCCCCGGGCACTGGCTCACAGAAAGCAACAGCTTAAAATCATTATAAAGATAGCATTAGGACAATTAAACAAATTACTTGGGATCGTGAGTTCTTAAAATCTCTTCCTAATTTAAAAAAAAAAAAAAATAGGTATCAGAGGACCACCTCCAAAATTGAGATAAATTGTAGAAAAGTGTTACAACATGAGTAAGTGCTCATTTATTTTTCTCTTGCAATTTAAAAATTTACCAAGCAGTTTTTTATCAGGCTTTGGGGTATTTCAGCAATGCATACAAACTAAGCAAGCTGTCTAAGTATTTCAGAAATATGCTAACTTCCAAAATAACCATCACACATTGGAGGTAAACTAAGCTTATGATTTTTTAACCATTTCAAATCTCTCCTTTCTTAGGCAGGGCCTCACCTAGCCCAGGCTATCCTGGAACTTCCTCTAGAGCCATGAACTACCTTGAATCCCCACCCTCCTGCCTGTCTCCCAGATGCTGGGATTAGAGGCATCTATCACCATTCCCAGCTCCATTCAACAGCCTCATTGAAGCAATCAATCCTCTTCTACATGTGTCAACATTCTACCAACCCTTTAAAGTAACAGGAACTCAAAGATCCCACTTTCTTCTATACAATTATAATTATTGAACTCTAGGGTCCAGAAAACCTGCAGCTTCTCGAGACCGCATTGCAAGTTGATTGCAGGAAAATATCATAAAACAAACCAAATAAAACACTAAGTTCTCATTGCTTCAGCCCACATGATGTGAACTATCACCCAAAATAGTTTAAAAGCAAAATTTGGTTCAGATTGATCAGAATTTATACAAACAGAATTTCAAAGGCAGGTTAAGACACCAAGATAAAAACCTTATTTTCCTTTAATCCTACATTTATCACTTCTCTAATTGTAAGCTTTTAAACCCATAGATTACATACATTTTCAGCCCCATAACCATGTTAAATAGCCCTTGAAAGAACTATTGACTTACTAAACCCAAAAGGTACTTGTTTCACTATACACAAACATTAATCAGGCCTCAGGAGAAAACAGTGCTTCTATTTCTGACAGCAGCTTGGTTGGACATCCATAGAAAAGATAAAGGCCACACACACATCAATCTTGAATAGTCTTCAAGCATCTGCATGATCTCAGGGAAGTTCACAAATTAAAACATTTTCATGAAAAGCATATGTACACACACTTTAACTCATAGGATGAGACATACTTCTAATCCCACCAAACTTTACTAAAAATAAATAAAACCTAGAGATCACAAGGAAATTGAAGGTTGAAGATGCATGTCATCCAAATAGACACAATTAGACAAAACAGCCCAGGCTACGTGCACTTGAGAACCTATATTTCCCTGTCTGAGAAGGACCTCAAAGAAAAGAGAATAGACATTCAATGTTGGGTCTGAAAGAAGTTTTAGCATCTCAGGAAAAGAAATCTGACTTCCTTCTTATATTTAGTAATTTAAACTTTAAATGTTTGTGTGTGTGTGTGTGTGTGTGTGTGTGTGTGTGTGTGTATGAGAATTTAAAGAGTTAAAAAACACTCAGAGATTTAATCCTATACCTTAAAGAGTAAATGAAATTCTCAAATTATCTAGCAAGAGAATCCAAATTGTCACTGACATTTCTGGCACAGCTGAGAGGTACGAGAAGTTACAAAGACTGCACCGGTTTCATTTTGCAGAAGGTATCTTAGATAATTTACAAGATGATCTTTGATATCTTTTGCATTGCCCTAGATGTCAAAGACTCCCCTTCTGAATGGTAGATCTGCATAGAAAACACCTCCATGATCATGGACAGGAGAACTGCAATCCAGCCCTCTAGAAACCTCTCACACAGTCTACCAGGATGGGAGCTGAGATCAAATACCCACCATGACTTGATTTATGAACATAAAGTCATCCTCCCATGAAACAGCTTGGATGAGCAGAGTCAAACAGATGCTCACGAAGATGTCAAATATTTAGTTCCATGAGCCTACTTCACTCTGCTTCATCTCACTGTGCCAAGCACTGGCTTTACCCTCTCTCTGCTTGCCATGGCTCTTCCCACTGCCCAAGCCATTCTCATTTGTCAACACAGGAAACAGAGAACATTTCTTGACCACAACTGAGGGCATGTGATTCTACTTATTCTTCCATGCCCAACTATAACAGTACCCCTTCCTACTGAATGAGGAATGAGCTTTAACCCTTACATGCAGCTAAACATAATACTCAATAATACAATCAGACTTCAATTGTAAACACTTACTGAACAATGCATTGATTGTGGTTTTGAGGTTTGAAAGACTCACATTCCCCTCAAGTGTTCACAGACCAGTGCTTTCAATCTGCTCCAGGAAAAAACATATTCATCTCAGTAAAGATATATATGCTTCTACTGAGTTGAATAAAATGAAATGGGGAAATGGGAAAATTAAAAAAAAAAAAAAGATAGACAAAACTAGAGAGGCAGAGAGAGTAAACTAAGACTATTTCAGATAAAAACTGAAGCAGTATAAAACTGAATCTCTTAGACATAATAATAAAAATAAATGGAGAATATAGAGCCACTCACCCATTCTAGATTTCTATTTTAATTAAATATCTTTGTACCTTATGATGTCAAAATGTGGATTTCACTCAAAGGTAATAGGGTAAAAGGACCAAGTTGTATGAGAGTGAGGAGAAGTTTAAAATTGGATACAAACAGGTGGGAAACACACGAAAACACCTAAGCCTTTTAATAAGCATCAAGACTTTAGATGAGAAACCTGCCCCATACATGTCTTTTAACGTCAAGCTTGTACATGGTATGTGTCTACCCAGAGCTGAGTCAATCCTGCTGAGCGCCAAAGGGGATCCCCTGAACCTCAGATAACATAAACAGTTAAGAACTTTATAAAAGCCAATTAAAGAGCCAAGGGAAAGGAAAAACAATAAAAATTAGAAAGAAAAGCATGCAAGTGGACAATGTCATTCATTTAAATAGCATTCATTCTGTATTCACTATGGGGGCCTCCACATTACAGTGTCATGGGGACTGAATCAATGTCAAAAAAAAAAAAAAAAAAATGGGCAAGCCAATTGTCGCTGCTACATGATGAAAGCATTGGAAGCATTTCTAGCCACAGCACAATGACAAAGACAAAGAATGAGTAGCAAGGAACACAGACTATGGTGGTTGGTTGGTTTTGGTTTGTTTTCCAAAAGACCTTGGAGCGGGCCTAAGGGCTGACATTGAGCCAGGAACCAGTTTTGCTAACAGAGGTATTTTTCAAGGAGTCAGCAAAAAACAAGGGAGGGGTGAAAAGAGATATGACTAAATGGTAGTATGATTGGAGTAAGGTTGTCCTAACCCAGCCTTGGAAGGCAGGAAGGTAGTGGGAATACAGAAGGAGCAGGGAATCCCTCTACAGTGCAGAAGCCTCATGGCCATATCTTCTTATTTAGAGAAGAAAATGTGCAACCTCTGAATACAGACACAGAAATGCTACTGTAAAGAAATTGAATATACAGGTGGCGATGTGATGTATCCAACAAATAGTCTTTAAAAGTCATGGTATTTCAAAACTCCTAACAGAATCAGAAAACAAAAATCACATGCTTGAGACAATTACTCTACTCTGTGACTTCCCCTAAAATGTTGCAATTGTCTGCCCTACAATGCATACTCTCAGCATGTAAGCAAAACAGATAAGGCAGCTACACTGGGGAGGTTCACCTCTCTTTGCAGGTAACTGAAGTCTCTCAAATAGAAAATAAAAGGAGCAAGTTTACATTAAGAGTTGTGTGTAATATATAGTCTTGTATTCATTTAATAAATAGCTAAATCTGTATTTTTCTTAATCTAGAGGAAGCCCATAAAATTTGAAAGTGATAAAAAAAAAACATAAACTACTACATTTTAATGAACTTCTGAAAGTATAAAACAGGCTATCTACCTCTAAAACACTAAACCCTTTCCCCAAGTGTATTATGAAGCGATCTCTTAGTAGAAAAGAGTTGAAGATACCCTCCACACAGGTCTTATTTGCCTCCTGGAATCTGAAAGGCAAACATGAGAGTCTGACACTCTGTTGACTTTCAGCTCTTAAACATAATAGTGCCACACCCGGCAGGCACCTTGAGCTGCACCCTTTATCCAAGGTTATGACCTATGTTAAGTCACATTTCTAATCTACCCTCATGAAGTCCTAGGAAATGAGCTCCTTAAATACAAAAATCCAAGCCCATTAATATATCACTGGGCCTTATCAAAGGAGAGATATGTAAAAGAAACAGAAAAACAGCAAACATCTTAACCATGAGATTCAGGTCACCTTGATGATCAAGGTTATCCCTGGCCACGCCCACTTCAGTCCTGTGGATATCACATGGGTACTGTTTAATACTTGGAGTGGAAATTCTTACCCTGGTCTTTAGCCTGCCTGTCTTCCTCCTGCCACCAAGTACCCCATTTGCCATAGAGGATATACACAATCTGAGTGGATAAGAGCCTCTGGGCCTCCAGCACAGGCTCTGAAGACTAAATTGCACCAGTTCACACTGGTGGGTGCTCACGCTATAGACCATACAATTTCTTTGCATTCACAGACCCCAAATCCTTCCTATTAAAAGTCCTGATGACTGACATCACAGCCTTATAGGTTATCCTTTGTGTGTGTGTGTGTGTGTGTGTGTGTGTGTGTCTATTTTGCTCTATAAATACAATGAGAAACCATGAAATCCTACAAAAACTAAGTATTCATTTCACCATGTTTGTTGCGTTTCTCCATTGCTTTTAATCCCATGACCAGACACTAATTATTTATGTGGCTTTAGTGGGAAGCCATACTGACCTGAAGGAAGTTATATTCAAGTAAAATTTTAAAACCCACTGCATCAGAAGATGTTATGATTGGTTATATATGGTTTGAGAAATAAATCCAGGAGCAACTTTTGAAACACGAAGATGAATTGAGAAGATATGCACTTCTTTCATTTGTATAATTAACACTATTTCTGAATAGCTTTGAGTCTGGTTCCCATCACAAATGATTCAAGTAAATAAAACGCAGCCACATTGTCGCCTAGAACTTAGGGAAAGGCGTATCATAAAATGTTATCCACAAGAAAAGTCCTTTTTAAAACATACGGTGTCAAAATGAAACATTAGAGAAAAATATGCAACCAAAATTAGAAATCAAGGAGCAAGCGCCAGCTAAACACAGAGCCATGGCTTTGTCCACCCATCACTTTGAACAGCCTGGAGAGCTCCCAGAGACCTTTAGCCTAAACAAGCTCTTGTTTCTGTTTGTAACCTCTCTGCACTGCCATGGATCGAGTTCACTGCCTTACATTAGTCCCTATGTCAGCACCCCTAACTACAGTCCTCAGGACCCACACAGGGTCAGCTGACTACTCTTTCGTACCAAGTACAATCTCTCAAAATTAATATCGTTAATCAAGACAAGTATTTCCAAAATTATGCTTGAGCTTCTCAAATTCATACAATCTCCCCTCCCACTCTATTATTTAAGGCTTTCCCATCAAGATTAGGTATCTGTAATTGGGTCCTACTTGGAGCACAGTCAGTGCTGTGCAATGCCTGTCACTATTATTCCCAATGAAATGAACAATTTCCTGCTGAATAAACTTTAAAAACAAGTAAATACATATCATATGCCACCTAGATACAGTTTAGCTTTAGATTGGTCCCATTTCTATTTAGCGTTCAGGGATTAGCCAATATGACACTACCTCTGATAGTTTGTAATCTATTAATTATAATTCTATTCTGACATATGTCCTATCATTCAGAAACTTCTCCTTTGGAGAGAACTAGGAGCAATTGTAACTTTATTGTCAGCATGTTTCTTATATACTGCCCCCCACCCAGTTCTGCTATTTAAAAAATGGTTAGCTAGGCAGTGTTAGGAATAATTTCTCTCTACTCTCAAAAAGTTTGTAATCGAGTGTGACAATTCGGATGGGTTCACTAACATGTCTTTCTTTTGATAAGAAGATGGTGAGTGAGGAGACTTAACCTGGACTCTCATAAATAGTGTGGCAGCTGAAGCAGAGTACTGTGTGTCCCAGGAACTCACAGAGTGCAGGAATGTATACCAAGGGACAGTCTATACTAGGCCAAACAGAAACGCAAACATCCACCAGATCAGCAAACCCCTTGGGGAAAACAGGCAATATCAAGCCTACACAGCCTGCAAGCTCACAGAGGAGTTTGCATATGCACCAGATACTGCTCTAAGCACCTCCAGCATACTGCCTCACAACTCCCAACACTCTGCAAAGTAAACCATGCTATCATCCTAATTGGTGCACTTCAAGAAACAGATATGTAGAAGGATTTAATAATTTGTTCTAACTCATAGTCAGTGAACAGAACTGCAAGGTGAATCCTGCTTAGCTGCAACATTGTTGCATATCACTACCATCTCTCAAAAGACTGCAAGAGGCATGGACATACATATCTCTGAAGGAATAAAGAACCGAACAGAATGAAACAAGATTCTGTGGAGTGCACATGGCCACTTTTAAGTCAGCCCAGGAACTCCTTGAAGGATAGATGACAGCAGCAACGCCTAGAATCAAGGTAGCCCCCAGGTCTGCCCTGCCCCAGTTGGATTCTACATTATAAAGCAGTATTAAGAGTGGGAGAGAATAAAGCAGTGACTACAGCACTTAATACACAAGGAAGAAGGACCAGAATGCACATCTCCAGAACCTGTGAAAGCTCACACTGGGAGGGTGTGGTGTCTCTCCTGTAATTCTAGCCTCTGAAGGTGAAGACAGGAGATCCAGCCTGCAGTAGCTGGCTAAACAAACTAATCGTGTTGATGAAATCTGGGTTCAAATCAGAGACCTTGCCTCAATGAATAATACAGAAGAGTGATCAAAGGGAATCTGCAGCATCAGCCTTAGGCCTCCCTAAACCTCCATACACATGCAAACACGCATACACACACACACACACACACACACACTCGCGCACACACACACAAAGAATATTTGTAGCTGGGCATTGGCAGCACACGCCTTTAATCCCAGCACTCAGGAGGCAGAGACAGGTAGATCTCTGTGAGTTCTAGGCCTGACTGGTATACAGAGTGAATTCCCGGACAGCCAAAGCAATACAGGGAATCCCTGTCCCAAAAAAACAAAGCAAAAACAAACAAACAAAGACTATTTGTAATTAGCAATTGGGTTTTAAAGGATAATAAAAGAATATGCCTACCTCCAGAGAGAGAATCTTTGATGCTGAAGAAGCAAGCTAGCCTTACTTTATGTCCCAAAGTGTGGAATGGAGTAACACAGCTTCCCCCTGACGTTACTTATGAGGTACAACATCAATCAGTTCAGAAGACCTTGTCAGGCTTACTTATTTTCAGAACAGTCAAGACAGAAAGTGCTGGAATCCTCACATGGTCAACTCCTGAATTCTTGATTGATTGTATGCTTTGATCAGCGCCCTGTGTCAGCTCTAGAGCCAGATCTCCAAGCAGGTGGTACAAAGATGATGGGCATTTCTTAAAGCAAGAGAGCTCTCTGACAAAGCAGTCCACAAAGGAGTTCACATGCACGTATAAGTCAGTGTGAGCTTGAGAGATGCAGGAAGGGAAGAAATAAAACATTCTTCAATTTGGCATGATTGTGAGCAAATTGCTTAATTGTGTATCGATGGCAAAAGGGTAATGAGGTTAGGATTTCAAAGATAAAATGTTTTCACTTCAATGAGAAACCTGCCTCCCCCTACATCTCCAGGAGCCTGGTTAATAGGTCTCAAAGTGATCAGAATCCTTTTGGGGAATTTCATCTGTAACTAATTAAAACTCAGTTGTCGAATTTGAAAGTACACCTCACAGTGAAACCCACTCATCAGAATCAGAGAAGCAAATGATTCTGCCGCATTCACCCGAGGAGTTAACTCCTTAACCCTTCCACAAAATCAACAGTGAAGAGCTTTTATTAACAGGGTTGCTACTTTATTTTGAGTATATGTATATTTTTTAAATAACAAAAACTTTTTGTGTCTTCCCAGACTGTGAATGGGAGGGGGGTGGATTAAAAGCTAGAAAATAGGACCTTAGATGTTGCAAAATTGCAAAACAAAACCGTGTATCTAGAAACATTAACAAATCCAGCACCTCAGTTTCTTCAATTCCAAATAAATCCTTGAGGGAAGAGTATTAAAGATGTGAGCCTGTCATCTTCCATTGAAATTAGAAAAAAAATAAAAAAATAATAACTTGAGTATTGTAAAATTAGAGAGCTACTTTTAAAGGAATTACTAATTACAACACACATCCCCATTTCAATATGCAGATCAGCCAACCCCTCACCTTCCATCTCACTTGCTCTTAGTCTGATGGGATGAACCATAGTTCAAATTCTTCTCAAAGGCAAGGATCTAAATCACTTCCAGATCTGCCTGGTAGTCTAAAATTCTTCCATTAACAGCACAATTGTGGCAACAGTCAACCATGCTGGCACGCTTATCTGTCAACATGGCTACAAAAAAGAAGGGAGTCACCTCCAAAAAGAGAGAAAACTGAAAGACAACGTGAACAAAACCGTCTTTTGTACTGAATCTCGTCTGTGAATAATTAGAAGAATTTAAATTGATCTGGAAGGCGTGGAGAAAATCTGAGATAGGATTTCACCTTTCACTTTGATGTGGTAAAAAACGAAGAAGATGAAGATGCCCTGGAGCCCTGTTAAACGGGAACACACACCCACAGCCTTCAGCAGTCACCAGACCAATGTCCCCTGTTCCAATGGCTGGGGACCATACACATAAGTACAGCTATATGCGATTCTTTACTAAAGCAAAATAAACAAAAACCTGTTCTCCTTCAACTGCAACTCATGATAAACCAGTCCCCAGCTCATGAGTTTGAGTTTGTCACAAGAAGTTGAGCAGAGCTAACTCTGTGTGTTGTCATCGAAGATTAGATCTAAATAATACTTAGCCTGCCTTAAAACTAATGCCTGATCCCCAATTCTGCTGCAGCACTGTTGGAGACGTGAAGTTCGTGTTTGCATCATCTAAAAAGAGCTGCGATTTCATCAGTTCTCCATCCAAACCACACACACACACACACACACACACACACACACGCACACATCTACGATGCTCTGATGAAACATTCCATTCTTGTTAAAAAAAAAAAAAAAATCTTCATTGGAAAACTCGTTATACACTGTAATCAACACTATCCAGAGACAACTCTAAATTGTTCAATGTAAGTACTTTTCATCTAAATTTTTCAGTTAACTTATTATTCGAAGATATTAACACCAAATTAACCACCTGTTCTACTAAAACCTGTGTTCTAGAATATGAAAAGATATAAAACAATGTTTAAACAAGGAGATAATATGTCATTTTGAGGGTTTGCCAGTCCTTACTGTACTACCATTTTATAATGATCTTAAATAATAAATGCCCAGGGAAGCAAGTCATAATAAGTCTGATAGCAAATAGGTTCCCAAATTATTTTTTACTTAATGTTTTCCTTTTTGGCACACAGAAGCCACCTATATTTGGAAGATATTTACCCATCTACCAATATTAGTAAAACCATTTTTTAAAAAGTCTTAGAATTTAATATGTTTTCCAAACTCTGTAAGTCATATTATCATTTAGGGTAAAGTATTGTCTTTTTAAAGAAAGTGTCACCCAGTTACCTAAAAGACAATACGTGTCAATTAACAGGTATTTTTTAAAAGGAAATTATGTCAAGTGTGTTGTCATTTGCTTATTATTAATTCTCCTTACAGAAAGTATATGTGTTCACTGGCTTTCAAAAGTATTTTCAAATCCACAAATATGTGTAAATGCCTCTGTTTTAAAATAGTTAATTTATAGGTGGGAATAATCCTGTATGTTCTCAGACTGGATTACCATTCTGTCCCTTTAATATTAAGTAATTTAGCTCATCCTTCTCATCTACTGGTTCCTCTTGGAAACCTAAGTCTCAAGTGTGTTTTTGTCACTGACTTGGTTTCTGAAATGTGAATTTTTTTGCACCCCCCCACCCCATCTGTAAGACTAAAACCCATAGTCTCAATGCAACTGGTGGACTCTGACTTTCAATGAAAGAGTTTATTCTCTCCCATTTAGGGTTCCTGTTCCAGACCCCACACCTTCTCCCTTCTGCTGTGTTCAACTGCTTTTCAAAGAAATACGAGGTATGTGCTAATATTCCAGAAAAAAAAAAAACAAAAAACTTTTCCCTTACATGTCCAGGCTGACAGGCCTTCACTCTGAAATAGCTTTTAATAGTTCCTGAGCTGTTTAGAGACTTTCTGTGCACATCATACAGAAGATTTAGCCTAGATCACTAGGGCCTGGATAGAGAAATCCCTTTTCAACACGGTACCAGGAATGTAACCTAGTATGAAGTCCGGGTCTCAGTGTCTGGGAGGTAAGGGAGTTTGCTAGTCTTCTAGATTGCAAAGGGACCTTCTCCTTACTGAGTTACTCTCAAATAAAAAAAGATAATTGGGGTCTAACATGCCCACCACTATGTCCTCTGCGCTACCTATACCTGCCCAGACCTTTTTGTGTCAGTCTATCCACTTATCAGTGGCTCTCAACCTTCCCAGTGCTTTGCTCCTTACACCCAGTTCCTCATGTTGTGGTGACTCCAGGCATAAAATTATCTCACTGCTGCTTCATAAGTTTGCTAGTTATGAATCTTAATGGAAACATCTGTGGTGATCCCCAACCATAAAATTATTTTGTTGCTATTTCGTAACTGTAATTTTGCTACCGTTGTGAATTGCCATGTAAACATGGGATATGCAAGGGTATCTGATACACACGCCCTGTGAAAGGGTCACAACCCACAGTTTGAGAACCACTGATTTAGAAAGTTCATTTTTCCCCATCCCAGCTCCTTCGAGGCAAAGAGAAGACATCAGAGTTTGCATTCCCTATTACCTGAGTAAGAGTGGTTTTGTTTTGTTTTCTTCATGGTCATCCTGGACCCCAGTCAGACAGCCTGGGGGACCAGCACAGGACCAAACCAAGCCCCCTGAGTGTGAGTGTCAGTCAGGAGGCCTGGGCAGTCTATGGGACCTCTGGCAGTCCAGTCAGTATTTATCCCTAGTGCACAAATGGGCATTGGGAGCCCATTCCCTATGGAGGGATGCTTTCCCAACATAGATACACCTCCATTTTTAAAAGCAAGTCTTCTGATGCTGTGCAGAGCACACACAGGAGATTGACAATGTCCCCCGCCCCAATCACAAACATCACTACTAGAAAAGCAAACTCCTTTTCCCCAGTGGCAGGTGCCATCAGCGATAAGATGCCAACATTCTCAATTAATGTGGGAAGGTGGTTAGCAGAAATTAAACACTAGGGTCTACCTTCCCAGTTTCATTATTCAACAGTGTTTGTTAAGAACATGACAATGTTTTCTTATTCCCTAGACTCATAGACCACACAGGCTGACTCAGTCCACTTGCTTATCACTGATGAGTCTTCCAACACTGGGAAAGTTCATAGTACCCAGCCCTACCAATGTCTCTTCCATTAATACCAGGCAGAATCTCTGTATAAATCACCCAATACTCCTCAGCAGAATGACTCCATGGAGGGGGGGGGGGATAAAGATTATTTGTGGAAGGGTGTGCTATTAGGAAAGGGGCTGGCAGGTCTTCTGAAGGCCTGTCCTCCATGTGTTTCACAGTGCCCATCCACCTTTGAAGAGTCTCTAGAAGGACACCATAATCCAGAGCCACTGCAGCTGTCGCCAACACTACACATAAATCCCGAGTAAGGGAATTAGCCTCCCATGTCCGTTGTCCTTTGAAAAATGGCAATGCCTGTTCCATCAGAATGGCTATCACACCTGGAAACTGAGAGGTGAGACAACCAACGTGGTGTCAAACACATGTTCCATGATTGCCTTGTTCTCATTTCTCCACACATCATACAATAAAACACTTACCCCATTATGAACGAGAATTCCCCTGGAAGCCAAAGCAGCCCTTTGGAAATTACCCACCATGGTGGGTAAGTAAGTGATAATGTACTTACACATTTACTCCTTCATCTAGATTACCTTACCGTTGCAGCACACAATATGTGGTAGGCACATTGTAAGATAAGGAATGTGACTCACTTTTCCCAATCATATTTAAATTTAATGTAGGGAAACATGGGTAAAAGAGGTAGTGGTGGAGTGTTCTATGTTGGAAAGCTTACCCAGAAAAAAAAAAAAAAAGCTCTCCATGAGACACTTACAAAAGTGAAAAGTTTTATAATTATCTAAGTCCAGACTTCAACTCCATTTTATATAACACATCATAATTATCAAAGGATTTGAGATTGCATTAAATTTTCGAGGGCCACAACTATATGAGTCAAGGAGTTTGTTTCATCAACATGTCAAGTGTGTTCTTCCACAACCCTAGTGTGGCCTGTCTCTGACTCACAGACGCAGTCCATTTTTTGAGTCTGCCTTTGTATCTGTACTGGCCATAGTCACGACATATACAAGCCCAAGAATCAAACAACATTATTCTTGGCTATAATCTCCATGTTTAGTTTTAGTTTTGAAGCTGTACTAAAGGTTTTTATTTTAAAAGGTAAGTGATTTTGTATATAACCTGAAGTAACCACGTGAAACAGTAAAAATGGAACCATGTAGCAGGGCAGCGTGAGGCTCTAGAAAGAAAGGTACATCTCAGTGATGGGAGACTTCCACCACATATAAGATTTCCCAAATTGATGACCCAGTACCATACACAATATAAACATAAACACTCTTCTGATGTCTCTAGATATAATATGGTTGAGGCATTATTTGTAAACCATTAAAGATTGGGGCAGATATAGGTAATATCACAACAAATGCAGTTTTGTTTCACAAAATGTCATGAAACCATTCCTCATCAAAAAATTATATATAATATAATATTTGTATATAAATACAATGTTTGTTATGTAAAATATAATAATAAAGATGGAATACCTACAGGATGGAAAGCCAGCCCCTCTCTCTGGTAAGATGAGACCACGTGGAAATACTTAGAATAGTAGAAATGGGTTAATACTTAAGACAGAGCTAGCCGATAAGAAACTAGTAACTGGCCAACAGAATTATATCAAAAAATAAATAAATAAGTATAATAACAATTTAATATGAAAAGGGAGTTCAAACCTCAATATTCTCTGTGAAGTAAACTCTGGGTCAGTGGTTTGTGTTCTTGGCTTTACATGTGAGAACAGTAGTTCAGTAAGACAGACCTCCAGAAGTGATAGACTCTCAAATCTGAAGGCTGAAGTCCAGACTTCAAACTGTTATGAAAATGTAGGAAACAAAACAAAGTTCCCTTTTTAAGAAAAAAAAAAGTTCATTTGCAGTAATCAAAACCATATACTTCAAGTCATGAGTTCTGGCCAAGGTTGTATAATCAATGATAGCAACCTATGTCTGCAGGTCCCTAGGAGTCTTGGACCTCCAAACTGAGGACCATAAATCTATACTGTATTAGCCTCTGAAAACATAAAACGAGCCCATTAAGAGGAAACCAGTTCTTTGCAAATGAACATTCAATTTTAAACCACCTAATATTTCTTTGTTTAAATCCCAGAATTTTTCCTAGCTGAAATTCCACACATGGTCTCCATATCCCCTAAAGAAATGCCCTTTCCAGATGAGTTCCTGAGAACAGAACCATGTTTCTTCGAGGTCAGCAAGCTATTTATAACATCTACAGTAGCCCTCAAGGGAAGATCAATTGGCAAGTATAAAATTACTTTATATATAGTCTGGTAATTACTCTGCCTTTTCTTGCACAGGAGAAGACAATGATAATCAGAAAATAAGGTATGTGAAATGGGATCGTTCTAATGTGGGTGCTTGCCATTCATACAAGAAAAAGCTGCTAATTAGTTTTCATGACCCTGTAAAATATCTAAATACCCATTCCCAAACCAGCAAGTATATGAATGTAAAAAATAATTTGCTTTCATTGCCATTCTGCAACACTCCAGCTGGGTGTAGTGGCATATATATACCTTTAGTCCTACGACTTGGGAGGCAAAGGCAAGCAGCTATATGTAAGTTCATGGCCAGCCTACTCTACCTAGTAAGTCCAAAGCTACGAAGTAAGACCCTGCCTTGAAACAAACAAAAAGGCAATACTTCAAATATTATTTTCAGGAAAATGAAAATAAGATCATCACTGTCTTAAAGATTTATGATCCATAAATAACATTTGTTGAGTGTATGCTACAATTTCTGTCATTAAGAAGTATTATTGTTGACCTGAGAAGATGTAATATGTAAAGCACTTGCTGAAGGAACATGAGAAACTGAGTTTGACTCTTCAGAATTCATGCAGAACTGGATACATCCTGCAGGGATGCTACTGTTCCTACCAGAAGATGGGAGGAACAGAAAATCCCCAGATACTTCTGGGCCAGCTAGCCTAGCTGATGCAGTATCAAATATCAGACAAAAAACACCTGTTTCAAATAAAAGAGAACTCATGGACCAAAGCAAGAGGTTGTCCTCTGACCTCCACACATGCAGCATTGCTCTATCTATCTATCTATCTATCTATCTATCTATCTATCTATCTATCTATCTATCTACACACCTACCTATCTATCTACCTAACTACCTACCTATCATCTATCTTCTATCTACCTACCTTTCTCTCTCTCTTTCTCTGACACACACACACACACACACACACACACACCATACCCATATACAAACATCTGTGAGTAGTCATAGTTTTTCTGATGGTGAAAATAGTAATGCATGCTCTCCTGGGAAGACAGCTTCCAACAACACATTCCAACATTAACAGGGAGTATACTCCCCTGTGCTCAGGGCTATTGTCATAGAACTTCTACTTTTTTTTTTTCATGTTCCAAATTCTTTAATAGTTTAACCTAATGCCCACTAATTAAAATGCCCACTAATTGAAGAAAAAAAAAAAACAGTTTACAAGTCTTTTCAAAAATCTACTTTTAAGTCACACTCTGTCAGCATTAAGGTGCTGCAACATTAAAGTCAAACGTATGGATCTAAACTTCTGACAAAGAAATTTGAGATCAATATATTTTGAATTATAAATTCCAGCTAGTTATAAATCATTTGAAATTAGCATCTCCATTACTGGTTTTGCTGAGTCAACTTTAACTTTTCCAATCCAAGTTACTTAAATGTAGAAATTTGGCTTCATGAAAATGTTAGTCTCTATGGACTGACTGAGAAAACTTATATGTATGCTTTGCTGGGTTAAACAGGGCTTACATATGCTCATTAATCCTATGAGGATCTTGCCTTTACCAACAAGAAGACATTCATAACATCCTGTAAGCTATATAAAAGTCTGTGAACATTCACTGGAAACAGAAGCATGTATGTATGTAATAAACATGTAGCAAGCACCCTCTGCCAGCAAGACACAATTACAAAGCATTGACTCCCATTCCAGTGGCCACACAGACAATAAGACTATTTACTTTACTCGAGGGGGAAATGTAACATAGGGTAAATATAGGCATAGTGCACGAAAGAGAGGCATGGGTTCCCGGAGAGATTTAAGGCATCCAAGCATGCTTGGCTATCTGTTTTGAGTAAGTGGGTTAGAGGTGGGATAGGAATCAGATCAGTCCTGGACAGCTCTGCACACCAGCAGTATCTCTGAAATGGGTCAGTAACCAAGGGCTATAGTTGTCTAATGGATTCATTTACAAAAGGAAGAATAGACTTTAGACAGAGACAAGATTTGTCTCTGTGTTAACACACGCACGCACACACACACACACACACACAAACTTAGCAATTTCTTAATGAATGTAGAGACAAGTCACAGAGCTATGGCCAATATTCTCATATTTCCTCTCAGCTGCTAGATATCTTGTTTACATTAGTACTTTTAAATCAAGGTATCCATATGACCCATTTATTTTTAAAAACCCATGCATTATCATGACAATTGTGCTTCATTTCTTTAAAAGCTTTATATCATTGACTGGTTTCTTTAGTGACAGGTCTTTTTTTTTTTTTTTTTTTTTTTTTTTTTTAAAGAAGTATTTCCCCGTGAGTTCATTGACTGCCAAGGGGATCTACAAAAGAGGAAGACCGCATGCTCTGAAGTATGAGATGGGTGTGAAAGGCCAAGAGAGTAAGGATTATGTTTTAATCTCCTTTCATGTCTCCATCTTTATCAGAGTCAACTGCACAGGAGCTCCTTGCTCACACTGTTGCACACCAGAGGAATGGCATCAGCAAGGATCAAGATGAAGGTAGGAAAGCCATCTGTGGGGTGATTCCTCGTGCGCTATTGGTTTTGACTGAAGGGTTGGAACGAATCAAGACGACAATAAGTCTGAGAACAGACAGCAGCTGTCTAAAATCCACTGACCACTAGCCTTTCACTTTATTTGGAAGAGTGCCTTCTCCCAGCAGCTCCCCATTCAGATCATCCCCATATCTTCAGTCTTTTGTCCAGAGACAGCTCAGAAATAGAACCACACACAGTTGCAAGAATGTCTTCCCCGGGGAGATATATACAATATTACATTCTTCCATGGCCCAAGCTGTGAACTGAAGTATGATTCCACCACCAGAGTCTAACTGAGGGAACCAATGACTCTATCAGTCTGCTTATACGACATGGGTGGAGTACTTCAGAATCATGCGGAAGGCCAAAGATGCTGCTTCATGCAGCTTGGATAGAAATATCCCTATAGCTACACCGATGGAGTCACCTTTCAATGAGATTTTTCCAAGCCTTTACTCTTGCCTTTTGGAGACCCCCAAGTCCAAACACGATTACAGCAGAATTGCTTTCAAATGGCTGGGAGGAGTGACTGAATCTCCAGTGAGGGTCTAGAACCCTCTCTCCTCCCTCCCTCTATGAAGGAAGACCAAGGTCAACAAGCTGGATCATGTTGCCACTCTCTTTTCAGCAGGCCCAGCTGATCTAATCAAAAGGCAATTGTTCAGAGGACAGAGCTCTCTCTCTCTCTCTCTCTCTCTCTCTCTCTCTCTCTCTCTGTGTGTGTGTGTGTGTGTGTGTGTGTGTCTCCTCACACACACTCCTACTTTAACCTGTCCACTTTTTATAATTCCCATCTTATACTTATGCCCATCTGCTCTGCCTTCTACCCCACCCGAGCCATCAGCTCCTAGACAGACATGCCATCCTGCTATTGCTCTAGGTCTTGTTTACTTTGCCCCACACAGGACAGCACTCAGATTTCCCCTTCCTCTTTGAAAACAGAGTCAAAGTCAAAACCTGATTTTCCTCTTGACCTCACTTCCAGTTCCAACTACCATTAATTTCTCCATTCATTTTTTCCCCCGAAAGAATATCACATACTTGCTCCTGTAATCCCTTCCCCCTCCACTCCCTCTCTAGAAATCAATTAGGCTTCAACGAAACTATTCCTGCCTGTTTTGGTAAAGGTCTCCCATGAGCCTCTATTGATGCACTTTAAAACAAAAACTACCCAAGTTTACCAACTATTCTCCTTGAAACAATTTCATCCGATGGGTACCAGGAGGTGTGCAGATGTGTGCAGGAATAGGCAGACACACACACCTCATTTCCTTGTTATCTCACTCTCTGTTCTCCTACTCAACTGGCTACTTTGCCTTTTTCCTGCTTGTAAATCCAAACCATAGAGCACTCTGGGCTCAGACTTTATATTTCTTATCTGGACTCTGTCCCTGTATCACTCCTGCATTGCTCCTGTATTATTACCCCTGTATTACTCCTGTATTATTACTCCTGCATTGCTCCTGTATTATTACTCCTGTATTATTACTCCTGCATTGCTCCTGTATTATTACCCTGTATTGCTCCTGCATTATTACTCCTGTATTATCACTCCTGCATTGCTCCTGTATTATTACCCTGTATTGCTCCTGTATTATTACCCCTGTATTGCTCCTGTATTATTACCCCTGTATTGCTCCTGTATTATTACTCCTGCATTGCTCCTGTATTATTACCCCTGTATTGCTCCTGTATTATTACTCCTGCATTGCTCCTGTATTATTACCCCTGTATTGCTCCTGCATTATTACTCCTGCATTGCTCCTGTATTATTACCCCTGTATTGCTCCTATATTATTACTCCTATATTGCTCCTGTATTCCTGTAGCAAAAGACCTGACAGCAAAAAAATTAACTGAAGTAAGATTTATGTTGGCTCACAGTTTCAAAGGGTTCCAGACCACCATGGCAGGAAAGGCAGGATGGAACAGTTCAAGTCATGGCAATGCTAGTATGTGGCAGAAGCTGTTCACCTCACAGAGGATCAACAAGTAGAGGACAAAAAGCAAGTGCCAGGTGGAACTTTCAAGGCCCATTCCCAGTGACCCACTCCTGCCAGCCAAGCCCCACTTCACAAAGGTTTTAGCTAAAGGAGTGCCACCAGCTGTGGACCAAGTATTCAAAACACAAACCTCTGAGGAGCATTTGAAATCCAGACTTTGAGAGTCCCTGTGTGCTTTTGTTTAGTCTGATAACTTTAGATAAACTGAACATTAACAAAGCCTACATTTTTAGTCTACTCTGAACTCTAGCAAACAGATTACCCTAGCATCTCAATGTGTCCAAAACAAACCCACACTTTTGTAACTACCTCATTCTCTTTGGTCCCATAAATAGTAACTGCATCCTTTGATCTGGAAAAATCCTTGGAACGTTTGTCTTTGATGTCCCCCTACTCCCCTTTCAGTCCCCACATCCAATTTAAATCTTTGCCTTAAAATCCTTAATTTTACCTTTTCTTACCAGCTTTATGCCTATACCTTGTCCCACCTGTAATTTCTCCAATAGTCTTCAGCAGATCTCTCCTAGCATGCCTCTATGAAGCTGGAGACATCTCATGTTACACATTTGATGGAAACATTCCAATAACTTTCCATATCACTAAAAATAAAACTGGACTCCAGACTGCCTACAAGACCAAGCATGATCTAGGTACCATTTGCCTCTCAGAATTGTTTTTGCTTTCATACTGAATCATACATCTCCAGGAATAGCAGCCTCCTTGATTAAGCTCAAGCATATCAGCCACAGGCTACTCCCATCATCTGCTCATGTTTAATCTTCCAAGACAGTCTCCCAAAATATGAAATAAACTGTGCTTCATTCCTATTCCATGATAATCACTATCTTAGTGAATTCTTTAAAGTGATCTTCTTTCTTCCTTTTCTCTGTTCTGTGAAAGAAAAGATGCCAGTTGATCATATTGGGGGATTAACTAGGAAGAGCTACCACATGTGAGAGCTCTATGAATGTTCATTCTCCACCTAAACATGGCCGTTAGAGCCCATGAAAAAGTGTAACTAAAATGCAGTTCCTCATTCAACTTTCACCTAAGACTTTAACAGTCTGGACCACATTCACTGGCCAGCACTTCATTTATGCAAAACAAAATATCTTCAATGCTTACTTTAATTACTTTTTAAATTTATTATTTTCTGCTTTATCTGTTTGTGGTATGCACGTGCATCCATATGGAAACACATGCATAGATTCATCATACTCTGAAGCTTGTGTAGATATGGCTAGTGTTGTTTGCCAGCTTTCTCTGGGCATCCCCTGCCTCTGCTATCCAAGGCTAGAGTTACAGGCTACCTAGCATGCACACCCACTATTGACACAGGTTCTGGGAAATCTCACACCAGTTCTCATACTTGGCAGCAAGCACTTTAATTGCTGGGCACTGAGCAATCTCTCCAGTCCCTTGCAAGATACTTCATGATTAATGCAGTATCCTCGGATGGGTATTCTTCCAAATTTGTCCCCTTTAGGTATCCTGACATTAAAATAGTCACTTACTTTGTGTTTGTTCTAAGGGATTAAAACAACCTACATACTAATATTAATAAGTATTGAGATCTTTAGTTTAAAAACTTCTTTTTCTGGGCTGGAAAGTTGCCTCAGTAGTTAAAGGCAGCAGCTACTCTTCCAAAGCACACAGGTTCTATTCTCAACATCCACATGGAGGCTCGCAATTGTCTATAACTCCACTTAGAGGCTCTGACACCTTCTTCTGACATCCATGGGAACAGATGTGTATATATGGCACACATGTATTCCTAATGACAAAACACTCACACACATACAAAATAAATAAATAAATATTTAAACTACTTTTGCCAAGTTTCAATGGGAATAAATACTCAGTGAAAAACTGATGGGAGATGTCATTCTGTAAATATGTTTCTCTTGTTGGTTAATGAATAAAGCACTGTTGGCCAATAGGAAAGCAAGAGAGGTGGGACTAAGACACAAGGAGGATTTGAGGAAGCAGTAGGGAGGAGTCAACATGTAGAGCCTTGAGAGAACAGAGGTCCAGGCTCCCTCTCCGGTAAGATGAGAGCATGTGGAAATACTTAGATTAATAGAGATGGGTTAATATTTAAGACAGAGATAGCCAATAAGAAATGCTAGTAACAGGCCAACAGAATTATATATGTAATACAGTGTCTCTGTGTGTTATTTGGGGCTGGTGCAGCTCTGGGACCAGGCCGGAGGGAAAACCTGCTCGTAACAGAAAACTTCCTGTTGTGACTGAGAGACACACATGAGGGACCCCAAAGCACCAGACTCATAGTTATCAGGGGCTAGAACTTAGAAGAAGGAAGACCAATCCATGATCACTAAAGAACAGCATGATGGCTATACTCACATAAGAGCCAGAAATCTTTTCAATAAATATTGAGTTCTTGATATTACACCCCTATTACAGATTACAGAAAAACGTAACTTTGCTTGTTCTTTGGTATGGTTTGGTTTGGGGGCCAGAGTGGTGGTGTTTGATTTGATGGGGAGGATTTTTTTATTTGTTTTACTATAATTTTGCTTGCTTCGGCTTACACAGTCAGTCCTCCTGCTTCAATACTGAGTCCTGGGATTGTAGCTGGCACCAAGACTCTTGGCATGTGAACTTTCTTAGGAATTCCCTTCATCTCACCTTCTCCAAGCTAACCATTTATTCTGAACTGTCTAAAAATCCAACAACTCTTACACTGAAATGAGATTAATTGAGCTAATATAAACTTAATAGACAAAAAACTCCTCTCATGTGTTTCCCAATTATTCTTTAAGCATAAATCAAATTCATGATAGAATATGTCATCTGCTGTATATTCTTTCGTAAAATTCCAATTACCAGCATCCTGTGACTCTCCTCTCAACTTTGTGCTCCCATTCTGTTCTCCTCCGCTTTTGGTGACATCAGAGACCTCTTAGGAGAAGCTGACCCAGACCAGCCCCCCACCAGGACTCATGCACCCACCCTTCCTCTGGGTTCTTGGAGCTTCCCTGGAGGACACAGGTGGAAACTCAAGGCTGCTGTGCTCAGACTCATCCTGGCAGTCAGTTAATCTTATCAGTTCACAATACTGTTCAGTGAGAGAGCGGGCTCCTGAGTATTCGTCAGACATCACTTTGATCATGCTGTGAAATGGCCCACCATTCCCTTTTTATTGAAAGCATGTCTTCCTTCCCCAGAGCAAACTACTACAGCAAATTAGATCACTGCTGTCCCAAGCGTATACGAAATGCAGAGGGAGAAACAGGACAACAGAGGGAAGCCTGCTGCTTACCTCATCTGAACTACACCCTTCAACATGACAGGGACAGGCCAGGTGGACAATGACTCCAGCCCTCTCTCACACTCTCCAGACCAGACCACACAGTGGAGGAGAGACAGTGGAAGGGAAGAGAAAGGCATCTACCTGCAGGGTCTGGTACACAGCTGAGCTCTCGTCCTAGTCAACTCTCCCTTTGAACCAACCACTGAATCCTCCCAAGTAGTTCACTTCCCTTAAGACTAGTTTTTGTTCAAAGAGACCTGGGGCTGGGGGAGGGGCACAAGAAAGACCAAGCCACAGCTAAAGAGCCTAAGTACATGAACAAAGCATGACTCAAAAAAAAAAAAAAAAAAAAAAAAAAAAAAAAAAGTTATGTTTGGGTTGTTTAATGGGAGCAAGGATAACAAAAACTCTTAGTATTTATGCAATAAATTTCAAATGTATAGATTAACTATAGTCATCGTGCTATAGTTCATTAGATCTGTAGAGTTTAGCTAAATGTGTCCTGTTGACCGACAGCCACCTGTTTCTCTTACATTCTGAGCCCTGATGAAAACTCAGCGTTCTTTATTTCTCTAAGGTACATTTCAAAAAGTTAAGTTTACACTAAACATCTCTTCCGAGTTTCTGGCTTAGGGCTGTCGCCATCATATGCTTCACTCATCCCCAAAGTGGGAGGGAGTATACTGACCAGAGGTAAAATCAACTTGTATGTTAGTGAAGAGGGAGATGTCTCTAAAGGCTTTCACCTGCTGTTGCTCACTGAGACAAGAACAAATCTGCTTGCCACACGTCTACCAAAAAAAGGGAGGGCAATTGTGTTTCGAACATTTCTGTCTGTCTGTCCATGTAAGCAGGCATTGCATGTTTACACAAGAAATAACCGAAGGCCACCTTAAAAACCCACCTTCCCGATGAGCTAAAAATTTCACTACTCTAAAATCCAGCAGCACTTTGGGACTCACACAACAAGGATAGAAGAATACAATTCCATTATGTTACTGCTGAGGAATGGGGCCATTACCATCCATTTGAAGTTAGACACCTGAAAGGAACCTGGGCAGAAGAAGCACATCAAAGGCCCAGCCAGTGAAGCATGACTTCAAAAGGTACAGCACTCCAGTGGCTTCTGGGAAACGGCCTGTGGATGCCAGACTCAACTGTGGCGGCCTGACCAGCCACCTACCATCTGGAAGGTCTATGCGCAGCGTCACCACAAGGTCTGCCGGTAGCAAACTTCCACAGACTCACCTGGCGATGTTTCATTTTACTAATCTGATAAGCGTGGTCCCCACCATAGGAAGTGAAGGCCACAGGGCTCGGAGTCGGGTGGTTCCAGTCCTCTGGTGGGCTTCTCGGTCACATGGCTTTTGTGAAGCCATTTAAACAATTTGGATCTTGATTTCATTTTAGGGTTAGCATATACATGTGACTATACATGAGTGGTAAAACAATACATGGGAGATAGTATTCTCAATTTCTATTTAAAAATAACTGTTTACTTAAAATTGATGTCCCACATGACCACTGTATATGGAGACAAATAAGAAAGTATCTCCTAAAAAGAAAAACATACATGTATGCATATACTATGTGAGACAGCGCACTAGATTGAAAAGGAACTAAACATGACTGTGAGAAATATTTGCCAATGAAGATAAATTGATTTACTTTCTCTTAGCTATTTTTCATGCTATAATTACCTCAGAGGAAACCTGGGGTTAAGAGTTCAATTCTAGTTTTTAAATTATCCTACTGCACAATTACGCCTGCTAAACACATTTGCAGACCAAACTTAATGACCTTGGTACAAAGCATTTTTTTTTAAGTATCCTCTGATGTTTTTACTGTGGGTATTAATATCTAAGAACTGGCTAGCTGCAAAGGTGGCATTTCATTGCTGTGAATAAAAATAAATTGTGGATAACTTATCCTAAAATGGATGCTATTTTACAAAAATCATGATCTTTCAAGAAACTAGAACTAAGATGTTGTATTTAAAAGATGTTTTTCTGTTTCTGATTACTTTTGGGGGATTGTCATTTTGAGATAGAGTCCATCTTAACATGTAGTTCTCAATTGTCTAGAACTCACTGTATAGACCATTTCAACCTTGCAGCAGTCTCCAGCCTCTGTCTCCCAAGTGCCAGAAGAGCAAACGAAGTTAAGACTCATCACACCTCAGTGGGCTATGTCCTATTTACTTTACACATCAAAAATTTCAATGTATTAAGGAATCAACTAGACAAATTTAATTTAATATTTCCTTTTTCCTCCTGATACATCAAGGGATGTCATGAATAATGGAGTAAATAATAGCTCTGGATCATTCACTTTGTTCAAATATTTGAAAGAAATTTTTAATTTATGACATTTTCTAGACTATAATATGAAATGATAGTTAACATTAAAAATCAAAAGGCAACACAATAAAACGATGATGGTTCCCTCGTGCTATTTGTTCAAGGCCCTGGTATGAGTCTACTCTCCTCCCCAACCTGTGGGTATTATAAGAATTTTCTTCGTACCATCTCCATCTTCCTATAGCCCTCTTCTCTCAGCTAGTGACCCAGGTTTTACTAAGATCCTAACTCCATCCCGGGCTCAACAAGGAGTCTGCAATCTAGCTCCAAGCCAATCAGCCTTAGGACCCTCACTAGAATTGTGAGCAAGTGTACTTGCTGCTTGCTCTAAATGATACTGCATAAACCTAAGACTGCAGAAAACTTGAGGGCATCCTGAGCCTCTGGACCAAGTCATCTCTAGACAGATATCCTTGAACTGTAACTTTTGTGAACCACAATACTTCTGTTTAGGAAAGTTTAAAAGGCATTTTCTGTAATGTTCAACAGAACATTTTGAGATGAAGTTCCATAAGATGTTTGATTTGAAGTAAAGGAGCAGGATGTTTTAGCTACTGACTCCCATGGAAGCAACTTCCTTTCCCTGTGCAATACCCTTCCTGTTCCTCACATGGCATGCCTTGGTGCTTGGCATCAGACATCACCATCCATCACCATGGATCTTTTTGGGAATTAGCGAACAACTTCTAAGATGTTTTTCCCCCATAGTAAAGTCAGACTTGACTCCTTCTACCAAAATCTCAACAAAGTTCTTTGGTGACACATTTTGTCATCTATTTCCTATGGTCCTTTAGTAAGAACCAATGTTCCCATCAATAGAGAAAGCTGAACTCATAAAATAGAGGACTATGGTTTCATGAACAACCAAGATCCTAAGAAGTTTCGTGTTTCTTCATTGAAAAGCTACATATCAGAATGCATTTTTCACTTTCCCTAGACTTCCAAAGCCTACACCAAAACATCACCTTTATTTTATTACCAGCTATTCAAATTTTCTGCTTGGATAAAATTAGTTATTAAAATTAACATCATTTCTTTTGCTTTCACTTTCTATAATGTAGCTGATAGAAACTTTTAATTACAATTATGCTTTGTAATATACATTCACTACACTATCCCATGGGCAGTGTGCTCTACTCTGGACCCCATGCACACACTCAGACCTGCATTATATCTCCAATGCCATTGTCATAGCTGCTACTTCTTCCCTTTATCCTTAGCCTTAGCTCAGGTGACATCTCATACAGACACTTTTCCATCCACTCTTTCTACTTTGAGACATTGTACAATCTGTGGATTTTTCTTGTAGCACAAATAAAACTTAGCTTAAATTAAAAGAGCAACTTTTTAAAAAAAAAGTCCAAATTTGTAAGTGAGCAGTATTTTGTAATAATATTCTTTATATTCAAGACAGAACACATGCATTCACAAAAGGTCTCAGTCAATACAGACCCACCCAGGAATAGAGACCCTAGCAATTAGACAGACACCAACATTTTCCCCACCTTTCCAAAACCAAGATGTTCATGTGTTATGCCCAGCCTTAGGATACCTCATACCCAGAACACCCTTAAAATAGCTTGACTCTTAAACTGCACCTAAAATCCAGCCATTTTTCAGGCAGAAAACGATATCCTACAATGTATTGCACTTCTGTTTATAAACATTCAGTACCTTCTATGCCCACTGTGCCTTGCCCCAAGTAGAAAAAAACTGGAATGTAAAGTGCTTTTCTGTCCAGAAAACAAATGGTTTTCAAGTTTCCTCTTAAGTCAGTGCTAAGTCCATTTCTTTATTTGACAATGAATATAAAAATGTTAGTCTGCTAATCATGTTATCATGTCGTCCATGTCTGGAAGAAAAATACCCATGAATGAGAATTAAAATGGAAAATAGGTGTCTTTTTTTAAGTGAAATACATGAAGTAGCAGAACAAAGTAGTTAGGGGTCTACTAGCAACCCATCCAGCTGTGAAATTGTGGCCAGGTTACCTCTGTCTTCAAAGCGTTTTCCCCCTTTTGAGTGAGGAGGACAAAGAAGAAAACAGGGTCGTAGTTTAGAATCCAGGCTAGTTTTGAACTCACTCCATAATCCAGGCTGGCCTCCAACTAAGTATCCTCTTGTCTCTACCTCCAAATGTCTAGGATTATAGTCATATCTGGGCAATTTGAAGCATAAATCATGATGATAAAGTGTCTCAAAGAGTCCTTAGCACAAACTAGATGGTAAAGTACTACTAACACAAAGTCGTACAGCGGGGCAAGACAAGAGTTGACTGAGATAATTCCAAATTACCACAAGTAGATATTTTCCCTAATACATGAGCCTCTAAAAGGAAGAGAAAGAATCAACCAGCAGGAAGAAATACTTCACAAGAAAATACATAGACAGTTTTAGGTAAATGAATTGACACAACTCTCTTGATCAGAAAAAAGCAGAGTAAAATCTCCATGGGGTGATAGGATCCTCTCTCCAGCACTGTGCAGCAGCTTGTGACACTGATTAATATGCAATGGTAAACCTGGAGGGTGTGAAGAACCAGTCATATCCTGCCTGTGTATGAGGCCATGAGAATGTACAAGCCTGGTGATATCAAACACAGCAGATGCTCTGGGGAACTTCCTACAAACACCCACACACGTAGCCACAAACACCAAAGGATTTGAGAAGCCAAGTTCATCCCCTGTATCCTCACTGTACATGCACGCAATGCTTAAAAGACGGATGCAGCTTTGTGTGTATCAGGTTGGAGTGCCTAAGAATGGGTTGTGCTTAAAACAGTATTTTGACACAACTCATCAATCCCTGAGCAGGTAACCAAAACCTGATCCCAGTTACTTTCTCCAAGAACAGAAGAAATGCTACCTTCATAGGTTAGGTTCGAACAAAGTACCCTATGAATCTATTTACTTGGGAAATTGACTTGATTTTCAAAAACCTAACCACTTTTTATTCTGTTGCACAGAGACCTTCACAAAGCCTGTTTCACCAATGAAGATGGGTTATTAAAATAGCATGCCTTGGTTTGTCCAGCAGTCATTTTCTTTAAGTAGTCACAAGGGAAGTCTTTCCATAAATATTAGAATACATGTCAAAAGTATTACAGAAACATGCCATTTATAGATAGTTCCCTCATTGCCATTAGAAAACTTGATGACTCGTAAATAAACATTAAGCTATGGGGACTGTAGAGATGTTCAGTGATTAAGAGCACTGGCTGCTATGAGCAAGAGATTCACTTTCTAGCACTCACATGACACCTCCTAACCACAACTCTGGACATAGGGATTTGACGCCCTCTTATAGACTCCATGACAATTACAAAGAGGGGGTACACTTGGATTCATATAAGCAAAGGCTCTTCCTCACAAAATAAATACATATTTTAAAATATTTTTGGTATACATCTTGTGAACTTCTACTATTTAAAAAATGCTACCACTGGGAACCATACTCTGATTTTAACTAAAAATGCATTACTGAATGGTTCAAGCAACACTGGTCTATTGTCAAAGAGATTATCACTTCGACTGTGTGAAATTGTTGTGCCAACTAGGATAATCTATCTCAATACCAAACACTTGTTAATCTTACCATAGTGTCAATTTAAAAATAAATAAACAAACAAACAAACTCCCTTAAGAAAGAGATATCAAAGGCTGGAAACAGTCCAGTCAGTAAAGTACTTGCCTAGCAAAGGCATGGGGAACTAAGTCCTGAAGCCAAGAGTCCTGTAATCTTTGTGATGGTGAAATGGGGGCAGATCCCCAGAGCACATTACATGGATGCCTACCTGGTGAAGCCCCAGGCTAATAAGACATCCTGTCTCAAACAAATGATAAAATGCCCCCGTGGAACAACACCTGAGCCACACACATGCATCTGCCCATACAAACACATACACACATGAATTCACACTATATGAAACATTTTTCAGAAAATGTAGAGCTGTGTAAGAAATGAATGTGTATGGGTTGGGGACTTGGGTACTGTTTCCCTCAGTAAGATACCAGAGAGTTGCTACTGTACGGGTTGGTGATGTAGAACCTGTTCTGCTGGACAACCAGCCATCCAGAACATGTAAAACACTCCCATTCTGGTGAGGCATTTTATTGGTTCTGGTTCATAAGAGTCTAACTATAGAGTTTTATTTTCTATGCCAGGCCTTAATGTTCTGTTGGAACAGAGCTTAATGCCTATGAATGAGCTTCAGGGTTTTACATTGGCTTTTACTCCCTATGTCAAAGATATGGATGTCTTCAACCAACCAAACAAACAAAAACTATTGTGGTCTATATTAAAAACATGCCTCCCTGGGCTTTTAAAGCCAAACGGGAGTTATTAGGGAGAAAACAGAACTTTTCAAGTGTGTAGAGCTGGAAGAGCAGGGCAGAGATTTGAAAGGTGGAATAAATACAAGACAATATGCATGAGAAAAAAAGAAATGACTTAAGTACAGAGTGATAATAGAACCTTCTGGAACTAATCTTGACTTGCTTCAGACAACAGTCTCAAGGTGTCCACTTGCTGATGTGCTCCTAGGGCCCCAACGCAGCCTGGGAAAGCTGTTCATGCTGAAGCTATGTAATTCCTCAGGCACAGAGAGAAAGGACTGGTAACGTTCACACTGTGATTAGCATACTTCAAACACAATAAATCTACTAATCTGTTTAGCACTATTTACAAATACAAAGAAAATAGAGCACTGAATCAACAAAACCAAACATTACACTCTGAGTAGTTGTCCAGCACTCCGAAACACAATGGGGCATTTACCTTCTCAGCTTTCAAGAACAACAACAAAAATGTCTAATCGTGTATGTCAGGATTATCTGACACCTGTGTTTCAAATTCCTAAACATGAATAATAGCCAGGTGTGCACAGGGTACTTGCTCATTCATAGTTCTCCCTTCTTTACACCTCAAATGTTTCTTCTGTACCTACTGTGAGCTAAGTACAGTCTCAGTCCATAAACCATTCTAATGTCAAAGACAAGTACTCTAATAACTGCATGCCAACTTCTGCAAGGAACAGAGTTGATGGCGTGGGGACAGCATCCTGGATAGATGGAGACTGTAAGAGCTAATGAGAAGAACAGGAAAGGTTAGACTGGGGATGTGAATTTGAGCTTGAATGTGAAGCCTGGAAACAATGGCCAGCCAGTCAAGCATGAGGGAAATAGTACAGCGGGAGAGATAGTGGGGGGGGGGGTGAAAGTCCCCAGTGAGGCATCCTGAAGTTTGGGTAAAGAGACATGTAAAGACTGAGTACTGGCCAGATGATGGGGCTCTGCTAGGGACCTATTGAGGAGATCACCTTTACCTTAAGAAGAATAAGGTTGCTGACAGTCAAATGAAAAGCGATTACTAATATTTACACAGCATCTGTTACATGCCAAAGATTATGCAAGGAAATTTGTAAAACCTAGTCCTCTTAATCCTTACAACGGCTTTACAAAGTAGGTAATATTTAAAATAGCATTTTATAGATGAAACTGAAATGTATAGAAAAGTTCAAAGACTTGTTCAGTTTACTAATGCTCAGGATTTGCCCAAAGCAGTATAGCTTTTAGAATCCCTTCCTAAACCTCTCAGAGATCAACATGGCAGTCCAAGACAATGAGCTGTTGTGTGGTACAAACATCAACCCTGAAGACCCCAGGTAAACCAATAGTAATATTTCTGTACTACTAGACAATACACTTTCTCTACATCCATTACAATTAATGGATGTATACTTGTTTCATATACATTTACTTACAGATACCTCCATTTTAGACACTACAGAAGTACATAGGAAATTTCTCAACGGCAACCCCAGTAAAACAAAGCCTTAAAAAGCTTAAAAGGGTGGAGGAAAGAATAACTTAATTATTCACTAAAATTCTCCTACTTATAATGCTGGTAATTAACAGGTAATTAATGGAAGGTAGATACTCAAAAACACCTTAAGCATTGAAAGTAAAATATAATGATTAATTTTACTGGTACAATATAAATGATGTCTTTATTGTAGGAGCCAATGGGGGTTGAGGATACAAGGAAAATGTGGCATGCAGAGTCAACTAAACAGGCTCATAGGGGCTCACTGAGAAGGAAGCAGCAACCACAGAGTCTGCAAGGGTTTGTACCAGTATATATATATATATGTATATATATATATACATATATATATATATGTGTGTGTGTGTGTGTGTGTATGTATGCGTATGTATGTATGTATGTATGTATATCGATATATAGATATATATTTATCTTGAGATCTTTGTGGGACTTCTAACGTGGGAGTTGGGGTGGGGTTATCTCTTGACTCTTTCACCTGTCCTTGGGACCCTTTTCCTCACCCAGCTCTTGTATGAGAGTTTCAGGCTGTTCTTATTATAACTTATTATGGCATGTTCGGTTGATACCCCTGGGAGGCCTGTTCTTTTGTGAAAGGAAACAGAGGAGGAGTGGGTCTGGGGGAGGAGGAGTATTGGGAAGAGTAGAGGAAGAGGAAATTGCAGGCAGAATGTATTGTATGAGGAAAGAATAAATTTTTAAAAAGAAAACTGATGTATTTATCTCATAGAATTACATTTAAAAGTATAAAATATGAAAGCACTAAGTGTAAACACATATATGGAGAGAATTCTGTAATTTCACATACTAATAGTTTTGAAGTTAGAAAGCTTAACGTAACAACTTCTATTTTTTTTTTCTTTTTGAAAATTTTTGAAAGTGTCCAAATAAGATTCTGTTGATAGTCACTGCGACAAATATATTCAGTTTTTCAGTATTATCATTCCTTCTAACAATGGCCCAAATGCATTAGTTGTCAGAATTAGACTGAATGGCTAGCTCTAGTTTCACATACTTATTTACTAAATTATATTTCCAAATGTTTAAATCTGGGATTGTTGTGTAATTTTTCTTAACCCCTGTATCTTTAAGAGATTCAGTAACTTCGATGCCCTCCACGATGAACTTCCCACAAACCAGAGATGCTTTCCAACTCAGCACTAGTTTTCCTCCTCCAATATGCAAATATATTGTAATATTGTTACAAGCCAATATAATAAGTACAATATAATAAATGTCTCTTTTTTTATTCTAGATTTCCTATAAGAAGCTTTCTAGAATCCAAGGTCTAGAATGGGTGTAGTCCTTTTCAAAACCCTAGAGGCTGGGCTTTGATTCCTGAGGCCCCTCTTCAGGGAATACCTATTTCCTGGTCTCTGTTTTCCAGTCCACTGTGATGGTCAGCACCATGCCCTTATAGTTACCACTATGCGTGCAGGACCTACCAGGACCTAGCACACCCGTGCTTTAGCACCAACAAGTAAAGGAATAAATTCAGAATGTCAGGAATCTTCAAAGACGCACGTGTGTATTTCTGTGAAAATGTACATCCTGAGGAATTTTACGACCTAAAACCCATCATTTGCAAGTATCACTTCTTTAAGATATGGAAGTGTGGATCTGAAGTGGCATATGCGGTCACATACATAATTGCAACCTAATGCAACTCCACGTTTATAAATCCTGAATCATAAGCTTTCGACACCTTTTTCATCCTCCCACACCTACTCTGCTTGGCAAGGTGCATTTTCTTGTTCTTTGACAGTTTGTACACACCCCATACCTCAGCATAAAAACTGTACTTACATATCACTACTCAGGACGGAGTGACTTTCTTTAAAGGCGTCTATTTTAAATCTATTATATCTTCATTTTCCAAACTGTGTTCCAGGAAACCCTGGTGTAGTCATTCCCACACATATCAGAGTCACTCACCTGGAGGCTTGTTCAAACATAGACTAGGGGCTCAACCTCCTGAGGTTGGGGCAGAGCCCTAGTGGTGGCTTTGCTCCAGCGGGCATACCTACAAAAACAAGAACCTACTGTGATGGGAACAGATGCTGTGTGGTGATAGGTGGGAGAGAAAAGAAGTCTATCAAACAGTGTTTGGAAAGGCCTCATGTTCTGTCTGTCCTCTTACAATTTTACTATACTCAATAACTTATTGTAAACTTTTCAAAGTTCTGCAGTAAACTGACATGTTTTGCATTGTTCATAGACCAAAATTATTTGACCCTGGGATATTCGGATCAAAGAGCCACAAGTACCTTCTGACCATGCCCCTGTAGAATACAATTTGAAGGGGCCAGGAGAATATATTTGACTGTTTAAAATTGTTTTCCTTAAAATATATTTCAGGAGAAAGTGATTCCATCATTGGAAATAAATCCAACTTCTGACTGCATATGACTCTTGTCCAAACAAAACAATAGACCCTCAACTGTCTAATCATGTGTAATAATGTAATAATACATTATATTAAATGTCTATGTCTGTCTTTCTCTCTCTCTCGTGTGTGTGTGTGTGTGTGTGTGTGTGTGTGTGTGTGTGTGAGTGTGTGAGTGTGTCCAGGTACAAAGTAAAAACCAAGATCACACAACATTCCAACCAGTAACACACTAACACAATTACAAAGTGTACATAATTTTACACCATTTTCTTCTGTTTCTGGGAGCTTAAAGCGCTTTTACTTGCTGACGTTTACCAACAAAGCACTGGAGGCGATGGACTGAAATACTTCAAGTGCACTGGGGCCAAACATTTTCTCACAAAAGATCTTATCTGAGCTCTACAAACACCTGCCCTGAAGCTGAGGGAGCAGGCATTTCACTAACTGCAGACTGAGTCACCAGCTACCTGGAACTAGGAGGTGGCATGTCTTTTCACTCACATTCCAGTCTCCATGTCAAGACAGCCTGGATATTAAGTCCATCCTCATGCTGTCCGTTTTAGCAACACTTTTCTTCCTCTTTCTCACATGCTAACATTTCAGGCAAGGCACTTTGAATGTTCCATCAGACATTGTGTATAGCACACTTCCGTAACAATGAGACAGAGGGAATAAAAGGCCAGGTGAGTGTGAGCAAAGATGCTAGGAAGTACTTGATGGTTGTCTGAGGAAAGATTTGTAAATTCAAGACACCTCTTATTTGTTGAACATGGGAAGAATGAATGTAAGGCAATAATTTGAAAACATAGAAATGCAGATGCATATGAAAAGGGGATCTTTATCCTTTACATACACTTTATTTTCAATAGACCATTTTTTTAGATATCCAAAGACCAATCGGACTTTTTTATAATCATAACTAATGTCCAGACAGAAAAATGACCACTTCGAACCCACACCCTACAAAGGAAGGTGCCTTGCTGGCCAAGCCTCAGCTAATTAAACCAGAGAGCCACAGGGATGGTGCTGAATATGGAAGGGACACCTATTACACAGCACCACTCTAGAAACAGTTTTAATGAGCCAAGTTAAATCACATTTTTGGGAAAGAAAAAAATCACATTATTGGGAAAGAAAAGACTTCCTATTAACTTTCAGGGGGTTTTGTTTTGATTTTTGTTTGTTTTAGAATTCAGTATTCGGCAGTTTATTATTGTTATAAATCATTCTTAAAGTAATAGTATACTACAATTTTAATCATATATATTTTAATTAAGAAATTTACATCTGCATGTGAGAGGGCAGAGAGGGCAAAAGGAGGGAAGGAGGGAGGGAGGGCTGGAGGGGAGGGAAGGAGGGAGGGAGGGAGAGGGAACTGGAATCGACATGTAAAATAATAAATTAAAAAAAAAAAAAAAAAAAAACAACGCTTTGACTCCAAAATTTAAGTTGAAGAACAAGTTACTGGGGAAAAGGATTTCTATTTTTGTTTCCACAGAAAATGAAAAGATGTGGATTCCTTCCAGACTAATGTGGTTGGATCACGCCAGACCGCCTGAAACAGAGTACAAGCTGATCCTACATTCCAAACAGCTGGACAAAACAGCCCTACAGACTACAGCTAGGATATCTGAATCTTCTTCGAATCCCCCAAGACAGCGCCCCTTACCAGCAGGAAGTAGTTTGGAAAGAACGACGCCCAAATTCCCAAATATTGTGTATAAATGTTTGTTTTCATTTAATTGGACTTTGTTATATAAAATTAAATAAAAAAATAAAAAAAAAGAAATTAACATCTGCTTGGTGATTACTTTAATTCCTATATTTTATAGGCAAAACTGTTACTCTTGGATATGTAAGATTTTTAAAATCATCATGACCAGAGGAAAACTACTGATTTCAGCTTCAACTGTTTAATATTATAAATATATATCTAACTTTCTTGTGCAAAGGTCTGATCCCCAGTCCCCATTAGGCAGATGGCAAGAAGATCACACAGTTATGGATGTAAAGACTGTATTAGACAGGAAAGTGACTTCAGCAATGTCCCTTCAGGTCTCACTGAACCTGAGCATGAGGGGACTATCAGCTCCTAACCAATGCATTACAGCCCAAGCATCACAAGAGGATATACTTAAGGAACAAATGGCTCATTCAAAGATCAAAATCCTACATTTCATTTGTCATTTGGCTAAAATTTACTAAAGAAAGAAAAATGCAAATTCATGTTCTTCCTGTAAAATTATTTTTTCTCCAAGTAAAAACAAACTTCCAGATCCTATTCAAATATCCAATATCATGAGGAAAGAATTACTGTCCTTAATACAAAAGCCTAAAAACAAAAACAAAAACAAATTATTGTGTGCATGGGCCCAACACCTAGATACCTTGAAAAAGTAGATTCCTTGTTGGTATTTGTAATTCTTTACAACTGTAAAGGGTGTTTATGGGGTTTTCTTGACTTTCTTGTGAAAGTGTCTTGATTTATATGCAGTAATACTTATTCATTTTGTCACTGCACCTTAATAACCATGATGTATGTTTGCCTGGTCTGCTATCATCTCTTGCTTACTATTTCAAAACCAAAGAAAGCCCATCATTCTTCTTCTTCTATCTTCTCAATGGTGTGTTGAAAAGAAATGGCCCAGATCTTGCCAAAGGAAAGGTAAGTCCACTGTGGGGTCCCTGGGGAAGAGGCCAGAGAAGACGACATACAGTTCCCCTGGAAACTTCTCAGTCTCAGACAGTATGTATGCCTGACATCAAAAGATGGAGCCAACACAGAGTGTGGGAGATTAGATATGAACTGTTCCCTTCCCTCTCCAAAAGCCTGTTTGGGGTTGCTAATTTGGGACGGGCATAGTTCCAGAGTCTACCATGATATTCTGAGCCTCTCTGGCATCCACACATTAGACAGCCCCTTGTGTCCAAATCACCCTACCTGGTACAATTAAAGCACCTGACTGAAGGCTTTCCAGTCACATCTAAAAGTATGACTTTTAATCACTGACTCTTATAGAAAATAGAGACTGGAAAACAATATGAATGCTATGTGTAGATTTATTATATCCACAGACTAGAATAAAAAAAATGTGCTAACAAAAATGATTTTACTGAAAATTATGCCAACTTCCACATTTAACAAAAGTACAATGGTTTTGTTTGTTTACTTATTGTCATTTTCTTTTTTCAGTTTTCAGGGTGTGCGTGTGTATGTAAGTCTAATATTCTAATTAAGATTTTTGTCTCATTTCACAATTAATACTTCTCAATTAATAACTCAAAACTAAGTTGGTATATATCATACATACAGGAAAATTATTTTATAATTTAGCTATTCTTTTAAGTCTCGGAAAAAAAAAACTAACATGTTTTAAAACGTGTCAGTTTGAATTTTTTGGAGAATATAGTACTGTATTGTCCACATGTTAGGCTAAGCAGTTAGATGGTTAGAGTTTTAATACCTCATAGTCAGCTAAGACACTTGTTCTGTTCAAACAAGGTCCAGTGAAGAAATCAAAGGGATAATGATGCATTAATACAAGAGGAGGGCCTGAGTGCTGGGGAGTGTATAAGGAAGGAAAGCTTGGTTAGGGCAGTGTCCTGGACTCTCCCTTAGTAGATCTATGGAAAATGTTAGCAGTAATGGGAACAAAAATAAAACAGCAAAATGTGCACAAATCAGCTTAAGCTTTTGACTACTGGATGAGCAGCCCAAGCAAACCCTTCAATATCTACATCACTGCAACTCTGAAAGAAAGCTTAAATACCAATTGAGGCTACACAAAAGCACACAAGCAAGCAAAATACTAATATGGAGATCAAAGAACAACTCTCATTTCACCAGGGTTTGAGTTTGGGTCATCACACTTAATAGCAAGCACCTTTACCCATTGAGCCAACTAAGCGGTCTCTGGCTGTGTTTTTTCTTTAGAGGCGGAACCTTGTATGTCAAGCTGGTCTTAAGCTTGCTATGTTGCAGAGAATAACCCTGAACTTCTGGCCCTCTTGCCTCCACCTCTTGAGTGTGGGCACTACAAGTGTGTGCTAGCCCACTTGTTTGCATATGGTGAGGAAGATCAAAGCCTTCCTGCATGTTAGACAAGCACACTACCAACTGAGCCAGGAACCCGATGACATTTTAAATGAAAGGACTACAGAGTTAAGCTAAGCTACTCTCAACCTACAGGGTGCTCAGATAGACACATGTTATATCTTGGATAAAACACAGACCTGGGAAGTAAATATAACATAGGTGCTTTGTCAGAAGAGCAGGTGGCCTACAGTGGACACTCCTGTACTCTCTTATTTTAATTCATAAACTCTGATCATTAATTCCTTTTCCTTGGTTACTTGTCTCTAAGAAACACTTCCTAGTCATTAGTCACCCAAGTTGGGGTAAGGGCCTCTGCAAAACACAGTTCCAAATACCAGACTTTCCTCCAACTCACACCCACCTATGAATGGCATCTGAAAGCCCACAAGGAGAGGAGTGGGTGTGGACAGGAAGCAAAGCTAACTTTCCATTAGGCCAGCTCTTCCTCTAATCTCCCAACAGCAAAGGATCCCTTCCCTTGACCTTGTCGACCACAGGGTTAAGTAAACTTTTGAAAACCAACCAGCTGCATCTCAGAATTCCTTAACTACTTCTGCTGTTCTTTGGGGTTGCTAATTTGGGATGGGAGCTGAGAAAGAACGCCATACTCTCAATAATAAATTATTTCAAAAATATTTCAACAAAGCATTTTAAGAAGTTTCTGCTTAAGAGGAAGACTTAAGCTGTGCCATGAACAATGGTTGCCTGTGGAAATGTTTGCCTAGCACTAGTACCAAAAATTAGCTTGTAACCATGAATCAAAAATATAATTCTATGGAAAGCATGCTTTAGAAATGTCATTTGCCATTCAAACATAGTCATCATTTATAGCTTAGTCAATGAAAGTGGAATGCCATGGAAGAGCAGGAGTGTTAATACTAAAACAACTTACCACACAGTGACCCTTGCACCCAGCAGTCATGAGGCAAGGATACTTCTCTGGAGACCAAGTCAAACATGAAGGTTCCCCAGAATCTTAGGGAGACTGGTTGCCAAGGAACAGAGTCCAAGTCGGGTGATGTTTGACTAACCTTGTGGACCCTCTTCAGGCCAAATCCATCCTTGGCGCTGACATCACTGCTAGATATATGCAGATGAGAGTAAAAGATGACATCCACAGCCCGAGACTCGGTGTCCTGTCTCATATGAAGACGAGTGGAAAGAGGGGTGGCTGGCACTCTCCTTTCCATCCTTTCTCTTCAACACTATCTTCCTCCTCATTCTTCTCTAATCTCTGAATGCCCCTCTTCCTACAATGCATCAGTCTATAGATATGCAGCCACAGTTACCTATGTCTGATGTGTTGGGAACCTTGTACTGTAAAAACTACAGTGTTCTCTGCTGTCTAGAAGCTCTTGAGTCAAGCAAAACATTAGTTTAAACAGTGTTGTTATTTTGACTATTTTTCCCCTCCAACGTTCATATTTAAATTTGGCTGCAATGATGGTGATGTTCGAGGGTGGGGCATTTGGAAGTTGCTTAATGCTATTACAAAAGGGTGACTCAGCAACCTTTGTCTCATATAAATTCGGTCTTCTGCTATGTGATGACAAAGCTAGAAAGTCCCCAACAGTTTTGGGCACTTCCCAACCACCAGTACTGTAGGCCATTAAATCTATGTTTTTTATAAATTACCCAGTTGGCTACTATGGCATAATCAGAGTTAAGACAATACACAATGACCCCATAGTAAATGTGAGCCAACACGTTTACTACAGGCCAGAAAACAGAAGTATCTCATTATCGAGGAAGAATATAGAAGACTCACCACTCCTAGGAATTTTTTTTAAGATCTTCTAACTGGAGTAACCACTTGGAAAATTATCTCAAGTCAAGTTTTAACTTGTTTGTAAGTATTATGTTTTATATTATAAATGAGGTTTAAATTTTAAAAATTAATAATTTATGATTATATATGTGTGTGTATGTGTGTGTGTGTGTGTGTGTGTTGTATATATCCTAGCTAAATTTTAACTAAAATGGATTTCTGAGACAATTTTGCTATTATTAAATCTTTTTACTACACTTCAAAAAAGCTAAATGAAACCTACCTCTGAAATGTTTACTAAAATATATGAATTTCGGAATACATGTTTTCAATTAGTAAACCGTAACACCTTTTGGCTCTATTTTTGCCACAATTTTCAATGGCAATAAATTTAATTTCAAACGAAAGTCAGTATAGATTATGGAGTTGGGTACAACTGTGTGACACTATAAATAAGTCTGAGGCAGCTTTAGAGTACATTAAAGAGAGTTGTGAAATACATGTGTAAACATGAAATTCTCAAGTGCTAATCCAGCCGCTCATAAGTATGGGCTCCAGTTTATAAACAGACGCCTTGAAAGCTTCTAGGAAATGGAGGGCACCATTGTGGTGTGCCCTGTCACAGCTGGTAAGAGTTAAGACACATTGTGAGCACTAATGACCTCTCTTAGAATCTATTATTCTAATTATTGTGAATTCCATACTTCTATGAAGTCAATTGTAGCAACACATGTTATTTGGTTGACGCTGATGCTAAAACTAAAATGAATTTTAATTCATGAGTCTCTGAATATACAGTAGATTTGCTATATACAGGAGAATTGACAACATGTCTATGTAACCCACATTTCTGTTTTACAACCTAAAGTACATTTCCCTTTAAGACAAGTGACCTTAAGAGTTATCAACTCATTAAGTCCTCTGAAATGGGCTTCTGTTATAAACTGTTACCATATTCCTATGGATAAAAACATGTTTAGTCATAAGGCACTGAGTGGTTGGAAACATTTTGCATGGTTCTGATAGTACATAACATACGAAGCCCACTTCCTCCCTTGGTGATCTTAGAGCCATGGAACATGTGGAATCCAAGAAGACACACAAGCAGATGGCCAGTCATCCGGGTGCTCAACTTCAGGGAATTTGGAGCTGTGCAAGGTTTTCCAAGGCGACAATGGGGATTTTGTGGATGACTTGTTCTGACTTAAAATATATCTAATAGCAACTGATTGGGGTGAGGATGAACCACAACCTTTGGAATCTGACCACAGACTCCAAATTCATCATGCCCATGGTGAAGATATAGTACCCTAGGAGAAGCACAATGACCTTTCCACCAATGTGTGATGTTGTATGATGGCAGTTGTGATGACCCTCATGGGTGAGGGGGGAAGTTTCAGAAGAACACACTGACCAGAATACACTCCCAAGCTTCAAGGATCTTAGTTTTGTTGCTACAACTGATAATAAATTTGGGCAATTTGATGCACAGAATTCTTCCCTAATTAGGAGGTCAGGGGCTAAAGAGAATGGTTAAGTGCAGAATGGCAGAGTGTTTTAGGAACTGTTCATTTTGGCAGGGACTCTCTCTTCCAAGTAGAACTGAGTAAAATGTTCTCAGAGTGACCAACATTTGTTTTTATGTGTTTAGGCGAATTTCTTCCACGCTGAAGGCTCTACCAACTGTGTCCAAGAGCCCTGGCATGCACTCGCTGAAAGGTTTGCTCCTTGTCCTTAAGCAGATGCTTACACATTCTCACACAACCCCTGTCAGCATGTGCTTGAGAATCTCAAGAGGGGCCAGATTGGAGTGAAAGGTCACAACCAGTGCTATATTTGTGAAGGGCTGAATAAGGGTCTCCAATCCAAGTGCTCAGGGAGGAGGGGGCAGAACTTGTTTACACACAGTCAGAGTAAACGGCTGCTCAAGTGGAGGGACTAGAAAGGGTGCTGAAAGGACCGTGGACTAAAAATATCTCCACCAGCTATGACCTGGTCCTGAAGACTTATGTGGCATGCACACTGAGATCCCTGCTAAAACACACCTGGCATCCGAGTAGGTAGCCAGCTATGCTATTAGGAATAGTTTAAGCTCAAATCACAATAACTTAGTTCACTGGCTATTTGTGCAGCTTAGCAAGTCTCTCAGAATAGGATGTCATGAACAGAACTGCAAATGTGGGTGAGGAGTAAAAGCATCCCAGAACTTGAGCTTTTCCACTTTAGGAAAAAAAGAAGAAGGAGAAGGAGAAGGGGAAGGGAAAGGGGAAAGGGAAGGGGAAGGAGAAGGGGAGGGGAAGGAGGAGAAGGAGAAGGGGAGGGAAGAGGGAGGGAAAAGAGGGGAAGAAGAAGTAGAAACGCATTTGACCCTGTTGCCCTATGACTAAAGGAAGTTCTGACTACAAAATCGTAGTCTGACCCCAGGCTAACCCTATATAAGACTAAACAGGCTTGAGAAAGTCTAGGTAGAGAGTATAGAAGCCACTCAGTTAAATTTACACAAAATCAGTAGATGAGCATTTTCTCAAGGAAGGGTGGCACATATTTTAATTGCTCACAATTCTAAGCAAAGTGGTAAAATATTTACTAGACATGATCATGACTAAGATCCAAGAGCATTTCAAAGTCCTTAGAATTTGTATGAGGATGTAGAATCTGAAGATAGCTTTCCTTTCTCCTCTCCCCTCTGGTCATTTCCTTATATTGCCAGTACCCAGAGCAGCCTCTGGCACAGCGGGTGCTCATCTGTTCAGCACTAAACCTGGAATCTAAAAGCTGAGAGCACACCCACAAGGCACAGCTCCACCCCATACCCCTGTCTCACCTTATATGCACAATGGGGTTGATGATAGTGCTACTCCATACAGTCATTACAAAAACTCGGTAAGAAGCTGTTCTCAAAAGACTAAAGCATGGTATTAACGTACCAGTTTAGGTCACTACCAGTATGTTGTCCTTGCCTGTTATCTATTTGGTGTAATGCATCCTTTTCTCCATGATGTCCAACACATTTGCCAAACCCCAATAGGAGTGAAGCTGTTCTACTGTAAGTTCCCTATTGTGAAATAGATGGAGTATGTCTTTCCTTCCTCATCTCTGCCAGGTATTTGGTAACAACCATGCAAAAGTAACTACTACAGCAATGAATATTTGTTTCACTAAGTTTTAAATGCTGAGGGGTCCAAGATGGAGGGAACTACAAGCAGTGTCTAGGTGAGGCTACTCTCGCCTTCTAGCATCTTGTTGGGGATGTACCAGATGAAATGAACACCGGAGCAGGAGAGCAGGAAGAAGTAACACCCTCAACTGCTTGAAGAGCCTCTTGCCCTGGTGACTTAACCACCTCTCAATGCTATCGCATCGGCCATTTAGTCTGAACATATAAATCTGAGGGCACAGAGTCAAACTATAGCCCTGTCTTCGAACCTTTGCCTTTTCGTTCTCCTGCTAAAGACATTAAGAACTGAATTACTTGTCTTCCTAATATTAACCATACTACATTGCATAACTTCTACACGATTAACATTTTAGCAAATGAAATGAGTAGCAACAATGCAATGCCTACAAGCATCTCAGCTGGGCATGGTGATACGTCTGTGTAATCCTTGCACTCAGAAGGGAGAGGCAAGTAGAGCAGGAATTCGAAGACAGCCTTGGCTACATTGCAAGTTCAAAGCCAGGCTGGACCTTGTCTCAAAAAAATTTCATAAATACATGTTACGTTTGTTTCCCATAGGTCTCCATAGGTACTAAACAAGAGCAGTGGAGAAAAGAATAGTGAAGCATTTAAAGATCCAGTCTCTGGCATATGATTCTTTCATACATTCTCGTTCAAGGGTGATGGTGTGAGAGTGATAAAGAACTAGGTGTAAGCCATACTGTCATCTTTCCCCAAGTTAGCAATGTACAGAAGATGCTCTTATAACTCTAGGGAGCAGCAGTGCAGCACAGCCTCCGGTCAGCCACAACTTCCAACAAGTCAGGGTCAACAATCTGGTTTCTGGGTGAGATTCTCAAATGCGTTCTCAATTTATATTTTGAAACACAATGACAATCCAAACCACATGCATACTAACACAAAGCAGAATGTTTTGTTCAATATATGAAGAGGTGAGAGGTGGCTCAAACAGAATCAATAAAAACACAAGAAAGCATCAAACTTTATAAAAATAACTCCAGCCTGCTAAGACCCTGAGGTACAGATGGAAGCTGCTGGATGTAATGAGGAACTGTGATTTTTCTTCTTTCAATTTAGTTTTTCCAGTTTCAGACCGGGGGAAAGAATACAGGGTGTTAAACATGCGAGGCTAGCACTATTTAAGTGAGTTATAGTCCTAGGCTAGCACTCTAAAAGTGAGCCACACACAGTGCTAGGCTAGCACTCTTTAAGTGAGCCACAGTCCTAGGTTAGCACTCTACAAGCAAGCCACAGTCCGAGGCTAGCTCTCTAGAAAAGAGACACATTCCTAGCCCTCACTCATTCCTTACAACCACACTAGCCAGGCTGTGATGAGTCACATACTCTGGACAAGATGAGAAAGTCAATGCTTAGAGTAACCAAGAAATTTCCCAAGATGCTGGCATCAATTGCCAATGGGTATGATTCAGTCAGTTAAATCCCAACATCCACATTCTTCATACTGTCTCCCTCACATCAGTGGAGCAAAAACTAGTTGATTAATGACATCTCCAACACTCCCAAGGTCAGCAAAATTAAAATATCACTAATACTGAGGGTACGCTGCTCTTCTCAAAGAACTATGATGATGACAAAGAAGCACATATGACTTGCCTAGCAGTGCCACCGTGAGAACAAAGAAAAAGCAACTTACTGTAAAACATGCATAATTCACAACAGCACCATTGACAGTTAAAATAATTCCAAGGTCCATAAACAGACAGGACCGAGTCATTGTTGTCACTTTAAAAAGTATGTAATCATTATCACCATACACTAGGATAGATGACACAGGATGTAATAACTATTCAGGTTAGCAGGCCTGACTGGGGTAGAGAAATAAAAGAGAAAAACTCATTAATTTGAGGTGGCTGAGTTCAAATGACTGACTATTAAATTCAGTTTCCCACCTGTGCCATTATTTTGTGTGGCAAATATATTTTACACTGAAAATCACGTTTAAAATCTTACAGTACAATAACATCAGCAAAGTACCTTGACTATTTTGACATACTGTAAACAGGAGCTTACTTTGCACCCAGCATGACAGTAGGCATTTTAGATCCTATAACTTACTTAATTCTTACAACTTTTGTGTACTTAGCATTGTCTCTGGTTTACTAATAGGAAGACAAAACATAGGAATAGGAAATTGTATACAAAAGTTCATCCAACTGAATAACTGAGAGGCCTCTCTGTTATGCATTCCATAGCCTCCACTAACAACTAAGCAATTCGGCTCTTTGGCATTCATATGTGACCCTGTTAAAAACTCAGGCTTAGCAGTAAACATTGTAAGTGTGATGTTTATTATGACAGTAACACACCATGGATTTAGGAAAGCTTACTTCCTAAACTCAAACTAAACAGGAGCCATCCCTTAAATACTCCTTGCCATTTATAAAAATAGCAGTCTGTAAACAATTTTAAGAAAATATGAATAAAACATGGACATCTCTGAGAAACACACACTAATACAAGAAACCAACTTTTTCTTGTCCTTGTATCTTAGCCTGTGTTTAAATGTTATTGATGATGTACAGATTAAGATATATGGGACAAGTATAAAATATGGGTTATATACTGTAGTGGGATATTCACTTTGTCTCCTTCTGTGGCACTGACCACGCCCATTGGGGGTGGAGCCATGGGCGGAAGTGACCTGTGGAAGGAGGTCGGAGGGGGCCAGAAAAGGCTTTCTCTTTCCGGCGTGACTCGGACAGGAGAGGATCGGGTTGAATTTCCTGGTGTTCATCTGTCTAGGTTGTAAGTTATTTCTCCCTGAATAAACATCTATTCGGCCTATTTGTTTATCCTGATCCTTATTTACCGCAATAATATACTTTATTCTGGGAGAAGTCACTTACATGAGAAACCAATGACCCACAAGTTCCCACTCCAAGGATTCACATCCAGGCTTCTCTCCATGACTGACCAGAACCAAGAGAGCAAGCCTGTCGCGGACCCCAGACCAAATATAACATGCTCACCTATGCACCTGTGACCACCATTTAGGCGTGGTCAGTGCCACAGGTGCCGCTGGGTGGGTCTCTCACTACAATTCCCCTTTTAGTCTAAAGAAAAAGATATAGGCTTGACACAAAACTATATACAAAGACAGTATATATCAAGTGTGCTCTAAGAAAAGGAAAAGTAAGAACATACATACGTAAACCCTATTGCAGTGAAGCGGCAAGAGAAAAATGGGAAGAACTTACATATCCAGTCCTAGGGTAAAGGCAAACAGAGATTACTATAGAGTTGTCCTAAGCTGGAAAGTTTAAGTCTTGTACCTAATATTTCTATCTATGAAGAGGAAACAATAATTGTGACAGTCTAATCTTCAACCTAATCAAAGGCCTAAGAAGGAAGATAACAATACTAGGGTAGGCAGGAAGTACAGCTTACAAAAGTTGCAGTGAAGACAGAAACGGCAGGCTACTTGGACAGTCACCCAAAGTCTCAAAGCAATGTCAGGGCAACCAGCTTTGGCTACGGTCTAGAGTATCTGACTGACCAATACAGAAGCACGGAGGTAGAAAAGCTGTCTTACCCTGACTTGGCAAGGTTCAGCAGTCTTCTAAGTTTATCTCCTACAAGCACGGTAGGACAGCATGTCCAAAGTCAGTGGTCAAGGTAGGAAAGTTCTTTGCCAAAGAGGCAAAGGAGAGGATGGACTCCAGAAGGAGTGGTATCAGTGCCCAACATACTCTCTGGAAAGTGCACGGTGCTGTCAGGAGCAATTGTGTCTCATGTCAACAGAGTGCTAATATTAAAACAATTATATGCCATGTTCTGCAGGTTTATGAAGCATTTGAAGATCAAATATCTATGTCTGACTAATCTCATAAGTATAAGAAATATGGCTGAAAATTTCTCTAATTCTTGGGGACCTAATTGTACATGGCAGAAGCTTCCCAAACTAATTTAGCAAGGATAGGGATTTCAAAAAAAAAAAAATGTAACTATATACATATATATCTTCCTCGGTATGTATGAGTAATTTAAATTCCTTTCTATCAGGTTTATATTAATTCCATTCTCCATATAAAATCACAACATATTCAAATTTCCCCCTTGACCTTCAGACATGTACATATAGTTGCCTACTTGGCAATGCCACCCACATACCTTATTGACACAGCAATTTAAGATGCCTAGAACTGATCACCTATGCCTTCAAACAAATTCTTGCACTCCCCATCTTGACACTATTAAGACTATTCTTTGGTCTAGAAAACAAGAGGCTGGGTGTCATCTGCAATCCCTCACACCACGTCAGACCTGTCACATAGAGAGTAGGAACTGCTCATCACCTCTACTATCAGCCTGTCTTCCCACCCTTCGCTCTCTTAACTGCTAAGGTAGCCTCTTCACTGCCTCCCACCTTAGACTACTTTTGACATATGGGCTAAAATTATCACTCTTAAGCCAAGAGGAGGTCACACCTCTACTTAAAACCCCCGTCCTATTTAATCCATAGAAAAAGCCAAGACCTTGACAGTAGCAAGACTCCATTGATGTGTCCTTCGTCTCCCTCACAGGCATTATCTTCTCCAACAACCCCCTTGTCATTCTTGTCCAGGCACACCACCATGACTGCCAGCCAGGACACATCAGACTTGGCCGTTGGTATTCCTTACCTCTGCAACAAATTCACACAGCTTCTGGCTCAATACTTTCAGGTCTCTCTTCAGAGGTCACCTTTTCTGAGTGACATACTTCAACCACTCTCTCTTTCTCTCAAACAGCAAACTCCTTGCCTAGCACATGTCCTTTTCCATGCATTTCTGCATAACTCATATCCTGCCACTATTCAGTTTCTCATTTACCTGACACATTGTACATCATCCTTGACAGAGTAGCAACTCGGTGCTAACCATGAGTCAATCCTCTAGCTTTATAACCTAGATCATCTTCAAACATATGTTGATGCCTTGTAAATATTTCAATTCACAATTAATAGAATTAGAATAATGGATAAAATTCTTATATAAAATAAAACCTTAAAAGTTAAACACCAAATGCTCTCAGAGTAAAAAATAGCTAAGGTTTTCTTAGTATCTTTATATATTTTAATTAACTTTGTTTCCTTGATTAAGTGACTGATGCAACATGTAGATTATATTTAAAATAAAATAATACCTTGGGTAAAATATATCACCCAGCTGTGCATCTTGCTATCTTTTCCATTCTCATGAAAAACATAAAAAACAAAGAAACACTTTAAAAATGAATTGACCTACCATAAAAGTTCAGCAATCCCACCTATCAGTCACCCTCTCCTAGCCATTTTGTTATTGTCCTCACAGCGACTGCCTTGTCCTCTCTACCATGCCTTTCTTAATTTTTTGGTTGTGAGCATAGCCTTTAACGGCTGAGCCATAGCTCCAGCCCTACCGTGCCTCTCATAACGTGCCCCATAAACACCTAACAGTATTCTGCTTCCAAAATACAGATCTTCTGATCTCATTGCACAAACGAAACCCTCTCAGTTTCACAGTTCCACCAAGAGAAAAGGATTGCTCTGTAAAACTAGCCCAACCTACTGGAACATAAATGTACCCCACGCTTCCTCTGTAGCCTGCCACAGGAAATCCCCCTTTATAAAATCCCATGGTTCCAGTCCCACCATGATTGCCACAGCTTTCGCTATCTGGGTATCACTGTTAGCTGCCTTGAGTTGTCTCATCTGTTCACATTGAGAGGAAACTCCCATGTGCACAGAGGCTGCACCCTTCTTTCTGAGACCTCCGCAGCTTCCAAGCATTGGTCTTTCCTTTTACTGCGTCCTGTGAGCAGGAGCTTTACAGTCTCAGCTCCTGAAACCTCATTTGATGGGAATACTCTTCTGTGTACATGTTTCTCTTATGGGTTAATGAGTAAAACACTGATTGGCTGATTGACCAGATAGGGAGTGATGCAGCTGGGCAGAATCAGGACATAAGCAGGAACAAGCAGGAAATCACTATCTTTTCTGCAGAGCCGCTTAGCAGTCACCATGCCGCAGAGGAAGGAGTAATAGTAATGGTTTGATAATTAAGACAGCGCCAGCCAATAAGAATCCTTAGTCATCAGCCAACAGTTCAATAATTAATGTAGCATTCATGTGTTCATTTGGGAATCAGGGACCTTCCGTGTCAGAAAACTCATATAACACTCCCTGGCTGATGCTCTAGGGGAGCTGGGACTCAGTGTCAGCAAATCACACAACAGATAGCTGATGTCCAATGAGAAAATAAAGCAGTGTCTTTAACCATACCGTATAACCTGAAAATGAAAAGCTAGGAGGTCACTGAGATACAATTTCTAGCACTTCCATACCATACATCTTTCAACTATAAAAGTTAAAGCTTTTCAAGCTTTTAAATAGAACAAAGGCTTTATGAGGACCCTTTACATCTCAGAACCTATAAATTCTATGAAAAATAAATAAATGTTCACACTTCTGAATATTATAAAATTATATTTATATGGAAACACTGGCACCACAATTTAGGAGAAAACTCTCTTTGGCACTTGTTCACAGGGAGTAATAAATCATTTCCTTTTACAAATTAATGTTGTTGTGTGTGGGCCTTTATACAGAGAAAATATTTGGTTCAAAGATTCCCTCCTGGCCACATGTCATGGCCAAACTATAGAAGCTAGCAGTTTCAAACTTGGAGATTTATATCAAGCATTCAGTATAAGCCCAATTTTTTAAAACAGCCATCAATTCTAGTATTCAGCTTAGATCCCAGTGTGATAACCATTCTCTTTTAGTTTTTAATCTATTGCTGTGACAAATACCATGACCAAAAGCAACTAAGGAGAAGCAAGGCTTTATTTGCCTTTATTTGAGGCCAAGGTCAATCACTGAGAAGTCTAGGCAGGAACTCAAACAGAACTTGAAGTAGAAACCATGCTTGCTGCCTCCCTCACAGGCCCGTCCATGTTTTATCATATAGCCTGGGACCATCTTCCTGGAGAAAATTCAGCGCATTGTGGGTTGGGCCATAATGGATAACTAACTTTCAAGAAATCCTCCACAGATATTCTCCCAGGCCAACCTGAGCTATACAATCCTGCAATCGAGACTCCCTTCTCAGATGACTCTATGCTGTGTCGAGTTGACATTTAAAGCTAACCAGGACATATAATAAGACTATTTGATCTACAGAGAGTGACCGCTAACTCAGAGACCACTGGCTATCTACAGTCTGGCATTCAGCAAGTGTGTAGTTCTCATTCTTTCAAGTTCATCAAGGACCTCTGTCTGGGTTCCAGGCCATGGGATATAGAAAAGGATCTTCAGGCTTAAGACTGAAAGCCAGAAGTCCCTGGTGTCCCTTGCCCTTCAGGAAGCTGAATGTGCATCATAACTACCACAGGCACACACTAAGGACAGTAGGATCTTGATGTACTATTGGCCTGTGCCCTTGACTCACACTAAACAGGAGGACCAGCCATTGAAAATATGCTCTGTAATTTATGTGAAGTGGGAATTTCTTCTTTTTGCCTAGTGGTTCAGCACAACATGATTTTGATACAAACTTTTTCTATAACAGGCTGCACTATGACTAACACACTTATTGTTTCTGAAAGGTAGTAACAAGAATTCTTATTATTCATTACACCAACTTTTGTAGTCTGCGCTACATTTTTCTCCATTATACTTCATAGGAACCTAAATTTCCCTTATAACCAGGAACTTTTCTACCCAATATAACACTACATTGTAATATAATACATATACGAATATGTGGGCATATGCACATCCTATAGAACTACTGAAAACAACTGACAACAGCTATAAATAATCATTCCAAACGAAGGAGCTAAAGCAATGGTTCCATGGGTGAACTGTTTTCTGAGCACGTATGGAGAACTGAACTTAGATACCCAGCACCCACACAAAATCCAGGGGGACCTACCATCCCAGAGTTCAGGGAGGCAGGGGTCAGGAACCCCTAGGACAAACTGCCTAGCAAGAATAGCCAGATCAGTAAGTTCCAGCTTCAACAAGAGAACCTGTGTCTATATATAAGACAGAGAGCAAGCAAAGACACCCACATGCACAGATGTATACACACATATCACACATGTGATACACACATGTCAACACCATATACACATACATGACTACCATACCTACATATACAAATGCAATCAACAAACACAAATGAGTCATGCCAAATTAATCCAGCTAATCAATGAATCCCTCACTTTGTGTCTGACACTAAAGCAGCCACCCAGCAAATAGGATGCAAGCCCCATGTTCTGGGCCCACCATAGAGAAACTTGGTGTCAATACTACCTGAATCCACTGAATATTACACAGGCTCTGCCTCCCTCCAACTCAGGCTCACAATAACACAAATGCTTTCGTGTCCAACATGACACAGTAAGAAAGTGAGATTTAAGAAAAAGGGTTCAGTTTTCTTCTATCAAACCAAAATCAACTAGTAAATCATTTCACAACATGTACTGGTTGGAAAATTATTTGTTAACTTGCAATAGATGCCAAAACATAGGACCAATTATTAATATCTAGGCAATGAGATTATCAGAAAAAAATGTACTATATGGAGTGGGAGCTTCTATGTCATATAGAAAATATTCTGTTCCACTATTATTATGGCTAAAGCTTTTTAGATATATACTTATCTATTCATTTTCTTCATTCTCTATATAACTCTCATGGCTAGTATGTGTGAGGGTATGGACATTTCAAAACCTAAAAAGCCTAGGACATAGAAGAAAAGAGTAATCCATGCCTGGGTTAAAGCCAGGATTTTTCACACTCTTCAGCCGTATTCACACTGCTTTCCATGAGCTATTCTCCAGCCCCAATCAGAACTGGCTGTCATATCTACAGCCCATGTCAACCTTGGTGAACAGCTGTATACTATGAATGCTAACTACAGTATAGATGTTCCACTATTGCAGATAGCCCCCAACTCCTGCTATTTGGGAGGAAGGGTTTCCAACAGCCACGCTCCAACTCTCATGTATTTTCAATTAAAAAAAAAAAAAAAGCCTCTTATTTCACAGTAAATGAAAAGGCAAGGCTGTTCCTCCCCCATATATTTACACATTTTTACAAATACACTTTCTTTCAGTGACCAAAATATATCTCATAGAAGCAATGAGCAATTTGACAAAAATGATGTTTAACTTAAGAAATTTTGTTAATTAAAATATCACATTAGCTGAGTATCAGTATTACATTTTATCCAAAAAGAAAAGTTATCTAATGTTATTGTTCAGTTTAGCAATGAATGATACTTATTCTAATGCTCATTAAGGAATACTAAAATTATGACTTAATTTCTGTGGTCCCATTTTTGCTCCCATGTATGACATTTAGAGACTACATCTCAGTTTCTTCTAGGACTAATATTCTCTATTTAATTACAGACTTCTAAGTTTTCCTATATCACTTTATAGACACAACACATTTCATTTTCTAGATCTGTTCACAACAATAAATTAATTACTTGAGACAAGTGTACATTCTGGCTCTTTCTGTCCATAATTAAATTCATAATTATGCAAATATAACTATTAATATTTTACTCTCCATATGCAAAGAGCTGACACAAAAGAGGTCCTAAGTAAATCCATTTGCCTGAAGCCAAGGGAAACATTTTCTTCTCACATTTAATCGGAAGAGAAAGTGTTAGCTGTATTGAACAAAAGGCTGACTGCTTACTGCTTAGGTGTGTGTTCCACAAAATAGTTTCCACATCACATAAACCACATTACCAAAAAGCAGCTCCCAAAGAAAAAGATTGCTGCCTTGAGTTCAGTTCAAAGTAAACATCAGTGAGCAGATTTGAACTATACTTTGAAAATAATTTCATATTTGTGGTAACATACCTTGGAGGCACACATACACACACACACACACACACGCACGCACACGCACACGCACACACGTACATAGACATATATAATATATATTAAGCAATCTTTCAAGTCCTTAATTTCTCTGTAGTTTTAATTTCTAACTGGCCCAGCCATAATCCCACCATGTATGCTAAGTATAGCTAAAGCTACAAAAGACTCTGAGGCTACTTCAGTCAGCCTAGGAGAGTCATATCAAAGTGATAGAGACACTGACATCCAGCTCTTCTAACTGTGTTACTGTACCCCATAGGACAAACTGGATTGAATTTAGAGTTACCAAGAAAGCCACAAGGCTTCTTTGAGGTAGATCATAATATTAAGTGACTCTACATTGAGATCTACACGGTGGTTCACAGCCAAATGTCTAAGAGTCCAAGGGTCAAGCAAAAGTCAAAGGGGAACATTCAGGCACCCAAGAGGTGCTCAGTGAGGGAACGGGAAAGGGCTGCTGGGTTTATCAGCGACCAACATGAGCGCTGAAGCTCAACAGGGCAGACAGCAACTAGAGGAAAGTTAGAATGCCCCAATGCTAAAGACAAGGGACACAGCACAGGGCTGCCTCCTCCATCATAGCCCCCTCTGTCTCCCTATCTTGGTGTAGTGTTAAGTGAGAAATGAGTAATGTTTCCAAGACAACAGACTCAATGGCCTTTTAATCCGAGTTGTCTTGCTGGTGGATTACTTTTTCCCTTGGTAAGCAATGACTAATGAAGCCTTATTAGGCAGCCCAGGGTGCTGGGCATGGTGTTGCACACCTGTAATCACACACAGGTGGCTAAGTCAAGAGGCAAGGCCAGCCAGAACTTCATTCCAAGATCGTGTTTCAAAAAACAATCCAACAAAACATTGATTTATAAACCTCGGATCAACTCTATATAAAATCCATGTATCCATTTCTCCATGTATCCAACTTATTACATAAGTGAATTTTGTGGTCCAACGAGACATTCTCCTCTAGTCCCACACAAACTTCCACTAAGCCCCTTCATATGGTCTCAGTCTTTCTCAGCTCCTCTGTTGAAAGCATTTAAGGAAACCCTACTGGCACTCACAGTTCAGAACAATCCCAACTCTATTTTCACTCACTCACCTCTGTCTTCACTGACCTCCTTGGACAGAGGGAACTTTAGGCTAAACTACACTATTAGAAATAAAAACAAAATGCAGCTACCACTGAGTTTTTAAGAGGCCCAACAGTGTTACTTGATTCTGGAATAGAGCCAATCTACCCAGGACCTCGCCCCTCACTGCTTGCTGTGGTCACAGCCATAGGCCACAAATACTTGGGGTTAATGAAGAAGCAATGACCTAAGAAAGAAGCAAGCCAAACATCCAGGAAACTCAATTTTGGCAACCACTTTCATGGTACACAAGTACTATGCCTATAAGGAAAGTATTCCTCCCAAACAAAATTAACAATTTTGTAGCAATTTACCAATTTTCTTTGGTATATATGTAATTCACTTTTAAACAAACATTAAATGCAATTGTAGAGTCATATAATGAGAATAAAAAATTTGGCTTAGTACAAAGTCTAATAGTAAAACAAAAAATTCTTGATAAACTTACCTCTTTGTCATTCAACTCGTAGCTCCCTCCAACATAATTACTCACAAACTCTAGCACAGCCCAAGGCAGTGGGAGAATGGTGGAAGTTTCCAGATTATTTTTATTTTCTCTTTGCATATTTACATGAAAATCAAAACTTTATAAAATCAATTATTTAAAATGTATCTTCCACATCTCTTATATTTAGAAAAACAATTGCAAAAACTTAGTTCAAATCCAAACACTAATTAAAGCTAGCATAACTTGAACAAATTAATTTTTCAGTGTCTCAGGAAAGATGGTAGCATTACCTATACAAAAGGGAGGGTCTAAAACATGAAGCCATTACAATCACAAAAAGAAATGACAGTCACAAAAAGAAATGATACACAAGCCTTGCAGATGACTCAGCTGATACTCACCCTATATGACCCATATGGCAGAAGGAGGGAAATGACCACACCCAAATCTATCCTCTTACCTCTATATATGCTCTATAACATGTACATGAGCACATGTACATATATACATGCCCTCACATACACACAAATTTTAAAATGTTTTTAAAGGATAAAGAAATAATACATTTAAATAGCATAACACCATCTCTAGCAGCTGCTAATGCTAAGTACAATGAGCAAGGGCACAGTAGAAAGAGGAATGCAGGCTTAATTGCACAGTGAGGGCTCCAGGGTGATGGGGAGACATGTTATAATGGCCCTTGGTTGAGAGGAGAAAGAATTTTCCAGAAAGAAAAAAGAAAGAAACTCAAATTTCTGGAGCCACAGGGTATTTGATGGTGCAGGCAGGCAAACATGAAATCCTTGACACTTAGGTGAAATCAGGTTGCTCACATTCCCCGGCCTCTCTTACCACCATGGCCACTGTTTACTCTAGGTTCATGTCTCTTCACATCCTCTCTCCCATACATACTTGAAACTCGAGTTCAAATCTGAAGACTCTACAGGTGCCCTTGAAAAGTTGCCTATCTCCGCCCCTCCTTTTCCTGAGCTCCTGTCCCATGGCTTTTGAAGAAGAGCTGCCACTGTTTGCATCCTACTCTTCACTGCTCATTAAATGCTTTCATATAAAGCCTTTTTATGTCATATAGTACAAAGTCCTGAAGGACAGGGATTATTATCAGGAAAGAAGGGGAAAATTACAATCAACTCACTCCACGCTTTTCAATCTCAAAACCACCCAGTAACACATTAGAGATTTTCCTTTTACAGAGAAGTGTGCCCAAGACAAAAGATGATGAAGAGTGGGTATGAAGTCACAGCAATAACAACTGGAGAGGAAAGACTCCTGTCTTCCACTACTGCCCACTTACTCCACAAGAGCAGTTGGCTCAATGTAATTACTTAACAGACTGTCTTATTCACTAAATAGCCACTTGCTAACCAAAGAACATAATAAAACAAGGGAAAGACCTTAAAATAGATTTGGTTCCTACGGCAAGTAAATATCTAAATAATCCTTGAAGTAAACTTCTGTGATTGGATTATTTACCAGTCCTGGAACAGCATAAATCATCTCCTGTATACTCTTCAAAACAAACTCTACGCTAAAACAAAACTTCCTGTCTGAATCAAAAAGTCTTGACTGCAAGATGATTTCTGACTATAAATCAATGGATCTATCAAAAGAGCAATTACTGGCTTAGTCTGGTCAAGGAGGCCCTGCAAACAGTCTGGAACTTCTAGTAGGCACAGCCCTGAAAGGACAGCTTCTATGGGAGACAGCAATGAAGAATGGGAGAAAATTCCACGGCCATCCTGCTGTCCCACCTAACTCAGGTCAGTCAGACCGAATTCCACTTTAGAATGCAATACTGAAGGTAATGAAATGCACACAAGAGACAGAATCAGAAATTTAAAGGCTAACATCAGTTTCACTTACAGGAAAATCATTTTTTTTCCAAGAAATTCTCTTAAAACCTCTGATGCTCATGTTTTCTTTTGGAATTACTTGATTTTGTTCCTCCAGAGACTGAGGCATGTGTTGGCATTGGTATCCAACAATCACTGTCCATTTACTCAACTCTGCAAATCCAATGGAAGACCTGATCTTTCAGTCATCAGGAGAAGTGAGTGTCCAACCCTCATCTGTGTGAACAAAAGGCAGTCTACTCTAGAAAATGGCATTCTTCATATACACTAGGAGTGCTAGCAACATTGTTTCTTCTACTTCAGACTTGGAGAGAAAAACTTCTGGGTATCAAAGAAACACATGAAAACAAACCCAGTGTTTAAGTGTTATCACTTAATTACCATGAGGTCTCACATGTGCCAAGTATCTTCCGGGAGACAAGGCTCCTCTGTCTTGTTCCCTGTATGGTGCTTTCTAGGGAGCAACATGGTTGCCAGTTCTCAAGAGTAAGATCCATTAGTCTATTTTCAAGCATGGTGTGAATAGATTTGCTTTGGTCTCTTCAGTCACAAGGGCTCAAGAGTACATCATACTCTGAAGCTCTCAAACTCTCCCACAGCCAACACCTTAGGTTATCAGATCCTCAACTAAACACTCCGAGGCCTCGACTGACTGACACATGTCACCAGAAATGTTATCAGTTAGGACAGAGGCACCAGAACCTGCCAAAGTTCTGTCAGTGATAAAGACATGGGGAACATGCTGCCTCATGTCTTCAGAGCAAATGGATGAGGCAATAAGAAAAGGCCAGGGAGGTGATAGAATTGGACGTGTGGGGTGGTAATGATACAGTTGTTTGGAATGTAACTATTAACTATATTTCTGGAGATCTGTAACTAAAAGTGACAGTACAGACTCCTTTTGTTAGACTAACATTCTTTGAGAGCTACCGAATCCATTTAGTTTGAAATGGTAGTGGTCCCTTCATAAAACTACAAACACCCCTTTACCAGAATTGCTTTCTACTGAGAAATAATTAAAACAGCAACAACAGGGATATCATTATCAAATACTCTTGGGTTATAAACTCTTATCAAATAAGTTGAACCAAAGCATACATCTTTGTTGGTAACACTTACTCCGGGTAGGAAGATAGTTCAATAGCTCAAGTGCTTTCAACACAAGCATAAAAATCTGAGTTTAGATGAACAGAACCCACTTGAAAGCTGTGGTCAGCATTATGCCTCTGTAACCCCAGCACTGAAGTGGTGGACAGAAACAAGCATATCCCAAAGCTTGCTTACTTGCCAGCCTGTATAGCCAAAATGAAAAGTTCCAAATTTGATGAGAAATCCAGTTTTAGAAATAATAAGGTGGAAAATGATAGAGAAAGAATCTGACATAAGCTCCTGTTCACCCTCACACGCATACATACACATACACATGCACATACACACACACACTCACACATGTACACACTTACTCTATAAAAGACTATCTAGATTTAAATATTACCCCCCCCCACAACTCATTAAATTGTTCCTTAAATCACAACTGGGTTTCCCTATCTCTACAAAACATTAAAATTGGGTGATGTCTATAAAGCAGCTATATGATGCTATATGTACAGCAGTACAATGTGCAATGCTTGGCATATCTTAAATACTAAATGCTTACTACTGCAGTGAAGACACCATGCAATTACATAATAAGCTATTTCCTGGCTTCATTATTACAAACAAGGTAATTGTGATGGCAAATGGTCTGCATCCAATGTCACAAGTGCTCTTTGACAGAGGCAGTTGAAATTTTTGGCATCTGATGTTATTTGTCAGTCAGACTATTTAACTTATGTGAATGTTGGCCAAACATGCCTTTTAGTCAGCATCACCCACAGTATGTATGACAAATATAAATGTGTGAGCTCCACACAATCCTACTCACTCAGAAACTCTCCAGAAAAGACCTAGAAATGTAACTTAAAGACTCTGATGGACACAGAAAGATGTTTGTACATACCACTCCTTAGAGACATTGCTATTGGGAAAATTCAGAAAAGAGTCGCATCGGCCCAATCCCAGACACTGAATCCACTGCACTCTTAAATGTCAAGCCCAAATCGTGTCACAGTTTTTAACTCAGTATCCAAATATCCTGCCAAAGTTTAATGAAATTGTTTCTTTAATGCAACACATCTACTAATATACCATCACAGCTTGCAAGAACATACAAATCAGAAATACATACACTCATGCACACACATATATGTTTGTATGTAGACATGAGTGCAATATTGAGTGTCTTCTATTGCTCTTTACTTTATACTTACAAACAGGGTCATAATTGTGTCCATTTAATTTTCATTTATTTGACTGTACACCACTGCACATTTTGACTGCAGTAAATAAAAATTTTAAAGGAGGAAGTATTTTTGCATGTTAGAAGAATCAAAGCATTCATAAAAAGATATTACAACTTCCCAAAATACAGAACTTTTTTCATATACATAAATACTGAGACATATTTTGAGACTATTTGTAGAAAGTAAAAACACACTGCCAGCACTGGAGGTAATAGCCATCTCAGACTTTAGATTTACCCCAAACATAATGAATGTGGTAATACATAATTGGGAGAAATGAAAAGAAAAATGTCTTCTTCCTTAGCAAACTGTGGGAAGATAGACCACAAACTCTAGCTAAAAGAGATGGCAGAGAGCCTACCGGAGGAAAGCAGAAGACCGCAGCCTGCCCAGACTCCCCTTATAAGCTCCTCTACAGAAAGTGCCAGGCCTGGAGACACAGAGAGTACACTGAGGACTGCATGGCATTAAAGTCAGGCATCTAATTGATCTTCTACTTCCAGGAACCTAAACCCTACCCAGAACTCAACAGAACTGAACATTTAACAGAAATTTAACCCATGTTATCCCAACTGTGTTACAATAACATCTCCCCTTTGTTCACCATAACACATACCAAATGTCAGATCAAAAAGAAAGCAAATGCAAAAATCTTTAGTTACCTGTGCTGTATTAATCATGCAGCTGTAGCATCCACACACTCTGCCTTTCACATATCCATCACACCAGCAATCAAAGCTGCAGTCACTGATATGAATATATACCACGGGCTGTTGTCGGCAACCTTACAATCAATGAGCCCTATTGGCATCTGAAGCTCTTGTTTTCTAGACATATTGGTAGTCAAAACTAGTTTTGCTTCATTTTGCTAGAAATTCGTCTGAAGAAAATCTGATATACCAGTGATTCTCTTGTAGTACCACCAGTAAGCAAGAGGCAGGGTAGGAGAGAAAATAAACTGCCTCTGCCTCACACAGAACCATGGTTGGTTACAAGTCCCTGCAATAAATAGCTCAACAGAGGCTAAATGGAAGCGATTTTCTCCCTGCTCCTTCCTGTCTCCAAACTCCCTGGTCAGAATACCTGTGGTCTCCTGAGGATCCGCTACGTGACCTCCATAAGCAGTTGTTTGGGAAAGGTAAGGCATGGAAAGTTCAGTGGAACAAAACATTCCCATGGATTTGTTGTGGCTCCTGCACCAGAGATCACATGAAGGCTGCTCCAAAATAAGCATGAGGAGATTAAGGTGACTTACAGCACTAAAAATGAGGCTACACTGAGAATGCACAGAGCTTCAGTACCACAAGGTCCTGAACTACTCTAAAAACTAAAAGTATGCCACCAAGCGCTGAGCATAAAGCCAACTGCGTCAAAGGAGGGAGTAAGTAAGTAGGCCCAGTGTAAATGCATGTCTTATAAGAAGATTTGAGGGGGGGGAGATAAATTTGAAAAACAGAAAAATAGTCTGAAAACCATAGGAACAGATCCAATCAACAGTTTGAAATTAATCCCAAAGACTTGGTTAATTTTACAAAGTTCTACCAAACTGCCCAAGGACATAAATTCTAATCTTATAGAAATATACCCAAAACACTGAAAAGTGTGTTCCATTTCTATATATTCCATAAGGTTTGTTTGTCTTGATCCCTAATTTTCAGAGGTGATAAGAAATAGGAAAACTAAAAAGCTGGTCTCATATCTGTTTTCATAAGGGGTAAAAGCACCACAGATCTACAACCAAAACCACTGTAACAGTCTGAATTAAAAGTTAAAAACTTTAAAGTGTGAGGAAGTGAACATAATGAGGGAGGCCCTAACTGTGCCTAGGTAGTGAAGGGAAGAGCTTCCATGCTGAAACTACCATGGGGGCACACACACATGAACAAAGAAAGCACAGTTTAGTCAGCAGCCATGGTTGGAGACCAGATACACTTGCAACACTGAAGCCTATCACCAGGCAGGACCCGCAGCCAGCATATGAGCAAGGTTCAGTAGCTAACAAAGGAAAAGTCAAACGATGGACAAACACAGGCTTCAGTGTGTGTCCATCCCGAAAAGGGAGCACATGAAGAGCATGTGATCACCCCCATTTGGGCAGAGGAAGAGTGTGTAGCCCTGATCGGTCAGTTTACAATATGCCCAGAGATAACCGGCCTCAACAAAATCACATTGTGCAGTTCTTGCCTATGTCCTATAAGAATCTCTAGATGAAAAGCCTAGTGGCAATGTCCTTGGGTCCCCATACACTACAAGAAGCATCTTCGTCTTTCTTGTTCTTCTTCTCTACTGCATTTTGATGCCTTTAATTTACTTACAACTTTGTGTCAACATCTCTATTCATCATGCAACAATGAGCTCAATAGCCAATGTCACATCGCCTGATTCCCTGAGTCATGTGAAAGGCCCCATCACACTCAAAGATCTTCACCAATAGGAGAAGAAAGCAAGTGAAGAAACATTCATTAATGAAAATACATCAATATTGGCAGGAAAATGAGAGCCCTTGGCTTTGACAAACGGCCCACATGTGCTTTCCCTAATCCCAAACTCAACCTGAGGGAAGCTTCACTCTCATTTGAGGTGGCCAAGAAAATGTGGCTCTCTCTTTCCCCAGTTCTCCCAGTCAAGAAATACACTCCTACCAGCAGAAGGGAGTCTCTGGCACTTCTCAATTCTCTAGTTCCAAATGGCTATGGCTAAACTCCCTATAAGCATGAATAGAACAACTGTGACTTCTCCCTCCCTGAGCCCCAAGACAAGAGTCAAGGCTCTCCACTAGCAGAGCAACCATAGAACACCAGTACCCAGAGGGTCCAAAGCATATATCACTCATGAAGCTATACCACACTAAGAGAGAGAGCCTATGATGATCACCTCAACAACACCCTGCTCACAGAGTAATGGTCACACTCTAAGAGAAGTAAGTCACTTTACCAAATCAGTGGCTCCAGATCAGAAACTATGCTGTGTGGTGGGGATGGGCCATGAGAATAAGAGTGTCTCATAACCAAAGGACTAACATGGAGTAACAGAACACGGAGAAGTTCAGCCCAAAGAGCAACCTAGAAACAGAGGAATGTTGATGGAAGTGAAAAAAAAAAAATCAGTAGCACCAAAGATCAACTAGTCAACTATCCTATAGACCAGTCACCCACCCTATAGACCAGTCAACCACCCTATAGACCAGTCAACCACCCTATAGACAGATCACCCACCCTATAGACAGGTCACCCACCCTATAGACCAGTCAACCACCCTATAGACAGGTCACCCACCCTATAGACCAAATAGTTTACCCAAGATAACTAGGAAAAAAGTTGTTAACAGCCCTCCTGGGGCTAGATCAAACCTCAAGCACTGGCCTCAAAGACCAGGCTTCCCCAGTGGCCTGAAACTAATTCAGCCAGAATGTGAAGCAATATATACCCCAAAGCATAATCAGCCAACAATTAGTAGAGCCTGATAGCTATTGTGGTACCACAGAACCAGAGCCATGCCATGCCATTGTAACAGGGGAAATGCCCACATCTCTGAGAAATAACAGACGTTAGTTACAGATAGAAATAATTAAGATAGTCCCACTTAGTAACTAAAGGAGCAAGCAACAAAAAAATATGTTCATTGGGAAGTAAGAAGAGTCTGATTCCAGAATTGCTGTTACCCAGAAGGTCTAGTTCTCAACATTTGCAAGAAATGTTGAGTAAGGAAGGACCCTACATATAAGGATCCAGAACCACCCGACAGGGTAGATCCCACAAGGAAACAGCTGTAAAGATGCTCAAAGAACTAAGGGAGGCCATACTTAAAGAAATAAAGAATGGTGTGATAACAATGTTACATCATACAGGAAAGATCAACAAAGACAGACAGAAATTATTCTTGTCAGAAATCCTCACTACAGAAGGCAGAATAAAAAAACTGAATGGAAGGGATTAACTATGCTTGTGAACTGACAGAAGGAAGAACAAATTGGGGCAAGACAAATTACATAATCAAAAATATAAATCATAATAAATGAAGAAAATAGGCAGGGCTTTGGAGGAGTATGAGATGCCACCTAGCACACAGAGCCAATGGGACTACCAGAACAGAGAAAGCGGAAGGGCAAGAACTGTTTCTGGAAGAAGGAAGAACTGACAATTGTCCAATTTGGTGAAATGTGAATTTAAAAACAGTAATCCAGGATGCTCAGCAAACTCCAAGCAAAATAAACAAAGAGAATACACACCCAGACACATCCCACTAAAAATACTGAAAGACAAGAAAGAAAGTATTTTGAAAGTGGAAAAACAGGAATGACTTGTCACATATAAGGAAACGTCATTAACAGTTAACTTCTCATCAGAAATAATTCAGGCTAGAAGGCATTGAGTTTACAATAGTCAAAGGGCTAAAAGAAAAATAAACTTTCAATCATAAACCTCATGTCCACCAAAGTTGTGTTGAAAAAATGAAAGTGAAAAATAGGTATAAATAGTTATTGACATGTATGAAGCAATGGATTGTTAATATGCTATGTGAGGTTAAATTTAGTTGTCAATTTGACTGAACAGAGAGTTATCTAGAAAATCAGTAAAACACACTTCTAAGTGTGTCTCTAGTGGTGTTTCAGGATGATTGGCATATGAGTCAGTAAATTGAGTGAGAAAGACCCAACATCAACACAAGTGGCACTATTCAAAAGTCTAGAGACTCCAACACAACTAAAAGAAGCAGAAAGCTCATGACCCTTCATGAGTGACTGTATTTTTAGCTGTTGCAACTGCCAATGAACATCAGACTTGAGACTCATCCCTTCAAACTGCACCGGTGACAGCGTTTCTCCAGGAGACTCGCAGACCTTCAGCCTTGAGCTGGTACTGCCACTGATAATGAGGCCTGCAGCTTTTCTGGATTGAATTTCCTCAGAGCTCCAACCTACAGGTGTCAATTGAAAAGCCATTCAGTCCCTGATCCTGTAAGCCAATCTAATAAATCCTAGTGTACATTTTTTTTCCATTAGTTCTCTCTCTAGAGAACTCTATTAGTCATGTTAATATCGATGTGTATCATAAAAATAGACAAGCTGAACACCAAGGGGTTTGAAAATGTTTCTGTCTCTGGTTCCCATCTTCAATCCCAGCACTTGGGAGGCCAAGCCAGGAGGATTGTCACGCATTTGCTGCAATCAAGGGCTATACATTGAGATCCAGGGCATCCAGAGCTAAAGTGTGAGAGCTCATCTCAAGGAGAAAGAAGGAAGGAGAAGGTGAAGGAGAAGGTGAAGGAGAAGGAGAAGAGAGTGAATGTGTGAGATCTCCTCTCCATATAGGAGAAAATATTTGCAATTCATATAGTTGACATAGTCTTGTATTCAGAATACGTAAAATACACAACTCCCAAGCCAAAAAAAAAAAAAAAATACAATTTTTATAGGCAGGAGGATCTAAATAAGTATTCCTCTAACTCAGATGCACAGGTCATTTGTAATGACCAACAGCACACAAAAAGATACCTGACATAATTACGCATCAGGAAGACATAAGTCAATTATCAGAAGAAATCATTTTACATTTACTAGCATGGCTGCCATCAAAATACAGCTGTCCCACTGTGCCTGCAAGGAATTGGCTCCAGGAGATTCCCTGTACTCCCAAATGAGCCAGCACTCAAATGATTTTATAAAATGGCTAAGTGTTTGTATTTAAGTATATGTTCAATGACTTCTAGACTAATTTAGTCCCCAGCAGACTATAAGTGCTATGTGTATAGTTAATTCTTTACAGATAGGGAATGACAAGAAAAAGGTATGTACATAACAATATAGGCAATTTTAAAAACCATTTTTGATCTTTTGTTGACTGATTCTGATGACGTGGAAAATGCAAGCACAGTGTCGTAAGAAAAAGTTGGGAAAGGATGGGATAATTGGAAACGTTGTGCATTGCTAGTGGAAATGTAAAATGCTGTAACCAATTTAGCAAATACTGCAATTGTTCTTCAAAATATTAAACACAAAGTTCCCACAGAACTCAGAAGGGTCACTCGTGAGTACACTCCCAAGCAGCAGGCAAACACATGTGCACATAATCCTCTGGGTGTACACATTAATAACACTACCATCATCCTGAGTATAAACAACCCAAATGTCCAAGTTGTATACTTGTGTAATGGAACTACAAAAATGAAAATAATTAAGTACTAGCTCGTGCTATAATACAAATGGAGTTTGCAAACATTAAACTAAGTGGGAAAAGCTAGTTATAAGAGATAATACATTGCTTGATTCCATTTATACAGACCACCTAAGACAAAATACAGAATTTAGATTGGTGGCTAGTGGTTGTAAATAATAAAAATGGTTTTTAAAGCAGGAGTTTTACAAGTATGTTCAAAAATAAGATTAGGAAAACCACTAATCTTTTACAGGTAGAAGTCCTAAATGAGATTAATCAACCAAAAGTTAGCGGTCTGTAGCTAACTACAGGCCATGATTAAATAAAACTACTCCAGGGATGCTGTATCAGTTTAAAACAGAAAACATTTCTACCACAAAAAGAGATTAGAGGGGAAACAGTGGTGATCTCAGATATACCAACACTAGTTGAGTAAAACACCCACTTATGATGAATACAAAATAAAATTGTGTATTATAAACAGAAAGAAAACACTTAACATTATAAATGTATAGAACAGACATGAGAATCTCAAAATCTGCAACAAATGCTCTTTTACTCACACATTAAAGTTTGTCTCTATAAGAAAATTAAAACTATGAGCATATCTATTTCTATCCTGCATTAGTCTATGGTTCCTAGCTCACACACTGGGATAAAGAAAAGAAGTTTTAAAGACACAAAGAAACATAAAACTGTGATTCACAAAATAACAAACACTTTCATAGAAAGTTTCTCTGAAGCTGAAAAACTGTAACCAAACGAAGAAACAGCACATGGGGGACAAATGAAATTTTATCTTAAAAAAATGATTTAAAATTGTATTATTCTATTACTCACAAGAACAAAAAGATAAAGTATTGAAGCACAATTACAACACAATATTGCCAAGTTTTATTTGAAGAATATTTCATAAGAAGTGAAATATTATGACAATATCAAAAGTAACATGTCACAAAAAAGGATAATACCATAAAAAATGATAAATGTCCCCCAAGTCACATAAGTTCAATGTAATTTCAACAACAGAAACTTGAAAAACTTACAATGGAACTTACTGGAAAGAAGAAATGGTCAATAGCCCAGACTAAAAAACAAAACAAAAGGACATAGAAATGAAGAGACATGTCCAACCAAGTAGCAGAACTACAAATAAAACTTTATGAAGACAGTGAACTATTTATTACAAGAGTAGAAAGCAAATCAATGAGATTATTGTGTATAGAGAAGAAAAACGGGATCTAACTGAGCAGTAATGAAGACATATTCCAAATCTTCATTTGGAAAGTAGGTTATATAAAGAAATGGGGAATGAACCCTCACTCACACCTGACAGCCAAAATCCAATTACAGATGGATTTAGTTCATAAGAGGATTTTTTTTTTTTATGATCATGGTGTGGCAAAGACTTAGAGAAGGCACAAGAACACAAACTGTAAGAAAATGAGTCTCTTCCCTGCTTTTTTATATTGTTTCCATGACCATACATTATCTAATAATCAGGTGTTAAACAACTAAGACATAACAATATAGTGAAAGTACATTCTACATTTTACAATGTCAAAGTGTGTGTTCTCAACCATTTTCATGAGCAAGGCCTAATACAAATACAAATACTGCTTTTTGTGATCTAGACAGCATAAATAATTCTGCCTGAAGTATGAGCTTTCTTTACAGAAAGAGAAATAAGCAGAAATGTATGTAGAAAGCTATGTTCCCTGAGGATATTTGTAGTATCACTAGTACAAAGGAAGATAATGTGATCGTGTTTATTAAGAGGGCAAGACAATGCAAACACTTACCTAGAGTTTGTCATCACTCACAAAGGAAAAGGAGGAAAAGCCAGAAGGGGCGAGTGTGAAGGCAGAAGGTACAAAGACCACCAATTATGAAACAGCTACAGTAATTTTGGCATATTACTACAAATTTGGTTTGAATATAAAACAAAACAGTCTTGATTTATTATTCTTCAATAATATACTCTCAACGACTACACTGCTCTTATTTCATATAATATAAATTGCTTAAAAATGATTTTTTTAATCTATGCCTTACTTAAAGAGAGGAGGAATCATAAGAAAAGGCAAATGAAGGCTTCCAACGGGAAAAGTCCAGACTCAAAAGGGCTATTAATTTCTAGCTGTAGTAATAATATTTGAAACAGATGTCTATCTACTTCCAAACTGGATCATGGTTTACATGGTTTAATAAAAGTTTAATTAAGGCTCTGCAACAATGTAAACTTGATCATGTCCTGCAACTAAACACTTGTTTAATATTAATGCCTCTTCAAGCTCCATTAATACTAAAGTTAACCAGACTTTCCATAACTCATCCAAAAGAAAATGTCATTCACACTAAAAATATACAATTGATCTTACTGTTTAGAAGCAAGCATTTGAAATTAAAATGGAAGGTCCCCAAGTTGAGTATTGGGAGTTTGTCTCTACTCTCACATTTTTAGTATAAATAGTTTGACCTAAAGATATCTACAGCTGGAAACATTTTATAAGAAAATGCTTTCTCATTAAAATTAGCTTTGCAAATTTACCTCATCCTATGTTAGAAAGGCAATGACATACACTCACCAGTAAGGCAAGCTATCAAATGCCCCATAAAGAGCCGGGATAGGAGGTGACAGCACACATTTATTAGACACTCATTAGATCCTAGGGAAAAGCTGGGCAGCATCTAACTTCCTCGGCATCCTCAACCAACTGTTTTAATTTTTTAATTCAACATTTATTTTATTAGGAATATGTTTCCTCAAGACTATGAAATATATTAACATAAAAGAAAGTGATCACGTCTTTAAAATTGTACATTTATCTTTCTTTCATAACAATATATTTTGATCAAATTCTTTCCCCTGCCCGAATTCCTCCAGATTTTCCCCACTTCCCTAATCACTGAACTTCACACTCTCCCTGCCTCCAACCTCCCAACAACAACCAAAAAAAGAAAGTCAAAGCAAACAAAAAGACAAAAAGCAAAACAAAACAAAAAGCACACTCAAAATAACTAGGAAGTCTGTTTTGCATTGCATGTGACCTGCCCAGCAGCAAGGTCTACACACACAGTAAGGCTCCACAGGAGGGAACTGGCATCCTCTGTCCCTGCAGGAATCAATTCCAAATAGCTTCTTGGTTAGGGATGGGACTAGGTCTCCTTCCCCTTCTCCATGCTGAGATTCTGTCTTAAGTGATTTTCTTATTCCCATTTTATAGGCTAGGGAGCAGAGGGGAAGAGCCTGACTACCAAGCCAGAGATCCACTTTCAAAAACTATAAGACTAGAAATACATTATCAATTCCAAAATTTAGAAAGGACAAATTAGTACAATTCAAAGTAATAAAAACCAAAGAGGGAAAGGGACAACAAATAAAAAGATTGATGCTGAGTTGAGTGCAGGGTGACTAATATGAACCTACAGCAGAGTCTCAGCCACGAGGAAGAACGAAATTATGTCATTTGTGGGAAAATGGATGAAGCTGAAGGTAATCATATTAAGTGGAATAAGACAGGCCCACAGATAAATATCCCACTTTCTCACATATGGGGAGCCCAGAAAGCGTGGCAATACAAAAGAGACAAGTTGAAGGAAAGGTGAAGACTGTGGCAGGGAAGTGAGGGAACAGGACAGAGAAAGGGGGTGAATGTGGACAGCACATGGCATACTTGAATGAAAATGTCTCTATGACATCCATCATTCTACAAGGATTATCATGCTGATAATTCTACAGTGAATTATGAATCAGGCAAGAATGGTAGCATTATGGAGACTATCCATATGGGGCATCCACATGGGGACGATTTTCTTCATTTGCAATCCAACTTCTAAGAAATGAATGAACAGAGGGAATTAGCTTACTTGTTTCACATTCCTTCTCATTTCTGATCCAAGGGTTTTAGTATCATAAACTCTAATCCATTTGCCATGGTGGAAAGAAAAAAAAATTCTTACCATTTCTTCAGAACACTAGTCCCCACCCCCTTATCTTATTAAGACAAGAAAAAAAAATCATACAAAACAAGTAACTCCATAGGATTGGATGGAACCTCCCATTTTCTTATTAATGGCAAATATTCCATGATGAACTGTGAGGGATTTTGGCAATTTGTCTCCTCAATTACATACATTTCAGTTAGATTGATAAGTATAATTTTCCTGTTAGCACTTGCTGACATACTATAAAAACATAGAGGCATGCTGGGATTAAAAATTTAGTATGGCTAATGCAGAAAATACCAATGAAATGTAACCCATATAAGAATAATAGAGTTTGCTAAATAACTAAATAGCCCCTTAAAAGGAAATTGCTGATCAACTTGAAGATAACAAAATATATCAAGTTTCCTGGACATTTCAAAGAAGTCTATTCATCAATCCCTGAACAATACAATTACTTAGAATTTTAGGAAAAGACTACAATGGGTGCTAGCTTTTAAAACCAGAAAATAATTTAGCTACATAACACACAAATTGAGTTAACCTTCATAGTTCTTTAAAAAAAAGTTTTAAAAAAACAGAAAACATTATTGAAAGCCATAAAACCAAAGTCAAGAAGGCTGTGGGGAAATTACCTATTAGTGATTAAAGTAACCATATAAAATTAAAATTTTCTATTATAATGTTATATACACAAAGGTAAATTTGGATCTAAACAAAATTTTGAGCAACTGCTTTAAAGTTCTTTTAAAAAATAATTCCAAGAAAGAATTATAAAATTAATTATGGCAAAATTATTTCCCCCTCAAGTAAATCATTTGCTACCCTCAAGTAAAATATTTGTAAGAACATGACTGAAAATGATAGCATGCTAAATTTGTCATATAATAAGTGTAAAATCTTAGCTCTGACAGAAGGATTTAGACAATAAACATGTACTCAGTTTGGTCCCTGGAAATTGCAAAACACTCCAGAAAGACAAAGACAAGATACAGCAGCTACTACTTTAAAGAAACTGTCAATCTATAACTGTTAAGCAAGATGACAGACCAAGAACATTTCAGACCCAGTGAGTGGCCAATCTCATTTTAATCCATCAATCTGAGAACCCAGACACAATCCCCACTTTGCCTGTCTCCCAGTCAAGTTCCCTTGCAATGTGCTGCTTGGCTTCCTCCCTGAAAGAGAGTAGTAAAAAGCTAAAATAGTAACAATAAATATCAAAACTAATGATGCTACCTCATCTGTTACTGTGATGAGAAATTACAAAAGCATTATTATTTGACCTGAAAAATGGGAATACAAAGAAGACTTGAATTATATGAGATTACAAAAGTTAAAGTAAAAAATAATCAACTAGTCCTTCCTCATTTTATGGTTACATAATAAAATTATGAAGGGTCACTCGATGCTTTAAATGGCAGGTAAAATTAAAATAAATAAAAGGAAATGCCCTTGACAAGCATTACAAGCCTCCAGAATACACAAGGTCGCAGAGCAGAGGTTACATCGTTAAATCCAGTAACGTGATTTTGGCATAAGCTGGATCATTAGCAAAGCAAATATCAGATTATTTATGCTCAACATAAAGTGATTTTCCATAATGGAAAAATTATATTTTGGAATCTAAGGAGTCAGTAAGGAAGCTCCCTATCTGTTGGAAATTACATCGTAAATTCGTACATTTTTAATAATAATATCAGAAAATCAGAAATTCAGAAAGCCAAATGGTGAAAACCTAACTAGCAAAATGTTCTGATTTGACAGAGCTCTTAAATATTTTAAATATTAAGCATTAAAAAGAAAAATCAGCATTTTTACTTTAATCCTAGAATTCATTTTAAATTTACTTTTCATATAGCAAGGCTACATACTTAATCTGGTTATTTTGGAATCTAAAGTTTTTTTTTTTAACTGGACTCTACTGGCATAGTCAATATTCCATATTCTAATATATTTTACATAAAAATAACAGTATTGTGCTTCAGTCAAAGAGGGAGCTTCTTTCTGGAAATGTCCTGTGAAGATATGAAGCAAAGAGGAAGGACACACAACAGTGTGCATGCTGGGAGCAAGTCACAAAAGACCACCCAGCATTATCTGCAAAGGGAGAAAATATATTTATAAGATTTTGGGGTGAAAATTCTTTTTATAGGTCTTTATTGTGTTTTAGTGCACACTTTCTATTCCTCAAAGTGCAACAGGAGCTCTTTTCCAAGACAAGCAGTTGGGTGTATGTAGAGTATCTCCATCAAATTGAAGTTGAAATGGCATCTCATATAAACTGGTCAATTTTAAATGACTGTCCCTTTCTGCACTATTCTATTATAAACAAGTTACCTGAACTGTCAGATTTCCAAAGCTAAACATTATTACACTGTATCTTACACAACACATGGATGAGATAAAAAATGAATTGTACTAAAGAAGTGATGGCCTCCCTCTAGAAACAGCCACTGATGGTACTCTCTGTAGGGAAATGTTACAAAAGGAAAGGGGGGTTGCATCATTTAATTTCAAAAATATTTCTTCAAACACTTTGAGCATCTTCTTTTACTATTTGTGGTACTCAGAATCAAACCCTGGGCTTCCCACAAACCACAAACTAGGCAGGAACTCTACTACTGAGCCCATCAACAGCACAGTATGATTCTCTCCTCCACCACTATTCTCAGAAGACAATTACTATCCCAAACTCTTCTCACTCCTTAATTATTCAAGTGTCATTGTACTATACCAGCAACTTCCACAAGCAGCTACCACTTCATGCACTGTACAACAAAACCTCTAACTCATCTCCAAGGTCTTTCCAAGATCAAACTTCCAAGCCTACAGGGCCAGGTGCCAGTAGTCTTTGTGCTATCAAACTAAGTAACATGTGGGCTCCATCTGAGCCTAGCTTTATCAGCCGAGACTTTGACATCAGAATCTAGGATCTCCACCTGCTGAAAGTAACTGCAGCAGTCAATTGCTCTGTTGCCTGAGAAGATGGTAACCCTGTCTTCAATGGGATGGTTGTACAATGGCATCTCGGTACAACTTCATCAGCGTTAAAGTTCACCTCTCTTAGCCATAGTTCTCCATGTTTTACTACTCTGTGATATAATTACTCCTTGCCAATCTGGCAACTCTATGATATTGTATATGCTAATGCATGAGGTCATGGAGAAATTCAGCAAACGTAATGGGGTAATGGCTTGGATTTTGTTATGGAGCAATTATTTATAGTAAATTAACAATCATGCAGTGTCCAAATGGAAACATTATCAATGTAATCCACTCGATATTCTTTAAAATCCCAAAGTTGTACCACAAAAGTTATTTAAAAGAACCTAGTCATCAGAGCTTTAAATGAATATTCACTGGAGAAGCAAAGACTGGGGGGAAAATGTATTACTCTGACAAGAAGACTGCAAAGATGGCAGGGGCTGGAAGTGGTCTTAGTTAAAGGTCTTTACAAATGATGGAGAAGAGGAAATATAGATTAAATTTTCCAGCTCTGCAAGAGATACTAAGGTTTTCCAGTGGGTGGAATGCCAAGTCAGCGGGACCACCAGTAAGAGTTCCAAACCTTTATAGGCTACTAGCGGAAGACGGCAAGACTCAAAGTGAAACACTAAAGTGTGGTTGTACTTTACAGGCTCAAACTGGGACGCTATAGTGTGATTGCATTACTATGTTCTTACATCCCCAAAATCCCATGGACATCACTTCACAGCAAAAGCATGGTTCTCTGATTATTTAAATCCAGAGTTCAAACCCAAGTCATAGCATGATGGTAGGGGACTTGCCTAGCATGCAGGAGGCTCTGGATTTCTCCCCAGTACAGCCTACTAAAACCAAGCAGTCAGCAAGATGGCAGTTTTGTCAGCTTGCAATGCTGAGTGCAGCTCAGCACAGTCTCCTACTCCAAACTTAACTGAATGAATTAAAAAAAAGAAGAAGAAGAAGAAGAAGAAGAAGAAGAAGAAGAAGAAGAAGAAGAAGAAGAAGAAGAAGAAGAAGTAACCAGAAATAGGAAAAAAACAAAGTAGATGAAAGAAATGATCCACTGGACCACAAGAGGGCCATAAGAAGTAAAACAAGAAAGACCTTTACATCTAGAGAGGTAAAGGCTACAGGGGAACACAGCAGATGCAAGAGTACACACTGTAGGATGAGCAAAGTCAGAACAAGGCAAAGCAGAGCTAAAGAATCATTGCTTCCTTCAGCGGATTTTTCAGACTGTCTACTTTAGTTGAAGACTATAATACAAAACAAAGAAAAGAGATAAGCTAAGCCTTACTAACCAGTTCCAGGAATGCACACATGGTTTTGGTAACACTAGACTACCATCTTTTAGGTTGTGGGAAACTAAGACATCTGTAGACAATATTAATTTTCAAAAGTGAAATCATGGAAGCCAGGCATACTGACAAACACCTGTAACCACAGAACAGGGAAATGGGTACAAGAGGATCAGGAATCCAAGGCCACCTGGGTTACATGAAACCCTATTTCAAATAAAGTTAAAACTGAATTGAGATGACTCAGTGGGTGGTGTTTACCACATACATGAAGCTCTGAGTTTGGATGCCCAGAGCCCTCATAAAACTCTGGTGAGATGGGAAATCAGGACGGACAATCAAGAGGCAGCTAGCCTGGCACACACAGTTCCGAACAACAGATCCTGTCTCAAACAAGGCCGAAGGTAAGAACATTCAAGGTTGTCTATTGACTTGCATATGTGAATCATGGTACACCACACACACACACACACACACACACACACACACACACACACACACACACACACACACTGCAGACACCTGCAAACAACAATCCTAGCTTTCCCTAACATAGTGGCATCACTAAAGATGGAGCAATGAGCTAAATCAATTTCACACTTCATCAGGGTTCTCAACAAAGTCTCATTTTGCCTTCCATATACAGTCTATTTATGTTCTGCATAATTTCTTGGTAGTCTATGATCTGAAAATCTAAACATATCTTTTCTTCAAAGTAAGATTCAATTATCTCTTCCACACTCTTTGATTTACAATACATGACATCAGGCTCATTCATATAGCATAAATATTTAACTCCATTTGTGATGAGAGCATTATTCACAAGCTTCAGATATAAAATATTATTGTTAAACTGCATTATACCTTCCAGGTTTTGAAGAAGTGAGCCAAAAACAAAGGAATTTATAGACTCATGCTAAGCTAGAGTACATGCTAGGAAGTTTGAAGAAAAATGAGTAAGAACACATAACTTTCAAATCACAAGCTTAAATGCTTGAAATTTCTAATCATATGAGAGATTGAGAAGTTTTGGTGAAGTTTGTAAGCCATCATTTATGTAGATTTTCATAGACCAACAAGTTTTCACAAGAGAATAAAAAGAATATTATTTAGGTATTTACAAAACACAATGAATGCATTTGTCACTGCTGGACTGTTTGACCTGAGGATAAGTTCCTGTGTACGTTTAAAATCAGATATTTCACTTGGAAATTCTGAATAAAATTATATAACCAAGTGAGTTTATAACAAAAGGACATACGTCTTTCACTATTCCCTCATATCAATGAGGAATTAAGAATGTGCCTACTAAATATCAAGACACCAATCAGTTAAAGAGTGGTATAAGCAAGGGAGAAACCCAAGTATTCTGGGTAAAAGTTAGTGTTTTTAGTTTTCCATGACTAGGAGAAAAGGTGTTGGTGGAAAACTGGGCTCCCTAGTTAAGCACAAAAGCAAGACAACAACAGAGATGGGGAAAGGGAGGGAAATAGTCGAGGTGGGGATGTTCACAGAAAGAAAAACTATTGCTCATACATTCTAGGATTTAGGAAAAAGACTAACTCCAAAATCCCAACTGTGGCAGGTGAAACCAATACTCTGTTTTTTTTTAAAGGTTGGTTTTATCCTTAGGCTGCTAAATCTGAAGAAGTCACAGAGGAAGACATTGTTAGAGCCTTTACACCAAGCCTACAGAACATATCCCGCACGGTTATCACTGAGGAGAAACTCCACAAGAAAAACTGGAAATCTGGGTTTTAAAGCAATTTCGAATTTTCTTTTCATGGTTTTGCAAAAAAGCAATTAAAGGAGAGTGTAAAATAAATGTAACACACCCAATATTTGATGAGCCTGAAATATACAATGTCTCGAGGCAATATAACTACAGGAAGTTTTAGACTAGCTGCCATTTTTACAAACAAAAAAATCCCTTGCTTTTCACCAAAACTTACATCTGTAAAGCAGGTTTGGGAGAAGTTAAGTTGGATATATGGTCCTGTCAGGTCTAACAGAGGCTGTTCAGATGATAAAACTGAATCTATGTTTTAGAATTAAGAATGCCTTAAACCTCTCCATTCAAGGAGGATGAATTATTTCATAAATATGCATCATTGTGATATAGGAAATGCCTAATTTGCCTACAGAAATCTCTAGGGTTTGATGACTAAGGCAAGGAGTGAATCAGGTCCGTGGAGAATTACTAAGAAAAACATAATCAAACTTAAATGCTATAGAATAAAGATCATTTTCCAAATTGATTCCAGAAACAGCTCCTAGGTAAATGTCCCTGAAAAGCTAATTTAATTCAATTAAACAATGGAGCATGGTTTTCCTCTGCAGAGAGAGTTAAAATATTTTTATTCAGCACAGATGTTAAAGATAAGTATTTAAAGGGGTGATTGATTTGATCAAGAGAAACGAAGGCTAGAAGCTATTCACTGCGAACTTGACTGAAAACGGTTTTGTAAGCAGGTATGTTTCAGCTGTTACAACATTCATCATTTTTTAAGTGCACAAAGTAAAACCCACATTGTTTCATATACGGAGGGATTTTATTATGAACTGTCATATAAACAAACTCGGTATTATTTATAAATTCAGTATTATTTCCTAAGATTATAGATAAGCTAAAAAGTTTATATTATTAGAATTCTCCCTCATATATGCAGTGAAGAGAACAGATTTACCATCTAAAAATTAAACACAAGCCAAGGACCTGAGCCTGATCCTCAGTAACACATGCAAAAACAAAAAAAAAAAAAAAAAAAAGATTGGGTGTGGCACATTGTGCCTGTAATTTCAGAGACAGGAGGAATGATGGTGCTTGCTGGCCAGCCAGTCTAGTCAAACAGGCCCAAGTTTTGTAAAAGACCATGTCTCAAAATAATAATAATAATAATAATAATAATAATAATAATAACCACAATAATGTATAGAACCATTAAGGAAAACATTTGATGTTCACTTGTGACCTCCACATTATGTGCACATATATACATAAACTCCACGTGCACGCACGCGCACACACACACACAATAGTAATTACATTTATTTTGGAATAATATGAGTTTCCCTACTAACTTTTCTTAGCTAATCTTATTATACAAGTTGACTAGCAGACGATCAAGATGAGTAAGCAATGCCTTCATAGCAGTCTGGCTGTGGCTTCTTTCTAGTCCATCTGGCTGTTGGCATCAACAGCAAAATGACTCACACAAAAAATGAAGCAACCTGAGGTCACCTACTCCAGGTCCTTTAAACAGAGCAGCCAACTTCTCACGGGGTGGTTCCAATTTCCGAGAACACTTAAAATGAGGGAGAAACTTACTCTAGATACACTGTCCTAATCCATATTGTCTCTGGTTTCAGAACTGAGCAAGGAAGGAAGGAAGTTCTTTTGAAATGTAGATTCCCAGTCACATAAAGTCCAGAGAGCCCTCATTTTGAGTTGGAAATGTATAAACAGATTCAAGTTAAAAAAAAAAAAAAAGGATGGGAAGAAAACAAAAGTACATTAGACTCCTGTCCAAAATGTTAACAGTGGCTCCTTCTGTACAGCAAAAGACATGAACCAAAGGGATTTTGATTAAAAATATATATACATGATTTATGTCATTAATTCCTTTACTCTCACATGCAAGAATCTCTGCATTTCCATAAGTTATTTATGCAGTGGCATTATTGTTTACTTTAATTTCTTTCTCCATACTTAAAAAGCCTTCAAAAAATCCTCATTAAAAAAACCAATATGTAGATGAACAATATTGTGACTCAATTTTCAGATTATATATTTAAGTGTGTTTCAAAACACCTATACTGATATAGAATGGTAGAATGGTATTGCCAATGTACACTTAACTGAAAAACACAAGCAGCATGGTTTGCCATTGTGGCATATGCCTTTAATAGCAGCGCTGAAGAGGCAGAGACAGGGGAATGTCTGTGTTTGATACCAACATGATCTACAGAATGAGTTCCAGGATAGCCAGGGCTACATGGAGAAACATTTTCTTGAACAACAAAAACAGAAGAAAAAGAAGAGGGGAGGGAAAATATAATCAACAAAATGATGTACATAATCTTTGTTTCAAGATGCTTAATGCATTACAAAAAATTTAAGGGAAACAGACATAAAACTCTTAATTTTAGGTAAGGTACTAATATAAAGAAATTTACTTTGTATTTCCTCTCTCTCTCTCTCTCTCTCTCTCTCTTGGCTTTTCTTAAGACAGTGTCTCACATAGCAGCCATGGTTGGCTCAAAACTCAGAGATTTGCCTTCCTCTGCTTCCTCTGTGTCCGGATTAAAACTGTGAGCCACCACACCAGGCAAGAAAATTTATTTTCTTAAGGCTAATCTGTGACTTCTAATTTTCCTGCATAGAAGATTTATCACATTATTAGGATAAGCTTCTAACATTTACACATCCTGCCTGCATCATAGATGCAAGTTGCTGCCAGCCACTTACACATGTCCCTGGTTTTGAGTTCCTCCCGGGTTCACACAAATGAAACCTACACACATACACACACACACACACACACACACACACACACACACATACACACACATACACACACACACACACACACACACACACTTCTCTTTTCCATCGTAGCATACTTCATTCACCCTACTAGGAAACCAAATTTATAAACCTTGTATTCTATTTCCAGCCCCTTCCCAATGCATGTTCCAAACAAGAGTCAAAGACTACCTTTTGTGTATCCACACTGCTTAACCCAGTGTCTGGCCCTAAGCAATGACTATAAATATGCACTGTATCCCTGAATGAAAAATGAGAAGAAGCAACAGATATGAATAAAAAGAACATAGTCTATTTAATTAACAAGTTGAAACCACTAAAAAGATTGGCAATAAAGTATCTATATAAAAACATGCTCATGAGCCAGTGTGGCAAGGATAATGCTATAATGTGGAAGAAAATGCAGTTGTCCAATTGAGGTAAGGGCAGGGGGCAACTGCTCTACTCAGTCCAAGAAGATGCCTAGAGAAAGAGTAAGACAGAAACCAAATAAGCAGAAAACAGCATCTTCCCTCACATGGCTTCTCATAAACTGAGAAGGCTGTGCTTATAAACTACAACCTAATAAGCTGGGAGTGTAAAACCCCAAGGACAGTAGAGCAAAGCAAAGTGCTCAAGGAGACCGGCTTCAGGGTTAGCCAGTGGGGCAATGGCAGAACAGCAGTGTCTTCCAAAGAGCTGACAATTTAGTGCCTTTTATAGGTGCTTGTAAAGTGTATTAGTTAGATAAAACACACCGATTCCTACTCAGGGATTAATTTAGACAATGCCATGATCATTACTGGCTTCCTTGGAATCACTTTAGAGCCATTAATCATCAGATTAACTAGTGACGGATGTTTCTGTCTGTATTTAAATCCCTATCTATCTAAATGTTATAAAAATGACTAAAATGTTTATCTCAATATGGCCAAGCAAGAAATGTTACAGACATACGTATATTGAATTGAATTCTTTTCCCTTAGCCAACAAGCAAATACAATCTTCGGAGGGGGTGGGGGGACAATCCCAAGAGGACTTTGTATCTGCTAAAGCTGTAGCTACATACAACCATTTATTTACTGGTTGAAAAAGAGGAACACTAAAAACAGATGAATTAAATACTCAGGATTATTAACTGTCACTGCCTGCCTACTCTCTATTAGTGCTCTGCAAAAGGCTGCGATTCGACGGTGGATGAAGTCCAGATCTCACAGCTCCGGCAGTGCTTCAGGAAGCTTCCTAAACATTCAAAGTTGGAAGACAATGCTTCTCAGATCCTACTTGAGGAGCTTTCCTCCCTCTGAAGCCTACCTTACCACAAATGAGGTGAGGATGCAAAGGTTTCCTCCCCTGTACCTCTTCCAAAAGGAAGCACATGTGTCCTGACTACTGTCCCAGCAGCATCCATAGCTCTGTGGATATTTCCCAGGATACACAAACACCAAGCATGCAACCAAGATATATCTGATGGTGATAATGAGGTTACATCTGGAGACTGTGAGAAGGGACTGAAGCATGACACTGGAAAGACATGCTGGTTGGGGGTGATGCTTAGTACTAAGCAAGCACTTGCCTAATCTGCTCAGGGTAATAGGTTCATTCCCCAACACTAGAAGAAAAATGAATGAATCATGATGAATTAACCCAATGGTCTTCCTGTTCAGTGACAAGGATGCTTCATCAATGACTCCTGGTTCCATGTTTTGCCAGCTATATTATCACAGAGCCTCCCACATCATCTCACAGCAGACTCTTCTCACTAGAGAGTTGTGCTATGTCATATTTGTCCAATTCTCCAGCAACCTCCACAGTGCTCAATAACATATACTTTGAATCAAATGCTTCATGCTCTGGGCCTGGATATCCACCTGAATTCATCCCCATTGTTTCCCATAGTCTCTGGTCAGTGTGTACTTTTCTCTCCTGAATCATTGGGTTAGCTTTCTTGTAACCAGAAATGCACTTGGACCACCTGATTTTAGGCTGCCCTCCTCATTCCTGCCACATGACCCTGACTTTTCCAATGGCAACTTTCACTACCAGAATTGACTTGTACTTATGTAATCCATTCTCTTCCTTCTCTAGAACACAAGTTCAATAACAAAGCAGGTGTTTCTCTTAATGCCTACAATATTTCTGTAGTGTGTGACAGTGAGATGTCCAGAGCAGGCACTTAGATATTTAACAGAGGTCACCAAGACACACACACACACATATGCATGCATGCACACATACACACACAAACACACACACATACGCATGCACACACACATACCCACATACACACAAACACACAACATATGCACACACACTCACACATACATATATATATACAGATATGAGCATATAAAGTGAAAAAGATATCATAAAATGTGAAAACAAATTGCCTGGCATAATTATACATCATCATTTTCATCTTACTATAGATAAACATGAAAAATACTCAAAAGTAATATCATAAATATCCCCCTACACACTCCTAAGTCTTCTATACTTCTTTCTAATTTTTTTGGAAATTTGTTTGTGTTTGCTGTTGTTGAGATAGGATCTTGCTGTGTAACCCTGAGTAGTCTGAAACTAGATCAGGATGGTCTCAAATCCTCCTGCCTCTGCTACCTGAGTGCTAGGATGATAGGTGTGCACCACCACAAGGAGATGTGATACCTGCTTTTCAACTATAACTTTCCAGGTAAGTTACAGGTGACACAGATGGATTTGAGAGAGTTAAACTGATGGCCCCTGGTTGAAAATAACAAACCTCAAAAGTAACCAAAAATATGACCCAACCCTTCTATTCTCTCACTGCCATATCCACTTTCAACACATCTACAAAGAAAACTGGTAGCCATGGCAGAGAAAAAAAATGCACATCCTGCAAGCTTAGACTTTGCAGGGGAGAAAAAGATCTCCTGCTCAATATGGCACTTAGCAGCGTGCAGAACAACACCTAGAACATAAAATCAACTGAGAAGCCAATGTTCTATAGCACAAGTGATCCTCAATTATTACAAGTCATTAAGTTTCACTTATGCCTTTAATTAGTTGACATGAAAAGAAGCCCTTAGAATTACAGACAAATTGGTCCATGCCTATGGAAGGAATGAAGACGAATCCCCTCTGCAGACAAATGGCTTCACTACCAGCTTGCTAAGCTCCTCAGGCCTCATCATCATCCTTAATACTAATATGTGATGCTGAGAGTCTCCAAACACAGTTATTCATGAATCAATGACCTGTTCTTCCTCTATGCTACCCTATTTGCCCTCACCTACCGAATCTACCAAGAGTCAAAGCGAAAGAGAACCAACTGTTCTTCATAAAGTGTTTGAGTATCCATCAGATAGCAGACACTGTTCTAAAATCCAGAAAGCCCCACAACCATGAAATGGCAAGAGAAAAGCTAAGCACACAGTTACAGCAGAGAAGTGGACATTAGGAGAATGCAACAAAAAACCTGAGAGGCAGAGGAGAAAAGCAAGAAAGCTCTTGCTGGGTTCCAGTGGGTAACACGAAATTTGGATGATAAATATTAATCAAGCGCTTCGGAAGAGTATTGTGGGGGGAGGGGCTTCCTATGCATACCAAGAGACGAGCATGCTTTTAAATTGCCAGGTGTTCTCAAAAGAGTAGCAAAACCAACATCTGTTACAATGAAAATACTTTAGCGGGTTGTCTCATAGTTTTCAAAGTTTATGAGCAAAACTTTAAGCTAATTCCTTTGAATAAATAATGTTCAACAACTGGAACTTTTTGGGAGACTTTTAAACAGACCATGAGTTGCTGGACTGGTGGTAAAAAGTTACTCAGGGACAGTAACAATCTAACCGGGTTTCAGACTACACACTGACCTCACCTGGAGCAGGGCGGCAAAGGTGCTTGCTGTAAACAGCATGACATAAATCAAGATTTTTAACCCGCCAAAGACCAACATTTTGATTTCAATTCCCAAATAAGTGCTACTAAACTTCATCAGCAGCCCCTCACATGTGTGTAATGAGATCATATCAACTTGCCTCCAGTGGCCAAAAGGAAAAGGTGTTTTTTTTCCCTAAACGGTAATTCAGATTGGACAAATAACACACTGTACCCAGTTCTGTAGCCCTGGGCCATATTTTTGCTAAAAACAAAGGTACACTATGCAGGACTAAAGGAAACAGAATGGGAGCAATTAGCTTCAAGCTAAGTTTTCCATAAAAAGCCATCACTGCTATGATTTCCTTGCAACACACAAACTTTTTGGGGGGTGTCGCACAATGATCCAAGTGTGTCACAACTCACATATTTCACTAACATGTGACAACATCCCTGTAATGAGAATTCTCCAAAGAAATTATTGATCCCTGGAATGTTTCATATTTTTTTAAATTACTGACAAATCCTATTTTCTTTGCAGTTAGACATAATTCTCCTTGATCAATCGAGTGTAAAAAGTATAAAAGTACAAAAATGAAATGACTTTCTCTTAAAATACAGATGTCCCCGTGAACATTGAACATTTCCCTTAACTTCCTCAAAACAATGATTAGAAGAGACGTTATGACCAAGATCCCAAAACTATACGGAAGAAAACTAGAGCCTCGAGTTCAGACAGCAAGAGGTTTCCACACCAAGTGCTTTTTCCAAATTATTTTCAAATGCTCTTCAGCTGAACTCCCTCTAACCCGGGCAGCCTTTTGTTTTTCCAGAACTCAGGAACCTTCTCTCAGGTGGTTCCCTGTCCCTGCAGATAGGTCTGGAACCTTCTGTTACTGGGCTCTCTCCTTCTGTTTTGTTTCATAGGCACCTTTGTGACTGACTGCTCACAGCCACTGGCCTCACCTTGGTGGAAGGTGACTAAGAAAAGAGCAGTCCCTAATAACTCAAAGAAGCCACAAGGTCAGAACACAGAGCACTCACTCTCCTTGGAGAGGCTCAGAGAAACAAGATACCTGCCGCCCCGCACAACTTCCGGAGGGTCTTTCTCCAATGTCAGAAGCCCTCGCCCTTCAGGGGACCATGGCAATAGCGTGGAGAACTCAGGACGGGAGGAAAGGAGTGCCGGCGCGAGGGAGGAAAGTCAACGGATAAGTGAGGGACCGCGCTGCAAACACTGGGAGGAGAGGCAGAGAGAGGACGGAGTGGGATGGAGTGACGGCGGGCTCGGGAGAACGCGAGGGACTGGAGGCTGTGGCTGTCCCTGAGCGCGGAGGCTTTCGGGGCAGGTCGCGGGAGCGGGCCAGGCAGGTGGCTGGTCTCGAGCTGGGCGCCCTGCGGTGTCCCCAGCGCTGGCGGCTCCGGCGCGCGCCGCTGTCCCGGTACCCCGCTCCCGGAGGAGCACGTGTCCCGCCCCAATCGCCGCACAAAGCGCGGGCTGCCCCGTACCCCCCCCCCAGTCCGTCCCCCTGGACTCCAGCACCTTACCCGCCGCCGCGCCCGGGGCCCGCGTCCTCCGCCCGCAATCGGCGCACCACGCCGGCAACTTCTGCTGCTGCTGCTGCTGCTGCTGCGGCCGCCGCAGCTCCTTTCCCTCCTCCCGCTCCGCCGCCGCCGCCGCCGCTGGAATTTTTCTCACTCTTTCTCTCCAGCTCCCACTAGTGACTGCAGACTGCGAGCCAAGCACTTAGCGCAGGGATTACGCGGCCCGGCGCCTGGAGCGGCCCCAGCCACCTCCAGACCCGTCCTCCTCTGAGCATCCCAGGCGCGGTAACCCGACAAACGTCCCCGGCTGGTCCAAAAAGGCTCCGCCACACGCCCCCTTCTGCTTCCAGAAACAAAGCGCGTGCAAGTAGCGCCCAGCGGTGCGAGCTGGGAAGGACTCCAGAAGGCAGAGTGAGGTGAACTTCAACTTCTTCGCGGGGCCAGCGACACTTTGGAGAAGTTATGGAAACATTGGTCACACACCTCATAAAGGGGCGGGTGGGGGGGGGAACGACATCAAATTAGATCTACAGTCTCGGGTGAGGGCTTAGAAATCTTGAGGCATACAGTTGGGCTTCCTAGGAAACTGAAATTTTTCCTTATACAGATATTTTGAAACTGTAAACAATGAAAAATAGCCAAAAAAAATTCCATTTGCCTTTGATGGTATTTTACAGTTTGGCTTGGGAAAAGTATTTAACATCTTTACTTTGTGGTCTCCTGGCTAAGTCTACAAGTGTTTCGACACTTCAAGAAATAAATACAAAGTGAGGTGATTCAGCTTCTCCGAAGATTTGGGGAGCATAGCTAATGTCTTTCAAGTCAGGCATTTGCCAGCTGTTTCCCAGAGCGATATCTCATGGATTCCAAGTATCCTTTCTTCCTGATGCCTTTTGGATGCCCGTTTTTTCCACACTAATTTGTTTCCTCATTTTGTAATATTTTTATTCCAAATATATTGAGCAGCCCCACTAGTACTCATTTTCTTATTATATCTACTTAATTCTTACCATTTGATTTCACCCCTTTTGTTCTGAAGTTGTTGCCACTGAATCAGATATTAAATAAAAAATATTTTTGCCTATAAATAAATGAACATGAACAAATCAGGTGACTACATATTTATTTCGTACAGAGTCCCTCTCAGGAGCAGGTGAAGTTCCTGGCGTTAACTAATGAGTTGTTAAGTTGTGGGCACATTTCTCTTAAAATGACAATGTCAGGGGCCAGGGGAATCTGCCCCATTATTTATCTGTGTAGTTTCTGAAATGACACTGCAAGAAGAAAGTTGTATAGGAAGTTTTCTAAGTGGGTAATTTGCTTGTTGATGTCTCCTTTCCTTGTTGGGCCACTGCTCTGGTCCCAGGTGCCAGTACTTACAGCTTCAAGGAGGAACTCACTCCAAATCCTCCCACATAGCCTCGCTCTTTCCCCTGAGGCGTCTTCTCTTCTTTCCAAACTGTAAGTATCTAACCTTCTGCCTGTCCTCAATCAAATTTTTCATCATATCCGTCTCTTGGCATCAGTTTTCGAGAGGAAAGAAACTTGACTAGATCTACTCTCTGTGATGTAGGAATTACTAGAAACCTTTACTTGACAGATTCATAAGATTCATTAGGAAAAGGGACTTGAAAACTCCAAATCAGAAGGAAAACCCTCTGTACGTCTTCAGACCAAGAAGGAGTTCTTAAAAAAAAAAAAAACTAAATACAAGAAAAGGGGGAGAGGGTTCCATTAACCACGTTTAAGGGGGATCTTGAAATAGGATCATGAGGCAGCAACAGTGTCCCCAGAGCAAGCCATGATAAGTCAGATACCAGTATTTGAGATTTAAGTACATCCTTCCTTCTACACAAATAATCCCTTCTAAAAATAGAACATTAGAAGTATATCATTCAGTGAATAAACACACAGCTTTTAGTTTTCAGAGAGACTCTCAGGGTATGGCAAGAAAAAGTGTAGTGTGTTGTGTGTAGGAAAAGGAAAGACCTTGGATAGGCTGATGAGATACAGCTTCCCTTTCTGGATGAAGATGCAGAAGAGGGCATGTTAAGTTGTGTTGTTAAAGGGTGGATGGGAGTTTTTCAGGCAACCATTTGAAGGTACCTGGAGAGGGAGAAGCAAAGGCATAATTTATCAAGATGATTGCACAAAGACTGAAGATCTGGACAGGGACAATATCAGGCTGCAAGATTATTAGAGACCTTAAGGATGCATCCAAAAAGATGTAGTGACCCTCAGCAATGCTCTCAAAGCAACAGAGCACTGGGGAGAAGAGAGGGTCTTCATTTGGTGACAGGGCAAATTTCAGCCAAGTCAAGATTTCCTTTTGCCCTCCAGTTAGAAACAAAGGCAACAAGACATCACCAGCAAAGGTTGTTACACTATTTGCAGACGTATTTCTTACTAAGGAAGACATTTGTCCAGGCACACAGGAATCACTTATTCTAAGAAACCGCATACAGGGAAACTGGACAGACCTAAGGTAGGATGACATGAGCTTCTATACTTTCAGTTCCCCTTTGTCCTATAACTATCCCATCTGTAGCTCCTCCTTTCAAGATTATAAATGCCTTCCACCGTTAATGTAAATCCAAGACACATTGTGTGGGTAACATCCTAAAGTGCATCCTTTCTCAAGATTTATTTCTGTATTTTATTATTCATGTGATTGTCTGTGTGTGGGCATATACACATGAGTGAAGGTGCCTGTAGAGGCCACTAGCTTATCCAGTTAAAGGCTGCCTAGTGTGGATGCTGGAAATCTAACTCAGGGGCTCTGAAAGAGCAGGATGCATTCTTGACCATCCTATCCCTGTGAGTTTGAACTACCATATTCCTAACCATGAAATAAAAGTGTGAATCTTGTTTTAGGAATCAGATGCAAGAACCTTTTCCGTGGCTCCTCTATTCTTCTGTGATAGCCTATCAGTCCTGTTACAGTACATTTCGTCATGCATGCACATAAAAAGGGAAGCCTCACAACAGCTGTAGCACTTAAGTCCTTGCTCATTCATTCGTAGGAGAGCGTGTGACTCTGCTTCTATAAATGAAGCAAAGTTTACAGCTCATTTCAGGCACACTGCTGATGATCAGATTCATCAGCAAACTAAAGCCTCGTGGCAAGTCGTTGTTATCTTTATTCTGCTTTACAAATGAGGAAAGCAAGGCAGAAGCTTGATGCCATCCCCAAGGCCAGGCTAGAGTATAAAAGAGGGAGTTGAAGACCAGACAGTCTGGCTGCAGCACCTCAGTCTCAATCGATGCTCTGACTGCCTCCAGAGGGGTAGGACATTTTTCAAGTATCCAGTGACCAGACATGGACAGAAAAAGCTAAAGACTGTGAAACTAAGACAATATTTGAGTTTGGTCTGACAAAGGATGGAAACCAAGGACACAGAGGTGGCTGTCATTCAGTCACAGGCTTTCCCTGGGTTTTCAGCAGGTAGCAATCTAGGGTAGTGTTAAGGTTGGGGGGGGGATACAGGCAATGGTATGAACAGCTTCAAAGGACCCTCTGGGATGCTACTTGAGCCCCCCCCCCCGTAGGTTCTCAGTGCTTCCAGAGAATTCTTTTCCTGTTTAGTACCACTCTCTCCTTGTGTTTTATTCAAAATACCCGAAAAGTAGGTACTTTTAGCTCAAAATCGTATTATATGTTTTATAACAGATTGCATGATAAGGCAGAGGGAATCCATGCTCAGAACTATTGATGAGTTATGCTAGAGGGAACTCCTTCAGTGGGGAGAAAGACAATTCATAAGAACTCCAAGTCCCCTTGATAGTTTATGGTTAAGTGCCCCTGAATAAACAGTATGAAATATTTTAAACAGGAACATCAATTAAATTAAATCTGCCATTTTATGTGTCATATGTTAATTATAAATGGTTATCATTTACCTGATATATAATCATTTGAACTGGTATATTGTAATTCATTCTAACAAATATATCAGCGACAGTCTTAAAATTCTCATCCAATACACTCTTGTTGTCTGGTGTGCATTCTGTATTTCCCCTCGTTTCTATAAAATCCCTACCGAAATAAATAAATGCATGTTGCATTCTAAAAATCTTCGGTATTTTCTTCTGACCTTATTTGATTTCATATAAAGTAACCCCAATTACACACTAATAAATAGCTTAGAATTTATAGTCCTATGGCAAATTAATATGTCTTAAAGAAAATTAGAATTCTGAATTTTAAATAGAAGTAAACCATGAGCTATGAAAAAGAAATGTGAAATAGAAATACAAAAGTAATTTTATTTTCTCTGAAACTGCATTTGGATAAAATGTCATTTCTGTAGTGCTATTTTTAAAGCGCCCTTCCTCCCTTTCCTTTTCTGTTTTCCAGTCTGAGGTGGGGTTACCCAGGCTGAGCTTGAACCCATGTCTCCCACCTCTGCCTCCTGGGACTGCAAGCATTTACCACCACACCCAGCCCTTTTGTCTTTTTCAATTCCCAAAAGCCAGGTTGTTAGTTTTTTTTTTTTTTTTTTTTTTTTTTTTTTTTTTTCCTGGACCATGCTGATCCGTACACCTACATAATTCCTAAAAGTGGAGAATTAGGAAAAAATTCTGTAACAAAACTTATAAAAAGTAATTCTTACATCTGTTTCTTCTGAGTCTCATGTCCCTGATGACTTTTTCCTTCTCCAGTGATTGCCAGGTTGGCATGTCTCCACATGCTCCCTGACTCACAGTATATTTACAATGTGTACCTCAGGAAGCAGTATACAGAGCAGTTTCCTCCTGAGCGGGAGAAGCACAGGAGCGGCAGATGCTCAGGGACAGCAGTTCTCTGCTTGAGCCACTGGGAAACGATGGGGTTTTGAGTCTTATTAACAAAAACTCATTCTCTCTGCCAAATATTTCAAAATTAATGGAAGTGTTTGAAAGGTGGGGGACTCAACTTCTGTCTCAGAGATTGTGCTGAAAATAAATTCAAAATGCTTTAAGAGCTGGGCCTGGTGTCACAAGCCTGTAGTCCTAGCTACCCCAAAGACTACAGTGGGGAAATCAAGAGTTCAAAGCCAGCCTGGGCAACATAATGAGACATGTATCAAAGGGGAAAAGTGGAAAGGCTTGGGTTAGAACTCCATAGTAGAGCCCTGGCCTAACATGTTGCAAGACCCTGGTTTCAAGCCCTGATACTAAAAAAAGAAAAAGGGGACTTCAACACAGTGACAGCCTTAGGGAGCGACTGTTGTGGAATAATCTTCTCGTACACTTTAGAGATGTGTCACTCTGAATGGTTTAACAAAAATTTGAACGGCCACTAGCTAGGAAGGGTTTCCAGGCACAGAGGATGCTGGGAAGAAGGGCAGAGTCACCAGGAGATGCAGAGAAAACATGACATGTAGATGAGGTGACAAGCCATAAGCCACGGGGCAGTGCATAAATTAACAGAAATGAATTAATTTACTTGAGCTAGTTAGGAAACTAACCTAAGCTATCCACCGCTGAGCTTTTGTAATAAGTCTCTAGAACTTCTTATTCTGAGCTGGCTGGCAGGACAGAGAACCACTAGCTACAAACGATAGTGAATATAACCAAGTGAATGGAAGGAAGACATGTTAGGAATGCTGTTGACATTTGTTTCTGTGATAAATAAATACCATGACTGTAAGAAGCAACTTGGAGATGAAAGAGTTTGTTTGGCTTACAGGGAGGGTTAGCTAAGCCAAAAACCTGGAGGCTGAAACCAAAGCAGAGACCACAGAGCACAGTTTCTTAGTAGGTTCTTTCAGACTCATGTTCAGCCACCTTTCCTATGTAGCCCAGGCCTGTCTGCCCAAGGATAGTGTTCCCCACAGGGGGCTGGACACTCCTACATTAGTTAGCAAAAACAAAATGCCCCACAGATACATTCATGAGCCAGTTCAATAGAGGAAATTCCTTAGTTGAAGTTCCCTCTTTCCAGATGTGTCAAGCTGACAATGAGGCTAACCTTGAGCACGTTCCAATCCTATGTTTATTCTATGCACTGAAATGATACAGTTTGTAAATATTAATATGAGTATTGACAGCTGCATGGTCTCCCATGCCACAAAACCACTAACGTGATGACACTCAGGGGATAATGCAGAAGAAAGTTTAACTACCCCATGAATTCTAGAAACTTCATGCTTTGTGCTGTGTGAAAATGAATATTAAAGAACCAAAGTCAAGGGAGAAACGTACCAAAAAAGAGTTTTCCATGAAAGTAAACACACACACACACACACACACACACACACACACACACACACACACACACACACCAGAACAAATGAACAAACACCACAGGAATGAAGGAGGAATAGATCATATTCTAAATACGTTTCCTCTATGAGACAGAAACAGAAGAAGACTAGGACAGTTGCCTTCCCCATAACCAGATGTGTAGCTGTGAACACAAGTCATGTGACTTTGTCTTGCTTCTCCCTATGCTCCCACCCCCAACCCCCAGAGCTGACACACATACACACACCATTTGCTTGTAAAGCAAGGCCTTACAAAATCCTTGAGCTCAGAGCTAGTTTGTGGATGTCACACGGCTTTTGCAGTGATGGTGGAAAAATAATTACAGGGAAACAACTGGGTGTGTTGTGCATTATGACCCTGTTCACACTTCTACTTTAACCATAACTGTTTGCCTAGCAAAGCACTCTTTATTTGAATTTCCACAGTTGTGTGCATATCATAAGCATCTTGGGTTTCAGGCCAGCCTGACCAACACTTGTTTGGATTGACACACCTACTCAGGGTATAAAATCTTACATTATAATTATCCTTCATGAGCAAACACAAACAGAGCCCAGAGTCACAAACTTCTCAATTTAATACTTCCTCCTTTATTTCTCAAAGACTGCACCCTCATAATGTTTCCTTTAGGTGGCCAACGCTGTGATTCTATCTTCCATGGTGGTTTATTTTCCTCATCTGCAGCACAATACAGCCATCGTACATACTTATAAAGCTTTTCCTAGATCACAATCCAGTTTGTGTCATTTCCTCCTTCACTTTCTTCCCCATGGATAGATTTATAGATTTAATGTTTGGCATATTCTTTCACTTTTTGCCGTTTTCTTATTGAAACTGTAGAGACTTCATCCCTGGATTTGTAAACCATGCAATGGTGAACACAGTCCCCCGGTGGCCAGGTCTAACAGGATGACGAGCAAGTATTTGCAGGAGTCCACATTCTGCTCCCCCTACCCCAATAGCGACCACTGTTTATTCAAATCTTTATTGCAGGGTATCACTGAATCCTTTGAGAAGAAACCAACTATATTGTGATGTCACCTAAATCAGAGACAGAAAAACCAAATATAGAATTTCATCACATGGCATTACCTTAGTAAGTGCCTGAAAAGGAGAATAAAGATGGCAACAACTGTAGTGATCTAAGCATAAGAACATTGAACTCATAAAAATCCGTGTGTGTGTGTGTATATATATATATATATACATATATATGTATGTATATGTATGTATATATGTGTATATATATATATGTACATATACATACATATATATGAGTACCTTCTCTTTGTTTTTTTGTCAACCACATAAAAAATATGTTCAGTTATCTGGACTTTGAGCCTTATTAATTCAATAATGTTACACTCGATACCCAGGATACATAAAACAAGACAAAAAAGTCTTCTCTTGGGTTTATAGTACAGAAAGGAAGTTCAATAAATTAATAACCACTAAAGGATGTGATAAATCACTTGTAAGTTAATTTATAAATACAGATATGGTTAGGTGATGTCTATTACAGTGAACAGACAGGCCTCTGACCTCAACAGGGCTATGTGCTGAATCCCAAGGAGAAGCATTTCAAACAAACAGCTTAGCTAAGAATAAAGTACACAGCACTGGTATGTACACAACATAGCATCTGACCTAGGAATGGTACAGGCTGAACATCAGAAGGGCGTCCCAGAGTCAAATCCCCACAGTAGTGAGGATAGAATTCACGAATCTGTGGGAACTCATGCATGCAAAGTCCTCCAGATGTTAGGCAGTGATGGAATCATCAGGGCCAGACTCCTTAGGAGCTATGTCTTAAAGACTTGAGAAGTGCTGATTCATCCCTAACCTGGCTAACCTGGGAGTCGGATATCACGTTCCCTTTCCTTGAAGAGTACTGTTAGCATTGGCCAAATAAGGAACTGTACAAAACTTAGATATGGAAGGGAAACAGCAGCCATTACCCTCTGAAATCCTCAGAGCTGTGACTGATGGGGGACCGTCAGGGGCACTGGAGGGCCCCAACTTCTCACTATAATCCATCGTTCCACTTTCAGCTCTTTCCAGCTCAGGTTTCTCCAGCCAGGAGCAGCCCTGTAGACATCGCCTGGTGTAGACCCACCCACAGCAAAGCTGCCCACAGACTTTCCCAATAGTACTTCAGTGCAGGTACAGTCCACGCAAGCTTGGTGCTTTCACACTGATGACTCCCCCACCCCCTTCCCTGAAAATTCATAATGCTGTATGTGGGCATACAGAATTGATACTTTATTGTATAATGCACAGGGGTTCTATTGCCCTGACAGACAAATCAGACACATTGCCTAATCTTCCAGTGTCTTGATTTGTCTTCATAGAAACTGGTGATGCAGCTGACACCAGTGGCTGACATGCTTGCAATCCCAGCACAGGGATGGTGGAAACAAGCAGATCGCTGCAGCTACTAAAAAAAAAAAAAAAAAAAAAAAAAAAAACATTGGTAATATAAATATTCAAAATAAAAATGGAAGAAGTGGCATACAAATTTGCTTTTGTATTCTAGCTTTTAAAATAAACTGTTACATGCTGTTTGAGGCATTATTTTCTGGGAAAAAACAAGAAGTTATTTGGGAGAAAATAGTGGAACTTCTTGGTAGACATAAAGAGCCTGAGGCATCCTTGAAAGTCTGGTTGGAGGTGTTCCCAGGACATGACATATACCGGGTGGGCACTTGAGCCAGAACATCAGCCTTGGCTTTATCCTTTATTTCTCCATTTCACATTACAAATGTGGTAAGAAAGAGGCTAAGAAATGAAGTCTGTGATATTATTTTTCCCTTTCTTATTAAAATTTTTATGGGTTTTTTTTGTTTGTTTGTTTTTGGACATGTCTCAGCACTTCTAAAACTTTCTGGTCTCAGGAAAACTTCACTTGCTTAAAAAATTTAGAGCCCTACAAAAATTTTGTCAACATACATTTATTATGAGCTTAAATTGACAGATTAATAATCCGTTAGTTAATTTCAAAGTAATAATAAATCTTTCCGTAGTGGCACACATAATCTTCAGAGAAAAATAACACTCTCTAAAACAAAAAATATCCAGACTAATAGGATAGAACTGCTTTTCTCGACCCACTTTGTTGTGATACCCACATCATGTAGCTAAGTAAATAACAATGCAACTGACAGTTTAGAACTATTATAAGCACTGTTTTGACTTAATAGTCCATCTGTAAACCTCAGATCCCCAAACCACACTTTAGAGACCAGTCCCTTGAGAGCAGGAAGGAATGATGCTTGATACTGGGACAGGGGAAGAGCCTCTGGCCTATAGGTAGCTATGCAAGAGATACAGGCAGATGGTGGCAGAGAGCAGGTGTCATAGCTCCTGAGAGCAAGGGGTTGTAGAGTAGAATACTAAATGAGTGAGTGTTTTTGAAGCATCTTTGGAAATTTGTGAGCCATTTGAGTCACATCTCCACCCTTGAGGGACAATGACTGAGAAAGAGCATTTTCATGAGAGAATATGGTGGAGCTAGAAATGCCTAGATTCAGCTACAAACAACAGAAGCATACATACATTAATGAGGTTAGGCAATTTTTATGGTATGTATACCAAGTATTATTAGTTTCCTAAAAATATTTATTTTTTTTAGAAAAAAAACAAAAAAACAAAACAAAACAAAAACACCCAAATCATTCTTGACTGAACCGACTGCCACCCAAACCAGATCCTGTATGTGTTAACCTCCATTACAGGAAAGTGTTGTGCACTCGTTTCTGGTCAATGATAGGAAAGTCAAGTGTGGATGAGAGGTTTCTAGAAAGACTTCTTAAAAACAGTGGGCTGTGTTTGAAGGGGGCCTTAGTTTTCTCTTCCTCCTAACTGCTGTCTAGACAGAGGAGAGAGAGAGAGAGAGAGAGAGAGAGAGAGAGAGAGAGAGAGAGAGCTTAGAAATGTGATGTAATTAACATATCAGTCACTGTACGTACAACAAAAGTTACATGAACATTGTTCTCAAGCAAATAAAGAACATAGTGACCTCCTGGGCATGCTATACAAACATGAGTGATTGCCCTGATTTTATCACATAAACCATGGAGGGTTTATATACAGTTCTCATATTCATAATATGCTCATGGTGAAACAAATAGAGGCTTTTTGAAGCCTGTTTGGAAAGATTATCTCTACTCTGGGTTGGCTGTTGTCCTGAAGGAGACTCTGTCCCTGGAATAGGAAAACAAGTAGTCTTTCTTGATTCCAAGTACACTTGGCATGTATTAGACGCTACAGAGAACACGGATACAGGAAGAGTTTTAGCAGTTTAGGAAAGAGATAGGTCCAGCCTAAGAAGATTAAACTTATGAAAGGATACTAGGTCAAGTAATCCAGAGGCATCAGGAACAAAGAACGAGGCTTCCCCGGATGTTGTCACATGAATTTGTTAAAGTTCAGATTTAGGCATTATGAGACTGGAGATTCTCTATTTTTCATGAGCCCAAGACTTTAAATTCTGCTAGCCCTACACACTATTTTGAGACAACAGGGTGGAATATAAGCCATTAAGTTTGAAGTGTAATTATCAGCCTTGTCCTTGGATTCTCCCTTGCTTTGATTTTTTATTTTCAATGTATATTCAAGGGATTACATTTCCAGGTATATCCTAAAGTCTGGACAAACCAATGGGCAGATTCACTAGCACTTTCAATGCTTGTTGTTAGGTAATCCAGCTGTGGAACATTAACATACTAGTAAAGCATGTATACCTACAAAAGCACCAGACACACATGATTCCTCAGTGGACCCTTGAGTAATCTCAAATAGGGAACATCTACAATATGGGGGCCAGCCACTGGAGATTTACCTGACAGTGATGTTTAAGTAGATAACTGTAAATTTGAAACGTGTATAAGTTCTGAAGGAAGGAGTGGGAGGTAGGAACGTAGGAAGCAGGGAGAAGAGTATATAGGTAAAGAAAGAACTCTGTAATGGTTTTGACATAGGAAAGGATAATATAATGAGGAATTTTTAACACAATGATAACATTGTTATATTATTTTTTAAAGTTGTATTAAGTAAACAAATATTTCTGTCAAGTGAATTTCCTTGAAGAATGGATTTAAAACTGTAGCGTTACTTCCTAAGTTCAGAAAATAAAATATAATTTTGTAGTTTCTGAGACAGATACACTTTAATTCACTATATTCTCTTCAGAGAGTGACTGAGCAAATGAGTCAGGAAATTTGAAGCAATTCAATGATAGGTTATATACCTCATAGAACAATGCCCTCAATCTCAAACATTCCAATGAAAGGTCATACCATTTTAATACTCTTAGGTGTCCAAGTTGAGTATGATTTTGCATAGCAAGATAAGGCAAGCAAAAGGGTAACAGTTAAGAAGAAAAATGTGATTATCCATAGATGTTGTGATTATCCATAGAACCTTCATAATAATCTTTAGAACAGTTAATAAGGCTGGTGGACACTATTAAATGGATATGAGCAATTATGTTTACATAAACAAATAAAACATAATATCTAATAGACATCATCTTTAATGCCATCAAAATTACAAAGTACCTGGAAGTGAATCTTTTAAGGGGATTTACATAATTATAGAGTTTGTTGTAATGACCCCAAAGATTCTGAGAGAGGGTGGGTCAGTATCTTCAGATGTGTACTCATGGCGAGCCCTTTAGCCTAACATTTCATTTCTATTAACATGATAAACTATTATATTGATAAAATACAACTTGTTGTGTTCATATCATTAGCATTAGCACTAGGAAATGAAGACTAAAAATCCATCTAAGAGGGGATCAACTCCCAATTTCCATCCCATACACCTCTGATGTAGGGTCTGCACTATGTCATGAGTACATGCTTATATTTTGGATAGAAGACACCATTTCTCCTTCTCCCTCCTTCTTAGGTCCCTCCGTGTGTGTGTGTGTGTGTGTGTGTGTGTGTGTGTGTGTGTGTGTATGTGTACATATACATACATACATACATATATGGGAAGCAGAGATCGATATTGGGTGCCTTCCACTAGCAAACACTCTTCACATTCTCTTTTGAGACAGGATCTATCTCTGAACCAGATACTCACCAGTTGGCTAGGCTGGCTGACCTATGGACCCACCTGTCTTTGCCACCCAACTCTACAGTCAAATATATGTACAAACACACCAATCATTTTTTATGTGAGTGCTAGGGATTTGAACTTGGGTCTTTATGCTTCGGTAGAGGGCACTTTAACCTGACTCCAACACCCTCCTTTCTCCCCTCACCCAGGTTCCCAGTTCTGGCTCTGCAACCTGAATCCTGTGGGTAGGTCACTAAAGGGACTGCATGGTCTTGGCAATTTATCTAATCTCGGAAATCTAAATGTAGATAATTGAAACTACTTAAAGAGTTTGAATGAGCACTAAATAAGATTACTTACATGAATGCTAGAAGAGAGCCTACAGTGTGAATTTGCTGAATACATTACTTAATATATATATATATATGTATATATATACATATATATACATATATATATATATATATCCATTCTGTAATTACTTTTGTAACAAAAGTAAAATGTAGTAATGGCTCCACATATCCTCATTTTCTCACACTTGGGTATGAGAGCAAGGTTTGTGTACTGTTGTCTATGTTCTCTCTAATATTTAGGATTGTATCTGACATTAGCCAAAATGTAGCAAAAAATAGTTTAATATGACTGAGTAAATGCCTACTGGGTAAAGAAGTATGCGTGAAGGCAGTATCTGGCAGTTGACAAATTGATTTGAGTGTTGAGTCCTAAAGTTTTTCTATGACGTCCTTTGCTTCATACTATTGAACGGGTCACCACCACTTCTCCACTCAGAGCTTCATTTTCTAGGAGATTCCCTACAGACATAAGCCAGTCCCTTCTGCTTCCATTCAGACGGAGAGTAAGATTTCACTAAATGTTAGAGCTGTAATAAGGCTGGGAAGACAAAGGTGGACAGCACATCGTTTTGTTAGGGTTTGGAGGGAGATGGGAGAAAGGGAAAATAATTCTTAAAAATATAAAAATTTGAGGAGTGAGAAGTTTAACAAAATATATGTACAATGTTATTGTTATGAATTTTTGAGATATCAGATACAGCATGTTATCTTCTTAGAACAAGAAAGAATTTTGAAAATAATTGCTGTTCTCAAAAACCAAGTCATCAGGCTGCAGAGATAGCTCATCAGTTCCTACTGCTTTTGCATATTTCTGGAGTTCTGTTCTCTGCACCCACTTGGGCAGGCTCACAACTTCAGCCCCAAGGGACATCAATGCCCACTTATGACCCCCATGAGCACTCACACTCACATGTATACATACACGATTAAAAAATGTAAATAGAATAAATTTGAAAGAAGAAAACCAATTCAAGTCCTCTTGGGGAATACTTTCAATATTTATCCTAATGGTTGATTTTGTCACTGCAGTTGCTTGAAGAGATGGGCTCTTGGGATGTTACCTATGTTGGCTTTGAACTCCTTGGCTCAAGAAAATTCCCCTGCCTCAGCCTCCCAAGAAGCTGGGGTTATAGGTGTACATCACCAGGCCTGCTTTCATCATTGATTTTTAATTAGTTGTATTCTACAACTAAATTATACAACTTCAAATATGTGTAATTATAGCACACAGTAAATTTTAGTGTCTGATAATTTAAGCAAATAAACATCCCAATTTACTTATCAAAATCACATTACTTTCAACCCCTAGAAAATCGGAGGTATCAAAAGGTTTCTTCTTTACTCCACACTTCATAGAATAATGAAGTCTGGGTTAGCAATGCTGACAGTTTGTTCTCTGTCCCCTTTTAGTACTGCAAAACAGCATGCTATCTCCTGTTCTCTGGTTTTTATGGATATGATCAATATGTCTTAGCTATCAAGGCTCAATTTCCTAGAATATATAATGTCATGCTTAATATTAAAATTAAACATAATTCAAAGTATCCTCCAAGTAATTGAAGCAGCTGAGAGGAACCAATAAGCCAATTAAAGAAACATCTAGCCTGAGTTGGTGCATTATCTTGTTTGCACCAGAAACTTAATCTTTCAGCAAAGAATGACCCAATTAGTAACCAAAGATCCTTTCTAGTGATAGAAATTTTTCTCTGCTTAACAGAGATTCAATAGGGTGTAGAGTCTTGTTTGTTTATTTTTTTTTTATTTCTCTAAGTTGAAACTGTTTTAACCAACTTTATTGAGAACTGATTGTCATACAGTAAATTTCAACTCATTTAAATGCATAAAAACCAATACATTTTGACAAATGATGTGCCCATTATCACCTTTTTATTTACTTCATGAACATATTTAGAATATTTTGCACCTATACATGCAATAAATGAATAAAACACATGGACTCAGCCTCAAGTGCTCATGGTTACCTCACCACAGGGGTCAAAGCTCTTAAGAAGCATCATGGAAGAGGAGACTGGACATTCAATAAGGCCTGGAGATAGAAGGTGCCCCTCTAGACAGTTCTAGAAATTGGCCAAGCGGAACAGTTACATCTACTGAGTACCTACTGTGCATTACTCTACAAACATGAGTTCCTCTAATAAAATGTTTTACTTAAAGAAGCTGAAACAAACAATTAAAGGCTAAAACTACAAAGATGAGTGTGGAAGCACAAATCCCTAACCTTGTGACCGTGATTTTTTTTTTTTTAACGATGTTGAACAAGATATCCCTCAACTCCTCAACTTCATGCTTGGTTTGATGCATCCAACAAGAATCGCCTTCTCACAAAGCTAGTACACATGGGTGAGTTTGTACAAGAAAGCACAGAGAAAAGCCCCTAGTATGTGTGAGAACTCAGTATTGTCTACAGCTGCTCTCTAATCACGGTCACCCAAAGTGAACATTTGCTAGCCTCACTTCACAGACTGTACACCAAAGGACAGGTGTGAAGGCCTTGTCTGAGGTCACATAACAGGCATGTTTCAGACTCTAATCTGAAAGCAGGTCCGTCAGACGCCAAAGTTCCTTTTGTATTATGGTTGAACTGGAAGTAGCCCTGAGATGGGGAAAGAGGCAAAGGACAGTATGAATCTACACATTTTTTCTTTCTCCTTAAAATCTTCTTGGTCTCCTTTCCCTCCAAGCAAGTTGGAGGCCACTACCAGGTCACCTCTTAGGAGCAGCAACTCTCTCCTTTTCCCAAGAAGACATTAATAATGACAACCTGGCTGTTTACAGCTCTCAGCTACAGACTTTTCTGGGAATTAATTTGGACCCAAGGTAGAATATCACCCAAGGTCATGTCACATCTTCAAGGGCTGCTTCTGTCCACTCACTAGTTCCCATGGAGCTGCAGGGTCTCTAGGCTCCTTACTTTGAATGAACAACTGTGAAAAGCCATCCACTTGAGGAGCCACCACTATGGGATCTGCCATGATCTCTTCTGCAGCCAATTTCTCTTCCTAATGTTCTTTTCTCAATTCTGGACAGGCGCTACTCTGGGAATGTGCCTAAATGAACTGGCTACAGGCAAACTCCATGGAACCTCATCCCAGGATGTGGTACTGGGAAATGTCCTGGGAGACCTCTACAGTAGTCCTTTGAAAGGGGCTTAGCAATGGGTAGTACTGACAATAGCAGGCAGGCTGAAACAGGGCAACTGTTTACCAGAGCCTGGATTACTGATGCAAGAGACCATGAAGAGGTATTTGTGAAGTGTAGAGGAAGCAGTTACAAAAGCCATGGAATTAAATGGTTGCTGCTAGGTATTACTAGTACAGAAAAAAAAAACTATGAAGATAGCAGTGATTAATCACCAGATTTAAAAGTACAAGTCAGAGTCTGCCCTTGGCAGTACACAAATATCTTCATCTGCAGGTAGGAGATAGAAAAAGCTGAAGATCAGGCACTTGAGTTTGAAATCAAATGATGTACAGAACCTGAGTGTTCAAGTTCCACACATCTGCTTGATTCTAGGACCATGAGTGGGAAAGACACGTGGGTCAAGACAGCCACATGGAAGAATCAGATGCTGATGAACATGTGGGCCTGCAGAAAGGACCCACAACACTCAGTTAAAGGTCAGTAGGAAAAAGAATCCTAACTTTCCTTGATGATGAAACCTTGCAAGTGGTCTACACAGCCTTGGATGAGTGGTGATACCTGCAAAGGTTCAGAGTTTGCATCATCAGTAGCAAGTAATGCAAGTAATGCAAGTAATGATCTTTTCTCTAGGGTAAGGGACAGCTGGATGTCCCTCATATCTTCAGTCACTAAGAAAGAAAGACAATGCTGTATAGACCTCTTTCAGAGTTTGGAGATAGCTTACCAACACCCCAGTCACAATGCCACTTATATCTATAATTTTATATTATAACATATAACATGCAATAAAAACTACACTCACTGTGGTGCCCCATGTTGAACCCTGAATTAAATAAAGTAATATTGTGATATCATATCTTCTCCTTACATGTTTCACAATATTTTTTAAAATGTTCTCACTAATTTAAGAAATATAATTTATATAAAACTCAGAATATATTTCAATACAAGGCTCAACTAAGTTTAATGACATCACTGTTCTAGCTTCATTCCTGTAGCTTGGATAAAATAAATTGAGAGAAAGAAACTTAAGGGGAAAGGGGTTTATTTTAGCTCACAGTTCTAGGTTATGTAGTCCATTATTGCAGCAAAGTCAGGGCAGCAACAACTCCAAGCAGCTCAGCACAGACCAGAGCAGAGAGAAATGAATGCATGCTTGCTTGTTGTCAGTTTATTTCTACCACTTCCATACAGTTCAAACACCCTGCCTAGGGAATGGTGCCCCTTGCAGTAGGCCAGGGCCTCCTCACATTGATTAAGACAATCCCCAACAGGGCACCTTAATGTAGACTGTCCCTCACTGAGACACTTTCCAGATACTCTACGTTGAACTGAGTTGAGAAAGCTAACAGTCACAATCTCTAAGGAACCAGATTCTTGAATCCAAATCTCAAGTTATCAGTGTCACTACTATACACTGTAGATTGATAGATTGATATTATTAATTATATTTTTTCTGAAAGGATGAACAACTTGCAATAAAGCCCCAAAAATGAAAAATGGCAATTATTTACCAGGTGCCTACATTACTAGGAAAAATCAATGAATATTGAAACTGAAGAAAATACTCTCTAAATTGGGACAATTATAAACAACTTCTCTGTATCAGTGTTCATTCAAATATTTGAAAGTTATATGCAAAATGAGATAGTTTATCATTGTGCTATTGGAGCTGGGGAGTGCAGATCCCCAGCACCCATATAAAAGGCAACACACACCTATTCTCCCAGCACTGAGAGGTAGGAAGACCCCAGGGACTCACTGCTCAACCAGCCTAGCATGATAGATGAGCACTACTTTCAGTGAGATACACAGTCTCAAAAGGAATGCAGAGTAATGGAGGAGTACACATGCTCTTGACCTCTGGCCCCTGCATGTGTACATACACACATTTTTTCTTTAAAACGTAAATGCCCTTTCATTACAGGGCACTAAATGCCAATGGCATTTCAATCATCACCGTAGAAAAAAAGTCATTTGAGGCCAGCCTCTGATGATGAGACTCACAGTTGTGCCACTGTGTCTGCAACTCTTGTTCCCTCAGCTGTTTATCACATGCTAACTCCCCAGGGATCCTGGTGTCAGCCACAACCCCACATCTGCATCTGTAGAGTGCAAATCTTCTTAATCTTTAGATTTTATGAAGGACACAGAACCTGAATGTTCCACCATAGTTCCAATGCTGCTGCTCCAAGCGACTTTGTTAACATTTAAGCGTAATTATTTCCCTTGACCTTATCTTCAGAGCTACTGTATGCTCACCCTGCAGGCTAACATTCTGAAAGTCATCTCTGAAAATTTCCCTCTCATATCAACTCAATCGCTAAGGCATTGGATGTTGCTCTGTAGCATCACCAGGCTAGGACAGTGACAGTGAGGTATAAGATCATTTCAGTTCTTTAACAGAGGAGCTAAAAGAACAGACAGACCTTTTAACAAAATGAATCTGGAGTACATCTGGGACGCAAAGAGCTGCTAGGGAAGTAAAAAAGAAGGTTCTGTTGGTGGGTCTCCACTGAACTAGTAGATGCATCCTCTCCTCAGAGCCAAATGCTTGAGTCATGGGTGTTCTCTCTGAAGTGCTGATGAACACCAGTGGTGACAGACAGGACATGATATTTGCCTGAGGTCCAGTCACGGCAGGCTAGGACAAGAGCATGTGTCCTGTGAACAGCATTCTTTAACTTCACAGAGACACATTACAAGCTGCACCATATACCTGGTGACATCACCAGCTTGCTAACTTGCTTTGTCTTGTATGACAAGAATTCCAAGGAACAGTTGCCTCCTCCCATATGCAGAGGGGCAGGTTCTCAATGAATAATGGCCTTAAACTTCCTGAACATTCTCATTTGACCCACTAGCCCATTTCCAATGTTTCTTGTCCTTGAGCCTTGGGAGGAGCAGTTCAGAGACACACAGCAGTTCCTGCCAGTGTTCTATTTCTCTCAGGGATTGATCATATCTATGCTCTATAGTCATAAAAACAATGGTTATCTGGAAACTGAAGCAAAACAGATCACTTTAAGTATATTTTAGCCTGTTGATCTAAGCATGGACTCTTTCTCTGCTCATAAAAAACAAAAACAAAAAACAAACAAACAAACCAAAAAAAACCCCTATGTGCTGAGCTGGGCAGTTGGCTCAGTGAATTAAGAGCGTCTGCTTTGCAAATGTGAGGACCTGAGTTCAAATCCCCAGATCCACATTAAAAAGCCGGCATTGACAGTACATGCCCAATCCTGACACGCTCTCAGCTGAACTTCACTGGTGGAGAATCAAGTGGAAACACAGAGGGAAGAATATTGAGCTTGTCCACCATTTATGAAGCACTCCATCCTCCTGACATCAAGATTTTCCCAAATGTATATGCCTTGCTGAAGGCCCTGGCATTCTCCCTGTGATGAAAGTTGAGAATGAGCACTATGAAAGTGGACGGAAGCATCTCAAAGCATATTTGCAGAACACTTTGACAGACCAGAGCTCAAGTAATTTGGCTTTGCTTAACATAAATTTTGAAACAAAACGTGAGCTGGATTTAATGGTGGACGCATACATCACACTCTACAAATAAACCAGAGCTTCCTACAAATAGCTCAGAAACCATTGACAATACCTAAAAACTTTTAAAAATGGCTGTTGTCTTATGTTTGCTGTTTGGAAGAAAAGTCCTAAGGTATAGTAGGCCAATTAATCACTGACACCTTACCGATAGACCTCCAGTTTAATACATCTTTAGCTGTTGCTAATCCATGTATTTAAATGTCCCCCGTTGAACTTTCATGCTTTCAGTATCTTCCATTTTGGCATTGAGAGTGCCAACATGCCTCCCTGCTAGAGACACTCTGGAATTGTTTTAGTTAAAGTCATTTTAGATGTAACATTATCATTGTGGAACCAGTTGTCAACTGTTGGGTTATCAGGCTTTGAAAAAATGCATTTTGTGAGAGATATATTTTATAATGTGTTATGATATAAAGAATACTATTGACTTTTGACTTGTAGGAGTTATAGGTGTTTAAAATATGTGGTAGAAGCACTTGGAAGGTAGAGGCATGAGAATAACAAGTTTTAGGCCAGCCTGGGCTACATAGTGAGACCCTGTCTCAAAAGGACAAGGGCTGGGGTGTAGCTTAGTGGAGCACTTGCCTAGCACGAGCAAGCTCATGCCTCAGTACTGCAAAAGAAAAGCAACAAAAAAATCCAACTGTGATGGATGAACAGGCACAGTAGTTACAGGAGGAGGCTATGAGTTCAGCAAGCAGGCTTCAGCGTAGTTCTGTCAGGATGGAAGGACCTCAAAGGACAAGTGAGTGGCAGAGCCAGCCACTGTTGCTCCCCATTTGGTTGTTGCTGTCTGTATCCCTTTGTTGAGCCCACATTTTCACAGACCTCTTCGCAGGTGGATTCACCTCTGCTTCACGGTGAAGACAGAGGCAAAGGCGATTGATCCGTATAGGTACCTGATTTGTCTGTGTTCTTCTGCCTTTTTACGTGATTTATAAGCAAAACCTACAAAAATAAATGTTTCATTGTTTATCTAGAAAATAAATACAAAAAATATAACCATTGTTTTTTGGTGAATAAAATCAATTTTGTACGGTTTATTTCAATCTAAATAGAATGTGCATTTTGTTTAAATTTCAAAAACAAAAAGAAGTTGGCCTACTTACTAATGTGCTAATTTTCTACTTCTCATTTGAACAAAGAAACAGATTTAAAATAAAAATAAAAACATTAAAACTTCCTGTAATCATAATCTGCACCAGAGGGAAGGAGCTGCCTGACAGCCTTTCTGTGATTTACTTGAAGATAATTAACTATCAACCACAGACAGTATTCCAGGAAATGGACATGGTGTGTAAGTGCACACAGCAGTCCCCGTGCACTGTAACCAGTGTAACAATGCAGCTATTGTTCAGAGCATCGGGTACACTGAGAGGGCTCCGGTGGATGTGTCTTTTAGGCAGGCATGGACCAGGCTTCTTAAAGTGACACTTGAATCAGATTGAGAAACTCCATTAGTGTTAATGAACTTATGCCACAGTAATGAACATACCAGAGCTCTGTTGATTTAGAATATGCAGTTTATTCCTCTTTCACAATCCATATCTAATTCTGGTTGGCAAAGAACTACTCCTCAGTGTGGCCCCTGAGAGCTCGGGTGGCAGACCCCGTCTCCAGGGGAACTATCATGGTAACTGACACAGGGGAGGACCCTGTCACGTCTCGCTCCTCTTACAACTTCCACCAGAAAATGTCTGCCTGATGCACTGCACATCTGCTTACAACATCTTGGAAAACCTGAGTCACACAACCATCTAATTTAAAATGGGTTGTTAAGAGAAACAGCCTACCAAGTACCTAACAGTAGGAGAAAATGATCACTAGTGAATAGCCTGAGCAGCTCCAGTTACTGAGGATGCAGGAAACTGCTACATAAAGGGAAGGGAGAGTATTCTCTCCAGAAGGATGAGTGGACAGTGTCACTGGGCAGCCACATCTGATGGATGTGTGCAGTGACATATGCACCAGAGTGGGGCATGTGATGATGAGCCCTAGACATTAGAAAACACTTGGGAAAGCAGAGTGGTACCACACTGGTAAGAACCCCCTTAGCAAGCTGGAGTTTCGACTCTATCAGCAATAGAAAGCACAGCTTTCAGCAGAGTCTGTGCACTTTCTAGGGGCAGGACTGAGAGTCTAACAGGTGGAAACCCACAATTTTCTCTGTGGCTTGAGGGTGACTGGAGTTTGTCTTCAAATGAAAAGCAAATTACTTAGGTTAAAGGCACTCTAGGGACCATTAGATATCCCATTATCCCATTATTATTTTAAGGTGAACCAAGTAGCACCAAGATTATTAGAATTTCCCTGGAGAATTTGTTGGGCCATCTCCTAGTGTCCATTCAATGTCTGGCTTATTAGCAAATTTTGTGGGGCTCATATAGCAAAGTCAAGGCTTTCTCTATTCTCTATTCAATAACCAGAAAGAGAAGAGGTATAAAAACCTAAAACATAACAATAATTAACATAGTTCCAACAAATATTGATGAAGGATCTCAAATGCAAACTCACTGTGGTAACTGAACACACGGAGACTGTCATCTTCTATTATATATATGCCAAGTCATATATAAAGATATACATACACGTGGATACCCAAATCCACTTCCTCATACACTTATTCATCCACTCAGTCTTGGAAAAGTTTCTCAGTAGATTGCAAACTACAAACCAAATGTTCCAAGAAAACCTCTAGCATTTCATGAGAGTATGGAATCTGAGTCACAACAAGGCACACAGACAGCAGGGACCCTTCCAGGATCTTGGTCCCACTCCAGTTGTGACCTTATTTGCAGGTTGTATCCAGAGCTTTGAGTTGAGGTTTCATGGGGGGAGAGGAGAAAACTCAAAGTAAATGCCAATGGAGATGGAAAGAGTGCATCCCCTTTACGTACCAACACACATAGCATTAGCCTTATACATAGCACTGCTGACCTCCTGCTGAGGATGAGCAGAAGGCTGCATGCCTAGGAAAAACCTTAATAGAGCTGTGCTGCACCCCTCAAACAGTATCCAAATGACCAGAAGTCATAGCAGACACTGGCATCAGGACTCTTCCTTTCAAAAGCCTGGAGATTAACTGTGTGAAACATTGCAGGGGCCTGAAGGTCTCACAAGTATAGAACTCAGGGTTATCGCTGTTAGTGCGGCATTGGGGTGCTTGAAGAAATGTCTACTGTAATTTACTAAAGTGCATTTATTGAACATTGAATGTGCCAGAGAATAAAGTACACAGAGAAATAAACAGAGTGTCAAAAAGCCTTTTACCCTGGAAGCTTTGCTATAATCATGGCCTTGCCTCTGGTGTTAGCCTATGCGTTTTTCATTATGAACAGCCATTTCTGGGGACACAGAGACACACTGGGTTTGCCTTGATCTAATCATAATCCCTTTTGCACAGGAGAAAATACTAAAATGCCCATGGGTGCTGTTTTTCCCTGACTCTGCATCCAGCATGAGCGATAAAACAGAAAAGTGTTCCTCACGTTGTTCCAAATTCCTAGCAGTATTAAAAAAGAAAAGGTTTCAATAAAATTGGAGGTGTGGCCAGTTTTCATGGCAATACAATCTTTCCTGCTGCATTCCAGTCTGTTACTTACCTGCCATGTCCTCTGCCCACTGAACATCACTGCCAAAAAGTGGAGAAGTTCAGGCTGTGCCCACATACAGTCTGCCCCAAAACTCCTTTCGGTGTGGTGACAGATGCAGGTGGTACCTCATGCAGGCCTCCAGGACTTCACCCCAGGACTTAGATCTTCCTCCTGATAGTAACGAAACCTCTGGAAAGGCCTCCTAGAAACTGCTTTCCACATCTGTAAAGATGACCACTTCCTTCAGAAGAGCAAATAGTTTCAGTCCCACAAACCAACAACAGCCTAAAAACAAGAAAGGGGAAAAAAAATCAGAAACTGCCAGCAAAATCAACTTCTTGGGTCAGGATCCAAACATTCCAGTTTCTCAGTACACATAAAACTTGTTATTGCACCCCATTGGGAAAGTTGCTTCCAGTGGCCCATCCATCTTTCCTGTTTCAGTGTGAAATATGTTAATATCCTGGAGTCATGGTTGCCCCCACCCCACACCCTCCTCAACACAGACGTGCAACCATTAAGCTCCAGGTAAGACAGCTTTTGGTGGTAGGAAAAGAAGCTTATTCCTTCACAAAACAAGTCTATTTCCTTACATAGATTAAAGTTGGAAGGCTGGCCCTCCCTAACCAGCCTTCTCCCCCAACCCTGCGCAAATTAATGTTTAGGGTCCAGGAGTTTGTCTGGTACTCAGACAAAAGTTACACCACAGGCCCTTTGATCAGTCTCCTTTTGGAGGTGAGAGGTGAGTAAGTACAAGTACTTAAGCAGCAGTTGATTACAGCAAAACTCTTGGCTCTCGGTAAAGTTTTTCCTAGCATCATTCTCTGGACTGATGTAAAGTCCAGGTTGACAAATAAGAAATACAGCCGTATTTCAAAAGCCAAAAATCCTTTCACAGACTAGAATAAAATACAATTTGGAGATGGATATTTCCATTCAAATTAAAATACTGCCACACATTTGTGTCAACAGTGAGCCACATATACACAGTGGTCCTCTAGGATTTTGATGCAATGTAGGAGTGCTGTAGCCCATGGCACCCGGGTCTGCATACGTTTACATAGGCTGTCCACGTAATAACCAAATGGCCCAGTAGGGCATGTGTCTCTGTATCCTGTCCTTAACCTACAGGTGACGAGTTTCCCTCGAAAAAGTGTCAAATGGGACTATTTCAGAATGGGCTCTGAGCCATGCTGTGCTTTCTATTTGAGTTTCATCAGAATTTGTTCACTCTTATGAAAATTATTTAACTTGTGTATTTATTTGGGGCTACTTATTCATTTTTAACAAGTGACGCATGCTTTTGAGGAAAGGAAATTTATTTTTTAATTTTTCAAAAGAATATATTTTGCTTGACCCCCAAATCCGGGCCCCTGCCAAAGAACGAGGTCTCAGCTGGAGAGTGCCAGTTTCCAATGAGATCCCACTACCCTGCAAAACCTTCTCAAGTTCCAGCCCAGCCCTCGTCCTCTTCTGCCGGCTATTGGCCAGAGGTGAGTCTGGGCCCAATTGGGGCTGCCTGTCCCCTTCAACCTCTTTTCCCCCCTCCCCCGCCTGAACTCCCTGGATTGGCCCCTGATCCTGCTGCTCCTATCTCTGGTCCCCATTGAGAGCACCCTTGGAGCTCTGATACACCCCCACCCATCCCAACCTCCAGCCTACCCCCCCCACCCTGTGCCCTACCCCACCTAAGGTCCTGCCGCTCTGGTTGAGCACTGGGACAGAGGGTGGAGCCAACAGTCCACCCTACTTCGGAGACCTCTCAGAGCAACTCCGAACAAAGGAGACCTGACTATCCACGTGGGACCACCTGTAATTTCCACCGGCTTGGTCCCTGACCCCGCCTCCAGTCCTCTGCTGGAGTCCCAGGCCCCTCCCAGAGATCCGCCTATCTCTGCGGGTCCTCTTGGAGTTCCTGCAGGCAAGATCCTTGACCCCCAAATCCGGGCCCCTGCCAAAGAACGAGGTCTCAGCTGGAGAGCGCCAGTTTCCAGTGAGATCCCACTACCCTGCAAAACCTTCTCAAGTTCCAGTCCAGCCCTCGTCCACTTCTGCCGGCTATTGGCCAGAGAGAAACCTCCTAGAGAGCTTGGACCACACAGAGCTACAGACATTGAATCTTTGATCCACATAAGCCCATCTGGGAAGGACCATAGAGAGAGGGAAGAGACACCACCAACACCTACTGGAAGAAACTATGGGAAGAAGGCAATACAAGAGAACACCTAACAACAGAAAGACAAACATGACACCACCAGAATCTAGGGAATCTACACCAACTAGAATGGAACACAACAACAAAGCAGAGGAAGCAGAAGGGTACGACTTAAAAATCACCATCATAAAAATGATAGAGGCCCTCAAAGAAGATATGAGAAAATCCCTTAAAGAAATAGAGGAAAAAACAAACAAAAAAGTGGAAGAAATGAACAAATTCCTTAAGGAAAGTACAGAAAGCCAAGAAAAAACAATTAACCAGGTGAAGGAAATGGTTCAAGATTTGAAAACCGAAATTGAGAAAATAAAGGCAACACAAATGGAAGGAAAGCTGGAAATTGAAAAGCTGGGCAAAAAATCGGAAACCACGGACACAAGCATAACCAATAGAATTCAAGAGATGGAAGAGAGAATCTCAGGCGCAGAAGATAAACTAGAAGAAATAGATTCATCGACCAAAGAAAACCATAAATCCAACAAATCCTTAACACACAACATCCAGGAAATGTGGGACACCATGAAAAGGCCAAATCTAAGAATAATAGGCATAGAGGAAGGTGAGGAAGCCCAGCTCAAAGGTGCTGAAAACATATTCAACAAAATCATCGAGGAAAACTTTCCAAATCTGAAGAAGGACATGCCCATGAAAGTACAAGAAGCATACCGAACCCCAAATAGGCTGGACCAAAGAAAAAAGACCCCTCGACATATAATAATCAAAACACCTAGCATACAGAATAAAGAAAGAATATTAAGAGCAGCGAAGGAAAAAGGTCAGGTAACATATAAAGGCAGAACTATCAAAATTATACCTGACTTCTCCATGGAAACCCTCAAGGCCAGAAGGTCCTGGATAGATGTTCTAAAAGTATTAAGAGAACACGGATGCCAGCCTAGGCTACTATATCCAGCAAAACTCTCAGTCAATATAGATGGAGAGAATAAGATATTCAATGACAAAACCAGATTTTCCCAATATGTATCTACAAATCCAGCCCTACAGAAAGTATTGGAAGGAAAATTCCAACCCAAGGAAGGTAACTACGCCCACAAAAATGTAGGCAACAGATAATCCAACTACACCAGAAACCTAGGGTGAAGCAGAACAAATATATTCACAATACCACTGCCAACAACAAACCTAAATCAAACAACCATCAACAATCAATGGTCCTTACTCACCCTCAACATTAATGGTCTTAACTCACCTATAAAAAGACACAGATTAACAGAATGGATACGAAGACAGAATCCATCCTTCTGCTGCATACAAGAAACACATCTTAGCTCCAAAGATAGACATTACCTCAGGGTAAAGGGTTGGGAAAAGATTTTCCAATCAAATGGAAATAAGAAGCAAGCAGGTGTAGCTATCCTAATATCTAACAAGCTAGACTTCAAACCAAAACTAGTCAAAAGAGATGAAGACGGTCATTTCATATTCATCTCAGGAGAAATCCATCAACACAAAGTCTCAATTCTGAACATCTATGCCCCTAATACAAAGTCACCCACATTCGTAAAAGAAACACTACTAAAACTCAAAGCTCATATAAAACCTCACACACTTATAGTGGGAGACTTCAATACACCACTCTCAACACTAGACAGGACCACAAATCAGAAACTCAACAAAGAAACAAAAGAACTAACAGAAGTTATGTCTCAACTGGGGCTAACAGACATCTATAGAACATTCCATCCAAAGACAAAAGAATATACCTTCTTCTCTGCTCCACATGGAACCTTCTCTAAAATCGACCACATACTAGGAGACATAACAAACCTCAACAGATACAAGAGAATAGAAATAGTCCCCTGTATCTTATCGGACCACCATGCTTTAAAATTGGAATTCAACAACAATACAAATAGCAGAAAACCTGCAAACTCATGGAAACTTAACAATGTGCAATTGCACCACTTCTGGGTCAAAGAAGAAATAAAGAAAGAAATTAAAGACTTTCTAATATTCAACGAGAATGAGGATACAACATACCCGAACTTATGGGACACCTTGAAAGCAGTGCTACGAGGGAAGTTCATTGCACTAAGTGCCCATATGAAGAAAACAGAGGATAGTCACATAAATGAATTAACAGCGCAACTGAAAACCTTAGAACAGAGAGAAGCGAATTCACCCGCAGGAGCAGACGCCAGGAAATAATCAACTTGAGGGCTGAAATCAACAAAATAGAAACCAGGAAAACAATACAAAAAATCAATGCAACAAAGAGTTGGTTTTTTGAGAAAATCAACAAGATTGATAAACCTTTATCCAAATTAACGAAAAAGCAGAGACAGAACATGCAAATTAACAAAATCAGAAACGAAATGGGGAACATAACAACAGACACAGAGGAAATCCAGACAATTTTCAGGTCATACTTCGAAAATCTGTATTCCACAAAAATTGAAAATTCAAAGGAAATGGACAAGTTTCTGGATAACTATCACTTACCAAAATTAAATCAAGAACAGACAAACAACTTAAATAGACCTATAACCCGAAATGAAATAGAAGCAGTCATCGAAAGCCTTCCAACGAAAAAAAGTCCAGGGCCAGATGGATTCAGTGCAGAATTCTACCAGACATTCAAGGAAGAACTAATACCACTACTCCTCAAACTGTTCCACAAGATAGAAACGGAAGGTTTATTGCCAATCTCTTTTTATGAGGCCACAATAACTTTGGTACCCAAACCTCACAAAGACACAACTAAGAAAGAAAACTACAGACCAATATCCCTGATGAACATCGATGCAAAAATACTCAATAAAATAATGGCAAACCGAATTCAAAAATACATCAGAGAAATCATCCACCATGATCAAGTAGGCTTCATACCTGGATTGCAGGGATGGTTTAACATACGAAAATCTATCAACGTGATCCACCATATAAACAAACTGAAAAAGAAAAACCATATGATTATCTCCCTAGATGCAGAAAAAGCCTTCGATAAAATTCAACACCCTTTCATGATAAAGGTATTAGAGAGGTCAGGGATAACAGGAACATACCTAAACATAATAAGAGCAATATACAGCAAACCAACTGCCAACATCAAACTGAATGGAGAGAAACTTAAGCCAATTCCTCTAAAATCAGGAACAAGACAAGGCTGTCCTCTCTCTCCATATCTCTTCAATATCGTACTAGAAGTTCTAGCTAATGCTATAAGACAACAAAAGGAGATCAAGGGCATCCAAATTGGAAAGGAAGAAGTCAAACTGTCTCTATTTGCAGATGATATGATAGTTTACATAAGCGACCCAATAAACTCTACCAGGGAACTCCTACAGCTGATAAACACCTTCAGCAAACTAGCAGGATACAAGATAAACTCAAAAAAATCAGTAGCCCTATTTTTTTCAGACGACAAAGAGGCAGAGAAAGAAATCAGAGAAACATCACCCTTTACAATAGCCACAAGCAACATAAAGTATCTTGGTGTAACGCTTACCAAACAAGTAAAAGATCTATATAATAAGAACTTTGTGACTCTAAAGAAAGAAATTAAAGAAGATTCCAGAAAATGGAAAGACCTCCCATGCTCTTGGATAGGTAGGATAAACATAGTAAAAATGGCAATCTTACCAAAAGCAATCTACAGATTCAATGCAATCCCCATTAAAATCCCACCACAATTCTTCACCGACCTTGAAAGGATAATAATCAACTTTATATGGAAAAACAAAAGACCCAGGATAGCCAAAACAACCCTATACAATAAAAGAACATCAGGAGGCATCACCATTCCTGACTTTAAGCTCTACTACAGAGCTATAGTTCTGAAAACAGCCTGGTATTGGCATAAAAATAGACAGGTAGACCAATGGAATCGAATTGAAAATCCTGATATTAATCCACGCACCTATGAACACCTGATTTTCGACAAAACAGCTAAAATTATACAATGGGGCAAAGACAGCATCTTCAACAAATGGTGCTGGCACAATTGGATGAGGGTGTGTAGAAGACTGCAGATAGACCCATGTCTGTCGCCATGCACAAAACTCAAGTCCAAATGGATCAAAGACCTCAACATCCATCCAGCCACATTGAACCTCTTAGAAGAGAATGTAGGAGGTACCCTTGAACAAATTGGTATAGGAGACCGCTTCTTGAACATAACTCCAGGGGCACAGACACTGAAAGAAACAATTAATAAATGGGACCTCTTCAAACTTAGAAGCTTCTGTAAGGCAAAGGACACAGTTGACAAGACCAAACGGCAGCCCACTGACTGGGAAAAGATTTTCACTAATCCTATATCCGACAAAGGGCTGATCTCCAAAATATACAAAGAACTCAAGAAACTAGTCAACAAAACACCAAATAACCCTATTAAAAAATGGGGTACAGAACTGAAGAAAGAATTCTCAATGGAGGAAATCAAAAAGGCTGAAAGACACTTAAGAAAATGCTCCACATCCTTAGCTATCAGGGAAATGCAAATCAAAACAACTTTGAGATACCATCTTACCCCTGCCAGAATGGCTAAAATTAGAAACACCAGTGATGACTTATGTTGGAGAGGATGTGGAGAAAGTGGAATACTCCTCCACTGCTGGTGGGAGTGCAAACTCGTACAGCCATTTTGGAGATCAGTATGGCGGTTCCTCAGGAAAATGGGAATTAGTTTACCACAGGACCCGGCAATCCCCCTCTTAGGCATATACCCAAAGGATTCACATCAATGCAACAAAGACATCTGTTCAACTATGTTCATAGCAGCACTATTTGTAATAGCAAGAACCTGGAAGCAACCTAGATGCCCTTCAATTGAAGAATGGTTAATGAAGATGTGGCACATCTACACAATGGAATACTACTCTGCAGAAAAAAATAATGGTATCTTGAAATTCTCAGGCAAGTGGATGGCACTTGAAGAAACCATCCTGAATGAGGTAACCCAGTCACAAAAAGAGAAACACAGTATGTACTCACTCATATATGGATTTTAGAACTAGATCAAATGATCACCAGCCTATAATTCACATCACCAGAGGAACTAGGATACAAGTTGTATTCTAAGAGATTCATATAAAGTCCCTCACAGAACTGGGAAGGGACAAGTCCCCCAGAACTCAGGTAAAGTGGGGGAGGACAGCTAATGGAGAGAGAAGTAGGAGAAAATGAGAGGGAGGAGAGGAAGGCATGTGCGACCAGGAGGATTGAGCCTGGTTAGGAATGGAAAATAGGAAAGAGAGAGAGAGAGAGAGACAGAGACAGAGAGAGAGAACATAAAAGAGGGAGCCAATATTGGTTTGAAGATAAAGTTTAACACAAAGAAAGGTCGAGGGAACTACAAGACTGCTCCCAACTAACAATCTCAGCTTCCGTGGAAAGGCTATCATAAATGCCCTTCCCGGAGAGTGAGATCAACAACTAACTTATCCATGGTGTCCTCAACTAATGCCTGTTGAAAACAGGAGCAAACACCCATACATAAACACTGAGTCGAACTAGAACCCAGAAGCAGATGGAGAGGACAAGACCATGTGGTAGAAGTACATAGAGACAGCTTACCTGAACAAGGAGGAGCTAAGGGCCACTAGACTGATAGCTGGGAAGCCAACAGGGGACTGACTCGGACCCCCCCTGAATATGGGTCTCAGCCAGAAGGTCTGAGCAGTCTAAGAGACCTCAGACAGTGGAGCCAGGATGTATCCCTGGTGCACAAAAGGACTTAGCAAACATATCCCCCATGGAGGGATAACTGCCTTATTCTAGAGATAGGAGAGAAGCCTAATCCCTACTTCACAGGACCTGTCAGATCTACATGACCCCAACTGGATGGCATTCCCCTACATATGGTATTGTGGTGGGGGGTTGGGAGGGGAGGGTGTTTAGAGTGCATGGGAGAGGGTAGAGAGGGCAAAAGGGAGGGAAGGAGGGAGGGAGGGCTGGAAGGGAGGAAGGGAGGGAGGGAGAGGGAACTGGGATCGACATGTAAATTAATAAATTAAAAAAAAATGCTTTGACTCCAAAATTTAAGTTGAAGAACAAGTTACTGGGGAAAAGTATTTCTATTTTTGTTTCCACAGAAAATGAAAAGATGTGGATTCCTTCCAGACTAATGTGGTTTGATCACACCAGACCGCCTGAAACAGAGTACAAGCTGATCCTACATTCCAAACAGCTGGACAAAACAGCCCTACAGACTACAGCTAGGATATCTGAATCTTCTTTGAATCCCCCAAGACAGCGCCCCTTACCAGCAGGAAGTAGTTTGGAAAGAACGACGCCCAAATTCCCAAATATTGTGTATAAATGTTTGTTTTCATTTAATTGGACTTTGTTATATAAAATTAAATAAAAAATACTCTATATTCATTAAAAAAAAGAATATATTTTGATAAATTACTACCACTCTTTTTCCTTTCTTATACTCTGTGTTCATTCATTCATTCATTCATTCATTCATTCATTCATTTTGTTTCATTTGTTTTGTCTTATTTTGTTTTGAGACAGTCTATCAGCATGAATCCCTGACTGGTTGGCCTGGGTCTGAAACTCACTAAGTAGACCAGGCTAGCCTCAAACTCACAGAGATCTACTTGCCTCTGCCTCTTAAGTGTTAGAATCATAGGCTTGTTCCTAAACTCAGTCTACTTGATACCTGGAAGAGTGATCCCTCTACATTAAACTTTCTGGTGGAAAAGCAATTATATTTTAAACACTGTTTCAATTAGCCCCACAAGCTTTGTGAAAGCTTCTGCTTCTGAATACCCTGGACAAAGAACCAAGGGTGTCAACATCACATCCAGATATTAGCAGCTGGGAACCAGCACTAGGGTGTCTGGCTTCTACTCAGTCAGCCACATGATCTGTTGTTTATTATTGAACCAACCAGTTCCATAGACAAAGCATCCACTGTGGACACAGCGTTAAAACAGTCAAATCCCTTCACTATTATCATAAAGTTTATTAGTGAAAGGTCCCCAAACTTTAATTATAAAATATTTCTTTTACCAATTAATTACAATTGGTCAACCTTGAAAGGACACTGAACCTGTGGTAATTGAACTGTTTTTGTCCTTTTCATTTTATTTCAACAAAATTGATAGAAGAAAAATTTTTGTGTTTATACAATGCATTTTGATGATATCCACTGCCCTCCCCCAGACTTTCAACTCCCCTCCCCCAAGGAGTTGCTGCCAACATATCCCCTCCCCCAACATCATGTCCTTTCTATTTTTCTTTCTTACTTTTTACATTCCTCTAAGTCCTCATTTTGAGCAGTGAAACCTTACAAGAAATTGGTGCTTGGTGTATAGGGACAGGCTTACGTCACAATGGATATTATTTATAGCCTGATTTAGACACTTTCGAGGAGCTGGAGAGATCTCAGCGGCTAAGAGCATTGCATACACTTCCAGAGGACCCAGGTGCAATTCCCAGCACACACATGGTAGAGCCCAACCAGTCCCAGGAATTCCAGACCCAGGAACTCCAATACCCTCTTCTGGCATCTTCTGGTACTGTATGCATGTGGTGCACTTAGATACACCAAGGCAAAACACACAATCACATAATAAAATGAAAAAGGTGTTAAAATAATCATTTATATAATATTTCCACATCAAGTAATTTTATGTAATTGTTATGTATAGATAATAACATGTAAAATATAATAATCCAAGTATTTCTTTTAGCAGAAAACATGTGAATAGGCTGCTGTATTCTTGGGTTAACTGGCATAAATATGCTTGTTGTATTTTAAGAAATATAAATTGCAATGTTTTCGCAGTTGAAGAGTCCCAGTCAGCCTTGCAGTTACCCCACCTCCCCCTACAGGAAATGAAAATGTAACCACTGAGGAAGGCAGAATCTATTAATACGATCCAGGCCACCAATGCTTCTCAGTACAGACCAGAGGTTCCTGGCCAGTGTCACACAATCTTGCTTGTATCGTAACAAACGGAAGACTCTCTTGACGGATAATTTTGTTATAATTTAATAACACAGCCTTATCTTTATTTAGGAAGTGGCTAGAGTCAAGGCAAATGGGGATTCAGAACCCAGGCAAGATTATTTTATTTTTGCCGGGTATTCATGATCAGGTTTAAAACTGAAAACTAGGCAGGGTAGTTCTCTAGTGATGGATAAAGAAAGAAAATCAAATTTCTTTAAGGGGTCAAAACAAAACAAAAAGACAAGCATAAAGGACAGTGGGGTTGTTGGGCTGTAGCCTATACCATGGGTTCCCAGGCCTAGGAAGATGGGATTGGGTACTAACATCCAGAGGCATTCCTCTTAACTACAGCTCAAGCTCCTGGCTAGCTGGGGTGTGTATCTGCCTAGAGAAGGGGACCCATCCTAGAATTCTCACAAAGGCCCTTCTCTGAAAGGAATGCCTGGGTGACTCTGGGAAATAAAACCAGCACTAAGAGGATGAGGTGATGTGAGTCTCCTCAGAAACAGGCAGAGAATCCTTCACAAGCCACAACTCCATGCTTGAGTCTCATCTTCAGGAGATGATATTAGGATTGCGGGTTCTGTTGGTTTTAAAAGTTGTCTTCAAGCTGGGCGGTGCCGGCGCATGCCTTTAATCCCAACGCTCTGGAGGCAGAGGCAGGTGGATCTCTGTGAGTTTGAGTTTGAGACCAGCCTGGTCCACAAGAGCTAGCTCAAGGATAGCCTCCAAAGAAACCCTGTCTCTAAGAATCAAAAGAAAAAGAAAAAAAAAAAAAACCCAAACCGAAAAAAGTTGTCTCCAGTATTTTCACAGCTCCTTCTATCCTCTTCATCTTGAACTTGGAGCAGACTCAATACAGACTCTGCCAACTAACACAGTGTGAACATGTCAATGTATGATTATCAGGGCTAAATCACAGAGACGGCTTCCGGAAACTTGTCACTGTCTCAGATCACTCCCTATAGAGGGAAATCTGTGGCCATGCTGTGAGATATCCAGAGTGGCCTGTGGATGGGCACATGACAGGAGCTGAAGCTTCTGCCGGAATGCATGTCAGGAGAGTCAAGCAGTTTGCCTGACTACAGAGGCACACTGTTCCCTCAACCTCCCAACAACTCCCACCCCAGCCCTCTACCCCCAGTTGTGTGGGCTACATGGTGACAGGAGACTGTGCCTTCTCATGGGGAGAGAGAGAGAGAGAGAGAGAGAGAGAGAGAGAGAGAGAGAGAGAGAGAGAGAGAGAGAGAGAGAGAATAACTGTTATAGTTTAAGCAGAGGAGGTCAGGGAGGGACCTCAGCTTTCTGACTCACACAAGCTATTGAGAGGAATCAATAACACCATCATGTATAGGTCACATTTGTTACACCCATAGGACTCTCTGTGGGTTAGACACTGGAGTAGGTGGCATAGCTTAAATACAGAACCTAACAATATTATCCTAAGTGGTTTATTTTGTCGCTTCCACACTTGGAAAGGATGTCTGGTTGGTTGGGCTATGGAGAGGGCTCCCAATGCTTGCTTCACTTCACAAGTATGAGGACCTGAGTTTGGTCCCCAGGACCTACATTTAAAAGCTGATGTGACAGTGTACCTGCAACTTCAGTACCAAAGAAGCAGAGACAGGAGGATCCCTGATGCTTCAGCCAACCAGTCTAGCCAATCATCAAACTCAAGCTCCATGTTCAGTGAGAGACTGTCTCAGAGGTGGAGATTGAAGAAGCTACCTGCTGTTGATTTCTAGCCTTCATACACATGCACACACACAGGCATGCTCTAGAACATAAAAAAATCATATGAACATGAGCACATACATACCCCCCCACACACATACACACAATGTCTAATTAACTAGTTAAATGGATTTATTTGGGGATATTCGACACATAAAAAAGAACAGGCTAGCAAACATTTCTTAGAAGAGTGTGTGTATATATATATAAAATCTAGTAAGTTAGGGAACATTCACCAGTGCCCTCCATGTACCATGTATGATTCACTGCTCAGTAAACTCCTCTACATTATGGGCTTTTCCACTGTTTTTATTTTGTTTTGCTTTTTAAAATTTTGACAAGCTAATGTGAGGATAATGAGTGCATTTGCACACTATGAAAGAGCTTGTAAATAGTTTGAGCCAAAAATACTATCTCAGAGGAACCTCATATTGTTTTTTTGGTCTGACTATAGATGAATCATGGATTTAAAAGGATTAGGAAGTATTACCCTAAAGACAGAATAAGAAGTTTCTGGTTTAAAGTGTGAGGTAGAAAAGAATTTCCTACAGCTTACCTTAAGAGGGCATGTTCAAAAGCATTATGTGAATTAAATGATTTAACCTGAATAATGACCCTCTCATTAAGGTAATTGGCAGATGGGAAAGTTAATATCATAGGTGTTAAATATGTTATTGCTGGTCTCCTGTGGGGGGCTGGGGGGGTTTGAACCCAACAAGCATGGTTTGTTATCTAATCCTCTATAGTGACCCATCAAAAAATGTTAAAGCTATAAAAAAAATAACAAAAAAAAAACATCATGGGACACCAAATAAAGAAAGATGTCTGCCACCAGGAAATGTAGTTGGTTCTGGAATGGAGTTTGGCTCAGTACCCAGCTGTCAGCTCTCCCAGAAAGCATGGTGGTGGGCTAACAAAAATCTGAGACCTCTCATAAAAACTCCCAATACAAGAGAAAGAAAACAATCCACTTTATTACCCTCATCATCTTCTGACAGACTCATGTGAAAAGGGATCAACAGGAGAAGTAGGCAGATCTGAGAATAATGCCAAGACCAAGGGCACTCCCCAGCACTGTGAGCACTTAAGAATGCAATCAAAACTCAGAACATGGAAGCCGGAACTGGGAGAAGACAGAGGCAACACTGAGTAATCTATTCAGATTTGTTAAGAACAAAACTGTGTTCTAAAGGGCTAGAATGGCCTGAGAGGTCCTGGGTTGACCTCAGCACCATAAAAAGAGAGCAACAAGCAAACACAATATAGGCATTGTTAATGAGGATTAAAACCATGGCATAGCTGTGCAAGCATAAGGACCTGTGTTCAGATCCCTAGCAGCCATGTAAAAGGCAGGCACAAAATCATGCGCTTGTAATTTCAGAACTGGGGTCATACAGGCTAGCCAGCCTATCAAAATTAATGAGTTCATGACTAAGGAGAGACCCTGTCTCAAAGCAGAAGGTGAAGGGAGATTGAAGAAGATAACAGACATCAACCTTTGGTCTCCACACCCACATGTACATACACACACATGTGCACATGACCACACAAACACAATGAAAACATTAAAACAATAGCAAATCAATAGCAAAGTCAGGTGTACTGGTGTCCAGCTTTCTACACGGATTTTTTTTTTTTTTTAAATCTCAGGGCTCTGTCAATTTTTAACAAAAATTATTTGTTACACTTTTTTTATTTAGTATGCATGTATTTCTCTCTTCCCCCTCTGTGGTGTCTGTGTGTGTGTGTGTGTGTGTGTGTGTGTGTTGCATGCTTTCTCCTATTGTTATTTATAAGAATTTTAAGATATTGTATTTCCTGATATATATACCTGAACTATGTATATATGTATGTTCAGCTATTTTCTTCCACTTCAGCTTTTCTTTTTCTAATCATGCAAAGTTAAATTTGCTGCTGTTATAATAACACAAGCTATTGTAGTATTGCTGCAATTTGATGAAAGAACTGAATGTCTACTGTTTCCAAGTATTTGTATATTTCAGCTAATCACAACCTAACAGTTGTGTGGAGATGGGAGATTTGAGGTTTTGTTTTATTTATATCCATATTTTCTGCATTGATTTGTGACCAAGGGAAATAAATACGCACATGTTTAGATTGATTTATTTTTATTTTATGTGTGTGAGCAGTTTTGGTACATGTATTTATGTGTACCATGTTCATGCTTCGTGATCGGAGGCCAGAAGAGGGCATCAGAGCCACTAAAATTGGAGTAGAGGGTATTTGTGAACCACCATGTGGGTGTTTAGAACCTCACGGGGGTCCTCTGAAAGATCGGCCAGCGTGCTTAAATGCTGAGCAATCTTTCCAGGCTCAATGACTCCGGAACGTGATGTCAGTTAGGAAGACTGGGCAGTCTATGGGAACTCTGGTAGTAGGTCAGTATTTATCCCTAGTATAGAAATGGACTTTGGGAGCCCATTCCACATAGAAGGACACTCTCTCAGCCTAGACATATGGGGGAGGGCCTAGGCCCTGCTCCAAATGATATGACAGACTTTGAAGATCCCCCATGGAAGGCCTCATCCTCAGAAAGGGGATAAGAGAGAGGGTTGGTGGGGATCAGGGGAGGAGGGAGGGAGAGGGAACTGAGATTGACATGTAAAACATTATTTTTTTAAAAAAACAGTAGGGGAGAGATTAACTGAAGGGCAGAGAAAAGGAAAAGAAGGGAAGCAGTGTGGGAGGTGGGACCCACAGAAGGAGAGGCGGCGGCGGGCGTTAAAACTGGCTGTTGCTAGTAGGAGAAATGCGAAACAACATGCTCTTCTGTTAAAGGGAGAGGAAAGCATCGTTGAAATATGGGGTTTACTGAGCCATGACAGATGCTAGCCAGAAAATGACCAAGTCCTGGGACATGTTCCCACAGCTACCAGCCAGCAGGGCTAGACAGCAGTTGGAAATAGATCCAGTAGAACTAGACTGAGTGCATTTTTATAATAGATTCTGGGAAGAGAGGTAGAGCTGCTTACAGTGAGACGTCACTGGCTGTAGGTAAGAGGAGAAGAACAGGGCGAAGCCGAGGGATCCCGGAGTGGGAGAGCGGTCCATTGTCTGGGGTAGAAATAGAGTGCAATGACCCCTGGTGATCCATCAATGGGCTTCTGGTCTAAGCTCTAGGTTGTTGTTTGATTGATGGGCTTTTGGCTTTCAGTGACAAAGTCTCACTGTGTAGTCTGGATTGGTTTTGAACTCGCTACCTACCCGTCTGAGCTTGCTAGGTGCTGGGATCACAGAAATATGCCACCACAACGCCCAGCTTGAGTCAGTTTTAACATGCATTTTGGAAAATTGAGTAATTTTGGTTTTGCCAATAAAGTCAATTGGATCCCTATCAAGTCCCTCCTCCATCCTCTGGCTCTTATAATTAGACTTAGGACATCTCTGGATTTATCTCTCATCACTTTTCTGTGTGCTTTTGTCTGCTTAAAAAAAAAAAAAAAAAAAAAAAAAAAAAGAAAAGCCCATTTGATGAAAAATAAGAGAGGAATAGCAATTGGCAAATATAACTGAAATAATTTTCCTCATAAAATCAGAGTAATATATAAAACCTTCACACGGTTGGAATGATGATCTATGATACTCTAGAATGTCAAGCGTTTCAGAACTTTTAACTAAATCCCCTTGTTTCATCCCATGCACTCTTACTATGTATAAGTGACAATATCTGCTTCTACTACCACCCCACACCTCTGCAACTTCCATAGATACCACTAAAACGTTCTGAAATGTGAGCCTAAAGAATTCTTCCCTTCAAGAATACCCAGTGGTATTAGACAGTGGAATCCCAGGTTCCCTTGTGGTTTGTGCTGAGTTGACAGGGCAATGAAAACTAGCAAGAACATATTTCAATTTATGTATTAACGACCAGCATGTAAGTAAGCCAGCTAACCAAACAGGAACAGGAGTCCCAGGGGTGTCTCTCCTTCCCGTCTGGCTAGAGTTGGGAGTCACAGGCTGTATGGAGCAGGTCATGTGCTTTCTCCATTCTCCCTTCCCGGAGTATCATGTAGAGCACTGGTGTGAAATGATTATTTTCGTGCCTTTAGGAGGCTCTTGCAAAAAGCCAGCAGACAGTGAAAATGTCAAAGTGAATGATTAATACCGCAGTCAGAATACAGATTGAGTGAAATGCTCCTAGTTTCCTGATATTTACTTCTTTCTTAATACCTATCATGCTGTGCTATTGCATTCTCCCAAGCCTGAGGTTTTTACCTCAGCACGGTGCAGCTGCTCAAAGAACACAGATAGGATGGTGGCCATGACAGGATTTACTGCTGTGTGGTTTTTAAACTCTTAGTATAAAGCCATACTTTGATTTGGTTCTGAATTTACTTTCAAGTAAAAACTACTTTTGCTTACCAAAAAACAAAAACAAAAAAAAAAAAAAAAAAAAAAATCCGATACATGGTCTTTTCTGATACTGGTTATGTGACAATTGTCACTGACATAATCAGAGGGGAAACTTGGATGAGAGTGCTGTGTTTTACTTCCTAAGCCCCGAAATTGCCTTTTTCATACAATAGTTCTTCTTATATGATTAGTAGCCTCCCCAACACTGGTATTACAAGCATGTACTACCATTCCCCACTCCCGTTTCCATGTGAGTCCTGGGGATCTTATTCATTTCCTCATTCTGGTGTAGTAACCACTCTACTGACCAGTTTTCAAGACTCCAACAGGACTTCAAAATGCAGAGAAGCTTGGACATCCTGTCTTATGTCAATCACAGATATCCTCTCCTTCCTTTTGCTAGTAATTAATCTGAGCTGGGCATGTGGGTCAATTAGTGAATATTTCTGAACCCAACTATAGCCAAGGGAGTTAAAGACAGCCTCTTGCTTCTAGAAAACAAACCCACTTCCCAGGTGTAGTGTCTTTCTGAGGCCCTCTTTCCCTACTTGTGAACTGTTGAGTGAGACACAGAAGTTACCAGACTTCAGGAGACAGCACATAGGTCTCAAGACAGAGAATACAAAAGGCAGATGAACCAGCATCCAGGACTATGTTCCCATGGAACCTAGAGTTAGCTTCCAGCCTGTCCTTGTCTTATGGAGTGAAGTACCTGGATGCCTTCATTACTTATGATACAGCTAGCCTGTGCACTCTGTCAATGCCTCCTGAGTTATCAATAGCAAATAACTACCAGATCACACTTAAGAAATAAGCCTTATATTTAACAAGTCTTAGAAATCCCAGGATCCCAGAACAAAATACTCATACACATCACATGTTTACAACATGGAGAAGGCGGATGGGAGGAATGAGTTGGAAAGGCATGTGAGTGGCAGGCCCTGGAAATGTAAAGTGGCTCACTCCAGGTGAGGATGGGCTCAGTGCTGCAGCAGGCCTCTGATTCTTATTCTTACATCAGCAACTTCCTTGGCACCACAAACCAGGTGCCCATTTCCTGTCAACCCACATTTGAAGTGGACCCTAAGAACTTACACAAACCTAGCACAAATCCACCCAGCCCCTCAACCTAAGAGGTCAGTGCCCTTTATTCAGCTCTTCATCCCTATATTCCTCCAAGCAAAGAAAATTCTACTCCATTGATTTCAATTTTTTCTCTTTTTGCTTAAATAAAGTTGCAAAAACAAGTAAACAAATACTAACCCTTCTCTATTCTATTATTGCTTGAACACTTATACTCCTGGGTTTCTGTCTTGGTTTTCTCAGCTGAATTGCCTTCCCTTTGCACATTGAAATCATTTAACTAGAGTCCTCTCAGGACCTCTCCAAACAATTTCTGTTGTTCAATATAGATGCCAGCCCACTTTTAACCTTATTTTTGGTTTTATATCTTTTCCTCTAAACAAGGTCTGTTTTGTCTTTTTTATGGGTGATGTTTGCTTTTAAAAAAATTACTGTACTTCCTAGAATTCCCCTGTCTTGCATTATATGGTGCTGGTGGTTTACTTCACACACTATTTCTCTTATAATCTACTCTGAGTTAGCAGAAATCCTTAGCTTCTTGTTAAGAATTGAAGGTTGCATCCTTAGCCATCAGGGAAATGCAAATCAAGGAAATGCAACTCTGAGGCAAATCTTACTCCTGTCTGAATGGCTAAAATCGGAAACACCAATGACAATTTATGCTGGACAGGATATGGAGAGAGAACAGAACACTCCTCCACTGCTGATGGGAGTGCAAACTTGTACAGCCATTTTTGGAGATCAGTATGGCGGTTCCTCAGGAAAATGGGAATCAGTTTACCATAGGATGCAGGAATTCTGCTCTTAGGCATATACCCAAATGATCCACATTCATGCAAGAAGGACATCTTCTCAACTATGTTCACAGCAGCATTATTTGTAATAGCAAGAACCTGGAAGCAAACTAGATGCCTCTCCACTGAAGAATGGATAAAGAAGGTGTAGCACATTTACACAACAGAATACTACTCAGCAGAAAAAAAAAAAAAAAAAAAAAAAAAACAATGGAATCTTGAAATTCAAAGGCAAATGGATGGAACTTGAAGAAACCATCCTAAATGAGGCAACCCAGTCACAAAAAGAGGAACATGGTATGTACTCACTCATATATGGATTTTAGACATAGAGTAAATGATCACCAGCCTACAATTCACACCGCCAGAGAAGCTAGGATACAAGGAGGACCCTAACAGAGTCATACAAGGTCCCTCACAGAAGGGGAAAGGGACAAGATCTCCTGAGCATATTGTAAATGGTGGGGGGCAGTGCATGGAAAAGGAATTAGGAAAAAGAGAAGGGGAGAAGAGGAGGGGAGAAGAGAACATGAAGGACCAGGAAGATTGAATTGGGGGACAAACAGACTAGAGCAAGAAAAGAGATATAATAGAGGGAGCCATTATAGGTTTGAAGAGAGAACTGACACTAGAGAAATGTTCAGAGACCTACAAGGATGACCCCCAACTATCAATCTGAGCAACAGTGGAGAGGCTACCTTAAATTCCCTTCCCTGATAATGAGATTGATGACTACCTTACATGTTATCCTAGAGCCTCCATCCAGTAGCTAATGGAAACAGAAGCAGAAGCAGACACCCACAGCTAAACACAGAGCCAAACTCCTGGGATCCAGTTGCAGAGAGGGAGAAATGATGAGCAAAGGGGTCAAGACCAGGCTACAGAAACCCACAGAGACAGCTGACCTGAACAAGGAGGAGCTCATGGACCCCAGACTGATAGCTGGGAAACAAGCATAGGACCGACCCAGACCCCTGAACGTGGATCTCAGTTAGAAAGTCTGGACAATCGGACCTCTGACATTGGAACCAGGATGTATCCTTGTTGTATGGAAGGACTTTGGGAGCACATTGCCCATGGAGGGATATTCCCTTAACCTAGAGACAGGAGGGAGGGCCTAGACCCTACTCCAAATGACTTGGCAGATTTTGATGATCCCTTCTGGAAGGCCTCTGGGGAGTGGATGGGGGTTTGAGACCAGGGGTAGGTGTAAGGGGAGCATGGGAGAATGGCAGGGAAAGGGAACTGGTATCGATATGTAAAACAAGAATTTTTTTTTAAAGAAGGAAGGTTGCTGGAGAGATGTTTTAGCAGTTCAGAACATGCATGGCTTTTACAGAGGACCTGGGTTCAGCTTCCGGCACTTACCATCTGTAACTATAGTTCCAGGGGATATGACGTCATCTTCTAGCCTCTGAGAGCACCAGGTATCCATATGGTACACATCATACATGCAAGCTGTCTTAGTTAAGGTTACTATTGCTGTGATAAAACACCATGACCAAAAGCAACCTGTGAAGGAAATGATTTATTTCATCTTTCACTTCACAGGTATGCCTATCACTGAGGGAAGTCAGGGCAGTCACTGAAGTACTGTTTACTGACTTTTGCCTTGTGGCTTGCTTAATTTGCCTTCATATACAGTTCAGTATCTCCTTCCAGTGGTGACACCATTCACCATGGTTACATCAATCATCAATCAACAAAAGGTCCTATACCTTTGATGGGCTGAATGGAAAAATAATATAGTAGAAGTTTTGATGTGGGATATCTTTATGTACACTGTGAATGTGTGTTATTTTTTATTGATTGATGAATAAATCTGTTTTAGCAAATGACCAGGTAGAATATAATTAGGTAAGAAATCTAAACAGAGTTAAGGAGAAAAAGAAGGCAGAGTCAGGGAGATGCCATGTAGCCTCCAAAAGGGTAAGATGCCAGAAAATTACTGGCAAGCCATGGCCAAGTGGTGATACATAGACTAATTGAAATTGGTTAATTTAATTGTGAGAGCTAGTCAGTAATATGACTGTGCCATTGGCCAAACAATTATAATTAATATTAAACCTTAGAGTGGTTATTTGGAGACTGGCAGGAAGGACAAAAACCCTCCAACTTCAAAGTTTAACAAAATATAATCATATATGAAAGAAATCTAAATGGAGTTACTAAGTAACATGGGAGGCAAAGCCCCCAACTGGATATCTCTCATGACCAAAAAAGAGCCTCTAATGCCAGGGAAGAGTTACATATAATCAAGTTGTTTGCCAAAGGGACCCCTTGGGAACTCCCAAATAACCCAGGACCAAGGCTATTGGTTGTTCTTCACAAACTGATGGTAAAATCCTATTGCTGAAAAGAACACCTAATTCATTGAACCCTGATAAGCCAAAATGGTGCCTAGAGACTTCATCCCTAATAACTAGTATTCATGGTACTGGAAGACTACCAAGCACACTACCAGGAGAAAAAGATAACCACAAAACTATGTATAAACCCTTCAATCTATAATCATGACCTGCCTGAATAATAGCGGCACAAAAGTTGTGGGAGTAACCAATCACTATCTTATTGGATTTAAGGCCTCTCCATGAGATGCAACCCATGCCCCACAGTGCTTGGGAGACAAAAAACTGATACTAAATAGGCCACAAACCCCAGAAAACCAAATACAATTAATCTGCTAAGAGCATAGCAATAGAATTACTCCTAATGGCATTCTACTATACCATAGATCAGTGTCTTGCTCAGCCATCATCAAAGTAGCAGATGGAAACAAATACAGAGAATTCTGTCTTAGGGTTTCTATTGGTATAAAGAGACACCATGACCACAACAACTCTTACAAAGGAAAACCTTTAATTGGTGGCTTACAGTTCAGAGGCTCAGTCAATTATCATCATGGTGGGACATTGTGGCATGCAGGCAGACATGGTGCTGGAGAAGGAGCTGAGAATTCTTGATCCCACAAGCAACAGAAAGTGTACTGCTCTAGGCTAGGTATAGCATGAGCATAGGAGACCTCAAAGCCTGACACCACAGTGATACACTTACTCTAACAAGGCCACATAAACTCAACAAGCCCATACCTCCTAACAGTGCTAATGGGAGATGTCATTCTGTAAATATGTTCCTCATAGTGGTTAATGAATAAAGCACCGTTGGCCAATAGGAAAGCAAGATAGGCGGGACTAGGAGACAAGGAGGATTCAAGGAAGTAGTAAGGAGGAATCAGCATGGGGAGACCAGGGAGAGCACAACGCCAGCCCCTCTCCGGTAAGGTGAGAGCACGTGGAAATACTTAGATTAATAGAAATGGGTTAATACTTTAAGACAGAGCTAGCCAATAAGAAACAAGTAACTGGCCAACAGCATTATATCAAATACAGAGTCTCAATGTGTTAATTAGGGCTGCCGCCGCAGTGGGTCCAGGCTGGTGGAAAAGCCTTACTCGTAACACAGTGCTACTCCCTATGAGCTTATGAGGGTCAATTGCATTCAAAATACGTTGGAGTGCAAAACTCATCACTAAGCATTTAGCTCCTGTTTGTTTTCGTTCCTTACTTCCATGCTTTTGTTAAAACTCTTTCTTGCTGTAGATTGCTCTCTGCTTAATTAGCCTCTTATTACTCTGCATGAGCCAGGTCTATAATATTTCCTAAGACTCAGCCTTATCCATGTAGGGAATAATAACCCATTTTTAGCTACTAAATATTAATAGCTTGTTTTCATGATCATCTCATCTGGCAAAATAGCCTCAAGGAATTCAGGATACCAGCATTATTTACTTAGTCTTCACATTTCTAGATTTTTGCATGGTGCCTGCTACAAAAATAGTGCTTAATAAATAAATATTCATTTATTATATAAATATTTTATAAAGGCAGTTGAGTCAGCCTTTAAAACTTTTCTGTTTCTCTTTCTCTTTAAATTCACCACCTATGTCAACATGACCAAAACATTTCAGAGTTAAAAGGTACTTTAGAAGTCAATAATACAATTGCTTTTATGAATATAAGAAAATAAGGACTAAAATGGCTAAGTGTAAAACTACATGAAAACTCAACTCACAGAAAGTTCTTTGTGGAAATCAATACTGATTTATTCATTTCTTACCAAATGTTTATTAAATTTTATACATTTGTCTCATTTCTCCCATGACTTCTTAGATTGACTTTTGCTTCATTTTATACAGTGTTTTATCAGTTATCCCTGCCAGAGCATGCAATCTTAAATGATGCTCGAGGGTTCAAGTTATTTGGACCTTTTCATGGCCCCTGACACCTTCTCCTTCAGCCAGATCCTGGCTGCCATGCAGGGGAAAAGCTTTTATTGCCTCCTTAACACCTTCTGGTTTCTCTAGGCTCTTAATTTGCCCCCCCCCCAGGCAGTTCCCTAGTGAGGGCTGGACCTCAGTGTACTTTCTGCATTTATCAATGGTGCAAATCATTCTGTACAGGGAAATCATCTGTAAAGCTGCCCCTGTCTCTGAGAGTGGCCTCTCCTGGAATAAAAACAAAAAACAAACAAACAAACAAAACAAACAACCACCACCTACCTATGCCACACCCATTTACTGGAGAAGCCATGCCCCTTTGGACATATCTCTTCCCATACCATGTCAATCAGGATTGGAAAATTGACTTAAGCAAACACCATTTGATGAGATTCAAGATGCCTTTGGTCATAATGCTTTTCTATTGGGAGGCCTTTTTCTCCTAATCATACCGATTACCCTGGCTTCCAGGTCTTTTAATTGTTACAAAATAGCTTCTCATTTCCCAAGATTCTATATGATTTTTTAATGGAATCTCACGAGGCTAAAAGAGTTAGAAATAGTCAGAATTATTGAATTAGTCAGTCATTGGGAGAAATTAGCTACAGAAAGCCTTAGTAATTCAAATTGAAATTCAGTAATTAACTTTTGTTGTTTTAGCAGGTTTCATTTCTGTAACATAATTATCGTTATTAAGAAATAATGGAATTCTTCACTTCATCTTAGCCAAGAGGCCAAGAAATGAGAAAAACCTTGAAACTTTTAATAAATACAAAAGAAATAAGAAAAATATGAAATTACCAAATATTTTTTTTGAGAAGCATCAATATACATCAAATGAAAGGGCAAAAATACAAAGAGAAACAACACATTATATTGTTTTGGTGTGTTCCCTTCCCAGATACTATTTTTAAAAAGGTAAAAATTATGAGTTTACAATAAAGAAGTCTGGCAATAAATCACATTAACCAAATGAGCAAAGTTAGTAGCAGGGAAAGCTGCAGTTTTCTGAGTTCTGATGCATTGAGAAGGATACAACATCTCTTGCTGGGTGCTCTCACTAAAATGCAATATTTCAATCTGACCCCACACAGGGTTAGGTGAATTCATTACTTATCAAATGAGCGACTCTTCAAGACAGCGGAGGTCACAAACGGACCATCACAGAGCAGAGGAGACCACACACTCCCGACAGTTCATGCAATGTGGAACCCTGGAATGGAGTCTGGATGAGATTAGTACTTTTGTGAGCAAGAAGGCAGCTAGAGGTCCTGTATTACCAGAAGCCTCTTGGCTCTTGCGAGGGCTGTGTGGAAATATAAGATGATGATTTTTGGATAAATGGCTAGATGAATAATTAGTGTGGGACTGTGAATGATCAATATATCAACTATTGTTTCTACATTATATAATATATTATATAAATTAAAATATATTTAAAATTGAAAAAAAATGCTGATTTTCCTTGCAGGCGGGGGGGGGGGAAGAGACTCACAGAAACTTTCTATAATAGTTGAGAAACTTTCTGTTAAGATTAAGTTATCTCAGAATAAAAAGGTTAAAGGAAAAGCTCCAACATGTTGGTATCTTGGCATTATGCTGATCCTGGCTCCTGACGACCAGTAGGTACGCATACCGGCATTCAGGCAGATACTTAGACAGCTCAAAGGGCCCTGTGTTGCATGGCTATGCCATGGCTACGTTATGCATTACATGGCCCAGTAAGGACTCTGTGTGCATGTGCAATCTCCCCCTTTTAAGCCAGTAATTCCCACCCTTTTCTCTCTTCCATCTCTATCCTTGGTTAGCTAACACCTACTCCTCTCTTTGTTTCCTTTCCCCAACAAACTCGACATGGGTTATGTTGAGTTTTGTGGTTTGTGTTTCATTGCCAGCAGCAGCAACTGAAGCAAAACAACAGCACAGATCACAAAACACATTGAACACCTCAACTGGCCTCATGTCACAGTAAAAATACAGACATAAGGCTACGTGTCTAAGGTACTTATGAAAGACATGTGAATTCTGTTTAGATTTGTATCCTACCTCTAAGATACCTCATTTATACATATTCCAAAATCTTCATCTACCTAAAATTGGGAAGATTTCTAGTTGCAGGCATACTAGTTGAATAACACTGCATTCCTAACTGCTTTCTCCCTGTCTTTCTTAAACTTGTAATTACATCAAATTATATCAGATGGCAGTTCATTATGTCAATTGAAATATCTCCTTGTTTCTCTTTCACTTGCCACTTGCACAGGGTCTTGCATGGAGAGCAGACTGGCCTAAAACTCACTATCATTCTCAGCATCCACAGACCTGAGACTGCAGGCTTGAGCTATGATAGTGGGCCAAATTCTTCCTTTAAAGGAACATTTGTAAGGGCTGTGCATAGAGCATTAGAGCTCTTTCTAGCATGCATGTGGCTCTTGGTTGGATCCTTAGCCTGAAAGTATAAAAGTAAAGATGCACACTTGAAGGTGCTTTTGCTTGACCTTGTGAAGTAGGCGGGCCCTGTATTCGAACAAGAAAATCAAAACAGAATCGGGGCCTCCTAAGTGCTGACAACCTTGCTGGGGGAACCTAAAAGCTCCACAGGAGGCAGTGTCCCAAACTGTCATGAGCACAAAGGAGTACACAGTGCCCCGTGTGATACCAATACACCCTGTGTGATACCAGTGTAGGATACAGATGTGAGTAGGACTAGAAGAAGTCCCTGCCTGGCTTCTCCCAGGTCCAGTGAATGCCGTGAGACACTTAAGTGTGGGGAAACCTAGTATTGTGGATCACAGAAATGGGTAGCCATGTTTTTTTCCTTCTCAATGGAGAAATAGAGCTTCAGTGCCTTTCTTGCAAGACCTTTCTTTCCAAGACAGAAAACTCTCACAAGTGTCAGAGAGTCTATTTTTTTTTCAAAATATAAAAATAAAGGAAAAGGTTTATGTTATTCCAATGCATTTGCTCTCAAAATACACAGTGATTAGAGTGAGCTACGGCACTTGGCAGGGCCTTCAGACCACCCTTAGTCTTTGTCTGTCCCATTCTCGAAGGCCCTGGGAATTCTTGGCGCTCAGCTTTCTGTTTTCACAGCTTTGCCCCAGCACCTGTTCCAAAAGCAATTGGAAGGGCTTGACTGGATCTCAGGCCTTAATTTCCAGCTCCCAAGCAAGAACGTTTAGGATTTAAGGTATAATGCTATATTTTACAGGGCAAGAATGAAAGCTTTTATGTGGAATTATATCATAAAACACATTTTGTGTTTTAGTGAAAATGGTTGATTTCAAAGATTTCAAAGGGAATTTTGTTCCCCCTGCAAGAACACAAACAAAAGCATGTATGATAACCATGTGAGGGGCAAAAGTACATATTTGTAGGAGTTTTTTATTGTTTTGACCCCATCGTTAGATTGGAAATGTTTCCCTGCTGAGTAAATATTAATGTTTCATCAAACAACCAAAGAATTGATTAAGGAGGCACTCAGGGTGTTCCCTGTTTGCCCACCTCCATGAACCAAACTCCTTTCAACTTGCCCACCGTGTGTGAATTATTCATTAATAATCAATAGTAAAATTATTACATGCTAATTAATTCAGTGTGTACACGAACTACAACCCCAAACTGTTAATGGAGTACTGACTAAATTCTTTCGGGGAAGGTTTGCACCAAAATGGCCAGAGAAAGGGAGCATTTTAGAAGTTTGGAGCTTATTAGCAGGAAGAGGAATTGAGTTTGGTGGTGGATCTGTCTCCATGTCTAGAACAATATAAATTCATTTTAAAATGTAAATTACAACTTTCATGTAAGAGTCCACTAAAAAGAAAAGGAATGGCAGCAATTAATGAGTGTGACTTAGCAAGGACTCCCTTCCTAGAAACGGAGCTGCTAGGACTGGTGTAGGAAAACAAGGCAATCTAGCACCTGGATGTCAGCAAGACTGGAATAGGCTCACCTGTTGAGTATAATAGTGTAGAGGGTGAGGATCTACCTCTAGTGAGAAGCAGGCACCGAAGCTTCTTAAGACAGGAGCTCAGGGAAAGGGGCCCAATAGACCCTAAGCAGTGTGGAATGGGCAGAGAGCAGGTCCAAGGGCTGGGCATGATTATGGTGTGGTCCGTGGGGGAAAGCCCCCCCCAAAATGCCAGAGAACATGAGTGAGCATTGTCACAGCTACTCTCCGGAGAGTGAGGACAAGATGAAACATGTAGTCAGTAGTCACATTGATTGTCCCTTCTGAATTACACGCCTGTGCATGGAAACTGCTGAGAAGCAGCTGTGCCTGCAGAGACTGGCTTATTAGATGCTCAGCATTGTGGACAGGTTGGAATCTTACAGGTCCAGAGGCCAATTACCTTACAAGGGCTAGCTTTCCCACCGCTCCCCACCAGCCATTCCTTGTCCACTTCTGCGTTGGAATATGATGGGAGATGTTAGTCTGTAAATATGTTTCTCATACTGGTTAATGAATAAAGCATTGTTGGCCAATGGGAAAGCAAGATAGGTGGGACTAGAAGACAAGGAGACAAGGAGGAAAGAGGAAGGAGGAGCAAAGATGGAGAGTCTGTAGAGAGCTGGACACCAGCCGGCTCTCAGAGGGTAGGTGAAACCGCGTGAAAATACATAGAAATGGGTTAATAAGTAAGACAGAGCTAGCCAATAAGAAACTAGTACCTAGCCAACAGCATTCTATCAAATACAGAGTCTCAGTGTGTTATTTGGGGCAGGCACGGCGGCGGGACCAGACCAGAGGCGGGCAGAAAAACCTTACTCCTTACAGGAATAGACATCCTGTGACTAATAGATAAAAATCTTTGTAATCTATTGACTTAGCTGACTTCTACTTAAGCTCAAACTAAGAATGTTATCAGACAACCTCCAAAGCTACAGAGAAACCCTGTCTTGAAAAATCAAAACTGAAAAGAGAAATGTTATCAGATAGCATCTAAAACCCAAAGGAAAGTTTCCCCCATCTTGCTGTAACCGCCTCTCTGAGGTACCCACCCACCAATGTGTTTAAACTTGCCTTTATTTATGACTTTGTTTGTTTGTTTTAGTTTCGTTTATTGAGACAGGGTTTCTCTGTGTAGCCCTGGATGTCCTGGAACTTGCTTTGTAGACCAGGCTGGCCTCAAACTCACTGAGATCCTCCTGCTTCTGCTGGAATTAAAGGTATGAGCCTTGTTCTGTAAACTTCATGAATCTGCTTCCACATTGGAACCAGAGTAAAATCTATGTTCCTGGACCATAATCACTCAAATGCCTTGATGATAAACTATCTTTTTATTCTTTTTAAATCATTTTTTGACACAGGGTCTCACTGTGTACCTCCGGCTCTCCTCGAACTTGCTTTGTAGACCAGGCTGCCCTCTAACTCAGAGATTTGCCTGGTTCTGCCTCCCCAGTGCTGGGATTGAAGGCGGCACCACTATACCTAGCTGTTCCCTCTTTGATGAGAGCAGTGGTTTTTACATTTATACACCATTGTCTAAATCAGCTGTAATCCACAACCAGGATCTTTCGAGTCTTTCCCAGAAGAGAAAATAGCAGTGAGTTCTCCCACGTGTTTAAAGAAGTATACAAAAACACTCGTTTGTTCACTTTCCACAAAGTCTAAATACTGGATTAAAAACACTCTCTTTACAATTTTATCTTAGAGGACTATTCCCACTTAAAAAGAACAGATTTTGAAAAAGTACATCTTTAAATTTTATTTTTTTAAAAAGTAAATTGTTAACATACATATTGAAAGAAGGCATGGTTGTGCATGGAATGAAAAGTTTAAAAAAAATCTATCTGCAAAGATTGTTTACAAGTTGCTTCCTTATCTTGTAAATCAAATATCAGGAAGGACAAAACAATTATATCAAATGAGGACACCTCTCCAGGCCCCCATAGCTATTCATTTGCTTCATCAAATGAACCAACCATATTAGCTTAGAATGATCAAACACCTTAGTAGAAATCACCTATTACACTATTTCCATGAATGTGTTCTGAATTTCAGTAGCTCATATATTGTTTAAACATAGCTGCTTAACGCTAAATATTCTGGAAAGTATGACTAAATCACAAGAGATTTAGATGAAAATTTCCCAACTCTCACCCTCTCCCTCCAGTTACAGTTCCATCAGTTCATGCTTGGGCAAGCAAGCAAACAAACAAACAAATAAATAAATAAAAAAGATCAAATAGATGTTGACCCTTAAAATGTTATAATAATACATGGTTTACATAGTTGTCCACCTCCTCTAGTATATTACAATAAGGAACAACATAAAAGAAGACCGCAATATCTACAATTTTATTTAGTCAATGGAAAGAACACAGTCTGACTTGTAACACTGATCTAAACATAACCTGTGGGAAAGATGCCAGGCTGCAGAGAAACTCCCACTTAACTCCTGGAAAGTAGAGACCTGTGGATGGGTAGCACACGCTCCAACCCCAGCGGAGGGATATGCCAGGCCCATAAAACTCAACCCCACAAGTTTTCAGTTTTATACTAAAAATATAAAATGTAAACAAACAAGAACACATTAAGAAATTATGCAGAAAGCCCATTAAATGTTTAAGGGACAATAAAACTGCCACCAACTCATTAACTATTCTCTTGGAAGTATTAGATCCACAGCCAAAGTTCCAAAGGTCCCCCAATTATAGAGGGAGTAAGAGGAGGGGAAGAATTCTAAAGGACAAGATTATCGAAAAGTGGATGGAAATAAATTTATTTAATATTCTAAACATTATACCAATCTGTAATATTGTATGGCATAAGGAAAATGACTCCCCTGAGAATATGTAAGCTGAGTTGGTTAGTACTCAGGATGAATGAATGTAAGTACTTGGTAAGTCTTCTGATTCCTTCCTTACAAGAGGCTGAAGAAGGTTTAAGCTGGAGGTATGAGGAGAGGCACATACTGTGTTCTCAATGGAGCTCGTCACCACTGCAGCTTCTTGATGAAGAGTAGCGATCAGAAAACTAACATTAGATGATTTGTCAATGCAGCCTGCAGTGCAGAAGATAAGACACACTCTGTACATTAGGAAGAGCGTCGGTGTTGGTGTGAAAACCCACATCCTTGCTTTCTTTCAATACTGACCGGGAACATGAAGTGTGTCTTCAGTATGTGAATTGTTCAGAAAGAGCTGCAGGATTTCAACCAGTACTCTAAGAGGCTTTTCCCAGTAGGAAAAAGTAGAGTCTCAGTGTTCTAACAGGTTCCAGACACTAACAGTGTGTAGAAGCATAGGCCCTAGCATATGGAGATGGAGGTCTTGCCTTCATCAACTTTTTCTGTGTCCCCTCCACTTACACAAGCTATCTGGGTTTGTATCCTGAGTTTATAATGTTAGTCATGTGTACTATTTTTAACTCAAATATTTGGAAAACATAACATTTAAGCATATTCACTGTTTTGTCTACTATTCTTTAACTGCTTTCAAATAAAATTTATAATTTATGAATTGTCAAATAAAATTGCCTCAACTTCTACCCATTTATGACTAATATGGTAGATGCTGCCTCCTTTAAGAGTTTCCTACCTGTCCCTGGGTGTGGTGGCATAAGCTTTTAATATCAGTGCTTGGGAGGCAGAAACAGCAGGTAGATCTCTGGATTCCAAACCAGCCTGATCTAAAGAATGAGTTCCAGGATAGCGGCTATTATACAAAGAAACTCTGTCTCAAAAAAAAAAAAAAAAAAAAAAATAGTGTAGTCTGACATTGCTCTCTTGTCCACCACTTTCCAAGAAACCACTTAGAGGCTGAATATGAATTATAAATGCTCAGTTGATAGCTCAAGCTTGTTACTAACTAGCTGTTACATTTTAAAATGACCCATCTTCCACACTTACGCCCTGTCATATGGTGGCACCTTTACTAACATGGCACATCCATCTCCTGCTCCCTCTGTATCTGGCTGGGGACTCCTCTGACTCCGCCCTTCCTCATCCCAGGATTCTCAGGTTGGCTTTCCTGCCTAACTGTACCCTGTCAGCTATTGGCCAGTCAGCTTGTTTATTAAACCGTTCATAGCAACATATATCCACACAGTGTAAAGGAATATTCCACAGCAAAAAAGAGTAAATGTTTTCCTGAATGGATTTGCTGAACAAAGGGGAAGAAATCAGAGGCCTGGAGGTATACAGGATGAAAAGTCTCACAAATATGTTCACTATACACATATGCACATGTAACACATGCACACACATACATTCATATACATACATATATATGCACATATACACAAATACATACACACACAAATATGAACACATGCACACATCCATCCCACAGGTATCTCCATTCATAATAAGTTGAGATGCTACTAGATTTATTTCAGATCACCTTGGCCATATGGTGAGATTATATTAGCAGTTTGCCAAGCTATTATAATACTTTCACATGAAAACAAAACAACAACAACAACAACAAAAACAGTGTAGGTGTAGGTAGTAACAATGATGGAAAAGCATACATATTTAACTCATCAAAAATAAATAGTAACTTTAAAATTTTATGCACTTAAAATATAGTTTCAAGGAAATAAGGCAAAATTATAAAATTAAACAATAGATATAAAATGAGAGTTTTATGAGTAATTGAAATATATGCAACCTGATTAACAAATTTGACAAGGATACACACGTACAAATATAAACTGGTAGATATGCAAATGCACATATCATAAATATAAATAACTATGAGAATGAAACAACTCCAAGTCTTTTTTGAGAACACACGACATGTTTTGAATGAAACAGTAGTTTAAACCAGCTGTGTGAAAATGGATATGCAAAACAAAAATAATTTAGAGCCTCAATGTCACATATACATATGAAAAAAATAAAAGCCAAAAACTAAATAGCTTACTACTAATCTCAAGACAGAATGTCAAAGTATTGCAAAATAAGTCCAAACATGGTGGCCAACAAAAATTAACAAAAATGAATAAGTTAGAACAAGTCATACAGGTTCAATATGCATGAAAGAAAGCTGCTTCTCTGGAAGAATGACATTGGTGGACACTTGGTGAGATTTTCACCAATGATAGTAAGAGATACAATACAATTTTCAGGCTGAGAAATGAAAGAGGAACTGTATTACATATGAAACCAACATGAAGAATTAAGATTATCACAAGCAACTTTTTACAATAACTTAAAAATAGAAATGATATAATGCATTTAGCCTGCCGAAGCTTACTCAGAAATTATTAAATTACCTGAAACACTGTAAAGAGCTGAAAAATTTCCACTATGAAAACTTGTCACTAAAACAATGGCTGAACAAAACCTCTGGGCTTCAATGGCTTTACCAGAAACATTTACCAAACATTTCATAAAAAACACAAAATCCTATCATATTCAAACACTCTAAGAGGAGCTACTTCTTAATTCATCTGATAGTCATTTTTCACTAGCAAAACAGTAGTTGTAAAACGTAACTTGAAGTTATAAAGTAGTTATAAAAATATGTCCTAAAAATAAAAGCAACAAAAGTTACGTAGAGATTTTATGTAGAAAGCTGTAAAACTTTACTGAAAGACTTTTAAAGGGATCTAAATAAATGAAGGAACATACTGTGTTCACAGGCAGGGCTGTGTTTCCTTAGGCACTGCCCTTGGGAAAGCCACTCAGGATTGAGGTATGTTCTCCATATATATTCCTAAGGCCTAGAAAGGGGAGAATGAAAGCTTAATCCTCGGAGCTCACAGTGCTGTCACAAACATCTTTAATATTCCTTCTAGTTCTATAACCTGGAATCCAGACAGCTCCCAAATGCCCACAGGTGGTGTGCATCTGGGAGTCAGAGCAGGAGGGATGGTGCAAACGGTGAGTTTACTATGATAGCAGAGAATACCAACTATTCTTGCAGTCAAATGTCGGCCGGTCCTCCCGAAGTAAGCCAAAGCTTATGGTTTCAGCTCTTGATGCTAGATAGGCACGGTACTAGACATTTGAAAAGAGGGAGAGGTCAGCTTTAATCATGTTACTATTAAAACTTATACATCACAATAATGATGCTTTCCATATTTTAGCCAAGAACTTCTCTATTCTCCCTCCTGATGACAGTGGCCTTCTGCTAGTCAGTAAACACTCCAACACTGACCTGCACCCTTAACCCTCAATGTGGGTGAGGCAGTGCAGAGAGCAATCCTTTAGAAAAAGGATTGAGGTCATCAGAGAACTATAGGTTTAGAGAGGAAGAAATTCTTAGTGCATTTGTGGAAGAAATATGAGGGCTGGGCTATGCCTATTTTATTTAATCTGATCCTCATTAATTCCTAATTTGAACACATAGTTTGCCCCACCAGAGATGGGGACTTAGGATAAAGAATGCAAGAAAAGAGGTAATTACTACCATGTATAACAGCTGGTGCCTGTGGATGCCCACAGATCAGACTAAGACGTTTGGGCAGTACAGATCAAGGGACATGCGCCTTAAATTGGGTCATATCTCCATAAGGACAATTCTCACTCTCCATATGTCAGAAGACTTAGCAGGAGTGGTCTATGGCTGTTTGGGAACAGCTAAGAGTGCTGGGTGAAGTAGGCCTCAGGGGAGTGGCCATTGTCACCTAATATGGATTCATTTCGGTAGTGTAGCAACAGGTGTGGCCTGATATGACATACAGGTGGCCAGATTAACCTCTGGTCCTGAGCTAACCCTGGAAGGTGAGAACACCTTGTAAATGAGCCTCTTTCAATACAAGGATCACAAAGAGCTCAGTGGGACACTCACCTGGAAAAGTCTGGGAGGAGAATCTGGTAGCCTTTGATCTAACCCCTGAGATTAATTTAGAGAAGGAAATTGAAGCAGGAACTTCAGCTATGATCTAAATCAGAAAGTGTGGTTGACACAGGCTTTTCTTTCCCTTTTAAATTGGGACTATTTCAATGTATTTGAGGGCCCATCCAGAGCTATGCAAGGGAGATGTCAAGTTTGCCAAACAAATGTACTTAGATGGCACCATGATTTATCTATTGCTTTTAGTTCCATTAAAGATGCCAGAGAGAGCCCGGTGGTGGTGGTGCACACCTTTAATCCCAGCACTCGGGAGGCAGAAGCAGGTGGATCTCTGTGAGTTTGAGACCAGCCTGGTCTACAAGAGCTAGTTCCAGGACAGCCTCTAAAAACACAGAGAAAGCCTGTCTTGTAAAAAAAAAAAAAAAAAAAAAAAAAAGCAAGAGCTCAGGAAGAAATTTAAGTTGCTGTTAATTATTATTAATTAAAATTAATCATGATTTTAATTTTGAGAGCCCTGTGTCAGTGTTTTTCAACTGTGTCTTCAGCAGTCCCCAGGGGATAGTTTGTCTAAAGAACAGCAATCTGTGTCCACATGGGCAAACAAGAATTGTTAAGTTCATTTGTGATGGTTGTCTGGTAGTGAATAGTGAATCTGAGTTACAGCTCCATTTAAAATGCTTCTCATACTTTAAATGCATTCGCTTCATGTGAAATGAAACATACTAACAAAAATGAGGCAGAGTTTAACTTTCACTCAACTCTCATGTCAGTTTTCAGAAAAATGGAAAATCAATTACAAATCTATAGCTCCTTTAAAAAAATGTGTTTCCCTGAAAATTGCATTTACATACATCTCGACATATTCTTTCCTATTATATAACTTTATATACAGAAACTTATCAGTGGATTTGCCGATTTATATTTTATATATTCTCTCGACAGTGGCTTTTCCGCTTGTTAAAATGGTGAATCCTTCAACTTAACTTGAATGACAATGACTTGAACCATCTACATCTTTCTTTGTGCGCAAGGCAGACATTGAAAAGCTCTTATGCTTATCTCAAAGTAGAATTTTTTCCTATGCTTTCTTATAATGTGCTTTATACATTTACATTTTTACAACCCCGAAATTTCTATGTATGATGCAAATTATAAATCAAAATTATCCCTGTCATTCAATGACTACAACACTATCTGAAAAGTCTGTGAAGCTTTTCTTTTTATTTTACTTTTGTGTGTGAGGTCATGTGCATCTGTGTGTGCTTGTGTGCACATGTGTGCATATGTGTGAATAGATGTGTGTCTGTTGTGCATGTGTGTATAAATGCATGCATGTGCACATATATCTGTGTACACATGTGTGAATATTTATGAATACGTGTGTGAGTGCATGTGCCTGTGTGTACATGTAAGTACATACAAGTGAGTGCTTGTATGTCTTTGTGTTTGTGTGTAGGCACATATGAGTGCATGTGTATGTCTTCATGTATTTTAATCCAGACCTCCTATTTGTCTCCATTGGCCATATTTTCTAATTCTATGTCAGCAACTTCTTGTATTTATGTTTTAAAACATCTTTGTTACAGAAAAATATCTCACACAAGGAGGCTAGCTTATAACAAACAATACTTCAGGTATGTCCTATCTTGTTGAAGCATAAAATTACATTTACTATACAATGGTATAAACTTAGAGCTGACTCAGAGATGGTGATTCTGATCAATTAACAGACATGTGGTTATTGTGTATAGATTTTCTGGCATATCTGATACAAGTTGTCTTTATTATGATGATGGTCTGTGTTGCCTGTTTGACAGAATCTAGAATCACCTGACAAATGGGCCAGCTAGGCTTGCCCATGGGGGATTATTTTGATTGCTAAAATTGATATAATGAAGATCTTACTTGTGAGTAGAGTAGGATCATTCCTTGGGCATCCTGGACTGTGTAAGACAGAGAGCAAGCTTGGAAATAGCAAAGAAGCATTCACTGTTCTGTTTCTTGACTATTGATGCCATATGAACAGCTGTTCCAAGTACTGCTGCATTTGCTTACCTGGCATAATAAAATGCACCTTGAACTGTGAGCCAGAATAAACAGTTTCTCCCTTGAGATGCTTTTGTCAAGGTATTTTATAATAGCAGCAGGAAAAGAAACCAAGACCTTAGACTCCTGACACTCAAGACAAAAACTGTGTGAACTGAGAACAGTCCTTGTTCAAGTTCAGAGCGTCTAGCAATGGCCTTACTGATGGCATCATTCTATGGCAACTCAAGTGTAGGCTTCAAGGGATTCATATACTACATCCATGAATGCAAACATATATATATATATATATATATATATATATATATATATATATACATACATACATGTGTACAGTGGAGGCATAGGAAAAAAAGAAAGCACAGTTATCATTTTTAAATTGTCACTCTTTTAGTTGTTCAGAATATACACAAAGACAGAATGCAGGAATCCCATGAGACTCGGTACCTGTTCTTAGCAAGAGTGTGCAGGGTTTCCTGCAGCAGGTGGGCTGGCTTCCAGGCACTGATAGAGAATGGTAAAGGACAGCCTGGAATCCTCCTTCTTGGTGCAAGTTCAGACTACAGCTAAGGGCTATATACAAATTTTAATGGCAAGTTTCATCTTGAAGTTTGAATTAAAATTTTTGAATTTTTAGGAGCTTGATCACATCAAAGCCCAGAAGCAGGAAATTATTCTTGCCTGGGAACTCAGCTTGATACAGCTATATGGGACATGCAGGCTAACTTGTGATGCCAGCCCTAAGTATTCCAGGGTTACCTCAGGGTGAGATTCTAGAAAGCATTTTTGCCAATGTTCAAAAAGGAGAGAGAAGTAGAATCCAACAAAGACTCTTATCAAAAGCCTAAAACTAATGGGATCCCAAACTGGAAATGTACTTTAAAACATTTCTAAGAGCTCACTCTCCCTAAATTAAATAAAGTTCTTGGAAATAAAGGCTTGTTTTGAAATTTTGCATAGCTGCCTATGAATGGCTTGGACTCAGAGCATTCTGTAACTTCCTTTTACAAAAACTGTAACTTTCAAGTCAAAATCTTTGTAAAGAAAAACAAAATGAGGCAGGAAACCCCTGAAAACTTCCTTGACCCCAAAGAACTCAAGTTTTTATCGGGGCTTCCTGCTCAAGATGGCATGAAAAATGATAATATCTAACATCTGAAATGTTTTAATAGGTACAAACAGTGACATATTGCTGTCTATAAACTTCAAAACTCCATGACATATGTAACAGTATCTTTGTCCTTCAACAGATCGTAAAAGCAAGGCTTCAATACATCAACTGTGCTAAAGCTGTATTTTCAGTAAGTGCAGATGGAACTAGAATTGGGTCTTAATTGATTCCAAAGGCCGCACTATTTTTAAGAAATAAATGGAGCATACACCCCATAAGGTAGCTGGGGCAGGCAACCATGACTTTCACAATGTCTGTTTCCAGACAACCACAATCTGGAATGTGATATTGTCTTAAAAATTGGACTTCAACAATGTGACTTCAGTGTGGATCTTTTTAAGTTCTGGTTTGGTTTGTTTGGGTTTTTGAGTCTGGTTTCTCAGCTAGTCTCAAACTCTCTATGTTACTGAGGATAACCTTGAGCTACTGATCTTGTTTACAGTTCCCCAGTGCTGGGGTTGCAGACTGTGCTTGGCTACAATAAGGCTCTTGCAGCAGCGGGAGTATCCTGACTTCTCAGGATGGCCCACATCATCACAAGGGTCATGACACATGAAAGGAGGAGGCATAAAAAAGTCAACAAAGCAGATGCACCAGTAGTGTCCTCATTGGAAAGAAGAAGTTAAGAGTCAAGGAATGGAGCTCTGTTCCCCCGAGGTGGAGAAGGCAAGTACCGAATCCCCTCTCAGAGCCCCAGAAGCACGGTAGCCTGGCCAACACCTTGCTTCCAGTGACAAAAGTACTATTTAGATTTATAATCATTAGGGCTAGAACTATATTGTGTTGTCTTAACTAACTGCAGTTGTGATAATTCTTTGCAACAGAAATACAACATTAAAATAATAGCCAAAGAGAATGACTGTCTGCTTATAATTTAGAATCTGATTTAATGCCTAGAAGCACAAACACTTAGCAAATGCTTATTGAATTGAATTGACAGGATACAACCAATGTATAATCTGGTATTAAACCAAAACATGAGCTGGAAAGGGGACACATATATTCGTGGTTTCTGAAGGTGAAGGAGCATGTATGCTCTGACAAGCTAAGAGAGATGTTGTGCATGTTTATATGTATCTCTCTGTCAAGAAGATAAACCATACTTTTCAGTGGCAGTCAGGGACCTCCAGTAATACCTACTTTATTTACCATCTGGCCATCAGTGAGCCATGACTCCTGGGAAAGCTGTGTTTAATCACAATGCATCTGTGTGCATGCTGTGTTAGCAGCCTCTGACTCCAGGTACTACTATACAGCTACAGGGTAACTTCCCATGGGACATTCACCTATTTATTTAGATTAGGGAAGGGGAACATTGAGGATAGACCTCAGAGCCTCTGCATACTGGATAAGTAGTCTGCCCTTGGTTTATACTCATAGCCCAGAAAATACTTAATATTTAGTAGCCTGAACAAGACAAACGAGGTTTCCATCCTCAGAGTTTATAGACAATGGATCCAGCAAGCAAATCAATCATTGCAAAGGAATAAGTGGCCAATGAGACTTGTGCTAACTCTGTAGGAGGGAGGAGGATGGATGGGTGGTAGGCTGAAGCTGGCTGGACACATAGCCATTAATTCTTTGGGGCAAATTAGAAAATATTTTTGACAATGGTCTACAGTCCTGTGAATGGATGGGAGAGATGCTAGCCTTCTGTTACACACACCTAGGGTAACACTGTCTGGGGCTGACTGTCAGCTCTCACTGACACTGACTGGCCAAGGGCAGCTGGCGCATCAGGGTGCCATGAGTGGAAGGCACCCCAGATTCCTGTATGGACACCCTAACTTTCAGTATGGTCATGGCTTTAAGGAGAGAGGTCTTTTGGAGATGAGTAGGTCTTGAGTGACCCCAGGAAAGGAGTCTTTATGAGACACAAGAGTCTTTATGAGACACTGCTCCATGTGAAGACACAACCAGGAAGAAGACCTCCATCAGGAACTAGATGGCACCTTGATTTTGGACTCCCAGATTCCAGACCTATGAGAAGGCAATGTTTTAGCCCGTCCTCAATAGCTTTTGCTATCACATCATGATGAAGACAAAACCCACCCTCTGCTCACCAAGCCTTGTGTCCTAGGGCAGCATCCACCTTGAGGGAAGGGCACTTTTCTCTCTATTCTTTTCTTAGCACATGTGGTGTGAATAGTCTATCTGTGTACATGCATGCATACATGCCACAGTATGAATGTGGATGTCAGAGGACAAGTTGTAGGAGTAGGTTCCTTCTTTTCTGCCATGTGAGCTGAGCCCCAGGACAGAACTTAGTTATCAGTCTTGACAGCATGCAACCCGGTCCACTGAGGCAATTTTGCTCTTACTGTACTTTTTTCTCTCTACCCATAAAGATGTCAACACCACCACCCCTGACCGTATACACAGAGGGATCTTCATCTTTATAAGCACTATGATCACAGAGTAACTTCTGTCATTTGTCTATTCTTAGTAGGAATTACCATTTTTATTCAATTGAAATATTATACCACTCCCTTTTTCCTCCCTCCCACTCCTCTTACCCACCTCAATATATATATATATATATATGTATATATATATATACACACACACACACACACACACACACACACACACACACACAGGTATATGTATTTATATAATATATATGTGCATGTATGCATACATATATGTATATGTGTGCAAATAAATATTTAACTGTCACCTGCTGAGTTTAGTATTGCTTGTGCTATGTGTTCTTAGGGCTGACTACTTGGTACTGGATAACCACACAGAGATCTCATCCTTGGGGATTGCCTGTAGCTCTTTATCTAGGGCAGGGACCATGAAACCTCCCTTACAACACTTTGGCTTGTCAACTGGTATTGTCATTGTTCAGGACAGACTAGCCAAGCCCTACAAGACTGGGCTTCTCTGTGAGTCACCTAGCTCTCACTGGGTGAGTTTCCTAGTAAGTATCTGCATCTCACAAGAATCTTCTGAAACTGACACATTAGATGACCCATACAGACTGCACATAGGAAATACTCAAGACTCAGGAGGAGTTCCAAGCCTAAAGCACCAGGACCACACAACACCATTTTGTCTCTCTGAAAACAGCATGCTTAGGAACCATGTCTGAGCCTCCCAGGAGGCGCCAAGAGTCCCAAAGATTTTTTTTTTTTTTTTTTTTTTTTTTTTTTTTTTTTGCAGGCCTATTCTGCTTCCATGCTAGGTCTCTCTGTTCATACTGGGCCTTTGTGCATTATGCCCTTGTAAGGCATGCCTGTAAAACTGCAGGATGCTGATTTCCTTGCACATAATATAATTCTCACAATGGATATTTAAAATTTATGGCCAAATCTCCCACATGAAGGTGGTCTGGCAGGCATAATTTTTTCCTTCTGTACATAAATGACTATTAACTTGTTGGCATTTTGCAGACAGGTTTTGGTGAACTATGATATTTTGCTTAAAATCCTTCCAAGAATAATGTCAGACTTCATAATTGCCTTACCCATGATTATAACACAAGTCACCTCCACTCATGCTAAACAGACTCCACAGTGGCCACAGGCAGGACTGTGAACACAAAGCTCAGGGCAGGCAGCTCATTTCTTTAAGACTTTGGGAATGTGCTTAAAAGTGGACACATCAGATTATAAATATCTCAAGTTGATTTGTGAAAGCATAGAAAAATGTTGTGAGAATGGATTTCAAAGTCTCCTACAGATTTGGAAAACCTTGGGTAAACGTTTAACATGAAAACAAATCAGCAATCAAAGCTGGATCAAGGGAATAATGAAAAATACAGCACTTTGCATTTGGGGCTGTTTAGAGCATGGGCCGCCAAATGCTACACTGTTAAAATATTCTCCCAGTCAGCACAAAGTCAGGCACATGTAGAGTCTATGCATGCACACACAAATATGTTCATGTCCTGGCTAGGCTGCCAACAATCCCTACTCAGGAAGCATTGTTATTCTAAGATGATGTATTTCCAGATGCATTCAAATCATCACGCCCTTCCCCATGTGTGCAAGTGTGATGATATTTGCACATGGTTGGAGGTATGTGTACCCATTCATGTGTTCAGAAGCCAGAGGATGCCATGTGTTTTACTTTATCACTCTCCATCTAATTCCCTTGAGACACTGAACCTGGAGCAGGCAGGTAGCCATCAAACTCTTGTCTCTGCCTCCTACATCATATTGGGGTTAAAGGTACACACAGCCACATGCAGCTTTTAACATGTGTACTGAGGATGCAACCTCATTCCTGCCCAGCAACACTCTTATCCCTAAGCCATCTCCCCAGACCCTGCATGTATGTATGTAATGATTCCCACAGAAATGATGGTTATTAAGCTGTGGGATACTTAAAATTGCTCAACCTTTGAGGATGGAGGTGTAGCGCAGCCGAAGGACACATGCTATACAGGTGTGAGGTCTTGGGTTTGTGCCTCAATACTACAAAAATTTGGTAAACTTCTGAACAAAAAACTGGTTGCATGTTCTAGGCCACTGATCAGCCCTCGGATCTACTAACCTTCCAAGAAGCGGGGAAAGCAATTGGGAGGAGGTAGGAGAAAACTCAGACATGTTTGTTTCTAGATACAAAGCCCAGTCAGTGCAAAAACACAGGTTTGTGTGGAGAACTTCAGATCACCACATAAAGGTTATTGTCAGCTCAAGAATCATGAAAAAAAAAAAAGAGTGAGTGAGGGAGAGAAGGAAGGAAGGAAGGAAAGGAAGGAAAGGAAGGAAGGAAGGAAGGAAGGAAGAAAGGGGGGAGACACAGACAAGCAGAGATACTGAGAGAGACAGAGACTCAACCATCAGGTTCTTATGCAGTTCATAGTTCTGCTAAGACCTTTATCTTCAGTTCTGTTAATTCTTGGATATCATCACATACAGGTGATTTCTAACACATACTAAAACAGAGAACATACCTCCAGCCCTGCAGCCTTGGGTGAAAACACTTTTCCTAGATGGGTTTTCTGTCTTCAACTATGAAAACATGTGTTGGATTGAGCTGCTGAAGAACCTCCCAACACTAACATTACACACTTACTGACTGCTTTGGCTTACAAGGAATACTTTGCTCCCTGGGACAGTTTGGTAAGTGAGAAAACTTGCATGGGAGTTGGAGGACACCAAGGATCTCCAGCTGTTGTCTGAACAGTCATATGTACCAGGTGTGAGGTCTGTTTCCATTATTGTTTGTTTTTCTCTTACCTCTTAAAACTCATATTTCCCTCCATCCCTTTCTGGAACTCCTCAATACCAACACACACACACACACACACACACACACACACACATACACCACACCACATTAGGCACACACATACACACATATACATACAACACACAGGCACAAACATACAACACACAAGAATATATATATACACATAAAAACTCATACAATACACAACATATGGGCATGTACACACGCAAGACACACACATAAGCACATGTATGCACAACACAGAGGCACAAACATACAACACGCAGGAATACATATATACACATATACTCACATAACACACCACACATGGGCATGCAGACACATATACACACAACGCATAGGCATATACACACATGCCTTTTCATGATTAAACCAAGATCTTGGCATGCTACCATTTACCTGAAAATGAGAACAGGCAAGTGACTGAAGCTGAGAGTGGAAATTCTAGGGACCCAGCTTAAACAGACCATTAGTTCTTACCCACAAATAGGCAGAGACTCAGCCTCCCCACCCCAAAGCAAAGCACAACAGTTCAAAGTTGTCAAGTGTGTCTTTCCTCAGACAAGACTGAACCCTGACCTTTGGAGTATGTAATCTTTAGCTGTTAGTATTCCAGTTTAAACCGTTTCAATGCAGGGGCCACAGGAACTGACAATAGACAGGTGAGCATTTGCCTGGTTGTCATTACTGAGATGATGTATTAACATTCTGAGAAGCAAGACACTATATAGAGACCTAACTTACTTGGGGGCACAAATCACACTGTTTTGTTACTTCCCTGCAGTCAGCAGCAGAGTCAGCAATGCTCACATAGAGGAGATACAGCATCAGTTTGGAAGACAAATCTTGATGGATCCCAGTTCTGCCATTTGCTACTTTTGAAAGACTTGACAATTTTGGACCTCCATCTTTCCAGTCTGAAAATAATAATCTCATCTACTGTACAATCAGTGGCTTCTTCCCATTTCCAGGCTGGAGGCTGCATGCTCACCCTTTTGTCCCTTACCTTCACTGTGCTCTGCTCCTCTTTGTGCAGACTTCCAGCATCTTCCCCACACCCACTTCCCACTCCTGCCCTTCCAGAGCTTTGCCATCAGAGGTCACTTCTTTAACTTACTCTTTCCCTGTAGCATTAACTTTCTGTCATCATCCAAACTCCTTCCCGTCTACCTCTCCCTTGTCATTCTGCACTGCAAGTGACCAATACTCATCATGAGAACTCACATGAGAATGTGAGTTAGAAGGAGTGAAATTATTCAAGGACAACTTTCTGAGAAATTGCGTACATTTCTAGATTTGCTTGGGTCCCAGATCGTCTGATATATAAAACCATACAATCTCCCTGCAGTGAGATCAAATGTCCATGCAAAATAATTCAAACTTAGAAGAGAATATACATTTGATGGTCACCAATTTCAACATCCACAAGCAGGAATCTCTTCTACTCTTCTGTCTAAATAATGACAGTTTCAATAATTAAGACACTGCTAGCATGTCATATTACTGCTGCTTCCTCTTGTACCAAAACGGGGCCCCAGCTGCAGTTGCTAATTAGATTCTACTCTAATTCTGCTTGGGGCGACATCTAGACCTGATTTTGAGGCTCATGGATTCACTAAGGTACACAGAAGGCCCAGGAGTGTTTCTTGTCAAAGCCTGCTTGAGTGATAAAGCCAGCTCTTGGAGGAGATAAGGAATGCCCTTCTGGGATAATCCATTTCAATATCTGTCCAGCATGGGCTTCTCTGGAGATTTATTAGCATTGAGTTCCCATGATGTCACTTAAAGGTGGTGATCTGGAAAGAAAATTGGAGAGAAGTGTTTGGGAGAATTAGCCTGACAAATGTTGGCCAAGGGGTGGGAGTGGCATCTGCGGGACACAGCTCTGGCTATATGACCTATCACCAATTGCTTATAACCTTTCAGGGTCCATAAAAACCAGCCACACAAAGGCACAAGTGTACCTGATGTACCTGACTCCAAAAGGAACAAACATTATCCCGCGTATAAAATGTCTTTGTGTGTGTTTAAAGAGCACTATCTGTAAAGCTTTGAAAACTTTGTTATGTGGCCAGAAAACAGTTTGAAGAACAACACCAGGGTTGTCTGGCTGGACAGTAATTCAAGACAAGCAAAGGGCAGGACACAGGAGATGCATTTTGTCTGTTGCGTTAAACAAGGCCCAAGAATCCCAGCCATCCACAGTCTTCAACTCCTTCAGGTATGACGGTGAAGCCAAGAGGAAAACCTTCCAAGTGCTCACTCTTATCTCAAGCATATTCAAGACACCTTCAGAGACACACCTTTGCCTTGAAACTGCTTTTGGAGGTTTTTTTTTTTTTTTTCCTTTTCCTCCAAGGTAAGATGGTTGAGATGGGAATTATCATGTGATTTCCCCAAAGCTATGTAGATCTCTGAAACAGGTGAGACAAATAACAAAGCAAGCCAAACAAACACAACACGTGATTTAACTTTAATTCACAAGGGTTTTCTAGTAGGCAGCTCCACAGCAAGGCCAAGAGCATTCCCTTCACCTGCAGGCCTTCAATAATGGGTCACTTCATCCATTTCCTCACCTTCCAGCCTTTGCCTGTTTACCCAAGAGAAGCCCCTTCCTACTACCTAAGAGCTGACTTCAGCAAGGGGTCACCCAAGACCCATAGCAACACTACCCTCCCGGGGAGAAATAGCTTCCTCCCAGCAGAGAAACAGAGAGAAACAAGGGAAGGAAAATTAAAGACTACTAAAATTTATATTACGGAAATTATAGAGAGTCCAGACTTGTGAAATTTCATTAAGATGAGAACTACATAATTTTTCTTACAAGCCAAAAATAGAGTGTTCAGGAAGCCCTGCCCTGTGAGCAAACCACAGTAAAAGGCAGAGATGGTTAAAAGTGTTAGCAACACTCAGGCCTTCTTTCATTCAGACATGGGAATGCGGGTTGCCAGTTGCCAAAGACCTGCCTTGAAGAGAAGGGAACAGGCAGTATGAATAACATCTACCAACCTCACTGTTAATCATCAGAGTCCAAGCCAATGTCTGTAACTAACTCAGTGGCCTCCCTAGTCTTTGCCTCCCCAATCTCTCCTCCCCTTGCTGCCTCCAGCCACCCTGGCTTTAGCTGTTTCTTGAACATGCCAAGCTCTCTTCTTTGCCTGGAACAACCTTATCCCCAAACTCCTTGTGGCTTACTTCCTCTGGCTCTCCCTGGCTTGCAGCCTCTGCCCCACAGCCTTACTAACAAGATGCTGCCATTTACACCCGCCATTCTTTGGATTCCAGTGCTTTTTGTGTATTGTGTTTCCTTTCATGGGAATGCAAACTCAGGAACTAAGAGAGGGCTGCTGTCTGTTGTTACACTGAAGTGGAGTATGGTTGTTTCACTATTTCAAATTCAGTTGTTTAGTAGAGGAACTTGAAATGCAGCAGCAGTCTGGGTGGACCACATCCTTTCTCTGTCACTTGAAGAAAAGCATTCTGGGATAAGAACAATGGCTTTCCTACACATTCTGAGATGTAGCTCACATAGGATCAATGCAATTCTTCCAGGAACGCAGGGCATGGGGATTTCTGTAGAGGAACAAGTATACACCATGTCTTTAATTGACTGCAAGACACAGAACACTTTTCTCTTGGCTGTCTGGAAAATAATACCACTCTAGTTCCCTAACCACAGCAAGTGAGTCCACGTGGGCAAACTCAGGAGAGGGTTCTGGTGAAAAGTATCTCTGTGTTAAACTTGCTGATTACTCTTTGATTCAGCAGTGTGCATGCATGCTCCACCTCTTTAACAGGCTGTGTGAATGAGAGGTGATTCCATTTACCCATTTTCTAGAAGACCTTTTAGGCCTTAAAAACTTCTTTGAGTCATCAAGAATGAAGGGAACTCCACAACAGGTGCAGGAAGAAACCACACGGAGTCACCTCCCAGAATGTGAACAGTCAGAGAGGGAAGTGATAAATTAAGGACAAGCAAAGATTCCAGAGAGATGCAATTTTGTACTCTGAGGCTCAGATCGAAACGGCGTCCTGGAATCTCCATCACCCGGTTGAATGCAACATTCAAGCTGGCTTCCATCCAAGCAGGTTTAGTGGGAAAAGTGTTAACGCCTGCAAGGTGGTCCCACAGCAATGTCCCTGAGGACAGAGGCTCCAGTATAGCGAGGGACTGCAGGAGGACCAGGGTTGGTTCAAACCCGCCAGAGCTTGCCGTTAACTGACAAGGCACTATATCATGTAACAAGCTGCAGCTTTAGAACGGGGCACGGTGCAGGAATGATTGAAACCCAAAGGTCCCACAGATGGACATGGAATAAGTGAGAGACTTGTCCTTGGAGAACATAATCTACATACCAGAACAGGCATGGGTTTGTTTGGGCCTAAGCCCATAGCAACACAGGTTTAGCTTTGCATCTCTCAGAACAGCTGTACCGAGGGGGCCTTGAGTAAGGGGTTCCTGGACACCCCACTCTGAGCTCGGTGGCATTACATCTTCAAATAGTTCCTAAGCGTTAAACCTTCAGTTCATTTGCACAAGACAGCTAAGAAAAGAAAACTACTAAACAACTCCCAGGACCACCCTGCTATACTCTCCTGCCGCCACCCCCACTACACACTGGCACATGCGTGCGTGCACCGACACACACACACACACACACACACACACACACACACACACACACACACTGTGGCAGTGGTCAGCCTTTCCTTTTACCAGGAGTAAAGCAAGTTTCAATAGTTTGGAGGTGAAAGTGGGGGAAATCAGCTTGTTAACTTTAAGGTGGGGAAAGGCCAGAGATCTAGATCATAATTCAAAAACGAAAACCAAACTATTCTTAGAGAGGCCAGTGTCATTGTGGGAATTCAAATGACTGTGTACCATGCAGCCCTGACCCACAGTGCTTTTCATCTTAGGAGATACTCACAAGGCCTTCCAAGCAAAGCGGGTGATGAAATTTGGCATTCTTTCCATGGTTTTCCAAGTTAAAACTATTCACCTAAAAGGTCAAGAAGCCCATGGCAATTCCTCTCAGCTGTTTACTCAGATACTGGTCTCTGAAAAGGATATGTTACGAGTTGCTTACCAGTGTGAGACCACTGAGGGAGTAGACAGAGAAAGGCCTTCGTTAGCGTATCTATTGCCTCAATAAAGTACCATGACCAAAAGCAACCTCAGAAGGAAGGGCTCATTTCAGCTTACAGTTTCATTGTTCCTATAATGCTCAGGTATAGTAGCCCAGGGAGGGCACTGCCCACAATGAGCTGGACCCTCCTCCCATATCAGTCATCAATCAAGATGACAGGTTTGCCAGCAAGCCAATCTAGTGGTGGCGGCAGGTGGGGGTAATCTCAATTGAGAGTCCCTCTTCCAAAATGACTCTGGCTTACGTTAACATAAAACTAGGCAGCACAAGAAGAAATCTCTGGTGAGAGCTGGTGAAGTGTGCCACATTTAGAACAGCCTTCAGAATTCATTGCTTTGGTTTTCACTGGAGATGCCCATAGAGATTAACTATAGGGGCAGTCATAAAAGTTTGGGGAGGTAAACGTTCCTAAAAAAAATGGCAGGGAAAACACCACCATTTGTGAGTTACCCAAATTGCAAACTCTTAATTTGGTTCATGGTCATCGCAGGTATTTGGAGTTCTGTCTCAAACAAATCTGGTCTGTCAACTGTTTCACACCCCCCCCCCCCATCCTGCCATAAAACTCTTAAAGAAATTCATGGAAAGAAAAAACTTGTGAAATTCCCAATGTAGATTATATTTTTCTAAGCATCTAACTTGTAGAAGTCTAAGTGTGATTTTAGTAAGCACAAAGGAGAGAGATATTACCATCGGCAGGCTAGGAAAGGGGTTGTTGTGTTGTTTCATGCTGCCCAAGCCCTCTGTGATGTCAGAGCAGGTCACCTGGGCCTTGTTAGAAATGCAATTATATGTTCCCTGATGTCCATCCCCACACCTACTGAATCAGGCTGTTTGGAGAGGTGCCCTAGCCTCTCATGGAAAAAGAGCTCCAAGACACTCACTGTGGTGAGAAGGGATGGTCTGCATGCACTTGCTGGAGGGCTTCTCAAGGAGCTGCTTCCAGCTGCTGAGTGGCAGGGTATACTTCCCCAGTAAAGAGGCAGACCTATTTGGTCCAGACCTATTACTTCAGAAAGCTCAGCGTTAAGGCCAGAGATGCAGGGCAAGGCAAACTCCTTTGACTTTGAGAGCACTCTGGAGAACCACTGGTCTAAAAACATGGAGATCAGTTCAGCAAAGGACAGACAACCTACAAGAGCAAGGACACGCTTTCCCAAACTGCATTATGTAGAATAGGTATTCTTGAGGGGGTGTGGTGGCTCAGGCAGCAAAGAACAGTTTTAGGGAGGACTGACAACCCGAGATTCAGATTTTCAAGCCAACAAGGTGGCAGGAGAGAAAGGACTCCAAAGAGTTATACTTTGACCGTGGTGTGTGCTCATGCATACACAAACACCCTTAACTAATTAGTTAATGAACAAGAAGAAAAGGTGTCCATCAAATAGAGTAGTGCATGGTCAAATGTCTTTGGAAAATCTTCTATTAAGTTTAAGTTAGTGGCAAAACTGTGCAGCTAAACTGCACATTCTGATTCCACATTAGATGGCTGATGGTAACCTGAAATCTATGCAGGGATCACTAAACTCGGTTACGTCTTTTCTTATATTCCTTAAGAATATTTCCTAAACACAGAGTTAGGTCTTTTGTTTCATGTATAATGCCTCTTTGTCTTCTAGTGGCCAGGGCTGTGTGGGCTTCTTTGTTTTAGAGACATACCACCTCCCTTAAATGTCATAACCTTTGCTGAACACTGGCAATCTCTCCTCCAAGAGGGTCAGCGGACATCAGTGAGAGAACACAGACTCAACCAGCTCTGTCACTTTCTCAAAGTTCCAAGTTCCCTAAACAAGGGAATATCAATTGAAAAACAAAAAGAAGCAACATAAAACACCTCCGTCGACTGGCACAGTCCTTGGGAAGTCTCAAGCATCACTCTGGAAATGTTAGAGAGCAGAAATAACGACTGGTCACTCGATGAGTTGAGGCTGAGAATTTTATGGGTTTGAACTGGAGACACTGGTAAGAAGTTTGGTTGGGGTTGCTATTCCAAGGGAGACTCGGGGAACCAGCAGTGCTGGCCCAAGGGCTGTGTAGAGGGCAGAACAGGGCCAGGGAACAAGGGCATTTGGACAGTCCCATCTCTGCAGGCAGCTTTCATCCACCATGTCCTTTCTCCTTCCCCTCCATTTCCAAAGTGTTCTGCATCTCTGTCATGTACAATATGGCTGATAATTTTTTAAAAGCAATAGTGTTGGTTTGGTTATGATTCGAATTGTTGGCCAGCCTACGGGAGACATATGCATAAGTTCTACCAGAGTGTAGTCAGCATTCACAATGCCTAGGCCTCTCAAGTTCTAGTGTTATTTTCTCCTAAACAAGATCTCCTCCCACTAAGCATATGACTTGTGTATTTAGGCATAATTGCTATATTCCATTTTCACTGGTTATTGATTTCACTTTGGCAACAGTTTAAGCTGGTCTTGATCATATTCCAGTGGCTCTTCATCATACTGCTGTAGAAGGTGCATTAGTTGAATGAGTACATTTCATCACAATCCTTTCAAGAGCCACTTTAATGATTTTCTTTTCATATAAAAAGGGAAGGGGGAGTGATAGTGCACAGTAGTGTAGCTACTGAGAAGTCATCCTTGCTCAAATGAATAAACCCACCCGAGATCATGCAGCAGCCTGAACTAGAGGCAGTAGGCCATGAGCACACACAAACGTGACATTAAAGTAAGAGGATTGTGATGGGGGGGGGATATTACCAAAATACAGTGTGTGTGTGTGTGTGCGTGTGAAAATGTGAGGAAATAAAACAACTCATCAGGGCATGGATGGTATATCTGTAATCCCAGAACTCAGGACATACAGACAAGAGGATCAGACATTCAAGGCCATCTTTGGCTACATAGCAAATCTCAGGTAGATGGAGTCACACAAGCCCTGGCTCAAAAATCGAGCTGAAAAAATTATTTTGGAGTAAGTAACTAAACAGGATGCTCAACCCCTCAGAGCTCAAGCGGACACTCTAACGAAGCTGTAGAACTCAATGTTCACAGTTAAGGTGTGTAAAGCATGATGGATGCAATACAAGTACAAACACTTTATTCCATCAGTGTTATTTTAGCTTCAGCCAGATTAAGAGCCTAAACACTTTGGATTTAAGTCATAGCAGCCTGTCCACATATTTCACAATGTCTCATTTTCTGAACAAAGGATTAACAAGTTGAATGTAAGAAGCAGGTGTGAGAACACTCAATAGGTCAAATCCTTAACACCAGCCAGGCAAGTCTATAATTTCTGGGCACAGGACATGGCATGCGTGAATTTTGTTTCAATGTCTTCCAGAGTGATCGCTTAGAAAGGCACATAGCCATAACCTACCCAGACACCCACTTCTACGACAGAAGTGTTGGTAGATGATTGAGGGCTCATGCAAAACAGATGTGTGGGCAGCTGGGTTTTCCAGCTTTGCTTTGGTGGACTTAGTGCTGCTGTGAGCCATTATGAAACAGCGGAGGTTTCGTCTTGACTGAATAAAGCCAGGATCTACACAACCTTGTGTCTTCTGGTTTGTTCCCTCTACTCTTTCCATCTTTCATTTTCTGTGTCTTGCTTGGATCTACACCCATCACACAGATAAGGGAGCATTCTTGTGCCAGTCATGCTGACTCGTTTTCTACCGTCCTAACCATAGCATCATGAACTTCACCGCGAGGAAGCAGCATTCATTTCATCCCTTCAGTTTTCCAAGTAGATCATAATCACATTTGGTGTTATGTACACTTCAGATCACTCTCTCTCTCCTGAGTCCCGTGGCTTCTTAGCACCACAGAGTGGGGACTGTGAAATGTGGCGGAAACAGAAAGGACAGCAAATGGCACATTGCAGAGAGGACTATCACTTTACACATACCCTTGAAGAACAGATGGTCCAATGCAAGACTCCCAAATAGTGACATCTGTGCAGTGGGTAACTGCATGCCGGGCGGGCGGATACAGCATTCAGTGCTGTGTGCTCTATCAAAGCCATGTCTTTCTTGACATTGGCATTACTATTACTGTGGACGTAGCTATGAAAGTAAGAGCAATTCAGAGTAAATGTATTTTCTCCCTAGTCTAGTTTAAAAAAAAATCCAGGTAATAGGTGTGGTATTTTTAGAAAAGAACTTTTATTTCATTTCCTAATTTCAAATATGGATTAAAAATACATGACTATCATTGTTTGTGACAGTAACTTAAACTGGCCTTCAGAAACACTGTATTTCAATTACACTCTATTGGTTCACCATCATATTGATATGAGGATAGAACTGACTGGTAAAAAGAGTAAACTTCGTTACAGGTAGTGAGGGCTTTGAACAGTAGTGTTTCCTCGAAGACACCACACAAATTACAGTGTGTTTAAACAAATCTAACTCCTGACCAGACAAGATTTCATGTACTCTCTCGTCCTTTACTGCAGAGGGGGAGCCACTGACCTTCCTTGTGGGACAGGACTATGAAAGTGTCATGTGTATATGGAATAGCAACTGAGGTTCACACAGAAGAACTCTACCACACTGAAGTCACAAATCAAGCCTTTCCATACATGAAAAGCATTATGGTAGTATATGAACGCATGGAATACCTTCTTTGGTCATATTCTAGTACCCACCTAATTAGTTTCTTAAACAATTGGAACTGCTACTTGAAGGACAGACTGAAAAACAGTGGAAATTACACTGAAAGTATATTATTCAAGGATTTTTGGCAATACAGAACAAAGTAGGTTTTGCTGATTAATTTACCCGTTCCTTCTTCCCATCCCTTCCCCCCTCCCCTTCCTTTTCCTCATTTAACCCAGGGTGGTCTTGGTTCTCTATGTGAGACAAAAGACACCTTTACCCCTTGAGCCCCTGATTTTACCTCCTCAGTGCTGGGGTTATAGCCATGGACCACTGTGCTGGAGCTTAAATCTAGGGCTTTGTGAAATTCTAGGCTAGATAAGTATTCTAGGAAATGAGCCACACCTCCATCCTTCTTTTATTATTTTTATTTTTTATTTCTTTTAAATAAATGGCAGCCCAGGTTGGCCTAGAATAAAGTTACACTATGTATAGGCTGTCCTTAAAGTCATGGCGATTCTCCTCCTTCAGTCTCCCGAGTGCCAGGATTCCAGGTGTGAGTTCCTACAGCAGGCTACATTTCTTGTTCGACTGTGTTTCTGCAATGTTAAGCCCAGGCCTTTGGTGTGCTAGGAAGTGTTTAACCACCAAGCTCCAGCCTCAGTTTGTCTGGCTTTGCAATTCAATATGCACAATGTTCTGCATTATGGAAGTCGGTTTAGTGGAGAATTTTGTTTTCCTTTGAATCCAATGTCAGTTACTAACTTCAGTGACTTCCAGTTCCAAACTTCTGGAGTTTGCTCTAGGACACTGGACTGCACTCAAAGCAGCTCTCCTTTGTTGCATGAAGTCAGGGTGTTAAGCTTTGTCGTGCAAGAAGCATGCTGCAGCAGCAAGGAACATCTCTTCTGATTTGCTTTTGTTTTTCTGTGGTTCAAGGTGCTGCATGTGTGTGGGCTGGGTAATACACGATGGTGCACTACCCAAACTTGAGTCCAGAGGGCAGATCTTTCAAGATGTCACCTGCCTGGCTGGGGCTTCATCACAACCAGAGGTGGCCACTCTCTACTCCAGACCTGTGCTCAAAGTAGCGCCTGGGCCCCCCATGCATCCACCCCGCTTGGTGCTTAGAACTGAGTTTGAGCTCTGGTTTCAGCAACGCAGAGAACATCTGTCATTCGGTGGACTGAAACCGCTGTCTCCAACAAGGTGTGATCCCTCACCATAGGGACAGAGCCTCAAGCTGCCCTACATCTCAGTCTCAAGATACTTACTATGTTATTTATTATTGTATATATCTATAATATTCCTGGGTGCATGATTTGAGACAGGGTCTTCCATTGTAGATTAGGCCAGGCTAGCTGGCCAGCATGCCTCAGAAATTTGCCTTTCTCCACAGTACTGTGTTACCATTTTGTACCTGTACTATATACTTTTCTCCATGGTGCTGGGGGCTGAACTTGAGCTTTCTTTTTTGTGCGAATTACTTACTGAGCTCATTCTTTGTTATCCTTTAGACTTGTCAGTGTATTTGCAACATTATTTTGCTATCTTGTATCTGTTTAATAATTCATTAAATCAAATTCCTCAACTTCTATTACATTACTGTGTGGTTCCTGTTCTGATTGGATCCAGACTAATGTAACCTAGAGAGGCAAACACACATTGCCTCTGGCTTTAGTTTGTACTATTATAATCTATGTTGGTTTTGTTAAAAGGCATCAAAGTTTGTGAGATCAGGAATCAGCAGGCTATGACAGATGTGCATGGGTTAGAATCCTTTCTCAAGAACAAAGTGCCTCTCTCAACCTGCCTGCTGGTTAAATTCATTAAAAAAAAAAAATCAAAACACTTATTAATGGTACCCAAACAAAACAAAACCCTTTCTGTAATAGCATGGCGATTTAACAGAGCGGAATGAGTGACAAGCGTCAAGTGTGGAAACACAATTCAACGCAGCAAAGTTCACAGTTACAAAGCTCCATATTTTCGGGTCTCTGCCTCATCCAGGATGGACACCGATAGCACTCCCAAGCAAACAAGGACAAAGCGTCCTGAGGCACGATCGATGCCAAAACCAATGAGCTATGATGTCACTGGAGTGCCATCCACTTTCCCACCGACCCAGAGACACCTTAGGTTATCAGTGATACGCTAGTGTCAAAGGCACACGGGGCCCTGTAAGGTACCAGAGCTGATTTCGATGCCAGAAACAGAGACTTTTGAGTCAGTTACAAGGGTGCCAGATGTGTGGGGACAAGCAAAGACAAAAGGGTGGGGGAGGGCGAAGAGAAGAAAAAACCAAGTTGTATTTGAATCAGGGGAAAATATGAGTTTAGAACATGAACTTGAAAAACTAACTTGGAATCTAATTAGAACACTTTGGACACAGAGACAGAAACTGTCTTTTGAAACAGGAAAGCCTAAGAGACGGTGTCAGTCATATGTGGGCCTGGCACAGAAGTTGTTTTAACTGACAAAGTGAAGAATTAGCCCCTCTGTGAATTGTAAATCACTTTATTTTTCTCCCTGAGGTCAGTGATCAGTGGTTTTCTGACATGGAAATGTTTTATTCTTCTACACTAAACATCGGCTCCCAGCTTTATTGTGTGTAATTACCTGTAGTCACAGACAGGAAAAAAAAATTGCTTTCTTGGCAAGCTGTAATTTAGGACGTCTCCCCCCAGTATTCAGCCACTAGTGCCAACCATTAGACACACCTCATTCTCCTCCTACTACACACTCAAGGGTAGGAGCCACACCTTTCTTATTAAGCACTGTGCAATCCTGCCACCTATACAGACAACCTGCATGTAAATTATGGAACCAAGAATTCAGGAATTCAATGACATACCACAGACCAAGCACTAAGTTCTCTTCATAAAATGACAGATACTTGCCACATTAAAAATAACACAATATGCATGAGTTTGGCATTGCATAGCATGGCATCCCAGGATTCAGGAGACTGAGGGCAGAGAAGGAGGAGTTCAAGTTTCAAGTCAGCCTGGGCTACACCGTGAGATCTGGTCAGGAAACACAACACAATGTATAACTATAACCCTTCCATATTCACAGGCCACTCTGGAGCTCGGCACTTACTGAGTTAAGCCCTCTCAATAATACAGCACATGCCCCCGCAGCCTGCTATTCTGTTAGGTAACCATGTGTCCGGTTCCTTTCCTCTGTTAAATTTTAAGTACTGCACAGGAACCATTTTCCCTGTGAGGCTCCCACACTTGGGATGAAACCTTCTCTGCGGAATTTTGGCACCCTATTAATTAGTGGTTATGAGTGGGAGCTGCTCTCTCTCAGCAACTCCTATTCTGCCATCAGTCAAGTGTGATTCTGTAATAAATTTCCACAGGGCAAACTATTTCTGGTAATTCTCCCTAATTAACACCAGGCCTGCTAATAATACATCAGTGCCTATGTGTTTCTGATATAACCAAGATCTTGTCTGAGAGTACTCAGAAAGGGAAACTGCCAACCTAAATTAAGCTTTTGCTGGCCAAAGGGTTTTTATATGTAGTTGAGTTAGAAAACCTTTGATAATCTTATATTGGGGACATGTGAGTCGAAAACCCTGACTGGCAGAGAGCTTGCTCTGGTTTCAGCACTCAAGGGGGGGGGGGGTTTATTGTGAACACACAGTTGAGACGTAAACCTATAAATCTTGTACTGGATTACTGTTTCTTAACGAAGGAATGACAGATCTCTTTTTCTGTTGGTGCATTTTAATGTGCAATGACGTGATTGACAGAAACCAAACAGCAGCTATTAAAATGTCAGATGCAGACTCGATGCCCTTAAAAGTTTGGCTTCTGGAGTTTAATATACTGTGGGCAAAATAGACTAGAGTTTCTCTACCATTCCCAAAGTACAGCCCGAAACACAGACAGCCCTCTTAATTTATAGTTAGAAAAAAAAAAATCTCCCTCTAGCTGATAAACAAAGGAGTAAGAGTCGAGTGAGCCTACCTAGTAATGGCCAGTCAGTTAATGAGACTGAACTGTACATATCCTGGCTCTCATGCCAAGTGTAAAGAGCAAGGAATCTGTTCTCTGCTTAGGATATGTGACATAACAAGGCACAATAGTAGGTCATTCTGATGAATAATTTCAGCAATGAACATATTTAAAGACAGCCTATCTACTAACTTATAAACATGTCTTACATACATTATATACGCAAAGCACAAAGTAAATAACAGAGTAAATGTAGTATTTTCAAATGTCCTGTTTCTGGGGCACTGGGGTTGGCCAATACCATGACAGAGGCTCTTCAGGGATTAACACTTCTCTGGTCCTGTGAGGATGGAACGTGACTTCTCCCCATGTTCACTTAAGTGAAACTACATACCACCCAGAGAGAAAAAGCAGGCGTGTGTTGACATCATAGAATTTGTTTATTGAGTATGTGTTCATTAGGTATCACTATACAGATTGTATTTCTCGTGTGAATTTTTTTAATTAGAAAACATATCCAAAAGCAAAAGAGCAGCTACACACAAACTTAAAAATGCAAAGAAACAAAAGACAATAATCGACAGGCATGGCAAATTACACAATAAGTGTCTACATCCAATAACTTAGACATGTGGAGGAGAGGGACAGGCTGAAATATGTATCTTCTGTTTTCCTGCTCCAAAGGAGAAGACTGAACTGCAAATGCCAAAAAAAATGCTAATGAAACTATTCACACTGTAGCAATTACTTTTCTGTGGAAGCCCTTCTAGCCCAGGGCTCCTGGAAAGGAGCATATTTTGTTGTAGATGGTTTTAAACACAGTTTTTTATCAATATTCAAAAGAGAAAGGATTACTTTTGTTTTAATACTGTTGCCAAATAATTAGGCTTTAGCTTTACATGGTGAAGGTAACCCTATCAATGGGAAACACAAAGTCACTAAGCAAAGATTGCTACCTCAACAGGCAACAGTCATCCAGAACATTTAAGAGAAACAGTATCTATTTGGGCCCACCAAAGTCTCAAAACTGAGAACTCTAATAAGGCACATTAAGAATCATGTACCATTGTTTACATATGGGGCCTAACAAGTACAGCCTTCAAAATATACATCTAGCATGACAAGAACTCAATGTTCTATAGTAATAATGAAAGAAAAATAATGCTACGGACACAGAAGACTGATAATAAAAACTCAGGGAGCTTGCCAGAAGGGTAAAGTGCTGTGCCAGGTATTGAAAGCTCCATGCTTCCATGCTGGTAACGAGGCAAGTTGAGCCTCACTGTGGACAGACTCTTCTGGTTACGGTGAGAATTCGTCTCCCAGGAGCCACTGTGTTAGGAACAGATACAAAACTTGCCGGACAATATGATAGGCAAAGAAAAAAGACACAATGCCAAGTTAGCAAGCCACACTAGCCTTTTAGGAATTAAATGTGGAGAAATATAGCATTATAAAAATGCAGCATTACATTCCACAAACAACAGAGAAATAAGGGGTTAATAAAAATGAGAACCTTAAAGGAAGATAACTTCATTAGAAATCCAAGTCAAAGAAAATTTTTTGAATATGCAAATGCCAATAAGCTGTCAAATATTATCATGGCATATCACCTAAAAGACAAACCAAAACTTGCACATCAAAAAAAAAAAAAAAAAAAAAAATCACCAACTTATTTTGTAATATAACGCCAAAGCTGGACGTTCAGATCAGAAGGAATGCACCTAAGCCATCGAGCCTGCTATTGGTCACTGAAGCAGCAATGAGATCTAATGCACAAAGTTCCAGCCCTGACTTCTGAAGACACTTCCTGCCTCCCTACAGGCACAGGTAAGGAGGTAGTCTGGGCTGCTACTGGAGAAGCTTCCGGTTCGTGATGTGTGTCACCCTTCCTGCTCATTTATCCCTCAGTTCGAGATTATCTGCATATAACATAAATTTACTAGAGCATAAATTAGCAGCTTTCAGGACATATAACTTTGAAAGTTCTTAGGGAGGTTAAACAAATACTGTTGCCTAAGAATTCCTGTGTGACAAACACACATACACAAATGGACGCACAGGTGCTCTGAAAAGATGGGGCACTCAACCTGTCTGATATTGGAAGGACCGTACTCCCAACAGATTTAGCTATCACTCAGAAGGACCACTGAGCTTTCATTCATTGTGGAAACACACAGAAAAGTATTAAACGCCATGATTTGTTTTCTCCCTGGGCAGTGGGCCACACTGCATGGCTTTCTCACACTCACTTTCCTGACGACAAGTGGTACCTAGCAATGCTCTGCCCAACCATGGAGAACAAATGGCAGGACAATGTGAGTAATGGATGCCAGAGAAGAAAGGTTGCCTAACTCCAGGATCACACAATTGGAGGGGATTTACTTCTTACTGATAGATAAGAATCCCATACAAAAACCAGCAAACAAACAAAACCCCAGAACAACTCCAAATAAGCAAAGAATACAGTAACAACAAAAACTTGGATCTTTTCATAACCCTCAATCCAAAAAAAAAAAAAAAAAAAGAAAAAAGAAAAAAAAAATCACTGGGCGAGGAGTTTTGGAATCTTCAGTCAGTGACACAACTGTAAAAACTAAGCAGTTCATTATCTGAAAGGGGGAAGTGGTTCTTTTGACTTTCCAGGTACAATTGCTTTCTTTTCCCAATTTCTAGCGCCTTCATCTTCTACCTACTCTCTGAGGGGTGGGGATGAGGTGGGGGGGGTTGGGGGGGGCCCTAACGCTATTGAATTATCTTCAGCTCGGCATAAGATGAGAAGCAGGGCAGCCTGGCCCAGGTGGTGAGCCACACACTACACAAACAAACTGCCCCATCTGAAGGAAGGTCAGCATTTTTGACCTTTAAGCAACATGGCAGCCTCTGGAAGAACCAGAGATCACAGTATCTCTTAGGGCATGCCACACTTGGGTCAAAAATTGCCTTGGACCGTCTTACTGAAAAGACCAATGATAAGACCAAAGAGAAAGATACCACCTACTCATAAAATTTATTTAAACTCCCATTTACTATTTTAAAGATAAAATGGGCTTATTAAACAGTTATTCTTATTAGTAAAATGTAAGGCACTTCTTATTGCCTTCTGTGGAGTCTCACAGCTACCTGACAAGGAAAGAATCACTTCAGCATAAGAGGCTAGAGTTTTTAATTCTAAAATGTAGTCCTTTGCTAATTTATTCTAAGATGAATTTAGTAGTCAGGAAATTGACTCTTATAAAGGCTACTTCATGGGCAGAAAACACAGGCTAGTCATAATAAATCCCAAACCGTCTGTGACTTTCTGAAGCCAAACATTCTCTCACAGACTTGGTTAATGTTAGAGTTTATCCATTCAGGGCTACTATTATTTTAGAACTCCATATAAATATTACAACTAAAAATTAAATGGTAATTTTAGTTTCCCCCCTTTTCTTCAAATTTCTCCCGTTTCCTGGAACTGTTGACTTTTCAGAAATTCACAGAGTGAGCATGCTTTTTGCAAAGCGGCTTGTCTTTCTTGGAGAAAAAGGTCTGCCCTTCCAAACTTTCGCAACACACCTGCAAAAGAGAGGCATTGCTTACAAGAGTGTCATCATTTAACTCAGATCCCCCAAAGGGGAATGACTGTCCCAAATGAATAAATAACACAAGCTCTTTAGTCTGTTGAGTGAGACCCCGGACACTTCACGATTCCTATGACATTTCATGTCTTCTTGGAAAAGCAAACAATGACTTTTTTTTTTTCCCCTGAAACATAGACTGATTTATTTAAATCACCGATGACGGCTTTTCTCTATCGAAAGGGCAGCACTTAGTCCTAACGAAAACTTGAATACATCAAATACAAATTCTAATCAATCTTTTAAAGGTTTCCTTTTTACAAAGAATTAAAGCATCAAAAAGAAACAGCTCAACTGCTTTGCCACGAATGACCAAGCCCAGTATCAGTCTGTCCTATTGTTCACCGGCCATTGATTATTATTTTTAATTTACATTTTATTGAGTGGATTAGTCTAAGTATGGTATGTGCATGTGAGGGCAGGTGTCTTGGGAGACCAAATGCACTGAGGGCCCTGGGAGCCAAATTCGGGTCCTCTGCAAGAGCAGCAAGTGTTCTTAATCACTGAGCCATCTCTCCAGCCCCAATAGGCTGGTTCTAATTTACTTCCTGGATAAAACCATTCATTCATGAAAGAACTGATTTAACTTGATTCTACAGTGAACATCTTGGCCAGCATTTGCCTGCTGAGTGGTTTTATGGTGAGGCCACCCACACTTTTGCCTTCATGTTGTTTCCGCTGCCTTGCCAATGACAATGTTCATGGGAAGATTTTCCTGAGAAAGTAGATAGGTAAAAGCTGCTTTTTATAAACTTCATGAAGTCTAAAAGATGAACTAAAAACAAGAAGTGCTCAAAGGTAATGTTTGCAGAAATCGCTTGATTTCACTGTGATATATATATTAGATATACAATGGGTATCAAAATCAAACAGCAGTAACAGAGATCAAGTAATGGAATGGAACATCTTTACTAAATACTGGCTTTCTAAATTATAAGCTTTATCTTAGGTTAATGTTAACCTTTGGCTTATCTTGAACATCAAAAGTAAAAATCAGAAGGTCAGGTACAATCATGCACACCTTTAGTACCAGAGCTCAGGAAGCACAGGCAGGTGGATCTCTATGAGTTCAAGGTCAGCCCCATTATCTACAATGCAAGTTCCAGATCAGCCAGAGCTCCACATTGAGACCAAGTCTCCACAAGGAGCTGTTGGGATAGCTCAGCCAATAAAGTACTTGAGTTTGATCCCCAGAAGCCATGTACAAATGCTGGGTGTCATGGGACATCCATACTTATAACCCCAAGGCTGAGGAGGTGAAGACAAGAGGGCTCCTGGAGCTCTCTGGCAGCTGATCTGGGCCAACTGGTGGGTTCCAGTCCCATGAGAAACTCTGTCTCAAAGAAGAGGACCAGTGTTCTGAAGGTGACACTTGAGGTTGTCCTTCAGTCCCCACAAACACATAAACACATACATATACATAGAAACACACACATAGACACCAGAAATAAGTAAAATCAAAACCAAGAGCATTAAAGTAGCAAGTGTAATAGGTAAACTTCTTTTGTATGTTTTCATAGTTACAAAAAGAAAAGAAAATCCACGAGCTATTTCTTAGGAAGAAAACAGCCAATTTTCTGTCTCTCTAGTTTTTTATAATTCATTTTTTAAGAAATATCCAATGTGTCAAAAATAAACTGGTTAATAAAGGAATTTAAGAAAAGAACTCATGTTTTAAAAAGGCAAAAAGCTCCTTAGAGAAAAGAATGCATTAAAAGTTATATTTTCTCTGGGGTAAGACCTTATTAGATGTCAAATAATGTCAAACCTAACTTTTAAGAACACTGAAAAACAGTGTTCGTTGGCTTTAAGGGAGGGAAAGACAGAAGTGCTGTTACGTCAATCAAACACTACAGTTTACTTACTGAGCACACAAAACAAGTATCATGCCAGGTGTAGCCCAGAGCTTCAAGGAACATGTCACCAGCTTCTATGGGGAATTCGCATCCACGGCATATTGTTCCAAAAAGCGCGTAATAATCTGCATCAGGTCAGGAGAGAGACATAATTTAAACACGGTGAGGCTTGGAATGTCAGGTCAGACACAGAGGTTAAGACTGAGGTGAAGTGGGGAAAACGGCATCCACTGGGGTGGGGAAGCTTGGCTGGGATCCCTCACTGGGCTGGATGGGAGACAAGACAATCTCCACAGAAGAACCACAGAGATCACTGTTGCGTGCAGTGTTCAGTACACTTGGGTGTGTCGAGGACCAGTAAGAGGACTCTGAATGATTTGCAGCAATGAGCCTAGTGAATAGAGACTGAGAACAAACTTGGCAAATCACATTGCTTAGCTTTCAAATACAGGTTTTAGGACACTTTCACAAATAAGGACCGTGACTGAGTCCCTAGCTGGATCATGCCAATAACATCGGCCTCAACTTCTTCTGTTACATTTTCCTTCTAATTTTAGGACCTCATACTGGAAGTCTTTAGTCAGACAACATGAGTATCTTGACAGCTCTAAAACACTAACAAATTCCCTTCTGACAAGAGTGGCCTTGTCCTTTCTCTATTATTAAAAAGGAACGCTGTCACAGTTTTCTTTTTCATTCAACTTCCTTACTGCTGTGTTGACCTATGAGCCAACTTCTGGCCTTTAATAATGCCAGTCCAGCCATAGTTGGAGGGGAGGGATTCTATAATATGCAGTTTCATGCAAATATTCTTTAGCACCTCGTGCTGAATACACCCCCACAGACGCTAGCAGGCAGTGCTCCAGGCACACAGAGGTGGAGAGGCAAAAAGGACAGGTGTGGATGCTCATATCATGAGGTTTTGATTAAGACTGTGATAAGTACAATGAAGCAAAAATAGCTCTAGGATATAGAATAATTATAGACTTATAGTATATTATACATATTATATTATTATATTATATTATAGAATAACTATACTATAAGAGGGTTAGGAAAACCTTCTCTGGTATAAAACAGTCATGATGAGACTTGAAGAACAAGGAGGAATCACACTGAGAACATTCTAGTCAGATGAAATTTTTAAATATGAAGGCCCTGGAGCCAGAAATAAAATCTTAGCCATGTTCAGAAGTAACAAAGGGATAAGGTATGGGTTAAATCTACTGCCAGCATGTAAAGAGGCAGGAGATAAATCTGGCAAGGCGGGTTCTGAAAGGAGGATGGCTCTTATTCTATTAGACAGCAGTTACAGAATACAAGCTCAATCTGACTGCCATGGTTGACATTGCACCAATTTCTCTGCAGCTGCTATTGGGAAATCCAGGCAAAGAGTAAGAGCAAGTTGGGCATAGTGGCAACACTGGAGATGGACAGGAATGCTTATCCAATATGCACTGGAGGTAGAATTGCTAGGAATCACCTGCTAAGATTCTGTTTCAGAAGAACAGAGAAAGAGAAATCCTAGGTGTTTGGACAGTGCAGCCATCTACTGAGATGGGAACATTGCTAAGAATTGACTGAAGGGTAAGGAAAAAGAATAACAATTAGATCATGATTCCCCTCCGCTAGCAATGGATTACGTTTATATTATGATTTCTTAAAACACATTATCAGGTTAGATAGACAGATGTTTATGTTTTTGCATAGTTAGTCAGAATGTCTTACAAAACTGCTAAAACTCACAAACCAGCCAAACATGAACCAAGTCTTCTCCAGAAAAAACAAGCCGAAGAACATGAGATACTCTGAAGACATTAGGAAGTTTACAGCCAACTTACATGGTTAAGAACACATAGGGCATTTTATTGGAGGTTCTGGGGCTTCCTGGTGAGCAATCTGGAACAGAGCCAAACCCTTCCTAACAAAGGGGTTAAAGGGAAGGTGGAAATCAAGAGTAAGGAATGAGCAAGGTAAGTGATGCTGAACCAGCTTCAGGCAAATGCTGATGGTCTCTTAACTTTTCCACTGTGCAAAACCCCTTCTTCTAGGGACCGCGCTTTGAATTTCAATCTAAAATAAGAGGAAAACTCAACAGTGGGAACTCAGTCAATAGAGGCAGAATGAAGTAAAGTGTGTTTCCTATTCTGAAATGGCCATTGTGGAAGCAGCATCTGAAAGGAGTAAACGGTGAGAACACAAATGTGGCAAAGGAAAAGGAAGCGCTCAGGTAACAAACAAAGGGAGTAGACAGGCTCTTGGAACTTAAAATATTACAAACATCTGTAAGTAGTACAGTTTTTCCTCCCGCCGCCTGGCCTTGTCCTGCCGCCGCGCCAGCCCCAAATAATGCACAGAGACTCTGTATTAGATACAATTCTGTTGGCCCGTTGCTTGCTTCTTATCGGCTAGCTCTGTCTTAAGTATTAACTCATTTCTATGTATTTCCATGTGGTCTTCTTACCAGGGAAGGGGGCCAGCGTCTTGTCTCCCTAGTCTCTCCCTCCTGGCTCCTCCTTACTCCTTCCTATATCCTTATTGTCTCCTAGTCCTGCCTATCTTGCTTTCCTATTGGCCAACAGTGCTTTATTCATTAACCAGTATGAGAAACATATACAAAATGACATCTCCCATCAAACATCTTTACCAGGGAGAAATCTAAGCCAGGATTGCTTTTCTATTCAATAATGGTAGCAAAGGATTTCAAATTTATTTCCAAGGCTGTGGCTTTAAAAAGCAAAGTAGTAACATTCGAATGTTGAACATTTCTCATGTTTATAACCACTTGGTATTCTTTACCACAATAGGAGGTTTGATGCTACATTTTCAGTAGAGTTTATATCTATAAATGACTGGAGATCTGAACATGTTTTCCTACTAAGTAATGCTAAGTTTCATGTCTTAATGTTCATAATGAAGATGGAGATGTTCATCCTGACAAATTCATGAAGAGTTATTATTATTTTTGTTTTGCTACATATTCATAATAATATGTGATACCTCTAAAATAATAAGGAAATCTTGTTGACCTAAACTTTTCTTTTAATTTTACAGAAACATGAGTGTTTTAGCTTCATTCTTAAATAAGGCACTAATGGCTTTTTATCTCACCAGTCTCGCAGTATGGCTCTCCATCTTCCAAGTGGAAAACATTGTTGCGGATGGGTTTTCCACAGGCCACACATACAAAACAGGACACGTGCCAGGTTTGTTTCAAAGCATTGATGACTTCCTGTTATAGAAAGGTGGATGGATTCAAAGATGAAAATAAACACACCAATACTTACTCTCATTGTTGAACCATACTAATTCAGTGTAGGCGCAGGTATTTTGTGTTTGTCTTGAAGTTTTCATCAAAGAAACAAGAGATGCTTACCTGAAAGCTATAGTAATATGTGTACTTTTCATAAATATAAATCCATAAACAAAGAATAATCACTATTACTAAATCTATACACACAGCACATAAGGGAAGTATTACAGAAAGGCTTGCTACAGCACATTCTGCTTTCTTTCAAAGGGCGTCAGGATGCATTAACCTAAAAAACTTTCATGGCATTATCTTGAAAATGTCATGAAGGAGGGGAAAGCATTTAAAAACTAAAACAAACCTAAACTCCAGTGCATTATGGAAGCAATAATGTAATCAGTATAATCCAATCAGCCCATTGAGTGTTTAGCTTTTTGGAATCAGCTGTGACTGTACTATGCACTGACTCCACAGTGTAGAGTGTGAACAGTAAAAGCAAGGATTCCAGTCCACTATGGCTCCCTGTTAAATGCCCCAAGATGCAAAACTTGGAAGAGATTTCATCAGTAAGAGCTTGAAGTTGTTAGTTTTTCAAGAAATTGTTTTAAGGATTCAATTAAGAAGAGGGAAAGCAATTAAAAATTAAGTTCTGAAGAATATTTAATAACACGGGAATTCTTTCTTTCACTTGCTAGAGTCTTAAAGTTTTTGCCATTCTTGACTTTCATTAATTATTCTCTAATCCACAGAATGTTTATTCTGTTACCTTGACGTATAGTTTACTAACTGATAATCTGTCATCACTTATGGACGGGAAAGCCATTATACTCCTTTATTGCCAATACAATGTACAAATTAATAGTTTAGAAATTGGTCATAGAAACTATTTTTAATGTTTCAGACCTACTTAAGTATGTTCTCCATAATTCATATTTTTCTAGAATTTCACTATTGTATTTTCAGATTGAGAATTAAGGTAGAATCAAGCAAAGCCATTCCAACTTGTACATGTTAAAGCCAAGAACACTGGTTTCTTCTAAAATCAAACTTCCCCCCCACTACTGGCCACCTACAGTAGACACCTGAATCTTCAGTGTCATTGAAAATTGGATGTTATAACATGATGGGCATGTATGCATTCTTTCTTTTGTCAAAAAAGTATAGATTGAAAAGCTTTTCCTATCACATGTACATGTCTGTAACTGAAGTCACAGTTTTAAACATTATATTATTTGAATAAAAATATTATGTTTCACATTTTACAAATTTTATATATGTCATGAGATCAGTGTCCTGTGCTTGAACTCTGACAAGTAGGGAAAGGCTGCTCTTATAAAAGCTATGGAATTTAATTTAAACCAGTGAAGGTGTCAGTCCTGAAAGCTTGTGTGTGTGGTCCTGGACGACCTCTTCATTCCTGAGCGAACAGAGTCCTGCTGGGGTAGCACACCCACAGTAAATTATTTTTCCCATAGTGGCTAGGCTTTCACCAGACATGCCAGCGCTCAGTAAAACAAAACCAAAGGCAGCTAACCCCATGAGTCTGATATGGGTCTGTTTAGTTTTGTTTTATAATACGTACAACTAATGAAAGCATAAAAGGCTGATAAAGCAAGAAGAAAATAAAAAGTAAAAATAATGGAAAGATTTATTACATAATCTCCATGGCTTTAGGATGCACTACACATAAAGAAGTCGTTTTAAACACTCACGCCAAGGATCTTCCTCTGGCACCGGCCACATTCAGGAGCAAAGAACTTCTCATAACATAGCTCGCAATACAGTGCTCCCTTCTCCTCAACAAACCCAATGTAGGCCATCGTGTTTTTGCAGTGAGCACAGTTAAATTCTTCTGGGTGCCAAGACTTCCCCAGAGCCACGAGGAAAGGCCCCCTGCCAAAGGAAAGAGACCAACTTGACTCAGAGGCGAAAGTGTGCGGTGTTGGCCTGGGGAGGCTGTCTTCTTACATTTGTGTAGGTAACTGCCTGCTTGATTTCCTTCTTCAGGACTGGGCATGGTGGTACTGTCAACCTGCACAGAGACTGTGTGTGAGGAGCAAGGGGAAGAGGGCTGACAGCATTTGCCAGATCCTTCTAGCGAAGCCCCTTGTCCTCTTTCCCATTTGCCTGGGATCCGGGGCACGTTTGAGCTGAGTTGCAGTGAGTCATTCTGGGTGCATCGCCATGACAGAGGGAGGATGCTAACTGTGGCAGAGAAGAGGCACCAGAACAACACACGTTTAAAGGCAGGAGAGGCAACGCTGGAAAAACAAATCTCAACTTGGCAAGGTTAGGTCCTTAAGGGTAATGATTTCCCGAGAAGCCCAGTCCTTTCTTCCCTGCATAGGACGGCATATGCTTCTTTCCCGAGTTTATTAAATGTTTCAAATTCAGCTTCTGAACTAACCACGGAAACTGAACTGTACACTATCAGTTGTTTGAAGCTAGTTGGAAGGCTTTTATTTCATTCAAATATGACTAACTTAAGTTTTATTGCATTAAGAGCATTAAACATGAGATCTACTCTCAAATGTATTTAAATATGCATGACAATGCTATCAAACATAGTCAGACCTTCTACAGCGATCTCCAGACACCACTCATCCTGCCTAACTGAAGTTTTATATGTAACATTTACCAATCCCTCCTTCCCCTTCTCTAAATATGACAGACTTGCGGGTGGGGGAGGGACAGGACCTTCCGTTGTAGCCTAAGCTGGCCTGAAACTGAATAGGCAGTCCTGGGTAGTTTCAAATGCATGATCCTCCCTGCCTCGGCCTACCAAGCACTCAGGATTATAGGTGTGAACTACACCATGCCCAGCTAAGACTGACTTTAACGTGTATTTTTATCAAGGTAGCAAGTGTTTGTATAGAGACTTCTGATGCCTGAATACTACAGTCATGAACCGCTAAGATGTGCTTGGTTCGCACAGGAACCCATTATGAAGCCTTATCTAGTTAGAAGCCTTGGGAGATGAAGCAGACTAGCCTCTGTAACACACTTTTCAGTAGCTACATCACACTAATTTTTACTCATGGAGTGGCTTTACCTCCAAGGCACTTTTACACTTATCTAATTTGTTCATACGGCATTCTTGTGAGATAGACCAGGCAATTATTATGAACCCAGTTGAACAGATGGAGTGGCACGGCCAAAGAGTATTCAAAAGCTAACATACAATTACTGACTGAGCCAAAGCTAGGGGCTGACGCATCTACTTCCTCATGCATTACTCTAGTCCACCGAGATGGCTTTCCATCTCACTGCTGGCAGCCCACATCACAGGACAACCACAGGCGACTGTTAGCAAGCACGCACGCAGCTCTGGACTTCTAGGCAGAGTAGTAACAGGGTATCATGGCAATGGCATCAGGCAGAGCAGCTTCTACACTGTGAAAACACAAATCTGCGTTCAACAGCTATCTCCTAGGGTATGGCTGCATGAGCCTGTAACTAAAGTTTGCGGCTGGGAACAAGGAGAACCTGAGAGCTCTATGGCTGGCTGGTGTCGCTGGGAAGGTGAGTTCTGGTTCAGGGAGAGAGACCCTGTCTTAAGGTAATAGAGCAGAGAATGTGTGTAGTGTCTTTCTCTGGCTTCTGCATATTCACACATGAGTACATGCATCTACACACTCATACTAAACACACACACACATACACAGAGGGGAGGAAGGGAGAAGGGGAGGGAGGGAGGGAGAGAGAGAGAGAGAGAGAAAGAGAGAGAAAGAGAGAGAGAGAGAGAGAGAGAGAGAGAGAGAGAAGACTATTTGGTCATTGCTCTCTACCACCAATAGTCTAGTATCAACATATCCAAATCCACACACTAATTTTCTTAGCAAAAACACTATTGTTAACTCGGACCCAACCTTCAATTCTGAAAGAGTCAGGCAGCAGAAAACACTGATGTAAATTAAACTATTTTTTTTCCTGTGAAGCAAAGAAAGTATTTCCTAGTTTCATTGTTTCTTAGCTTGTTTATTGAGAATTTGATGTGTTTTTGTACATGTGACTCTGCTTTGTTGAAGGTAAGTAGTTTACTATTATTAAAACTTCAAGGCGACCAGGAGGATGCTTTAGGTACTGGAGTTTTGCAATGACTAACAAGGAGGGCATCTGTTAATTATTTCAAAAAGAAAAGACATGGCTGTGTGAACCATGGTCATACATGACCCCAGTAAACCATCCCTGCTTTATAAATACTCTTGCTCCGCAAATTCTTTCATTTATTTTTCTCAGTATATTTGGCAAGAATTTTACCAAATGTCAATGAAGAAATTACATTCTCAAAGCTGAATATAATGTTCTAAGTACTATAAGCTTTCCCACCAGCTAGGTAACTGCACGTGTAGATCAAAGAAACTTCCAGGATAAACTTTATTGTGACTACAATGCAGGGTATATATGGTAGGACTTTGGTGTTTATGTCACATACTGAATGGATATATATGTGTAAAGACACACGCAAATGTTTTTACAATGCTAGGCTGTTTTCATTAGGAAACATCCTCACCTGGTCACAAGCTCAATGGCCTTGAGGCCAGTATCCTAATCGGTTACTCAGTTTTCAAAAGATGTCAGTTCAACCTCAGACTCTACATTCTCCTGAATGTAAATACGGGAGTAGATTTGGATTAGAAACAAAAGGTTTGCTCCTGAGACACAGCTACTAATCCCAAATAGCTGAGGAGGCTCCTCTGGGTGTGTGGGTGTGGGTGTGGGTGGGGGTTGGGGTGACAGTCATCTAATAACTGAGTAAGGAACATACAACCCATCTCCTAGATTTTCTTAAGTATGTGTTATGACTAATTCAGAACACAGGAGAATTGGGGTATGTGAGTCACAGCACTGAACCAGACCTGGTCCTCAGAGAATCATCCCTTTTATGAGCCGTGTTTGGAGGGACACATCAGCTGTATTAACGGTTGCTATAGGAGGCAGCCTCACGCTATTCATCCCTGTTCTTCTGAAAACTGATATGAGATCCTCGTGGAGCACAGGGTCAGGTTCACATGAGCTCCTTGAAAATTTTCCTACCTGACTTCTGTAACAAGCACAGTTTAGACTCCCTTGAGTCATCATTTTATTTATTTTTTATCACATTAAGCAGTAGATTACAAACAAACAAGCAAACAAACAAAAACAAAAACCCAAAATAAAACAAACAAACAAAAACCAAACCAACCAGACCAAACAAAACCAACAAACAAAAACCAAATGGGTAGCCTGATCATGGGTGTGTCGTTATGGTGAGTGCTGTCTGCCTCAACATTTACTTCACCCTGAATGGCTCCACCCATGGTTTTTATTCTTGTACCCTTTTTAAATCAGAAGACTAACATTTTCTTTATTTGCTTGTGCGTGAGTGCTCTCCCATGTTTAGGTGCAGCTAAACGTGGTATATGCACACGTATATGTATGCATGTGTGTATAGAAGCATAATGCTGACATCAGGGGTCTCTCCCCACTGTTACTGAGGTAGGTTCTCTTGCTGAATTATGAGTGTGCCAATCCCAGTTAGTCTAGCTAGTTAGTTTGCCGTAGAGATCCTGCCTTTTACATGGTTCTGGGGATCTGAACTCAGTAGTTAGCTTGCCCCAGGGCGGGTGATATTTTGTTTATGATCTAATAACACTTGCCTGAAGATCAGAATACAAAACTAGCCACAGCCACAGAGGCCAGGCAGTGGTAGCACACACCTTTAATCCCAGCAGCCACACCAGTTAGCCATAGAAGTTGGGCAGTGGTGGTGTGTGCCTTTAATCCCAGGACTAGAGAGAGAGGCATATAAGAAACAAAGCTCAGCATGCGGTTCCAGGTTTGGTGGAAAGCATTGCAGTCGCTCTGAGGACAGGACAGACCTCCTGCTTTGGTCTTAACTGTGGTAGTGGTAAGTACACTCTACTGGCTGGCTGCTTTGCTTTTCTAGTCTTCAGTCTGAACTATTATCTGTCCCTGGGTGTTTATTATTCATGCTACACTGGGGATCCGCACCTTCCCCTGGTTCTGGGATCTGAACTCAGGACTTGACGCTTTAGCATCAAGTGCTTTATCCACCGAGTCATCTCTTCCACACCACGTTGCATATGTTCTTTAAAAGGCCATTAAAAATACCTTTTTGACATAAAGCTTATCATCAACAATGAAAAATACAGTCTGGTCTTAATAGAACAACTCTAAAATGTTTCACTGTTTCTTTTTTTCAAACACGAGCAGTAAAGGAAATCCTAGACAGTAAAGAACGACCCTGTACCTTTAAAATATGAGAAAATGGTCTTGCTTCTGTCAGAGCTCCTTCCTCTATACCTGTACCAAGAGGGAAATTGCCCGCCAAACGGGATCCTCCTTGCTGCAGTGATAGAACACTTCCCCTTGTGCCCCTGGGGTGTGTGCAGATTAAACAGCAAGCCTCTTAGTAGAAGGAAGCACTTACTTCTGCGTGTCAGCAAACACTAATTTAACAAATTCATTAACAGCGGATTAACACTAAAGAAGTTCTTGCTCCAGATGGGATTGGGTTTCCACCTGTGAACTGGAATGACAAGCTTAGATAACTGCAAGGTGGAATTAAATATGCATCTCCCCTTATGGTACTCCACACCCTCAGCCCTTACTCAAGACATGTTGGCTGACAAAGGGCAGGGAGGGAAGAGTAAAGGCATCCTGATTGGCTGAGATGGGAGACCACTGCACACTCAAACTGGGCCTCCAAAAGAAGAAGTTGAGTTCAGACAAAAAGAAAAACTTACAAAAAGAAAGGGAAAAGAAACCGTTATCTTCAACGGGCACAAGCTAACAGATCTATCAGTGCTTACTGCTTGTTTCTCTTGTTATTTGATCCCTATAGCAGCCTCGGTAACAGAATTTTGCCAATTTTCCCAAAATCATGTAAACAACAAACTACAATGTGAGAATCTTGCAAAGCCCAGATGGTATAGATTGATTTATTAATGGCTGAATATACTTACATAATTGTTATACCATCTTGGTGGATTAAGCATCTCACAATGTACATCTTTATCTCTAGTAACATTGTCACTAACGTCCATTTCATCCCACCCCAGAGAGAAATAATGAAGTGGGATGGAGCAGAGCCTACTAAGCAGAGCCTTCGGGGATCCACTGTATAGATTCTCACTTGTACACAATGTTAAACCAGAGGGTTGACAAGACCTGTTTGGGCAGGTGCTGAAGACGATGTGTAGACACTCTGATGGGATGCAAAATGGTATAGATACTAAGAAAGTTTGGTAGTTCCTCAAACCAAGTTATTTATATGCACTGTAAAACAGAGTGAGTGCCATTTCTTTGAATAAGTTGATGTTACCTATAATTACTATAGCACTTATTATTGAATAAGTAAACTAGTTTTGCCTACTTCACGTACTTAATGTATAAAGTAGTTCTGAATTAGGAAAAAAGATTCATAGAATGACTGTGTTGGTGAAAGACAGCTACACGGCAAGGTCACAGCTGAGAGATTACATAGAAATTAATTCTGTTGCCCTGGATGAGAAACGACAGTGTTTTGGCTTAGAACTGCACTAGGAGACAAATTCAGACTGAAATACATACACACATACTCACATCCATACATGCATGCATACACACACACACACACACACACACACACTACATACATATGTACCAAATGCATTTGCTGACAGATCACAAAAGGTCTGCGCAACTGTGATCAGGGATATTACTAACCAAGATGGAGAGGACGGAGGGAGAAGGCATATATATGCCTGGAATGAACTCTCCCATCAGATGTTAAATAGTGCACAGCTTCTATCATTAGATTACATAATCTGTCAAAAGGATTCCTGTACTCATTGACGCTGAGCTAATCAAAGGACAAAGGACCCTAGATGTGCCTGACCTAATCAGGGAGCTCTGTAAGAAATTAAAGAGCAGCAGCAGATGCTGAGATTCTGCTGGGTGCCAAGGAAGACAGCAAATACTCATTCGCACTGCCTAGGAAGAGAGCAGCTTCTAGGGGATGAGCCACGCAGACCCCAGCTTCAGACACTCAAGTTTGTAAGCAGCCACACTCCAAAGGGACTTGGAAGAAGAGTCAGATCACCAAGTAACTGCACCTTGATGTCAGCCTGGTGAAATCTCAGCAGAGACTCAGCTAACCCATACCAAGGCCTCCTCCTGACACACACACAGAAACTGGACACTCAATTCTGATCCTATTGTATCGCATAAAGCAATCTTGAAATGAAAAAAAAATTACTAAGATCATCGACTTATTGATGTCTTTCAATGAATCAATTTTTGGTTTTACTGTTTTTTTTTTTTTTCCTGTTTTAATTCTCTATCCATTACATTCTTTTTTGCATGTATGAATGTTTTGCCTACATGTATGTATGTACACCAAGTGCATGACTGGTGCCCACGGAGGTCAGAAGAGGGTACCAGATACCTAGAAACTGGGTGGCCATGGACAGTTGTGAGCTGCCATATGAGTGCTAGGAATCAAATCCAGGTCCTCTGCGAGAGTAACAAGTGCTCATAACCGCTGAGCCCTTCACTGGTTTCTGCTGCAATCCTTTCTTTAGTCTTCTGCTTGCTTCTGTTTAATATTCACCTTACCTAGTATCTCAGAATGGAAAGCTGTATACCAATCAATTTGCACACACGTTTACAATGGTCATTTTCACATGAAAAAATGATTTGATATAAACATACTATTGAACTTTAGTGCTTTCCATGTTTTCCAATCAAGGTATTAGTTTGTTGAAGTTAGATAATCTTTACTTATCTTTGCACCAATACAATCCTAGATGATCTCTACTTGAATTGAACACACTAATTTGGTTATTTGCTAGCTGGCATGTGTTCTCTCTCTCTCTCTCTGTCTGTCTCTCTCTCTCTCTCTCTGTGTGTGTTTACTACAGTGTAACTTAGTTCACTAGTAGTGCCTTGACATATTGCCAGAGTTTTTTATTTTCTTCTGTTTCTCAGGGCTACAGTCCCAAGTTCAAAAAGGAGGAGAGTCAGTTCCTTCTAAGGCCCTGGTGTGTAAATGGTCACTGTTGTATCTTCATTTTCAGGTGTGTTGGATATGATAGGGTAATATATCATTTATGACTTATTAAAGCTTGCCTGAGGATTCAGAAAGTAAAAGTCAGTCTCAAGCTATAGAGATCGGCAGTGATGATAAACATCTTTAATCCCAGTGGCCAGAAGCTAGGAAGTGATGGTACACACCTTTAATCCTACAACTCAGGATTAAGAGGCAGATGGATCTCCCAAGTCTATACGAAACTGATCCAGTCCTAAATAGAAACGTCCCACACAAAGATGATCTCAGCACCTGGGATCACACACCTTTAATCCCAGCACTAGAGGGTATAAAAGATAGGAGCAGGGTCTTCTGTAATCAGCATCAGGCATTTATTCTCCAGCCACACTGAGGGTAGGAAGACATTGAAGTCTCAGGATTCTCCAGCCACACTGAGAAGAGGCAACAACCTGAGGTTTGGCTAGGGTATGTGGAGACAGGATCAGTCCTTTCAGTCTGAGGTAAAGTAGGAGCTAGTGACCAGCTGCTTTGCTTTTCTGATCTTCAGCTTGAAATTTAAACTCCAATATCTGTCTCTGGGATTTATCTAATGACTAAAGATCAGCGCTCCAAAGGCAGTCACACTCTAAAGAGACTAAGAATTACTACTTCAACATGTAAATTTTGTGGAACACAACTCAGTTCATAATAGTAAAGTAAGCCTCTTTGGGGAAGAGGGTATGTCATCCATGCTGCTATCAGTGGTGTCTGAGTAGATTGTTTCATTACACAATAAATACAATCCAACATTAGATAAGAAAGCATAAATGTGAGACATTGGATAACTTTATAATTTAGGAATGCATGCAGACTGTACAGTCATTTAGAATGTTTATTCAATGTAGCTGTTATCTTCTTTCTTATTTATGTGTACAATTCAATGTATGAACAAAATATACTACCATACCTATTAGGGCTTAAGTTATTTTTCTCCTGATAATAAGTAAGATATATAACTGTGTGTTTATCTATTTATAACATATGTATGTAATAACTTAGAGAGCTCAGAATATTGTAGAGAAGAAATTAAACCACAATGACTCAACAGATTTAAGAATTATAATGTTAACTTTGGGCATTGTCCCTTTTGTTCTTTTGGTAAAGTAAACTGACTCTATATACTATTACTATTCTATTTTCAGAAAAAGAAAACAGTGGTTAAATAAATATTCAATGAATTAATTAGTTAACATATTTCATAACCAAACATACATGGAGTCTAGTCCCCGTACTACCACTTTATCAGTTCTGTGAGTTTGTCCATGAGGATCCATTTCATGGAGTTACTCTAAAGACACAAGGGTAATACCAATAAGGCTCTTGGGCTCTATCAATGATACTTAATAAACAGCTGGCTCAATTATTATCGTGTATAACTTTGTTTGATCCCTATTTTATAGTTCTATACTTCCTTTGTCATTTTAATACATGTAACCAGGCAATGTTGGTATAGACATGAAGAAAATGGAGTTAAACAGAACTGAACTAAAATTTGGGTACCGTTATTTACAATCTAAGCAGTTCTGACAAATGTGTGCGTTGTCTGTGCTTCAGTCTCCTCACCTCAGATACACAGTATCAATAGCAAATGTAATCACAAGGGGGTAAGGAATATTTGGGTAAAATACACATCTGTAACACTGTCTTCCAAACAGAACCTTAAGGGTGACATTGTATTGGAAATATAGATGCTAGACTCTTCCATTCTCTCTCTCTCTCCCTCTCTCTCTCTCTCTCTCTCTCTCTCTCTCTCTCTCTCTCTCTCTCTCTCTCTCTCTGCCCTATATAGTGAACAATAAAATCTTGGTTTATATCTTACTTATAAATCTTGGCCAATGTTTTCAGTTGTTTTCTTAAATTCAGCAGCTGATACATTAAGGCAGGAAACCTTTTACTATCAAATAAAATCGGAACCAGAAGGGACAATAAAAAAAGACCTATAAATAAGGAGTTCAGAGATTGAAATGTGTGCTTCTCCAGGACAGCTCTCCTTGTGAAAATGCTTAAAAAATATTGAGCAAAACATCTCAATAATACAAAAATTCCTTTTCTCTAAGGAATAAACACCAAGTTGCCTGAATGTGGCTCTGGTACTGTGCTGTAGGCAAAGATGTAATGACAGTAGCATCACTACCAGTCAATGCTAACTTTCTATATCTAGGAAGAAATCCAAGATCAGCAATCCTGACTTTTTCAAAACTTAAGAAAATAAACACAAGCACTTCAGTTAACCCTGTGCAATATGCATGACAACTGATTTTAATGACACAAGATGTTACATTTAGGAAGGCTAGATCCTTCATATGCTTTTTGCTCCCTCAGGAAACAGAACTTAGCCTGGGCTACATTCATCATCTTCTATATGTGTTGCTTTAACACTTATACTCAGTCAATATATTCACATGAGAGATGAAGAAATGCTAGTTCGACCCTAGCTGGATTAGAAATGTCCTATCACAAACTGAAATCTTCAGGAAACTTTCTAAATATAATACCTTATGCATTTGTAACTAATCAAAGTATATGCCTTTAAATATAAGTTAGGGACAACACCCACAAACTTCTCAAGATTCAAATAAACACAAAACTTAAATATTAAGACAAAATGAAAAATCATGTATGGGTAGGTGTGCCTTATCTGATCTTATGTATCTTCTGAACACAGCCAACTCTTGCAAAAATTAGCTAATATAATACTAACAACATAAACTCAACTTTATCCTTCTCAGTTTGCCAGGGTATAATATTCTGTTGAAAGTGGTATGCCTACAACTGCAGCTCATTTTAAAAACAGGTGTCCCAGATAATGTCACTCGATCCAACACCTTCTTGCTTTGGTAAGTAAAACTGACACCGAGGGTAAGAACAGGACTTATGCTTTGACCAGCGCTCTGAGCCGACTGCTGGGTATGCAAGCTGCTGGAAAACTTGAGCACCAGACAAATGTGCTATGTTAATTAGTGTTACATGATCCTGACTTGAGCTAATCCCCATTCCTGTTAACTTCCTTAGTAATCGAAGCTTCGATGCTTAAATGATAACAAGAGCTGGGTAATACAGAACAATGTAAAATTCAGGAGATGAGGGGACAGTTAGTGATGGCCATTCATCTCATTAGCTATATATATAATTATGTCATAAAACAGAATGTCTGTACATCATTCAGTCTACCACTAAATCTGGCTAAGGCAAAGAGAAATGGTGCGTGATGCTTCTGCTTTGGGCTTCCTATTTTCACCATATTAAAAAGAGGCACTAAAAGTTGTGATTATAGGAGAGCATGGAAGTTTATAATCAGACATGAATTAGTAAATGACATGCTTTGACACTCTAGTGTATTAAGCAACAGCTTACAATAGCACACAAAAGCAGTGATTTCTGTTTCCACAAAGGATGTGGAATATCATATCATTTAGCACCAGTATTGGTAACCACAGTAAGGTAACTTGTAGAAAACCATATTATGTCAGAGTTTAATTGTATTACCATTAAATCTAAAAATTTAACTAAGTACGGGCAGTAATTAAAAGCATTGTTTTACTAATTACAGTAAGGCAGTGCTACACTAGATTTTATGTGGAAAAAACAGTAACCCTACAGAAACTCGTAGTAAAATGACTAACCAAACAAAACCAGGTTAACTCAACTCTGAAGTCAGTTCTGCTCAAATCATGCTGCCCTAGACTGGAGACCTTCACTGCGTTGGCTTTTCTCTTAAGAATCATATTCACTGCCACCATGACTACTGGATAATTCTCTTTACTAAAATACAATTGCATCATTTACCCCCTTCCCTTTCCTCCCTCTAACTCCTCCTATGTACTGTTCCCCCTCACTCTCTAATTCATGACCTCCTTTTTATTGACACACACACACACGCACACACACACACAGACAGACACACACACAATGCTGAGTCTGTTTAGTGTTATTTATGTGTACATGACTTCAGGGCTGGCCACTTGGTACTGGATAACCAATTAGGGGTTCATCTCTGAGGACTAATTCCCCCTCTTTTGGCAATCATTACTTGGCAATAATTCTTCATCTGGGGCCAGGCCTTGTGAAATTTTCCTCTTCCATATGACATGAAAAATAACACAAATCTATTTCATTTCTATAAGACAATATTTTTTTTTTTTTATGTACATGCCTAAAAAGTAGGCTGGGCAAGGTGTGTCACAAGTAGAATTGTACCTCTTCAGCGTCTGAGGCAGAAGAATCACCATGAGTCTAAGGGCAGTCTAGAGTATGTAATGGACATCTTGAAAACGAAAGTGTGAATAGATTTTAGTCTTTGTGCTGTGTACGTGTTTTTGACATGGTATCCATTACTGATAGGTTAAGAGGAATGTTATTATACTTTGTTTTTAAGCCACTGGAGCATCCTATCTTACATATTAAAAGTAGCCTAGAAATAAAATGCTAGACAATATTAATGTAACAGCAAGAAGGGAAATGTAGTCTTAAGCTGACTTGCCTTTGTAGGCCCCATTGTTTCAAGTGTTTCCAAACAGGACAGTTTAGAAACAAGAAAATGTAAACAATAATTTCAAGCAACTACTTTTACTGCCAACAAGGCAACCCACAAAGAGGCAGCAGGGTCTTTCTGGTGAGATGTCTGCAACCAGCATTCACATACACACCTTATAACATTTTAAAAGCCACTCATAAGGATGCTGAGATTTAATAAGCTCCAGTACAATATGATTAAAAGATCTCTGGGCACTTCCCCCTTTTGGAATTTAAGAGACAATAAAATAGATCTGGAAGGAAATCCTCGAAAGACGCAGGTCCTAACCCATTCTAATACTCATGGTACTTGAGAAGAGATATTACAAAGGTCTACTGCCATTCTTCTGTATGTAAAAGCTAATCTTTTCTCCAGGGCTCAAAGTTCTTTTGTGTTACAATTTTGTCCAGTAAATGGAAGTCTTCATTTGTATACTTTGTAAAATAATAAGATTGAGATAAATGATCTAGGGTCCCTTTAAGCCTTCCAATTTTAATATTTCTGAAGGGCTCCTATATTAATGACTATTTTTCTAGATCTGGTAGAAATGAATGGCTGACACATATTTTCGTTTTATTTTCAGGGAACCTGGGGTAACTTTTCATTAAAATGGACATGCTTATACATGCTAATACAGAGTTGTAGCAAGTCTATTTTTACTACAGAGCATTAAAAGATAGCCACACTGGTATTACGCATCTTGAAGAAGCCATCAAAAGTGACTGACCTGATGACCTGGCTACAGTGGGCACACATGGGTGTTCGCTTCCCTGCTGGAATGTGCTCGGCTCTCTGCACGAGTGTGTCTTGGTCACTTGGCTGGGGCGCCCCCACAGCTGAGTTCACAGGTACTCTTGTACCTGAAGAAGTCGCACTGTTTGTAACTCTTCCAGTAGAAGGTGCTAGGAGTTAAATGCAAGAGAATCAAAATGAGGACAAGCCAAATACGAACTTTTCCCGATAACAAAACTATTGGTTATCCACCGACATTGTGGCAAAGTTATGACCCAAGCACTGGGCTCTGGTTAAACATGTGAACAGAGAACACAAACCCCAGGGTTAGCACATAATATGACTGACAGCCATGGCATGAATGTACTCCTTTCTTCTTGCACATGGAGACATCGTCAGGTGACCATCGTCGGTGACATATTTCTTTCCATTTTGTTATCACTGCTCACATTAACTAATTAAACTTAGTTCTAAATATATCACAGGCACATAAGAAACTTCAGGGTGTTGAAGATAAAGAGCTCACTCTATTCTCTTCTAGGTTGTTTTACCCAAGAAGAACACATCATCCGCTACCAGGCATGTCAGCTAGTTTCCAAAGACCATCCCAGATGCTTCTCGGGGAGCTCTGATAAGAACAGGTCCAGATTTCTGTAGACAACTGTTGATTTTGCCTTCCCTTCTCCATTTCTACGATGCTTCCTACTGAGGTTCCGAATGTTTTCCTTCTGGATTAACTGCCAAAATATCTCATCCTTTATATCCATTCCCCCAATGACCACTGAAGTATCAAACCAGAGCTCTGTAAAATGTTAAGAGTCTCCCTGCCCTCTGACCAGTGAATGTAGTTCATGTCTGTACACTGTTCACAGTTCCTCCAGGGACATCCTCCTCCATGTCATTATCCAACACTGCATCAACTCAGTGCTACAGCAATACTGAATCGCCTCACTTTTTTTTGCATATATGATCGTCTATGGACAGGTTGTCTATGCTCCTAGTAACACCATTTTATTTTTCTGCCCTTTCTGCTTGTTTGCAATAGCAACTACCACATAGGATTTAAGATTCAACTCCTTGGTGAGCTACGTGACACCCTTTCCCTGACCCACATCTATCATAGTTCCTTCCACATAACAGACATCAAATGTTTCTCTCCTAGGTTCGCATATTTCCCATGAATGCCTTAATTATTCTACTACTAATTCTTTTTGTTTTCTTCTTCAGCATAGCATGTTCCCAAGAACTCTCAATCCTATTCTCCAATAAATACAATCTCTGAATTACTGAGTAAACCAGTCAATACATTAATGAGTAGGCACAAATCGGTTTGAGACCAATGGAGAGGCCTTCTCTTTACCCATAAACAATAGAGTCTAATAGACTAGAAAACACACACATTTAAATGGTTTAAAGGGAACAACTTAAATGAAAAGCCTACACATATAACAAAACCAATAGTATGTGATACATATGCCCATACAAGTGGGCACCATTTATTAAAGGTGTGATTAGAGCTGTGTAAAATTAATTGAGATAGCCATAAGGATGTCTTTCCCTCATCAGAATCAAACATGTTTGCAAGGATTTGCAACCACAGATCCAGAAGCCCCATACTGCTATGGTACTGTGTGTGGTGCTCACTCTATGTAATGGAGCTTTCAACACTGGGGAACTTGGCAGGGCGGGAGTGTGTTTCCACTCTCTGTGGCTCACATATTCTCTTAAACAAATGGGAAAGGGCATTACTGCTATATCCACTTTGCATATCTTCTTCCTTGGTACTTCGTTTGCCCTCCGTTTTGATGTACAGGTTTGCTATCTCCCGAAACACTGGAAAGCATTTTGCACGCTCAATCTGGAAGTCTTTATGTTTAAAACGTGTAAATGGGTCTGCTCTTGGGCACATCACAGCTTTGCCCAAGAACCTCCCTTTTTAAAAATCTCCCATGGAGGCTGGCACAGATGGTGGGCATTCTGCTTGCCATGTCCCTAATGCTTCATAGTAAATGCTTTCAAGTCAATCCAACACCCACCCTCCCACTTCCGCCGCTTTATCCAAACTGTAGCCTATCATTCGAATTCCGGTTTTGGATTCCTTAAGTCTAGACAAGCTTCGTCATTATTCCTGCGGCAATCTGTGACATGTCCATTTCCCAATTTCTTTTGACACATGCTTGCACCGTGTACACATTCATTCTCTCTCTCTCTCTCTCTCTCTCTCTCTCTCTCTCTCTCTCTCTCTCTCTCTCTCTCTCCCACTAGAAAATTGCTTTAAGGACAGAAAGTGACAAGACAATTAAGTGGAAAAGGGACTGTCACAGTTCACTTTGTTGTTTCTGCCCTTAGACTATACAGAAAGCTATTTCTTAAATGTGGATTAGGGTTAGGGTTTCAAACGGGAAAGTTACTAATTGGAAAATCTGGAAATCAGGCCTCAAAGAGAATGAAACCCTTTCATCTACTGTATCACATTATCTATGCATAAGCCCCCAAGGACTGAGTCATCCGGACATTGTAAAGCAATAAATGAGTACAAAAATTCTCAAAGTCACTGTAGAATGGGACATAATCCATACGGCACTGGCCTCACGAAGGAACATGAGGAACTAACTTATTCACAAAGCACATGGCTGCATCTTAAATACGAATGAGGCTTTCTGTTAGCCTCATGTACGCCACCTGGGACGTGAAGGACAGGCTCACACCTGCCTGCTGCTGTGTGCCAGCACACTGGCCAGAGCTCTACAGTCCCTGCTACCAACTGCGCCCTGAGCAGTTCCAAGGCACACTTACTGACGATACGGATAAAACAGGAGCTCTTCGGTCTCACGCTTGTGTAGTACAGAAGCAGCTAACATCTGAGCAACTATGCCAGCCTATGTATGGCGCTAGCCACTTGGCAAGGTGAGGTGTAAGAACACGAGGTAATGGGTGATGGACACACAATGGAAATAAAGTGAGTCCCACTCCCATGATAACTACTGCGCCATCTCTGTGGAGACCGAATGCTTCAAATGTACTGAACCCCCCTGTAAAAATGATCCATCTTGATGATAATGTTCTTGTCTATAATGTTTTTTTTTCTTTCCTTTTACTTTCTAGTAAGACCACCACACAGGAAGATGGGATCAGCCCCATTTCACAATGTGGAAATACAGGCCACAAGTCAGTCATGAGTCAGTTACTAGAGAATACTGGGAAGTGAGCTCCACTTTAGACTAGATTTCTTCAACCTTAATCCTGAACAGTTCTCATTAAATCTGGATTCTTTCTAGAGGATCACCGCCTGAGTGGAACCTTGCTTGAAATGTTTTCCATTTGTAATAAAAGTATTTCAGCAAAACTCCCCCACCCCAACCCCAAGACAGGGTTTCCTTGGCTGTCCTGAAACTAGCTTTGTAGACCAGGCTGGCCTCAAATTCACTGAGATTGGCCTGCCTCTGCCTCCCAAGTGCTGGGATTAAACGTTTGCGCCACTATTGCCCAGCTCAGCAAAACTCTTAGCTAGTCACTAGACCACAAGACTGTCCCTTTCATCAACTAAAATTGCTACCTGAGTTTTTTAAGGGTTATAAATGACACTGATCCATCTTTTTTGCTTTCCAACACTTGGTGTTTATAGAGATTAACACAAATAAGTCAAACAGGCATTAAATAATTTATCAGTATTCTAGATGGCCCTCAGCATGCAAAAAGGATTTGTTAGATTAATCAAGTAAAATACACAGAATGAAAAGCAGTTGAATTGATAGTTTCAAGAATATTTGTCACATTTATTTTATATGTGACTTCTTATATCTCTCCATTTCTTACTATACACACTTTTGCACACACACGCACACACACACACACACACACACACACACACACACACACAAGACCACGTCTATGAGCGAGTTTTGACTGATGACTGAGTGGAAGGGACCAGCCTACCTGGGTGGCCCTGAGCTAAATAAGGGTACAGAAGCCATAGAGAAAGAAAGAGAACAAGCCAGCAAGCAGCCTTTGCTCATGATTTCTATTTTAGTTCCTGCCCTAATTTCCCCTCAATGATGGACTGTGATTTAGAAGTCTAAGCCAAATAAACCCTTTCCTCCTCAAATTACTTCTGGTCAGAGTACTTTATCACAGCAACAGAGGTCAAACCAGAAAATGAACACACGTGGATAATTCAGGAATAATGTATGACAGCATTACTAGTTTTTCCCTTTTGCTTATAAAATGACCAGTCAAAATACAACAAGCTTGTCCTAGTGCCCCTAACAGTTTAAATTATACTAAGACAGTATACTCTGTAATAGGCTATTTTATATTCCACAGTGATTTTTTTCTTTCTCCAGACATGGCTACCCATTCTTTAACGGCATTAAAGCTAATAGATGCAAAATTATTTAACTAAGGCATATGTATGTAAGGCTGTATCCTACGTTTTGAAAAAACATTGAAAAGTAGTATGCATTTTTGTTTGTATATTTATGAATAAAACCACAGAACTGATTGCTTAGAAAAATCATGTAATATTGTACTTTCACCATCAAAAGAGTGAGGCTGGTACTGAAAATATCGGTGAATATGGATGTCTCCAGACAGAAGTCATATATGAGTTATAATGTGAAACTACCATTTGAATGGCATAGGCTGCTCTTCTTAGAAACACTGAGGCTAATCCTGGCTTGTATAAATGCTCCTTGTTGAAGTGACACTCTGTCGTTCTTAGGGAGATAAAGACTTGTAATTCAGCAACAGAGTATATTCTCAAAGATATCATGGAAACTTCACATATAAAAACTGAATAGTAGTACAGCAACACGTATGCATATAACAGGACAGCAAGTCTTCTCTGCTGCTTCCCTAACCAGCTTAAACAGACGGTGGCCAAGAGAAAATGCACATGGTCTGCATATTTTTCTCTATCAGTCTCTTTATGTTAAAAGCATAAACAACAGTCTACTTTTCATAATCCAGGCGTGAGATCATATCCAGCAAAAATGGAAAAGTTAAGCCAAGATCTAAGATCAGAGGACATGCTGAGGTTTGTGCAGTTTTTATTAAATGGAATAAAGGACTTACTTAATTCAATGGTTAAAAGCTAAATTGGACAGATTATCGTCTATGTGAGCAGTGGAGAATGCTGGCATGTATGCCATGAAGAATCGAAACAGGTGCGCACAGGGCTAAGTATCAAGTATCCACAGCCTCACAAGGCCAGGGTCTTCCATTAGCGCCACCCTTTCAACTCTAAGAACCCAGATTAAACTGCATCTAGAACAGCTTAATTAAAGTGAATATAGGGACTTTGATTAGGTACCACTCTCTTTTAATTTTTTTTATACTTCATGTCACCTAATATTAGTCAGTACATAGGATTGCCTTTTTCTCTGTATTAAGCTTACACACACACAAAAAAAATATTTTCCGGGACATAGTTACAATTACATAGCACATAAAAAAAAAGAAGGAAAAAAAAAAACCAACACAAGCTGTTAACACAGAGTGTTTTAATACCATTAGTTAGAGTCGAGTCAACAAATAATTCATTCATCACAAGATGCACAGCATTTTCTGAATGACTTCATTATCATTGTGAAGTACCATATGGTGGGAAAACAAGTTCATACTTTAATTTTATGAAACCAGTGTTATTCATTAATATGATTATGAAAAAGTGTAAGAGCATTAAGAAAAGATGCCAAAGAGGAACCAGGTAGAATATTTATTTTTTAAAGTCTAAATACTTATTCAGCATGTGTCTGCACACTTGTGTGTGTGCCACAGCGCTCATGAGGAGGTCAGATTAGAGCTGCAGGGGTCAGAACTCTCCTTCCACCCTGTAGGTCCTAGATATCAAAGGGAGCTCAGAGGGTGGACGGCAAGCACCTTTAGCTGCTCAGCCATCTTACAGCACAAGCATTATCTTAAAAGGCAAAGCGGAAGTGTACCCCATAGCTCAGGAATCTTAACAGGGATTGTTAAACTTCTCTGGGGAGACAGCTCAGTTGTTAGAGTGCTCCCACGCAAGCATGAGGCTTGAGTTTGGATGCCCTGCACCCACACAGAAGCCAGGCACAGTGACAAATGCCTGTTTATAATCCCGGCCCTGGGAAGTAAAGGGTAACTGCCAAGCCCATCTAGAGACTCTGTGAGGAGACCCTGTGTGAAGGCTATTCTTAGCTGACAACCTGACTACATCTGCAATAAACTAAAACCCAACCCAAGGGGCTAGATACACCTTTGAGGGATCTTTTCCCCCCTAATTTATTGATTCTTTGTGGATTTCATATCATGTATCTTGCTCGATCATATTCATCTCCCCATCCCTGTGCACCGCCCTCTGCCCCTGCAACCTACTCTGAGAGATAAAACTTTAAAAGAAAAGAAGAACTGTTGAGAAAAATCTTGTCGTGGACACAGTGAGTCATGCAGTACACCCTTTAGCGCATACATCTTGCAATGTTCAATGCAATGAGTCACTGGTCTGGTCCCAGCCTCTGGTTTCTGCTGCACTATTGATAATGGGCTCTCACTGGGACTCCTCTTGGATACTGCTGTTGTCCTGTGTCCTGGGGATCCTGCAGCTCTGGGTCTGGAGGACTGGCCCCTTTATGTGCTTCAGCAACATCCACAGATGGAGTGGATGTTGGGGTGGGCAAACTCAACCCTGGTTCTGGGCCTGGGTGATAGCGGGGTTGATCAGTCTGATCAGATCATTCGAAGTGGGAAGATTAACTTCATCCAGATCCCACCTGTACCCTGGGCCAAACCTTCTGGCAGCCTCTATAGTGGATAGAGAAAAAGGATGCTCTTTTTGCCTGCTTGCTCTCACTTTTGCTGGCAAGTGTATTCCTTCACTGTTACTACAGCTTACTTTTTTGGGATTCTGGAATACACTGAAGACCAGCTGAGACACTCAGCCTAGTGGACAGAACAACTACTGGATTCTTGGAACCTCTGGTTTTAGACAGCCATTGATGGACTAGTTGAAACTGTAAGCCATTCCAGGATATTCCGCGTTCATTTTCACTTTAAAAGTTCTGTTCCTCTAGAGTACCCTGACTAAAACACCTTATCTAAAAAAAAAAAAAAAGTTCAAAATGGACTGCTGTTAAGGCATTGAGGAAGACATGAAACTGACCTTCATCCTTAACGTATACAATCTTACACACACACACACACACACACACACACACACACCACAATGAATATTAAATTTCAAGCTGGGTATTGTGGTTCTCTCGTACACTCCTACCATTGGGATGTTGAGGCAAGAGAATTATATTATGAGTTCAAGGTCAACTTCAAGTGACTATAAAAATAATTGTAGATTTGCTCACATTTGGATAAAAAAAACATGTAAGTATATACATAAGATTATTTCATTATTTCCAAAGACATGATAAAAAAAATAATCTTACCATTTTCTCAACAAAAAAGCAGCCTAACCTGGGAGAAAAGGAATAGGACTCATGCTACCCATATACACAGTGTCCTCATTAAGTTAGCAAAGAAGGAATGATACAGAAAGAAAAGAAAATGCAAGATTTCGTCATGTTACACAATACTGTAGCATCACAAAGGTCATCATTTGGGCTCATTTTCCCCATCTGGAAGACAATAACTGCCATAAAACGTGAAAAACTAAAATGAAGTTGTGTAAACAAAGTGTCAAGTGCATTATAGAGTGTACACAGAACGCCTCCCAAATGTCAGGTGCTGAATGCCAACAAGGGACTTCATAAGATTAACTCAGCCACTCATCCAAACACTACTTAGAGGTGGGACACAATACTGTTGGGAGATGTCATTCTGTAAATATGTTTCTCATACTGGTTAATGAATAAAGCACTGTTGGCCAATAGGAAAGCAAGATAGGCGGGACAAGGAGACAAGGAGGATTCAAGAAAGTAGTAAGGAGGAGTCAGCATGGACAGACTGGAGAGAGCAGAACCGCCGGCCCCCTCTCTCCAGTAAGATAAGACCACGTGAAAAACCTTACTCGTAACAATCTGCACCAACAACTCTATGTGAAAGATATACCCAGGGATAAGTCCTGCCTCCACATCTTCTGGAGGTTGACACTGATGATCCAAGGAGAAACCCAGGCGAAGCGGAGTTGGTACTGCAGAAGGTGCTTCCCGTGCCCAGTAACGTTTATATCTACTGAACAGAATTGGGAAACGTGGCATTTTTCTTGTACGTATGGATCTAGACTTGGGGTTTTTCTGTAAAGAACCATGAAATTACTACTTCAGACCTGGTGCTACTTTTTGATTCTTTTGCAAATGTGGTGGTGTGAACGAAAACGGCCCCCATAGGCTCACAGGGAGTGGCAGTATTAATGACACTTGTAGGTGCGGCCTTGATGGAGGCTGGGCTTTGAGGTTTCAAGTGCTCAAGCCAAGGTCGGTGTCATCCTGCTGCCTGCAGATAAAGACCTAGAGCTCTCAGCAACCTATCCAGCACCACCTGCCTGCACTATAGCCTTGCTTCCTGCCACAAAGGGCTAACCCTCTGAACTATAAGCCAGCCCCGATTAAATGTTTTCCTTTATAAGAGTTTCCATGATCATGGAGTCTCTTCACAGAAATAAAACTCCAACTAAGACAGTAAATATTCAACTATGCCACTGAAACCTGAAAACAGCCATGGATGATGATATGTAAAGAAGTGAGCATGGCCACACTTCAGTAAAGCTATTAACAAAACCAGATGGTAAGTAGGCCAGATGTGATCAAGGGCATTTGAACCACATGTGTGAAATAATTAGAGTGGCAACTCTTTAGGAAAAGCATTTCTGACTGAATCTTATGATTTTATCTTATAAAAAGATTAATATGCTAGCATGAAGGGAAAATGGGAAGGAAGGAGGGCTTCTACAGATGTACCTTCACAACATTGGACAGCTTCCAAAACCAAAACAAAACCTCCAAAGAAAACATTCATAACATAAGAAAGGGGATAATCAATGGTGTTACTTTCATTTTTTCCTATGATTTTGCTATATGCAGATAGCAAGCATATTCTCTGCATCACACCCCAATTCTGACAGTGGATAACTTCACTTAGGCCTTTGTGGCAAGTGAACTATTTCACGATGTAAAAATGCAGAGAGCAGATGGCAATAAAATATTATTAGAAGAGATGAAATTCATGTAACTGGTAGCAGTTTACTTACTCATACAAACATTTAAAAATAGAAACAATAAATCCATCCATCTTAGCTAAGCAAATCTAGTTATCTAGATTTATTAGTGTAGCACAGGGCCTACAATGAAATTTGGGGTGGTTGCAGCAACAGTAATTTCCTTTCTCACCCCTATCTACTTTAACTTTCAAATAAAGACAGAATTTATATCTACTTATAACTGGGATGAACATTATTCAGTCTTTGATCTAATCAAATCTCTCAAATAAGCGAGTCTTTCTTGGAGAGAAAAATAACATATCAGATCTCTCTCAAGCACTATCTATCTATAATAAAGTTTAAAAAAAAAAAGCTGTATTTTATTTCTAAAATGAATCCCACAGAAAAGGCATCATATGAGAAGGGGGGTAAATTAACTAGAATTGTAACTAAGTCATATAACTTTCAAACATAAAGTTTAGATGCAAAGGACATGCAATCCAGGCACATAGTTAATTCTATCTGTCCTCAAAAAGAATCCCTTCTATTGCAGCTCTACAAGATCTAGTCCTCCTTACGTAATCATCAACGCTATCATGTGACACAGGAAATGTGCTATCTGGGGTCAAAGTTCGCCATACTATAAATTAGACAGTTCCTTTTACTTTTTCCCAGAGCCTTTTAACTAGATACATGTAATGACTTAAGGTGTAGTCTTGATAAAGATAATTTTTGAAACTGAAAATAACTGTTAAAATGATTATTGTTAATGATCAGTGATAATGTTTTACTGTTAGGTGATACAGTTTGTTCCTTTCCAGGCTACTGCTATATAAGTTCTCCTTCAATGAAGTGTGTAAGAGATGTGAGAGTCAACTAAGTACTTTGTAAACTATGTTTTGTCATTTTTCCCTTTACAATTGACCCTACCAAATTTATCTTTGCCCAAATTATTTCTAGCTGATCACAGTTTTATATTACACAAAATAAGCAAGCTTATTTATATTGTACTTGACCAAAATACAATGTATATCCTTCAGAAAGCACTGATTTTATACTTTCACATTACCTAAGATGCCCTGCTTTTACTGCATTGCAAAGCTTTTTTGTTTCACAGAAAGAAAAGCAAGTCAAGGACTGGAGAGATAGCAAGTAAAGTGCTTGCTGATGAGCCTGGCACGCATGTAAAAATCAGGCATGTGGCATGCTCCCATGACCCCAGCAACGGGGAGAAGTGAGGAGACAATCCAGTTAAAATCATGAGGTTAGGGCTTAGTGAGAGACCCTGGCACAGAAACGTAAAACAGAGAATAGGAAGAGACCCATCGCCAACCTCTGCCCTCCACAGGGACGGGCATGCACAGCCAAGCACACCCACAAAGCAAACTATTAAGAAGAACTGTGTGTCACCTGATTGATAGAAAGACAGTGATGACGTAACAGGAACGTTGTGTGTGCAGGTACTTGCCTATAATCTCAGTGCCTGGGAGGGTAGATAGAAGGTGAATTGGAAGCCAACAAAGGCTACAGAGCAAGGCTCTATTTAAAATGGCATGGACATTGATATTTCTTCAATATGTAACATCAGATGTAAAGAATGCTGAACACAATGTGACATGTGACCACTGTGTTTGAGTTACATGCCTTTGTTTTCATCCAAACAGCTACATTTGCCTAGATGCATTTAATAACAAAAGTGGGTGGTTCTGGGTTCTGTAAGAAAGCAGGCTGAGCAAGCCAGGAGCAGAAAGCCAGTAAACAAATCCCATCATGACCTCTGCATCAGCTCCTGCTCCATGTTCCTGCTCTGTTCAAGTTCCTGTCCTAAAATCTTTCAGTGAGAGGCTGTGCTGTGAATTGCAAGGCAAACAGGCCCTTTCCTCTCCATTTGCTTTGGTTATGCTGCTTAGTGCAGCAAAGAAACCCTAGCTAAGATAGAACACACCAAAATGTTTCATTTTTAATGCCTCTTCACCTAAAGAAAATCACAAACAGAAAATCTCAATTGGCTATTGATTCATATACAGTTCAATGATTGTGATCACAGTATTTCCCCGGGAAAACAGTGTTTAACACTGCATTGGAGTCAGGTAAAGATGCTAAGGGGTCACAGGTCTGTCCACCCTGCCACTGTCTCCATTCCTATCACCAGTGCCTAGGGTGACTGATATCCATCATCAACCACTTCTACACTGGAGCACCAAAATAACCTCTAACCCAGGGTTCTGAACTCCATTCTCAGTCACTACAGAGACAGCAGTGTGCTGTTAAGCACATTAATGCTGTACTGATCTTTCAATAGAGAGCAAATCTGACTCTGCTAATACACAGATTACAGATCTTGTAATAGCTTCCTTCCAGAAGCAAGCCCATACTGATATCTCCAAGTACTTTCTGGCCAGGCCCCTCATTAATCCATTAACCCTACTTTCTCTCTTGCCGCTAATACATCCTGAACAACCTGCACTTCCTTTAAGAAATCAAACTTTTTTTTGTATGTGTGTATTGACAAACATTAAAACCTTATTCCTGAATAAAATAAAATGTCATCATACACAAATATATTTTTCACCTCCAAACAGTATTCTTTATCCAAGTCTTTTCTACTGCCTTTCCACTGACACAGACCTCCATGCTTTCTGATATAGATCCAAAAATAGACTTAACTTTTCTGTGTATTTCTGTTGCCAATTTCTATGCTATATAGTGATGCTTAGCATCCAAATTTATTGTCCAAAAATAAGGTGAACTCACTTCCCTAATATTCCCACTGCACTCTGTTCCCTGAACTCTTTGGTACGAAGAATTCCTTACTTTTTTTTGAGAGAAAGAAAATTGTTGTGAGATATTTGTACACTATGTGAAGATGTATTACTGTGACTGGCGTAATGAAATGCTAGGCAGGAGGAATAGGTAGGATTTCTGGACACAGAGAGAAAAATTAGGTGGTGATTGCACTAGCAGACTTGGAGCAAGTCAGACTTGCCATACCAAGAAAAGGTAACCAAGCCACATGGCAGATGTAGATTGAATACATATGGGTTAATTAAGTTATAAGAGCTAATTGTGATAAGTCCTAAGCTAAGGCCAAATTTTCCTAATTAATAATAAGTCTCCTGGTTTTTATTTGCAGGCTGGCAGTCCAAAGGTAATCAAACAAGAAAGCTTACTATAGAAAATCTGGTCATGGTTAAAGAATTGCTAATATTTTGAATTACTGGACATGGAAAACAGCATTAATTACAGTATTGCTTATGTTCACCACCTTTTAACTTAATTTAATGCTTCATGAGACTAGCATGCCCTTGTTCTTAGTACTTTGGTATTTTTTTAAATAGTTGCTTTGTCAGATACTGTTTTTGCTTTTGTTCAGTAACCCTTAAAGGAATTTCAAGCCCAGTAGGAGAACTGAACAGCATCACAAAAACTGAATGTTGTATTCCCAAAATTACATGAAGAGTTCCAAGGAATTTCAAGCCCAGTAGGAGAATTGAACAGCATCACAAAAAATGAATGTTGTATTCCCAAAATTACATGAAGAGTTCCAAAATAAGGCAATTTGGTCTGTGCACTCACTAACTGCCATGTATCGGGCAGGTGTTCTAAAGCAAGGATTGGTAAGCCTTGGTCTGGCCCTTCAAGGGCTATAAAAACAGTGTTAGAAGATACACACAATTAAAATGAACACGATGGATTTAATGGTAACGACATTACCAAGGTTGCACAAGAGAAAGAATAAGGGTCCAGCCAGAAGACTCAATGAAACTGTACAAAAGTGGCAAATGGCTGCTGAATGGAAGAGTTTCAGGAGTAGAAAGGCAAGTGAAGTATTTCACATAAGAGCAGCCTGCACAATGTATGAAGGTATATGAACAAAGAATGTTAGGACCCTTTACTTAGCAGGACTGAGCAGAAACATATGGAGCAATGATACAAAATGAGGCTTCAAAAGATGACAAGGCAGAGGGACACTCACTGAAGGCCCCCAAGGAAGCCACACTAACGGCAGCAGGAAGCTCAAAACCTCCACAGACATGCAGGTTATATGACATCTGTTTTTGCTGGCTCGTAACAGTATAACTTATCGGCACTGTTATGAAGAATTTAAGGGTGGAATGAGAACCCTTCTTACTCTGTCTTACTCTCAAGCCTGTCACCTGTTCATAACAGTGGTACAAAGGTACTTTAAGATCCTTATTTTAACGAAGAAACTGTAGGCTCAAAAGTGTTTGCCTCAGAGCTGGGCACAGCACTACAGACCTACAATCATAGCTCCTAAGGAGGTAAAAGTAGAGGAATTTCCAGTTTGAAGTCTGCCTGGGCCATACAATGAGGGACTGCTGGAAAAACCAGGAACATTAGCCTTCTAAAACTCATATCCCAAAGCCACACATTATACACATCAAAGCCACGAACAACACACGACTGTGTTCAATAACAATGGTGCCTGACAAGTAAGGTATTGCTTGTATTCCAGCAAATTCATTTCACTTTGTGTTTGATTAAACTAATTAATATATTCTAACAAAAACTGGCCCTTTATGTCTTCATAAAAATATGTTTTACTGTATTTGGTAAGACCGTAATATTTTTATACATGTATTTGCATCTAGTAAGTTAAATTTACCTAATCTGGTAATTGTAACTTATTAGGAATCTAGAAAAAACTTTACATACCAAATTAGTTCACCTCCAAAGACACAGAAGTATATTTTAAACTCTTACTATTAAATTTGCAAAGGTTTAAAATACTCATCTAACCATTTGTGTTTATATAATATGACGCTTCCATGAATAAAAATTTAATAAGCTATATGAATACCACGGCTGAAGGCTGTAGCTCAATGGTATAGCACTGTAAACAAACAAAAGTGAATTCAATACAGCTTCTAAAACACAGATCTCAATTCTGACAACAACAAGAAAAAAAAACCTCACATTTTAATACGCTTCTCTAGAACCAAGTCCCTGTTTCTAAAGGGGTCATTCCATGTCATTCATGAAAGTCATTTTACAGAGATACAAGCAAGCAGACAGCAAACTGCTGCTGACTCCAAACTCAATTTGGACTCTTAAACTTCTTTTATATCTTAACACTCTCATCAAGACTACGAACTTTTTAAACACCTTGAATCCTAAAATACTTAGCTTTTTGTGAATGGCTTGCAAGTTTAATGATTAAATGATGATTGGGCGTACATTAAACTATGTGCCTAATCCAGTTTAAACTACAATGCTGCCCCATGCACGCCATCCTGGTCTAGTGTTACTGTGGTTCTGAGCGTTCTGAGACCTTCAAGCTAAACACCACAAGAAAAGCATCCAAGGCTCAAAGACAGAACCTCCGGAGACTTACAGAAGAGAAGCACAGTCTCAGAGCGCGCCAGACGGTCCTATAATTCCCATGGACCAATTTAATGAAGCCCTTCTTTGGTTTTGATTTTTAGCCTTTTATTTAAAAGTGTATTACCAATCCAATAAACGAAAAACACAACTGAAATACATTTTTAAACTCTGAGGTTTTCAAACTATGTTTTAAACTGCAAAGCACAGTGGGGAAAACCCTTCCTCACCATTAAAACCCAAAGCACACCTGTGTGTGCTAGCCTGTGAACATAGCCACATGTTCTCACACGGGCACATAGATGCAGAGGCATGTTTATAAAATGACAATTACAGAATGTTTAAAATAGCACACCACAATACTCTGTATGTTCTGCACCATCCATTTTGGGGCCATGCTGGCTACACACAAGTATATAATTCCAACACAATGAAATGATGAATTTCTTAAGAAATGGGAGAGCTTACTACAGATCCAATCATCAAACACTGGATACATGAGCCAAATTATCAGAATGTACCTCATAAACATGGACAAATATGTCCCAAGGGAAACAAAGCTAAGTAAACGCCATCTCCCAGATATTAAACTGATTTCAGAGTCAACTATGCTGATCAGACCAGAACTCGGTGACTTTGATCCTCTCTCTGTCACAACTGTTGGACTTATTTTAAAACAACTCACTTGGTAGCAGGTTAAGATCAAACCTGGTTTTCCTTCCTTTTTGGACACTGGAGCAAAGTGATGAACTAACTAGAAAAGCAAGCACAAAGCTCTTAGTGTGGCGGCAGCAATGTCACCGGCTTCCATGCCGTTGAGTCGCACGGTTCAGGGACCTGCACTGTGCAGCCCTTTGACCTCAGTTGCTGCTTTCACAGGTGAACTGAGACCATGTCCTAATTCCAAAGGACGCTCAATTCTTCATTAAGAATCGCTTAGAACGGACAGTGGATTCTAAAGGGGTTTCACTTTGGGTTTTTTTGTTTTTTAAATGGCATACTTCCAGGTACAGTATAATAAAAACACGAAAGCCTGGGAATTAGATTTTTTTTTAAACTCTACAAAATAATGTAAATTAATTAGCATCCATCAGTAAGAAAACATTAAATGCTTATTTTTAGGTCCTTGGACTAAGATAACAGGATTATCTCAAAAGTATTTTCCAATTTGAGCCAAGGGTCATGATGTAATTCAATTATAATTTCACAACAGAAACATATTTTTGTTTGCTAATGCTGTTTTATGTTATACGACATACGTTTTACCACGTTGTAATATTTCTCATATTAAATTACCTATGGTTTCTACAAAAATACCATGTTTTAAACACTAAGCACATGGGTCATGATTACAGTTGAGTTGTCTGATTTGATTAGTCTTATTAGACTCGGCAGAGAAAGGATTCCATCGCCCTCATGTGGTAATTTTCATGTAGTGTTTCCTCCAGGAATTCTCACTGAACTGCCCTAATTATCTGTTTTCTAGCAGCACTTCAGTTTCAACCTCAGGAATTTAGTGCTTTTCATTTTATAAGATGTTGTCCTGTCATCCTCCAATGATACCAAATCAACGTTTTTCTTAAAATTATTTTTGGCTTTAAATGCACACGCACAATAACTGTGGTAAGACCCTGTCATCACGCAAGGGTCTGAAATAAATGGAAATAACTATGGCTATGATTTATCACATTTTTCCTCCCAAGGAAATAGGTCTTGCTATGCCAATGGCCCACACGTATCAGAAGCCAGTATTAGTCTGAGCATTATTTTTGGAAATAATACAGCAGTATAATTTCTTTTAAAGTAGTCTGTATTATGTACAATGCTCTAGCCCCTTTCTATCACAACACAGATACAGCCAGCCCTCCATGCTGAAGTTTCTGAACTGGCAAATTCTATCAACAGTGGATAGAAAACATTTGTGGAGAAAAAGAAGTGTGTACTAACCATCTATAAACTTCTTTTTCACATCATATTTCCTAAATGGTACAGTTTCACAATGTTTATGGATCATTTACATTATATTAAGTAGTGTAGGTAATCTAGAGGCAGGTTAAGGTAGAAGGATGTATGTATACTTTGGGGACTCAATGAGTTTCAAGGGTTGAAAGCATGAACGTGGATGGAGATCTACTCACTGAATATGGTCAACTCAATCAGTGGCTATATCGTTGACAAAACTAGTGTGCCCATTCCTGGAAACCCACTACATGTTATCAGCTTCCCAGGCAGGGGTGAGGACTCATAACGTCTTCCAAAACTAGTATGGAACAGTAATGGGCCCAATCTAGTGTGAGTCTCGTGCGTTTAACTCTGGTGCTGCTCTTGGTTAACAGGAAAAGTAGGGAGTACACTAAAGATATAGGGATAGGTAAAGACTTTCTGAGTAAGATTCTGGCTATTTGGAAAATAAGGCCAACAACTGGTAAACAGGACTCTATGAAATCAAAACGCTTTTGTAAAATAAAGGAAATGGTCAGTCAAGTAATGGGACCCCTACAGAATAAGGAAACAACTTTTACCAGGATATAGCTAACAGAGGACTGATGTCTAGAGAAGAAAACTAAAAAAAACAAACAAACATCAAAACAAAACAACAATAAAAAACCCAAATAGCTCCACCCCCAAATGGGCATTAAAGCTGAACAGAGTTCTTTCTGAGAGGAAACACAAATGAGTAAGAAGGTGTTCAACATCTTTTGCCATCAGAGAATGCAAATATTACGCCACTTCAAATAAGAGATCTGCGCATCTGCAAGTGTGCCTAGGCTTAATCTTCCATGCATACTGAGGGACCAAAGTTCACGGAGCCTCTCCATGGAATCAATAGCATGTAATGTAACACACACCATTATGACACAGAGTACATAAGCAACAACAGGACGATGAATGAGGGTCTGAGCCACAGCAGTGGTTCTCATGGGAAAGGAGAGAAAATGCTTAGTAAACACTAGCTATATTGGACAGCCAGTGGTGTTAGTCACCGTAGGGTTAGGAGTGGGGTGTGCTGATGACTGAGTGCACACGCCATCCTCCAGGGTAGGAAATCACACTTTCAGACAGGCTGCATTCGAAATGTTACCACCGTACAGCAAGCATGTCAATGGGCTTGAAGATATTGGAGATCATCAGATACAAGACTGTAAATAATGGCCAGGTAGTACAAAGAACTTACATGACAACATCATCCAGGACAAGGGAAAAGACTGAGAATGTGTGAAGCTGAGCTTGGGCACGGCGACATTTTTGTACAGCCTCATCCCTCATTTAACAGAGGTCGCGTGTATGTGTGTACATGTGCTACGCGAAGGCTGAGATCAACCTTGGACTGACTCCCAGGGGCCATCTCTCTGGTTTTATGAGACAGGGTCTCTCAGTGGCCTGGGACATGCTGATCCGGCCAGGTAGGCATGCCAGCAGGTGCTGGGATCCTCCTGTTTCAGATTCCCTGATGCTGGGATTACAAGCACACACAATTATGCAGGCTTTATACTGAGTTCTGGGGACCAGACTCAGATCTTCTGGCTGATGTGGTAAGGACTTGAGTAACTAAGTTACCTCCTACTCCTAGCAGAGCTACTTCTGTCACATAACCATGAACGTTACTTATGTTGGAGAAACAGTACGTGGTTTAGACCAAGGGTCAGAAAGGTAATTTTATTTAAAGTCCTGCCTGAGATTCAGTTTTCTTCGCTGAGCCTGAGGTGTTCTGTTCTGTTCTGTTCAAACACAGTTTCTAGTGTTTTATCCTCCTTTCCCCTTTGCTTTCTACTTCTCCAGAACAAGCAAAGGGCAATTGTATGAGGCACAGAGGATGATGGCGAGGCATTCAGACAGTGAAGCAATGTTCTTTATCGTTCTTTACAGTTCTTAAACCTTAAATGGCTGAGAGTGGTTATCACTGCCAAAGTCTATCGTACATGCTAGAACACAATTTCATCATTTCACCCAAGAAAAGCCGAGAGTGAGGTTTTGTTTTTGAATACCTGCTTGGCTCGGACGCTGCCAGCTTGGTGACTTGACGGCACTGCTGGCTCCTACGGGCTTGAAAGCAGCAGCGGTCCTGAGGCTTGCCACGCCTGGCCTGCTGGAACCTGGGCTCTCTTGGCCCTCAGACTTGCTCAGAGGTGACGCTGATGGCTGAGAAGCCTCGTCGGGGCTGCTGAAAGGAAGATAAGGACACAGCTGTGGTGAGGAGGCAACCATCTAATTCAGCAACAACAACTGCTCTTCCAAATCTCTTACCGTTTTAAGGAAAACAAAAACTGAGGGACTTTTGTTTTTAAAGAAGGGAACCCTGAAAGTGAATAGAACACTTGTGAAAGTGGAAAGGGGGAATACGGGTGGTGGAAAATGTAAGTGTTGAGACAGAGAAGGAAAACAACAACAAAAGTTGCCACAAGGAAGCCCATTACTTTACATGTAAACAATATACAAATAATTCTGAAATCTTGAAAGACTTCTCCTTGTCAAGATGAAAAAGAAGCAGGCAACATTTGTTCTCATTGTTGTAAATTATTTGCAACAAGTCTACAACAAAAAACAAATTGTACTACTGGGAATTCTATAAGCAATCCTTGCAATGGTGGATTCCCCTCTATTCCTATCGTAACCCTCAGAAGAACCATCCTATCAAGACCATTGGTTTCTGCAGTACCCTTGATAAGTCTATGAAACGGATCAACGTTGCTCTTTTTACTTTCTTCGGGTACTTTATGTACTGCTCCTGACACTTTCTTTACCAGTCACCCTTTCCCACTGCAGTCACTCAGTCATTCAGTAGTATTTAGTCACCTACCAAATACCAGATGCTGTAGCAAAGAGACAGTACCTCCTGCCTTGTAGAATGTCTGGTGTTCTGAGTTCATAGCAACAAGGAATTAGTCAGCCACCATGATCTCTCCATCAGTTAACTGCCTATCAGAGGCCTTATCTGTGCTGTATCCAATTTGGTTTAGAGGTCAATATAGCTTTTATTACTAAACCGCTTGCTATTTATAATCATAAATGTATCTTGGGAGACAGTAATAATTTGAGCAGTCCCAAACTATAACATGCATGCTTTGGAATCACACATTAATGTGAAAGTGGTTATTTTTCTAAACTGTGGCATAACAACAACAACCACAAATAATCTTCCTATTACTATTAAGCTTTACAATACAGACAACTGAAATAAACAATTGGAGGAAGAGATTACAAAAAATAGGGTTCTTCATTAATGGCGTCAGTAAAATACATTATACCATGTGCTTCAGTTACATTTCAGATTCACTGCCTACTACATTACCAAACGATTGAGAGTATTCCCTCTTCCCTAATGCCTCTTGAATCTCAAGTAACTTTTAGCATGATAGATATGTGACTACCTAGCCTTAGGGAGGTCTACTTGCAAAGCTTTGGCTAGCATGAGGGAATCTGGGTAAACTGTCCCCTACAATGATATCAAACTCTTTGTAAGTAATGGTTGGCTCACTGTCTGAAACTGTATAAGCAAAATGGCTTATGCTGACACCTGTCATTTCAAGAGCCTAGAATTTTGGCACCATCTGGCACAGAGTGCCTAATATAATATGCCCCTGATAAAAACCTTTTGTCCATCTCTAATGGGCTTTTGTAGCAGACACCACTGTGCACATTTGCTATGACCCCACTGCAGGAACAAAGCTTGTTCATGTGTATCCACTGGTACAGGATCCCTGCCGGCCTGAGCCCTATTACTGCCAGGCTTTAACACAGGACCCTTTTTCTTTTTCTCCTCTCTCTCTCTCTCTCTCTCTCTCTCTCTCTCTCTCTCTCTCTCTCTCTCTCTCATTCTTTTTCTTTTTTTCTGTAATAAATCTCAGCCATGTGTGTACCACTACACAGGAATCACGCGGGTCCTTAAGGTGAAATGTAAAGCCTAGCGGTAGGCTGGAACACTTGGCCCTAAACAATTTTGAGAAATCATAGAATACTTGAATTTTATTGAAATATTCCTTACTTTTGCTTTCTCAAGTTTAAGTTGAATGCTGCCACCATTATTATTATTTCTTATTAGTTTAATGAGAAGTTAAAACCTGCTACATGTTAAAACATACTATCCAATGAAAATTTAAAGAAATTTGGTGATTTTTTTTAATAAGTAAGTATAGTAAAAACACGCTGCTTAACAGGAATGCTGAACACATTAAAGGCAACACAAACACATGAATGGAAACAGGTAAAAGATTTCTGGATGGTGGACAAATGACTATCTTTCAAAGGCTTTGGGAGAGGCCATCATTTCACTTCTAGAGGCCACAGTCTAAACTGTAAATAAGGGAATACTTTGGTGATAAAAATCCCATGCAGCTGAAATAGAATACGTTAATATAAGCTCTTTAGCCTATTTCAGGCATAGAATGTGAGCTTAACACATAAAAGGCTAATAACCATATCCAAATACTAAAATAATGATTTTTAATATATTTACTCATTACAAATATATTAGCTTTAAAATACTATATATAGGAACTTTCTATTCTGAGATTAAATAACTTATACCTATCACAAAAATAACAATAGTTGCAACTCTTAAAAACAAGCTAATCTTAAAAAAAATCCAGAAATACTAAAGCCCAAATCATTGCCATTTAATCATCTGAAGGAATTGAAATTTACTTCTAGGACACCTGCCAAACTTACGGCAGTAAACTGGATGACAGCAGTCCAATGCCAAGGCTAATGACACTGCTTGTCAGAAGTAGCAATATTGGGTGCCCCAAGGTATGAAGAGACCTGGAGTGGCCTTGGCAATACTTGCGCATCCATGTGGCTATCTGTTGTGTACTACTCACGAATGCAATCTGCAGCAAGGTCGGTTCAATAAGGAAGCAATCCTAATATGGAAAACCACTCAAAGCACAAATCTATGTCTAACAAACTGACAGTTCTGTCTCAATGGGAGGCACTCGGGCAGGCGACAGGAGCACCAAAGTGGGCATGGGTATTAAGAGAGTGCAGAGCTGAATCACAGTTCAGCATGTTGGAGCCTGTAAGACACCGCTGTAGTCTATATACCTAAATGAGCTCCCCTGCTGCTGAGTCACAAAACTACAGACTCTGAACATCCTTTTTCTCTGTACATTTCCTTTATTCCCCGCCCAGACTTTCTACAACAGGTACTCCTCTCCACCTTCTTTTGCAAGCACCCAAATTCTCCATCTAGTTAACAGAAGGATATGGCAAGCGGTTATCATATAGCATTTTATATTTATTCACTCAAGCGTCTAGAAGTAGAGACTCTACTTCTAGAAGTATAGCTACTACAGCAGTAGCCAAGTGATAAAAGTCAGGATTCCACTACAGTTCAAATATTGGCACAATTACTCATAACTTCATACCAAACATCAAGTGGGCTGTTAAAAGACATCACAAAGGATCAAGAGGTGAGTTGGCAGGCAAATAAGTAACATGCATGTGTGTCAGCATTACACTGAAATTACAGTTAACTCAAATTGGATAAGTCAATTCTAGGATTTTCTCATCTGGCCTGTTACCATAGTAATACGTTGTTAGAGGAAGCAAACCTCCGCATGCCACGTTCCTTCCCGTAGTACCTGTTTTTCTTAACATGGATAGAGCCACTTGAGTTCTCGGAGGGCTGCAGACATGAAAAAGCTAGAGGCTTGGGAACAGTGCCGATGCACAGTGCATCCAGAAGGGACTGGGAGCTTTCAGGGCCGGAGAGCCTGGCAAGCATCCAGAGAAGGACGTCAGTGAAAACTCCCAGTGTCCACAGAAGAACGTGCTGCTTCAGCCTACGATCTGAAACACTTCCTTTGAGTGTGAGAGACGGGGAGGAGGGGCGGGAAAAGAAGTGGAAAGCACGGGAGAAAGATGAGCAGAGATGTGCCAGGAATTCATTTTATTATTTTGCTCTTTGATATAAAACTGATGAAATTTGGCTGGGCACAGTGGTGCACACCTTTAACCCCAGTACCTGGGAGGTAGAGTCAGGTGGATCTCTGTGAGTTTGAGGCCGTGCTGGTCTACTTGGTGAGTTCTAGGATGGCTAGGACTACACAAAGAGATCTTGTCTCAAAAAATAATGATGAATTTTTTACTAGGCATGCAAGACTGGCTTTCAAAAGCATTTAAAGCCACACATGTGATAGGAAAACTGTAGAAACAAAACGGACAGAAGGGCTGTTTCTGAGAGCAATTAGGCTTTAGTTCGCCAAGGTTGTGGAAAAAGATAGCATCCACAGAATTTCCCGATTCTGCCTCAACTACGACAAGTGAAAGCTGTAAAAGTCTAAAGTCTGTAAGGACACGGTACATAATGGGTGGTAGCTGTGAAAAGAGAGACAGGGATGCTTTCAAAGGACACTCCCATGGGCTTACCCACAACCTGTATGAAATGCTCACCACAAAGGCGGGGGGAGGGGGGCTTACAGCACTCTGCACCTGGACGGGTGGGGTCTGTTCTCTACAAAGTGACCTGTCAGACACTGGAGAATGCAGGGCCCACAGACACAGCACACACAAGTCTACCTGGTTTTCGCAGCAAGAGCAGCAGACACAGTGGCAGCCGCACCACTGACTACGGCAACACTGTATCTAGCCGGAGGAGAAAAGGCAGAAATTTTTCCAGAACCTTCTACAGTCCTTGTAGATCTGCTTACACTGACAGGGAAAGAAAGGCAGAGGAAGAGAAAATGAAAGCCGGAAAAGGCAGCAGAATAAACACAAGTTAGCACTCGCTGTAGATCGGTATTACACACAAAGGTGAGCCATTAAAGGTGTGACAGGTGCTTAGGTGTTAGGACTCATTATGTCCGCAATTCCAGACATTTAAATTTAATGTGTAAGCCTACCTGAAACAGTCTGTTTTCACCAAGCACTCTGAAATGTCAGTTATAGCTAGTCCTATTATACGACATCGAAATTATATGTCACATATTTAAAGAATTATACATGCACAACTAAGTAGAGAATGAATGTGAAAAATAAAGATTGTGTTTCTATAAGCAGAGGTAAGGGGGTTTTCCTAAATAGGCTTTACATGAGAAGTGCTGTCTGCGAGCACACACACACACACACACCAAGGCCATGACATTTTAATGAAATATGTTTTTAGAAGCAGAACTGCCTACACGTTCAGAAGTAGCAACGTTGATTAGCATGAACCAGACATAACTTTAAAATAATCTAAGCTGAACTATTCTGGGTGGTAAGAATCTTTGAAAAAATAAACAGTAATTACAAGAATATAAATAACCAAAATATCACCTTCTTTGCCATATTCCCCATTTCTATTTTGAGTTGGCTCAGTAAGACTTTTAAATGAGATAGAATTTCATATTCAGAAGAGTCCTTATGACTTAAAACATTATTTTTTTTTTCAAACAGTAAAATATATGGGCAGGAATTTACACTCCAGCAATAGGAATGTGGTACTCTCAGAAGCAGTTATCAAATTTTAATCGAGTTTTTTAAAAATTAAATAGGATAGTCTAAAAATGTATGGTGTGGGATTTGCCTCTAACCTACCTCTTTTGGCTGCTGGAAGATACTAATATCACTATTTTGTCTTAAAAGCTTGTGACAGGCCACCTCCAACACAGGTTATTAAGAACTCAGCAGTAAGAAGCCGTGAGGGTGGACCTGAGTCTATTCTCTCCTCTAAAAAAATTGATAAGCTCCCAACTCCACCAATGAAGCTTAAAAACCACTAGGCAGAAAATTGCAGAAGATACAGGAGGGCAGTTTGAAACATAATATAGAAACAAAGGACGATGAAGCAAACTGTGCGGCTAAGTTCTAACAACGTCTACGAATAGTGAATAAAGATGCTTTCAGTGGGATGAAGAAGCCTGAGTGCCGAGGTGAGGAGCAGTCTCCTAGTGATTTAATGCTTGTTTCCGTTTCTGAATCTGTATCTTTGAGTCAGCAGTTGCCATTGGGGAAAAGAAATGGTGAATAATAAACAGAAACAAGGTATAAAATAGCCAGCTAAAAATACATGAGCTAACCCATCCTATAGTTGGGAGAAGAGGAAATTAATGAAGTTCCTCTATCCAATGGTAAAAGAAAGAATATAAAGAATTATCAACGTCTTATAGATAGTACCTTGCACCTCTAGAGTCTGAGAACATGTCTGGGATGTTTGGACTATGCGGCTCTTCTTTCAGAGGTACCTGACTGAACTTAAGAGCAGACTTAGGCCAAACTTGGTTAATTCCACAATCACGAAGTGAATAAATAAACAAGACACAGACTTCCTCATTCTGTATTAGAAGTTAAAAGCCAAACCAAAGCATACAGAGAATATAAATAAAGGCAGTGTGAAGCGGTGTGTTGAGGCTGAGTGTGTCTATACATAATGGCATCAGCCCCTTAATCCAGGATTGTGCTCTCATTTTCAGTGAGTTTAGTATTTTGGTTCATCACCAACATTGGAACGGAGACAACTGAGAAGGAAAGAACTCTACCTAGAGTAAGTGGCTGCTACTTTAGAAAGTGTGGCTACTTGACTACGAATATTTAACACCTGGGGAGCTGCAGGTGGGTGAGGTCCACTCTTAAGTAGGTCTTCCAGAGAACTGTCAAACCTAAGTTTTCGGAAGTGAAAAAGAAAAAAAGGCAAAGGAAAGATTAATGAAAAGTTGAGAACATGTTCACCATGTATACCGTCATTTAAATGTCAGTAATTTACATGTAGGAACACTCTAGTTCAGTGCTTTTCAACCTGTGGGTCATGTCCTCTTTAGGGTTGGATATCAGATATTCTGCATATCAGATATTTACATTACCATTCACAACAGTAGGACAACTACAGCTATGAAGTATCACTGAAATAATTTTATGGTTGGGGTCACTAATACATGAGGAGCTTTGTTAAAGGGTTTCAGCATCAGGAAAGTTGAGAACCATTGACCTAGTTGATTTTTATTGTCTACCTCTGTGACTACAAACCAAAACAAATACTGTCCCCAACACCAAATATAGGCTGCTCTTCTCCAAAATCATTCAACATGGCTACAGGCATGTGATAAAAGATTATATTTAAAGGGGAAAGGTGGGTAGAAATTCCCATTCATTGACCATACAGTTAAGAATTACTTAAGAAAACTTAAGCTCCAAGAACTTACTAAGCTGTCTAACACTGCACACAGAGGAAAGGTCAAATGACTGACTAAGTCTGCCCTTACTGTTCCCACTGGCATGGCTAATGTACTACAAGAAAGCAAGTAGGAGTATGTCAAACATTTTCCATAGATCTGAAATCATATGGGTGGTATTCATCTTGATGATTTTTTTGTTTAATTAAAGATTTTATAGCACTTGTGTACAAGTTATTATATTGATCTTCTCAATTCCTACATACCCCCTTTTAACTGTTACATTTCATAGATGGTCTTTGATCAAAGTCATCTATTTTCTGCTTATAACCCCCCTCAATAAACTCCTTTCGAAATCTCTCTCCTACTTTCATGCTTTGTTGTTGTTGTATTTTTAACTGCTTCTTTCCTTCATTTTCTTTTAAATATTTACATGATGCCAACATTAAATTTAGAAAAAATACTGCCAGGTAAAGAAAAGTTGAAGACAGCAAAATGTTGGTTTCAAAGCAAGCAAGCAAGTACCAAATCTAACACTGGAAGAAACTAAACAAGAAAAATACAAAATCAACTGTTCCCTTAAAAGCACATACATAGGAAAATGGAATGGATCAACGATATTACACTGATTCTTACATGGAAAATATAATGCTAAGATAAAGAACTGCAAAAGGGGTGCTTATGTTCTCATTTCCATTTAGAATTGGTCATCTCTTTACGAAAGTGCTGAAAACTAGAAACAACTTGAGAAGGTGCCATACAGAAATGAAGTATTACGAGATGTACAGAAACAGATAGAGAAATTACACAACACAGGTTAGTAAACTACAGCACAATGAACAAAACAGCCACCCCTTCCTTTTGCGAGGCTACAAACTAAGAATCGTTTCCACATTTTAAAAGGTTTTATTTATTTATTTATTTTGCAAAATTAAGAGCATTTTGCGGGACTTCACACATGAAAAGTACATAGCATCCATATTTTGGCATGTATATAAAAATTTTTATTGTGATACTATTAAGCTCATTTATTTATGTGTGTTCTGTAGGTCTGGCTATTTCATACCACGTGGAGAAATGAGAAATTATGGCCCTCTATAATTCCCACAAACCTCAATGTAATTGTGATCTTGACGTTTACTAAGTCAAAAACAGATTTAAAAAAAAAAGCTGCCGAGCTTTGCCCCAGAGAAAGAGAACAGCGTGCAGCTATCATCACACTGCCCACTTAGCGTGCAAACTTCGTCATGTGTTGCTTAGCTCTCCCAGCACTGACCTACGGAAAGCTGGCTGTGCTACCTGTTCTCCAGCATTCTCGCCGAGCACTTCCTCTCTCTATCTGGCCTCACATTTCTTCTGGAAACAGACCAAATTCTGCTACCGTGTTTTTTGATACCTTGCTGTATCACACCTCAATGGGTTAACTTCTAAGCATCCTTTCAACTCAGTTTAAAAGGCATCTCCTCTGTGATGTCACTGTTACACATGCTCACAGCACTTTGCATTTTTTTTCTGAATGTAATGTGTTGTATTTCTTGTGTGGCTAATTTGTTTAAAGTCAGATTTCCTCAATAAATGCCATGGGTTCTTTTAACGAAATCGTGATGAACAACAAACTACCTTCATGTCCTATTCTGTATGTCCCTTTACAGTCAAACTGAAATAACTGTCCACTTACCCCTTGTCACACTTCAGCCCCAATAGAATCATTTTCTTCTCAAGATCATTAAGGACTTCTTTGTGACTAAACTGGATTCACAATTTGTACTAATCAGGCTGGTTGGTGGTGGTAGTACACCTTTAATTCCAGCTTAGTCTCAGAGAAAGTCGGTCAAAACTACACAGGAAACCTTATCTCCAGAGAGAAAAATAAAGACACAAATACAGAACATAAAACAAAACAAAAATCCCTATATTTATCATGTTTTTATTGTGGTTAAAAAAAAAAAAGACAAAACATGAGTGTGCTATCATTTTAATGTATATTTCAGTATTGTTAAATAAATAACATTATGAAACAACTCCAAAATGTTTTCATCTTGCAAGTCTGCAATGCTAACCCCTTCTACAATTCTACGTTGTTTACGTGAGTCTGGCACTGTTGACACCTTACACAGGGGAGCCATCTAGTTACCCAGTCTCAGTATCTGATGTAGCTGACAACTTCATTTCTTCAGTGCCTCAACCCATTATTTATTTGCCACACTATTTCACTGGCTACTCCTATTCTTGTGGGTCACTGTCACGGCAATAAAGTTTGGAGACTGACATTATGCTCTTTCGTATCTTTAAATGGCAATGTAACAGCATCTCTAAGTGAGCTGTCAACAGCAGCCTGTGTTGTGGGTTCACTTTCAAGCTACTTCTGTATGTCTCATGCCAAAATAAATTAACTCTTTTCAAAATAAACTCTTAAGACTTTCCCCAAAGTATGCTACTGCAACCAGGTGTCGGTGGCGCACACCTTTAATCCCAGCACTCGGGAAGCAGAGGCAGGAGGATCTCTGTGAGTTCGAGACCAGCCTGGTCTATAAGAGCTAGTTCCAGGACAGTTTCTAAAGCTACACAGAAACCCTGTCTCAAAAAAAAAAAAAAAAAAAAAAAAAAAGTTACTGCATTTGACATTTGATGGCCATACTATCAGGGACCTGAAACGAAATCCTTGTCATACTCTAGACCTCATGTTCTATTACCACGCCCCTATTACGGGCACCTTGAATCTACCTTCTGTTCCCTATCACAGTATCATCCTTTGCCCGTAGAGACTAAGTACTTTTATCATCAGTGAAACAGTTAACTACTCTCTTTCTTACTTCACTCTTACCAAATTCTGCCCAATCTAGTCTTGTCTTGATTTACTCAAAGTGCCTTAATTTTTTTTTTTTCATCTCATTCTTAGTATTAAAAACTTCAGTGAGTACTTGCTGTACTTAGGACAATATCCAAAATCCGTATCATGCTCTACAATCTGCCAAGTGGACTGTGCAAGCTCTCTCACATATGTTTGTAAACTTTTTCCTTTATTTGTTATATTCCATTCACTTTACAGCATTAAATGTTCTGAAAGCACGTCTTCCACAAGTAATGCTCTTACTAACTTGTAATATTAATTTCATTTGACACAACATTAATATTTTAATAAGGCAAGAACATGTTTTCTCATTATTTTATACGTAGAAGTTATATAATCCCACATTCATATTTTGAAGGAATTCGATGTAAATTAATGCAAGAATGAATCCCCCACAAAAGCAAATCTTATTTTCCTTGAGATTATGACTACATCACTTCCCTTCATCCTCCCGAGCCCTTCTCATGACCCTTTTTGCTCTTTTGCAAACTCATGGTCTTTCCTTTCATTAATTGTTGTCACGTGAGCACATGTGCGCACACGCACATGCGTGCACGCGCACACACACGTATACACACACTCACCCATTCCTAAAAATTAAATACAAGTACAAGCTACTCAGCCTGTATAATGTTACACGTATGTAGTATGTTCTCAGAGCTGACCATCACTTTTGGATAATTAATTAGTGTGCTCTTCCTTGGTGAAGGCTATTTCTCCCTGTAGTTCTTTAGTAGGGTCAATAAACCCTGTAGTGTACAGTTAAGGGTCTTTCCTGCATCCTCGTTAGCATGCCTGTTGCTTCTGTCCTTTTTGAACTTATGTTTAGTCAGTCGTGCTGGTGAGACTTTCTGGTTGTAGTGTCTGACATTCCTAGGAAACACATCTTACAGCAGAATCGCTATTCCTAAAAATACCTATAACACATGAAGTTGGTGTATCAATATATATACATAATTTAAATGAAAATTTCCCATCTGAGCTGACAAAGCTTCCTCCAAGAACCAAAGACCATCTAACGAAAACCCCATCAGGCACAAAAAGTCTATCCAGTTGTTGGCCAGAATTGTCCAAGGGCCTCTCAAACCATTACAGGTTATTGCTTTGCCCTTCATTACCCCATAGAGGTAAAAGGTAAGTCCCTACTGCCGATGACACCATGCACTTCAGACACAAGGCCCAGAGACCACTGAGTTCGAGACTGACCTGAACACCCCTTCCTGAAGACAAGCTTTTACAATACCAGAAGGTTCCATGCAAGCTGCCAAAGGAGGGAAGCAACTAACTATCCAATTATGATGTCTATGAAATCACAACGATGATCAGTATGGCTAGGCAGCCCTAAGAATACAGTAGTGGCATACAAACCTTAGTGGTAACTGTTGGACAACATTTTCCTCTGGGATCAAAACATTCTATCAGCAGGGAGCTAACCAAGTAAAATACAGCTTCAAGAACTCCCCGAAACTGACCAGATTCACTAGGCCCCTCCATGCCAGAGTAAGCTATAAGAGCTGCAACTTCCTCTTGGAGGGAAAAGGGAAAGCTGGCCTGTTAAGATTCAGACAGACTGAGCTGAGAGGACTCTCGGAGAAAAGCTACAGAGACTCTGAGACCAGACCCGAAGAAGTAGACACTAGCCAAGCTGCCCGGAAGGGGTTTAGACCAATTGAGGCAGCCACTGAGCTGCCCGCAGGCTGTGCAGTGGGCTCCAGGTCCCCAGCAGTTGTGAGCTGTCACCCATGCTGGGTGGGCTTGGGAGATGCCGCTGTCTTTGAGTCATTTCTGCTCTTGTAAGTGACCCCTCACCCATACTCTCGTAAGTAACCTCAATAAAGCTCATTGGTTCACCAAGTTAAGACTTTAGTGCTATCTATACTTTGGTCTGCCATGGGTTCCCTATCTGGGGTGAGTAGAAGAGTGTTTCATCTCACCAGGAAAAGTTTTGTCACATATCAGTAACCAAAAAAAAAAAAAAAAAAAAATGTAAAATGCGTGAGAAAGAGCCTGGCAGTGGTGGCACACGCCTTTAATCCCAACACTCGGGGGGGGGGGGGGAGGGGGGGCAGGCAGATCAGCCTGGTCTACAGAGCGAGTTCCAGGACAGGCTCCAAATCTACAGAGAAACGCTGTCATGAAAAACCAAAACAAACAACAACAAACGTATGAAAAAGAATACTATATGTTTAATCTTCATATTTAGGAACTCTGGAGACACATTATGCTTTGACCTCTATAGAAAAACAAATATCCCATAGGGTCTAGGAACAGGATAAATAAAGATGAATATGCTTAATACTACATGAACAAAACACAATATGAATAGTCTAAGGCATAACAATAACTTTTGAATCTCATGGAACAATTCTCAAATGTAAGCTGGACTTCCTCGGTAACTGCAGAGCACTTACTACTAATCTTGGCCGTTGGTAAACTCAATCATCAATGCCTTTACTAGATCTTTCCTATCACAGACTTAAGAGATTTTGCTCTCTTGTGGGGCAAACTTCTATTTATATGTGTGTGTGTGTGTGTGTGTGTGTGTGTGTGTGTGTGTGTGTTAAAAGGAACTGTTCTAATTTAGTATAAAATGATAAAGTATTAACAGTGCTGAATTAATCTGTCATCTATTTGGAGTAATAAATGTATCTGTCTAAACACACTATATTCAACAGCTACCAACTGTGTATTGGGGCAGGTATCTTGAGAAGGCTACCACAGAGTGCTGAGTTCCAGTAACAGTGTCCTTCCAACATCTACAACAGCCAAGCTTTTCTATTCAACCATTCACTGCATTCATTCATTCATTCAACAGTAACTACAACAACAGCATTACATGCATTCTTACCCCATGATACACCTATCTTGTCTATCCTCATACATTCTAATCCGGGTGGAATGTCCTCGCCTCAAAAGGTCACATGCTAGAGCCTATTTCCTCCAATAGGCCTGAAAGAAGAATCCCCGTGTGCTTCTCATCTTGCTAGTCCATCACTTCCTAGGCTCATACTGGACCCCTTCATCTCTTTCCTCATCCCCGCAAGAACTCACAAACGCTATACCTTTCTGCTCCAGTCGCTATGCCTTTTTGTTTTGTCTGCCCGACTCCCTATTGAGCATAAAACCTGACGCTTTTAAGATACTCTTGTCACCGAGTCTCCCAGTTGGCCTTGAGCCTACTCGATGGCCAGACAGGCCTTGAATTTCTTGAGTTTCCTACCCTCAGCTGTGGAGTTCGTTTGGCATTTTAGGAGAGGACTGGGCCTGCAGAAATACTGGGGGATGAGAGAGTTGGAAATGACGTTGCATTTAGGAAGAGTCCAATTTAGCTCAGTGAAAAGACTGATTGAATGACGGGAGAAGAGTGCTTAATCTAGATTTCGGGCACATCACCCTGAAATTCGGATTGCATAGCTGTCATATTCCAAGACTGAGGCGTGGCTCACTAAAGCCCGAGGTCAGGGACCCAGAGCTGAGACCATGGGACAGATCAGTTTGGTGATCTCCAGGAATTTAAAGGCGGCTGATTTCAATGAAGCTTAGTAAAGAAAGGGAGGGACAGATTAGCTGAGTGAAGTTATTTATGCTAAGGAATTTAGATTCTTCTTCCAAATAAATGAGAATCCTTAACTAGCATCTAATTATCACAGCCCTCTCTCTTCATTGTGCTCATCATATTAGCATACACACACGCGCACACACGCACACGCGCGCACACACACGCGCGCACACGCACACCCGAGCACACCCGCGCACACACGTGCGCACCCGCACGCACGCGCGTGCACACACACACACACACACACCACTGTAAAGCAAAACCACCTTTGCACTTTTTGTCCCATTGTATGTTCTTGTATGCTTTGTCAGTCCTCTCTTCCTGCTGTGACCCAGTACCCGGGACAGTGAGTGCCACAAGTAAGTACTTCATGAGCTTTGGCTGGACTTTTCTCTCTCTCTCTTTTTTTTTAATGTCTGCTGAGTGAGCCCAAATTTAAACAAGTATGCGAATTAGAAGTTAATCTTTCCCTTTTGAAAAAGAATGTATGTCTTCTTATTCTATTTTCTTTCCCATTTTTCAGCTTAAGAAAAAAGGAGATAATACTCCTTAGCAATCTTCTGTAAATCACTGAGAAAAATATGATCAAAGAGAACTAGTTAGAATCAGCTTATATCTGGGCATCGATCCTTCCAGGGGAAAGTAAAACAAAACTTTTCCAGTATGTGCCTCTGAGTTTGGGTTATTTTTGCTCCCTATATCTTTCAGCAATAACACAAATTTCATGACCTCTACTGAAAATCCCACTTCTGTTTCTATGTCCTCCTTTTTGTAATGACCCAAATTAATGCTGTTAGGTAGTTTTTACCTTATTTATTCAGCTAGATAGAAGCATATGCTTATTAGTCTTCATCAGCAACTTTACACAACTATAAGTAACCTGGGAAGAAGGAGTCTCGATTAAAGAACTGGCCTGTGGCCATGTCTGGGATGAACTGTCTCGGTCAAGATTAATGTGAGAAGGCCCAGACCACTGCTAGCTGCACCATCCTTGGACGGCTGGGTTTAGGCTATGTCAGAAAGCTAGTTGAGCTTGAGGCAGTGAACAAGCCAGTTAACAAGTTCCCCTATGGTTTCTGCTTCAACTTCTGCCCTGAATTCCCTCAATGATGGACTATGTCCTGGAAAGCATAAGCCAAATAAATCCTTTCCTCTCCAAGTTTCCTTTGAACATGGTGTTTATCACAGCACCAGAGAGAAAACTAGAACAAGGCATATATTTTATTAATATCCTGTGATATGCCTCCAATTTCTTTTATAACATCTACAAATGTTTGGTTTTTTTTTCTTTGCAGTGTGATGCCACTGATTTTATGTCTATTTAAACATGTTCCTTTTCTGTATTAAAATTTCAACTTAACCACTGCCTAATCAAGATATACAAGTATCTGAAGGTATTAAACCTTTCAGATAATTCAGTTTCCTTTTAATGACTTGCTAGTCTACTGTTGTAGATAACAAAACGCATGAAAAGACAAAGTTACCTTAAAAGTTACCCAGGGTTATTCACCCTTGACATATTCTGTGCAAAGAAGTGAACCCAGACCCCCAAAGAACAGTCAACTGCACTTGTGAGGTGAGCACCTATCACTAAGGCAGACACAGGGCAGCTACTGATAGCTTTTAGTACGTACTGTAGCAGAGAAATGCAGGAGAAGGGGCAAGCAACGCTGGCTATAAGATACTTGTAATTTAAAAATCAAGTTCTTTAAGGAAAGAAAAATATAGTTGCTAAAATACCCTTCCCCATCTTTCACTTTTTATTATGCAATGTATTAGCTTAACTGCTTTTATAAAATCATACTACCATAATAAACAAATTTTCATAACTATAGTAAAAGCAGAATAATTAAGTACTCTGAAATGTCAGTATGGTTGACCTGTGTGAAATTAACTAGAAGAAAAGAGGTCAAATGGAGACCAGGTTGTGGCTTGTTTATGTTAGAAAGACCGAAGGAGTCGTGTTTCATATTGCATTTTGAACTGACAATAACGACACCCTGTTTTACCTCTGTAAAGGTAGGGATGAAAATGAGGAACCCTAGCAGTATCTTAACATAAGGGTTACTAATCTATAAGCTTGTCCATGTTCTAAGGCACTGGGCATGTGTTCTGAACTCTACACATAAGTCAAGTTTGCAAAACACAAATATTGATTTTCATTAATAAAAGAGCTCCATAAAAGACAACAAGTCACAATTATTTTGCCAAAGTCATAAGGCAGTTTTTAGAACTACCCAGAGAACAATTTGTACACGAAAATACAGTTTTTAGGAAATATCTCTAAAGGACTGCCTTCAGAAGGAACTCAAGTGTAGTATCACTTAAGTCCAGCAGATGGCGGCATCTGCATTACAGTCGAACATGAAGGCAGATCAAGTACAAATACTTTGTACTTTGCAACCCACAAAAAACGACTTGTTCATGTTCCCATTTTTGACCAATGATCCTTTTCAGATTGTCGAAAATACTGCATAGAAATATTTGAGACATTAGCGGGTGAGGAATTCCAGCTAGATATTATCAGAATCATTTTATAAAATTAGACCAATGTGGAGGTGTTGGCATTCTTGTCCTTAGAGATTAAATGTGATCGTTAACGGATCTCATAAAAATGTATGCAAATATCAGATTGGGAAAATTCTCACTTCTTCTGCAAAGCTTATGGGATAGCAGTTTGGGGTAACAAATATGCCTAGTTAGCATGTAGCCTTGTGTGTGTGTGTGTGTGTGTGTGTGTGTATGCATGTATGTATATACAGGTGTGTGTTTGTGTATTTGTGCACATGTGCATATGGAAGCCAGAAGTCAGCAGGCCCCAGACCTTTGTCTTCACCCACTAACACATACTACAACAGGCCTTTTCCATGTGTTTGGGGGATTAAACTGAGGTCCTCACTCTTGCAGGGCAAGCCCTTTCTGATGGAAATTATTGCCCAACCCCTGCAACGTGCCTTAAATATCTTAACATTTAATAAGAAACCAATGTTTCTGAAATAAAATAACGAAGACATGAAACTCGCCAGAAATTTTTTCCAACTTTTATAGGCTTGTACTTATTCACCAGTGAAGAAATTAAAACAAACAATGATTAACTTACAAAATAATGTGTTAGGGAAATGTCCTTCGGTTTCTTTCTAAATTGTTGATGAGTATGTAAATATGACAGGTTTGTTTGTGTTCAGAAGTAACTTAGTAATTCTTCCCCTGGACAACATCCCATCCTGACAGCTATAAACCAGGAATCAAGGATATTACTTGGTGTCACAGGCAGCCCTGAGGAGGACATTCTTTATAACTATTTCATGTGGTGTAACTGGACACTCCAGTTTACAGCCTTTTACACAAAGGGGGAAAACAGTTCAGTCACCTGCCAATCATTTTAATCCTTTGAAAACTGAAAAGCCACATCCTGTGCTATGATGCTATGTACGTTTGCGTGTGCATGTGCGTGTGTGTGTGTGTGTGTGTGTGTGTTGTAACATGTCAGTGTATGGGTGCCCATGCACACTCATGTGGACACAAAGGAAGATGCTAGATATCTTCTCCTACATATCACTCTCAGTGAATCAGAAGCTCATCATTTTGTTAGCCTGGCTGGCCGTCTTTCTGTCCCCCAACACTGGAGTTACAGGCACAGACAATCATGCCTGACTTTTTTTTTTTTTTTTTTAAACATGACTGCTGGACACTCAAGCTCTGGTCCTGATGCTCTGGTACGTGCTCTTACCTGTTGAGTCACCTTCGCAGTACATTATAATTCTTCATTGTAAAGTATTCAAGATCCATCATTCGTTACGAAAGGGAGATAATACAAAAACTGATGACTATGCTGGACCCTAACAAGGTTATGCCATTCCTCTTGCTCAAGGGAAATGCTAATTTATATTTATTTATATATAAACTGCATATTGAAATAGTAATACTCCTATATTCAGTAGAAAGATTATGAGGCCAAGAAGAAAATCTTTCAATTTTAAATAAGTTGTATCACATTTGACAAAATTATTATTAAGGAAGTCATTTTTAAATAAAATTTTCAAAGGCTTCCTCTAACTTTCTTCCTAGTACACCATCGTCTCTATTTCTATTGTGTTACTAGCATGATGGTTCTTGGCTTGTTTATTTATATTTGCAGTTCTGGAGACGAAACCCAGGACTTCATCTACATGAAGCAAGGGCTCTACCTACATCTTGGCCCTGCTGCTGCCTTTCTTAAGTCTACAATATAAAGTAGGTTCTTTACATATGAGTAACAAATAAGTTCTGTTCCTTTTTCCAATCAGAGCACTAAGTGTCTTATCTATGTGTTTCAAAGATTAGTTGTTTTCTCCACCTAGGAGAATGCTGTGGAAGCATCCCATAAACACAAAACAAAGATTATGAAGCAATGGCTCCTTTAGTGAAACAAAACAAACACGAACTGATAGCAATAAGAGAAAAGCATCAACTATAGGCAAGTACATGACTGGGTTACCATAAGCTTCCACTCAAGAAACAGGACGGTTCGATTTTTTACCTCTAATGTAAGCAATATGTTAATATATAACAAAAGGTTTGACCTACTACTGATTCTTTAATTGGAATGATGTACTACTGTATAACAAACTTTCCTAATTATTTAGCAGAGAAGAAAAAATGGGCAAACGCAGTCAATTAGTAACTGAGCTGTTACTATCTAGTACAATAGAGAATTCTAAGATGCTTATATTCTAGGAACACATTCTCTAGTTGAAGACATAGGGTGTGGAGACAAATACTTGCTGTCCAAGGCAGAAAAAGCAGCACTAAAGATAGTGGCCGTGCTTACAAATGATTCCAGAGCAAGCAACTGTACTTGACACTCGCTTCCTGAGAGATTATCTGTCAAATGAGCAGGAGGAAAGGCCATGTGTGCCGTTCTGGACTGGACTGCCCCTGATTCACACACTCAAGTCTTCAGTGTGATTCAATTTAGACGTAAGTTCTTTACATTTGTAATTAAGGGTAAATGGGGCCCAAGTTCCATATAACCGGTGTCCTAGAAGAGGAAGAAGGGAAACTTAAAATGCTAACTCTTTGTCTGCCATGTTTTCTATTATGCTAGCCTGTGAGTTTACACAGAGAAAGGGACTGGATGAAGACAGCGAGAACGTGGCCATACGCAAGCCAGGAAGACAGGCTTCACCAGAAACCAAGCCTGCTGGTATGATGTTCTAGGGACTCTAGCTGCAGAACTATGTGGAAAATTAATCCATCTGCTTAAGTTACTTAACCAGCGCTGCCTGAAACAGCATATTTCTGGTTAGGAGGTACACCAAGAAGAATCGTACATCCTAACCCATCCTCAAGGTGAATCTCTGCATAGGCTTGTACAGGCCTTTACTTATATACTCACTACGGCATGCTCCCAGGAGGAAATACTATACACCTATGACAGTGCCTTTCCTTCCCATCCTTATTTTTATATGAAGACCCTTGTCTTCCAGAGACAAAATCAGGATATGCAGGCGAATGGCCATCAGTAAACCCAGAAAGAGGCATCAGGAGAGTTAAGATCTGCACAGTAAATGAATTAGTTGGGGGGGGGGGGAGTTAAACTGTAGAGACTCTGCAAGTGAAGCTGTGAGACGGAATAAGAAATTATGATAGAGAACAGCAGCACTCAAGCCTGCCGTTCCCAGTAGCACACCATTGGCCCTGAGGGCTGGGCAAGTCTTCGACTGGTGGACAAGACATTCGGTAACCTTCTCCCTAGCAGTGCCTGCTAGCCTTGTGTATCCACACACTACCCACCTCATTACCAACAGATACGAACAGTAGCATCCCTTTTAGGAGAGACCAGGAAGTAGAGCTAGCAATGTACAGAGATCAGATGCACCCAGATCAATGTATTAAATGGCTCATCAAAACACACACACACACACACACACACACACACACACACACACACACACACACGGGATTCTAAAATGCTGCGCGCTTACACTTACAACATTCAAGCCGGACTACTTTAGATTCGCATTACACGCGCTTGACCACTTTCCTTTTAAGAGTTCTGTCTTCATTACTGACATCATGGACACAGCTCTAACTACAACACCCATTCATTAAGTCTAGGTGCTCTGTAACGTCATCAACAAAGAAACACTTTTTATTCAAGGCAATTGAATATTCCTTTTAGTTTCCACTAATCTTTTAACTTAACTAATCTTTTACTTCAAAGACTTCCTTTAATCGTGTGGCTGGGGCCTGTGTCAAAGATCAAGGAAAAAGGAAGGGGGAGATGGAGATGAGAAGATCAGGAAAAGGACCACGCTGTAGAGCCTGTGTAACCAAGTCTGGCGGCTAGCTTTCGGGGTTCAGCATGGAAGGTGCTTCCTAGGAAATGCCTCTTAAATCAAGAGCGGTGAAGGAGGGGCCAGACGGCAGGACTCACCCGAGGGGAACTGCCATTGTGTGGAGGTGTGCAGCCTCGGCTGACCTTCCGTGGTAGCCGTGGAGAGGCAATGGCTATTACAAGCTGTCTCTGGTATGCTGAAATGATTGGGCTTTTTATCTCCTCTTCCCCAAAGCAACAGGCTCAGCCACTGAATGTGGGCACTGAGGTGAATGACAGACTAAGGCTTGCTGGCTCACACATTTCCAGAAGCAGTTATCAGGTCCTCCACAGAAGGAAAAACTCAGTAAGCTCCAAATCTGAGCATAAAACCCAGAACTGGTCTGCTGTTTCTAATAGCAATAAGAGCTATGATGCCTATCTTGCAAGGAATCATCAAGGAAATACTTCATTGCAGAATGATATTGAAATGGGTGGGATAAATCAGGCCAGCTTTTTACACATAAGACAGAACCATTAAACCAACCAATTAAATTATGAGTCCTGTATTACAGGTCAAGTTTTAGACATTCAAACCTTCACCTCCCCCCCCCCAAATCTTCACTGCATCTCAATAGAAGAAAAGAATAAATTGACACTAGTCAGGGCTGGACTACAGGTATGCACGTTATAAAACAGGCTGGCAACCCATCCACCCCCAACACCCTGATTCTTCATACTCAAGTGGTCAAAGCTGGCATAAAAACTGTTTGCTTACATGCTTAAGAATTCTGTTCGTGTCTGTTTCCTCTGTTCGTGTCAGCTGCGCTGCGCTCGCTGATCTACAGACTTGGCATTGTTTTCCACCTGTCTGCTTTGCCTTTGAGTGCTGCCTGGGAGCATCACGCGGCCTAGTTCTTATTCTCTGTGAAGAGTCAGCACTAGGCTGACATGTGTATGTACGTGTGTGTGTGTGTGTGTGTGTGTGTGTGTGTGTGTGTGTATCAGATATATCCATATATATCTGAGCTCTCTTAAACGGCATCATGATAATGAAATGAGTATGACCCTGATCAAAAGGGTAATGTATGTGGAAGGTAAGAAAAAGTATAGGACTGTGTAAGACACACCCATGTTCTGAATGGTAAAACACTCTGGGAGAAGTATATTGAGAATCATTTGAGAGTAATTTCCCAATTTCATATTTAGAAAGAGCCTTGACGAAGTCTGAATAAGAGAGACACAGACAAGACATAAATCGGTTAACTATCCTTGCAAAATACTTTGATAAACGTTTATACTATGTGGCGAGACTTCTGAGCTAGGAACATACACTGTCCCAGAAGAGTGACTGGACTCAGGAGTCCTGGTTCTGGCAGGACAGAATGGAACATCTTCTTGACGCTGGCTGGACGCTGACTCCCACTCCTAGGCAGATCATTTCAGTCATCTGCACTTGTGATGAATCATTAAATAAACACTATCGACATTAGGCAAGGCACTCAACTCTTTTGTTTTAACACCATCTATTTCAAGAAAAAAAAAGTTCTACACATGTTCTTTGTGTTAGGAATAGTATTTATCTAAACTTCTTTCTAATGGTTCCTCAAACTCTATAGTTATTCAAGAAAATTGGATTTTGGTGGGAATATACTATCTTTATTCTGATACATCATGTTTAAGTGACTTTAACTCAATCTTCTTTCCAATACTGTCTTCTCAAAAAATGAATAATTAGCACAAATAGAAAAGCCTGGTAATAAGAAAGAGTTTCTTTTATAGGACAGAGACTCGATAAAAACTGGGACTAAGGTCAGTATTACTAGACACCAGTAGGCAAGCCTTCACATATCTGAGGAAATGCTTCGATAAAGGGACAACATCCTTCATGCCATGGCGGGAAGGGAGGTGATACAACATTTGGCAGGCCGACTGCTGTATAATAACAAATCACTAAGTGAAACCGATACGAGTTGCTTCCGTTTGTCCACAATACTTCTAGTCCATGGTAACAGAAGTAGAGAACACTGGAAAAAATAAAACTGATCCTTGAATGTAGTCCAGAACCCCAGTAGTCACTGTTATACAAGGAAGGACTCTTGGCGGTGTTATAGGAAGACTGATTATATATTGTTCGCATAAGATGTTGCCTTAAATGACTAACAACTCAGGAAGACAAAAGGGTAGGGTGGGTTTTTGCCATATGTTACTTTCGCATTTGGTAACTTCATGAATTGAAAGCATGCTCCACATGAAAATTCATCTTATTGAATTAATGTTTAACAAGCTCTGGACAGCAGGTCACTAGCCTCAAAGAAACAAGTACAGAGGTAAGGTATAGACAACTTTATTACAATTCTTTCCAAACTTCAAAATGCATTAATTAAGGAGATTAAATCTAATATATATATATTACAAGTCAGAAAGCATTTAGAATCAGATATTGCATTTCCCTGTATTGCCTAAAATACAGCTTTGTAAGAACAGCAGCAGCACACAGTAGTTCATAATACTAAAATATTTCCCCAATATCAGAAACATTTAAATTGAAACTTATTTTATGCTATTTTCCTCCAACACAAAGATGAAGCAAAGCTATCATCTACATGTCTTACGGTTGACATTTTTAGTAGATGACAGGATCTTTAAAATTAACTAAAATTAAAGAATACTATGTTTCCTCACTGCAAGCAAGGGCAAAAGATCTTTTCTGTAGACACCTAAGCCATAGGGTTCTAAAGATACCCAAGTCCAGAATGAGCGCTACCAGTCTTCTCTGCTGAATCCGCCTCCTCACATTTGTTCTCTTAGGAGAATTTACCATCAACTTTGAACATCCCTTAATGATGAACTTGAAAGTAAACTTGGGAAATGTAATAACACAAGGGAATCACTTCCTAATTAGACAACCGATGAACCAGATCAACCTTGCATAAAGACTTCCTGTTCCACACCCAAGGACCGGAACAGTGGAAATACACTGAGGAGATCTAGTCACTTCCTCTTCTTTCTTTGCTTTTGCATTTGTGAGCGACTAATTGGGACAAAAACGTGTTCTATCTTTTTGTTTGCGTAACTGGAAATTGTTAGGGAAGTACAGAAACGTCCTAGTTCCCATGAGACAGATGTAAAACAGATACTGCTATGAGACTGAGGGAAGAGAAGGTGAGTGAGAGCTACGTGCTGGCTGCTTGGGTGGGGGAAGCAAGGCTCATGGTCACTGTACGTTAAGAGCACGTGCTGAAACTTCATGGTGCCAGTCACGCAATTTTGTATATTTGGGACTAAAGACGTGAAGGGGTATCTTTTCCCTGTGGAAATAAAAAAGAGTGATAGAGGAGTCATAAGAAGGTGAAAGAAAAAGATTCTATACTAATTTCAACATGCAGAAAACATGCCTTGTAAAAGCTTAATTCCGGACAGCTGTTGTGTTAAAAATAGCAGTGTTTAAAAGTAGAGAGGTTTTTGGAAATGCAGAAATTAGTCTACAAAGTCCTCTTGGAAACATTCTTTTATGCACCAAATAAAGGGAGTTCAAGACCACACAGGAACCCATTCATTGAGGGTTGTACTGTTAGTAAAATATCCCCCAAGTACCCTGTACCCATTCACTATGTCAGTATTAAAGAGAATATGCTTTAGACATACAATCTAGACAACATCATCTAATTTTGAAATCTGTAGGTTGCATGTTTAGGTCACACTAAAGGCACCATGGGTTAAATGCTTAGTTTCTATTTGCAAAAACAACAGAACTCTAACATTACACTTGAAGCTTGAAAACAACAAACTGAGACCATTCATGAAAAGAGAGCACTCGATTCATTAAAAGAGAACTTACTTTGCCTTCTTTGCATTGTCATTTTCAGATTCTTTCACTGCAATGTAAATAAGATCCAAAATTAATTTTAAAGTTTAACTTCAAAATCACTTACATAAGTATCTGTATGGATCAATGTCAAATGCTGAAACCACATAGAGCAATTAAGACAAAATCCATACCATGTTTGCACTGGCATACACCAAGGCCAGTGCATCCCCTCTTCTCAAGGCAACTCCCTGAACTGAAATCTTGCTATATACAACATAATTCACATGCAATCCTTGGCAGGACTGTTTTTCTGTAACTGCTGATAAGCCTAGAAGGTACTATCAGAGCCAAGAACATTCCTCTCCTAAGATCGCTAGTTTACTCACGATGTTCAGTCCCGGTGATCTGGGCAAGGATTCGGAAGGAACGAGACTGAGTTGTTCCAGTCCGCGGGCGCCAGTCTTCAGTGTCCTCAATCAGCCTCTTCTTGCTGGCGTCACTGTGAGTGGGGATGTGATAAAACTCCGTGTTGCGCTCCACAATGTGTTTTCTTGGTGGGCTAGAAAAGGGGAGGAGGGGAATAATAATTACAATTTAAATTGCATTGATGATAAAAATGGTCTCTGGTGAATTATTTGTCATTTATACACTGACGCCTCAATACTCCTTTTACACACACAGTTTGTGTAAATACACTCAATTAAAATACCCTTCCAAAGACACATAGTAGTAGAATAAATTTACCGGTTAGTGTAAACAATGCTACAAGGTTGTACTGAACAGCAAGATTACCGTTTAGGTGGAATTTTCCTTTTAAGTGACAGAAGGGGGCAGCAGAAGAAAGATTCCCAACATGAAGAAAAGGAAAGAACAAGAATAAGAATAACAGACAATGGAAAGTCGACAGCGGTTAAAAAAGAAAAGAAAAAATCCAACAACTTGAAATTACTATGCCATATAAAACAACATGAACTATGATTTAGCCAGTTAAATATGAATATTTACTCTAGAACCCTTCAATGGATTGACTTTCACAACTTAAATGATCATATCTCTCTGTATGGATAAACAAGCAATTCTAAAAATTTTGGAAATTTTGGAAAGGACCCTAAATGTTATGATTTACGACTTTCTCAATTGTGTCTACAGCATAGTTAACCCTAAACCACGCATAATATAATACAGGCTAGCACCGTGCAGATCTGGGGTCTCTTTAAGAGGCCAGGGCTGAGATCCCAGCTCCGTCAGTCTTCACAAGTGTGATTGTGGACAAGCCCATCTCATTGACCCACACTGTTCTCATGAACAAAGAAAACATAAAGTAGGACTCTGAGAATTAAGGCTGATAATACATGCCAAAGACAATATTCAAATACTGAGTTTGCCAGGCACACTCATATTTTTATTACTACAGCATAAATATTAAGGAAATCACAATATCCATTAATTATCATTTCAGGGTCGATGGAACAAAATAAATATTTCCTACTTCTCCTGAAATAAGACCAAATATCCAGAAAAATAAACAGGACCGCAAGTCTTATCTCTCACAATGCTGTCCTAAGATCTGAGTAGAGCAAATGTTTTAAATGTGGCCAGATGTGGATGTAAGACTTGCTAGGGTCACTAACCATAGACACAATGCTACAGGATTGACTGCCCGCATTCTAGTAGTCACACAATCAAAAGCCCACCTGAGCTTTTCCAAGTTACTAACACTGGCTTTGGAGTTACATGGACAGTTTGAAGGACCTTGTCCTTAGAGAAGAAAACTGCTCTCTCTCTCTCATGGTCCCCATTTGGAAAATGGAAATTGTGCTTTAAAGGTGGTTCTGAGGAATAAGTAAGGTAGATGATATATGATCCACAGAAGTCATCAAACGATTTCAGGGAGAGTTTAAAATTAGCTGCAACGTCTGAGCTGTAAGTCACATCTAAGAGAGAATCAGTATTTTTTCCAGAAAAACAGCAAAACACATAGTTTTGCTATGGGAGTGAACTACCTAACAGATATTTATGAATACTGAGCAACACCTAATCCTTTTAAGAACAGACAAAAATTTCAGAAACTAAGAAAAAGAGAACTTATTTATAAAAACACCGTCTTTGGTATAAAAACAAAGCTCTTAATTTTATGTAAGTTCTTGAAAATTTTGTAGCAGCCAACAAACTTACTAAATTTTAAACGTCTCTGTAATTAGTCAGTAAGCACTGTTCATTAAATATTTGCTCTTTTATTAGGTTCTTGTGCAGCCCAGGGTGCGCTCAAAACTGGGTAGGTGGCTCAGACTGGCCTTTAGCTTCCAATCCTCCTGTTTCCCTCTCCCAAGAACTAGAATTACAGGTGTGTGCAGTCATGCTCAGCTTATGCAGTCATGGGGATGGAACACATGATTTGTGTTAGCCTCTGTACAAGTTCTATCTACAAAAACATGAAAGCAATGGCTTCAAGCTAAGAATAACAACATAATACCATGGATTAGTTAGCATGACATGTTTACAGAAAATACAGTACATCTTAGACCTTATGGCATTTACCACCAAGACTTCATGTCTCAGGTTAAATAACAGGGATTTTCTAAATATTTACATGGTTCTTCCTCATTGTGAAAATCTGAATATGAGGGTTATGTTAAAAAGGAATATCAATGATTTTAAAAAAGGGTTTAGACTCTTTGAAAACAGAGTGAAAATAACTCTGAAGGGTAATTTATTTCAAAATACAGACATTCAAAATTAGGAAGCTCACTCACACTTATTTTTTTAAAACAATACTGAAAAGAGGAATACCTAAATTATATCTATAAATCTAGTGCATATTACTTGTAATACTATCCCCTCCCCTTGTATTAGCTTTACTAATTTTTTCTGCTGTGCAGATGTGGGCATTCCAAACATACTCAAAGATTCATATGAAGGCTTCTAGTGTGAAAAGTCCCTTTTAAAATGCTCCTTAATATATTTAGGAATTCTTGTAATGAGATGATACTAAGAAGATTTTCTGGGGTGGACACTGAGTGTGAGAGAGAGAAGGATGGAAATTAAAAGACAAACCATTAGTTAAGTACTTACACAGTGCCGGGGTTACTGAAGGAGGAATAGTACACACAGGAAAGGTGTGACAGAGAAGACATGGAGGTTCCCAGGATGATGGAAAGCAGGGATGGTGGAGAGGGGAAACAAAAAGGGGGAGAAAAAGAATTTTAAAAAGAAGAAATAAAGAAAGAAACAACAGAATCCAAAAAAAAAAAAAAAAAAAAAAAAAAAAAAATGAAGAGATGGCACACGGACACCATGCTTCAAATAATCACAGATGTACAGACATGTAAGCGCAATTGTTAGTCAAAACCCTGTGACATTGCTACTATAAGGATGATAGTTTAACAGCTGGGTTTATCCCACAAAACAACTTTATCTCTTAATGCCAGTTCAAATCCTAAATTCCTGAAAACCAAGAAAGAACCATGTATTTTTTTTTTAAATGCCTAGGTTTTTAAAAATTAGTTTTAGTACAAATTAAATTCTTATTTTCCTACAAAAGCATATAATAAAGTATAATTTGACACATCACTTAGAAATCAGTTTAGAGTGCATTTTAAAATCAGAAAACCAATTGTTCAGTCTCACATTATATGAGTACATTAATAGCAAGCATAATCTCTGAATTTTCTTCTTAAAAATGTAGTGGTTGAGACAAGTGTAGAAATCACAACAGAGTAGGAATAGTGAGCTCTCTAGCAATGTTCACACCCCTCCCTTCTACTCATGACCACCACCCTCATTCATAAACCCCAGAAGCCTTAGTACTGTGTGGGAACTACCTAGTTCTGTTTGCTGGAGATACACTTATTGCTCAGAAAGGACTATCTGATTTGATATGGTGAAGGAACTCATTGAATAATGAGTCGAAGGGGAACTTCAGGACACAATTCGTTCACATAGCCTACCATGGGGCAGAATTATTAAAAACAAATGCTTCTGTGTTCCACCATGGACAGAGAACCAAGTATAAATTCTATATAAATTCTATATTGCTTTGTCAAAGAACATGTTGTTGGCTCTTCAACTCTGTAATTAAACTTAAGAGTAGAAATTCAATATAAACTAAGTGAGAAAAAACTGCCTACTGGCTTTAACGTTAAAAATTAGTAGAGTTGTGGTATTTCTACATGTTGATGTCAGCATAAACAGAGGGGCAGCTCTACTGAGTGAGGCTGGGCACAGCAATGAGGTATTTCACAGTAGAGGCAGTGCTTCTCAGCCTTCCTGATGATGTAACCTTTTAATGCAGTGTGCCTTGTGCTGTGGTGACCCATCCTAACCATAAAATTATTTTTGGTGCTATTTTATAACTACAATTTTGCTACTGTTATTAATAGTAAATATCTATGTTTTCTGGTGGTCTTAGGAAAGAGTTCTATGACCTGTGAAAGGGTCATTTGTCCACTAGGTTGAGAAACACTGGGGTAAAGCATTTTTTACTCCATCTTGCAGGAATATCACTTTGCAACATAATCTCTTATATACAATTGTAGATGTACACTCCAATAGTTTAAAGTTAAAGGAAAGTGTTTTGTGTTAACATGAAATCGTGGAGGCAATGTTCTGTGCTGAAGGACATATAAACAGATAGCTGATTTCAACCTAAAGAAATCAACAAATATTGTCACATATTTTAGAAAATAATGTTCAAATAGATAAGCTTTGAATGTAGCAATGTCAATGTGATAAACCTATACTAACTAAGATTTCCCACGTCATGGGCTAATTACAGCTGCAAGAGACTTGTTTGCTTCAGTGGTAAAATGGGTTGCATATTTCTACCCATTAGACTTTCAAATACTAGTTTGTAGGGGCAAATACTCCATGACTACTCAAGAGCAGTGCTCTCAAAGTGCAGCCTCTGCACATTAATTCATTTGTAGAGTCACAACTTGAGTCTGTAGTCTCTACAAGTAAACGCCAAATCAAAATGATAGAAAGACATCCAAGTGACAACAGGTGGCAAAATGAAAGGCACATCCAAATTTGGCTTGGGATCAAATCATAGCCCCTGTATAAGAAGCATGACAAGAGAGCAAATTCCTGGTCACTCAGCTAAAGGAGAATTAGGCTGTTGTCATATTTAGAGACACAGACACAGTAAAATACAGAGTAATACCCAACACGTTAACAAATCTGAATTTTGAGCTTCCAAGCTATCTATTTAACATAAATGTTTTATTTATTTTTTTTATTTCAAGTGGCATGTTTTCCTTTTTTCAAGCAAATTATGTGCTACACTAGAATATACTAGCTAGCCAGTTTTTATATATAATAAGGTAATTTTAACTCACAGTGTCTGAGTGTTTTACTTATGTGCTTGAGTCAATCAATAGATTACAGAAAATTAGGAAAGTGTTCTAACAATTCAATAGTTAACTTTCTTGAATATATTCAAAACTGACATTCCCTATTTCCAAAGAGACTTCACTGTGGTATACTGCCATAAGAAACTTCTGCAAATGCTCAGAATAACCACAGCTCAATTAATACAAAAATGCTAAGTTATTGCTCGAATGAGTATTTAATCTTGTTTTTAAGATCATCATTGCTAGTCAGTCTAATATTGGTACAAATAAACAAAACAAAAATACCAGTGCTTTTCAATGCCTATTCTACTGAGACATTTAACAAATTGGTAACTATTTCTTTAGAGTAATTTTAAAATATATGGACTTTTCACTACCCACATACAAACAAACACACTACACAAAGATACCTAAACGTGTCACTAACATTATCTGATTTAATTTTGCAGAAAAATCATAAAGGCCTTAGAGAATTTTATCTAGGAAATACTGGCTTTTGAATTCAATTTGAAAATACTTGAGTTTTGTACATATTATTTACTGATGATACAAACTTTTATAGTTTCTCATCTTTGTCTTGTAACACTCCTAACTGATTAGAATTAAGTCCCCCAAGCATTTCCTCTTTCAGCCACTGCACAGCAAACTCCACACATCTTTTATGATATAACTTAAATACTAACTACTATAAAGCAATTCACTATAGCATACAATGCAAACCAAACTTATCGAAAATACTGGTTTTTTTTTTTTTCTAAAGTACAATTCTTTTGCAAAATTTAATTTAATTTTGCAAAAAGCTGAGGAGTCATGCTGTTTACTCATATATAAATCACCATATTTCCTCTCCAGTAATGCAGATACTAACTTTGTCACGTGTGTTTTCTGTAAAGAGAAAAGCATTTTAAACCATTATTTGATTATATCATTAACTTTCAAATCTTTCAAGGCCAGATTCTTCAAAACACAACATAACAAACTGTTAGTAGTTGCAGCCAAAGAAAACTGAAATATAGGACACACAAAAGACTTACCTCTAAGAGCAATGGCATGTTATAATGCAGGGCATGTGTACAGTTAAATGCAAATCAGTTAATGTTTCATGTAAAACAGCTTGTTTCCAGTGAGGAATACAAAACCATGTTCTGTTCTTCATGGAGTAAGGCGGTAGCAGAGAGAACAGCATGCCAAGAACAATACTTTATATGCAGAAGAAAGTCTGAAGTTTCTTTAAAGAGCCTTAATCATCATTAGTTATAAGAAAAAGAATGCTTACATAGTTTTAACAGTTATTCTCAAAACCACCAATACACTACTCAGACTTCTTACTATACAGGAAATTCTAGCCACATCTTATTATTGACACCCAATAAGCACTTGTCTGGGTTTCCTGTTTATTGATTTAACACAAATTTCAGTGGGATACCTATAAAACTGGCAAATTAGCCAACCATTTCAAATCGCTTAAAAACTAACAGTCTTGATGCTTTGAGGAAAACACAACTCGGCCATTTACTTTTGTATCCCTTTGAACTTTTAATCGTTTGGTCATTGGTGGGTGCTATTTTAAAAGTAATTAATAAAGAGCAATCACTCTCAACTTTACGAGAGTTTTGTTTTACTGAAGTCACAAAAATCTGAGACGATGACCAGTCGAATGTCTGACACCTGATGTGGAGAGGTGAACATCAATGTGAGGAAACACTAACTCCAAGAAAGATGCAGGGCTGACTGGTCAAGTACGGGAGTTTTTACTTTTCTAGTCTAAAAGCAATAACAGAAAGAGCACTAAAGATCTGCCCTAGAGTCAGGCAGGCACCAAACTGTATTCTCACTGTCCTAACATCTGGACAGCATTTGAAATCAAGCTATTTTTAAACACTTGCAGTTCACAACTGCAAAGCAGTAGCTTGCTTGTTAATGATGCAAAACATGTAATAATCCCTTTTATCCTCAGTTTCACACTGCGCTGAACACCGGCCATGTGCTTGGTGAACACTTGCCAACTCATTAGGAAGCTGCCACTAAGGCCTTGAACCTATGGCACCGTCATTTGGCCTGAAATAAGCTCTATTTCGTATCATCACAATTACTACAGGAATGTTTACCACGCACAACCTGAAACTTTTTGTAAATTCCAGCCTTCCCCATAACTCCATTTTCCTTTGACCTCAAGGAGACTTTATTATAAAATTTCCAGGAGTGTTAAAAGGTTTTGGAAGACACTGACTATCTCCAGTGAGTTTTCTATCTACTCAAACTAGAATTTAATAAACATAGTAAACTTCTGCTTCAGCATTTCAAAGGCAATATCATTTTCTTGTGGTTACCTAAAACAGACATACAAAAAAATATATGTATGTATGTATGTATGTATGTATATAAATAAAACCAAACACACACATATATGCTTTGCCTTCGATAAGAGGAGACAGAACATTCTGTGGAGGGCACTAACTGACTCCAGTGTCTACATTAATACTTTTAAAGAGCTACCCACAACCACAGAGCCACAGATGCACAGCCCAGAAGCTCTCCTTGCTCCCTCAGCAGCAGCCTGGAGCTGTGCCACCTCCTCTTTCAAAGCCCAGGAGCTGCCATGGCAACAATGTTACAGAAAGCACATCCTCTTCATTAAGTGAGTTAACATTCCAGAGGAGTTAGGTCGTTCAGAATGGGCCTATCTACACAATTATTTTAATTATAAATTTCCCGGGGAATCGCATCAGCAAAGCTCATCACGTGTGCATAGTATTTCCCTTACAAAGTAAGTTTTATCACAATGAATCCAACCAAAGTTGTATGTAGATTACTTTGCCTTCAAATGACTACACTGAATTCCAAAAGACCCAGATTAGCTACCTAGAAATGAAAGGCTTCAAAAGCATATGTGCAACCATAAAACGTGTGGCTTCAAATAATTTAGTATGTTTAACACATGTTTAAAAATGTAATTTCCAAACCCCAAAATAAAAATCACAACTGAATTTTCAAAAAAATGTTAGTATTATTTAACATCCTCCATAGTTTAAAGATGTTCATCTTTTTAAAAATCTATATATTGTTTTTGGTGCTGAACATCTCTCACTTTTTAAAATTACTGATTGCATTTAAAGAATAAATTCCTGATAAAATATACCTAAAAAGAATGTTAGGGAGTTGCTTGGTGCTAACAATTTATACAGAGATGTGAGTTGGAAGTTGACTTGTTTTCAGCTTTCCAGACTACTTCCTGGAGGGGAAAGATCATTGCAAACTCATGCCCTCTCTCTTCAAAGAGGTGTACACATGCTGAGAACAATTACAATCACACTTCTTACACCTTTGAAAGGGTGGAAATTTTTGAGGATTTGCCTTGCATTATAAGTGCCAGCTGCTCAACCCTGTGCAGGAACTTGGAGGGAAACGTTACAGAGTAATGTTACAGGCTCAGAACACATCAAAATGCATAAATAAGTTTTGGTTAGTTTCTAACTGTTTTGTATGAGTACTTTTGTAAATAAATAAAGGTCACTGTTAGTGCAGCAAGTATAACTTCATCCTCCTTCAAAGAACAGCTGAAGAAAAAGGAGATTGTTTCCTGGAAATTATCTGAAAGAGCAGAAACCACCCTTGGCCACCTACCCATTTTGCTGTTTAATGTCACCCTGGGATCCTCTTCTCTGCCCCTCTGCTAGCTCCTGAGCAGGCTCGGAACACACGCTGGTGACTGTGGGCTGCCGTGGGACATTAACTGCAGATTTACCAGTGTTTGGTGCAGATGAACACTGGTCAGTGCTAAGATTGCTATTAACATGCAGTCCGGATGCAGAGAATGAGGGAGGAGTGACAGCAGCCACAGGTGAAGGGGAAGCATGTGATGAAGTGGTGGCATGGGCTGGGGTGAAGGCAGACGATGGTGATGGGATGGATGTGACTTTTGGTGAAGACACAGAACCAAAGGGCCGTGGTGCTTTATTGTAGGCCATGTTGGTTGTGGAAGAGACTTTGGATACAGCAGGAGATGTAATGGGCACAGGTTTAACTACTTCTTTAGGTTCACCCTATGCAAAATAAAAATAAATATATACAAAAACACAGCAAATACATGCAAAATACACTGAGTGCAAACAAACACATAGTTGATTTTAAAAAGACAAACACAATTATGTTAGCAGCTCAAATACGTTTTCAGGACAAATAACGAGCTCATATAGCACAGCATGCGTGCTAACTGAGCTTAGCAGGCATGTCAATCATGCATGCAGTAAACACATTTCCATTTGTTAAAATGCAAGTTTCAAAATATTCAGGAAACAGAGCAGGAAAACCAGGGGGAAAAATCCTAAAGATGACCATTAAATGTCAACTTAGATACATTTTAAAGGAGTAATTTCATTACACATAAACATAAGTTTACTAACTGAGACATCTTATTTCTAAAATACCCAGAGCCTCAATTATAATTCCATTCCATCTTTCTAACATTCTGTTCTTTCTCTCCACAGTGTAATTACTTGAGTCATGAAAATCACCAAGTTTTAAACTCTTCAATAACAAAAAAGAATGAGGGATTCACCTAACTCAAAGTATGTGTTACACAACTATTTAGGATAAAAAACTTGGGGGAAGAAAAATGCAAAACAGATGAACAAACCACATTTATCCTGCATTTCTCCTAAGATTCACTTCTGTTTCCCTTCCTGAGTGTGTGATTATTCTGAGATAAAATAAAACTATTTCCCTTTTTCCAAATAAAATATTGAAGTCTCATGAAGAAAAACATGTTATGTTATGTTATGCTTTTTCCTCATTGCCAAAGACAAGTCAGAAAGACCCATTCCTCCTAAAATCACCAGTGTTGGTAAACCTTTATCTGGACACGTACTCAAAGCTTTCTCCTTTAAAATGAGATAGTATTTCTGCAACACTGAAGGAAGAAAAAGAAACAAAAAGAAAAATCTTTCTCTCTACCTTCCCAGAAGAAAGTCAGATCTTTAAGAAAATACATAATGGTAACTCAAATGCTTAAATACAAGAGGGAAGAGAGCAATATAAATCTTAAATTTTCATTAACTGAAAAAAAAAATAAGTTAGGGCTGAAACAAATGGATTAAATGAACAGATGAATACACTGCCAATAGAAGGGGAGAAAGACTTCAAAGAGAATAATCAGGTGATTAAAAACACTGGTTGGCAATAATGTGAGACGTGTAATAAAAAGTGGGGCATTTGCCAACAACCTAATCCAAGAACACTCTGGAGTGGCATGACCTTCGTTTTGGGTCGATACATATTAATGATTTTAGAGAATACAGAAAAATTCAAAGTAAATATGAAAGGAATTTTGACATGCATTATTGACACTGCAGGGGCCTAGAAATAATGCTTTACAATTTTATTACACATGGTAATTGTGATGGCTATTTTTGGTTGTCAACTTGACTATGTCTGGGATTAACTAAAACAGAGCCCACCACTTTTAACCCAGAGTATTTGAGGTGGGAAGATTCACCTTAATCTGGGCCATGCTGTCTGCTGGTATGGAGGACACTGAAAAAGCAAGATCTCTCTCTTTGCCTGGCTAGAAAGTCCAGTCACTAGCGTTAAGAGTCCATTTCTTCCAGATCCTAGCATATACTAAAGACCAGCTGAGAAATCTAGCCTCATGACTTGAGCAACTACTGGATACTTGGACGTGTTATTGGTAGACAGCCATTGTTAGACAAGCTAGACTAGGACCACACTCTGTAAACCATTCTTATAAATCCACTATATATGTGTATATGTATATAAATCTGTTCTAAGTTCTGTTCCTCTAGAGAACCCTGATAAATACAATAACTTTATAAGTTCTATATTCTATTTTCCTTTTAGTCTTTTAAAGAAAAGAATGAGTAAAACTGTGCCGAGACTATAAACGCACCTTCTGGACAGCAACGGGCTCAGGCTTGGCTGCAGCGGATGCTCTGAGGAGAAAAAGAAGAAAAAAAAAAAAAAAAAACCATGAACCTCTGACAAATTAGTAATGTCATCAACAGACTTTTACTATTTATATACTTTAAGATGTTAAATAATCAGAATTAATACCTTTATAATTCATAGTTTTCACCATTCACAATTTTCATTAATTCTTGTGGTTAGAAGTCAAATGCCACAAGACCCAAAATTCTCATGTCCTATCATTCTTCAGTTTCTCTAGCCCTACAAGCTCAAATGAGGAGACAAAGCAGCCAACCCTGCTTGCTAACATACCCATACTTTTAATTCTTAGGTTAAGGCAATCAGCACATTAAAAGGTAAACTATCATGACTTCCTCATCCTTGGGCAGTTCTTTAATAACCCAGTCTGAAACTTCATCTCTACCCTTTTTTCCTAACGAGCATATCTACAGCTGCTGGGTCTCTTTCTGAAGGTTAGCAATTATATTCAGGGTGAACTATGTCCCTTATTAAGTAATTTTCTTTATATTTATGTTCTCAAACACTTAAACAAGTTGATGTGCTTGCTATATGTGGCGCTTAACATCAACTTTCAACTTGACAGAATCTATAACCCCCAGAAGACATGCCTGTGAGCACGTCTGTGAGAGATTGTCTAGTTTAGGATAGCTAAGGATGGGAAGAGACACCTTAATCGTGGGAAGCATCATGCCAAGTACAGCAAAAACTGTCACCTGTTATTTGTAGTTAGATGCAATGTGACCAGCTGCCTCAGGCTCCTGCCACCATACCTTCCCACTGTGATGGGCCACGCCCTCAAACTGTCAGCTAAAATAAACCCTTCCTTCCTGAAGTTGTTTTGCCGGATAATGTGTCACAACAATGAGAAGTGTAACTATTACTATAAAGACTAAATGTATACAGGTTGCTTTCAGGGGAAGCAGTAACTATGTCCTGTTTTTATCCATATGTTAGTGTAGCACCTGGCAGGTTAAGATGTTACCAACAATGAATGTGCAAGGAAAATATTAAATAAGGTCTAACAAAACTCCAGACATGGGACAGCTTTTATATTTCAAGTGGATTGCTATTTTTAACCTGTTCATATTTTGCACCATGTGTCTTTTTTTTGGTATGATGGGCTAAACAATAACAATAATTGGTTTGGAGCAAGTATTTCTTATAAAACTATCATTATCTTTACCTTTCTAAACAGGTGCTTCAAAGTTCAAGTAAATTGCTTAGGATTAGGATTGAGGAAGCTATTGACACTTTATAGGGTATTTCTTGATTTTAAAATGTTATTTTTTTTCCTTTTTTAAGAACTGTTTGAGAATTTTATACATGCATGCATTTTGATCAAACTGACCCCCTACCCTCCATCTCCCTACTGCCTGTTATTTTTTAATAAACCAGAAGCAATCTAATTCCTCTCATGCTATAACCACCTCAAGGATAAAGCACCAAAGTAGAATTCCAAGGATGTAAAAATAGTAGGCAAATATTAATTGATAATAATTTTATTATATAAAAACAAGAGATTGGTTTATTTAAAAAGACAAAAGATTACAAATAACCTAGAATATTAGGCCTCTCAATAAACATATCCTAGTAATAAACTTCGATCAACATTTTAGCAGCAGCAGAATTTCCCAATAAGAATTAATTTAGCTATAACAGGCACCAACAAAATAGGCAGCTGGCGTAATGAAAGGCCACAATGGGTACTAAGACTCAGCTGCTATAGTACAGGTTATACCCTGTACTGCTGCCTAACTTTCCATCTGTTCTCTCAAATGAATCCTCTTTAGCTTGCAGGATTATTACAACAAAGGGCAAGTTCAAGAGAGGAGCAGTGGAATCTTCCTTTTATTGGAATTTCACAATCCGATTTAATTGCAAAGGATCTACTCATTAAAACCTCCCAAGACACTACTGAAGGTTGCCAAGATTGAGAAGCCATATCCCCTTTCATCCAGATGTCTGAAGATATATGGAGCATGTCTAGCAATGTAATGTGTAAATAAAGATGCATGTAGTTCAGCTTCAAGGCCCTGGATCGAATCCTCAGCAACAAAGTAAGCGAGCAAAAATCTGCCAACAGTCACAAGGTTCCTGCACTCAAGATAAGTACAGTCATCCTAGATGTAAGAAAATAAATCCCTTCAATTTTTCTAGTGTTCCCTCTCATTTAAGTAGTGTTAGCAACAACAAAGGCCCAGAACTGTATTTTTACTGATTTTGTTGTTTCAACAACTTATTATGTTCAGAATGAATATTATCAAACCTTATTAACAGAAAGTTCTACAAACACAGTATTTGAAAAACAACTGAATTTACAGGGGAAAAAAAAGTTAAATCTGAACACACCCCATTTGCCTTCTGACAAGTTTCACAAGAAACAAGATAAGCATTTCAGGGAGAATGGCAACATGCCCTCCAAATCCCAGGGTGGGTCATTATACAAATATCCCAGTACGTGAAATAATAGATTGGCTTACAATTAAATGTCAAATGAAACAGCTGATATACCACAAAGTGTAATAAAAATCATCCCCCATGTTTTAAACACTAACCACCATATGAACCATAGAATTATTAAGTTTTGAAAGAAAACGTTTCTTATATGCCATGAGTATCATATGACAACTCTGAATATTTATTGAAGTTCACAATTTCAGTAAAGTATGAAATATTCTGTTAAAATGTTTTACTTTGCCTTTTGAATTAAATTTGTAAGTTGGGTCAATAAAGTTCCCTATTTAAACTTTAAAATCCTTCTCAAAACAATTTTTCATTTTGGCACTGTATGATAAAATTCTTCCTACAATAATATTGATCCACCTAAAAACACCAACATTGTTACTAACATTTTAGGAAAGGTTCTCTTTAAATGCTATGCATTTCTTCTCTTTTGTGAACCTCATCCCTAATTCATAATGAATATGTATGTTTTATAATAAGGAAAACTTATTTCATAGTAAATTAGCTTGTAAATATCTAAACAAAGCATTCTACTATGGAAGCTATATGGAAAACATGAAGTTCCAAGGTATACAGTGTCTCAGTCACAAGCCTTTAAATAACAGGGAAAATACTATGGATTGTTGTCTGTACATACTTAAAAGACAGTTATTCAGGAATAGTTCTCAAGAGCAGAGTTGAGGGTGGGGCTTGGGAAACATCATTGAAAATAAATATTTAAAGAATGAACAGATCTTTGCAATGTCTGAAATGTTTACTCAAGTCTCCCAGGAGTAGGAGATAAAATTAAGGGAAAGAAATATTACAGTTCACAATTGTAAAACTTTACAAGGCACAATCTAAAAACCTTTGCTTAATTATCTTTCCTGTGTCTCTGGTACTCTCTTGAACTTGGAGTTTAATAAGACACTCAGGATGCCTTGTCTAAAGCAAAATCTGACCATGTTTAAAGAAGAAAATTCTATTTCCCACATCAAATATACATATGAATATTTTTCAGTACTCTCCAGGGAGAAAGATAAACATACAAATATGGAAAAGCCATTTGTTCAAATTAAATTTATTATAATTATCTTTAAGTTGGACAAATAGTAAGCATTTTCTCTTTTACCAATGTCACGGATCACCTGAAAAAAAGAGTGACTTTAAAACATTTAAACAAATGAGTATTTTAAAACTAAGGTATAAGAACTTTAAAAAAGGTCACAAAATACTGCCTCTCCCTTCAGACAGCAGAGATCGAGAGTCACTCCTGTGCAGGGTGAGTTGCCAGTGTACTGAGGTCCTGGTAGTGGCAAGGGGCCATGGCCCAACAATTGGCTTATTGTTCTCTCTCCCTAGTGGGAAGCACTGAGGAGAGTAAGCATGCATGGTGGCACAGTACCAGCCCCACAATATGGAATGCAAAGAACAAAGCTGTCCCTCTGGCCAGAACGAGCTTTTCAAAATTCCTTAGTTTTGTGTTTGTTTGTTTTTAAAAAGCAGTATCTGAAACAAATATTTCCTAGTGGGTATAACCAGTTTCAGAGTTTCCAGCTTAACAGTTGAAAGGAGTCTGCAGTTGTAGCAAACCTATTAAAAAGTAGAACTGTGATGTCCTAGTTAGGACGAGGACTATTTAAAAAATGACCATAAAGTTAGCAATAGCTCTATCATGGATTAGATCCAAAAGAATCAGGCAGAACTGCAATTCTGGAAACCCAATGACTGGAGCTACATGTTTTCAACTAGTGCATTTTCTAATATTGCATTACAAAGTCATGTATTATTCATTTAACAAATCAGCCTATAAACTTTAATGATAGTGTTTAAATACAAGGATTAGGCAACTGAACTACGTGGATGAACATTAGTTTCCGTTCCTTTTAATAACCAGGAGGCTTCCTCAACCCAATCTAACATTTAGCTCACAAATAGTTATGCAGAAAGGATAAGGGGTCTGGTTCATCTTCTACGAAGTGAGCTCTAAATTTCCCACAGCATGGCCATCTTTGGACCTCATGACCTTAGGACCCATAAACTCTAGGGCACATCATTAATCACTTTAATTACAACGATGTCAATTTATAATAACAAAGCAAGTCCAAACGTGAAAGAAAGCAAACGTGCAAGAGTGCAGAGGGTTGCCTCTTAAAGAGTCCTCTGCACTTCCGTGCACTGAGACCCTGAGCATTTTGAACACTGTGGCAATGATTCCTGGACTTTTCTAAATCACTTGAGAATATATCCTGTAAATAAAAGTACAAAATAGTTCTGTATCAGACATAAAAACATTCACTATCAAGACTCTCCTTACACATACCACCCAAGTACTTTCCCCATTCGCATCTTCTCTTAACTGCAGGAACTAACAAAACACGCTGTTTGCCCCTAGAAGGAATGCAAATCTAGATGGACTCTAAGCACAGATAAAGAAACGGGGAACAGGTGCACAGGAACTGCTCTGCCCATGTATCTAGGACCCTGACCTTGTGCTTGCACAGGGCTGTAAATCAAGTGTGGCGCCGAGATGTCAAGGTCAGGAAGGCATCTCCTGGTAACTGCTTCTGTGCAGGGCTTTGGCTGTAACTTGTGAGTTGGTCATTAGCATTTGATAAAGATTTGAAAAGAAATTTTGACCAATTAACTACACATCAAGCTAAGGAGCTGAAGGATGGTGAGAGGGAGGGGGGTGAAGTCAGTTCAGCAAAGCTTGCCAATCTAATGGTTCTGCTATTTTCACCAAGGAGAAAAAAAAATGGGGGTGGGGGTGGATTATTGGTGCATCAGGGGTGATAGATGTGTGACCTCAGGTGGCTTCAGTTTTGACTTCAACAAACCATCCAGGAACTAATCCTATAGAACCATGGCTGTTTGGATTTCTAAACTCAGAATTGTTCTACAAAATGATAGGATCATTTCGGGAGGTCCATCAGCTGATAGGTACAGGAAATGAGAACGTTCCGTTACTCTTCTGCTGGTGATGGTATAATCACTTCCAGCTCAAACTGTCACACTGCTTGCAAATAAATCAAAACGTCCACCCACCATCCAAATGAAATTCACAGGACCAGACACCGATTCCAGAAGTCTAGAGAGAGGATAGCTTTGGCTCAAGCCTACTATCAACAGTGCTACCCTGCATCTCAGTTCATTTCTTATGCACTACTAAAAACTCTTGTCTTCTCCACCTACAAACAGTTGTAAGATATCTGAAAAGAACAAGTGAAAGAATACTCTGTGTTCTTGCATGAAAATGGTTAACCAACATAATTCCCACGTCTGCCAACCAAATCTATACTTTATTTTTTTATCGCCATAGGTTAGCACCTTTATAGTTTATTAAAAACACAAGAGAAAAATCTTCTCTTCCAGTCTTGAAGTAGAGAAAACAATATTTTTATCTTCACAGTATCTATGACCTACATGAAAATAGTGTGCTTATTTTTGTTTGTTTTGCTGTTGTTATTGTTTGTCTGTCTGTTTTTTGTTTGTTTGTTTTTTGAGAGTATTTCTCACTTATTTCTCACTTTGGAGACCATTATGGCCTCGAACACACAGAGATCCACCTACCTCTGCCTCCTGAGTGCAGGGATTAAAGGCATGAGCCATCCCCACCTGGTTAACAATCTGCTTGTAACAAAGACGAGTTTAATTAATAATTCTTCATCTTTCTCTCTATTGTCACAGTGCTACAATGCTCATAAGATGTAGCTGATTCATGTTATAACAGAAAGCAGGATTAAGAAATAGTCATAACTATTTCCACAGACTTCAAGTGAGGGATAAAGTTAACTAACTGCTTAGGAAAACCTGGGTAAAAAAATGAAGGTGGCAAGGGCAGGCACAATTCATAACCCGAAGACCAGCTTGTTCTTCTCTGTAGAAAACTCAGAAGAGTCCCAAAGGGATAACACTATTGCTTTTCCCTCCAGACTCTCCAGCAGTAAGGGTAGTTGTTTGAGAAGCAGCACAAATAAGTCTAAGTTAGCAGCAAAGCTCCAGTCCTCTACATTGTTTGTTAGTCTGTCAATCATCTAGAAGTGGGCCAAGCTCCCTGGGGTGCCTCTGCATCTTGCTCAGCCCTAAGCTCAAGACTGTCTGCGGTTCACTTTCTCCAGACACAGACTCTCTGCCATTCCTGTCTAGGCAAAGCACATTCATTATAAATTTTTGTAAAAAGGGTATTTTTAGATATTTCAGTAAAATTTAAAGGGATAAGCATTCCAGTATTCAACACTGCCTTATTAGGCGTACATTCTCCACAAACATACAAAATTTAAATGTTTTATTTATTAGCATATCAGAGCTTAGTTTTTTCCATTGGCTTAACATTTTAAGAAACGGGTGGATTCAGATTTTATTTTTAATCTAGAGAAAGACACTCAGAGTCATTTAAGATTCCTGAATATATTGTTTGTAGATACAGATACACAGGCCAGGTCTATACTTGCTTAAGTTTCAGGGCCAGTTCTTAATTCTCATTTATTGGTTAAGAAACAGAATCTTGTCCAGCATCCTCATTACTGAATTTCAAATTAATCCAAGTGATAATATTCAAAACTAATAAAAGAAAATTTACAGCCAGCTGAATTTACAAATACTTTTGAACATTACTAAGTCCTATGTGATCTATCCATATTTCTATGATTACAGAGAAAAGAATATAAACCCATTCTGTTTTCCTTTTAGTTATTAGGAAACTTTCTGTTTATAGAAATCGGGCTGTTTGTAAACGAACACAGAACCTCTTATATTTCTGACTGAAAATTTAAAACACTTTGCTGTAAAATTAGGACAAGCCAAAATTCCAATTCTTTTTAACAGAGCAACCATATGAAACATATATTACCTTCGCAACCCTAATCCCTTTTCCACATTATAGAGAGAAAAACCTGACAACAGCTAGTTAACCACACAGGGTGCCTAAATCAATAAATGACAAGTTCATCACCCACATTAACCACCTCTCTACATCACTGTCTTGAGTCAATATCATTCGGAAGCAATCTAAAACAGCGCTCAACAGGACACTGCTGACAATAAGCACAGAAGCTCAAAACCCAAACTGGTCTGTACGTGCTCAGTGGCGACTCCTCCGATCAAACCTGAAAGCCCTGGCAGTGTCCAACAACGCCCCCCACTATAAGCAACTCTGCATGCTGCTCCAGGTCTCCATCTGCCTCAGAGACCAAAGGCAGAAAAGGCACAGTGCTCCCACTCCAGGGCTCACAAAAAACTGAGTAGTTAGTTCTACCCCAAAACAACTGTGTCCAAACCTTTTGTCACAATGCATAGTCATTGCATAGTCACAATGCAATGTCATGATCCACCCACTGAAATTATGAACCATTAAAATACACACTTTCATGTGTGGCCCATCAAAATACATTTGGTTCTAGTCCGCTTCATTACAAAACTGAAATTGTCAGTGGGCAGGGTGTGGGAATACCGGTCTTGAGCCTATGACCAGCACTAATCTGGATTCAAAGGCAGGGAGCTGAGAAAAGACAGAGCTGAGACAGCGGCTTTATGGACATTTAACAAACTGGGGCTCTGGCTGATAGCATGTACACGCTAATGTTCAGAGTTGTCCTGAAACAACGCCCATGTAAAGCCTCAGCAAACTAGTTTTGACTTTGGAAGAACACTGCATGCAGCAATAAACTCAAATGCACATAATAAACAGACGCGACAACACCCTTAGCAACAGAAGGGTCTTCACAAAATGCATCTTTAAAGCTTATCCTTACCAAATCTGCTTCTGACATAACTGCCAAGAACACAAATGATGACTACAGAGTCTATGTGTTGTTCCCACATGGATGTCCTTTAGCAGGGACACACAATGCATAGCTAAGCAAACCGAGCTTTCCTGTTTGAAAACGTAGACAAGGGAAACTAACTTTTAGATGGCTAACTTACATATACATATGGTACACAGACATACATAAAGGTAAAACATCCATGCACATAAAAAAGATACATGTTAAAATGTGCTTTCCAAATACTAAGAGTGAGTTTATAATTCTATATCTGCTGTGTACAATGTGTGACTAAAATGGCCATGCAGGAGTGATGCTCCTTCGGCGCCAGTATTGCTGCTTCAGAACTTGGGTCGGGGAAGACACCATCAAATGGTCCTCAACGTCTCTTCAAGCTCTTCAGAGCACATGTATCTTTTTCACATAGACTGGGCCATACATTTTCTTTTTCTTTCTCTTTTTTATCCTGTCGACCTGTTTGCACTAACTAATTGTTTCACTTTTTACTGTTATGTATTTCTCAGACAGGAGAAGGAAGAACCGGAACAGATTACGGAGAAAATCTAACACTTAAACTGGCCTCAGGGAAAAGCCAACAGTGTTTCTTTTCATCACCCAGGTGGTTTGATAAGCTGTTATCAAAGCCACAGCAAACTGTCCAGGGTAGCACCAGGTTTAAAAGAAGATTGCCTAGATTCTAATCCTATGTTCTCCCTTTACTGACTGTTCAATCAGAAGGGAATGATAACAATGGTTACCTACTGTACAGGACTATTTTGAAAACTAAATGCAAAATGACTGTGATGGGCTTAGAGCAGTATTTTCCACAGAAGTAAACTATCAGCTGTATTAACCAATCTCCATAATTTGAGATGCTGAATGCGAACAACTGCTATAATTAATTTTATTCTAGCATTTTGTCTTTTATGAGAGAAGACTAACACTAAACAATACAATCTTGTAAAATCTAGTATCATTTTCTAAAATATCAGGGCTGCGGCGGCTATGCTCATTGTTTCTATGGCGCTACATAAGAGAAAACATTTTTTCTGAGCACACAATTCTGAGAATTGTGTGACTCTCTTCTGTACTTCCTTTGGGGCTCACATGAACTCTAGATACAAGGAGTCACCTAGGAGCCCCACACATGGCATGCAGACAATGTTTCAGTGCAATGTGGGCTATGGACCGGAAATGGAGTGCATATAGATAAGAAACTATTCCCTAGGGAAGCATACATCAACTGGTTATTCAATACCAAATGGTGAGCCCTGAAAACATACACACAAGTAACATTATACAGCCGGGGTGGGCTGTGTTCATATGAGAGTGAGAGAGAGAGAGAGAGAGAGAGAGAGAGAGAGAGAGAGAGAGAGAGAGAGAGAGAGAGAGAGAGAGAGTGTGTGTGTGTGAGAGAGAGAGAGAGAGAGAGAGGGAGAGAGAGAGAGAGAGAGTGTGTGTGTGTGTGTGTGTGTGTGTTGGGAGCAACCATCAATGAAAACAGAGGCCATGAATTTGAAAGAGAGCAAGGAAGGATATATAGTAGAGTTTGGAGAGAGGGAAGGGAAGTAGAAATGATAAAAATTATATTAACATCTCAAAAATAAAGCAAACAGAAAGGAGCTACCACAGGACTTATGAGAAAACACACGTGATTCCCAATCCCCATGGGGGTGTTAAAAAAAAAAAAAAAAAAAAAAAAAACACCACAATGTCAACTTTTCTCCCAAAGTGCTTCCAACTGTGTTGTTTTATGAAAAAAAAAAAAAAAAAGTATGAAGATGTTACAAACAGCAAAGCCAAAAACCTCTAAGTTTCTTTCTGTATACCCAACATGTCCTTCTCTTTCATTTGCATCACTAGTTATAACCCAAAAGCCCAGTCATACATGGCAATAAAATGTAATAATTAGAGATCAAAGCAGCAGCTGTGTTCATGGACCACACCCAAGACTGTGGTGAGCTGCATGCCTCAATTAATGATGGGATCCATATTTACAGAAAACTGAACTTGCATTATAATCTTTGTTCGCGTTTTGACATGCACAACATCTAAGAGTTCGGCTGTTTTCACCCATGGCCTTGTTTCAGCTCTCTGTCACATAAGATTGCATGCACTCCAGCATCTCACTGATCTTTTGGGGGGGGGGAAACTACCCCAAAGCAAACACTAGCATATGCTTATACTTCTGTGTCTCTATGAAAACAAGATGTAGGATGACTCACCAGGCTTGGTGAATTCTGTGGAGGAGACTAGTAGTTAATGGATTTAGAATATAATTGAAAGGGGCTAAAAGTGACTATTTACTTATAAGGAACATTTACAGAGGTAGAGCATGGACAGAGAGCAGTAGCAGAAGATGTGGTTCAGAATATTATACCCCAAATGTCTGTACCCTTGATGATATCTTCTGTAATCTATGTCTGATAAAGTTAGACAGTTAACAAGTATGACAGGTTCTGAAACCTGAAAAAGCTCTTCATCAGTGGTCAGAGAGGCAAAGAAAACCAACAACAACAAAAAAGAAGACAAAGACCTTAATAGACCATCCAGAACTCCTTTACACAGTACAAACTTTAGTCATGATAAACCATTTTTACTTACTTTTCAAAATGGAAAATTCTCTATCAAACTATCAAGAATTCCTAATAAAATTAAAATCATAGTTAGACAATATGAGTTTTTTTAGTCTACAAATACAGCAGACAAATTTACTCAAATGAAATGTTCTAGACCAATGGTTCTCAACCTGTGAATCGTGACTCCCTTTGGGGGTTGAACAGCTCTTTCACAGGGGTTGTCTAAGACCACCAGACAACACAGCCATTTACATCATAATTCACAACAGTAGCAAAATTACAGTTATGAAATAGAAACAAAAATAATCTATGGTTAGGAGTCAGCATAGCATGAGGAACTGTATTAAAAAGCTGTAGCATTAGGAAGGTTGAGAACCACTGCTCTAGACAAAGAAATGTAATCACAACTATTTGCTAGGTTTAGGTATCGAACACCCAAGATCAGCATCCATTTACAAAGACTTATTTTTTCCGATCCCCCAGAAAATAATAGGCCATTTTATAGAAAACAACAGAAGAATCAATGTTTACATAATCTTACCTAGAATAAAACTAAAGCAGCAATCAAACCTAAAAGCTTCGTTTATTATTTTTTTAATTTCACATAAGGTTAGTATTATAACACTTGGTTGTACTCGAAATCATTCAAGTTATGCTGTGAAAAACAAATAAAATCATAGCATCCTTGGGTGATGTACTAGGAAAGGTAGAAAACACCTCCCTCCCTCTCTCTATCTCTCCCCCCCCCCAATGAGTGTCCTTTATCAAAAATCCTTGGAAGTAAGTGTCTCAACTTCAAAGGTCTTCAGATGCATAGAACGTTTGCAAACATTCTACCATTTAAGCAATTCTGATCCCAAAATACGAAATTACAAATACTGCAAAATCTGAAACTATACAGATATTTTGAATTCCAAATGGTTTAGACGACAGCACCTCCACCTGCTTTTGACATGCGACAAAGAGTATCACTGTACAGCAAGATGGTAAGCTTTCTACAAGTGACAAAATGTTTCTTCCTTAAAACTCTGTACACTCTTATATAATATGCTCTTACACAAAATTATGACTATGTGGCTAACGTTGTCTCTTTCATGAGCTGGCACAGCAGTCATACGAGCCTGTCTTCCTGAAGATGTGCTGAAAAAGCAGCATATGTGTTTACAGATATTTCTGTGTATGTGTGCTTGTATACGTGCCTAGAAACACACACAGAGAGGAAAGTCCAGAAGTATATGTACTAAAATATGTTTGCACTCTCTAGATGATACTGAGATTCTTTCCTTAAGACATGCTCTTATGACCTCAAACTGCAGTCCAGGCTGGCCTGGAACTCATGCAAATCCTTCTGCCCCAGCCTCCTATGTGCAGGGATATCAGGTATGAGTCACAGGCCTATCTTCTTGTTCTCCTTATCTTTCTTTTTCTGAAAGATAGCCTTTGTAACAGGGATGACTGTGATAGTTGAGAAAAGGATAATGTAATTCTCCATCACTTGTGATGAAATACAAAATTGTGAATACTATGTACAAATAATAGAAAGTTGATAAATATAAGTAAATAAAAAGGGATGAGATTATCTAGTTTGGTGGTTCTCAACCTTCCTAATGTTGTGACCCCATAATACAGTTCCTTGTGTTGTGGTGTCCCCAAACCGTGAAATTATTTTCAATGCTACTTCATGACTGTAATTTTGCTACTGTTATGAAATATAATGTAAGTATCTGTGTTTTTTGATAGTCTCAGGGACCCAGTGAAAATTCATTCAAAACCCCCAAAGGGGTCATGGCCCTCAGGTTGAGAACTGCTCTTTTAGTGACTTTTATGATAAAGTGATTAGCAAAGACCATTGTGTAGTGAGAACACTGAGAGAGTAAAGAGAAGAAATTACTTTACAAAATTTTTAGAAATGTGTTCATAACTATAAGCTTACCAAATTAGTTCTTCCTCTAATGTCATACATATAGATGCTGCTCTGTGGAAAACTGAGTTTTCTTAACATGCAAGAGGCAGACTACAAATGTATAGATCCTCATGAGCACACAATCTATGGTAAGCTCAGTGACGAGGCACACAGCACAGAATACTAAGGAAGTCCACAAAACTGTGTGGACATGCTTACACACTCCTTTGGACTCACAACAGCAGGTGCCTTCTGTGGGTCCCATGAACTGACATGCCAAAATCTCTCATGATTTGCCATGAGAATTAGTAAGGACTTTTTTGAAATTACTATTTAAAAAAAAAAAAAAAAAAAAAAAAAAAGCATCCTCAAATGACAGCCTGAGAAGAGGAAAAAGGAAATGAAACTCAAGTAAACTTTTGTTTTGCTGGAGACTGAACCCAACACTGACACAGGCATTCTATTGTAGAGATAGACATCAGACCAGGGGAAGATACTCACCTATCCACAGAGGATGTCAGAAGTAAATCAAATTGATCATTTAGGAGTTAGTAATAGTTTCTTTCTTAGAAACACAGAAATAAATGCCAAGAAAAATCACTGGCCACTCTGACTGAGGCAGGCATTTCCTCCAAAGACTATTTCCTGTCCTCCCCAGATTCTGTGACCACATCACACATGTGCCTGCACAGGTACTACATCTACATCTCTGTATTTTTAGCCAATTTCAGACACCACTATTTTATAAACAGAATTCTAAAGTTCGAAAAAGTCCTTTCCTTCATGATGCACTCCCTTATGCAGTTCTCATAAGGAGGATTTCACATTATTGCTCTATGTTAATATGAAAACTACATATTAAAATATCTCCACCTTGAACAGGCAGCTAATCTAAGATATTTTATATCTATTTTCACTCAGATGATCAAAAAATGTCCTCCTGCAGTCATATTATGCATAGTCAGAAGTCAAAAGCAACACTGGCCCTCCAGAGTTTAAATGTGAGTAGATAATATTTGTGAGGTAGAATACTCTTGCTGGGTGAGGTGCCTATAGTCTCGGAATTTGCGGGCTGACTGACATAAAACGATCAAGAGCTCAAGCCACCCTTGGCTACAGAGTAGGACACTGCCTCAAACACAGAAACAAAGAAAAGAGCTAGAATTTAGTCTATTTTAAAGACTCTAAGTCTCAGATATAATCTATTTCATCATGCAGGCTTTTTAAACAATACATTCCCCCCACCCCCAATTTTTCCAACCACAAGAATATTGGCCACAATTTTTTGGGCAAATCTCTATCATTCCATGTGAAAACTAGTAGAATTACACTACACCGTCAAGAAGCAGTGTCACCAAACGTAATACATGACTTATGCTGGGAGTGAAGTTCCCCAAACTCTGAAAACAGCTAACTGCAGCACCACATAAAAAACAGTCATCAAAATGTCTGTTTTACAACTAAAGTAGTAAAAATGTGTGTGTGTATCCACAGATCATCTCAGCTGCAAAAACTCTTGTCAGGAATTAGGTAGCAGCTAAGAAAATGATTAATCTTCAGTCTTCAGTCAGAGTCAAAGCTAAAACATGACTGTGCAATCTCTGCCTACTTAACATCTAAATAACCACGAATACATACACAGGGGGGAAAAAAATCACCCATCAGCAGCCTCTTCGAAGGCTTCAGGAAAAAGGAAGCTTCTCCCAGCCCGTGTTTCTTTGTAGAGAGTAACTCCCGCTCTCCTTAGTGACTTTTGTCACAGTTCATACATGAACAGGTGACTAGTTACATAACCAGTGCACTGATTTAAATTCTCATGCTCATGCAGATTTTAACATCACCTGTTTGTCAAAACGTTGCTATAAACACTAGAAACGTATCATACAGTTCAACAAGCAGTGAGTCTTTTCAAGGACCTGAATAGTTCAGAACATTACCTTTGGGGTAGATACTAGTCGTCCATTTCAAACTCGTCAAACTCAGTCAAGGTTTTGGGTCTTATTTTGGGAGTGGCTAAATGTCTTTTGAAATATTGATCATGTATAAGTTCCTACAGTTTGGCTTTGGCATGTTAACCGAAAGGGGAATGCTGTGGTCAAGACCTCACAAAGAGTACATCTAACAATCTCAGAAGGCTCACTTTTCACTCTATGGCACTTGCCAACATCATTGGCAGAAAACAGGCGTACAGTAAGCATATTGTCAAAACATTAAATAGCTTCATTGAAAAAGAACAACAAAGCCATTTACATTTCCCTCACCTAACAAAATCTCTGGCATAGGAATGATCTTTCCTAGTTCGGCTTAAGATGACGTGTGGCTGCCTGTCACACATTTCCCCACAGCCCTTAGCTTATATTCCTGTCCTTATCACTTCTAAACTGCTCTCGGGGCTGTATTTGTTCATCTAAAGTCTTAAATCAGAATATAAAATTCAAGCCTCCCTTCTCTTAACGACTGCCTGTTCTTTTAAAAGGTTCTTCCTACATGCATTTAATTAATTTTATTCTAACAAATACCTTAGTCTCAGCCTGGGTGGTGACATTCCAAGAAAAGTTACATATTAATTTCATGAGTTTCTTTCTAGCTTACAATACACACACACACACACACACACACACACACACACACACACACACAGATACGATGGATTATCTTACTGAGAAATAATTAAGCATCATTAAGTTTTAAATGCCAAAGCTATTTAGTTTCGCACCATGGGCACAGAAGTTTCTGTTGGACACAGTTGCATTTCACAATTAATTTTTAGAAATCAAGATGTTTTTAGGGTTTCGAACTAGGTGATTATAGGCCTACATGTCATCAACGCTCTATCAGCTCATGGTGTCTTTGAGGGACACTTTGAATTACATCAATTAAGCTAGCATGGCACTGGGGATAATACAACAAAGTTATTCTGAGAAGTAATGATAAGGTCTAGGGACAGCCACACTGTGTCCTCACATAGGTGTACGATGTGTTATTTCCTTTTAAGTGTATGTGCCATGATAGTTTTATAAAGATGATCTGAAAGTAGAAGCATGGTCCCAACGTTAAGCATATTTCTTTACCACCAGGAAGACAGAAATGCACTGCATCAACTCTCACTCCCCCTCACTCATTTAGAGAGCCACTATAGAGAACAGAGGAGATATTAGCTACATTTGAGTAGTTCCAGTAGAAACAACTCATACACATTCTGATTTTCAATATGAGACAAAAAAAGCTGGACTGCTTTTATAATGTTTTTCTAAGCTGAAGGTAAAAGAAATGAACTGAGAGGTGAACTAAGAGACATCAAATCAAGTATAAAGTGCCCATTTACACTCTACCAGTGACTCGAGGGCCTCTGCTTTAAAAGCATGCTAGGAATTCGTCTAGTCTTCCTCAGGACATACCTACTTCCCTGTAAGCCTTGCACAGTGATTTGATGCCCTTCATCCGGTCATGCTCTCTGTTTTGTTTCAATTTCTTCACTATGTAAATCCTGAACTTCCCACTATCTTAGAACTATGTCTATGAGCAGAGAAAAACAAAAACAAAACCAAAAACCTTCAGAGATGCTAAGGGCCTACATAATATCAGTCTTACTGCCCTTTTTCTATTGGTTACCCCTCTTAGTTTCCTACATTCTTGATTGCTTTAAGTTAATATTTGTACGAAGTATCATTCATGTTCACATTTGCCCTTGATCACATTTATGATGCTGTGAATTTAACTGATCTTCATTTGCACTCTGGGCAACAAAATGCTTCCCAAGCTTCATACTCACAAGCAGTGAGGAGGTTTCATATGAGAGTATTTAGTCATTTGCTGAAAAATTGCTTTACTTTAAAAAAAAAAAAAAAAAAAGTACTTTCTACAGACATACCTCATCTACCAGTTCTGTCTCTAGAAGTTTAGCACACAGAGATACGGGAACAAGATGAAAGAGGCCTGCTTGGATGGCGTCATTAAGTATTGTTAACAGGCAATAAACACTTGTCACTCAGATACAAAGCAGATTTGGAGTCATCCATACACTGTATCTATCAGCAAACTTTTACTGATGTTACTGAATGACCCCAAACATAAGCCCCCCCCCCCACTTCACACATTAAATTAAAGAGTACCAGCTGCCCTTCCAGAAGACCTGGACTCAATTCCCACCACTCATGTGGCATCTCAGAGGATCTGATGCCCAATTCTGGCCTTCACAGGCACTGCACGCACATGGTGTACAGACATGCTGACACCCATACACAAAAAATAAAACTAGATTCACTCTGATTTTGTTGTTTTTGAATTTTATAATTCTTTGCAAATGTTATACAATGTATTCTTATCATACTCATCCTCCCTCTAATTCCTCCCAGATCCACGCCCCCATTCCTTACCTACCTAACTTGTCTGCTGTCGTAATTGTTAAAAATTCAACCTGTTGGATTCTAAGAGATTCATATAAGGTCCCTCACAGAAAGGGAAAGGGACAAGTTCCCCAGAGCACATGGAAACTGGGGGGGGGAGGCAGTGAATAGAGAGAGAAGTAGAAGAGAAGGGAAGGAGAAGAAAGCACGTGGGACTAGGAAGATTGAGTCAGGAGAGGAATAGAAGGAGGGGGGAGAAGGGGAGGGGGAGAGAGAAAGAGAGAGAGAGAGAGAGAGAGAGAGGACATAAAAGAGGGAGCCATTATTGGTTTGAAGAGAAAACTGAACCCAAAGAAATGTCTAGAGACCTAGAAGACTGACTGCAACTAACAATTTGAGCATCCGTGGAAAGGCTACCATAAATGCCCTTCCCAGATAGTGAGATCATCAACTAACTTATCCATGGAGCCCTCATCTAATACCTGTTGGAAACAGAAGCAAACACCTACAACTAAATATTGAGTCGAACTAGAATCCAGCTGTAGAGAGAGAGGACAAGACCAGGTTGCAGAAATACATAGAGACAGCTGACCTAAACAAGGAGGAGCTAACGGGCCCCCAGACTGATAGCTGGGAAGCCAGCATGGGACTGACTCAGACCCCCTGAACATGGGTCTCAGCTAGAAGGACTGAGCAGCAGTCTAAGGGACCTCAGACAGTGGAACCAGGATGTATCCCTGGTGCACAAAAGGACCTTACGGGCATATTCCCCATGGAAAGATATTCCCTTAACCTAGAGACAGGAAAGAAGTCCTAGTCCCTACTTCAAATGACTTGACAGATTTACATGACCCCTCCTGGATGGCATAACCCTATATGTGGAGTGTGGGGGGGGGGGGTGGAAGTGCCTCTGAGAGGGAGGGAAGGAGGCAGGGAGGGAGGGAGGCAGTGAGGAAAGGAGGGAGGGAGGGAGGGAGGGAGGCAGGAAGGGAGAGAGGGAGGCAGGGAGGGGGAACTGGGACCAATATGTAAAAAAAAAAAAAAATCCAACCTGTTTAATTTATGCTGCCCATATAACTCTTGGGTGTGAGGCAATCTGCTGGAGCATGTTCAACCTACTAGGAGGCAACCCTTAATGAAAACTGACCTCTTTCTCCCAGAAGCTATCCTCTTCAGCTAGGGGTAGGACTGCATTGCCCATCTCCCTGCTTCATACTGGGGTTTGTCTGGCTTGAGCGGGCACAGGTCTTATGCATGCTGTTCTAATCATGGTGCATCCGTATGTTTAGCTACCCTGTTGTGTCTAGAAAACACTATCTCCTTATACTTATCCACTGCCTCGTGCTCTTGCAATCTTTCACCCCCAATTATGTATTAATTCCTGAGCCTTGGGAGGAAGGGATGTAATACAGATATCCTATGTAAGATGTACAATCTCTTATTCTCTGCATCTTGACTAGTGGCAAGTCTCTGTGTTAACTGCAAGCTACTGCAAGAAGCTTCCCTGATGAGGGCTGAGCAATGCACTAATCTATGAGTACAGGGTAAGTCACAAGAGCTGGTTTAAGACTATGTTCATTTAGCAGAGAAGTGGCCGGTCCTGCCCTGTCCAGTCACACATTCTTGACCACAGTAATAGTACCAGTTATGGGTTTAACTTGTGGAATGAGCTTTAAGTACAGTCAGAAACTTGTCAGTGCCAGCATGATTTCCCCACGTTCTGTCAGTTGAGATTATCTTGTGATGGATAATCTTTGTTGTCAGTTTGACTATACCTGGAACCAAGTAAAACCCAGCAAGCTGGGCATGCCTGTGAGGGATTTTCTTGATTGGCTCATGAGATCAGAAGACCTACCCTAAGTCTGGGCCACACCTTCAGGTGGCAGCCTACATAAAAGGCTATAAAATGAAGCTTTTGCTTTTATGCCTACTCGACCTCACTCTCACTGGCAAGTTCATCTACCCTGGTCCTGAGGTCTTCCTTCACTGAAGGGCTGTGGGATTCTAATGTAGACTGACATCCAGCAGCTCTCTAGGAATTCTTGAGATTCCAGCACTGTATGGGGACTGCTAAGACATCCAGTCTCATGGACTTGAACACTACCGTATTCTTGGACTTTGTATCAGGAGACAGCCATGGCTGCACCAAGACCACAGCTTATCAGCCACTGCCACTATAATAAATCATTAGTGTGTGTGTATGCATGTATGTATATATTTCATTTTATCAGTTCTGTTCCTTTAGAGAAACCCAAATAACACAGGTATCTTCAACAATACAGTCTTAACATCATGTTTAAAACTTTGCTTTAAGGCCTAAGAAACTGCTTTGTGACAGAGGACTTGCCTAGCATGTAGGAAGCTTTGAGTTCAACTACCAGCACTACAAGCGAGTCCCCAACCCCCAAAAGTAACTACAATAAACCAGTTTCCCATCTTAAGAGTAAACAAATGATAAAAACCAACCGGGGAAATCTGTTCATCAAGGCCAGGATGTGATGAAGTCAGGATTAAAAGTCTGCTGTTTCTGATTAGTTTCACTAAACAAGAAAAACAAGTCTGCTGTTGTCAAAGCAATGCCTTTTCCCCTGCGGGAGAGCTAACCATGCACATGTCATTGTTAGCTTCGGCTGTCACTGTGACACAAACCTAGTCACCTAGGAAGAAGAAACCCAAATGAAGAACAGCCTCCCTCAGGCTAACCTACAGGCAAATCTGTGAAGCATTTTCTTAATTAATAACTAATACTCTCTTATATTCTCAGAGGTGGGAAATATGTTTCTTCTCTATGAAATAAATTACAAAAATATGCTTTATGTCCTATTTAAGTTAATGATAATGGTTATGTTATATTTTTTTAGGAATGATAAATAATTCCCTTTCCTATCATGTTATTTTATTCACTTAAGCTAAAGGTAAGCTTACAAAGATTCTTTCCTAACCCATTAAATGGATAAAGTAAGTATTTAAGAGGTCAGGAGAAATAATAGAAACTAGTAAAAATACAATGAATAGTTTAATACAGAAAACCCATTAACACGTTAAACCACAACTTCCAACCACAACCGTAAGATGCTCAAGGAATATGAGATGTTCACAGAGTAGTCATGACCTCAAATCCCTTCTCACAGAGAAGGTAACTCGTGACTGACTCTGTGGGGCTATGCCCTAAAAGAAACTGGTAGCAAATGAGAAACGCAACCCCTTAAAAAAACAAAACAAACAAACAAATTCAAGCTCCCTATAATCTAAACTTCAGAGTTTCTGATTCATAGAATCTCTTGTTTAAATTCGCATTACCCTCACTAGAGTCACTTGTGAAAATAACCAATAAAAATGGAAACAGGAGAAAGAGAAGAACCCACCTAGGCCTTCTGCCCAGGGCATCTGCCATATGAGACTGGAAGGTGAAGGTAGAATGTGGAGAACATCCTATTGTGGCAGTTTCCTCCAATCATTGCTGAATGTGGCCCTGTCTACGAGAACCAAGGAAGGACAGGTGAGCTGCACACTCCCAGGACAAGGGCTGACCTGGGTGAGGGAAAGCTCAGTCTCCATCAGCCAAGAGGTGGGCAGAAATGGTTCGGAAGTTCTGTTCTCAAGATGGGTAGGAGTGGAAAGGAAAATTAACCTCACTCCTCGGTGGGTGACAGACAAAAGGGACTAAGGACACAACGATCCATGTATAAGCTCGGGGAGCATAAGTCACTGCTCTCCCCGAAAGTGGCTTGTGTGTGGATGTCCAAGTAAGCTCTTGTTTTCACCGCTCACCACAATTTCACGTCTCAGTGACCTTATTCACTTCTCTTCTTTGATTTCCTAGTTCCTGATAAAAAGTACTTTCGGATTTGCACATCGAGAGCTGTACTCCGCTCAACAGATATTTTAGCAGACAGGAAGTATGTAAGGAATGCCAAGCAGACACTGAAATGACAGGGACGACCTTTGCCTCCACAGGACGGAAGGCACAAGGCAGGTGTTAATGAGGTTTTTCAAGATAAGATCCTTTCCTCCTAAGGATAAGAGTCTGGAAAACTGAGGGGGTCTCTTGGGTGCTGTGATGCATTCTGCACCTGTACAGAGAGAAGATTAGTGGCCAGGTTATCAGGCTAAGCACCTCGCCCTGTATTAAGGCTGGGCAAAGCAACCCAGTATGAGAAATAGGGACCCCGAAACCCAGTAAAGAAGTCAGAGACAGCCCTGCTCCAACTGTTAGGAGTCAACACAAGATAGACAAAGCTATAAACTGTCACATGTAAACAGCAGACCTAGGTCAGTCCTATGAAGGCTCCTTGGTTGTTGGTTCAGGCTCTGTGAGCCACTATGAGCCCATGGCCCATGTTAGTTGATTCTGGGAGTTTTCTTGTGATGTTTTGTCAATATCCATGGGAGGCCTGCCCTTTTCTGAATAGAAATGGAGGAAGAGTTGGGGGGGGGAGGGGAAACTATGGTGGTTGGGATGTAAAATCAATCAATCAATCATCAATTGTAATCAATTAAGGGGCCAAGTCTAATCCTAGGGAAACCAGGCAGCTGGAGTACTTACTAGCATATACGGATTTATGTCAAATTATTTTCTGTGAATACAATGGGAAGACAAGCATAACAAAGGATGAATGGCTCTCCCAGAAGCTGCTATCATTTAGACAGCCCTTCTCCCATTTCCACGGGGACAGGGCTTGCAAACATACTTGCCCTTACCCGCCATACACTCCTGCAGAGCAAGAGCTCTTCCCTTCCTCTATCTGAACAGCAAGTAATGCAGGGCCACACCAACTTGGCAGGTTATCTGTTAAGTGAGTGTTAATAATAAGAGGTGAAAAAAGAGAAAACCAAACAAAACAGCAGAGCCGAGTTTTAAATGGAAGATGAGCAGCAGGAGGAGGCAGGGAGGACAAAGGTCAGCAGAAAGTCACTCAACCTGTTCTGGGCCCAGGAGCCAGCCCTCTGCTACAGCTCTCCACCCGAGGCGGGCCTTTGGCAGTGCTACCTACGCTTGAGAAACTGGCTTCTAGGTCTTTCCTTTATTCCACCCAGCGCACTGCAGCAGACAGAGTACCCGAGTTTTACATCCCAGCTGTGATCACATGCAGACTGCTTAGACACGACCCTCACCCTTTTCATCAGCTCAGTAAGTGAATACCAACAACAACAACACCAGTGATAGCAACTGAACCTCAAGGAGTTAAAATAATAATAATAATAATAATAATAATAATAATAATAATAATAATAATAGATGTGTGTGGCACAGAGAAGGGTTTCTCATTTACTCTGCGCGACCAGTAACAAATACTAATCATCATTACTAAACCTTAGTTTCACTTACTTATTTGTCTGCTAGGTATTGAACCTAGGGCCTTTCTGCAACTCAATTACATATGGTTTATTCAAGTTTCAGACACAGAGTACTGAGAGGACATTTTGGTACCTTAGAGGTACAAAGGTCAGGATCACAAGGCTAATACCTATCTGCTGTTCACTGCTACTCCTCTGCCTAACTCCAGTTCTGGGGCTTGTGCTATGACTGACTTGTCATAGAACTAGGAGGAAGTTCACAACTTTTCCTCAAAGTATAAATAGAAACCAATGAAGTCGGCTGATGCTGTTTCTTCTAACTCTTTAATATGCATGTATGTATGTATGTATGTATGTATTATAAATCATCTTATTTTACCTATCATTTCCAGTTCCCTCTCCCTTCCATGCCCCCCCACTGCTCCCCCCATTCCATCCCCCATCCACTCCCCAGGGAGGGTGAGGCCTTCCATGAGAGATCATCAGAATCTGTCAAGTTATTTGGGGTAGGGTCTACACCCTCCCCGTGTATCTAGGCTGAAAGAGTATCCCTCCATAGGGAACGGGCTTCCGAAGTCTGTTTGTGCTATAAATCTAAGACACCTTTATACATGAACCTGGTCATGCCTTTACATTCAACAGATAAACTACTCCATAGAAAAAGCTGCTTTAACTCATTCAAAAATCTATTCATTGGGGCTGTTGATTGAATGAAAGAAGTAATCATGCTGCTAGAATATTTTGTGAGCTTCTAATTAAAAATTTTCAAACAGCACTAACTCCTTGCTAGTATAACCCATGCAACTAAAATGCAGAAAGTCAAATAACTGCAAAACTTTGTCTCCTTTGAAATATATTTAATATCAAAACTACTGTATATTTTAAAAACCAAGCAGCTTTTAGAGGAACTACATTTCAAATTCTATATTTTAAAAGGTAGTGTAATACTGAGTGGTGGTGGAACACACCTTTAAATCCCAGCACTGGGAAGGCAGAGGCAGGGACAGGGAGATCTATGAGTTTGAGGCCAACCTGGTCTACAGAGTTTGTTCCTGAGCAGTCAGGGATACATACAGAAACCCTGTCTTAAAAAAACAAAAACAGACAAACAAAAAGACAGTGTAGTAATACTAATATAGAAAAATAATTTACATTAAGGAAAGGTTGAATTCTGGTTTGTATACATATGAACTATTATAAGGTAGCATTTGTCATGAATGTTAATGCTGTAGGTTAAATGGCGAATGCATACAACGTTCTTAGCTCAGTATCTTGAAAAGACAGCCTTCTTCTTTAATATTCCTCACTTAGGAAAGTCTTACACTACACCCAAAACAACACAGAGACAGCTTCCCAACAACTCTAACATGTTCTCCCTCACAGTTCCGAAGAAAAACCATCATCAAAAGTTCTTAGAAACACAAATACTGTTATAATTAACATGAGCATACTCAAATGAATAAACAAAAAGAAAGGGTTTCTGCATACTATACTATTAAAATAGCTTCAACAGTAAACATCACACAGCAAGGGAATTTACATGAAAAAATAAAACAACATCAGAACAAAATTCACAATTCATTTTTGATGCCTTAGAGTAAATCTTTGATACACTACAGTGAACCAGGCTTCACATTAGAAAATGAAACTATACCAACATTACAGAGTATTTGAAATCTGGAAAAGACATATTATTCTTTATTTTAGTGTAAGAAGAGATTTAAATTCTTAAGGCAGTAGACTAGTTTTATTTTTTCAAACACAAAAATGCTTAAGTTTTAGAATAAATTGGATAACCAAAAATATTTTCAGGTAACAAAAGCACATAGGACTAGTAAGTAATTTGTTGTTTCAAAGCCTAGTATATATAACATAATTCCAGTAAAACAAAAGGATCTGGAAAGTCCCTTGCATTTCTTGTAACAGGATGAGTTTCCCAGGAAAACAGTGTTAGCATTGTCTGTCAAAAGAGCCAAGATAAAGGGAACTCCATTATAAGAGGGGGATTTCAATTTAGAATTATCAACTGAATGCTTAATATAATATGAAAACAGACTCTTACTGAATTACCCAACAAAAATCAAAGTTTGCATTGATTTCAGAGAAAGATTGCCAATAGGGATCATGGAAGGAAAAAGTAGTTATTGAAAAAGAGTCCTTAGGCAATATAGTTTAAAGCTGCCTTTTTTTGTTTTTCTCTTTTGGAAAATAGAGGCAATTTTAGACAACAATTTGACAGTATAAATACTCTGCCCCACGTGTGTTTAACACAGCCAATCAAGCCTTTTTAATTTTCACCTCCTCTAAGCCTGAGCTATTTCAGTCTTTGAGACTATAATAGCAACAGTAGCCACTGCAGAACAGTTGGGAATGGCTTGAATTTCAACCCTTTCAAAGGTTCCTTAAGCTATGGGCAAAGAGGCTTATTTGGAACTCAAAGGAGACTATTGACATTAAAGATAGAAGAATGTCAAGTCTGTCTCACTACTAACTTCCTGTGAACCAATTCTAACTTCATAAGGCAATAGCAGCAAAAATTGCTACATTTTAAAGAGTGGCATTCTCTACAACTCAAGGCAGTGACTATGTAGTTAGTGGGCGTCTTCTGTTTCAACCAGGATGGCAGGCAGGGAACACCCCTGGGTGGGAATAGCTCTTTACACCTAAAAACGCTATTGAGCTTCCTTTTTCAATTTGAAATGATAATAAAGACTAGACTAACTTGGTGTGATCCAGTGTTACGGAATACCCCTTTTAATCTACTGACAAGTAGATCCAGCCAGGAGAATATGCCTATGTTACTCTCCTCCAACTGCCCTGTGAACTGTCTTTCTCAGGAAACACTCTTCTCCACCCTCATGCTTCATGAACTTCCTCTCCTCCCCTGACATTCTGAGGGCCTGAAATATTTTTGGCCTGGCAACACAACCTGAACCACAATTGTTTTGTTTGCTTTCACAAGTGATCCATGACATATATTCGGATTTTTCAAATAAATGTGGACACTTGTGCATAAGTGTAGACACCTTACACTTCATTTAAAACAGTACTGCACTATCTCCTGTTCATTAAAACCAGAACTATCTTAAGGCGGTGGAAAGAGTTGTCCAAAAAATGCTTCATACAAAAAAGTTAAGTTCTTAGGTAATAAGCTAGAGATCCTGGGAGCAAATATGAGGACTGCTTTTCTATGCGCAGAGACCATCACACTAGGAGCTGCCTCTGTCTCCACACTGATGCCATAGTCTATTTAACTCCAGTCTCAAACAGTCTGTTTGGGGTTATATGAAAAGCTAACAGATGGATGATAGGGTGGCTTATGGAATTAGTATTCACAAGTCCTCGATTACTGCCCCCTGTGTGACATGTCTCTACCCCTAGTTTCTCTTCACCTTCCTCCAAGTTCTGTGGCTAAACAGTCATGTGTAGACCAAACAGCTACTAGTCCTAAGACTTTAAAAGTACTCCCTTTGTTTTTATCGATGTGTCTAGTTGTCCTGGTGGACATCTGTCATCGAGACACTGCTTCAGGACACACTGCTATGAGGTACCTTCTTCATCGCTCAGAAACTGGCCCTCCAGGAAGCCTTTCCTCTGAATGGCATCTTGTGCTCGTTTGAGCATGTAACATGTTCTAGGACTTATCCCAGTAAAGAACACTCCAAGCTTCCTAAAGGAGAACATTACAAAGCACCATCTATCCTTTAAGCTGCTAGTCACAAGGTAAAACTGATGAAAAGGTACATTTCTTTTTTTAAACAAACACTGACATTTTCCAACTAAGTCTTAGTATTAATGGTAGCATATTGATAAAGACTAGATTTTAAAACATAATTATTTCTAAGCATTTCATAAAAGCACAGTCCAGAAGTTACAAAGTTACTTGATTTCAATGTTACCTAGGAAATCACTTTACAGGAAGTACAAAGGAATGTTGTGTTTCATGGAAAAATAGAAAAGATGGGCAAGTGAAAGAAGGAAAGTCACCTTTTGTGCATCTTTGTGACTTGACCACAGGGGAGGAGAACCCTAACTCTAATGAGAACAAGAGAGCTTACAGAGTAAGCAAGTAGGCGTGTACTGGTTTCTCTTTGCATCACTATTTTTCCTACCAGATGGGACATAAATCACCGGTGAAGACAGCAATTGTGAACCACAGCAGTAGTGGATAGGCAATAAGCAAGATGTTTGTGACCATGCACTCTCTGAAAAAGTTTTTAATGGGAAAAACCATTTGTGTGAAAATTAAAGAACCCTATCTTCTAATACTTGCATCTTTCTTTCTCAGAAGTGCCTACCAGCTGAGCTCTTTCGTTTATCTTCTTCCTGTCACACCCATTGTTTCCAGGAGACAAAACAAACATGACTTCCATGCAATTTTACAATGCATGCCGCATTAACACTCCTCAATTGAAGACGGAGCAAAGGAAAGAAAAATACCTGAATTTTTTCACAGGCTCTTTCTCTACTTTATTTCATTGTAACTTCCGTAAACTGTGGTGTTCCATTTACAAATGAAGAACAAGTCTTACAATGTAATTTTTTACTAGGGGTTTTCCTCCAAAGGTTTATAATAAAACTGATTATTTTTTTTTTTTTACTTCTGAACAATAAATGACTACATGTTTAAAACACTTGCACACTTTCAAGATGTGAAGTTCATGTTTACCAGGTTTAATTGTGGTCAAAGCACTACTGATAATTCAACAATGGAACATACTGAATTTTCATGTTTATTTCCAACAGTCTTTATCACTGCTGAATTAAACAAAGAGACAGATAAGTAAGATAAGACACTTTACTGTCTATGTTTGACGAATAATCTCTTTTCAGGTCATAATAAGCAAATAGTCCTTTTTAAAGGATACTTTTTAACTCTTGAACACAAGGCTATTCATAGTAACATATAGAAAACCTACTTTTAAAAAAATTCCAAATTTTAATACAGAAATATGAATTTAGCAGAACAGTCAACCTAGGAGAAAAGTAACATTCAAACTTGGAGTGGGCAACCGAATACACAGAGCCACCACCAAATACTCCGTCTAAGGGCTGGCTAGCCTATGTGCTTGTAAGGTCCTTCTAAGCCCAAAGAAAACAATGGGGTTCTACTCTCGAAAGTGGGTTACTGAAAAGTGAGAGAAACCAAAACACTCTTTGTACAGAACTGAAAGGGTTTTCAACTGAAAGACCCAGTTGTTCCTATTGTGCTCCTATGCTATCTTTTAAAGTATACAGGAGGAATACGTCCAGTCACCAAGCTTCCTGCTACAAGAAAAGTAAAGATGGCAGCCAGGCATGGTGTTACATGCCTACAATCCCAGCAGGCCAAGGCAGGAAGATCATGAGTCGAAGCCCAGCCTAGACTCCACAGTGAGACCCTGTTTCTTAAAAGACAGGCAGGGAGGGCTGAGGCAAAGCCTTTGAAACTGCTTTGTTAGGCAAATCACACAAACTATGAAGAGTGGGCATGCTAACACCAACCTCTACTGGACTGACTTTGAAGCGTTAAGTAGTGTGTATGAAAAGTCATTCACAAAACAAATGGCCACACATGCTTACACAGCACTTCCAAATGGTGATGGTGGTTAAGTGGGGATGTAATCACAAAGTCCCTCTGAAACACAGCCAACAAGTAAATGTCAAGTTGCAGAACAGGTACTAGAAAAACATGTGAGAAGACAAGTAGAAAACAGCGCTCCATACAGTAAGGCGCGCCAGTTACTGAAAGGGAAGAACCTCACTTAAGTTTCAGTTCAAATACTCCAGATATAGAACTGAAAACTCTTGATTTGAAAAACAAACCAGCTTTGTAACTCTCTAAAAAACCTCCCTCCATGCTCTTGGTGAAATTAATGTAGGGCTGAAGCCGTACATTACAGTAACAGGGTATTAAGCAATCCAGTAAAACAAAACAGAAGATGACTAATAGCTTCAGTCTGGTTCAAGGCTACTTTCTCTTTTTTTCGTGTAACTCAATGTGCCTGTTAAATTATTCCAATCTGTCATTCATTAATAGTAGTTACTGGACCTCTGACAATTTTCTTTTTGCTGATTCTTGAAGGATATAGACAGAGGAGACAGAAAAAGAGTACATCAATATTTTTCAAAACTCAGCCTTTCTAGACCTTTTGTTTCCAATCTTATCAAGTTATACACTAAGTGAAATTTGAAGAAGAAAAACAAAAGATTAAAAAAGAACCCCCAGACATGCAACCACTAAGGAAAAGCAAGGAAGAACAAAAAAGCCATACATAAATTTTCCATGGTCCCAACAGGCCTAATTAAAAACTAACAAACAAGGATGAAAGTGTACGCTACGCTCTGATGATGAAGTACTATCTATCTAACGTGCCTTTCACCTCCAAGTCTCTTTGCTAATCTGGCACAGTGGAAGATGGCTCCATTGAAAAACCTCTAAGTTCTTGCTTCTCTCAGCCAAGACAAGCAAGTGACATTGGTTTGATCTAGTGGCAAGCTCTAGGGAACTTACCCTGTACAGTTGAAGGACCAGGAAAGAACTAGATGTTTTACTGCAAAAATAGGATTTTGAAATCGTGAATGACCTCATTTTATAGTCAAGAAAATTAAGGCCCAGAAGTTCAGTGACCTTCCCCAAATCATACAGTTAGTAGCAAGTTTATTATCATGCCCCATGTGGAGAACTATTGAAATGTGAAGCAGTTTAAAAGTCTTACTCGTAGAATCTAACTTTATTTAGCCAGTAGTACTGGTGTAGAATTGTCTTCATTCATTAACTGAAATAATGCCATTTTTAAAATGAACCTCTTTGTCTTAGATAAAAACCATAAAGAAAACAGACTTGGTATTTTGAAATAATCCCTTCTAATTGGAGAAGTAATTTTAAGTAGAATTTTTCATAGTCCAGTGTAGTATTCTTGGAATCAGTTTCAGTCACACACAGAAAAGATAAATGAATAAATAATCCAATTCTGGGAAAGGGTGTGATAGAAATGAAAATCTCTCACAAGTTTATACATTCATACCTAAGAAGAACAAGAGTCAAGTCTGAGTGTTTTAAGGTTACTACGGAAGCACACTGTTTCCTTATTATATGCTCCAAAACCTGGACAAGATATGGATTAGTATCTGCACAATAATCATATCAAACAAGAATTCTTTTCTTATTCTAAATCTTAAATTTTACTTAAATTCTAAATTTCATGGTATGATAATTAAGTTTTAACTTTAGGATAAGATTACTTTTTAAAAATAGTCCCTACTCCAAATGATTTGACAGATATAGATGACCCCTCCAGGAAGGCATCACCCTACATGTGGAGTATGTATGTGGGGGGGGGAATGGGATGGGGGGAGAGGCAGGGACAAAGAGGGAACTGGAATTGATATGTAAAATAAGAAAAATAAAATAAATGAAATACTTTAAAAAATAGTGGCTATGTAATATTTATAGCAAAAATAAATAAATAAAACAACATACAAAACTGCTGATAATTTTCTTTTAATTGTGATCTCTCCCTCTCTCTCTCTGTCTCATACACAAGGACATGCTCTATAGACTCCTGGACAGAGGTAGGAATCTAGCTAGCATCAAGGGTCTTCATCTGGCTAAGCAAAAGAGACAGTAGTAGCCCATTAGCAAGATGTGGAAAAAAACATGGTTTGTCCTTCCCTTTTTCAGTATCAAAGTCACTTTATCTCCCAAACTCTGCTCTAGCAGTTATAACTTTCCAGAAGTTTCTCATGTCTTTCCTCCCCTACAGGATTAAAAACAAATGTAAATTACACTAGTAAACTTATAATGACCCCTACAGGTTCTATCTACCTCTGCCCCCTTTTTACACTCTGACTTCACCTTGCACAATACTGCCTTCACTTACAGTGCTCTGAAAAGCAAATGTGTTATCTTGTCCCTCTGCCTCAGTTACCGGAGCTCCAGAGGCCCAATAAGCTAGTCTAGCTTTCCTTACCACCATTTTAAATAACAATCTCTACATCTGCACTTTCCATCTCCCCTGAATGCTTTTCCCCCTTGATGGTACTTATTGCCATCAATGCATGTTATACACTCAGTTTTCTGGACTTTTGTCTGCCCACAGACATCACTATGAGGGAAGACATTTTTGAGGGTCTGTTTTGTTCACAACATCTACATCAATGCCTGTGTTGTAGTAAAGTTCAATAAATATTTATGTAATAAAAACATAATTCTAACTTTGTTAAGCAATGCTGACATACCAAATAATTATTCCTTGTACATTAAAACACAAACTTCTACATTACCATCAAATATAAATAGTGCATAAAGCATGGTATTGCTTTCACAAATTATAGACGAAGAAGGAGAGCTAAAATTCATGGGATAATTAGCCTAAGAACAGACAGCACCAGGTACGACCATTAACTAATTAGGTTTATTTGTAAATGACCCATGAAATTAGCCTGAATATTTCAGATTGTACCTAGCATGCAATTGAATGCAGAAATGAGCAACTGTTTTGTTCAAGTCCAGAGAGGGAAAATGAGTAGGTTGTGGCAGTGGAGAGACCACAGACAAGTGTGCTAGTGAGTTTTTAGTCAACTGGACACACAAACTGGGAAAAGGAACCCTCGATTAAGGAAATGCCTCTGTGGTGGTGTGAAAGAAATCACTCCATAGGCTCCTACGGAGTGACATTACTGGAGGTGAGGCTTTGATGGAGGAAGTGTACCAAGGGGTGGGCTTTGAGGTTTCAGATGCTCTTCCTGCCAATTTCCAAATAGAACTCTCTGCTTCTTCTCCAGCACCACGTCTGTCTGGGTGCTGACATGCTTCCCTCCATGACAATAATGGAGTGAATCTCTGAACTGAAAGCCAGCCCCAATTTAATGCTTCCCTTCATAGCAGGTGTCTCTTCACAGAAATAAATAAATAAATAAATCCTAAGTAAGGCAGCCTCCATCAGATTGGCCTGGTTAATGACCCAGCTGTTGTGGGCAGTGCCACCCTGGTTTGTGATCCTGTTTGTGTAAGAAAGGAAACGGGGCAAGTCATGGGGAGAAAGCCAGCAAGCAAGCAGCATTCTGTCATGGTCTCTGTTACAGTTCATGCTTTGGCTCTGGCCTTGAGTCTCTGTCCTGACTTCCCTCAGCCATCGGCTGTAACCTGTGAGCCAAATAAACCCTTCATTCCCCCAAACTGTTTTTGGTCCATGTTTTGTCACAGGTACAGAACAGCAAGCTAGCACAGCAGGAGATGAGGATCCAAGTGGGTTTTGTAGATATAATAGCATTCATTGGCAACAAACAGACAAAAAGAATTTGATGAGGCTGCAGAGAGATAAGTGAAAACCACTGTCAAACAGAATGGAGGGCAGTCAGTGAGGACTAATGGTGACCACAGAGGACAAGCCAGCCCTAATAAAAACAGAGTACAACCCTGTAAGCAGAGGCCTCAGGTATGGGCAAAACCCTCACAATAGGCTGCTGCCCAGCCTGTACCCAGCACACCAAACCCCTAGGGCCTGCACTGCTCCTAAAGGTTCGCACTAGCAATTTTGGGTGGACCCAAAAGAAACTACCTTCTAATCCCACCCTGCTGCTTCCCTTCCTTACCTAGCCCCTCCAAGAGAGCTAGTCACCAAAAACAGCACAAGGGAAGCAAAGTCCAGTTCCCTAATTCAAGGCAAAATAAAGGAAGTTGCCATTTTGTTCCCAAGCTTCCTGCTAGATCCAAGAAGGGAGGTATCCCCCATGAAATCACATCTTTGTCCAACTGCTCTCCCCCTGCTTCCTAACCCTGCATGACTCACAATCTTGTGTGTACCATTTTAAAAAGACACTTGCAGGAGTCTTATTCTCACATTCTGATTCTAGGAAAATAGGATAAAGACAAATCTGCATAGAATATTATTTAAAAAAAAAAAAAAAAAAAAAGTTCCACAGCACAAGCACCTTGTGGGTAATTCAGTGTGGAAACAGAATTAAGAACAAACAGTCTGACTGCAAGGAAAAGAGTTAACAACAGTACCCAAGTTCAGGGTATTTGCTGATATAAGTAAAAGGACTGGAAAATGAGAGTGGGCCTTGGGAAGAAAGACCCAATGATAAGTCTTCAGTTTATATTTTCTGTTCAAAAAGCAAAAGTAGCCAGGCATTGGTGGCGCACACCTTTAATCCCAGCACTCGGAGGCAGAGGCAGGCGGATCTCTGTGAGTTTGAGGCCAGCCTGGTCTACAGAGCTAGTTCCAGGACAGGCCCAAAAGCAATACAGAGAAACCCTGTCTGAAAAAACCAAAAAGAAAAGGAAAAAAAAAAAAAAAAATGCAAAAGTAATTTTTCAGTAGAGTTGTCAATGTTATGTACTATGCTTTAAAAAAATATCCATAATAGAGCTGGAGAGAGAGTTCTGTCACAAAGTGATTGACACACAAGCCAAAGGACCTATGAAAACCTATGAAAAAAGCCAGAGGTGATGGCCCATACTCATAATCCTAGCACTGAGGAGATGGAAACAGGCAGGTTAGTGCCTAACTGGCCAGTCTGTTCTAAAAGGTAAGTAACAAGCCAATGGAAACTGAACAACAACAACAAAAAAAAAAGAGAGAGAGAGAGAGAAATGCACAAAGTTACAGGTAGTATCATAAAGAGCTCATATTACACAATACAAGTTATGTCCAGAAACACGAAAAGAACTATAATTAATTACAATAGAACTCTAAAACTCTGTCTTATATTCTGGGTCCCTGAATATCCATGTTGGAAAAAGAAAGATAAGATTCAACAGAACAGAATCCCCCCAAATGTTTATAATATTGAGTTGGTTTTGTACGTTAGTCAGATTTTGTACTTCAGTAGCTTTATTAGAGTCAGTAGCAGACTGCTGGAGTTGGAAACACATCCAAACAGGGCAACATCTGGTTTTCATCTATTCTTATGAGACTCGGTGTTTTCAAAATAAAATAAAATAAAATACTGAGTCCTGATTTATAAAAATAAGGACTACAGTGTCTGGGTTATAAAACCAAGAGGACAATATGAAAACAAGGAAGCTGGAATTAAAGAAAGACCACAGTCCACAAAGTCCACACAGTCCACACATTCCACACAGTCCACAAAGTCCACAAAGTCCACACAGTCCACACAGTCCACAAAGTCCACACAGTCCACACAGTCCACAAAGTCCACAAAATCCGCAAAGTCCACACAGTCCACAAAGTCCACACAGTCCATGGCTGAATGGCCTCAGTTTTAGGGTGTGAGAACAGCCATCATCACACGTATTTGTTTTATATTCTTCATATCTCAGTCAAGCTAACTACTTGTTTCCCTTCAAATTCAAACTTGGCAAAACTGCCTATGAAGAAAACTGAGTATCTTCATTTAAACAGTAACAATGTCTATGTTGCATGCCTCCATAGACAGGTAGCATGAAAATATTAGCAATACACTGGTTTTATTTTTCATTGATTATGTTTCCATACATTAAAATGTGTAGCTTACATATACGTGTGTGTGTCTGTGTATGTGCGTGTGTGTGTGAGTGTGTGTGAGACACATACATACATATATACTGACTCAGTGGTCCCAGGTTAGACAATAATAAAACAAACTAGATCTGTAAATCTAGATCTGTAAATCAAACTGTATTAAAATTTTTCCCTATTCAATTTTACACTAAAATTCATATAAACAAGCAAGTGTATTTTGTCCTGCCTAAATCCTCTAAATATTAATCCATGAGACATCATCAGCAAAGAGGAGAGAGACATCCTAAGTGCTCCCCATAGAACACTAGCCTTATCAAATATGTTTTTTATTTCTTTGTTCAAGAGCCATGGTTTACATGACAGTTTATGGGGAAATATGAGTTGTTTTAGGGGTTAGGTATATAATAAACTAGAGAACACTTAGAGAGGGGCGAGGGTAAATAATCAAAATACATTCTATGTATGCATGAGTTCTCAAAGAATAAAAATACTATTATTTCTTAATAGAAATCATTAAAACCAGGACTTATGACCCTGGTAATGATCAGGCTCCATTCTTATACATAAGATTCAGAGCTGATTCTCCTTCATCCTAAGTCAGGGTTACCGCAGCAACTCTCACTTTAAATCTGTGACATTAACAGGGAGCTCCGCTGCATATAACTCCAAACCTCATGTCAGGTCTGAATCAGTATAAAATAGTGATTGCAACTCAGGCCCAGTGTTGGGATGCTCAAAACATCTGACTTCTTTTCATGAGTAAGAATACAATTTATTATTGAGGACAGAAAAACATATTAAAGAAAGTCATAAAAAGTCCAGTATTCAAGTGTATATATTAGAAAATATTATCTATTCAAAATAAGAAAGGTAAAAAAGAAAGTAGAGAAAGTCCCTACCATAGCATAGTGGGCCATACCCTAATATACTGCTTGGTATATGATTAAAAATATACAATTAAAAATCCTTAGTGTGAATCCTACTGAAAATTTTCAGGAATTCTTGAATTGTCTAAAACCATACAACCAATGCTCGTGAAGATATGGATAACGTGGAAATTTTCACATGGTGCATGAATATCCAACTGAAGGGGCGCTGCGTTTTTTACTTATTTACCTGAAATGGCAGTATAGAAACTGCTTCTTACACAGCATGAACCAAACACACAGAGACAGTTCCTCCCTCATTGACCCAGTGCAACTCACCTTTGCAAAGTCATATTCAAAGAGCCCGTGCAACCCTTAATCTTGTTCTGGGCTTCAAGGTGAGTCATCCCCTGTGCACTAACCCCGTCGATGCTGAGGACAACATCTCCTATCTTCACGTGTGCCTGTGATGCCTTGCCACCATCTTTCAGCTGCAAAAACAGAATCTCATTAGAAACATCTCTGTAAAACACAGGGACACTAGCGCAGATAGCTACCCTTCATTCATACAAAAAACTGCACTGATATACTATGAGAGCAACATAAAATTACCTTGCCTGATAAGAGTTAAAATTGATTTTCATGATTTTCCTTAAATTCTTTATTAAAAAATCATATTCTGAAAAATGGTCTCTGATAATGTCCCCGTTTATTTACTATGCAATAGTAGCATGTGACAGTTAAGGAACAGAAAAGTATCCATGAAAATTTCGAGTTTTAGCAAAAGAAAAAGATAGAACCTAGAACAAAGTATTATTTAAAAAGTAAGGTTTTATTTTAAACTGTTGTATTTCTGTTTGCACCCAAACATGAAAGGAGGGTCTTAAGACCCTCCTTCTCCTGAGTCCAGCTTACATCCGCATTTGGGGATAAACATCTTTTAGATCACAGGCCCAAGTATCTTTTACACTGGGCGTGTTTCCTGCTTGAAGCAGCTAACAGGAAGGGAAGAAAATGCATTGATTTGAGACTGCCAGACCTTCTTTTGTGTATCACAGTTCTTAACTCCCAGTGTTTCTTTAGTTACCCAATAAAAATGTCTGAATGCTTACATCACTTAGTTTTATCTCCTACAAACTGCAAATGTATTTATTTCCTTGCCGCAGGAAGCGAACATAAAATTACAATACGTAAAAAACAACGCAGTTTCCCTAAGTAGCTAGATAAACACAATCAAAGGGAACTATTCTAACTCAATGACAAGCTCAGCATCCAATTAGTCTAAGAAGATTATTACAATTATTGCATTATACTGGGTGGCTGCAAGACAGATGAGACAGGCCAAAACCAGAAAGTAACTGGTAAAACGTTCTAGAGATCCTATTTGCAACAAGGGACGTTTTCAATAAACGTCCCTTGTAGTGATGGTAACTACATAACACTAAGAATACATTCAATTAAAAAGCCTCATAGTACACTTAAAAATACTTAAGTGATTAACTCTTGAATTACATTTTCCATCATCATAGTATTTTTTTAAGGCCTAAAGGGAAATTTTAGTAAAAAATACAAATTAGAACAAAGAAAGAAAATAAACTCTTAGTTTACCAGATTGGAATTGAGTGCTGTGCTTGCTTCGGCAGCACATATATAAAACTGGATTCGTGAAGCGTTCCATATTTTTGTTTAAAAAAAAAAATATTGTTTCAAATAATTTAAATAAAAAAGGGAGGAAAAGAACTGAGTACTATACTATATAATTTGGGACAAAGGAATAAATACATTATGCTCACTTAGGTTTTCAATGGCATCAGTTCTCAAACTCTTTCCTTTAGGCAGACAAATCCCAATACAGAAAAGTTATCATTTAGATCTAAAATTCAAGAAAACGGTGCTGAGCGATAAACGACGAACATGAACAGCACTAGCATTTCACCCATTAGAGACTTCCACTAAACATGAATTCTACTCAGTAATTCACATGATTTCACTGTGTTAAGCAGTATGAAAGCTAATTTAATTTAAATGCCAAAGAAAAAATTGACTCTAATAGCAGAAAGTATATTAGCTCTTCATCTTTATTGCACAAAATTAGAATATAGTAACTGTGAAGCTCATTTATAAAGGAAGGAGTTGCTGGAGCCAATCATGCCATTACTTTGTATGTGATCTGGGGAAAGTCAACTTAAAGGATTGTTACAGTGAATACATAAGACAACAACTAACAAATGCTAGACACCCAGATGATCTTAAGGTCTTCTCCATCTTACACAGGTTTTAAAGTTCAGCTATATATATGCAGACTACCATTACAATGTCAAAGGTCTCATCACAAAATAAAAATATAGCCCAGAAGACAAAGGACAGTTATTCCCTATTAAAATAAACAAGTACATTAAAATTCAGAATCCAGATAATGAGGGCAACCATAAACTAAAAGGCTCATCCTATACTTTGTTTTGATCAAGGGGAGCAAACATACAAGTAAAATGAACTAGAAATAGAAATTCAGCTCAATTCCGCAGCAATCTCATATGCAGAAACCTTAAAACACAGGGGAAGCTGTGGCTCTTGTTTTAAATATGATAAACAGAAGCAATTTAAATACTTTCTTTGCAGCACTTATATAAAGGTAATACACGAAGCAGAAAGACTATAATCCCAAAGACAGCATCAATAAAACTGCCATATGCCTAGTATATGCTGAGATCCTAGCTTAGTCTCAAAAAATGTTCACAACTGACTTCTCAGCATTCTCTCTCAGAATTGTCTTTATCTTTATCTTCAGGTCACAGAACATAGAAACCTCACACAGCTTCCTGAATTCTGTCTCCTTCTTGAGTGTCATTTGTAGGAAAATAACTTATTCTTTTCCTTGTCGGACCACACCCTGACCATCTTTCACCTCTATCTTACCTATTATCTATTGCACCTTTCCAAAATGGTGGTTGCTGGAGTTTAAATATGGTATGACTATGCCCCCAAGGATCCATGTGTGGAGATTTAATCTTCATTGTGAAGGACTTAAGAAACTTAATCTGACTATGATGTTTGGAGCTGGGCCCTTTGTGATTAGTGTTCAATATGGTAATTAGAATAGAGCTCGCATAAGGAAATCCTGGTGGCTATAAAAAAGACCAGAAATAGTGCCTGCCCTGTCACTCCTGCCTTCCAAGTGACATCCTATCTGCACACCATGGGGTCTGTCAGAAAGAATACCATTACCAGGTGTGGTCCTTTAACCCTGAACCTCCAGAATGGTAAGCCGAAATAAAACTGCTCTCTATATAGCTCAAACACTCTTACTGCACTATTGGCAACAGAAAAGCAAAGTGGCCAGTTCTGAAGGGTTACTGAGAACACAGGCAACAGCGTGAAATGTTCATGGGTCTGAGGAACCTCAATGTCTAACAACTCCAAAAGTTACCTATTTCTGGGACTGGGTTTTTATTTGTTAGTTGTCTAGTAGGACCAATGCTGTCCCACTATAGGGTTAATTCTTTTTTGGCTTCAAAATAATTTTATCTTAAATTTTTTATTCATTTACCAACCACAGTTCCCCCTCCTTCCCCTCCTCCCCCCATCCCACTGAAAAGTTTCCACACCCAGATAAGACTTTCTACCCTTGCAGCAATCCCAATCAGACCAAGTCAAACCAAATAAGAAAAAGTGTTTAATGGATACAACACTCCCAGATGGCTTTCCAGGCCCCAGAGAAGAGACAGGAAAGACAGACTGGAAAACCATGAGTCTGTTTTCTGGGGGACAGTTTAAATGCCCTGAGGGAGTGGTCTTGAGAATCTCTGGGGGAGGGGTCATCATCTGGTGGGCTTCCTGAGATGCAGCAGGGTTTGCAGGGAGATAGGGCAAGGGGCTTGGGTGGAATCTCCACCATAACTCACCCCCCCCCCCCGATCCATGTTTCTTTTGACTCACATTTTCAGAGGGATTTTAGTTCTTCATGGCAAGGAATACATAATCTAGTGACCTAACCATACTGTACAAGCATGAGGCAGCCTCTGGTTCACATGACAGATCAGAAAGCAAAGATAGACAAGATCAGGCAAGGCTAACCTTCAAAGTGCTGCCCCAGTGAGCTACTTCTATTGTCCCCTACTTCTTAAAGGCTACAAAACCCTTGAAATAATAGCAGCAATTCAGAGCATACGCCCATGTTTCCGAGTAAAACTGTAACAAATGGAAAATGTCTAATGTACAGAAGTCAGGACTTGTGACTAAGTAGTTGTCACCTTACTAAATATCCTTCACGAGCTTCACTTATTTCTGTAAGGCAGTCACTCATCAGAAGGTCCATGCTCTTTAAATTGTGTAGTATACAGCATCACTATAAACTGTGAATGTCAAAGGAGAGACTACAGAATCACTCATATATATATATATGTATAACCCATCCTTTACAACTTATAAAAGAAAGTCTAAATAGCGACATGTGTTTGAAGCAGTAATTATTTTCTATCACCAGTGTAACCTGTACATGTTATACAGCAGTCCCTCATCTTCTGTAAATATACAACATGTAAGGATAAACAGCCGTCAGAGGTTCTTGAGTCAAGCTCAGCCAAAATCAAACTAATGGCAGAACAATACTTTTCCCTTTACTCTTTCTATCCATCTGTCAGTACTGTTCACCAATTTTCTATAGACTTAATTGTACCTACATGCTTCTTGAAAAATCCTTAACTATCTGGTTTCATTGAGGTAGCAAGATAATATGGCTGCGCACACGGGAACTAGCTCTGAATTCAATTCTGCTGGCCAATGTTGAGAAGAAGGTAATACAGGACACTGTGTGCAAAGAAAGCAGTAGCTTTACTTAGAGTATAAAGGTCTGTATCATCACTCATCTATAAGAATTAGTACATTTTAGCCCGTTAGCTGTAATTATACACTACATTTTCCTCTTAAAAAAAAAAAAAATGAGAGCCTTGGGCTTCACTCAGCAAATCTTAATTTCACTAACAATACCCAACAGTAAATCAGTCTTCTCCCAACACTGTAGGAGGTAGTGTCTGTCTAATGTCTTTTATTGCCCTAAGAAAGGACAGAGTCAAAGCAACTAGTACTATTTACTGAACATCAACATTAAATCAGGAACTTCAGGACACCCTTCAATAGTCTTTATTACAATCAGATATTCTTGCTCTGTTCCACAACTGAGAAAAAGAGCTTCCAATTGGTTGAATGACTTGGGACATCCACACAGCAAGTAAGAATGCATTACTGAACACAGGCTTTGAAGGCGGTGAATGAGTTCATACTCACTCCTCCGTTTGCTGGTTGTGCCACCTGGCATGGCCTCTCTAAGCTCCAGCTTTGAAGATGATGAATAAAATCCTGCATGCTTCATAGAGCCTCTTGTTGACAAGCACAATGCTGATACATGTTAAAACACACAATACAACTTTGCTACAAGCCACAAGATCACACAGAAATTACACTGCTTTTGCATCACCATCACGAATAACTTAGAAGAATTAAGGGTTCTTCTGAAGGATAAAACGATTACAAAGCTGTACCTGGTGTTATATAGTCATGAATGAATTGGCTGTGTCTTGTTGTAGATTCTTCCTGTAGCTTATTCCTTTCTGTAACAAACTTGGGATCTACTGCCCATAGTTCAGCACCATCTGATCATTTACTGCGAACAGATTTCTCCCATGCATTTGGAGTTTTACAATTACACTCCTGGGTATGTGTAAATGACCTGTTCTCCATTAGCAGGTCCTAGTTTACTGATTATATCCCTTAGCTATTCGTGAGGCCTGTTTCCCACTACCGGGTCCTTGTTCCTCTCTCCATTGTAACTGCAGACATTTTCTCTGACTTTCTCATAGTATTATTGGTTAAAGCTTATTGTTAATCATATTGGTCAGATCTGCTTCTGTCTTTCCTTCCCTTCCTACAAGAAAGGCGAACCGTTCCCCTCTTTCACTCACTGTTATGGAATATTCCTTTGTACTGTGTGAAGTTGTGTCGCCATGACTGGTTTAATGAAAAGCTAAATGGTCAGCAGCTCGGCAGGAGGTATAGGCAGGACTTCTGAACAGAGAGAGCTCTGGAAAGAAGAAAGGCAGAGTCACCTGCCAGATGTTGAGGAAACGGGATGGGCAGTACAGAGTAAAGATAACCAAGCCACACACACACACACACACAAAAAGTAGATTTAAAAATATGGTTAATTTAAATTATAAAATTAATCATATAATATGTATTATATATTATATAAAATATAATTTAAATTAAAAGGGCTAGTGGGACAAGCCTAAGCTAAGGCCAAGCTTTCATAATTAACAATAAGTCTCCGTGTCACTTTTCGTGAGCTGGTAGCCCAATGAAAAGTCTGTCCACAGTTGTCCTTCAGCATCTTTCTGTCCTGCTTCCTACTATCCAAACTCCACGACCACAGTATGATGATAACCTATCAGTGGCTTAACGTAAAACTCGTCATCACTGTACCCAAGAGACTAACAGATTCTAGGTGGATGCTGGTGAGGAAGCCTTGGTGAGAGAAGGGTTGAAAGTAAGGCAAGTCCTGAAGCAGAGGGGAAAACGAGAGGGCCCTGATCACAGAAGGGGGAGCAGGGGGCCAGGACAAGGGAGAAGTCACCCCAGGGACAGGAAAAGCACACCTAAGCCTTGCCTCGCAATATGCATCCACATCCACATGTGCAAACTGTGTACGTTAAACAGGAATAGTTCACATCTTGAAGGACAAGTGATTTTTAATTTAAGAATTTAACTTAATAAATTTTACTAAAGGAGGTAAGTAAAATTAGTAACTATTATGAGTCCCTAAACTGCTTTTGTTCTTCTTGATTCCAGGAAGGTTTCCTCCATGAACTTTTTTAACTAAAGAGAAAAAGCAGCACTGTACCTTTATAAAACTTAAATGGAAACACCTGAGACAGGCAAACTAAGAACGCAAGGATCTCCAACAGACACTGGTTAAAAAGACTATCTTAGCACCAAGAAGTTCCTAATGACTTGTGAAGGTTGACACTGTCCTGTCACTCCTACCCACCCAGAGCTGCTACCACTTGAGGACACTTTCCTCAGTTAAAACCTCCTAAGAGCCCACATCCAGCAGTCCACCCCAAGAGTCTCCTTTATAGTGATCATCTAGCCGCTGCTAAACTGCACAAGGCCTGGCTGTATTCAGTACTGACTCCGTCTTAGAATTCCCTTAGAATTTCCAGATTAGAAGAAATGCTCAATAAACAAGTTTAAAAAAAAAAAAAAAAAAAAAAAACTTTTTTCCCTTACCTGGAAATAGGGCAGTTGTTTAAAAAATCATTTTACCAGAACAGATACATTATACTGGAAATATGTAAGCCCAAGTTCATTGCAGAAATCAGCTTTAAAACAGACACAACAACATTTTGATTTCAGGGTTTCACTAAACATAGCGATTATTGTTAGTTCCGCAGAAATTTACTTTGGGAAGTGTCCTGTAATGAAGACAGTATGTAGGGTAAAAAGTGGGAGACATATACCTCATAATGAGACGTTACCAAATCCAAGCTTTCTGCCTTCTGCATATTTTCAACAAATTCGGAATGCTTGGAAATACATGACTCAAGCACTACCAGTATGGCAGGAATGCCACTGACTTGTAAATGTAAAAAAAAAAAGGACAATAAATAAGATAGCTCCAGAAAGGAACAGCCAGTTTCCCAGTTTCCCATGTCAAAAGACCATGAGAACCAAACCATGGGAAAATAAAGCTATTGTTTTTCTAATGGCAGTTACCAAAACTTGAGGGGCAGGGGTTCTAAATAGTTTTATCTATCTGTGAACAAAGAACTGGAAAAGGTAGGGTTTTTAAATCTAATTAGTAAGTACAGTTTAATTTTGTTTTAAATGTACTTTCCAGTATCTCATACAGAATTTCAAAATTGAACCCAAAAACCTGAGTCTATGGGGGAAACATTCTAAGAACCTGACTCCAGTACATTTCCCAGGGCACTATAATTAATGTACCTTGTTCATTGTCAACTCTCAAAAACACGGGAGAATGTAAAAAGCCTTATCTACACCAGAGAACTTGTTTTCTTAGCAACGATAAGTGACTGTCACCTCAACATCACAAATAAAATGTCAGAGGTGTTTTATTAGCAGCTAGAGGCTAATAAACCAAAAAGAATCAAAGGTAAAAATAAATAAATGAGCCCCCCCAAAAAAAGAAAAAAAATCATGATGTATTGCTTTAAAAAGAATTTGCTGAGGCTTTTTTCAAATCCCAACTTGCTTACTGTCACTCTAATCCTTATTGTTGTATCTTGCAATATTACAATAGAGTACTGCATGTTTGTCTTCTGCCACTGTATAATGTCTGTCTGTACATGATGCCGTCTTGAAATGCTGCTAAAGAGCACTTTAAAAATGGCTGTCACTAGTTCAGCATCTGTGATGGGGTGGCTATGGTTTACATACCAAAAGCACTCCTGATGCCCTATCCCCAGAAGGGATTACCTTGAACCCTTGGCTTCCACAAGAATGCATTTATAGAAGAGCAAGGCTGGCGACAGCCCCTCTCTCTGGCTTCCCATCTTGCCACAGGACTTCTCACTACACACAGTCACCACATGATGCCATCTACCACATGGCTACCCAGATAAGAAGGCCTTTACCAAGGTAGAGTCGAACCCTGGACTAAAACTAACCCAAGTCTGCTATAATAATAGTAAGACAACTATATTTCCCTTCATTTGTTGAAATACCTTCCTTTTCTATCCCACCAAACCCTAAGAAATATAAGCATGTAGTGTGTCACTTTATTTTATACTCCTTATATCCAGGCACAAAGATTTAATGTGTTGCAAGACTATAATATAAGCTAAGTCAAACTCTTACCTTTACAAAAATACCCCAAACCATAACTCATGTTACAGCAACAGAAAGTAGACTACCAGATGTCTATTTTAACACCTGAGCTTGCTTCGGCTTTAATACCTTTGTCTTTGGAATGAAATGATTTGGCTTTGTGTGGGTTGGAGCAGTAGCAAGGTGAAGTTAGCAAGCACTCACTGACACCCTCACTCACGGAAAGAATGAGACTCTGACTCATGCAAACACTTTAACTATGGGTTCTGCTTTTTTGGTTTGTGAGTCAAACTACATGCAATTTTACCCAAAAGTTAGGGGGAAAATACCTTATATGGAAGCCGTAAAGAGAATACTGCAAAGTGTGTGTCACACGAATTACAAACCAGAGGTGAACCAGTGCTTAAGCCTCTGTCCTTATGGAGTCACTGAGCCACCTGGTTCAAACCAAGGACCCATGCTAATACCAGCTCAGTGGACAGCTGTTGTCATTCTATCCCACCAGGTTCAAGTAAAATGCAAACGTCTCAAGCTGTGCTTTACTACTGAAATGCTGCATTAATAGTTGAATTTTAGAGCCAATCTGTGTGTATATGTCCAAAGATTTCCTGCCTTTTGCAATTACTATATAAACGTTAGTCTAGCAGAAATGCAAAGGTGTGGTTGTTTGTAAAAATAACGCATCCACTAAAATTAACACATCCACTAGCATCTCAAAACCAAGTAAACTTAGCACAAATAGAAAAAAAAAAAAAAAAAACAGTGTTCTTATCTGAAATACTTAGAGATATGTCCTTTAAAAAAAAAAATCAAAAACAATGTCACAATTAACTAAAAGGTTAAAACAGAATTAGTGAACTCTAGTCTACCCTAGAACAGATTAACAAGGATGACCATAGATTGCAAACAACCTCCTTTCTCCACCAGGTTTTGTTCACAAGTCATCTGAAATCATATGCGCACATCCATACACTTTTCCATCTCATGAAACTTTCCCCAAATTCTCAAAAGCATCTATGACCCCAAAACGGAAGAACTTACAGTTTAAGGAAACCTTAGAACAGACTTTCTCAAGGCAGGCCTCCTATCTGCCAGCACCAGAGCACTGGTACTGAGAGGAGAAAACCCTCCACAACCCACAAGCAAAGCATCATCAAATGCCTCAAGATAAAACTCCATTAACATCAGGAGAAGTTAGGGATGCCCGAAGAAGAATGCAAGAGATAAGCATAGTTTAAAGTATTTGATTTTTTAAAAACTCCAGTCTTCATAGCATAAAGCCACATCTAACAACTATTCCAATAAAGCAATGCCTGTAACCCTGATAACAAATATAAAAGGGCATGGCCCTCTGCTGCTTTATACAGTCCCACTGCTCACACATGTGCTTCTCTACAAAGCAAAAAGCTCCTCAGACTGCTTATGATGAACATTCTCTTTCTCCCTCGTCTACCACACAGCAATAACTCTGAATACATTTCTGTAATAATAAGAGTATTCACTCCAGATAGCTATATTACACACACACACACACACACACACACACACACACACACACACTACCCTGACCAACTAAACTACTACATAAGCCTTATAAACAGTTACCCTCCATTTCTGTATTTCAAGTCTGTCCACACGGTTGCCAGTCTGCAAACCAAACTATAAATGCTGCTTCTAAGAAATGACCACATCGCATCTTCCCTTTTAGTGTACCATAAATGGATTAAACAGAATAAGCATCTGATAGAATAGTACAGTATAAAATCAAAGGCATTTTGCTCATATTAAATAGTTGAAAAATATTGTACCTTTGTCAAGATGAGCTTCATGTGCACGCTTTTGATTTCTGTATTTCTGTGTGATAACACTAACGTGAATCCAGAGTATTTTTAGCCAATAGCTGTATGTACTTGTGTGATAATCAGCATCAGCCCAACGTTTTATTAGAAGGAAGCCTGAAAGCTGTTCTTGCTCAGCCATTAACAGATTTGTGCCTCTGAGCAAGCCACTACATCTTTCTGCATTCTGCTGAGCTGTTTGGGGCAGTAGGATAAAATGACTCTAGAATCTCTTTCAACTCTAAGACAACAAGTATCTTACAGAGTTAATAATCTTTCATTTATTTAATTGCCATTACCTTTAGTAGCTATTTTCCCTGTAATAAATTTTTATTATTGCCCAAATGCTTAATATATATTATTCATATGTCCCTATTGAAAAACATACTGGGAAAATTCTTAGGATTGGCATGAAATTGTTAAAACCAGCCATGCAACCAAAAGTAAAACCTTTATGCACCTGTTCAAAAGCAGCGACAAAATTAATATTACAAGTGAGTAAGAATCAAGATAAGCCGAGCCTTCTGGTGCATGCCTTCAATCTCAGCACTAGGGGGACAGAAACGGTGAGTTCAAAGCCAGCCTGGTCTACATGATGAGTTCTAGGACAGTCAGGGCTTCCTAAGAGAGACTGTTCCTCAAAACAAATCAAGATAAATTCCAATATCCAGAAATCCAAGTAAGTTACTAGAATATCTGGGCTGTGTGTATGAGTTAAAGCAGAAAGCATATAAAATATGTGAACAGGGAAACTACTTCAAACGAGGGGGGTGCGGGGGACAGGGATGGGAGCAGGATAAAAATTTACTAGGTTATTGAACAATTTTTTTAAACAGTGCACATGAGCTTAGATGGGCAGAACAAATTATTCTCTTGTCTCTTCAGGCAATGCAGACACTTCTCTAAACCTAAACTTAAGCAAGCAACAACAAAATTTCAGAGCTTACTCGGAGACAGGAATATCTAGAATTTCTACTTTTTCAGACCCCAAATGATTTTTTTTTTTAAAGAATAATTTAATCTAAAGGACAGGAATCATTTTCAATGCTAGCAACTGAGTCCTTTGACATTTAATATGGCATTATATACGTATTCATTCACACTATACATGCACTAAAGCACTTGAAAACTAAATAGAGAAAAAGAATGAGTTACTAGATTTGTAGGAGAAGCATTTATTGTCTACTGTGTTTCAGGCTCTCCCAGACTTGGTGCTACAACAAAATACACAATTTAAGCTCAGCCCAGGAAAGAAAAAAGAAACAGAAGGTAGACAGATAAATGATGGGTGGACGATGGACAGACAGATAGATGACAAAAAGGGCAAAGGATGAGATACAGGACTAAGATATTCTAAGACTGAGTCTTTGGGAGCTAGGAAGATGTCTTAATTGGCAAAACCGTTGCTACAACAGTGTGAGAAACTGAGTTCCGATCCCCAACCCCCAGTGAAAAGTCAGCCATGCTGGCAGGCATCTTAGTAGCAGGTGGGGAATGGGGGCCACACAAGCACAATTGTGAGCTCCAGGTTCAGTGAGAGACTATTACAACAGTCTAAGAAGTTGGAGTTAGTTGTTAGACATGGGTTCCATTCTTTCAGCAAATGGTTGATGTGAACATTAACATTAACCATACCATACTACACAACTAAAGACTAGTGTAGATCTGCAGAAAGAGAGGAGTTAGTCATATACAGTTATATTTTTTTTAAAGGCTAAGTAGGGATAATGGACAGATAAAATATATACATGCCTACCCACTGTCTAAATAATCACCAGGCACTGTATTAGACAGCTCTCTATTTCCACACCTTTCATTTCTGCATAAAATTGACAACAGATAGCAAAAGGTTTTAAATGACTCATTTTGAGACTGTTAGTCTACTCTTCTAGTTTATAAATTAACATAATCCTAATAGTTCTTTAATAAACATCATAAAAGCTAAGCATTAAGACTGCATTTCTACGAAAATCCACCCAGTAACCTGTTAACTTACTATTCTCGGCTGGCCATTCTAATTGAGTTTGTTACTGGATTTCCAAGCAAAGCAGAAAGAAGAGAGACTATCAATCCAAGCTTGGAAATGCTCATTCCAGAAGCAAAAGACTCTATTTTATCATTTCTCTAGCTATCTACGTAATATTATAGTATCATGACACAGACTAACATGCTGACACATACATCTTATTACTCAGAAATTCTCAGATGGGAAACAGACTCCTCAAAATGTTCCTAAGTCAATAGCACATTTTATGGAATAAAAATGGCTCTAGTCCAAAACCACTAGAATAATAACAAATGCCACTAAATGTTCTCTAGAGAGTTAGGGCAAGCTTCAGATTGGGGAGGTCAGGAATGGTAGTTTTGCTTTGGTTGTTGTTTGATTTTTTTTTTCCAAATAATCATTATAGCTCTTATATTTTGATTTCATTGGAAGAATCAAAAGAGGAAAGTACTGGACATCTTATATTCCACTGAAACTATCCGTAAATCAAATCATCTCCTTGAATGGATATAAAAACAAATAAGCTGGCACTATGGCCCAACCCTAACTCAAATCAATTTCTGATATATTTACCTTTTTAATTCAGTGGAAGGAAAGTTATTTAAAATCCATCTCAACCCCTGCAATGATGGAGGATGAGGCAGAATAACAAGTGTGAGGTCAAGCTTGGGAAGGACACTACCTCACAGAAACCAAGATGGTACCACAAGATGGCAAGATGGAGAATTCCAGAATCCAGAGGTGAATACAGGAAATGCTGCATGTGGTAAGGGTAATCTTGAACTCTGGGGCTTCCATAAGAAAGACCACAGTGTTTTGAGCCTTAAAAGGTATCTAATTTCAAGGCATACATGCAAAGCAGTACAAAGAAAAGCAGTTATCAGAAGCTCAACCATTCATAAGAAACATATACAGAAGGAAATAAAAATTGTACCAGCCAGGCAATACAGCAGCATGTAAAAAACAGTGTAATCAAGAAATGTAAATAGCCAAAATCCCAAGTACAGACAGTTTATGGAAGGCAGACTACAGGATTATGATAAATATATGCTTATAGAAATTGTTCACAGTTCAAGCAATCCAATATTTTAGAACAATCAATTTTCTAAAAGCAATTTGGTGATAAATATCCAATTACTTAAAAAGAAAACATGAAATTCTGATACCAATAACCATTCTTCTAGAAATCACCTAAAGAATTTAAAAAATAAAAATTAAGAATATATAGGACAATTATTTTCTATACTAGTAAATGATTATCTTTATAGCAGTTTTAAAAATCATAAAATAGTCCAATGTATTAATATCATTTGGTAAGTACAAAGGTCAACAAACTAGCTTTCCTTCTTTGTTTACAAGTATATGATCTATATAAATTTTAGCCCATGAAAAGCAATAGATAACATATTACAAAAGAAACCCACAGGTAACAAACAAATGAAACTATTCTGCATCCCTAGTCATTAGGAAAATGTAAACTAAAACTGGGAGCTGGGTGTGTGAGACATGCCTGTAGTTACAGCTACTGGGAAGACTGATGCAGAAAGATCCGGTGAGTCCAGTAGTTAGGGCCAGCCTGTCCCATAATAAAGCAAAATGAACACACAAACAAAAGAAGCTACAAAGACAGGGCGTGTTAGGAATCACATACAGAAGAATGCGGTTACCAGCTCCCAAATAAACACAGGAAGACTTATTCTCACTTATGAATGCGCACCCAGCCTTAGCTTAGCTTGTTTCTAGCCTTTCTCAGCACCAAAAGCACAAGGAACAAAAGAATTAAAAGCTGAGTTTTTAAAATTAACATGAAATAAAGAATACCCAGAGAATGGGAAAACATATATATCATATACCTAACAATAGGCTTCTATTTAGTATATAGTACACAAAATTTAAAAAAAAAAAAGCCACTATATACTATAAAGGCAAATATCTCAATTTGAAAATGGACAGAGGATCTAAACAGATGCTCTCCCCCAGAGGTACAAAAATGTCCAATCAGCACATCAGCACATACAAAGATGCTCCATCATCATCAGTCTGGAGAAGGAAATAAAGCCACACTCACAGCTCTTTATGCCCATCAGAATGACTGTAACGTAACTGCGGTGTTTGTTTAATTTTCTTAACAGTTTACAGTCAAGTCGCAAGCTTATTTCATTTTCTCTTTTCTGTGAGTGCTTGCCTGAATGTATATATGTGTACCTTGCACACACTAGGGCTGGCAAGAGGCCAGAGACAGCAACAGATATCCTGCACCTACAGTTACAGCTAGCTCTGAGCCACTCTATATAGGTAGGTGCTGGGAACAGAACTTGGATCCTCTGAACGAACAGCAAATGCTCTTGACAGCAGAGCCATCTCCCCAGGCGCCCAAGTGTGTGGACTAAACACAACCCTCATATCCTGCTGGTAGGAATTAAAACAACGCTACTACTAGACAAAATAGTATCATTGCTCCTTAGAAGGCTGAACAGAATTACCATGTGGCCCAATAATTGCTTTCCTGGATGCACCCCCAAGAGCAGTGAAAACATGACACACAAAAACATGGCAGCATTATCAACAGCCCAAAAAGGGCAAACAATGCTAGTGACCACCATTTAAAAACACATGAACAAATGCTTTATCCACATGATGACTTATTAGTCAATTGTAAGGAATGAGGGACTAAATACACTTCACAAACATTATAAGAAAACGGAACAGATCGAAAAGGTGGCTGTGCTGTTAGTTTTATGTCAACTGTTCACACAGAGTGGTCTGAAAGGAGGGAACCTCAATTGAGAAAATGCCTACATAACATCTGACTGCTGTGGGTGGTGCTATCCCTAGGGTGGTCGTCTTGTGTTCTAAAGAAAGCAGGCTGAGCAAGCATGATGGGCAAGCCAGTAAGCAGCATCCCTTCTCTGCATCAGCTCCTGCCTCCAGGTCCCTGCCCTTTATGAGTTCCTGCCCTAACCCCCCTTCAATGATGGACTATGTTGTAGAACTTATAAGCCAAATAAATCCTTTCCTGCCCAACTCACTTTTGGTCATGCTGTTTCATTATAACAACAGTAACCCAAAGACAAAGGCATACCATAATTTCATAAAGACATTAAATATAAAGAATAGGTAAATATATAGGCGGAAAACGGACTAATGGGAAGCAGAAATGAGGAGAAACTACTTACTGGGAAGGAACAGGACTTTCTTGTTGGGTATGCATCTGTTTAGAAACTAGATTACAACACTGAAGGTGCTGAAATGACACCTTGGTGGCAATAAAATCAGTAGCTCCACCCTCCATGAATTTAATACTTTCAAAAGTGCTCATTTCATATTGAAGAACCTAATATATCCACAGATTAATATTGATTACAGATTTTAAAAAAGCACAAAGTCAGATCATTCCAACGTATAGTATTTAAGATGTACAATGTGTTTTAAGAAAGAAAATAAAGATACTACTTCATAAATTTAAAATCTGATCTATTATTGCTTATACCCAATTTGAAAGTGGGTGGCAAGGGATAAGAAATTCTAAAAACTGAATAACTCCTCCTAGTTCAACATGTTGGGTTTTTGTTTGTTTGTTTGTTCTGGTTGGTTGGCTGACCTAGAACTCACTTTGTAGACTAGGCTGGCCTTGAACTCACTGAGATCCTCCTGCCTCTGACTCCCAAGTGCTGGGATCAAAGGCATGTGCCACCACTGCCTAGCTTAGTTCAACATCTTAAAGCTGAAAATAAACCATCACTGGCAATTATGTGAATTACTTTTAAACGATATTTGAGAGAAATGAGTGGATGAAGAATTACTGACACAGTATACAAAGTTTCACATAAAAGGTTTATGTTTTGAGATGCTAAGTGGCAGTATAAATGTAATTAATAATATATCTACAAATATGCCTGGGTAAATGTGACTTTCACTACAAAAAAGTAAAATCTGGGTGTGGTGATCTATATCTTTAAACCCATCAGTTCACATAGGCAGAGACAGGCACATCTCTGTGAGTTCCAGGCCAGCCTGGTCTACATAGTGATTTCTAGGACAGCCAGGTCTACATAACAATAGATACCCTATCTCAAAAAAGGCCCTCACACACAAAAAAAAACCAAGATGATGGATATGTTTGGTTAAATTTGTCAATCCATGTTGCTCACATCATATTATGTCCCATAAGTATATGTAATTATGATCTGGCAAATGAAGATAATTAAAACACAATATTTTAAGGTAGGTAAAATATTTCTCATAATAAAAGTGATAGTCTTCTTATTCTGATAATTGAAGATGATCATGTCACTGATGTTTTCAATGAAGAAGAGCTGATACTTCCCAGCCATAAAGGTTATAAACCTTGGTTGTTATTGAAAAATATTCCAAGCCATGAAGGAGCAGCAAAATAACAAGCCAGTGGTGGTGTATTCAACAAGTTAACTGGCACTGAGATACATTCCTAACAGAATATTTAATAACCAATTTGTTCTTGGTCTAAAAGAAGAAAAGATAGCTATTCCAAGGTTTAAGCAGGAACAAGAAACAGGGAACAGTTCTGCAACGTAACAATGTTAATGCTGAAATATAGGCTAAGGATGATGGATGTCAGAGTTAAGAAGTGCCCTCAGAAGTGATCAGATCAAACACCTCACTGAACACCTCAAGGAACTGGAAGGCGTTACTGTCTTGCCTTGAGCACTGTCACATGACTGTTAAATGTTCAAATGTTTGAAACTTGGTCCCCAGCTGGTGGCACTATTTTGGGAGGTTGTTCAAACAGCAGGAGGTAGACCCCACTGAAGGAGGGGAGAACCATTGACAGTGACACCTGACCTCTAGACCCAGGACCTCTTTCTGCTTGCTGTCTACTTACTAAGAGCTTCCCCAAGTCTCCCTTCATTGTGATGCTCTCCCTAAGCACATGGGCCAAGGAGCCATTGTCCAAACCCTTTCAAATCATGAGCCAAATCAGACTATTGTACCTCTAGATTGTTTATCTCAGGCGTTTGGTCACAGTAATAAAAATAGTAACCAATACCAGCACAAATACTACACTGCCAGTTATACTGAACACAGGGCAGTCATTCAATTCCTTGCTTTTTTCTGAACGAAGTGAAGATCACTACAGTGCCTCCAAAGGGCAAGAGACCACATCCCTAAATAAATGTGCAGACTCCGTTAGTGAACACAAGAAGGGTACACACCTACACATAAAACTTCCCAGTCAGTAGAGATGCACTGCTTTATCACAAAGGTGGGAAATCAGGGTTTGCTTTCAGTTTTTTGCCAATAAAGATTAATTTTTAAATGGAATACAGTCACTTATGGTATTAAATTCATATTCACATGGTGGCATAAAAAGAACCAGGTATGAGGCTTACAAAGAATCCAGCCCTGCCTTCTGAGTAAATTCAAGTCAGCTTATCACTAGGGAGTTCTCTCTACCAATGCTCAGACCGAAGGGGCAGGCCACGTAACCTCAGACTGCACAGCTCTCCACCAAGCTTCAAACTGCGATCCCCTCAATCCCTGCCTGCTCCCACACCTTACATTCCTCTCTCCACCCAGCCTTATCACTTCCGTCTCCACCTCCCTAGTGCTGGGATTAAAAGCATGTGATCCCAAGTGCTGGGATCAAAGGTGTAAGCTCTGTTTCTCTTTTAGGCTGATTCACTCGCATGTAGCCCAGGGTGGCCTTGAATTCACTGACATTCATCTGTCTCTGCCTCCCAAGTGCTGGGATTAAATGTGTATTCCACTACTGCCCGGCCACTATGGCTAACGAGTGTGGCTTCTGGGATTAAAGGTGTCTGCCACCACTGCCTGGCCTCTATGGCTGTGGCCAGTTTTGTACTCTGACCCTCAGGAAGCTTTATTTGTAGATCATAAACAAAGTATCACCACAGGCTTGGTTTTACCGGAAGTTTCACATGGTGGTTATAAATCCAGCATACTTCCTAGATGATGAGTTCTGTCTTCCTATTACCAATCTCTATTTTGCCATCCCAGTAGAAGATGCTATTGTCCATAATGTGTTCAAAGGAATAAGATCATGAAAGAATTAAATGTCATAAGAGAAACAATGCCACAGACCATAATATGATATGCAAAATGTGCCACCTGAGACAATGTCAAGGTATTATTCTGAAGACAACTGAGAAACAGCAAAGAAAAACTTTTTTGCAAATCCCTATAATGACTGAAAAACCAGTACATCAATCTTCAGAAGTCCTTCCTCCTGGCTCCACCAGACAAATGGTAGAGCACCCACAGACAAATCAGCAAGATCTGATAACAGCGTGTGGTGTCCTAACCATCTACAGTGCATCCTGATGCCTTGAGTTGGACTTGTTAAATACTTACCTACCTAGGGAAAGCTTTTCTTTTAACAGGTGTGTTTTGTTACTTTTTTTTTCCCCCCACGGGTTTTCTTTTTGAGCACTTTCAGAATAGTAAACTAGAAAACAAGGCTCCCATACACTTTACTGTGGTGGTTTGCATAAGAAAGGGCCCTACAGGCTCATAAGCCTAGACACAAGTCTCCAGTAGGCCACTCTTTGGGGAGGATTAGGAGGTGTGGCCTTATAGTGGGAAGTATGTCATTGGGGGTGAGCTCTGACACTTCAAAAGCCTTGTGCCATCTTGAGCTAGTGCTCTCTGCCTCCTATTTGTAGACTAAGATGTGAGCTATGTTATCACGGACTCTAACCCTCTGAAACTCTAAGAGAATTAAATGATTTCTTTTATAAGTTGCCTTGGTCATGGTGTTTTGTAACAGCAACAGAAGAGTAAGACATCTCCCTTTCTCAAATTTCTTCTATTAAAAACTTATTGTGGTTTTAAAAATTGAGTTATTTTAATGCCATATCATTATACATAAAATAGGATTATATCAAACAAAATAAAGTTTTTAAAGGATAGCTCATGAAATATCAAAAACAAAATAACCTTAACATAAATTGCTATGAGTTATCCAACTATTCTTTAAAAATTGTTAAAAGCATGGATATGGTCAGAAACTGTCATTAGCATAAAAAATACATAATCATAGAAATGTAATTTTAGCTACTTTATTTACAAATTTTAGTAACATTTTAATTTTTAAAAACTAAATAAAAACTATACAAATACTTATAATATCATGGGTTAAAATATTTTAAATGCAATCATTAGGATTCTATTTCATGTAGGGGTGTATCAAAATTATTTTAAAACATACTTATAAACAGAATTATAACATTTTAGCCATTGTTATAAAACTGTCCAAGCCTTTTTCAAAATGTTTGTTAATTTTAACTAAAATCACAAATAATACTCACTAGTCAAAGAATAATATTTTATATCTGATTGTTCTTATTTGCACAAACATGAAGAGGTGTGTATGTGTTAGGGAAGGATAAGAAATCACTTTTTCAATTCTATATAAATAATTACTATGAACAAAAATATTGATGCACAAATAGATGCTTATATGTATTAATCTGAAAATTAAACCTGTGCTATACATCAAATAATAAAGAAAAGCTGTGGGCCATACATTTATAGAGGACAGTGGCATAGAAAAAGTACAACGTAAGATTTCATCAAGAGAGAAGGTGAAAGAGGCTTAGAAACTTTTATTTTCAATGTTAATATTTTACAAATTATTAACCTCTAATTTTTAGATTATGTTTTATGTGTTTGTTACAAGAGCTCACTAAATATTCTGGACATCCTGTACCCAATTATGAAGGGTTATATCGTGACCCAAACCATAAAACAACAAATTCTAGAGTTATTTCAATGCACACCCTACTTTACACTCCTATGTAATTCTGTCCAAGGTATGTATCACAGACATGCACATGCATTTCAATGAACTGCATATTGTGTAACCTACAAAGAGATACTGCCAGGGCCTGTAAAGTTCCCAAACCAGGAACAGAATGTCCCAGACTGATATAGGCCTGAATTATAGTTGCTTGGATAGATGTTTGTCTCGTTAGACTAGCTATTCCCTGAAGACCAAAGACAGCCCACAAACCCAAGAGTGAAGGACTGCCAAATCTTCAAGGTCTATTTATATTTCATCAAGAGATGAAAAGACACCTTTAGTACCATTCCAGAAGACCATTTTCTGAAATGCCTGACTCAATAAAGATGACAAAGTGATTCTTCCGGCAAAATTACTTCCCATAAAAGGAGATGAAGTATACTGTTTACTTTACCTCCATAAGACTAGTCCTGTATGTTACTCATAGAAAAGTAATTGCCCTCAAGGCAGATCCTTCATAGCATGTGCTTAGTAAAGAGTAAAGCATTTTAGGATGAATAAAAGCCTAATAAACAAAGAGGGTGGGGAGTAGGAACGCAAACCAGATGCTCAACAAGAAGCCCTCAGAAACATCTCCCAGCAAGACTGAAGAGCTTACACAGCAGGTGGGAACATTTCAAAATATGTACAACGTTTTACTTTACTGTGGACAGCTTCACGTGCCTATAAAAGTGGGCTTGCTTATGGGTTTTATTTGAAGTGAAATTTCATGTCAGGAAAAAGAAAGCCTGTTTGTTCCATAGCTATCTGTGATATGCATTTAAAGACAAAAATAGGTCTAGAAATAATGCTATGTTTTTAAAGAACCGGTCAAAGAATAAGTAAGCTATACTTTTTTTCACTTAAAAAAAATGTACCCTCAACTGCAAGTACTTTAGGGAAAGAGTGACTAAAAAGTTAACACCTAAAAATTGGAAAAGAGAGAGAGATCTCCCCAATTAAATGAAGGAAATAAAGAGTTTCTGGAAAGCAAGCCTGAAATAAATCCTACAAATTGGGCAAGCACCATTAATGGAAACCCAATTCCTTAGCCAACTGTAGGAAAACCAGGTTGTTTCCATTCAAAAGTTTCAATTACTCCAAGAAAAATATTTCCTCAAATACTAAGAAGTCACATAAAAAAAAAATAAAATAAAATAAAAAAGCCCTGAGAGCTGATTGCACATCACAGAGCCGCTCACTACTCAGCAAGCTAGAATGCAACACAGGGAGTTGTCAGTAACAACAGGGAGATGCACTTGTCTAACTGGAAACACTGATTGGACATTCTAATATATAAGCACAGCTTAAGGGCCTGTGTTGGACCAGCATGATCTACGAGAGTCTAAATTAACAGCATTTCTTGAACTTTTCTGCCTTCAAACCACTTATACTGCTTAAGAATAGTCTCCCAGAGCCTAGGGAGGTAGCCTAGTTCAGATTCCCAAAATCCATATCAAAAGAAGCCATGCACGGCCCGCTGTGTGCCTGTAATCTCAGCACTGGAAGGGACACAGGAGGATGGCAGAGGGTCGCTGAGCAGCCAATCCAGCCAGTCAGTGACTGTCATTTCAGTCAAAGACCCTGTCTCAAAAAACAAGATGGAAAGCAACGGAGGAAACTCCTGACATCTAGCTACCACAGTCAGTGCACATGCACACATGCATCCACCTCACACAGATTCATGATAATGCTAATAAGAAGAAAAAAGACCTCCCCCCCTCCCACCTCCTGCCCTAAATATGCAAGCTTACTAAGTGTTGAGTGGGCCCCAATTATCTGCATTTTCATAAAGAGCTCCTAGTAATTCTGATGCCCATGAGCCAATTTCCAGATACCCTTCTATACCATCTCAAGTTTTGTTCATACATTTTTCTGTGGGGGGGGGGGGAAGAGGAGGTCATTGACATGGTCTTACTATTGACCTTGAACTTGCAATTCTCAACCTCCTAATTAATGGATTATGGGCATCCACTACCATACCTGGCTCCATTTCTTAAGAAACCCATCCACAAACACAAGAAAACTTACTTATTCCCATCACCACACCAAATAAAATGATTTTCGTGTTATATAAAATAGACACAACAATGTGTGGCTGTTGTGACCCCAAAACAAAACCAAGTCTCTGTTTCTAGGGAATATTTCAAAGGGAAGAGAGGCAAGCTGGCATCGGAAAGAGTAGAAGGAATCTGAATAAAAGCAGTGTGCCACTCATCTTGGCCCCATTCATCTTTCAAGAAGACACAGAAAACCTGAAAACAATACATGGACATCAAATCAACAACATGAGATCCAAACTTTTGGACAGGGCCATGAATCATGTTACATTCAAATTATACTGAAAATTTGCTTTTTATCAAAATTTCTTTATCCTAGCTAAGTTCTTCAATGGCTCCAAGTTAATTGACAAATCTACATGGCAGCAGTGTCTAGGGAGGTTAACAACAAATACATTACCACAATATATGAAGCAACTTTTGTGCAGGACGTTAAGGATTATATTCAGCTACATGTAATAGAGAATCTTCTACAGTCGTTTCAAAAAGAAATAACTATTTTCTTTCTAAAAGAGAAGTGTGAAGACATGCAGTCCAGGATAATTTCAAAATGGCATCACTGTGGTCAGGTATGGTAGCATGCACCTTTAATCCCAGCACTCAAGAGACAGAGGCTAGCAGATCTCTCTGAACTCAATGGCAGTCTGGCCTACCTAGTGAGTGTCAGGCCAGCAGGGCTACACAGGAGAGCCTGTCTCAAACACCAAAAATGATGTCACTAGTCTAAACTCCTTCATTCTTTCTCTTCAGCTACACAGGTTCCATCTAGTTAATCACCACGTAGTATAACAAGAAGAAATTCCAAGTACTCTGTCCACTTTTCCAGACAGAGGGGAAATCCCATAGGGAATGGAGAAGAACAGGCAACTGACTCAGAAGGATAGTAATACTCCCTACCTCATCTTAGAATGCCCTGCAAAGTCTCAAGCTAATATCTTAGGCCAGTATGATGAGACCTAAAAGTAAGAAAATACTTCTACTCCGAAAACGGGTTAAAAAGCACCTACCAGGCAAATGCAGTGTCTGTCAAACCCCAAACCAAAGCTTCAAGTCTGCTTACAATGTCTTTCTTTTAGGTCCTAAAACTGGAGTCTTACGATATAAATGTGCAGACCACTTGTAATACTTGGCCTAGCCCATCTCAAGATAAAAGACAAATAGTATTTTAATACTTGGTCGTATTTTCAAGTGCAAAAAAGAAATGCAAAGATCGTTTTACAGAAAGAATGCTAGTACCAAGCAAAAAAGTGACAAGACAAGCCTATAGCTCTGTTCTACGCAGTTGAGAGGAGCAAATGCAACTAACACACTGGTAGAGGGACAGACGGAAAGGGTTATCCAGGAGATGAAACTAGGTGATCTCATAGGAACACACTGAGCTTCTCTGTTCCTAAGGAGGGCTTCAAGGCCACCTGTCTGTTCTTAACCTTGACTCAGAATCAGCTGCCCTTTCTTTCCCACACAGCTGTCACTTGATTTAATGTTTGGAGAGCTAAAAGCCCACTGGAAGTCAAGCTTTTCATTGAAGACAAGACTTACAAACTACATAGAACTCCTTGTGGTTCACTTAACTTCAACCACATAATATCCTAAAGTCATGTTATAAAGGCCACGTGGTGCGTGAAATAAGTATCTTTGTGGGCTATTTTATCAAACAGAGGATGGCAAAGATCCGACACAACATAAATCCTAAAGAAGATATACTGTATTCAAAATCCTAAAGTGCTAACATTAGCAAATGGTGAAGCCTAAGAAAAATGCACTAAGGCTAACAGGGTAAGTAGGAGACATTGGCTGCGGCTATAGTTAAATGGAATCTGTCACTGCATTTGTCTTTATAGGGATTACTGCTACTGTTTTCCTGAGGTAACAAGCAGCCTCAGGAGTCAGCTCTCGCAACAATAGCTTCTCTTTAGTCTGCCCTTCCTGTCCTCCACAACCTCAGCTGCACAGTTTAAAAATAAGGGTAATTCCATCAACGTGAAATTCATTTACAATATGCTTACTTTTAAATGCAAACAATAATAATCCATTTATATATGGCATAGTTAAATGCAAAAAAACATATATAAAGCATACCAAGAAATCCTACTTCCCTACAAAGTTCATTAACTTCAAGCAAATTATCTAGAGCTGACTGTATGACCTTCCTCACAATTTGCAGGTTCCTTTTAAGTCACATCTTTTTAATTTTATAATCTTCAAATTTAACTTTCCCTAAGAACAAAATCTTATTCAGAAGAATAATGTTTCCAGTCATTTTTTTTTTTTTTTTTTTTACTCCATTTGTCAATAACAAACTTGGGATTTCAACAGCTCCTGCTTCTATTTCACCCTCTGTAAAACTGTCGACATGTCACAGTAATGGAATTTGAACCTGAAAGATAAAAAACTGCTGAGCTGGCTAAATCAGGGTCTCATATTGGTAACAAGTCTCACTAGCACTGTGCTAGTAAAACCATGCTTTCTACAAAATGTGCCTTGTTTCTGGACACATACAGGAAAAAGCTTTCAAATTGGCCCCTCCTAGGATACATATTAGATTTCAACACAGAAGGTGAGGAAGGAATGGGAGAAGTATTAATATTACATCAATGTTTCCCAATATATGCTATTTAAGGTGACTTTAGAAGGTAAATGAATAAAAAGTTTAACTTCAGAGTTAAATAGTTAAGATAAACACATCAAATTCATGATTCTACAAATATGAATTAGAGTGACTTTTCAGAGCATGGAGTTTTATTTTAAAAACAGGACAATAATCAGAAAAGTAGACAAATGGCAAACCTGGAATATGTCAGTAATTATGACTATGGCCACTAACAACCAATGTGTTAAACACTGAAATCAAGCCACTCCCTCAGCTTTTCTGTAAGTTATCCATCAAAGAATGTGTTACTCAACAGATTGCCTAGTTTAATATAAAATCCCGATCTATAACTATGAAAAAGAAACTTAAAGGGGAAAAAAAATGGACTTAAATTTACAGAATTCCAAACTATGAAGCTTATCTGCATCCTGATTCAAATGTTAAACACACACACACACACACACACACATGCGCGCTCGCACGCACACACACATATATACACAAACAGATATGTACTTAGGAGTAGCAATCAAATAAATGTAAATACTGTGGTCCTGGAAAAATATTAACATGTGAAACACGCTAACAGTGGAATGTTTTGTTTTCACTATTTTTATTTTATGTGTATGGGTCTTTTGTCTGCATGTACTTTCGTGCACCATATACATGCCTGCTGCTCTCAGAGACCAGAAGAGGACATTAGATGCACTGATGCTGGAGTTACAGAGAGCTGGAAGTCACCATGTTGTTCTGGGAATTGAACCCATGTCCTCTGGAGGAGGAGCCAGTGCTCTTAACCACTGAGCCATTTCTCTGGCGCCAGATGAAGATTTCTGAACAAGCTTCTTGAGATATGTCATCAAATACATAGTTAAAATTATATAGTTGCTAGAACCGGCTTCAAATGGAAGAACAATCAATGAGAAAAATAAACTGACAATATGCTGTTGAACATTAGGGACGGTACACAGTCTTCATCATATTCTACTTTTATATATGTTGAAATTCATTAAAAACTCTAGCTTTTTAATAAGCTTTTAATTAGTACAAGTTTATGCCAAAATTTGATTATGAACATAAAAGAATTGTTTTTTTAATCTCTCTCTCTGAAATTAAAAGTGAGGATAGTTTTCCTGATAAATAATACAATTTTAATACTTCCTATCTTACTCACAAGCCAGTCATTTGAAAACAGTAAGTTAATAATTATGCTACTACACTGATATGATGTTCTATTCTAGAACATTTAATGTGTCAGAAGCAAATAAAATAAACAGTAACACTGTCTCTATGGAGCCCCAAAGTGGTCAAAACAAGTCAGTAAAGTACTGATGTAGTTAATGATTAAATGATCATCATCCCCTTCTCTTGATGCTTGGACTTTTCTTTCTGTCTACCACTTTTAGACAATGTTCCATAAAACACAATTACCAAAAAATATGATTATAGTAACTGATTTACAAAACATCAATCCAAGCCTCATTACTCTTAGACACTCATTGCTCAAAATCCTACCTTCCCTTAGACTAAACTGATACAATGACAACCATAACTATTCTTTGTAGACTCTCAGAATGAAATCATACACAAGTATCAGCACTGAGCTCTGAGCTATTTGTTAGCTAACATCAAAAGTCTTCAGTTAACCCTAACACCTGACATGCTGGACATTTCATTTCATATAAAGAAGGTAAAATGCTAATAGCTCCTACCAAAACAAACCAAAAGTGTAATTTTTAAGTCCATATATTGACAAACTAGATAGAATGACATTTCAAATATTGTTTGGACTATAACCATAGGTTATTGATAAATTTACATTAGCCCAGCAGAGGAAAGTAAGGAGAAAAAAATGAGATTAAAAATAAATAAAATATTATATGTTGTTTTAAGCTACCTATTGAAAATAATGCATTAACCCTATGCCAAAACTAATTCCAAAAAAAAAAAGAAAAGAAAAGAAAATCAAGTTTATAGGTAAAAATATCGAAAATCTGCCAGGTGTGGTGGAACATGCCATTAGCCAGGTGTGGTGGAACATGCCATTAATCCCAATTTTGGGAAGATGGTAAGGCCAAACACCTTAAGGCCAACCTGGGCTAGAGAGAAAATCCTATCTCAAAAAACAAGCAAATAAATATTTTTAAAACTTAAAAAAAAAAAAAAAGAAAGAAAACAAGTAACATATCACAGTGTAAATGGCTTCCAGACTTTAAGTATTTTCTTCTAAAAAGATGTCAACAAATGGAATAAAATTTGAGACTGGTAAAAATTATGCAGCAAACAATTTACTGCTATTAAATACAAAGCATTCATGAAAATGTACCATATATAAAATTCCTTCCTACATAAGGAACCCTGAGCCTTAGGGAACAAAGAGCATCTTGGAATACAAAAGCACTGATAACACCAGCTTCGGGAAAGAATTCGTCTGTCTGTTTGCTTGTTTAACTCCTCCCACTGGTCTCTGCTGGGGGCCTATCCCTGCCTTGCTTTGTCTTTTGCTGTGTACCAAGGAATTACATTCCCCAGGGTTCCCAGCTCTCCATTATCTAGATAGTTCTTACTCACAGTGGAGACCTCCTGGCTCCCAGGTCCTAGTGGAGTCCAGGCCTTCTGCACAGTCCCAGCACCTGCCAGATAGCTCTGGCAACATCACAACCCATCATCCCTCAGCCCTGGGAATGAGGGTCCTTCGTTTCCAGCTGTTGCTCAGTTTAGTTTTTCCACCAATGTGCCCTTCTCAGTATACCAAAATCTATTTTAAACACATATGAAAATGTCTTCCTTAAAGCTTCTAGAGTTTTCATTTTACTAAAAGTGAGTCCTGTGCCTCTTCTTTCAAGAGAAGAGACACCACAAAGTTGTGACTGCTGCAGCTGTGCCTTTGTTTGCCAGGCAAGGGGGTTAGAGACCAGCATTCAAACTCTCTCTCTCTCTCTCTCTCTCTCACACACACACACACACACACACACACACACACACACACACACGCACACACACACACACGCACACACACACACGCACACACACAGCGGTTTTTCGAGACAGGATTTCTCTGTGTAACAGCTCTGACTATCCTAGAACAACTCTGTGGACCAGGCTGGCCTAAAACTCACAGAAATCCGCCTGCCTTCCAAGTGTTGGGATTAAAGCTATGCACCACCTGCATTTATTTAAAGGCAGCAATTATGTCAGTAAAAAAAAAAAAAAAAAAAAAAAAAAAAGAGAGCAATTTTTCTTAACACTACATCATTTGAGGGGCTAAACATACAGGCAGATGCCCTGAGCCACACAAGACTTCCCTTTCTTAGCCTTGTCCTCTGCAAAAACCGAACCCTTATTTTTAAGAATTCAATAATGCAGTGTTACTTTAGTGAGCCTCTACCACACGTCTATACCTGTCTCATCTCCCCTTTCCCTACTGATATCTTCTCTGGAAACAAAGGAAGCCAGGACGGTGAGAGAGCGCGGGTGCCGCTTCACGGTACTCACATGCTTAATATGTGTTAGGCCCTTCTGTTCCCAGCACTGCAAAAGGAAATGGGGAGGAGCACAGAAGCTTGAAAATCAATCTCACACTCCAACCAACATTTACAAAGCAGAGTGGCAGCAAAGGCCAATTGTGATGGGTGATTAAGAATGGCCGCCATAGGCTCATATATTAATTTGAGTGCTTAGTCATCACAGGAGTGACACTTCTTGAGAAGGGATAGGAGGCATGGCCTTGTTGGAGTAGGTGTGGCACTGATGGAGGAAGTGTGTCACTGGGGATGGGCGTCGAGGTTTCAAAAGCCCAAGGCAGGCCCAGTTCCTTCTCTTCCTGCTACCAGGATCCAGACGTAGAACTCTCAGCTACTTCCCAAGACCATGTTCTGCCTTCATGCCTTCATGCTCCCTGCCATGTTAGTAATAGACTAACAGCCCCAATTAAATGCTTTCATTCATGAGTTGCCATGGTCATGGTGACTCTTCCCAGCAGCAGAGCTTTGACTAAGACACAAACACATAACTAAAAGCATAAAATGACACTACTTATGAGAGCTGGGGAGATGGTTCAGCAGTTAACCATGCTCGCTTCTCTCCAAAGGGCCCAGGTTTCCTTCCCAGCATGCACATGGTGGATCACAAAACACGAAGTCAATTTAAATAAATAACAGTATCCAGTTGCCAGCTATAGCTAAATACATCCCTGTGGTGAGTTTCTGGTACCTGTTGCAACTCCAGTCCCAGGGGATCTGACATCCTATCTGGCCCCTCCAGCAATGCACACCCATAGTCCATGGACATACATGCAGGCGAACACCCATACATATAAATCACATCAGTTTGTCAAATCCTATATATGTTCTGTCATGTTTTTAAAGTCCAGCCCGGGTCAAAATACTGCTATTTTTCTTATGAGCAGCAGGGCAGGGCAGGACAGAAACCTCTGTCTACAAACTTTAGGTAAAAAAAGGAGTGATAATAGTAACAATCCTAATACTGATAGCCACATCTGAGCAAAATTCATGTGCCTGTTATATCTACAAAATACCAAGAAGAAACTCACAAAAGTAAACCACTTGCTAAATCAGACTCCAGATTTTTTAAAGAATACCCACGTTTACCATAATCTCTGAGAATGAAGTTTTAAGACTGCCAGCCACCATCTAAGGGTGCACTCTGTATCTAGAAGACTGCCAGTCAATTAAATTTGGAATGGAAATGGATTCCTTCTTTCTATTTATAGCAATTCCCTTTAATATGGAATTTTCTTTTTTTAATCATTTTTAATTAGCAAAGAGTTAGGTTTCATCACCGCATTTTCAAAAATGATTGGCTTTGTTTATCCCCTCCTCCACCCTGTAGTTTCCACCAGAGCATCCTGTTTTTGGCTTTCATTTCATATACATTTCATATACATATACATTCCCACCTCTATGCCTCCTTTAGGCAAAAGCGGAGGGGAGGGTAACTAAGAGTAATAAAATAGCAAAAGTATAAAATGTTAAATTAGGATAAGTTATACAAGAGTTATACCTTAAAGGAAATGACGGTTTGAAATAACAAAATAAAAATACTTTTTATAAACTGCCCTCCCAAACACTATTTTCCCCCATTAAAAATAAAACCAAACCGTTCTGCTGAGTGTAACAGAAGACAAGAGAACTGACCTATGATATCACTTCATCAGATGAGTTAGCTTCAAGAGGTAAACACAGGCATTCGCATTGTGCGCTTGTAGAAAGAATGGCCATGAATGAAATGTATTTCACTGGTAATTTATAGGAAGCTGACCATACACTTGTTTTCACTACTAACATCCAAGAACATTAAGAATTTTTTTTTTTTTTTTTTTTTTTTTTTGGTCTTTATGACAGGATTCTTTTCTTTCAGTCTTAATTTTAGCTTGAAAGGGGAAGTTGAGAAATTCTGGTGTCTATTGGGTACCATCCAAAGTTTATTAGTGTGTATTAGTGTCTTCAAGAGGCCATTAGTGCCTAGTGTAAATGAATAAAACCAAAGCATTTCCTAAAGGCAAATATATAAAAGCAATTTCAAATGGTACTTAACAAATGACTGAACAGTCTGAAACACTGTATATTACAGTTTTGTTACCAAGTGCCTTTATTGTCTCTTCCTTGCATCCCCAAATATAGATGTGAGAGGTCAAAATCATTGTTTAATTTGTATTGTTATGTCCAATTTCCTAAGAAAATATCCAGCATATTACAAATTTAATAAATATTTGTGGAATGAATAAATGAAGATTAAGCAACAGTATTTACATTTATTAACGTGACTAAAGCTCAGACTGGCTGAACTTTACACTTCATAAACTTCTTGGAGCCTGCAACTAGCATGATCAAATACCAGTCTCCTATAAATGGCTGCATATCGGTCAGGCATTCATCCCATATTCAGCTAGCTGGCTGTGACTGGGCCAAGAGATAAGGAACATGGAAACCTACACACAAAAGTCTGTTAATACTGCCAGCACTCCTGGAAAGCAACAGGACAAATGGTAGACATTGTCTTTCTTCTCTAGTCTATACATTTTCTTTTATAACTAAACTTATTCTTTACCACAAGTAAAAACTGTTCCCTAATGCAACTGCTTCTCGTTATAAATATAGTCTATCATATGACTTTAAAAGGAAAACAACAAAAACCAAAGACTATAGTGAATGCCAATCACTGTGAATAGTCGTCTATTTAGTTGTATGTACCAGGGGTACTGAGCTTCTTTTGAAATCTCTTTGATAGTTTATGCCATGACAGATGCAGTAAGAAATGAACCACTATCTTGGCTAAGGTTTCTAATGCTGTGATGAAACACCATGATCAAAAGAAACTTGGAAAGGAAGGGGTTTATTTTGCTTATGCTTCCCTATTACTGTTTGTAGATGGAGTTTCTTTCCCACCTGGTCTTCCCGCCTGGTCCCGCCGCCCTTCAACCCCAAATAAACACACAGAGACTTATAATAATTATAAACTGTTTGGCCAATGGCTCAGGCTTCTTACTGGCTAGCTCTCTCTTAATTATTAACCTATAACTGCTAATCTATATATTTCTACATGGCCTTATCTTACCAGAGAATGCCGGCATCCTATCTTACAGTAGCTACATGGTGTTTCTCTCTGGCAGTTCCTCTCTGTGTCCTCTCCCCAGAATCTTCCTGGTCTGGTAACCCCACCTACACTTCCTATCTGGCTACTGGTCTTAGTTTCTATAAGGAAGAAGTGTGAGCAAGTCATGGAGAGCAAGCCAATAAGCAGTAACCCTCTATGGCCTTGCCTCCCAGTTTCTGCCCTGTTTGAGTTCCTGCCCTGACTTCCTTCAGTGATGAACAGTTAGTTGAGGGGGGATGTCCTTCTGTATATATGTTTCTCTTATTGGCTGATGGATAAAACACTGATTGACCAGTAAAGAATCTCCCACCAACCTTCTTCCACCATGATTTTCTATAAAATTGCTGCTGCTTTGTAACTCAAATTAATGGTTTCCCTTTCCAGGCTTCTGGGCTCCAAATGGACTGACACATGGAGAACTGAGTCTACCAGGTGCTCGAGCTCTCCAGCCTCCCGGCAACCAGTACCAGACTGCCCAGCCTTCACTCACATACACTAATTTCATAAGTCACTCTACACATAGACACACACAGGGAGAGAGAGAGATACACAGAGAATGAGGGGGGAGAGAGGAAGAGAGGGGGAGACAGAGAGACTGTGTGTGTTTTTATTTCCCCAGGGAAACCTAATGCAATTAGCTGATAATAAAACACTCACAAATATTTGACTGTTCATCATTACATAATCTGTTATCTTAAATTTTTGTTGAGGATAGAAATTAATTATAATTACATTGCTTTAAATTATATGGTAAAATAATTAAGAAAAGTAATATTCTATACAAGGCATATTGATTTATCTACTTAATGTAATATAGATAATTACTAGATGGGTTTTCTAGGCAATATTCTGAAAATATCCATCAAAACTCATAAATTTAATATTTTCTTGATTTATAAAAAGCTTACAAACATAAAGCGAGCAGTTAAACTATTTACTATTCTATAACATAGACATTATGGGCTTTGGGGCGATGTTTGTTTGATTGCTTTTTGAGGCAGGGTTCCTCTGTGTAACAGCTCTAGCTGTTTTAGAACTCACTCACTAGTAGGCCAAGAACTCACTCACTATGTAAGCCTAGAACTCACTCTCTATGTAGGCCTAGAACTCACAAAGATCTGCCTGCCTCTCTGCCTCCCAAGTGCTGGATTAAAGGTGTGTGCCACCACTGCCTGGTGGCACTATGATTTTTATAGTAGTTCTACACACCACCAATGACTTTTGTCTAATTATGTTTCTAAGGTATAGAATTCTGTAGTTTATGGAAGAATCAACTAGATGTTAACCCTGAATAATCTCTCTGAGAGTTCATAAATAAAAAGAACTGCTACATTTTTAAACCTTCATCAGAAGTAATTAAAAGGTCATCAAAACAACTCTTTGCATTATCCTGATCAACCAACAGATTAAAATCACTCTTCTTAAAAACAGACAGATGTAAAGCCAGCATGGTGGACCACAGCTGTAATAACCAGCCTTTGGGAGGAGGCATGACAATTAGAAAAATTCAAGCTCACTCTCCTCTACCTAACAAGTTCAAGGCCAACCTGGGCGACATGGGATCGTGTCTCAAAACAAAATAATAATAATTAATAATAATAATAGACATATTTTAAAACATTTTCCAAAACAACAGATATGATATAGGATAAACAACCTACCATCCACTGTGTCTCAGAGGCATGCTCTTAACTGTGCTACCAGAAAAACTTGTAAACAACTCCTGAATGTGTGTACAGCATGTCTTTATTAGAGTGGAAAAGGTCATAACATCACATGGAAGTGAAAACGGAAACCATCTGGGGGAGCAAGCTTCTTCTTACAGAGGAAAGTTAAAGCAGCAGAAAAAATGCAATTAGTGTGCAAGTAACAGTATAAAGAAATAATGAGTGTGTTACAAATAACTTCTCAAAACAAATACATATTAAATATACTTTTACTTCCAACAAGAGTCATCTTCAAATGTTACAGAGTCTTCATGGCTCACTATGCATAGCTGGCCTGGAACTTTCCATGCAGAACAGGATAATCTAAAACTCAGAGATCCACCAGCCTCTATCTCCAGGATTAGAGGTGTGCACCACCGAACCCAACATAATAGTATCTATTCTTTGTGAAATGTACACACACATACTCTGTTGTCCCTGGTGATAAGGTATAATGATTAAAAGAATTATTTCTACTTAGTTCAACTGGTTCCAAGTCCTGGGCCTATCTGGTTATTAGTAAGTAACTTAGGATACATTATTTAACTTCCATGTTTCTTCATCTATAAATTACGTGATTTAAAATGAAGATACTTTCCACTGGAAATGTTGCACATGAACAAAGCATCTGCAATAGGACCTAGACAAGAACAAAGGCTCAATAAAAGTTAGCACATTTCCACCATATACAGTTTAATACAGGAAAGGAAGGAGTCCCAAGTGAGGGGGACTAGTCAGACATTTTAAAGAGCACCTAGCCTTTTTTTTTTGGGGGGGGGGGGCTCAAAGAACAGGTAGGGCATCAAAAATAACATGGAACAATAAATGTAGTATGCACAACGAATAGAGAACACAGATCTGAGAGTTCAAAGTTGACATTTTGGATTGTAAACTCAGTTGTATCCAATGGGTTCATTTATATGAAGCATGGATGCCAGCTGGAAGAGCTAAACAAGAATTTAACAGATAATGTGACACTCTTAAGAGTTCTAAGATAGGGTAGGATTAAAGGGAAGATTCAGTAATTCTTGCCTGGGCAAGGTGTCCTCCTGAGAATAAAGAACCAGACTAAAAGAGGGTAAGCCTGAGTTTTGCAAGCACTCTAGTCTCCTCTAACATCAAAATTATCACACTAGAAACTGGAGACGAGGTAACAAGAACCAGCTAAAACAGACAAGAGGTACATATAAACACAACAGAAAATCCTAGCATGAGAGGATCACAAACAACCCTTTGTAAAATAGAGTCAACAGCACAGAAACTTCAAGGGGAAGGCTGAAAGCAAGAAAATCAGGTGACCATGCTGGTGCTGTATTTAGAGATTCCTTTCTCCAGACTGCTCTTAAAATGTCCTCCATGAGAGGTAAGCATTTGGTCTCCGAAGATCACTGTCCTCCAGGAAAAATACCTGCAGAACATATCCACAGGCCCCTCTGACTAAATGTCGTAATTTAACCATCTAGAGAAGTTAATGTCTCAGAAACTGGTTTTTGCTTTGTTTTGTTTTGTTTTTATGGATTATCAACTGAACCTGATTTAATTTGGATTGTTTCTGTCTCACAAAGGCCCATATCTTAGAAACAAGCTTCTAGGTTGGAATGGCTGGGAAGCCGTAGAAACTAGAAGAGGTCATGTGGTCACTGGGGACACACTCCTCAAGAGGATCATGAGACATCAGTCTATCTTGTGTCCTCATTTTGATATGATATGTGTGCCCACCACAATGTGCTGGCTCCCAATCACAGTCCTAAAAGTAAAGAGTGATGCTCAGTCATCGGAAGCAATGTCTAGAAAGCAAGGAGCCAAAAAAAAAAAGCCTTTCTAGAAGCTGATAATCCCAACACAGACTCCCCACAGAACAGTCACAATATTGAGACCCTGTGTCCACTTAATGGTGAATGGTGTTCAATTTTTAGTATTATTAAAATAAACACTTCCTCTTTTGGTAAATTAAAATATATCTGTGGCATTGATAGCAACTGAAAAATAACTTGAGGATCATTAGTGGTGTATGTGTGTGTGTGTGTGTGTGTGTGTGTGTGTGTGTGTGTGTGTGTGATGTATGTGGTGTGTATCTGTGTGGTTTATGTATCTGTGTGTGTGCGTGTGCATGCATGTGTGTGGTGTGTATGGTGTATGTGTGGTGTGGGTGTGTGTGTACATTTGTGTGTGTGTGTGTGTGTGTGTGTGTGTGTGTGTGTGTGTGTGTGGTGTATATGTCTGCACATGCAAGAACTCACAGAAATGAGGGGTTCTTTAATTCAAACTCTTCACATTTAAGAATTTTACAACAGTACATCAAAGGGTGAACTTGTTATGTCCCACAAGCTGACCAAGCACCTTATAATGGACAGCACCTTCACAGCTCATTCAAGGAGAGCTACAGAAGAGTGGGATTCAAAACCATGCAGTTCACCAGACAGCTAGAGAAACTCCAAAGGTCAACAACTTCGAAACTCTTAAATATGGGTTGCTTAACTGTTCAAACAGCTGTGACAGAGCTGTGTCAAAAATCATTCCATAAAAGTGGAGAAACAGCAGTCAGTAACGTGCTTGACAGGCCAGCATGAGGATCTAAGGTCAGCACCTACATTTCAAATCACAAAAACAAGTATGCTAGCATGTGCCTGTAACCCTGGAGCAGCAGAAACAAGAGGATCCCTGGGTTCCCTGCCAAATCAGTGCGCTCCACGGCTAGAGGAATACCTTGTCTCAAAAAATAAGATGTTCGACGGCTGAGAAAGCATACATCAGTTGCTGACCTCTAGCCTCCACAGGCATGGATGCAAGTGCCCAGCACGCATACTCTCTCTCTCTCTCTCTCTCTCTCTCTCTCTCTCTCTCTCTCTCTCTCTCTCACACACACACACACACACACACACACACACAATCATTTTCTGCTATATGTCAGGAGAATTGTGGTAACAGAGAGAAATCTGCTTAGAAAAAAAGAAACAAATGAGGAAAATAATTATTAATAAAATTTCTGGATAAAGGAATTTTTAAATCCCTAAGAAATTAACAATGTTATTTCCAAAGGCAGGGCAGTTTTCTGTCATATGTTTGATTGCAAATCGAAAATAATGAACCACTTTAAGATGGAGAAATCTTAGTATACCACTTGCAATTAAACCCTGAAAAGGAGAAACAGCTGGAATTCGGCCCATCTGATTGAAAAAGATCAAAGTCTGTTGAGACTCATGCCAGCACAGGTATGGGGAAACAGGCAACCTCATATCACAGTTAGGCCTGTCTCTACAGAGATATTTTGCAATACCAACAGAATTATAAACGTATACCAGCCTTTATCTTACTGTTCCATTTCTAGGAATTCTAACAAATATACTAGGGTGTGTGTGTGTGTGTGAGAGAGAGAGAGAGAGAGAGAGAATGTATGTATATGTGTGAGAGAGAGGAGAGGAGGGAGGCACTGATAGACACTGCTTATACAAATTGTGACATATCCAAACACAGTGTAGCCAAGACTTTCCTTTCTTAAAGGTATTAGTGTTAAGAGGGGGATATGTGCTTGTTTCCATGCATGGACAGATTATCTCCAGATGTATATGCAAGAAATTGCTAAAACTGGATGTTTCATAAAGAAATAAGTAACAGGGCAGCAGCATTCATATCTTTAAATTCTAAACTACATGAATGCTTTACTGAAGAAAACATTCATAGCAGTAAGGGGTAAAAGCATCAAGCAGGACTTTTTTTTTTTTTTTTTTTTTTTTTTTTTTTTGGTTTTTGGAGACAGGGTGACAGGGTTTCTCCATATGGCTTTGGAACCTGTCCTGGAACTAGGTCTGTAGCCCAGGCTGGCCTTGAACTCATAGAGATTCGCCTGCCTCTGCCTCCCAGGTGCTGGGAATTAAAGGCATGCACCACCAATGCCCAGCTAAACAAGATTTCTTAAATATCAAATTTGACTGTGTCTCAGCTATTTTCTCTTTTCTTTCTTTCCTGTTAATGCACAACATTCACTTTATGCTCCTACACTGAGGCCTCTCGGGGCCACGCGCTGCCACAGTTTAGCCCTGAGTACTAAATTCCTAAATGCCAACAAGCAGGGTGGACTGTGTCCCAGTAATTGACAGATAAGCGGATGAGGACATATCTTTGGGCTATAAAAGAAACCAGAGTATCTGCACAAACTATAGATTACCCCACTTACTCAACTCGAAAAAAGGTGAAGGGGATGGGCAAGGTGAACATAAAACTTAAGGAATTCGGCTTAAGGACTGGACAGATGACTCAGCGTTTAAGATCATTTGCTCTTGCAGAGGACCTAGGTTTGATTCCTAGAAACCACATGACGGCTTACAACAGACCTTTAACTGCAGTTCCAGGGAAATCCAGTACTTTCTTCTGGCTTCTGTGGGTTCCAGATACACCTGCAGTACCCTCACAGACGTGCTCAACAACACTCAGACATGAAGCAAAAATGAATGTTTCTTTAAGGGGAAAAGAAGAAAGTCCACTTAAACACTGTGTACTTCGCTGTGAACTAGTGTGTCCATCTGATGTATTACCTAAGCACTGATTTTGTCTCTTCCATAGTATAAATCAAAGCTGCCTTCTCAGCGTGGCTGGGCAGCTGCTCAGCATCTGAAGTAGCTGAGGACCAGGGACATGGCCGCCCTTAGTGACTCAGACTAATGCTTCCCTTTCGTTTCTTCTACGTCATTTACTTCCACACGGACAGATACTGATATTCCGCATGACAGTCAACTCGTCAAGTTTCACACTGCATACTAGATCTCTGTTTTCACTGCAGAGTCTCACTTACCAAAACTGAAGCGCAATAATCCCCTCAAAGATGCCAAAGAAAAGCTCTTTTTCGGCAAAATAAAATCCTATCAAGATTTTTCCTTCATTCAATCGTAACTGGGAGAAAAGGCTAAGACTCAGGCTGAGGAAATGACAATCCCAGCAAGAACAACTACAAACAAAGGCAACAGGTAACTGCATATCCATATGTACCCTGCCCACCACCACCAAAATGTCTCAGAACTGACCAACACAAACCACAAGCGTCAAGCAGCCCTCTCCACGTACGTGAGTAACACTCCCTCCTACGTAATGAAAACCCTTCTCTACTTAAGTGTAAAGTGCTATTCTTACTTTGGTCCATGAGATAAAAAGAGTCCTTACCTGTAAAATTCCCCTTAAAAACAATGTCTCTATAAAACCAGTATTTGGTAAAAAGTAAATAAGCTTAAAATTACTGAAAATTACTCATTTGTAATAAAATATATTGATCTTCATTCCTTTACAATAGAAAACTATCTTCAGAATTATCTTAAGGTGGCTGGCATTTGCAACCACAAAAGAGAAAACCACACATCAGCCAAGTAGGGATTCTGAGCAGACACCCCCCCACAAAAAAAAAGAAAAGAAAGAAAGAAAGCAACTAATATTTAAAAGCAGAGAATGAACATACATGTGAAATATACACTATGTACTTACACAAAGTAAAATAACTGTGTAACTGGGCACCATGACTCAGCTTTAGACTAACAATAGACCCCTTCATTCAAAGTAAGATAGCTCTCTCAGTCCCTTCAGCTTGAAGGGACTGAAGGGTGTTCCAGTCTGTGACCCAGGAGAGCGAATGCAGCTGGCCTGTGTGCAGAAGCATTTACTGCATTTGCAGCTCAACTGGAAGTCAAGCAAGGATGGCACACTGAAAAAAAATGACAGGAAACCTGGATGAGTTCAACTTCCATCCTGTGAGGGTCACTTCAATTAATGCCTTTAGAAGAAGCAAATCCCTCCAAACGATTTACACCCACGAAAACTGAAAAACACTGGCCAGCGTGTTTGTCATTCAATCAAATACCGTCACGTGATAGGCGTAGCACACTGTCCAGTCCGGCAGAACTGTGCTCATTTCTTTACCATATTAATTCTGTACTTTCCAAAACTTCTTATCTTCTTCAGTAGTTTCTAGGAGGAATGCCTACAGCTTCCAAGTACATAAATTCCCAGCCCAGTGTTCCACAACTGTCTTTCTGTATTCTGTGACATATCCCCAAACTGAGTTCCATACCTGAGAAAATGATCTATTTCTTATGCTTTTAAAGCCCAAATGAAATTGTGTCTGAACTTATACCAATTTATTCTCCTCTAACCCTTGCGAGTCAAAGTCAATAAAGTATTAAAAAAGATACAAAAAAAAAAAAAAATCAGCCCTCACTCTACTCTTCTAAAGCCACTTCTAAAACACGTTTAGTGGAGAACCGGCAGATCATGGGAGAGGTCCAAGTACTAGTAATAAAGAAAGATGCTCTGGGCCACACTTCACACACTTCAGATAAGGACATACAGCAAAGTACTGCAACTTTGAGACCACGAACTGAAAAGAAGCTTATATACAAAAAGTCCTTATAACTCCACCAAGAAAAAAAAAAACAGCTTGCCAAAATATAGCCTTGAATTGTGCAACCAGTCTCCTATTTCTTCTTATAAAATATACTGGCAAAGACCAACAAACCCACACTGCTACAAAGAAACCCATCCCCACATTCCATGGCTTCAGGGCTATTCCCATAAACATAGGGTCATAAAAAGCGGCCAGCAAACTCCAGCAGCAACACTTCATTTTAAAGAGAAAATTGAAGACAATGGCATGGACGTGTTTTTGTCTTCGTTTAGAAAAGTCAGCAGGAGCTGCTAAGCCTACCTTAGACACCCACAAAATATTACACAATAAAGTGCAGTGAAATGACAACTTTTTAATTCTCATTCTTTATGAACCAGGTCAGGTCGGCATATTTGTACATTAGGACAACAGAATTTCAAGGAAATGGAATGTTCAAGTCCTTGCCAGTGGCTTATTTACCTCAAAATTAAGTTAATATCCCAAAATTCCAGTGTTCTAAGAAATGAAAATGGCTTTCACATCTCATCACAGGAAAAACTGTATGCTTCTGAATTCTACAAATAAAGATGTTCAAGCCTCTGGGTTGCTCTTCTATTTTCATCTTTTTCACTTTTAACATATGTAAAAATAATAACAATAAAACAGAGGGATTTAATGTATCAAGCCAGGAAATACCTTTCATTTTGATTACATATTATTACAAAACACAACAATTGAGAGGTTTTAATGTACTAAACCTTTGTTAATTTTTTCACATGCATCATTACATGCGAGAATCATTAAATTACACATTTTCAGGCATACTGTCAGGTTGTAAGTGTTTCTTAACACTATTAATTAAAGAACCTCATAGTCACTGAAAAAAAAAAAACTCCAGCAATTCTATATAAAAAAAGCAGAATAAATATGATCGGAGGGGTCATTAAAATAAGTAAGGCATTTGTGATATTAACAATTTTGACGCAATATAAATATTATTAGGCACAAATTTTCATTGGACACTGTTATTGGGAGTGTTTAAACTAAACCATACAAGGGGTTAAAAATAACTACACTAAAAGGCCAAGAGCCTTGCAGCCCAGTTGAGCCAACATTCCCTTCTCTCCTCCCCTCCCTCCCCTCCCAATCCTGTCCAGTTCCAGAATGAATTGCATGCCCCACTGCACAGGCCCAAAAAGGTCACAGGAGATGGCAGACACTTTTGTAAGAGAACAGAAATAACTCGGCAGCTTTGTTATCGTGGTCGCTTTTAATCAGTATGTTCAAAATCCTTTAATTAGCACTCTGTCTACACAGGGAAAGCAGTTCTGTGCCAGGGAAGGGCATGTATGGAGGTATGCAGTGTTCCTTGTGTCAGCATCACAACTCGGATGCTGACATCTCAGGCATCTCAGCCTGTCTGCCAGGGAACTGAAGTGCATGAAACTCTATAAGTCTTGGCACCACACAACAGATAAAAGTATGCTTTACATCTTTAGTGGCAAACAGCAAGGCAATGACTGAGTTTGTTTCCCTTAGGTACCAATTCTTTTCTGAACCTTTCCTCAGAAAAGCCTGAAATATTTTAAACTAAGGGTGTTGAGATGGCTTAGCAGGTAAAGGTACCTGAGCTCAGGCCCAGGATCTCACAGGTGGAAAGAGAAGAAACTCCTACGAGTTGTCCTCTGACTTGTACCCCGTACCATGGCATGCTCGTGCACACACATACAGGCACGACTGAAGGATACTGTAAGAAGCTTTCAAACTAAGCAAAGTTCTTTAGCAAATTAAAATAGGAAGTGAAACATTAAAGTAAGATAAAGTTAAGATAAAACCATGCTACTTCACCCTCATCACGGATCTTCAGTGTGTAAGTACTACCTCATGTGACTAAAATGTTCACATGGATACCTCACACTTAAAACTAAGCACAAAGTCTTAGCACTTATATATTATCTAAATACACTTTCCTGAAAAATATGATTAACTAGAATCTGGAAAAATATCTGCAACAAGTTAAAGATAAGTTATTTGCAAATTCACTGCCAAGAAACAATGGAACTCCATTACTTAAGAGGGGATTTGTAACTGCCAGGCAGTGGTGGCGCACGCGTTTAATCCCAGCACTCGGGAGGCAGAGGCAGACGGATCTCTGGGAGTTTGAGGGCAGCCTGGTCTACAAGAGCTAGTTCCAGGACAGCTTCCAAAGCTACAAAGAGAAACCTTGTCTCAAAAAAAAAAAAAAAATGAAAAAAAAAATAGGGGATTTGTGATATCTGCAATAAGCCGGGGGCACTAACATTTCTTAAAATATTCAAAATCAAGTAGGATTTACTATGTACTGAAACAAAGTATATACAAAAATATTTACATGTAATATATATATATATATATATATAACATATAATGTATATGTATATATAAGCATATGTAACTAAAGAATTCCAGAGACAGGTGTAGCAGCACATACCTATAATCCCAATACTCAGGAAGCTGAGACAGGAGGATCTGGTACAGCATGACACTAGCCCAAAAGTCAAAAAAGAAGAATACAGAGAAAAGAAGCAAAGAAGGGAAGGAAGAAGAGAGAGACGAGGCATGAAGGAAGAGAAACAAGGAGGGATGGAAAGAAAAATGATATAGAGAGAATGGTGATGCTAAGAAAACTTACAGCAGAAAAGCAAGGCATGGGAACTATGTATAACATGCTAGCATTTCAACAAATGAAGTTCATATTTATAAGAAAATGCAACAAGTCTCTACAAAGTTATGCAAGTAGAAGGCTGTGAAGATGACTCAGTGGGTACAAATGCTTGCCCTGCCAGCCAAAGGACCAGAGTTTGAATCCCCAGCACCCATATAAAAAGTCAGGCATGGCTGTGTCAATGTGCAGAGACAGGCTGATCCCAAGAGAGCTCACAAACCAACCAACCTAATGGATGGGGAAGTCTGGTTCAGTGAGTCCCTATCTCAAAGCAGTAAGGCACAGTGATAGCTGATGTCCAACCTCCTGTCCAGCCTGTCCAGAGTGTGCACATCAACATACAGACATGCAAATATATACACAAAGCAAGTTAGGCAAATAAGTAATAGTAATAATTACCTACTGGTGAGTGAAAATGTCCCTGACAGTAAAAGTTATAATTATTCCTTTCTCAGAATCACCAAGTCATTCTAAGACCAGGCATGATGGTACACACCTCTATTCAGCACTCGGGAGGAAGAGGCAGGTATATCTCTGTAAATTCAAAGCCTACAGGCTATCCAGGGTTACACAGTGAGTCTCTCAACCAGTCTCTCTACTGACCCCCACTCCTTTTCCTTCTCCCTCTCTCTGTGTCTACACACACACACACACACACACACACACACACACACACACACCATTCAACTAAATCCCAAATGAGGTAAAATGTCAAATCCCAACTATTCACCGGCCGACAGTCTAGCTGGAGATCCACACCCTTCATTCTCTCCACAGATCCAGGTAGCTTTTTTCCATCTTACTCATAACTATTACCTCCCCCGGAATATGAGGTGAGGAAACAATACCAAAACCAGTCATGACCGCTAGTGTTAATGGACAGCTTTTGGAACTGAAAGGAGCCATTAAAACTTGACAGTACGATGCCACAAAAGTACTTCTGAAGAAACAACTGAAACCCAGAGAATTTCCCGAACAAGGGGCAATTCAAAACCTTAGAAGTGGCTCCGTGGCTAGATGTTTTCTGTTTTAGTTTTGCTCATGTCAGAAAAAAATGCAAACAAGCTGCACTGAACTAAAATTGCCCTTGATAAGTACCGTCTCTCTGCATCTTCACGAGATAGCCAACCCTGGTAAGAGGGGGAAAACTCCTACAACTGGAGTAAGTGGGGCATACAGCAGAGAGTTCACCGGCACAGTCCTGAGGGTCCCAGGACCAAACAGTGAACGAGTGTGTATAGTAACATCTGTAAAGGTTGCTTACACTCGAGATTGTCAGGGGCATGTTGAAATCCTTGCCACCTTGGAGACGGAAACCCCAAGGAGCTGGGCCGACCAACGACACACTGTAGTTGCTCATGGTTCCAAGGATTCAATGTGCAGTTCCAAACACAATGAGAGAAACTACAAAAGAAAATTAGATGGTTAATGGAAATGTCTATTAGAAACCAAATTACACATGTCAAATGCACTGCCTTTCAAGCCAACAAAACTGTTTGGTATTTTTGGGCGGGATGAAAGGACACACGGGTTATATCTAGCAAACTCTTGATTAAGTTTAGCTGAGGAAAAGGAATCGATGTGCTAATTAACACTCAATTTGTGTCAATTCCCTGTCAGAATGCACTTTTAGACATCAGCCAAGATTTATAAACTGCAAAACCAAATTTGTGGAGTCCCAAAGACAAACCTTAATGTTTCACTGGAAGAATTACATGCCCAGACTAGAACAAGATTTTATTTCAATTGTAAGTCAATGTGATTTTCCTATTCCCTCCATCTTGTGCATCCTTTTTTTTTTTAACTGTAATCAACAAGAACACTTTAATCCCACTTCAGTTATGTGAACATATTAAAGGTACTACAGATCTGATGGTCCTATTTGTGTCTTTTAAATGACAAATCATTTAAAACTGAGGTGAGCTTCTTCTACAGGAATATGGTATTTTCCACAGTTAAGGGAATTTAAAGTGTTGTTTTAATCTCAGTATGTTCAGATTATCTACATGTGATTCTGAATTTGGTGTAATGGAATAGAAATTTCAGTGGGATTTAAAAGGTGGAAAAGTATATTAAGGCAGGAAAGATAGGCTGCTGATTTAACAGTTCAGATTTTCTTAGAAGTATGATGTGTGTCTAAAATTTTTGTTGTTTTTGTCTATTTGTTTGCTACTGGTACTGGGAGTTGAACCTAAGGCCTTATCGTTCCTCCATAAAGGCAATGCTAGGCTATATTCAAGAACAGGTTGTATTTTAGTCTGAAGCTTTGTTTTCTTTTACCCTCACAGATCATGCAGAAAAGCAGAGTAAATGAAGCTACAATAACCATAACTAAAGTATAAGATCAACCTTAATGACGCTAAATTGAAACCTTAGAAAACTGCCATAATGTAGCCCTCTTTTTTTCCCCTGTCTTGCTGTACTTGAACTCACAATGACTCCAGTATAGCTCTTTTAAAATTTACCTGAGTGTCCCACTGGTAATTAGGAGGCATTTGAGAAGAATGAGAGCTGTTCCCTCTTTAAAAAATGAAAAAAAAAAAAAAGAAAAGAAAAGAAAATATTAAGGACATACAGTTCTCCCATTTAAAAAATATGGTAGGTATATGATTTCATAACTTTAAAGACACTTGTCAAAACCAAGCTCTGAGGGATGGAAATGTAGCTCAATGGGAGCTATATAAATTGCCTAGCATTTATGAGACCTTAGGTAAAATTCCCAATGCAAAAAACAAACAAGAACATATTTCAGACCTGCTTAGAAAATGAACTGTTAAGTCAACCACCTCAATATACTACTTATTAAATGCACTCAAATGTCTAGCCATCAGATCAAATTCGGCAGCACATGTTCCACCGGGGAGCTGGCGTTTAAACAGATCCCTTCTCCTGAAAAGGGGGAAATGATGCAACACTTCCAAGTTCCTAAAGAAAAATGACTTCAGGGATAATGCACACTGCAGAACTTTTCAGGTGGGATGGCTGTCCTGAACGGCTACTGCGCAGTGAGGTCACTTTAGGACAGCAGTGGTGAGCAGGGGCCACACAAAGAGACCCACCCACAGGACGCCAGAAGTCAAACAGTGAAGCTGCAGGTGAAAACAAATGGTAGGGAGTGAATAACATGCCACACGAAATCGCCTTCTCCTTATAAAAAGATCTCAGCAAGAGCTGTAGAGAATGGCCAGCAGAGGCAGTCTTGGTAGTGACATATAGTACAAATAAAGCTGTAAGCCAACTGATACTTGACAGGCCACTGTCCTTTTTTAATCTTTAACTGTGCCAGGGGAAGAATGTGAAAGTTATACTGAACTTCCTGCGGTCCCATTCTTCCCTAGGAGAAAAATGTATGTATCAACCCACATCCATTAACTTCCCTTTTCTTAGGGAATCCCTTTCTGATTTCTCCCATTTGTTATTAAATCTTCTAGCAGGGGCCAGGTCAGCCACTGCATAAAACCGGTTGCCTCCTCTCTAAGTTCCTCTTCTGCTAGCTTCATTTGGAATTCATTTGTGTTAAAATATTCTATCCTTAAGCGATGGCAATATTTTTATTGGCCTTTTCCAAGTCTCCCCTATGTGGTTATTAGTGTCCAAACCCTAAAATACCAACAGAACAGGCAGGAAATAACAGCTTATTCTGCTTTCAAACAAGTAAAACTGTTGGAATTTCTGCAAAGCTCTGGCTGGATTTTCTTTTAGGGACTATCTAAATTATGCCTTCCACCTAGAGCTAGTGAGGAACGTTGGACGTGGTTTCCCACACTTCTAAGTCAGTTTCCTTGGTGAGTGAAAAGGGGGAGCGATCTACCCCGAGTGACAAGCCCTTTAATTAAAGAAGACTATCTAGAGGTTCTTTTCACCTACTGAGATATGGTGGTGGGAGGGCTGAAGAACTAAGGCACCGGAGGAAAGCAGAGGAGACGTTCCCAGCTGAGGTTCACGCCTAGCCCTGTTGGCCAAATAAGGTTCCCCAGCCAGCAGTTTCCGTGGCAGGCGGGTTCAGACGTCCTCGGGTCAAGGAGGAGGACCTGGGATAGGATCCGGCGATCACACCCTAGACCTGCCCAGCCCAGCCACGAATTTTCTTTCCAAGTTCTGCCCAGTCCATACGCCCTTCCTTTTTCCACTCATTGTCAAACGCAGCTGAAGCACCGTCTGACAAAAGCCCCCAACAAGTAAACCGGCTCCAAAACTCCCGCGACCGCGACGGATTTGCTAAATGGGCTTCCTCTCCGCACTCGGCGACCTTTCCCTAACAGGTTACACACTTGCAAACACTGAAGGGAGGGGCAGCAAACGCTTCTGCCCAGCCTGGAAGCCAGCAAACAAACGAGCGCCGCTTGGCCGTGCGGGCGCACCTTCTCCGCACGCCGGAGCCTCCCGGGGAGCCGGTGCACCCGCAGCCCGAGGTTGCTGCCCCTCGCCGCCTGCCCCGGCTCTGGGCGGGCGGCCCCTGGTGCGCCCGGCTCTCCGAGCGACTGTTCCGGGCTGCGGGGCTCCATCCCGCCGCGCGCCGGGTGCCGGGTGCCGGGGGTCCTCTCCCACCTCCGCCGCCGCGCGCACCCGGGGCACCTGGAGAGCCGCGGCTCCCCGGGGGACGCGCGCCCCGTCCTCCTCCCGCCCCTCGGCGCGCAACAGCCCGCCACCCGCTTCTCCTCCTCGCCCCGCGCGGACCACGGCGCCCCGCCGCCGCCCGCCGCCGCCCGCTCACCTCCGGACCCTCGCGGCGCAGCCTCCGCCTCCGAGCAGCGCTGACAAGTGGCTCCCAGTGCCTGCGCCGTCCCACTCCGGCCGGCCGGGAACTTCCGCCTCCGCGCTCGCCCCGCCTCGCCCCCAGGCCGGCCACGCCCCCTCCGCGTCTGGCCACACCCCAAAACCGGGCTGGGCGGGGCCGCGCCTAGCAGGCAGTGCAGTCTCCCGGCCCGGGCGCCGGGACTTGCTGGGGCTGGCTGTGGCCGCCTCAAAAAAAAAAAAAAAAATTCCCCGGTGGAGTTTCGGTGGGTGTAGTCTCCGGAGATTTTGAAGGGCAAAGATCTAGGCTTCCGCTTTTCTCTTTTGTATTGGAGCGCTTTTCACTCTGCAGAAACTTGAATTGACCCGCAGTTGATCTAAGCTAAAAATAGAAAGAAAGAGGCTTTGGCTGGATCCCTGGCGATGCAAGTTCAGTGACTACCGCCCGGTTTTGTGAAAGCCTTCTGTATACTGCGAGAAGTGCAAACTCTGAAGTTCGCTTGTCAGGAAGGTGAAAATCGCTAACCCTAATAGGCAGAAGTTAAATCTGTCGTCACGCTAGAAGACAGCCATGGAAAGCAGAGGCCAAAAGTGATTCAGACACTATATCTTCGGCTTATTTTTCTAAGTCCAAATCAACAACACATTTTCCTACTTCTGGAAAGTTTTTCTTTTTGCCCAGAGAATTTATGCACAAGCAAACATTAATAATGTTCCGTGAACACTCCAAAAGAAATTTGCAGTTTTCTCTTACCCTTTGAATTGGCTTTTAAAATGTGAAAAAGACAAGTGTTAGCCAAGTGGTGTATCAAACAAAAATACACCTCACAGAAGTTCATGACCCTCTCTCTAGAAGTTCAAGCAAAATTCTAGAATAGGACCAAAGCTGATGAAGACGTGGCCTCTAGCCACATGTGACTATTATCATTTGAAATGTGGCTATTGGGGTTTTTAGAGTTGGAGTTAATGCACTTTGAAAATGTGTTATAGCATTCTAATTAATGTAAATTTAGAAACAAGGATAGCATTTCCATTAAATATAACTTTCAGTAGAACATTTCACTATACTGGTGAATATTTCGTGCCTAATTTGACATATATGTACTGGGTTTTTTAAATTTTTTGTTTAAAAGTATATATGCTGATTACATGCTGAAATTATATTATCTATTTATTTAAGACATTAAAATTTAATTCATCTTTTAATGTATAGTAGAAATTTTAGCATAAATGTGACTCGAATAATTTTGTTGGACAGTTGTTTAAAATAACTAGTTGGCAGGGAAAATTTTACTAATGGGAGATTTGTCTCCTGTGCTTTATAGTTCAGATTGCTTTAATATAGGTTATCTTTCACATCTCATTCAAAAGTAAACGAAATTGTTTTTTTAAAGTTACCATTTACAAATACCATGTGTGAAACAAAATAGTAAGCCTTACAATTGCTTTCATGAGATGAATGTCATCCCTACTTATGATTTTTAACAATTGAAGTTGCAACAGATTACATAACATGATGGACAGTAGTCACCAGTGTTACCTCGAAAGAGGTCATCTCTTCACCCCCTCTTCTGTTTGTGGCTGACACAGCAAAATAGAGGCTGTATCAAGGGTATTTCATTAGGGACTCCAAGCAGTATCAACAGAGAATAAGCATCCGGAGACGGTGAAGGAAAAGCTGGGAGTAAATAGTGTCCCAAATGTAACTTAAATTTTAGTCCTCATTGCAAATTTGACACTGAACCTCCTCCCCTCCCCCATGCAATCCAAAGCCTCCAGTACAAAAAAAGAGTATGTTGTGCATCAATTGGTGTTTATCCAGTTGCCGTTCCGGAAAGTTGCCTTTTCCTGGGTCTCATCTAGACAAAATCTTTGGATATGGCTCTGAAAAACTTCCTTTTAAAGAAACACTGCCTGTCCCATTTCCAAGGACCTGTCTGGCATGTGTGAGCCTCTAGTTCTAGCCTCAATAATATCACCACCACCACCATCACCATCACCACCACCCCAACCAGCAGCATCAGCAGCACCACACAGAAAAGAAAAATTCATGAAAATAGTTCCCTAAAAATGCTCTTGGATCCCAGTTAACTGTAGTCAGTGATTAGGTGACGAGCATGTATCGGTTGGTTCATCTTGAAGGGAATCATTAACGACAGGTTATCAAGTGATCCCATAGTATTGTAATACTAATTGTATTACTTTATTGGTTCCATGATGCCTTCCAATACAAAAGTCCTTGGTTGCTCACATTCCTTGTGTTGAGTGCTGTAGAGTTTACATATAGATTATGTATACAGATCTGGTACTTGTAAATTATGTCTAACATGGTTTACCTAACACAGGGTAAATAATTATTATGTTGCATTCTAGAGAAAGTAATAAGAAATAAAGTCTGTACATATTCTGTATAGCCATGAAATCTTTTCTAACAGTATACATCTGTGTGAAGTTGAACCCTCTGATTCAAAACCCCAGCTACAGAGGGGTGGACCATATATACTAAGCATGCTTGGCACCAAGTAGGTGTTAAATGATAGCTAGATAAAACGTCTCTAATTAAGTAATTAGATTGGTGTATCATAAAAGACAAGTGGAGAACTTCAGCACCCATTGTACATGTGCTGTGTTTATTGTTCTTGGTGTACTAGTATCTTATGGTAATTATCTCAGTCATTTGGTTTTCATTTCAGAGAAGGAAACACACTTGAAGGGCTTGGTTAAATTTAATGGTAGCTATGGGACTCAAGACATGATTCAGCAGTTAAGAGCACGAGTTGCTCTTCCAGAAGACGGGTTTGATCCCCAGAGTGCACATGGTAGCCCACAACCATCTGTAATTTCACTTCCAATGGATCCAGTATCCTCTTCTAGCCATGAGGTCCCCATGTACTCATATGGAACATAGACTTGTAAGGAGTAAGGTTTTTCCTCCTGCTGCTGGTCTTGTCCTGCCGCCGCGCCAGCCCCAATTAACACACCGAGACGCTGTATTTGATATAATGCTGTTGGCCAGGTACTAGTTTCTTATCGGCTAGCTCTGTAAGTATTAACCCATTTTTGTTAATCTAAGTATTTCCACGTGGTTTCATCTTACCGGGGAATGGGGCCTGTGTCTGATCTCCCCAGTCTCTCCATGCTGACTCCTCCTTACTGTGTAGGCACAGGGAGACTCGATGTTGTCTCCAATGGTCTGGACCTTTTGTCCGGTAAGAGAAGACCACTTGGAAATACTTAGATTTATAGAAATGGGTTAGTAATTAAGACAGAGCTGGCCAATAAGAAGCCCTAGTCAACAGCCAACAGCTTTTAATTAATATAGTGTCTTGTATGTTATTTGGGGGCTGAAGCGGCAGCAGGACCCAGGAGGCTGGCGGGAAGGGGCACACATAACACATGAGAATCATTTTTTGAGGCTCAGGGTTTTCAAGAGATTTCCAAAACATTACAGGTCATTGCTGTTGCATTTGGTTGCCCCCCAGACGTGGAAATTAAGTCCTTACTGCTGGTGACACCATGCAATTCTGACACAAAGACCCATAGGGCCTGAACTAGATCTGACCTTAAAGCCTCTTCCCTGAGAACTAGTTTTCATGTGAAATTCCAAAGGAAGGAAGCCACCCACAGTCCTACCCAGCTAAGATGCCAATGAACCACAACAGCAACCCTCATGTCATGATACCCTTATGCTCACCTGAATAGCTGTCTAAACATGACCTGATCAAGGATGGCAGCAAGTGACTTGCCAGCATGGAAGTGGGAAAGTCCTTGAGGCCCCACAACCTCATACAAAGAAGCACAGGCAACTGTGCTAGTTCTCAGAGTCTGGGAACTAGCCTTCCCCCCCCCCGGGGAAAAGCACCCTAACTGGTTATCCAATACCAAATGGTCAGTTCTGAAAAGGCATACATACAAGTAACATGTACATACACATATACATATACATACACACATACATATATTTGTATGTACATAACAATAATGTCTTAGTTTGAGTTTCTGTTGTTGTGAAGAGACACCATAACCACAGCAACACTTACAAAGGAAGTGTAACTGTGGCTAGCTTACAGTTTCAGAAGTTTAGTCCATTATTTTCATGGTGGCATAAGGCAGACATGGTGCTGGAGAAGGAGCTGGGAGTTCTACATCTTGATCTGCAGACAGCAGAGGCAACTGTCTCATTGGATGTAGCTTGAGCACAGGAGACCTCAAAGCACACCCCCACCACTGTGACACACTTCCTCCAGCAAGGCCACATCTGCTCGAACAAAGTCCTACCTCCTATTAGTGCCACTCACAAATAAAGCAAAAGAAACCATGAATCTAAATGAGACCAAGGTGGGTTATGTAGGAAGGGGGAAAGGGAAGGGAGACATGATGTAAGAAGGAATGGAGGGAGAATATGATCAAAACACATCGTATGCATTACAAGATTCTCAAAATATCAATAAAATATGTTCCAAAATATCCAATTTTAGTTTAGTTTAATGGCAAATAACTGCCATAGAAGTAGGCCTTACACCAAAAACTACATTCTTGTCATCAGAACACAGCCGCTGCTCATAAATTAATAAACAGATTTTAAAACCCGAGAAAAAAGAAAAGCTATAGAAACTAATAACATTCTGAGGTCATACATGTACAAATCACAGCAAACTACAGGAAAATAAATGTTTGGTCATTTGCATGTGAGGGATAATGAACTTTCTGAACCACATCCCAGAGGATAGATGGCTGGTCTTGCCTTATTGTCAACTGCCACTGACACGTCTGACTCCCTTGACCCATCTCCTTCCTGCCAACCATTTCTTAAAATGGTTCTTGTTAACTCTCACAGGCAAAGAAATGAGGCACTGGCCAAAGCTGAGACCATATTCAAAACTCCACCAAAACTAGCTAGGAGAGAAGAAGGGAGTGGGGATAAAAAGATTATCCAACTTGGCTAAAGAGTTTATAGACTATTCCATCTAAATATAGCATATACCTCTGTGTACAAATGTTTGCTTTAGCATTTTATTATCCAATATATGACTCAGAACCTCTTACAGTCCTTCAAAGTAAGAGAAACTCTTAATTGCTAGATGACATGGCCAAGATGAGCTTTTTATAAACACCAGTCTTTTGAAAGTTTCTACATTACTCTACGTCAATGTGTCCTCTAAGTCTCCAAAGCCCTGGCAGGGTGTTTCTACTTGGTGATTAAAATCTAGAACAGAAAAGCAGCATTATCTAGTCTCGCGCTTTAATATTCAGTATTGAGATGTAACTAAAAAGATTGTGTTACTCTAAGGAGAATCAAAGGATTCCAAGAAATCTTGGAAGAGGGGCAGAACTAAGGCAGGTATGGGGAGAACAGAAGGAAATAAAAGGATGAGAGTGAATATAAAACCAGACCTTCTAGGCAACTAAGGAAATGTATGACTGAGTAAGAGGAAGAGTTTTAAATTAGCTTTAGTGATTCAAGTCTCTCCTTTGGGAGTGATATTAGTAATTGCTAGTGAAGGAAAAAGAATACTCTTGAAGAGACAGTGCATCTTGCTGACAGTGTCTAGTGAGCAAAAAGATTGGATTGGTAAGTTATGACTAAGTTGAGAATGAAAAGGAGTGCAGAGAAGCCCTGTGACTGAAATCAGGTGAAAGGAATATTCCTCATATGCTTCTGGTTTCCTCAGTGAATTCACTGAGTTGTCACAGAGTGGTTGAGAGGTTCAAAACCATGAATGATTTTGAAGGCAATGTGTGGGTAGTAATTGAAAAGGCTTGGCAGAAGAAGATGTTTGGGGAGGAAGTCAAGAAAGGAAAAAAATGGATCAGGAACAGACTTTATTAATTGGTTGTGGCAAGAAATGAATCTGCTGACTCATTAAACAGTGTTTCTTAGATTTATGTACAGTGGGTTTAGAATGTCATAACTTTCCACACATTTCTCCATCAAGGGTAGAGTTATAAGGACATAATTAGCAAGCAAATGGACAAATGAGGTCTTAAGTAGTATTTTGGATTAGGAAGATCCTTGGGGAAACATAATCTTACCATACTTTATTTACAGTAAAACCTCTCCATCCAAAAAATAGTACCTCTGCTAAGAGTGTTTAGAATCCCTTTATAAGTGAGGGAAAGCAAGGGAACTGTTGTTTTTATTGGAAGGTATTCATGTAGGCACAGTGGAAAGCATTGAGGCATGCCATTCTTTGCTAAATCTAACGGATGGAGTGCTGAAAGTGATCTAATAATTAATCAAAACATATGGTTCTATAGCCCAGCTGCAGCCTGCCTGTAAAAGCCTCTCTTCCCTCCTCACCTCTAGCCCCTGACAATACACCCCTGGATTCAGACCCAGGGTCTCACTAGATGTCTTCTGACACCTATCTCAGCCTTTCCTTCTGGCCCATATCTATTCCTTTGTATCACCCACAGACTCACAGAACCACTCTCTAATGGGGACCCTCAATAGCATCATAGGCTAGGAATCAGTAGGTGACCTTTATTGCCCTTCCTGTACTCCACTCCAGTCTCCAGACTTACTCTTAGTTCTGTTGCAGCCTGCCTATAGGAGCCTCTTCTCCCACTCGTCTCCATACTCTGTACTTCCAAGTGTGGACCAAGGGTCACCTACTTTTTCCCCTTACCCCATCCAGCCTTTTCTTCTAGTCCATCTGATTCTTTTGTGTAGCCTCCAGACAATAGATACATTTCCTACAAGGGACCCAAGGAATTCTACAACCACTACACTTGGTTAGGATCAAGAATGGGCAACAGCAATCAAATAATAGAATACACAGCCAACAAAGATGAGACAACACATCTACACCAAGAAACACTTCAAACATCATAACTCCAGATGCCTGGGTCTCAGTGGGAAAACAAAAACACTAGCAGCCAAGACAATTGCCTCACCCAGGAGCCAGCAACCCTATTGCAATAGGCCCCGAGAAAAACAATTTAGCTGGAGACAGGGACTTCAAAATAGAAATTATAAATACATTCAAGGACCTTGAAGAGAATATAATAAATACCTTCATGAAGACCATGAAAATACAAACAGCTGAATGAAACCATGAAAACATTTCATGAGTTGAGAGAAGAATTTAACAAAGAATTAGAATCACTAGGAAAACCCAAACTAAAATAAAACTAGAAATGAAAAACTTAGGAAATCAAACAAAAACCTGAGAAATAAGCCTCACCAACAAATTACAAAACACGAAAGAGAGAATTTCAGGTCTTGAAAACAAAATAGGAGAAATGGATGGCTCAGTCAAAGAAAATGTTAAATCTAATATGTCCTGGCACAAAAAACCAAAAATCAAACAAGAAATGAAATGTGGAACACTATGAAAATACCAAATCTATGAAAAATAGGGATAGAGGAAAGAGACGACACCCAAGTCAAAGATACAGAAAATATTTTAAGTAAAATCATTGAAGAAAATTTCCCCAATCTAAAGAAGGAGATATCTATCAAAAAGCAAACAGAATTCCAAATAGACAACACAAGAAAAGAAATTCTCCAGGATATATAATAATCAAAACAAAACATGTACAGAACAAAGAAAAATTACTAAAAGCTGTAAGAGAAACACATCAAGTCACATATAAAAGGCAAGCTCAAAAATCTGACTTTCAATAGAGACTTTGAAAGCTGGAAGGAGCTGGGCAGTTGTTCTAAAAGCTCCAAGAGACCACAGATAACCACTCAGACTACTATACCCAGCAAAACTATTAATTATAACTAATGTAGAAAAACAGCTGAGGATAAAAACAATCAAGCAATTTCTACCTAAATTTAAAGTTTTTTAGAACTGAATGAAAATGAAAACACAACATACCTAAAATGGGGTTCAAATAAAGGCAGTTCTAAGAGGCAAGATTGTATAACTAATTCTCTATATCTAAAAAGGGAGAGGTTGTACATTAGTTACTTAATGACACACCAGTCAGGCCTAGAAAAATAAGAGGAAATGACATCCAAAAAGAGTAGTTAGAAAGAAATTATCAGACTTCAGGCTGAAATTGTTGAAACAGAAACCAAAAAATACCAAGAAACAATGAAATGGAGAATTGGTTCTTTGAGAAAATCAACAAGATTTTCAAACCCTTAGCCACACCAAACAAAATATATACAGAGAAGCTCCAAATGAATAAATTTAGAGATAGCAGAGGGACATTAAAAAGACATTGAGAAGATTCGTAGAATAACAAGAACACACTTTCAAAATCTGTATTTTACTAAAGTGGATAACCTAAAAAAAAAAATTGGCACATTTTTTGGTATATGCAACCTACCAAAGTTAAATGGAGACAAAACAAAGAGTTTAAACAGACCCATAGCTCCCAGTAAAAGTAAAGAGGTAATTAATACTCTCCCAACCAAAAAAATCCTAGGGCCAGATGGATTCAGCACAGAATTCTGCCAGACCTTCAAAGAAAAATTATTTCCAATATCCTTCAAATTATTCCACAAAATAGAAACAGAAGGAACATTACCAAATTCTTTTCACAAAGCTTCTATTATCCTGATATTAAAACCATACAAAGACCCAACAAAGAAAGAAAATTACAACCAATATCCCTTATGAAGATAGATATAAAAAATTTTAATAAAATACTTGCAAATCAAATATAAGTGTACATGAAAAAGGTCAAAATGAGTTCATCCCAGAGATGAGGGATGTTAAACATACATAAATTGATAAACGAAATCCACAGTATAAACAGGTTGAAAGACAAAAACCACAAGATCACATCACTGAATTCGGAAAAGGCCAACACCCCCTTATGATAAAACATCTTGGGGTGGCTAGGGATATAAGGAACATACTTCATCATAATAAAGTCAGTTTACACCATCCCATGGCCAACATCAACCTACAAGGAGAGAACCCCAAAGCATTTCCACTAAAGTCAGGAACAAGACAAGGATGCCAACTCGCAATACCTACTCAATATAGTACTTAAACTCTTACATAGAGCAATAAACAACTAAAGGAGATCAAGAATATACAAATAGAAAACAAAGAAGTCAAAGTATCTATATTTGCAATAATAGCATTTTATACATAAAAGAAACTAAAAACTCCACCAGGAAATTTCTGAAAAACACTTTCAGTGAAATATCAGGATATAAAATTAACACACACACACACACACACACACACACACACACACACACACACACCAGTAGCCCTCCTATATACAAAGGGCAAATGAACTGAGAAATCTGGTCAAGAACCTGTGGCTAGAGAGGCATGAGGGGAGGACTTACTACTACAATTTGATAAACTGATATGTGTCCAACCTCTTTCTAAATACTATCCTTACATCTGTAGGTAAGTCCAGCTCTCATTGCCTCAGAAATGCTTCTTTTTCTGATGGACAGAAGTTAACACAGAGAAGCATAAACAGTCAAAGTGCAGAAATGAGTGAACATACCCAAAGGGAATGTTTATAACATTCATCCCCACAAGGCTCTAGGAATTCCATGGAATCCATTGTAACGCCATGTTACAATAGATTACAACAGCCAGGAGTCAAGTATGCCTGCCATGGAACAGTGTCTTCTGGATGTGAAAGACAGTTGCACTCATGAACCTTCAATAACTCTGGTTGACTACAAAAGACCTGTACAAGGTCTACCTAGTCAGTATTCCAGTTAGGGATGGGTGAGTAGGCTCACAAGGCCCTACTCCAAGTTGGGAACCTGTGAACAGTCAATGGCTCCTGGAGGAGAAAAAGTAGGTTATTAAGAGTGAGTCCTGGTTATGCAGGCTGCAGTGGACAGCCCTACATCCATATGCAGGCAATTCTAGTTGGACTCAATAAGGTTTTTTTTTTTGTTTGTTTGTTTAGGTGGAGAAGGGAGAGAGAGGGACACAGAGAGAGAGAGAGAGAGAGAGAGAGAGAGAGAGAGAGAGAGAGATGAGAGAGAGAGAGAGAGAAAGAGAGAGAGAGAAGAGAGAGAGAAGTTTTCTGGTGGCTATAGGGAGAGAGACCCAGGTGAAGTTGAAGGAAGTAAATGATGAGTTTGATCTAAATAAAATGGACTAATGTATTAAGGGGGAAAGATACTGATATTCTAAGACAAATTCTAGTTATTTTATCAGGAGAGCAGAAACGTCTCCTAGGACATTTTAAATTCTCTATTACAGATACTTCAAAATCATTGGCAAAGGCAAACAAGAACCTATCCCACCTAGAAATGAGTTGATTCTTTACAGCTTGAAGCAGAGTGTTGGCAGTTACACACAGATCCAAATATAGTGCCTTCTGGCAAAGGAATAGCACAGAGCAGGAGGCAGAGGAGACACCCGATGCCACTGCACATGGGACAGGAGCTAGAGTTTCCCTTGTTGTGGAGACAAATACAAGAAAGAATCCAGGCAGAGAACAAACCACATTGCTTCAGTTGTAGGAATTTCTTTGAAGATGGCTTTTAAATCTACTGGTGTGTCTTTTTGTTTGCTTTTTTGTTCTTGTTTTAATTTTGTCATGGACTTGCCAAATGTGCACAAAATAGAAAGAGAGAGTGTTATAATGAATTCCAATGTATCCAATGTCTAGACTTACTAATTACTATCACTGATGTAACAAAAAAGAATTTTTACATATAATTTTAGTTATATGAAACATTATGCCTGACAAGATCTTACAGGTTATTGCTAATGTTACATGAAAAAATAAGGGTTCCAATTCACTCATGTTGGATTTAAAATCTGGCAAGGAGAGGATTTAAGAGGTTCCTTTCAGATTGAAATTCTCAAGGCAAATACATGTGTGTTGGGGGGAGATGTTTTTCGGTTAGAACTAAGTAGTTTCAGAAATTCACTTTTATTTAGTTCAACGACGTAATTAAAAAGTATGCCAAGACCCATTTATGCTAGTAAACAAGTTTGCTAATAGGTGATAGAAACCTAGGCCATCTTGTTGTTAATTTACACTAAAAAGATGTTTATAAAGCAACTATCAATCTTTCAGGTATTTTACGTGAAGAAAAGAGTAACTGAAAAAAAACAATACCGATCAGATCATTGACGACATATAGATTGAAGTAAGGGGAGAAGCAAGCATTTCAGAAGCCTCATGTTGTTAGTACAAGAAACAGGCTCTTCCCATGGATAATAACTGTTGTAAGGGATTGACTCTACCTAAGGGTGATAACTGTTGTAAGGAATGGACTCTTCTTATGAGTGATTACATCTGTGCGGAGTGTAGGACAGTCATAGCACCTCCCCCCAGGACTTGATAGCACCAAAGGGCTGAGTTTCAAATCTTTCTTTTCAACATCCCCGGTATCTGTTTCTTTGTTACTGAAACACAGAGGCATGCTGCTACTATGACTGCACTTGCCTACAGGAATTCCATTTTATTTTGAAGTCCTCCATCTTGAGCAAAACTCCAAGGCACATTGCTGAACTCCAGGAAGAAACCTGATCAGCTACTATTGATCTGAGTATACAGCCTGTCACCTTCATTTAGACTTGGATGTGGACAAAACAGACTCAGAATTTTCCTAATTCTCCAGATGTCAGGGAGAAAACTCTAGTCTATTTTCTTCTATTTTCCTGAAATGGTTACAGAAAAGAGAGCTGGGAAACGGCTCAGGAGTAAAGCACCAGCTCAACAGTTGAGAGCAGGTGACTATTTATCCCCAGAGCCCACATTAGATTGGATTCATCTTCAATCCAAGCTCTCCTACAGCAAGAGGGAAGATGAAGACAGGATTGTGTCTGGAAGCTCATAAGCCAACCACCTGGCATGCTCAGTTACAAACAGCACTCAAATAAGGTAGAAGGCAAGGATTGACATTGGAGCTTGTCTACTCTGTAGCACACACACACACACACACACACACACACACACACCATATTACACAGAGATTAAGACAATCAATAAAGGAGAGCAGAATAGTGAACCTATCTTTATGAGAACTTATCAAGGAATCAAAGTCCTTACCTAGTTTTCAAGGTGAATGTTATAGATGTTTTTATCTTTTTTTTTCATTTAATAACTCTGTTAATATTTATCTTTAAAATTAATAAAATGGATTTCTCTTCATGTATGTCCATGATATCAATCTCAGATTGCTAGATTATACCTATATACCAATACCTTGAAGCGTGAAATGTTTTGAGACAGTCCAGGAAGGCCAACAACTCACTACCCCACTGTCTTAGCCTCCTGCACTGGCTCACTTGGAGAACACAGCAATGGTTTCTAGAGGGTTTGGGTTATCTGAATTTCTCTTTGATTAGCTCTGTCTCATACACATCAACAGAGAACCTCCAAAGAAGATGTAGTCATCCAGTACAACCAGACAACTTGTGACTTCTTTTGTTGTCCTGTGTTGCTTCCTTCCCAACCCAGCCCTTGCCAATTCATTAGAATGTGACCCGACCAACCATGCCATCGTAGGGAAGATAATATTGCTAGTGTTATGAATGAATTGCCCACAATAAAGGACAGCTTGCCAAGGAAAGAAAGCTCACAAGTACAATATAAGTTTTTTTGTGATACAGTCTTCTGAAATGGGGAAGACATAGTGAAGCCTGTGGGGTTTGAAGTTTGATGAACAAGCAGATGGTCATAGAGAAATATTATTGGGGAAAACAGCTCTACTTGTAAGAAGCAGAGGAGCTCCTCAAGAATTGTGTTGCAGATGTGCCCCTATGCTAAGTTTTAGAGAAGACACCTCTCATCACATCACCCCACTTCCCAAGAAAGCCAGAAAATTCTTCTTAGGGACATGAGCAATGAGTAGCCCTTTGGGTGTTATTCGTTTTAGCTATGCTATGCTGGTATGATGTCATAACACTGATTGGAAATTTTGAGGCTTTTATTATGACAGACTTTTTTTGCTTTGGTAGTTTACTAAAGCTTTTAATGAATGATCATATTCTTGCAGGGTAAAGCAATCAATCATGAGGAGAAAACAGGTTAAGAAGGGAAAGAAAACAGCCTTTACAGACAAGGAGAAGAAACACGGAATAAACAGAGTAAGGGAAGGCACCTAGCTTCTTGACAAAGAACAAGCTGGAGAAAATGATGTTCTGAGAATTCAAGAATGGGTTTCAGAACAGTGCTATTGTTGTTGGAGAGAGATCCTTTAGAGCCACTGAGGAGGTGAAAATTCCCATGCAGCCTCCAATTCTCAACTCCTCCTCTTTCTTTCAAGTTCATTATGCTCCTGTTTAATTATACTTAATTATTTGTTATTGAGAGCTGCTAGGTAGGGCCTTTTCTTTCCTTCCTTCCTTCCAATCTTAAGGAGGTCTTTAAGCTGAAAGGAAGAGCTGGGTGACACCGAGGAGAAAGAGGACAGAGGTCTGAGGAACCCTCTGTCGTGAACACATACTGTCCTGAGCTGGTGGCCCTGGGTTAAGCTTCTGTGACCTAAGTAAGTAATACTCCCTTTAATGAAATGCCTCCCCCGTGGCTTCCCAGGAGAAGATCAACAGTCAGAAATAGAACCCAGACCTCCTGACGTCAGTGTTTTTCCCAGTCTGTAGTGATGCCCAAAAATACAAACATGTACAGAAACTCTCCAAAGAAAATAAAGCCGAATCCATCTTCACGTAAACATGTCATAGAACCTTGATTTTTGTAAGCTTCAAGTTTAAAACTTTAGAATCTATAACCCACAACATTTGAGTTTATGTAAATTAATTCACTTTAATACATTACTAAATAAAAATTTTCTATGTTGATTTTGAGTATAACAATTTAATGATATATTCAGTAATATTTTCAGACTGAAGGGAAAATTATTGTTATTTGTTTTTTATGTTTTTTAAAAAAATTTAAATTAGAAATACTTTTGTTTTTCGTGTCAATCCCCATTCCCTTTTCCCTCCCCTCCTCCCTCGCCCCCTACCGACCCCCTATCCTATCCACTTCCTGCTCCCCACAGAGGGGAGTGCAAGTCAGGCATCTTCAAAGTCTGTCACATCATTTGGAGCAGTGCTTAGCCCCTTCCCCATGTGTCTAGGCTGAGAGAATATCCCTCTATGAGGAATGGGCTCCCAAAGTCCATTTGTATACTAGGGATATATACTGATCCACTACCAGAGGCTCCATAGACTGCCCAGGACTCCTAACTAACACCCACGTTCTGGGGCCTGGGTCAGTCCTGTGCTGGTTTCCCAGCTATCAGACTGGGGTCCATGAGTCCCCCCTTGTTCAGGTCAGCTGAATCTGTGGGTTTCAACAGCCTGGTCTTGACCCCTTTGGTTATCATTCCGCCCTCTTTGCAACTGGATTATAGGAGCTCAGTGTTTAGCTGTGGGTGTCTGCTTCTGCTTCCATCAGCTACTGGATGAAGGCTCTAGGATGGCATTTGGGGTAGTCATCAATCTCACTATCGGGAAGGGGCATGTAAGGTAGCCTCTCCACTATCGCTTAGATTGTTAGTTGGGGTCATCCTTTAGATCTCGGATATTTCCCTAGTGCCAGAGTTCTCTTAAAACCTATAATGGCTCCCTCTATTACGGGTATCTCTTTTCCTTGCTCTCCTCTGTTGTCCCCAACTCAATCTTCCTGCTCCCTCAGGAATGCCTCTCCCTTCCTCTTCTCCCCTTCTTTGTCTTAGTTCCCTTTCCCCTCCTCCCGTGCTCCCAATTTGTTCAGGAGTTCTTGTCCCTTTCCCCTTCTCTGGGGGACCATTTTCTATCATTTTTAAATAAAAGTATCTCCAGTGGAAATGAGGCCTTTTGTTACTTTACTATATTCCATCAGTACCATCCCTATAAATCTATTCTCCTGACTGTAGTATTGATTCAAATGCTACTTTGGGGTGTCAGCCTTCTGAGAGAAGATTGCATACCTGTACATAATGTATTTAGATTCATATTTTACAGAAAAATTTAAATTATATTCCCTTATTATTGTGTGTGTTTGCGTGTGTGTGCGCGTGCACATGTGTGTGTGTGTGCATGAACTACACACATCTAGAAATCAAAGGACAGTCTAAAATAATTGGGTCTCTTCTTCTATCACATCCCAGCAAGGGCCTTTATTGGCTAAGCCATCTTGCCAACCTTGTATTTAGGTTTTGTAGCACCTGTACTTTCTTCCCATAGTCTGTTGAGTATTGTTACCAATAGTACTTTTGCTAAGCACCATTAGGTAAGAATTTTTGTTGTTGTTGTTGTTGCTCACCAATATATTCCTAGCAAAAGCAAGTGCTAAGCAACATGATATATAGTCATTAAATTTATATTTAATAAGCAAATGTTTTAGTGTGGCTATATACTGTTTTTATATACTTGTCTTAACAAAAATAGCACATAATAATGACCCCCCTTTTAACTTATGAATAGACCATGTTCAGGATAGGAGGCAAGTGTTTCACATATATGTTCTTTTTCTAAATCATTTTTAATTTATTCTTTGGCAATTTCAAAATGCAATACATTCTATACACGATATCTTGAGCATATCCACCCTTAACTCCCTTTCCCATTCCTCCTGACACCCCACACACATATACATGTGCCCCTCCCTCCCTCATGCCCTCCCCTTCTTTTAAAATAACCCATCGAGTACAAGTAACCCTGTCTGCAAGTACACAGACAACCCACGGGGGGCCACACCCCTAGAGAAAAATGCCTCCCACTCCAGCAGCAGCTACCAATGCCATTAACCCCTCAGCTGGGATGGAGCACCATGAGTTCTGAGTCCCTCCCCATTCCATGTAGAATTATTGACTGGCTCGATCTTGTGCCGGTCTGGTACAGGTCATTGCACCAGCCATGACAGACAGCAGCTGTGAGTTGAGGAGTACAGGAGTCATGTCATGTCTGGAAGGCAGCAATTCTCAACTCTCTCCCCATACTCCAGCTCTGGCACTCTCCTGCCCCCTCTTACATGACGTTCACTGTACATTGCAGGAGCTGAAAGAGATGTCCCGTTTCGGACCAAGCACTCAACGGTCACTAATTCTAAGAGTTTTGACCAGTTGTGAGTCTGCATGGACTGCCGTCCACTGCGAAAAGAAGTTACTCTAACCAAAGTTGAGAGAGGTATTAACATACAAATAACATACAAGCATAGATATTTGGAAGGCACTTTGACTGCTTGTCCATTCAGAAAAACAATAACAGTAGATTCCTCTACAGAGCTTATAACTTCTCTGGCCTTGAGCTTGGGTTACAGAACAGGACATTTATTCCCTTTGGTGGAGCAGGTCTCAAATGTAATCAGGAAGCTGTTGGTTAGCCCCATAAATATATTGTCACTATTATGGAGTATAGCATGCAGTGTGTACTGCTGGGCCAATCCATTGATGAGTTCTGTCTCCCAGTGACCTGCTTAGAACTTTGAAAGCTAGCCAGCAGGGAGGACGTTTCCAAGTCACTTCCATCTCTCTCTTGATGTCTCCGTGCCCTGGAACCAAAGTGCTCTGTGTCTTCAGCAAGAGAGTCTTGCCATCTGGTTATGGTGGGTACTGGAGAGCAAGGGCAAGGGTATTGTTTGGGGGAGTCTTCTGGTCTTCTGGGGTTCATTTGTATTCTGACAATGACTCAATGACAGAGCTACAATTTTTATTTACACTTACAGGTGAGGGTGAGGACACCAAAGTTTCTTTTTTCCTTTCCTTTTTTTTTTTTTTTTTTTTTTGGTTTTTCGAGACATCCTGGAACTTGCGCTGTAGATCAGGCTGGCCTTGAACTCACTGAAATCCACCTGCCTCTGCCTCTCAAGTGTTAGGATTAAAGGCACGTACCGCCACCTCCTGGATTGAAGTTTATTTTTCAAGCAGTAATTTTTCTGCTTTACATAGTAGGGAAGATGTTGGGGAAGGAACCATCATTTTTCATAATGAATGCCCAGCATCAGATTCTTGCACACTGGCCCCTGTGTATAAGATCTCAATCACACCATACTGTCATTTATGCCTTTTGATAAAAGTCAATGTTTTCACGCTCTCGTTCCGATTTCCATATGCCACTGGCCATCAACTGAAATAAAACAGTACTTTGATTTTGTTTTTTTTTTTTTCGTGTGTGTGTGTGTGTGTGTGTGTGTGTGTGTGTGTGTGTGTGTGTGTGTGTGATGCATGCATGCAAGCATGCAAGCATGCAGGCATGCACATCCAAGTGTGTACATGTGGAGGCCAGAGGAAGACATTGTGCATTTTCTCTATTGTTCTCTGTCTTACTGGCCTGAGGCAAGGTCTGGCCCTGAAACAGGAGCTTCTCATCTCAGCTGGACTGGTGGGTCAGTGAGTTCTCCAGATCTGCCTGCCTTTCCTCTCCATGCTGCGCTTAGAGGCAAATGTAGCCAAGATCACTAGTGTCTTAATTTCTGTGGACTCAAAAAGATAGATGATATTTCCGTTGTTTGTTTTTCCTTATGGTACTATAGGGGGTAAAGTAATAAAATGTAGTGTGGTATTAAGGACAGCAGTGAGGAGTCTAGAAACATAGTGTAATTTTCCATAGTAACATATCTAATAAACCTCTCTGTCAAGCACGTCAGCTTGTACTTTGCATTCTTGGTGTGTGTGTGTGTGTGTGTACATCACATGCTGGTAATTAAACATAGAACCTCACACATGCTAAGCATATGTTCTACCACTGAGCTAAATCCCCAGACCCATAATGTTGTAATGCAAAACAGTGTGTGTGTGTGTCAAAATTTATGTTTCTTCTGTTTATTTTGAACTCAATTTAATTTAAAACTCTGGGGTTTTCTGTGGACATATCATGAAGCAGCCCATGATTTATGACTGAAGTTAATAATATGCCGGAGAGGTCAATCTTAAATTCTTTCAAAATATAGTAATTGTATTCCATGTATATGCTTGTTTTCATGCTTGCATGTTGAATCTTCTGGTGTCCAAGGAAGTCAGGAGAGGCTGAGTATCCTGGAACTAAAGCTATGTACAGTTGTAAGTTGCATGTGGGTGTTGGGAATCAAACTTGGGTCTTCTGAAAGAGCAGCTGATGCTTTTAACTGCTGAGCCATCTCTCCAGCCCCCTTCTCATATTCAGTTATTATTTGGAGACAAAGATCTGCAGTTTCTTACCACTAAGCTTCTTTTGTTTCTAGATTCTGTATGCCAAGAACATGCTTGTAATGAAGTGTATCGTATCATCATATCTCTTAAATTAAACTGCATCTGCACATTAGTAGAAATCTCACTGCTAACCTCAAGGCTTCTAGAAAGTAATTCTCCAGGGTGTTGCCTTCTGAGTAGAACTCTTGTTCCTTCACAAGAATGTGGTATGGGCTCCACAGGGGCCAGGACTTTGGGTCTTGGTTTTTTTTTTTTTTTTTTTTTTTTTTTGTATGTTCAAGTCTTAGAAGGGTATTGGCCACATAATGGTATTTAATTGACTAAATTGCATTGACTAAAGTTTACACTTCCGTATTGAGTGATTATTTAAGTTGATTTATTTTGTGTTATTCAGTAAAATTTGTTTAGAAGTAATTTCTGTGTGTATAATTTGATGACTTTGGACATGTGTATATACCTGTAAGATACCATTATCAAAATCAAGGACATAGACATGGTTATCATGTCCCAACATTAAGTCCATCTGGGATTTTCTAGTGGTGAACATAAAATTAACATGAGATTTACTCTCTTAACAGTTTAAATGCATAGTACAAGAAGCATAATTAGCTACCAGCACTCTGCTATATAGTTCACAGCCACTTTAGAGCTTTACAACTTATTAACCTAGTAATTAAAACTTTATGTCAATTAGACAACTCCCTATTTCTCCTTCTCTTAATGCTTTTAAGAGTTCAGTGATTGTTAAAGCTCAGTGGTAATTGATTTATACAATTACTATGTAATACAATTGTATTTTTTCATCTAACAAGCCATTTTGATTTCCTTGAAAAAAAAAAAAAGGAGTATAATCATGCATAAATTCCTTTCAGAGAGATTCCTTTGTTGTTGTTTCCTTTCTAAGAACAGCAAGTGGCTGAAAGCTGTAGAGCCCTTGCGATAAGAAGGAAGACTCTCACAGCAAGCAAGTGCAGAGCTATATAGTGGTGGAGAACTGTGTGCAAACTTAAGTGCATTTGAATATGGAGTTACTATTGCTTTTCACACGCGCATTGCCGAAGGTCCTTACCTTAGCTCTGCCATTCTACCACTGACTGAGCTGTTTTTCCTTTTCATTCCCTTTAAAGTTATAAACACTTTTGTTTGAGACAAAGTCTCACCATGTACCTCTGTTGGGCCTGGAACTCTAGTATGTAGACCCAGTTATCCTCAAAGGCATGGAGGTCCATTTGACTCTGTCTCAAGTGCGGGGGTTAACATGTGCACCACATGTGTCTGAACACAAATGAAATTTTAAAGAATGGTATCATCACATGATCCTTGACTAACATTAGGCCATACCCCAATATACTCATTAGAAATGGAAAACATTTTAAGTTGGAAATGCACTTCATAATATACATGTAATGTATTGCGCACTATAGTTTAGCAGTAGAATTTGCAATGCCCCAGCTGTTCAGTCTCATGAGCAGGTTTCTGACAAAGCTGTAGGTCATTTCTGCTCAGAATCTCACGCCACCTCTCTCTAGCCGAGGCTAGAATTTAAAAAATTAAACTTTCTACTGAACTCGTAGCACTAAGTTAGGAAACTGCAAATTAAACACCCATAGACTATCTGCGGTAACAGAAGCCTGGGAATAAAATGTTTTGTGTGTATATGTATGTATGTATGTATATGTATATATATATGTATATGTATATATATTATGTAACCAAGTCCATTTAAATGAAAACAAATATTTATAGACAATATTTGGGAATTTGGGTGTCGCTCTTTCCAAACTACTTCCTGCTGGTAAGGGGCACTCACCCATGAACACCTGATTTTCGACAAAACAGCTAAAATTATACAATGGGGCAAGGACAGCATCTTCAACAAATGGTGCTGGCACAATTGGATGAGGGTGTGTAGAAGAGTGCAGATAGACCCATGTTTTGTGTTTTATTTCACATTACTTTCCAGCAAATGGAAAAGATAATACAACATGATATAACAGCTGAACAAACCCTGCAAGTGTCATTTCTAAAATAAGATACTGTGGGAAGTGGGGAAAGGGTTTATTGACTGGTGAGTGTGTGCTAGCTGAGGGCGAGGCTTAATTTTCATGGGTTCAGCATGATCTCCCCAACAATTTCCTGGCTAAGGTGTGGTGTGTATACACAGGACACTAACAGGAGAGTAAATAATCCAATGAGTTGAAGTGAATAAACACCAAATAAGCACCAGGACACTTAACTTTGGTAACTCCTACCAGGCAGTGGTGGCACTTGGGAGGTAGGAAACAAAATCTTTGGTAAATCCCATTGTTGCTTGAGTTTTGCATGAATCAGTTGTCACATCTCCATATACAACTTCATGCTTCCATTGGTTTGCAGGCCTGCCGGGAGCATAGCCACAGGTTCTCAGCAGTGCTGTTTCTGTTTGCATCCATTACCAGTTTAGGCAGAGTTTATAATGCCTCAGGCTCAAGGCGAAAGTTTAAAAGTCAGATTTGCTGTGTTCTTTCTTGCTATCCAACTCCTTAGTGTGTGTAGGTTAAAAAAAAAAAATTACTGTAAGTCAAGAGGTGGTTTGGAACTTCTATTTCTTCCCTGGTAGAAAGAGAACCACTTGACCATATCATACTTGCGAAGAACGTCTAAGTGTGTGGAGCTGTTGACTATTCCATTCTCATAGGTGTTTTAGACTGAAATACTAAATCCCTTGAAAACTGTGTGCTTCTTTGGAAACTATGGAGAAAAATCTTCCCTCAACCAGCTGTCTTCCCTGTCCACCAGGTATCCTCTGTCATATAAATGGCAAAGCAGGGTACAGGATAGAATCGCTACAGATGCTCAGGCAGAGGTTAATAGGGGAGCTTTTGACTCCAGTATCTCATCTCATTTGCTAAAAGAGAACGATGGGAAAATAGTTAGGCTTCATCTTTCTGGGTTGTGTAGTGTGTTCCTGTGTCAGTAATATATTGCAGGCATCTTTGAGCAATGGCTGGGCCTGGAAAAAGGTCATTATCTCTATGTAGAAGAACACACGTAAGTTCCCAGAGAACACAGCTCTGCCATGCCATTTGAAAAGGGCCTTTGAAGACATCCATGGTATTGGCAGTGTTCCAGCACCAGCTGAACTGGTGTGTCTGGCACAGCTGAAGCCTGGGGAAAACCAGGAGACTGTTCATAGCAAACACATGTGTGGCCAGCACACATGCACCCTGCTTTCTACTGGAGACACTTAGAACTATCTAAACAGAGTAGATGAAATGGTCTTCCAAGAATACAAACATTAATGTGTTCATTAGGATTTTTTTCCTTTACCTACTTTGGGACTCAGTTTTCAACACATAATTAATCACTCTTTCTAGACTGGTGGATTGTTGGCAGTATTTTAATAGCCAGGAACGGCATTGGTTCAGTTAGTTTTGATTTGTGCTTTCTTAGATCCCTCTCCAAAGAAAAACAGTGTTTGCTGAAAGTCATTCATTCATTCATTGGGTACTTGCTCAGATGTCACCGAAGAGATAAGCAAAATCCAAACTCTCAAGGAGCTAACATTTTGGTGTGTCTTGTGAGCAAAAAAGGATGAACAGACTCCATGCAAATGTCAATAAATGCAATACAAACTACTGAAGAAGGGTAAGGAAATCGAGGTAATAGTGTATAATGGATAATAAACCATAAGGGTAATATTTGAGCAAGGGCTCTCTAAATGGCTGAAATGTAAGTAGACAGACCACTGGGTGATATAGTAGAGTGAAGAACACAAATATGTAAGGAGAATATCTCAGAAAAGAATAAAAGCATCTATTGTTACATACATACACGTGATGTTTTCACCAACCATTGCAAAGAGGCCAAGAAAACAGCAAGCCAGTGGGAGAGGAACTGAGTGTATGGGAGAGATGTAGAGACCAGCAGAGGAGTGGGTGTCACTTGGCCCAGTTGTGACGCTCACTGAGGGATAGGTAGCAAGGGTAGGGAACAAGAATAAACGCTGGGAAAGATGTTTTGGTTTTCTTTCTATGCACTGCCTTGTTCAGCCAAGGTTTTGAATCTTGCTCATGATTTTCTTGTACAGAATACCTTCTAAATAGTATCAATGCAATGCGTATCAATGCCTTCAAATGGCAGATAAGTAACCAGATGGTAAATAAACAGCCAGAAAGAAAAGCTTAGCGGAGCATTAAAGGCACACTAGCCTTCAGTGAGTCTTAACACAGTCAGGTGCAACTCCTTCTAACTTGCTTTCTGGCAGGAACTTTGACTTATTCCCTAGTTTACAGCTCCTTTCTTTCCCCGGCTACGTTCTCCGCGGCTCCTCTCGTAGCCTGATATGCTCTGCCTCAGACTCTAAAATCGTTCACACACATCCCTCGCTAAAGTATTTGTCATCTGTCCTTTATCCAGTGAGGCCTAAGACCAGAACCAGTTGGCCTTCATTAGGTCGACGAGGCCTGTTTGTTTGCTCATTGGAGCTAGGTAGCAATTACAAGTGTTCCAGCTTGCCATGTTACCTGATGCCTTCAGCATGAAGTCAGTTAGTGGACAAGCTGTGATGAATCACTCTTTCTGTTTAGGTAAGAGAGCAGCCAACGCTGTCAGGAACATTTTAGCCGATTCCTATAGTGAACAGATTAGGCTTCTGTGAGTACCCACAATCCTGGAATTCCTGGAACAGGGTGCTGTTCTGCTAGATCGCTTGGCTTCACGTTTTTTCCAGCGAGCTACCCTGTTGCCATACTAGGATCTTATTTCAAAGCGTGGCCACCCGCTCACAATGTCAACTCAGTATTTGTGAAGATGTGATTTTTTGAACCATTATTTTTTGTTTGCTTGTTTTTGGTATGTGTGTGTGTGTACAATGTATATGTTATAATCCTCTATGTGTGTGGGCATATACATGCTCTGTACCAGTGCTGGGGGGATTAGATACTCTTGCTATATGGCCTACTTTTTATACATGTTTGACCATCTTCTGGGGTAGGGATTTTTCTTTAGTGTGTTTATCTGGTATTATTTTACTTTACTTCTGTCTGCTGAACTTCCTTTACTTTTTTAACTATTTTGTTTTGGCTTTTATTTGTCAGGAAAATGTCATTAGTTTACTTTCATTCTTGCAATAGATTTAACAGATTTTCGTTGTGTGCCAATCTGAGATTAGAAGGTTTGCTGCTTCCTCTTTGGTCCTTTAAAGACCTTGTTCTGCGATCCCAAGACTCAGGAGACTGAGGCAGGAGGATCACTTAGGCTACATTACTCTGTCTCAGACAAACAAAACAAATTTAAAATTATATTGGTCCACATCATTTCCCTTGAATATGTTCAGTGACAAGAAGTCTCATTATTTTTAACATTGTGTTTATTTTTCTTCTGTCTCAAGCTGCCTTTAAGATTTTTTTTCTTTAGCAATACTGTATTTGACTTTCTTTCAACCACCAGATTCTGAATAATGACATGGAGATTTATAATCAATAAAAAAGCTTGGCCTTAGCTTAGACTTGCTCCCAATTAGCTCTTAAAACTTAAATTTACATGTTTACATTAATCTGTATTCTGTCACATGGCTCATTACCTCTCCGCAGTACCGTGTGTCCCATCTCCTCTACACCTCACAGGTGAACCCTGCATGCCTCAGATTCTTCCCTTGTGTTCCTCTCTCTCCCTGGAAGTCCTGCCTGTCTTCTTCTGCCTAGATGTTGGTCATTCAGCTCTTTATTAAATCAACCAGAAGGTGCGTTGGCAGAGACATATCTTTACAGAGTACAAAGAGATTATACCACAATGCAATGACTTTCTTCTTCCTTCCTTCCTTCCTTCCTTTCTTTCAATACTGGGTACTATATAGCTCAGGTTGGCCTGCAACTCATGATCCTTCTGCCTCAGCCCCTTGGGTGCCAGGATTACAGGCATGTGTCACTCATCCCAGCAAAGAACTGAAGGACTTTCTCACTGAGCTATGCACCAACTAGTCACAGAAATGTGTTTTTGGTGTTGACCTGCTGAATTTATTTTGCTTGGGGTTTACTGATGCTCTGTAGCCTATGGGTTTATGTTTCTTGTTAAATTTGGAATTAGTGCTGCAAATAGTTTTCCATGCTCCTCTTCCCGTTCTGAGACAGGATATATATATATATATATATATATATATATATATATATATATATATGTCAGAACACTTAATACCAGGATCCAGGTATGTTGGCACACCTGTAATTCACAGCCTTCTTCAGAAGTCAAAGGTTCATGGCCATCCCAGCCTATGTAATAAATTTGAAGCCAACCCTGGTTACATGAGACTCTTTCTTTAACACAAAACAAACCAACCAAACCAAACAAAAATAGCAACAAAGAATATTTGACACTATATTTCATGTCAGGAAATCTGTTCATTGTAAAAATAAATTTGCCTTGTTCATTTAGAATAATTTCTGTAGCCATGTAGTTATGTTAACTTATTTATCTTACTATAGTGTTCAGTGGTCTACAAATTACCTAATTAAAACTGTACATTGTATAAACTGTATTAATCTAAACAATTGTGAATCTTTTTATGTCTTCTACATTTCTGTATCATTCATCTTTTCCATACTGTTTTGAGCATGAATTCATATTTACAGTGAGTCTCAGTGTTCTTGGTTTTTGTTTGTGTGTATGACACATGTGAGGATGTGTGAATGTGTGTATATGTTCCTCTGTCATTGAATACCATAGTGATTTTTTTTTTTTTTTTTTGCTTTTTTACTTGAAAAGCTTGTGCTATATTTTGCCATATCCCTTTTAACAGTATAGGCCTTTTTTTTAAAAAAAAAAAAAAAAGTTAAATTATTATTTAGAATTAGTTTAAAGCTTTCAGGCTAGCTGTGTCTTTGGTAGGATGTATCCAGAGAGGCTTTTAGACTAGATAGATCTAAGTTATCTTATTCACTGATTAGGAGATCTTTCTGAGGATTGTACCCAGTGCCTATGTATTTAAAGACTTTTCCACCCTGGCTGGTGGGAATACAAGATCACCAGCTCCATGTAAATTATTTGCTTATTGTTTGCTAGAGGCCTTTCTTTGCTACACTGTGAATGGTAGCCTCATCTCATACATATGTATAACAGAACTTAGCCAAATCCTTCAGGAGACCCCTGCAGACCCTGGCATATTCTTCTGTTTTCAACTGGCTCCTATCTTGTAAGAGTAAGTGCATTACCCTCCCAGGGCATTGAGTTCTGTCTTCTCAATGTATTGTTTTTGTCTGTGAGAACCCTGCCAGTTAACTTCCCAGTGCGAAACAAAATACCCGAAACTGTCAATTCAGAAACACAGGTTCACTTAGCTTTATGGCTTCAGCCCTGACAGCAAAGGGGTACAGGATAGGGTACCTGGAATTCCATGTACTAGTTTAAAGTGCACCCATCCCCAGGGATCTAATATCTCCCACTAACCCCCACCATGTATGAGGTCCCGCCACCTTCCAATAGCACCATGGTGAGGAGTAAGCACTTAAGACACAGCCTCTGAAGAACCCTCCAGATCCAAACCATGCGGTGGGACAACAGTGCTAAAGGACAGATGTTCAGTGTCTGAAAAGTATCAGCTTAAATTTATTTCTCAGTGCTTATTTGTTTAATATGGAAGGTTAATTTCTTTCTGTTATTCTATTCCAGCAGAAGCACATATCTTAATAATTTTCATTGCTATAAAATAATATTTTCATATACATATACATAAATGTAATTGATGCATTTGTCATGTGATAAAGAAAAAGTAACTATAATAATAAAAACGCAAACAGGCTAGGAAGATGGCTTGATGTTGGGTACTTAGAGAAGTGAAGAGGAATTGGGAGGAGAGACAGAAAGATTCTAAGATGCTAAGAAAGCACAAGGACTAAGTTCTGCTCCCAAAGCACATGTAAGATCAGATTCAGAAATGTCCATCTATAACTTGAGCATTTCCAATTAGAAACAGAATACCAGGACACTTGTGGGTCAGCTACAAGAAACCCAGCTGAGGTGGAATGTGAAGACTGACCCCCCCCCCCCAAGTTGTCATCCAACCTCCACAGGTATGCCATGGGCTACATAGTTTCCTTTCATGCACATGAACACACACACACACAAATGAGTTTGTATTGTATTCATGTGTAGTGATACATCATTTATGATTTATTAAAGCTTGGTTGAGGATTCAGAAAAGCAAAGTCAGCCTCAAGCTATAGAGAGCAGGCAGTGGTGATACACATCTTTAATTCCAGCAACCAGAAACTAGGAGGTGTTGGTATACATCTTTAATCCTAGGATTAAGAGACTGATCTCTGTGAGTCCAAGGCCACCAAGATCTACACAAGAGTGAATCAGTCTAAAAGAGAATTATAGATCACACTTTTAATCCCAACATTATGGAATTATGTAAGACAGAAGCAAGGTCTCAGAGAGATATTCATTCTCCAGCCATGCTGAAGAAAGGTTACAGTCTGAGACTTGGTGAGAGTTTGTGGAGATAGGACCAGCCCATTCAGCCTGAGGCAGAGGTAAGAAGCTAGTGGCCAGCTGCATTATTTTTCTGTTATTCAATTTGAAGCTTGAACCCCAATATCAGTCTCTGGGTCATTCATGTTACACAACTCTGAAAAGTTCAAGTTCACAAACAAGCACACATATGCACAGCCCTTGTGGATACTATTTTGGAATAGCTATTAGAGAAAAATCTCTCAGTAGACAGATGATAAAAAAACATTGACTGGGAAGGAAAGCACTAACGAAAATACCTAAAGAAATGAGAATCAAAATCAGTGGTTGCTTAACTATACAAAAGGGCAATATTTTCCCTATCAGTACTAAATCAGTTTTGTGCTTTTGTAGCTGTGGCAGTTTGAATGTAATTAGCCCCCATAAGCTCATAGGGAATGTAACTATTAGGAGGTGTGGCTTTGTTGGAGTAGGTATGACCTAATTTGAGGAAGTGTGTCATTGTGAGTTTAGGCTTTGAGGTCTACTATGCTCAAGCTATGCTCATTATAGGCACAGTCCACTTCCTGATTCCTGCCCAGCAAGATATAGAACTCTCAGTTCCTTTTCCGGCACCATGTCTGCCTGCACGCCACTATGCCCTGCCATGATAATAGATTAAACCCCTGAAACTGTAGGCCATCCCAGTTAAATGTTTTCCTTTATAAGAGCTACTGTGGTCATGGTGTCTCTTCACAGCAGTAGAAACCCTAAGACAGTAGTTCTGTTCTTCAAGACACTAAACCAGAGTCTTAAACTCAATTTCTCTTACAGATAATGCACTATTTTAGTGCAGTCTTAATTCTATAATGAAATATATACATATATTTCCTTTCTTTTTTATTAGTTTTTTTCATACAATATATTTTATTATGTTTTCCTCTCCCCCAAATCCCCTCTACTTCCCTAAGCAACAAACTTCATGACTTTTCTCTTTCTCAAAAACAAATAATAACACCAGCATCAATTTGAAATAAATAAAAATCAATGAAACAAACAAAAAAACAAAAAAACACAAGAAAAGAAGTCCACAAAACCTAACCAACAAACAAATTTGAGATCCATTTTGTGTGGACCAACTACTTCTGCCTGCCTGCCATGGAGTGTGATTGATATACCCAGTGACACTCCATAAAGAAACCAATTTTCTATTTCCTATCAGTTATCATTTGCAAATAGCTTATTGGTTGGGGTGGAACTTTGTGTCCACTTTTCCTTTTCAGTGTTGGTATTCTATCAGTCTTGAACCTGCAGAGGTCATGTTCACAAAGCCACAGTCTGTGAATTCATATGTCCTGCTATGTCTGGAAGACACTATTTCCTTAGGGTCATAACCACCTCTGGCTCTTAGGTTCTTTCTGCTTCTGCCACAGAGACCCCTAAGCTTGTGGGGAAGGGGCTTAATGAAGATATTCCATTTAGGACTGAGTGCCCCAAAGTCTCTCTTCCAGTAGTGGGTCCCTGTGTTAATTCACACCTACTGCAAGTAGATATTTCTTTGATGAGAGCTGATCTGTGGGTATGAACTGTGTAATTTACAAATTACAGAAGTGCACATTTTACATCCCAAAGGATGGAAAACTCAAGATCCAAGCACCAGCAGACTCACATTCAGCGAGGGCTTTCATCTTCCAGCATGTCCCATCCCCACACAGCAGAAAGGGCAAAATGGATGCCTGTGCAGCCCTGGCTGGAGGGAGCAGAATTGCTGCTTGTACTAAAGTTACCCACTTCTCAGAAATCCCTGTTTTGAATGTGATTAAGAAAACACAACAAAACCCAAATTAAAATAACTGGTCTGAGAATTGTTTGGTGCTTGGGCTACTCCTACCTCCTAACATGGTTCCTCCACCCTGTGGTGTCTGGAGTTCCCCCAACCACTCACACAATTAAAACCCTTTGCTGAGTCAAACAGGCTTGTGTTCTCTCTTCAGCACACATTCGTCTTTGATGAGCCAAGACCAGGCCTAGTCATGGGCAGAGAGCAAGGAGTCAATAAGAGCAGGGCTCGAAGCCTGCTGCTGTGCTATGTAACCAACACCTACTTTTTCACCTGTTCAGTCAGGGTGTTGGTTCTTAAGTTAGAGGCTGCTGTAAGGCTTATTCATGGTAGAACAGAGAGTGCTCTGCTCTGTGCTTGACACAGTGAGAGTGAATCATAGCAATACTATTTCATCTCCTGTATGTTTTGTCCCTGGAATTTGACAGTTTTAAAAGTGTTCTGGTATACCCCGGATGTTCTATCACTAATGTACAATGGCAGTTGCAAAATCTTGAATTAACCCTTTCTTCTTGGATATCTGACAGACAACAATGGCTTATTTTACTTGAATTAGTAATAGTATGAAAATAAAACACTCCTGTATATACCATCAAACTCCCCCTTTTTTTTGAGGGTTCTGTGTTCTCTCAGTCTTGTGGTTTTTGGTATGACTTGTGGCTCAATGCAGAAGAATACCAAGGTCCCAGAGCCCCCCTAATCTTGTCAGAGTAGATAACCAGAGGGAAGCAATGTGTTCTGAGCATTCTCCGTAGCGCTCCTCGGGGGTCTTATCTTACGCATAGTCTATTACCCATAGCTTGTAACATTAGCCTTACATGAAATGTGTGAAAACCTTTACTTAAACTCAAACTATTCTAACATTTTCTGCAAACTGCTTCTCCCACTGGAGTCTAAACAGCTGAATCAGGTCCTCCGTTTCTATATATTAAGATGCTCTCAGCAATCAAGCATGTCATTGTCCTGTTAAACATAAAGTAAAATCCTGGTTTCATTCTATTCTTAATACCAGATTTAGTATACTGTGACCTTAGGAACACTATCTCTAGGCTAATGGACAGGTGTAACTACTACATATACTTCCCTATTTTGGTAGAACTCCATACCAAACAATTCAGCAAAAACTTGGAGCTGTGTTCTCAACACACACACACACACACACACACACACACACACACACACACACACACACACGATTCTGTAATGTGTTAAAAAAAAACCCACCAACACCAGAAAAAAACAAAACAAAACCCAAATTCCTTGTCACACAAATGAAATCAAACACACTGAACAGAAATGTCTTGATGTCTTGAAAATAATATGTTCCATAATGTCTTCATTTTTTCCCCCAGAGAAGAAAGTGAAAAGAATACAAAAGCCAATAAAAAAGATCACATCCTGGAAACTGGTGGCATGGGAAATAAGACTACAAAAAAAAAAAAAATGGAAACCTTGATTTTTGAATCCAAAGCTAGTAATAAAAGGATCTTTTGTAATATAAATTCACTCATGGGATACAATAATCAGCATAACTTCATAAGAATCATTATATTTTGTTGAGATAATCCCTTTCCCAAATAACTAGGGTTGGAATAATTCAAGTGAATCAGCAACTAAATAGGAAAGTATTAATAGTAATTAGTACTTGTTTTAAAGACTAAATATCTATATACAATTATCAGTTAACCATTTATTTGTGCTTATAATTTCAAAAACATAATTACATTTTTAAAAAATTCATTTTGGGTCTAACCAACTGAATAGAAGGTATCTTTTTAGTGGTACAGAAGTAGATTTTCCACTACCTTTATCTTTTTGGAAATTACAGTTATTGAAACTGCTCTATTAGCTGACTCCAATTATAATTATTACTCTTTATAATGTAAACATCCTTCTGAACTGAGTGTCTGCTATTGGGAGAAAGATACCAAAATGTTTTAAAAAATCTAAGAGTGGGTTTTAATTTGATTTATTTTGGGGGGGGGTTGTGTCAGTCGTGAGAAGTGATGTTTTCACATGTGTGTAAGAAGGCATGTATCCTTGGGTGTGCGTGTGGAGGTAAGAGCAGGACATGAGGTATCTTCCTCCATGCTCTCCATCTGATTGCCTTCAGATAGTGAAGGATTTCTCACAGAACTGAAGCTCAGTTTTTCTAGGCTAGTGGGCTTTCAAGATCTACTTGTCTCTCATTAAGGGTAACCTCAATACTGGGGTTAGAGTTGGAGGTTGAAACTCAAGTCCTTATTCTTGTAGAGCAAGGACCTTACCCTCTGTAACATCTCTCTAGCTCCCTTGATTCAATTCAAAAAGCACAAAGCTGAATGTAATTATATCTGAAGTATTGTATTAGAGGAATAACAGCATTAGGAAACCATATTAGTTTATATTCTGAGTTCTATTTTTAATGTTTTGATTAAGATTCATCTAATCTTCATGTTCCAAGTAACAATTTTTAAGAGGCCATAAAGTAAAGGAAATAGTTAGACATTTATCTAATTTAGACTTCAGAACACTAGCTATGAGAGGACATGTTTCTTGTCAAAACTTGTTTATCAACAAAAGGAATAAATTATCCTTAAATAACCATATAAGGAACTAAACTACAGGCTGTTGACATTTCACATGCTATTTCAACATGAGATTATGTATTTGATCAATTAACTACATGAGTGAACAGCTCCCAAGAGTAAGATTTCTTGGTTGAAAATCAAGTCCAAAAGCTCATGTGGTAATCAGACATGCAAAAAAAAAAAAAAAAAAAAAAAAAAAAAAAAACCTGTAAAGTATGTGGGGAGAGTTGAGACTTGCTTAAGAAGGAAGCAACTGGGTACAGCCTTCTTGAGCCTAAAAGAAAATCAAGTTACAGACTAGTAGATTAAGTGTTTTAGAGGAAGAACACTGTCAAAAATGAAATAAAAAATAAAAACAAACAACCCCCCAAAAAACAAAACAAAACCATTTAAACCATTTTATCCCTTAAAATGGGCTACTATTGGGCCAGCAAGAAGGCACAACAGGTGAAGGTGTTTGCTACCAAGACAAGTTTGATTCCTAAAACTCTGTGTTAGTTAGGGTTTCTATTGCTGTAAAGAGACACCATGACCACAGCAACTCTTATAGAGGAAATCATTTAATTGGGTGTCTTATAGTTCAGAGGTTTAGCCCATTATCATCATGATAGAATATGGCTGTGTATAGGCAGACATGGTGCTAGAGAGGTAACTGACAGTTTTACATCTTTCATGGGCAACAAGAAATGGTCCCTGACGCTGGGTGTGGCTTGAGCATATATGAGACCTCAAAGCTCACCTCCACAGTGACACTTTCTCTAACAAGGCCACACCTACTTCAACAAGGCCACACCTTCTAGTAGTGCCTCCCCTTGGGGGCCATTTTCCTTCAAACCACCACAGACCCACATGGTGGAAGGAGAGAGGTGATTCCTGCAAGCCGTTCTCTGATGCCCACCATGGTGCAAGCACACACATTCTTCCCCTTTCTTTATTCCGCTTCCCTTTTCTCCAAATTAATACACAACGCAAAACACAAGGGCATCCAGATACCTAAATTATCCCCACATTTTAGCAAACTTCCATAGGCAACGGCCTGCCTTTATCCCAATTTTACTTCTAGAGTGTTTGTCACTTGACTAAATTGAGATGTGAATGCTAATTGCTGAACCCTTATGTATTTTGGAAATTAAACTTCAAACCGGCTTTTATATAAATACCTAAAAACTTCTAGACTTGTAAGTTACAATACAAGGCTAGGTATGTTTTTCCATTTGGAAAGGATAGTGATGAAATACTCACTTTTCCTTTGAACAACTCCAAAGACCTCAATAAAGAACCTCCACCTCCATGGCATATGTAGATTAAGAAGTCTTAAAAATTCATAAAGACACTTTATAGAAATGAAACTAACGGGTCTATTTATTGTAATGACTAGTTACACTTGTCAACTCGACACCATCTAGTGTCTTAGTTGGGATTTCCATTGCTGTGAAGGGAACGTCAGGACTGCAACATCACTTACAAAGAAAAACATTTCATTTGGGCTGGCTTACAGATTTAGAGGTTTAGTCCATTATCATTCTGGCAGGAAGAATGGCAGCACACAGGCAGACAGAGTGCTGGAGAAGGCGCCCAGCGTTCTGCATCTGGATCAGCAGGAAGAGAAAGAGACTGAGCCACTGGCTGTGGTTTGAGCTTCTGAACTGTCAAAGCCTGACAGACTTCTCCCAACAAAGCCACACCCACTCCAACAAGGGCACACCTCCTAGCTGCGCCACTTCCTAGGGACCTCTAGGGGCCATTTTCATCCAAACCACTATGCCTGGGAAGAATCTCAGCCAGGTCTAGATTAGTTTGGGCTGTGGCTATGACTGTGAGAAAATTTTTAAGTGGGTCAGTTGAGATGGGAAGCCCCAACCTGAATGTGAGAGCCATTTCATGGTCTGGGATCTGCCGTGAATAAAGAGGAGGGAGCAAGCGGAAGGCTGGCAGGGGTTATATGCATGGCAAGTTTGAACCCAGTAGAGTTGACAGCATGCCTCAAGTGTAGTCTGAAGCCTTGGTTTCCAGAAGGCTGTGTTCAATTCTAGTCCAGAGACTGGCAGCCCGGGGTACCCGGCAGAGCTGATAGCTCAGTCTGGAGACAGCCAGGCCACAGAAATTCTGTTGCTAGGTGAAGGATCAGCTCTTTTGTTCTCATCAGGCCTTTCACAGACTGGATTAGGTCGTCTGCTATACTTAATCTATGAATTTAAATGTCATTGTCAGGGAAAGCACCCTCACAGAACACCCAGGATAATGTTAGACTGAGAGTGTGGGCACTGCACTGAGTCAAGCTGACACATAGAATGAACTGTCCTAAGCATCATGTCTGAGATCCTTGGTCCCCTCTCTCCCGATTGCTGTCTGTAGTAAAGCTTTGCCAGTGAAGAAGTTCCAGTGTATGCTGAGGGTCAAGCTGCCCTCCTTTGCATCCCGTCTCCCTAACTTACTTCCAAGGTGACCTTGGATAGGCTATTGTATGTTTCTGATGATCCTCCCTCATACAGCCCCATTGAGTTTCTATTGTTTTATTTAAGCATAAAGTGAATGTGCATGCCATCTGCCTACTCCCTTTCTTTACTGACAACCTGAGGCAGGACTGTGATTGACAGTCATTGAGAGGGTCGGGTGGAGGGGTGGCTTTTTCTCTGAGGGCATTATGTTTGTTGGAAAAACCAATGTAGTAATCTTTGACCATAAGGTGTTGTGCGTATCATTAACACTGGACCCCTTGACTTTGTGGGGGTAGGGACTTCTGAAGGCCACTGAGAGGTGTGTGTTTGCTTTCTGTTGCTGTAGTAACCAATGCTGGGATCAAGGTCTGGCCCTTGAATTCCTTCCCTCTCTTGTCAGTGCCTCTGTGCTTAAAGCATTTACACTCGGTTTTAGTGCATGGGTGTGACTGATGCAGATGAACTTCTCAGTCCTCTCTCGTGGATCTGTTTGGTTTTTGTTTGTGTTTTTGAGACAGAGCCTCATTGTGTAACTTAGGCTGACCATGAACTGTTGATCCTCTTGTCTCTAAGTCCCAACTGTTGGGATTGTAACTATGGAGTCTCATTTTGTTGATCCTGAGCTCCACTGGGAGTCTGAGAGTGGTCATTATGCTGGGGACAATGGGACTGGCTGGATAGATGGAAACCATAGTAGAACTGTGGTCTGCTGTTGGTTCCCCATGTAGACAGACTCTTTGAATGGAGCTGGAGTCGGGCACAGGAGGTGCTAGAGACTGAACCCCGAGCCTTAGTCTCATTTAATTCTTGATTAGTATATTGTGAATAAATAGGTAATACTAGTTCTCATCTCATAGTTACCATTTTAAAGAACAAATGAGCTATTACATGCAAAACATCTAAAGGGAAACTGGGAATGTAGGTTAGAGTCTCCAATAATACATTAGATTACATAAAATTCATTGGTATAATTTTCTTCCATTTATGTATTTATTTTGAGACAGGGTCTCACTACATAGCCCTGCCTGGACTGTAATTTGTTCTGTAGACTAGGCTTGCCTTAATTTCACAGGGGTCTGCCAGTCTCGGTCCCCCCCCCCCCCAGTTCCAGGTGACATGAGACTCTTTGTTCAATCACTGCTTTATGCCATCACTGTTTATAGTTGACTTTCAAGTTTCATAATTAACCACATCTTTTCACTTTCCCCTAAGGGGTTTTCCCCTAATAAGTGTGATAAATTCTTCTACTTGAACATTTGAGCACATTCATTATATAAACATATCTTATAAGACCGTTGGTCTATATTTTTATATGACTGGAAAGTGTCTGTCATCATGAGAAAACAATAAAATAAAATAAAATAAAAGAATCCCTGAATGAGGACATAACTGAGCAGTAGAACACTTGTGAAGGTCCTATCACCATCACCAAGCAGCTAGAAAGTTTTTAAAAAATGAAATAAAGGCATCCCTTCCCCCAAAGAATTTTCAGCAATAAATTAACACAGAGAAATTGAAAAAAAAAAAAAAAAAAAAAGAGATCCTATGTTTTATGGGAAGGGGGCCCACCCAGACTTTTATTTCTGTCTTGGTTATTTAGGGTAAGAAGAATAGTGAAGCAAACAGTAGTTTAAAAACCAAATAAGTAACTACACACACACACAAACACACAAGAGAGAGATGGGGGTAGAGAGAGAGAAGCAGATAAGGAAAGAGGAAGAGTCTGTAATGGTGTGTGTGTGTGTGTGTGTGTGTGTGTGTGTTTGAGATCTCTGCCCAGGTGAGTGCTGTGTTGAGCTTAGATCTGGAGGAGCTGCTTACCAACAGTGGGGTAGCATCAGGATATGAGTGGTCATCAGGCAGACCTGTTTGTTTATACTTTGTCCATCTTCTCCAGGTCTGTGGCTCACCTCCTGCTTTACCCAATCTGACTTCGCTGAAGCCTGAGTGTTCGAAGTTACTGCCCTGCCCTACTTCTTTTGACACCCTCATTTCTTTGAGCAGAGTTAGAGAGCCAGCTCCCTCCTGGCCCAGCCCTGTCACCAATCAGTGTCATTGAGTGAGCTTTGGCTGGTCTGACTTCGGAGATAATTTCCTCATGGGATTCCTCTTAGCAGCAGAGAGCTGAAAGCTGAGGACCCAGACCTGACCTCGCATCCCTGTCCTGGCTTATTGGGTGTCAGGGAACAAGAAGAAAGCTTAGTTGATGTTAATTACTTAGTCAAATTGTATAGTAATGATACCTTACATTTATTGTTAACTGCGGCTTACAGCTATGATTGCTTTCTTATAGGATGATTAATGGGGAGAGACGCTTAAGGGCAAAGGATTATGTGAAAGGGTGAATTACAAGGACTTGTAAAAGCCTTTCCATGGAAGCTGGTATGACCACAGAGGTGCCTATAAGTCAGCAGAGCTTCACACTCCAGCTCTGGAAACCACAAAAGCAATGGAGGCAAAACATAGCTTTGAGCAGTTGGCAGTGGCTTTGAAATTTTATAATGGATTATAGCAAGGCAGTGGCATGGTGGCCAAGTGTGATAGCAGGAAGTGCAGCTCTGGCAGAAATCAACACTGGAACACCAACATTCATGCTTCCTACTGTAAGATGGGCTCAGTCTTTGTCATATCTTGTAGAATTGGGAGAGGGTTGGAGATCAAAAGCAAACAACAACAAAAACAAAAAGAAAACAAAACAAGACTAGCAGATCCATTCAAATAGTCTTCTGTGTGCTCCCTGAGACTGCGGGGGTGAGAATCGGTTCCTCGGGAGAACAGAGAGAAAACGGTAAGATTGCTTCAATGTTACGCAACAGAACAGAAGTCCCAGCAGTTCATGGTGCGTAGAACTACACAAAATCTTCTTGTAAAAAATACAGTGGCTTTGAAAATTCCCACAGAGGGAAGAAAGTAAAACAAATTCGAGCCAGTTGACCTTTGGCAGGTTAGGAGCCACTGAAGATGTTTCTGGACATCTCAGTTGAAGGCAGTTTGTTTATAAGGGAAATAAACAGCCGTCGATCTTCACCTACTGTGTTGGGGGATGTTTACTTTTTTTTAGATTAAGATTTCAGAAACAAACCTTTGCTCATGTTTATGATGTCTTCAACAAAGATCTGAAATATAGGTCATTGGGAGGATCCGTTTTGCAAGGTATAACAAAACAAAACGAGGCCTGGGACTCCTGAAGCATTAGTATCCATTCTGTGGGCTAGAACCCTGGGAGTAACTGACATTTCTTTAAGAATTTGGATTTTCATTCAGGCCCTAGCACACTCTAAGGCAGTTATACCAGTCAAGTGTCTGGATTGAGCTTTGGGTTTTTTTTCTTTGCACTATGTATGTCTTTTTTTTTTTTTTTTTGATAAAATTTTATTTAAATTAAAATAATCTTATTTTACAATTTTACATACCAATCCCAGTACTCTCTCTCCCATCCTCCTCCCCCCACAGGATAACTACTTTCAAAGTATTTCAAATGACATTTATTGCGTATGCCACTGTGAAGTCTTTATGTTTATTTGCTAAGGAGTATGGGTCTATAAATACCATTCTTTCACAGAGTAAACAGGAAAGATTTTGAGTGGGTGGATTAGTCAGAGGGTAGAACAAGGGAAAGCATTTGGGATGGAGACTATTATGGAAGTCCTTAGTGAGTGAAATGACGTGTCTTGGCTCTGTTCCCAGTATTGTTTGCTGGGCATTTTGTGTGGGAAACAAGAGTCATTGTTCACACCTGATAGTGCCATTTTCTAATCATCTGGTAGCTCAGTTAGTTTATGGGCAGGAATGTTTTGGAAATTAAAATTCCAAAGGGCTTTATTAGCCTTAAGTACTCTTGCTCAAGGCAGCAAAGCTGGTGGGCTACACTGCAGAGTGCATGGGCCCCACTTGTCCTCAGACCAACCCGCGTTGCTGAAGGCAGAGCAGCCACCTCCTCTTTGACTCCCAGTTATCAATTGTCACTCAGTGATTGTCAGGGAGTCATGAGCCAACCTTCTGAAACAGGATAATTTTCCAAGTCCTGAACCACAATCTCATTAGATTAAGCTAGAGAAGAAATGAGGAAAACAAATTAAATCCGTCTCTGGCCATTCTGCATACCTCTGCATAACCCTAGAGATGTTTATGAAGCTCAGCGGTTTGGGGGAATCATGGTATGAAAAGCATGGCAGCCTCCCCTTTTGCCAGCTTACATTGAATTCTTGCTTATGTTGAAATTCTCAGTAGAATTTGGAGTCTCAATGAGCGGGGGGAAAAAAAGCTTGGACTGACTTCTGTTGCTTTCAGTGTCAGAGTATGATAAGAAAGGAAGCCAGGGTACTTTGGTTGTTTTTGTTTGTTTGTTCTTTTGAATGCTTAAAATTGTTATCTGAGATTAAGTCTACTGTATTGACTAGTAGATTTGTGAGAGTGGAGACAAAGAAGAAACTGGAATATGAGAGATCTTATATGTTTAATGAATTAAAAATATTTTTTTATGATAAACACAAAGGATAAGACAAGGAAGAATACTGTCTCTGAAGGTAGCATAGAAGGGATTTCCTGCCCAAATGGGAAAGGCTGGAAAGATGATTCAGGCATGGCTCTATTCCTCCTTCTGGACCCCGGTCCCATCACCCTTTCATCGCATCTTCCCTAATGCAGGCATAAACGGAAATCTAAAATGACTCATAAAATCATCAGAGGAAGAAGCTGGAGGACACAAGCCCTTGATGTAGGAAGCTTTTCAGATTAAATATAACCAGTTAAATTGTGTCTAATTAATTGGGTTTACAAGCAAATAATTACTGTTCTGAAACTAGTAGGCATCATGAATGTACCATCTTTGTAAAGTGTTGCTGGCCAGCACCTTGTTTTCTGTTAAGCCCTCTTTCTCAGTCTAGTATGGGAGAGAACCTTCAGATTGGCAGTGAAGTCTCCACCTCCCATCATGGCTGCTGTGTATTCAGAAGAGCTGGGCATTCCTCAGCTGCCAGGGGCCAAGTTTCCTATTCCTTATATGGACTCTAGCAATGTGCTATTCACAGATCTGGGCTCTGTGGGATTGCACTAACTCAGCATTGGCTGTTCTCAAGGGAAAAAAATGTGAAACTTCACAAACCTGGATTTGGGTCAGCGTCAAAGGCTGCCAAGTGATAGTTTACGGTTGAATGCCGTTAATACCCAAGGAAATGTGTATCAGATGAAGGAATCCTTATTGATACAGATCTTGTGTCAGAAAGTGGACATTTCCTCTGGTGACCTCACACCTACCCCACCCATATAGATTGTTTTTCCATAAAAGGAATAAATGACTTCAATGTTAGAAAAGACTTGAAATTCAGAAAGGAAAGTTGTCAGGACACACACACACACACACACACACACACACTCAGGAACAATAAAAATAAAACAACACGATGAGTAAAAATTAAAACCTGGGAGAAGGTATGTAGGGTATGAGAAAGAATGGCAACTAGCAAATAGAAATCCCCCACCCACCCACTTCCTTCTCATCATGGTTCAGTTTTTCCATATTTTCCCCTTTAAAATACTAACTGAATTTGAAATATTTCTAATGATGGCTAATTTAATATTTTTACTGGCAACTTGAGTTCCTGGCCAGTCTTCCTAGGGCTATTTATGGACATTTTCTCTTGGCTTGCTACAAAAATACATCACTGGAATATTTTTAACACCAAAGTCTGCAGGAGGCCGTCTACTCTCCTGACCTCTCAGATATTTGTGGTCACTCTTAAGTAGCGTCATTTGGTTTTCTCCAATTGGCATTACTTTTTTATTTAGCAAATGGTTCTATATTCATTAAGACTATACCATATATGGTTAAAATGTCTATTTGCAAATTTCTAGTTTACTTCAGGTGTTTTGTTACTTTCAAAAAGTAGAAAGACCCGCTCTGTCTCTTTCATGGGACCAGAGCTAGTCAAATGTTCTCCTTCATGCTTCACCATAGAGAATAAGAGACATATGTCATATGTGTGTAAAGGTATATTTATAATGAACTCTGAGGTGTTTTGAGATATTATAAAATATTAGTGTCTATATCCAAATAAGAATATATTCACTTATTAATCAGAAAACACATCATTTCTTCACATGTACATACATATGCTAATTAATTGACAATGGCTGCTTAAATAATATTGAGAAGGGTTCAAGCATATAATTCAGAAATCATACTGTAGTTTCAAACATGCTACTTTTAAAATCAATTATAAATTTAGAAGAGTTTTAGTTATGCTTGCCAGGATGCAACAATCTAGGTGATAAAATTTGAGATGCCTATTATACCCATTGAGTGGATTATTTTCAATAAGCTTATTTGAAAAAAAATCTAGAGTCTCTAGGGCATTTGGTAGAGCTATTACGGGAGTTACTCAACGTAATGGTAATTAACAGAATTACCAACTGAGATGAAATCGGTTGAGCTATGGAAGTGAGCTGGATTGTGGCTGTGGGTGTTGTGGGCTGCAGACAGTGCCAGGCTTTAACAGTGTGATGCTCTTATGAGTGTGTCCTGTAGGATTACCAGGGTCCTATGTGCGTTACTGAGGAAAACATCAGATAGAAGAGGCCCTTGGTCTGACACCTGCTAAACATTATTTAATCCTGAAGTCCGATACCGAAGTGCTTGTAGCCATTCTATTTATAACTTTCCTAATAACCTTCCCGAGTTTCCAGGTGGAGTGTAGAACATAACCACATTTAGCTGGTAATTTTGCTTGAACACAAAGTTCTCTGGATAACTAGAGGACTTCTCTACCATCTGTCATCTCAATGTGGTGGCATGTATAATTTTGTGACAGTGGACATTGTATGGAACAAACCTTAAGAGGCTTGTAGTTTTTTGGGGGTGACCTAAGATAATGGTGTAATGAGGCGCAAATCACTCAACTTATTCTAATACCTCAGAAAGAGATTTGGCTGAATTAGAATTTCTCAGCCTAGGAGATACAAATCTGGAGAATTTGATCTACTGCTGTCAAAGGGCCACACATGAAAATGTGACCCAAATTGTCTGTCCATGTGAACAATATGGAGCTACAATGTCCACAAGGGCCATACACTATTAGGGTAGGTGATAATTCACACATTAGCTTCTTCCTTGGCCTCCATCCCATGTGGAAACTTCCTCTATATTTAAACAATCACTTTTTCCACTTTAACAGAAAAATACTTTCCTAAGTATAATTGATTTTTTTCCATTCTGTATGGAATACCATACACTGTGTTAGAATCAAACGCTACCTTTTGAGGTTTGTTTCCTTAGGGTTTTACCGGATGTGGTCTTTCTTACATTTTGTTATCTTAAAAGTTGCATAGCTGAGTGACTGTTTTAGTTAATTAAACTTTTAGATCCTCTGCTTAATAAATTTCTGTGAGGAATAGGAGCAGAGTGTACAGGAAGTTAGCATTGTCAGAGATGCAATTTGACTTTTCCCCAAATTGCGTGGCAGAGCTTTGCTGTCAACTAACACAAGCTCTGGCATCTTGGCTCTCTTCACTGCCCCATGACACCAGATAGCCTTCTAATAGAGCCAGGAGATGGTTCATCTATGATGTCAAAACCTGCAGGAAACTTGAGCTAAGAACGCATGCTACGTACTTCAGTAGGACACTAGAGAAAGATGCTCAGGTCAAACAGACACACTGTTTGGAAGGAACATCTTTGAGAGATCAAGCTTCCACTGATATTTAGAAGATCTTTAACCTTGGTATAATTTCAGGGGTATACCGGGTATGCTAATAAACAAACGACAGGAACTGTGGGCTTTCTTAGTTGTAGGCTGACAGACACACAATTTCCAATTTCTGAGAATTGGTGAGTTTTCAGAAAGGATTGATCCAAAAAGGGAGATGTTTCCATGTCAAAAGTGGAATTTGTGTTGTAATCCATAAGGGTAATGAGTGCCTTCTTGCAGACTCCAGAACTTGCACTGTCAGTAACAGATTACGTATTTACAGCTGTGGTTTATGCTCCTGTTTGAGGAAGAACCTTGCTGTTCAATAAATAACGTGTATGTCTGTTTTGCCACCTTTTCAATACACTTGGATGTGTGTAGTTCTTGAGATTTAATATTTTAAATACTGTCCTTTTGAGGTTACTATACATACACTCAGAATTTAAGAATTGCCAGATAGTCTGTGTGAGACTTGGCTTGTAGGCGCCCTCACTCTGAAAAGGCTAGGATTTCAGATAGAGTGACGGCTGGTGGAGAGCTATTTTGGGCAAAGGGGCTCTCATTGCAGCTGCCTGTTTAAGATAAAGGGCAAAGTTCGCCGGTAGAAGTCTAACTTTGCCAGCCCTCATGTTTAATTTTACTTGTAAAGTAGTGCTTTGTGTAAGAGATTATTTCTCTCGCAAATCTTAGGCATCACCTTTCCTAGTTATTGGACAACTCATAAAAACATAATTAATTCTAAATGTTCAACACAGCTCACTCAGGAGTTACTCAGGTCTTTAAACCACTGGGTTTCCAAACGACATGACAGACCTTTCTGTTGGAGAAAGAAAGATAATCAAGTATTTAGAAGGAAGAAACATTTAAAAACAGCTAGAGGTCTGGGGAATTTTGTAGACGTGAAACTAGCTACTGCAAATGAGAGGTAAGCCTCCCCCTAGTGGAGCCTTCTTCAGCTTTTGCTGGGAGAAACCCTTCCTTTCCAGTATTGCTCTTAAACAGGTTTGCCCTCTGTTAAAGGCTGTTGTGAAAGGCACTGTTTCCCTGATTTCTTTTTCAGTCTGTTTGTCATTTGTATGTAGGAAGGCTACTTATTTCTGTGTGTTAATGCTGTATGCTGCCACTTGGATGAATGCTGTCAGTGTTTCCTTCTACTTTGTTTAAAGGCACGCATTCTAACTATGTTTTTATATACAGTCGGTTACCTACCTAGAAAGGGGTCACATTCACCCTTACACTCTTACTGTAAGCTAACAACATGGGAAGTCTAAAATTACATTTAACATGTTTGATCATTGGCTATCTGAAGGCAATAGCTTGATGCTGTACAGGAGAGTGTAACTGGATTGACTTTGTGATCACGTGGTTGACTGGGATTATAGCTTATTGCAGCTGCTCAGCATTAAGAGTATCAAAATTTATAATTCAAAGTGCCTCCCATTTTGGTGGTATAGGAATGGAATCTTGGCATTCCATTGGAATCTAGGTGAGGTAAGATATAAGGACCATGAGTCTAAGGGCAACCTAGACTATAGAGCAAGTTCTGGAATGGTTAGTGCTATGTAGCAACATCTCACCTCAAACTAACAAGCAACAATAGCGAACATTTACACAGTGGGAGTACAGTTCCTAAAAATGATACCCAGCTATGACATCATCATTGCAAATTTGAAAAAACGGCGAAGTTGACCATCACAAGTCAGGGACTGCCTGTATTATGGATTTGTTTGCTTGTATCATCAGGACTTAGTTTAACAAAATGTGAAAAATAGTAATATAATTCTTCTAAAATGCTACTAGCATAGGGGATGGTAATGTATGATCATGAAATTTGTGGAAAACATCTTACCATTAAGGCTGTAGGGCATGTACATGTTATCTCCTAAAACAAAAGCTCCTTGATTTTCCATGATTGTTATGCTTAGTCTTGGATGTCATCTTGACTACATCTGGAATGAACTAAAACCCCTAAATTGAGGGCACACCTGTGAGGGATTTGTGCTTAATTTAAAGTAGGAAGCCCTACTTCTAATCTGGATCTTTGAGGTAGGAAGACATACTTTTAATCCAGATCTTCAATCCACACCTGGCATACACCTTCTGCTGGTGTATAGAGTATGGAAGAAGGAAGCCTTTTTTCTTTACCTACTTGCTTTCGCCTTGCTAGCAAGTCCATTCCACTGGTGTTAGAGCTTATTTCTCCAGGATTCCAGCATATACTGAAGACCAGCTGTGACAGCTAACCTTGTGGACTGAGCAATTATTGTATTCTTGGACTTTCTGTTCATTGGCAGCCATTGTTGGATGAGCTGGATCACAGCCTTTGTGGATGTGACCAAGTTTGGGGTCTTGGAATGAGATAGCATTCCAAGTCCCATCCTACTTCCTTCAGTGACATACCACAGAATGGAAGAAAAAGCCAAATAAACCCTTTCCTCTGCAACTTGCTTTTGGCCATGGCATTTCATCATGGTAATGGTAACCCCAACTAGGATAATGATCATACAGATGAAATTATTTTCAGTATTTAGAAGATTGTTTGAAAGGAAATTATAGTGCTGAAAGACTCATGATGTCGAATAAAACTTGAGCAAATTGTGACAAGGGAGGATGGCAATGAAGGAGGGGAACTTTTTGTCTGAGACATGAGTCCACAGTTTCTTTATGTGTGCATTTCCTTGTTTTTGGGATGTGGAAGCCTCACTGACAGTTTTCATTCATTTTAAGGGACCATGACAGGAATAGCTGTCATTGCACTGCCACATTATTGGAACCATCATGCCATATAGAGGGGTGTCCACACAATGTCTTCATTTCTGGTGAATTTATATCTCAAGACTCCAGGTCCCTTGCTCTCTATAGATGAAGTTTACATAAGAAGCAGAGAAAGGGGCTATAGAATTCTGTGGACACATTAGATGACATCTTGTCACCCAAGTGAAAGAACAAAGTGCTGAATGCAAAATTTGTGCCTCAACACACCGCAGGACTACACACCAGCAGCTTATAATACTAAAGCAAGCTGCTATCAGACGTTTTTGAAATTACTCGAGAATAGAGTGAGGGTTTTAAATTTTAATAGGAATAAATGACAGAGGCAGAATGTCACTACAGCCACCCCAATGTGTTGTGTTTTCTTATTTACACCTCTGCAACAAGACCTTCCACAGTGATTTGGGACTTGACCAAAAAAGTTGACAGGCAAATAAATGGGAGAGAGAGAGAGAGAGAGAGAGAGAGAGAGAGAGAGAGAGAGAGAGAGAGAGAGAGAGAGAGAGACTTAGAGAATATTGTCAAGAGATCTACACAGGCACTGGGACTCACTTTCTCTTGCTGGAAGCTTGGGCACTGCGTGGAAAAGTGTGACATAACCAGATGGAGACATGCAGAGCACTAGAAACTGTTCCTCTGTCCAGGGCCATCACCAACTCACAGCAAGCCCCAGCCACCAGAGAGATAAATGTGGCTGTCTTAGAACTCTGCCCCCCACAACCCAGCCATCAAATTGTAGCTACATATCTGAGGCAGACCAAAAGAAAAATTACCCAGTTAGCGCTGTCACCTCACAGAGTTGCTAGCTAAGGAAATGACTGTTATCTTAAGTCACTAGGTTTAAAGGACACATTTTGCAGCAAAAACTAAGTGATGTAATAGTTATCCATTAGCCAGTTGTTGCTTGGGCCTCAGTACATCTTTAGTGTAAGATGCTCCAACCCAAAAGCTGTAGCATCTTTTCTATGCCTTGGAAGACTTTAGATAATACCAAGTACTTAATTGACATCGAATAGATAATTAGATAAAAAAAAAACATTCCCTCTAACAATTTAAATAGTTATTATTTTGTTTGAGATGAGGTTTCACTGTGTGGCTCTGGCTGGCCTGGCACTGTTTATATAGGTCATTCTAATCTCAAATTTAGGAGATCTGCCTCTGCCTCACAAGAATTAAAGTCATGAGTAACCATGCCCATTTTTTTTTTCCTGTGAGGTTAATCATCCTGTATTACATACTACTTCACCTGTATTACAATCTTTAAATAGGATGTCCATTAGGTTAGATGTGTTTAATGCACTTTTAACTTCCAACATTTTTAGCTTACAATGAGTTTATAAAGACAAGTGTAACCTCATTATAGGTTATATAATGGAAATGTAAATAAAAGACTAGCCAGATGGGCATGGAGAGGTGGTTAGCAGGTGAAGATCACTGACTGATGTTCCAGAGAACCTCGTTGATTCCCAGTGTCCACATGGGGCTTACAACTACATAGAGCTCGAATTTCTTTTCTTTTCTCCCTTTTAAAATTATTTTTCTTATTTTACATATCGATCCCAGTTCCCTCTCCCTCCCTTCCTATCTCCCTCTCATGCCCCCGATTCCCCCTCCCCCTGTTAGAAGGCCTGAGCAGTCTAAGGGACCTCAGACAGTGGAACCAGGATGTATCCCCGGTGCACAAAAGGACTTTGGGAGCACAATCCCCATGGAGGGATAACTGCCTTAACCTAGAGGCAGGAGGGAGGGCCTAGTCCCTACTCCAAATGACTTGACAGATTTTGTTGACCCCTCCTGGAAGGCATAACCCTCCCTGTAGAGCTCCAATTTCTAATGCCCTCTTCTGCCTGACATAGGACCACATACATGTGGTGCACTTACATGCAGGTAAAATACCTGTAGACATAAAAACCTTTAAAACAAAGTACAACCTTTTAACTAAAGGGGATGAAAACATGTTACAAGGGCAGGACTTATAAAGAGTGGTATGTTAAGGGAAGACTCCTCCAGGGAACGTCTGAAGCAAGCCCTGGGTGGGATGATGTGGCAGAGTGAATGTCTTCTAATATTAACTCAGTCTGCAAGTAGATTCTAAAAACACACCATTTCCTAAAAAACAGTGCAACACTGACCTGAATCCCACTGCAATAGGATGTTTCTCTGTGGGGATAGATGTTTAGTTTGCAGTTAATTAGTGATAGATGAGAGATACTGTTCAGCAATTTTGTTATTTGGGTAGGAGACCCAAAGTTTAAACCAAAACCATCGAATGACCCCATAAATGTTCAGTTCAGCAAGCTTATCTCTGCAGACAGAGCTCTGGGATCCTCAGGAATTTGGCACAATGACCCCAGTTAAAATCTTTTATGGTTTTCTGACTCTGTAACTATTATATTTGTGCACAAATAAAGAAAACCACCACGTCATGGAAAACCCTTGGGCTGTTGCTAACTAATGTACTATGTCAGGGAAATATTTTTGTAGGAGCTTCTTTAATTAAAAACTGTTAAAGACAATATTTCATTAAAATACACAGCCAGTAAAACAAGCAAAATAGCCCCAAATTAAATTCTGACTGTTTAGTTATAAATTCAGCAAAAAAGAATAGTAGTAAGTATTGATTTAGACATCATTTCAATTTATCAATTTTGGTAAGGAGTACAAGTTTTTAAAAAGTAAACTAATTTTGAGGGTTTATGAGGGAGAGTTCCTGATTAGTATTACTTTTATCACTGTAGATACTTTAAAAGTTATATACTGTACGATATTAGAATATATTTTAGGAGCTGGAGAGATGGATGAGCAGCTAAGAGTGCTTGCCCTTCTTGCAGAGGACCTGAATTCAGTTTCCAGCACCCACATCAGGTAGGTACAACTGTCTGTAACTCCAGTCACAGGGGGGGTCTCATGCCCTCTTCTGCCTCCCCAGGCATCACCACACACATTGCATATATTTACACAAACACATATTCATACACAAAATGATAAAAAAAATAAAAGAATATCTTTTACCTCTTTGACAATTTCATGCACATATACAACATACCTTGATTCCCACCACCAAGCCCTTCTCTCACAGCCCCTAAGCCCGAACACGGTTTCCTCCAACTGAGTCCACCTCGCGTTGCCTGCATGAGTGTGTGCTGCCATCCCCAGAGCACTGGCCACCTCCCTGCAACCTCCCTGACAAAGAAAGAGCACCCCTCCAGCAGCTACCAGCTGAGTGAAACTCCTCAGCAGCTATGTATGTTGTGGTGAAGCCTCATAGTCTCCTTCTCCTTCATGGTGATGTCTTACCACTTTGCTTTTGTGCAGGTAACCCCAGCAGCTCTGAGTTCATGGGCACAATGGCTACGCCATGCCCAGAAGACATTGCACAGCTCTCCTTCTCCTTCTTTAGCTCTTACAGTCTTTGCAGTCTTCCCCCAGTGATGTGCCCTGAGCTTTATTCAGGGTTATTGTAGATGTCCCAGTTATGGGTGACAACTCAACAGTAACCTATTCTCATCACCTCGACAATGTATGGGTCTCTGCATTTACTGCTCCTACTGCAGAAGAACCTTCTGCGACCAAGGTTGAAAACAGCAATGTAAAGGTATAAGCAAAAATATTTAGAATGTAGTTTGACAACATGTACATTTCACAAAACTATAGATAATCCCCTAAGACTTACAAACTCCTCCGTAGGCTCTTGATCAGATTCTTCCTGAGGAACAGGACTCTAATCAGAAAGTGGTTGATTACTCCTATATAAGTTGTGCCATTACTACAACAGTGGGCTTATCTTACCTGGAAGCATGCTACTTTACCATGTAGAGGTACCACTTCGTAAGACCCTTGATGACTTTTCTTCCCAGTGGCCTGCATATCACCTTCTGGAACTTTGTAAGCTATCCAGCAGTGAGGATATTTCCAGGTCAGTTTGAGGTTGATTTCCATGTATGTGGTAACCAAAGTATGTTGTGACTTCACCAATAGGGTTTTACCATAGAGATTAACTAAGTTTGGGAGGGGCCTCCCTGGCAGTAACCCATAGGTATCTATCTCATGCTTAGCATTGACATTCTTGTTGATTAACCTGTGCACATGTGTGGAAGCCAAGGTAAAACGTTTGGGAGTTGGTATTCTCTTCCTCCATATGGGCCTCTAGGATCAAACTTAGATCATCAGGCTTGGCAGGAGGCACTTTACACACAGACCTTCTTGCCAACCCTGGTAATATTTTTTTTTAAAATTAGTTTGCAAAGTGGTTGTTCCCACAGGTATTTTTAATATGTTTGTATTTTTCCATAACCCATACCCACCCTTTTATCCCTCTGGCCCCATTTCTGCTTAAAACTTTTAATTCCCAGTATTCCCCCTCCCCTCTGCTTGCATATTTTAAAATATAAACTGATTTTGTATTTGTGATAAACACTGGACTTACTTAAAAATGGTAAGCTTCCCCGCAGATAGTTTTAAATAAAAGCCTTGAATTTAAATGTAGGGATTTGCTACAATTGACACAGTTTTCAGTGAGGGATAGGGAGACAGATTCATGCACAGCCTAAAAATAAAACTAATCGTTAAAGTTTACAGAAACTCCACTAGTCAAATAGAACTGTCATTAACTGCGGTGTGTTTTCATTTGCTGATGGAAAACATGATTTCAGGCTTGATTAACCCTTTTTTCTCTATATCTATTTGTGCAGTGTGCTTAGCACAAACTGCTCAAAAGTGTCAGACTGGTACTAAGCATCAGTTAACAAAATTATTGCCAGACCACACACTCTTAACACAGACAACTCAAAGTGTGTTCTCTAGCAAGAAAAAAAGTAAGATTAGGTGGACAAAGCTTAAAGCCCCTAAAGGAAAAGGCAAAGCTTCCTGTGTTAATTTCAGCAAATACTCTGTAATTTGAACTGGGACAAAGGTGGCAAAATGTTTTCTTTGAACCACTAGAAACAACACCCCAATTTCCTGATGCTTGTGCAGTTTCCCCCTTTGTGTTATTGAGATAATTGGATTGCAATGCTTGTTATGTGAGGTCAGGCTCCACACATATGGCTCTCCATGGTTCAGCTTTATTTATTTGTACTCTACTTTTCCACTGGATGGAAGTGAGGAGGTATGTTCTGGTTTCTTCCTATTTATAGAACAGAAACAATGATCAGACACAAGTAGACTTGTATTACTTAGGCTTGAAGTGAGTGTCTCAAGCATTAGGTTTGTGAGAACTTAGAAATTCCTCTCCTTTGCTAATCGATTTCTATTAATTAACCATATATCTACTTAGAACTAGAAACAGTGAATGATCTTCTGTTAGTAAATAAGAGCCTGTGAATAATTACAAACCTCTAAATAAATGAAGTTCACTACACCTTTGTAAATTTTTCCAGGCTGCCTCTGCTCACACATCCTCAATCAATGACTGGATTTTAATGTGTAATAATTATATAAGGAGAAATAGGCAATCCATTATCATGTCTAAATGCATTCATCTTTTTTTTTTCAGATTTAGAGTACCAACCTTTTTATGAATGAATATTGGTTCTATTCATCTCAATTGATTATAAATTTTTACAGGATAACGTAGACCTCTAAGCTGTGCCATCCATTCATTCCCAGAAAAAAATTATTACGTACAAGAGAACATTGAACAGAAGTAATAATTTAGTTATAATTCTTACTCCTATGCAAGTTGTATCTTATGTAAAATGTAGACAAGAGGGCTGAAGAAGAGAAGGCTCGGAGTTTCAGAGTGCGTTCTGCTCTTCCAGAGAAGCCAAATTTGGTTCACATACTCCACCTTGGGAAGATTAAACCGCCTGTAACTTCAGCTTCAGGTGATCTGTCACATCTTCTGGAACATGAATACATAGGTGCACATATACACAGAGAACATACCCAGGCACGTAAATAAAATTAAGTAAGTCTTTTAAACAGTTAACCATGGCTGGCCTGGCAAGACTGGGGTAGCAGCTGCACAAATGTTATAGAGGTAACTGGCGACTTCCTCATTGGATCTAAGTCCCACTATTCAAGCTGAGATCCATACCTGGCCCCATCACTGTGGCCAACAACCTGTGGCTAAGATGGGCCAGGGGTCTTTAGAGAAGAACCTACCACTATGCAAAATGGACATAGTAGTCATCTGACTCCTAATGACTTGTTATACCCATAGATTTGTGTATTTGCCATCCCTCAACAGGGAAGCTTTTTCCGTAGATGGGGGTTAGCATAGAGATCCACAACAGACCAAGGTGCAAGGGATGAGAGATGTCAGATGCTCGTCCTAAGCGGGACACCTACATCCCACCGTTCCACCCAAGGCTCAGGGATCATGGCGGGAGAGGAGGCAGAAAGATTGTAAGAGCTGAGCACAAGGAAACAGTGTTTTCTGGACACAACAGAGCCATTGAAAATAAGAATTCAAAGCAGTTGAGACAGAAAACAGAAGATATATGAAAGCTCAAACAAGACAAAATTCCAGCGTGAGGGGGGGAGGGGAACAGGAGGTTCTACCTTTTATCTAAGGAGGTATTGGTAGTTGATAGCTTCTGGGAGAGGGTGAGTCAGCATGGGCTGACGCTGAGACCCTGTCTGGGAAAGAAAATCAATAGGATGATGTAGAATGGGTACTGTATCTTCAATGTTCTTATCATCTTTTTAAAAAAGCAGTGTCTTGTGCAAGCTAGGCAGGTGCTGTATGCTAAGCTGCATCCCCCATCTCTTGTAAGGTAACCTATTGACATTTCAATTAGAGAAAGCTCACCTAACACAACAACAACACAAATCCATCTCTTAACTACATGGTACATTCGAACGTTCGAACGTCAGCATTTTCAGTAACATTTTATTTTTTTTGTGTGTGTGGAGGGGTTCAAGACAGAGTTTTTCTGTGTAGCTTAGGAGCTTGTCCTGGCACTCACTCTGCAGACCAGTCTGGCTTTGAACTCATAGGTATCTGCCTGCCTCTGCCTCCTGAGTGCTGGGATTATGGCATTTTTTTTTAAAAAAATTATTTTTATGTGCATTGCTGTGATGAAACTGGATTTTCAGACAGTTGTGAGCTACCATGTGGGTGCTGGGAATTGAACCCTGGTCTTCTGGAAGAGCAGACAGTGCTCATAACCATTGAGCCATCTCTCCAACCCCACTTTTAGTATCATTAAATGTCACCAAGGATAAACTATGTAAGCCACTTAGATACAACCTCATTAATGCTACTTCTGTATACACTGAAATTGATTGCATTCTAAAATGCCTTTGAGGTTAAAACCCTCTGTTGGAAGGAGGCTCTGTGTTAGGAAGGTATAGAAGTATGATCCCAAATGTGGGCTGACCCAACAGTAGTTATTGTATTGACTCTGTAACAATCACTACAGAAAAAAATCTCCACAAGGGATGAACACAGAAATCAATAAAATCAACCCCCAGTTCCTTAAGGACAGGGTGTACATTAAGACAAGGCTTTTGAAGGCTGTTTTTTTTTGTTTGTTTGTTTCTTTTGTTTCTTTTTGTAGGTCAAAGCAACAAGCTCAATTTATTAAGGTAGGGGCAAGCCTTATAGACTTAAGCAGATTTCTTCTCTTCCCACAGAGGTTACAAATACTGTTCTGACTTTCATGTTCCTAATATTCCCCACTCCCTTTCTTGCATTATAGCTTTGCCATGTACATATATTTCCATAAAGACATATTTGCTCAGTTTTAGTGTAAACGCTTTATCATGTGCATTATTCTGTTGCTTACTTTCTCACCAACATTTATATTTGCCGATTTCACTCATTTTAAATTTTATTTGTGTATTTAGTAAATTTTAATTTATTGTGTATCTATGGTGGCAGTGGGTATGTGTAGGTCAGAGGACACCTTTCAGCAATTGCTCTCCCCTTCTACCTTGTGGCTCCCTAGAATTGAACTCCAGTCGGTCAGGCTTGGTGGCAGGTGCCTTTGCCCAGTGAGACATCTTGAGAGCCATTCTTTCCTTTTACAAATTGTTTTACTTCTATAATCTTCTATGGGATTGTCATATATTTTTCATTTTGGTTTATTCTTCTCCATGTCACTGTCCTGTCATTCCTGCTGTACCCTTTAGTTCCCAGGAGTCTTCCTTCCACTCACTTTCATTCATTTTGAAGCAGATGCCCAGTGTCTAAATATACTGTTATGTATCAATGAGTCATAATATTAGATCAATAATAACTCAAATGAAGTGAGGAACAACCAAGGGCAAAGGGGATATAAAGTGGACATTGGGAGAAAATGTCACAAAGATAGTTTTGGCCTTTTCTTGGTTGTAGAAAAGAGGGCTGTTATCCATAAGTAATTTGTATTCTCCTGTGTTATATGTGTATGTGTGTTTCTGTGTGTGACTCTGTGTGTGTGTGTGCACATGTGCATGTACGTGTGCATGTGCATGCGTGAGTGCATGCGCGCGTGTGTGAGTGCGTGCGTGCATGTGTGTGCGTGTACGTGTGTGAGCGTGTGTGCATGTGTGTGAGCTTGCGTGCATGTGTGTGTGTGTGTGTGTGTGTGTGAGCGTGTGTGTGTATATATATAATCCAAGACAATTTCTTCCTTTCCTCTTTTTTTTTTTTTTTTTTTTTTTTTTTTGGTTGGTAGTGTGGAACTCTGAACAAGTCTGTGAGGCACAGGGCATCAGCATGAGGTTATGAATGAAACCAGATGAGGGATTAACTGTCAGAAACTGCACAGGGTATGAAACTCACTTACCTGCTGGTAAACAAGTCAGGCAGTCACATTTCAAGGCTGCTAGCAGCAGGCCCAGACCCCCGAGTCAGAGAGGAAAGAGTCATGCCATGGGAACGACTGGGAATGGCAGTTCTGGTGCCAGGCTCTTTGAAACATGTTTCTCACAGGGCCACACAATGGACCAGATGGGACCTGTGCTGGCATACGTTATGCCACATTTCATGGTAGAGAAATATTCCAGAGACAAGTGGTTTTAGGGAAGCTTCTGTCTATGAAGTCTCTAAAATCTAGTTCTAACTTCAATTACTAGTCACTTTGGACAAATACTGTATTTGCAGAGATACATGTGCGTGTCATCAAGCTGCAACTTAGTTCTAAACATCAGTTGTAAGTAACAGATATGGAAAGTTATCATACTCAGTATTAAACATGGTGTTGTTATATTAAGTGAGCAAGTCCCCCATTATGTCATACATTATATAATAGCCCATTTGATAAAAATTATAAAACTATACCCAATATAATTGTCTCCTTATAAACTCCATGAGCAGACTTTGTGTTGGTTTGCAATAAGCTCAGATATTTGAACACTGGGTGGCAGCTGGTGGCATTGTTTCAGGAGGCTAAGAGCTTTTGGGAGATAGCCTCGCTGGAGGAAGGGCATCACTGGGACAGGCTTGAGTGTTGATGGTCCTGCCCACTTGGCTCTCTGTGCTTTGTGTTTGCCTTTGAGAGGTGATCTCTTCCCTCCCTGCTCTTACCACCATGCCTGCAGCTTACCACCGTGATGGACTCTTAGCCTTCTGGAACTCTAAGCCTAAATAGGCTCTGCCTAGTATAAGTTGCCTTGGTCGTGGCATTCTATCACAGCAATAGAAAAGTGACAAATACAGACCTTGAATGGTAGTCTTTACTGCACACGCATGAATGGATACTAAACCTCACACTTATCTATCCTCCCTGATTTGCTCGGATAATCAGAGCAGAGGCATAAAGCTAGATTCCTATGCTCAGGAACATAGTTAGGTATTCTCTCTTGTTTCGAAAGAGCTATACAAATGTAAATGTTTAAGTACATGCAAAGTAAATATGAAATACCATGGTGCTTATTGCTAGAACTCAGATTCAAGCCTTTGTTCCATTGGAAGTTTTGTCACTTAAAAATATGCTGGTTTAGGGAGGTGGTTGGATGACTCAGGACAGAAAAGTACTTGCCACCAGGTCTCATGTCCTGGTTCAATTCCTAGAGCCCACATTGTGGAATGAAGGAGAGAACCAGATCCACCGATTGCTTTCTGACCTTCACACATGAGCTATGCCCTACCCCATACATACGAATCTAATTAAAAATGTTGACCTGGTTTCCTAGAAATTGTGCTTTAGATACAAGGTGATAATATAGCAGTAAGCATTTTTAAACAGCAAATAAGTCAATATTTAATTTGCTATGAAGTTTTTACAGAGCTGACACACTTTTAAAGACCAGTAAAAATAAGCCACAAATATTTAAAATGAGGTTGAGAATAATGTTTTAACATTCCATAAAAATATTTTTTTACTATGAATAAAATTCCCAACCACAGGACTTTGACTTCCTAAAAAATAATAACAGACAAACAAACAAAAAACCCAACTATGTATATTGAAAAACAAAAGACCCAGCATAGCAAAAACAACCCTGTACAATAAAGGAACTTCAGGAGGTATCACCATCCTGATTTCAAGCTCTATTAAAGAGCTATAGTCCTAAAAACAGCCTGGTACTGACTGACACAAAAACAGACAGGCAGACCAATGGAATCGAACTGAAAAACCTTGATATTCACCCACACACCTATGAACACCTGATTTTTGAAAAGAAGTGTTTTCTACAAATGGTGCTGGCATAACTGGGTGCTGACTTGTAGAAGACTGAAGATAGATCCATATCTATCACCCTGCATAAATCTTAAGTCCAAATAAATCAAAGACCTCAACATAAAACTAGCCACACTAAACCTCTCAGAAGAGAACGTGAGATGTAGCCTGGAACAAATTGGTACAGGATACTGCTTCCTGAACATAACACCAGTAGCACAGACACTGAGATCAACAGTTAATAACTGGGACCTCCTGAAATTACAAAGCTTCTGTAAGGCAAAAGACATGTCAACAAGACAAAATGGCAGCCCACAGAATGGGAAAAGATATTCACCAACCCCACATCTGACAGAGGGCTGAATTCCAAAATATACAAAGAACTCAAGAAGCTAGTTACTAAAACACCAAGTAACCCAATTAAAAAGTGGGGTACAGAACTAAATAGAGAATTCTCAATAGAGGAATCCAAAATGTCTGAAAGACACTTTAAAAAGTGCTCAACATTCTTAGCCATCAGGTAAATGAAAATCAAGGCAACGCTAAGATACCATCTTACTCCTGTCAGAATGCCTAAAACCCAAAACACCAAAGACAGTTTATGCTGGAGAGGATGTGGAGAAAGGAGTACACTACTCCACTGCTGGTGGGAGTGCAAACTCATACAGCCACTTTGGAAATCAGTATGTCAGTTCCTCAGGAAAATGGGAATCAGTCTACCTCAAGATCCAGCAATTCCACTCTTAGGCATATACCCAAAAGATGCACATTCATACAACAAGGACATCTGTTCAACTATGTTCATAGAAACATTATTTGTAATAGCCAGAATCTGGAAGCAACTTAAATGCCCCTCAACTGAAGAATGGATGAAGAAAAAAGAGGGACACACATGGTCCCCTGGAGAAGGGGAAAGGGACAGGATCTTTCAAGCAAAGTGGGGGCATGGCGGGAGGGGAGACGTGGGCATAAGGGAGCAGGAAGATTGAGTCAGGGAATGAATACAGGAGAGCAAGAAAAGAAATACCAGAATAAAGGGAGCCATTATAGGTTTAAAGAGAAATCTGGCACTAGGGAAATGTCCAGATATCTATAAGGATGACCCCAACTAACAATCTAAGCAATAGTGGAGAAGCTACCTTAAATGCCCTTCCCCAATAATGAGATTGATGACTACCTTATATGCCATCCTAGAGCCTTCATCCAGTAGGTGATGGAAACAGAAGCAGACACCCACAGCTAAACACTGGGCCGAACTCCTGGAATCCAGTTGTAGAGAGGGAGACGTGATGAGCAGAGGGGTCAAGACCAGGCTGTAGACACCCACAGAAACAGCTGACCTGAACAAGGGGGAGCTCGTGGACTCCTGTCTGATCCCTGGGAAACTAGCATAGGACCAACCCAGATCCTGGTAGTAAATCAGTATTTATCCCTAGTATATGAATGGACTTTGGGAAGCCCATTCCACATAGAGGGATACTTTCTCAGCCTAGACACATGGGGAAGGGCCTAGGCCCTGCTCCAAATGATACAATGGGCTTTGAAGAGTCCCCTTGGAAGTCTGCTTCCTGGGGAACAGAAAGGGGATGGAATGGTAGGGGGAACAGGGAAGGACAGGGAGGTGAAGGATCTGGGTTTGACATGTTTAACAAGCTTATTTCAAATTTAAATAAAAAAAATTGTCAAAAACAAAACCAGAAAACAAACAAAAAACCAAATATAAAAATCTATGTGGGTAAAAGAGGCCAAATTTAATTGTATTGACTCATATGATAGGAGTTGTATTATTATACATTGCTTTATCATCTTTTTTCTCTTTTCACTACTCTGCAACTCTACAGTGCACTGGTATTCCCATAGATGAAAAGCACATAATGTTCTTAAAAGATAAGCAGGGAAGGACAGTCTACAGTGTCTCTCGGGAATGTGCTTAGTATTTTATAGCTTTCTGTGAGGAAGCTATTCTTCATATCTAACCTAAATCTCCCAAGCTGAAGGTTGGAGCCATTTCCTTCGGTTCAGCTCTGTCGGGATGGAGAACAAACAGCTGGTCCCCATCTGCTCACCATCCCTTTGTAAATTAGCAGGCTGCCGTTCGTTGTCCCATGCCTTTCTCTCCTACTGGATGATGATCACATCTACTTAGCCTGCCTTTGTGTCACCTACTTTCAGACTCTTAATCATTTTTATTCAGGCTTATGCATTCTAAATGTTTCATGTTTCTCATAAATTATATATAAGACCCTAATATTCATAGCACAGTTGACAGTAATTTGTCTGCTATATCTCTGCCCATAATTCATTTCTCATTTAAATGAGGCTCGTTTCTACCTTCAAACATTAGGCATCACTAATAAATCACCATCTGCATTCTCTCTGATTACCATCTTCTTAACCAGGCCACACATTCTTTTTAATTTAATAATGTGAATTTTTCTTCATTTGTACTTTGGTCACTTGATAAACATGACTTTTATTGCCAAATTGAATTAAAATGGATCCTATTTTCTTTTTAACCAGTCCAAAACCCATTTCCTCCCCAGTGGAAATAGCAAATATCCACCAGTATTATCACCTATATTCAACACAAGCCCTGTATAATATTAGGCTTCTAAGTCCACATTGCTTTTCATGACTTTTTCCCCAGGAGAACAGCTCACTGCTCACCAGCATTCACTAAGCAGTCCCTGGGGATGGCACATGCGTGTGCAGGCACCGGGTGTGCTGTATAATGTTGCTGCACTGGGTCTGTCATGTGAGCAACATTTTCTCCTCCTGTGCAGACAGATCCCAAATGGCTCCCCGAGAGCTGTGCCATTTGGTTTAGGAGACAATGGCTTGATCTGCCGCAAGGTCTTGAAGGAGTGTCATCCCCCCTCCGTTGGTAGGCCACCAAATTGAGGCTGTGAGCTGTCCCCAACATTCTCTCCACAATGACAAGAAATGGTATGTTCAGGCCTTGAGGACAGTCTGAGCAGCAGCTGGTTGAAGAAGGGGCTGACATACTATATTTTTTCTGGGGTCATGGTTTCGATCCCTACCATGATTCTGCTCGAGTCAGGATAAATTATACCTATTCTAAGCCGTCCTGTCATTCCACTCTGCACAAATGCTAGACTGGCCTCATAGCTTTTCTGCAGCCAGGCCACCCATTATTCTAGTGCCCTCAAGTGTTTGCAGTTGGGTTTCTAATTTAGCTCTTTGGAGGAAAGAGAAGTAGAACTTTTCCTTTTTTAAAAAATTAAAGGGTTGATCTTTAATTCAAGATTAATTTCCAGCAAGCTACATTTCTCAAGACAAGGATTACTAAGTTTCCACTTTATTTTATAAGTGAGTGATTTTAATTTTATACTCTGTGAAAATCTTGTATCTTTACTGGAAAACTTAGGCTATTTTTTAAGCAATAAAGAATTCTGATAGCAGTCGTAAAAAACATCAACTTTTTTATATGCAGATATTCATGGAGAAAAATAAAACACCAGAGAAGATAATGGATGTTGGATGTTTTAGGATGCAGTTCTGTATAAACAGAAAGAAACTTATATTCACATTGTCTTTAAATCTAATGTTTTTAATGGGCAAATTGAAGGCTGGCATTTTGGCACATGCCTTTAATTCCAGCATTCAGGAGGCAGGGGCAGGTGGATCTCTGTGAGTCCAAGGCCAACCTGGTTTATGTATAAAATTCTAGGCTCGTCAGGGCTATGCAGTAAAACAAAATTCTTGTGACAGTGAGGAAATGACATTAAGATGGCATGCTTTCCTGCCATTATTGGTGACCAGGAAGGACTCTCTCAGATGAAATCAAACCTCCGTATCTCCATCAACTGCCTCTCTGTCTGTTCACATCTCCATCACCCCCCTCTCTCTCCCCAAATCTCCACCACCTGTCTCTGTCTCCACATCTCCATCACCTGTTTCTCTCCCCTCCTCCACGTCTCCATCACCTCTCTCTACATCTCTATCCTGTCTGTCCAAATCTCCATCACCTGTCTCTCTCTGTCCACATCTCCATCACCTGTCTCTCTCTGTGTCCACATCTCCATTGCCTCTCTCTCTCTTTCTCTCTTTCTCTCTCTGTGTGTCCACATCTCCATCACCTGTCTCTCTCTCTCTGTATCCACATCTCTATTGCCTGTCTCTTTCTCTCTCCACATCTCCATCACCTGTCCCTCTCTCTCCACATCTCATTCACCTGTCTCTCTGTCCAAATCTCCATCGCCTATCTCTCACTCTCTCTCCACATCTCCATCACCCGACTCTCTCACCCTCCAACTGCACTTCCCAGTGAAAGGTGAGTGAACTTGAGAGCGAGCGAGAGAGAAAAGATGAGCTTGCAATCTCAGACATTGAAGGAGCAGTCAGGAGGAGCAGGTGTCACAACCATAACTTCAATTTCTAAAGGGCCACTTTTTAAAAGACAGGCTTTATATTGACTTTTAACTGCCAAGATTTACAGTTAACTAAGGATTGGTATCTAAAAAGCTAAAGCAATATGAAAAGTCTTGAATTGGTCTTAAAAAAATCTTCACATAAGCATGTACCATGGAACTTCTCAATGAATTTCTTCATTGTCTCCAAAACGCAAAATACAGAGAATGCTCTATTTTAAACTGGTCATTGATCTGAGTCAAAAAAATATTGACCTGTATAATTTAGTATTATTTCAGGAAACAACTTAAAATATTTCCAAACTTGTTTTAAGATTGAGATGGGCTGATGAGAGGGCTTAGCAGGTAAGGAGGGTGCTTGCTGCACAGGCCTGATGACCCATTTGATCTCTGGGACCTATGTCAAGGCAGAAGGGAAGCACTGACCCCCCCAGAAAGCAGCTCCCTCATCGCCATGCATGTTCTCTCCAGGACCTTTGTTTAAAATGAGGGTAAAATGGGAGAGTAGTTTTCAGAGGATCTGGGGCTAGAGATATGGAAAGAGTAGAATGTTTGCACTTGTCTCCCAAAGACCCATGCATCAAAGACTGTGTCCCAGGGGTGGTGGACAACCAGGAGAGAGGCCTGGTAGGAAATGTTAGGCCACTGGAACTTGCCATCAAGGGGACTGTGCAACTCTGGCTTTTTTCCTTTCCTGTTGCTTTTGTGTTGGTGAGGTGAACATTTCTGCTGCCCTACATACATCTGCCATGATGTGCTCTGTTGGTCAGGCCCGAGGCTGTGAGGCCAAAATGTAATAGGACAGAACCTCCAAAACAAAGTGATGAGATTTTCCTCTGTGAATGATACCTCCTTGAGGCATTTAATTATCGTGACACTGACTAGCACCGATACTAATAGAAAGTAGATGGTAAGAGATGAAAATCTGCCCATGTAAAAAGGATTGGCTGCCCCCAGTTTGTGAGAGAAGGAGCTGTGTGTGCTCATTCATTTGTGGCATAATAACAACCTTTACCATTAGTGGAGGGGGTGCCTGTGGAAGTACCATAGTTGTGACAAGTGGGAAAGCCTGGTGTGGGATTCTCAATGGTAATGGTTGAGACAGAATGAATTACAGGATCAATGGAGGCTGAGATTAAAAACTCTAGATCGCTGAGTGGATAAAATGAGGAAACATCACCTTTGGTACACATCATGGCGCCCCTCCCTCAGAATTCCATAATTATAGGGAAGATAAAAATAGGTGACCATTAAAAATAGTCACCACCCACCCCAACTAGATGACAGAACAGACTTAGTAGAGCTCCTATGGGAGACCTTACCCTCTCTGCAGAGCAGATGGGAGGAGGGGGCAGTGGGGGGGGAGAGGGAGGGAGAACTGTGATTGGAATATAAAAAATAATAATAAAAAAAGAGAAAGAGAAAAAATAGTCACTACTTTTGCTGCTTATACTCTATGATAGGTGAAAATTCAGGAATTACAACAGGAGTCAAAATACTCTGTTTCTAAGTCCCAGGCACAGACACATGTATAGGAGAGAGAATGAAGTAGAATCCTATGGAGGATTTACAGTTTCATTTAATGAGGCTTCACTGACAGCCATAGCTTCGAGCTTTGACTACGCTTGGCACTCACAGGTATTTTCACACTCTGGCACAATGTAAGTATTAAAAAGAGAATGGCTGAGCCACTCACCACACATTTGTGCAGTGGAAGGAAAGTTGGGAGAGGAAAATTGGCACACCTCTTTGGACACAGTTAAATTCTCAGGAAGAGCTGCTTCAAAGTAGGTTATGCATAAAAGTTATGAATACGGAAATTGATTCCCTTAAAACTTTCCATATTCACATGGAAAAGTCTTTAAATGCCCAGTTTGTAGATTTCTGAGACAAATAACTGCAAAACTGAAACAACCTTTTAACTAAAACACTGAAAATATATTTTAAAAACACTGTCTTATACAGCCAAGATGAATGTTTACTTCAATTAGTATGGAAGGTAAATGAAACTCAAAGTGTGTTATAACTCTCCAAAAGTAAAGGAACGTCCTGTCTAAATAAACTCTTCTAGATAACATTTACATTTAGCACAAATTCCCATATTTTTATGACATTGTATAGCATTTAACTGCTGATATGGTGAATCTAGGGGTGGTCATAAATCCATCTGCCGGTGCAGGAGAGGCCCTAGGAAACCTGCTCCAGTAAGGCCAGAGAGCTTGGCAGGAAAGGGTTTCCACTGTCTTCAAACACAATTCAGGCAACACCATTAAATGCATTAGCACAAGCCAAAGCAAATGGATGCTCCAGCAAGCTGGTGGAGGCTGCAATGAGGTTATTCATGAGTTGAGTCATGAGCAAGATATATATGCATGTATATATATATATATATACATATATATATGCATATATATGTATGTATAAGTATATATATGTATGTATTTATATGTACATAAATATTTATATATGATCTTTCCACATGTACATATATATATGTGGAGAGATCATAATGAAACATTTATGAACGAAAATTGAAAGTAATGTTAACAAAGAAAAGAAATTGAGTCATGCTGATAATTATCAACAGAGAAGCCTATAGACAGCAGGGATTGTATAGTCAACAAAACTAGCAACCTATGATTAAATTAAGAACATACTGCTAGTACCAACACACATTGGTCACAGAGGGGCAAGCTTACTGCTTCGATAAACAGTAAAACAATTGGCTTGGATCAGAATACTTTTTCTTAGTCCCACGACCTCTTCCTTTGTCTCTGACAACAGGAATAACATTCACTTTCCCCAATGTTGTAAAAACAAAACTAAAAATAAAAATAAAAACCGAACCTCTACTGGGTAATTTATAAATTATTTATTTTTTATATTTTATCAGTTAAGACACTCAAAATCAAGGTCCCAGCGGGTTTTCTATGCAGTGAGGGCCCACTCTCTAACTTCAAGCTGGCTCTGTCTTGCTACATTCTCACAAGGCAGAAGAAACAAAGGTCAGACAGTGCCCTGGACATTCTTTAATCGGGCATCGATTTCCTTGGAGAGGTAAAGTCTGATGACTTAAGAACTTCCAGAAAGGACTTGCTACTTCCTACTACCACAAACAGGATTGCATTTCAACATGAACTTTAGAGACACACATTTAAACTAGAGCAACTTTCTGCTTGAGAGTAACTGATGGGGTACAGGCAGTGGCAAGAGCTACTAGATTAGCAAACACGGGCATTTTACTACTGTGTGGGAGTGAGTGTGTGTACACCAGAGGTCACTGCTGGGTATCTTTCTTAGTTGCTTTCTACTCTTGAGGCAGGATCTCTTGCTGAAACTTTACTGCATGTACCCAGCCAGGCTGTCATCTTCTTGTCTCCTCTCCTCAGTGTTGGGATTATAGTGAGCCACCATGTCCAGGTTTTACATGGATGCTGGGGATTTGAACACAGATCTTCATGCTTGCAAGGAAAGTTCTTTACCAACAGAGCCATCTCTTTAACCCTCATTTTGTTATTTTTCCTTGTTAAGACGTCATGGGTACAGCATACCTGTCATGTCTAGAAGATAACATCTTTCAGTATGAGTCCTGGTCCTCTGACTCTTACAAATTTTCTGGTTCCCTTTTCTACAGTTTTCCTTGAGCCTTAGTTAAAAGAGAATTATTGTGTCAGTTAAGTTAAAAAGCATCTTTAGGCATTTGAGAGTTATTCATAAATGAACATAGAAACTCATTTTATCAATTTTGAGTGATATACATAAATATTCTTCACTTCAAAATATTTTAAAGTCAGTATAGAGATTAAAAATGACTATTTAAATTCAATCTGTGTACCTTGAATTAAAGAAATACCCAGTCTGTTGTTCACTCTTAGAGCATGTCATCTATCTTCATGGTGCTGAGACTGGGACTCCTGGTAGGGTTGGAAGGAAGCCATCACTACATAGTCTGAAATGCAGTAGCACACACATTGGTCATTCCTAGGGTGTGGTGGTTTGAAAAAAAATGGCCTCAAAAGTGAGTGGCACTATTAGGAGATTTGGCTTTGTTGGAGTGAGTCTGCCATTGTGAAGGCAGGCTTTGAGACCACACTCAGTGTCTCAGTTGACTTTCTGTTACCTGCAAGCTATAACTTACCTCTCTAGTACCATGTCCGCTGCACACTGACCTGTCCTACAGCTTTGAAACTATAAGCTGCCACTTCAATTAAATGCTTTTCTTTATAAGAGTTGCCATGGTCATGGTGCCTTCACAGCATTAGAAACCCTAACTAAGACACAGGGTTACATGGGAAGTGTTTTCTTACTCCAATTCATTTCAGAAAGAGGCAGTGTGAAATTTATGAAAACATGAACAATTTAAAATGTTTAAGGTTCTGTGTATCAGAATGCAATTTGTCAAGAGTTCTGAAGAAAAGCCTACTGGTTACCCTGACAGTGAGCACTTGGACAGTCAACAGTCTAAGCAGATTGGAACAGCATCACATCTACAAATACCTTCCTTCAGTTTCAACTATGGTTTCATTAAAATGCTCTTTTATAGGAAGGAGGGAAGGTCATAAATAAAGCACAAGGAAAATGACTACTAACGTTTTCCCATCTTAAATAAAATCAACACTAGAGAGTTATAAATGTTTCTTCTGTACTTTTCTGAGTGTGACTCAGAATGTTTACGACTGGAAAAATTCATTCCCAAATGCTTTTATGTATTTGCTTTGCCATATGTTTGAAAGTGTGCTTCAAAAAACCTCCCTGGGTACATAAGTAAGCTTGCTACAGTGCTTACTTCCAAAGGAATCCTGATGAAATAGGAGAAAACCAGCCACAGTGAAACAATTCATGTGTGCTGTCCAAACATACTGATCTTTCATAGAATCAAATGTTTGGCTTATTTCCCTTGACTTAAAAACCATAAGAATAATTTATTTATATAAGTGAAGCAGAACTTTGGCAAGATGGCTCAGTGGGTAAAGGTGCTTGACAAACAGATTTGACCAGAGTTCAAACCTCAGAACCAGCATGGTAAAAGGAAAGGGCCGGCTCTCACAAGTTGTCTTCTGGCTTCCACGGGCAGATTTTAGATAAATATAAAATGTTTATATTTAAGATACTAGATATGTATAAAACATCTACTTGTATAGTGTGAGGAAATGTATATTTTAATGCCTACATCTTTATTGTTTCTGTGTCACTGGTTTTGGAAACCATTTGGGCACCGCTACTATAACCAACTGGGTTAGCTATTTGTGAACAATGAGTTACTGAAGTTTTAAGCAAAAGAGTTTAGTGATTATCTTGTTATTTTGAAAGATTCATTTAATCATGAAATTCCACCAAGTAGTACTCCATTGTGTAGATATACCACATTTTTCTTTTATCCATTCTTCAGTTGCGGTGCATCTAGGTTGCTCTCAGGTTCTGGCTATTACAAATAATGCTGTTATCAACATAGTTGATGTCCTTGTTATGTGAATGTGCATGCTTTGGGAATATGCCTAAGAGTGGACTTGCTGAATCTTGAGGTAGACTGATTCCAATTTTCCTGAGAAACCAACATACTGATTTCCAAAGAGGCTGTACAAGTTTGTACTCCCACCAGCAATGGAGGAGTGTTTCCTTTTTCTACATCCTCTCGAGCACAAACAGTCATTGTTTTTAATTGTGAAATTTGCAGGATGAATCTAAAGGAATAAGACTATAGGCAGAAATACCAGTTTCTAGTGATATAACAATGTTCAGGATAGAGTCCTCTTCCCATTTCCTTAAATATAGTCTGGTGGCAATATTATCAATTCCCCAGAAGTCTAATAGGCTGTTCAATTGGAATTGCAAGTATTGATTTTCTTACCAATGGGTTAACTGGACTCCATAATCATTACCCTAAACAATCAACTCACTAAACAGAGCTTTAAAACACCATGTGCCAGTAGGCTCTACAAGCAGTGCATTGTAACAAACTGGAGTTAACTTTAAGATCGCAATTGCTGCAGTACTTTGGTTCAGAAGAAGATAATGAAGCTCCCACTGGAAGTTTAGACTTCTTCTTAGTTTGTTTACATGTTGTGTTTTTCACAAAATTATTATTTTTATACATTTATTTTATGGTGAATAAAGTCATGAGACGGGGAAATTTTACATTCGCCTTCTCAGCATCACAATTAGTAAATACATACCTCACTCCTGGGACTTCTCTCTTGTTATCACTATATCATTATCACATTCTTTTTCTCAGAGAAGCTCCCAAGAGGCCTGAGGTTGCATGACTTTCATCACCACAGTTGACAGAAGACTCAGGGTAACAGAGAGCAAAGGCGTGCAGGCTGGGAGATTGCTCAGCTGGGTCCCACCTTTCACCACCTAAGGTGGTAACTGACTCCTTAAACCTGTCCGCTGACTCACACACAAACATTTGGATGCCTGTTCGCTATCTCACACACTCATACATACAACAATAATATATAATATTAGGTTTTCAAAAAGAAGTAAAGATACTCAAGGAAATGAGTATGGGATTGATCTGCATGAATAGTAAAAGATAAGGGAGGGTGTTGAGATGTCCAGCAGTTAAAATACTTGCTGCTCTCACAGATGACCCGACTTGCTTCCTAGCATCTACGCCAGGTGGCTTATAACTAACTGCCTGTAATGCCAGCTCTCAGGGATTTCACACCTTCTTCTGGACACTTCACTAATACTAGTACAAAGAAATAACACACCCTGTCTGTCCTATACACACACTTATATGTTCACCCACACTCACACTCACTCACACACGTACAGACACTCACACACATTCATACACACACATTCACACATGCACACAGTCAAACACACATGTACATACACATATACACATGACTGAAAAGTCTTCAGCAAAAGGTAAAGGATACATTAAAGACAGTAACAGAGGTCTGCTGGACTGAGCCTCCCAATACATGTTCCATGATTGTAGATGCTCGTTAGAGAAAGAATGATCTTGGTGCGTTTGAAAAACAGGTCAAAAATATATTTCAAACAGAAATTAAGATTAATATTCCTGAATATATAAAGTCATAATATCCATAGATTAGCAATGTGATTATTACATCACACTAGATAAAGAAAATAATATCAGACTCAAGTGATGTTGGAGCAGTGAACTTTTTGGTGTCATAAAAAATTCTGTCAGCCTTCTAGGGTAGAAAGGATACATTTATTAGGGATGCAACCTTAAGCCATATGCCCAAAGAAGTAGATTTTCTCATTATTTTATAAGCTGATTCTATTGTGGGATGAAGAAGAAAACAATTCTCTGCTCATCACTGTAGTGTTTCCCTTAACCAAGTAACCACATGCTACGCCACTCATTTTTTTGTATGTTAGAGCTGTTTCTTGTCTTCTCCCTGAGTTCTTTCTATAGCCTTCGCATGCTGACATTCCTACCCTCACTGCTCAATACAGAAGGGAGGATGGGATAGGTTATACCATTTGAGGAAGTGCCAAAAGCCAAGCCATCAACATTTTCGAGTGAACAGGGGGAAGTGTGTGAACAGGGTGCCTGATGTAAAATCCACAATGAATCAAAAAAATTCAGCTCACTATTCTACCTCACTTGTTTTTTTTTTTTTTTTCTTTCTCTAGGAATTTTTTACTAGGCTTATTTAAATCTTAAGGGAACTCTAAATTTATACAACTCAAAGAAAATAAATACAGAAAATGGGAAAACATAAAAAAAAAAAAACAAAACAAAAAGAAATCGAGAGGGCAACCTATTTCACAAATCACAATAAGGATTTAGGTATCTTTGGAAATGAAAACAAAAAATTTTAAAAGACTATTTTTGGCTTGCAACCCTCATTTCACCTTTCTCTCCAGAAACTTCCTTTCATTTTATTATATCTGATGTATTATTTAATTTAGTTCAAACCCATTCACAAGAACTAGAAATTATGCATAATTTATGCCACATAATGTTTCAATATGTGTATATATTGTATAATGTTTAATAAGTTTAAGTACAGCTGCCTTCTTAAAAATTCATCACATCTTTATAGTGGAAACTTTCAAACTTCTTCTAGATTTCTGGAATGTCTAGTGGATGTTTGTCATCTATAGTCAACCGCTGTACAATAGTGCTACCAGAAGCGGTTCTCCTGGCTCTAACTTAATGCACCAAACCTATCTCAACCCCTTTTTTCCTCTCCCTGCCTCAGGTCACCATGCTACTTTTAAGTTTATGATATTAGCTTTATCTAGATAACATCTGAGTCAGGTCACATCGTAGGTACCCGCCTGAGCCTGGCTTATTTCATTTAGCGTATCACCATCTCCGTTTATACTGTTTTAAATGATCAATGCAGTACTTAAAAGAATCAATTATGAAAACCCAGGAAGACAAAAACATCAAAATGTAAGCAGTGATAGAATCATATTTTAGTTGTTTCCTTTTGTCTCCGGCTGCAACAAAGCTGAGTTTGACTCTGCCTTGATCTGTGAATGAGTTATTGCCTAATGTACTACATCAGAAATGATAGTCAGAGTGCTTACTGAATGATGTTTTCTTTCTAGCTTTGCTTTGTGCTGTGTTTCCTTAGCAGATTTAACACTGGGAACGAAGTAAGTATAATTTTTATTTAGAGATAGGGTCTCATTATGCTGCCCTGGCTGGGCTGAAACTCCCTCTGTAGATCAGGCTGGCCTTCACCTCACAGGGACCCACATGCCTCTGCCTCTGACTGCTGGAATTAAAGGTGTGCGGCACCACAACTGGGAGAGTATAATATTTAATGTCATGTACAATGTTCCACGGTTACACAGTGGCAAAACTAAGTAAGTGAAGCTTACTTGCTTCTTTAGGAATATGCCTTTACACTTTGGTAATCCAAACTCTCAAGGCCTCTCATTTCAAAAGATGACTTCTTCTTCCAGACCCTTCTACTCTGCTGGTACTTATACTACTCAAAAACATGTATAATTCTCTTTAGTATAAAAGTTAATTAATTCTCCAGGATGCGCATGCATGCGTGTGCATTGTGTATGTGTGTGTGTGTACCTTTTGCAAGTTCTGCATTTTATATGTGTCCCAGGGATTGAACTCGGGCTGCCAGGCTTGTGTAATACTCACTGCTTCCCACTGAGCCCCCACTTCAGGATTTCTATTCCATGAAATACATTTTTTATCGGACAACTTGAAGAACAACACTTGCACCCAAAGCATGCATGACTAGACTGAGAAATATCTCTATCTCCTTCCTTACCTGTAAATACAAAGGTAGGAACTGTTTCATTAAACTATCATTCATCATTAGTAGATATCATCTAATCAACACCAAGTATTTGCCTTCTGGGTATTTCTTTCCCCTTCATTGAACCTTATGGCTTATACATAATAACACAGTATATACTAAAAGAATTAAAGTCAGTATACTGTAAGTGGTATCCATATTTTTACAGTGCAATTCTCAGTAGCCACACTGTGGAATCAGCCTACATCAACTGATGAATACATAACTATAATATTATATACCCTTCAAAACAGCAAGTTTTATTCAGCGCTGAAGAAAGGAGCATGTCATTGGCAAGAAAATGGATGGAACTGAGATGATCAAGCTTAAAATATTTAATGGCTCTCCTATATGTGGAACCTAAACACAGAAACAAAAAACAAAAAAATGGAGCTTGGTGGTTTTGTGGCATTCCTAAAAGTGGGAGCAGGTATGTTTCTGACCCCTTTACCTGTCTCTGGGACCCTTTTCCTCCTATTGGGTTGCCTTGTCTGAGGATTTTGCCTCATCTTATTGTACCTTGTTTTGTCACATTTGGTTGTCGTGTCTTAGAGATCTGCTCTTTTCTGAAGAGGAAGTGGAGGGGGTGTGGATCTGGGAGAGGATGGGCAGTGGGGAGCTTGAAGGACTGGAGAGAAGGTCAGGGTGCATTGTATGAGAGAAGAATCTATTTCCAAGAAAAATAAACAATAGAAAAGAGACTCTTAGAAAAGATAAAGGAAATTAGAAAGAGGATGGATAATGAGGAAGGTAAAGTGGGGATTCGTGCATGGATGAGTATGCCAGGATGAAGCCTGTTTTCCCACAAAATTAATGTGCTCGAAGAAAAAAAAGACAACCAGAGCTGTGATGTGTAAAGGAGGGTGCTGCAAAAGCCTGCTCCACAGTTATTCTCTGCCTTCCATAGGCATGGCGCCTCACATACAAACAAACACACAGTAACAGCAGCAATCGATAATAATTATAACAGCAATAATCGCAAATAAATGTCAGGTCCTAAAGTTACCACATAGATTTTATTTTTGAATTTGTAGTTCTGATCCTTACTACCTTTTACCACACAACTGAAGACATTTCATTGTAGGGAGTAGGGTTTTTCCTCCCGCTGCCAGTCTTGTCCCGCTGCTGCACAAGCCCCAATTAACACACAGAGACCCTGTATTAGATATAATTCTGTTGGCCAGGTACTAGTTTCTTATCTGCTAGCTCCATCTTAAGTATTAACCCATTTCTGCTGATCTATGTATTTCTCTCACCGGGGAGCCGCCTGCATTCTGCTTTCTCCAGACTCTCCATCTTGGCTCCTCCTTACTACTTCCTCTTTCCTCCTTGTCTCCTAGTCCCTCCTATCTTCCTTTCCTATTGGCCAACAGTGCTTTATTCATTAAACCAGAATGAGAAACATATACAGAATGACATCTCCCATCATCTCTTTTCTGTCTAGAATAAAAAGAAGGGTTTTAACCTTAACGTGGCAAAATATATCACATAACAGTTATCAAATAAGAATCACAGTTAACAATATTTCGTTCATCTCCCATCATTTCATAATAACTTTCTGTTTGATAGTCCCTCTGAGATAGTGAAATGATTCACTCTCTGATACTGTCTTCTTACCAAACCAGAAAATGTGGTCTCATAATTGTATGGTTGTCAAAGCTCTTGACGATAACTGGAAAGATAGCTCAGTGATTAAGAGCACTTGCTCTTCTTCCAGACCTGTATTCGATTTCCAGGACCTACGTTGAGGTTCACAACTGCCTGTAACTACTGTTACAGGGATTCCAATGTCCCCTTTTGAATGGTAAAGGAGAGAAAATGATCACTGTGTGTCAAGTCACGACTCTGTGGCCTTCTGTGGTCCTGAACTAGTCAATCACTTCCAGGAACCTATAGTACAGAATGGAGTAATGGAAAAAATGGGGAAATTGGGAAATTGCCTTGACAATATTTATCCCTGGAGTCTGGGGAGAAAGTGAAAGACACATTCTAGAAATTCTATCAACAGATGCTGAAATGTCCAGAGTTGCCTGCTTGCTATTATCCTCTTCCACTTTCAACTGGGATCATTAGGGAAAACTCACAGTCATGCAAGTCACTCACTCCAAAACAGAGAGGCATGTACATAAGAAGAAGATTTGACAGAAGGGATTCAGCAGAGGGGATAAGGGAAGATAATAGGAGAAATGGGATTAAAATGTTATATGTGAGTTTGAAATTGTTGAAGAATAACATTTAAAACAAAATTAGTACTCACATAAAATACTATGTAGTTTGTTTCTTTATCACTTACTGTCTGCTATTAACTTCTTTTCTTTTGTAGTGAGCTCTCCAAGGGCAAAGACCTTTGTTTTCTTCCTTGATGTGCACATAGAGCCAAGTACAGTCCCTGGTCATGTGGGGACCAAGAAATGGCTGAAAAAACAAATGGAGAGTTCCCAAGGCAAGCACTGGGGTCAGTTTCTTCATGGTGTCATCTCGGAGTCTAAGGGAGGACTTTGTGTGCCACTCCTGAGTCTTGAACATCAGCAGGTTCCTGAGAATTCATCAGACCCCTGATTTGTAGTGTACTGGTACCCTAATAGTGTGGGTATCATCTGAGTGAGTGTGCAGAACTCAGGGAAGGAGACACAACTTGATAGCTAGAGTCATGACGATGGAGGATGTAGCTCTGACCACTCTTGTAATAGCTAAAGATAGGTGTCAAAAATTCGGCATTGTCTGGGCATGTTTTGACAGGCCTTATACTCCAATCCTCAGGAGGTTGGGACAGGATGACCAGGAATCCCAGACTATCATTGGCTATGTAGCTAGTTTGAAGCTAGCCTGAGGCTCCTGTTTTTTTTTTTTTTTTGTACAACAACAACAACAAACCTGAATCAAAGCAAAGGCAGACCAAAACAAGAACAAAAAACCCACAGTTCCTTTTTCTGGGAAGGCTTAAGAGTAACATAAACATGAACCAGATGTAAAGTGCTTTTTGAAAATAATAGTATTTCAGTGTCCTGAATGCACTCTCCAAATATCCTTATCTTGCCAAGCCTTTGGTTGCCACCCTTTCCATTCTGTTACTCTGGACCTTTGGCATCCTGCTCTAACCAGCAGCAGGGAGGGCCTTCTGGCTTATTTCAAGGATTGGTCGTGTAGATAACTACCCAGAACTGGGAGGGATATATGTCTGTTGTGCATGCCAGCTTCACTGTAAACAATAATTCCTCTCTATGGGCTATTACCCATCCCACCCTTTCACTTTTGGTAGATCCCTTCATTTAAAAGCAAAATTAAAAAAGAAATAGGTCAAACCTGATGGGAATAGCATCGGGCACTAAAGAGTGGGCATGTAAATTCTTCTTACTAATAATGTGTAAATGCTAGAATATGCGTCAGAGATAAGGGACATGTTCATGCTTTGCAGAGACTAAAAAGAGTTAGACAATGTCACCACACACACACACACACACACACACACACAGTAACTTGGGTCAGGTGGTGTAGGGATGGAGAAACCAAGACAGCTAGGAGCTAATATGTTTATCATAGAGAGTTGAACAGGAAGGCTGGTTATTACATACAGCTGAATGAGGAGATGGGTTGTTATACACAGCTAACAAGATGGTTTATGACAGACAGCTGAACAAGGGGGTGGGGTTTATGGATATGGCTGAATCAAGGAGGCAGATTTAGCTAATCTCTAGGCGCAATCCCTGTAGGGGAGCAGTCTTCAGGCTGTAAATACGGGAGGAGTGGAAGAAGTCATGGTGGACATTTTCTACACCATCAGCATCTGCACATGGACCAGAGGAGGGTTTTGCCAACCCTCTAAGCCTCATTCCAAGTGAGGGAAGGCTTTGCCATTCCTTTGAGCCTCACTGTGGGATGGGGGAAGGCTTCACCATTTCCCATGGGGCTGAGGCTAGGGTCATTGATGTGGCCGCTTCCATAGCAAATAATACACATTCATGTATGAGTAAGGTTTTTTCCCGCTGCCGGTCTGATCCCACCGCTGTGCCAGCCCCAAATAACATACAGAGACTCTGTATTTGATATAATGCTGTTGGCCAGGTACTAGTTTCTTATCGGCTAGCTCAGTCTTAAGTATTAACCCATTTCTGTTAATCTAAGTATTTCCACATGGTTTCATCTTACCGGAGAATGGGGCCGGCGTCTGGTCTCCCCAGTGTCTCCATCTTGACTCCCCTTACTACTTCCTCTTTCCTCCTTGTCTCCTAGTTCTGCCTATCTTGCTTTCCTATTGGCCAACAGTGCTTTATTCGTTAACCAGTATGAGAAACATATTTACAGAATGACATCACCCATCACATTCACTTAGGATTTTCTCAATGCAGGGCTTCTTACAGTGGGATTTTAAGAATGAGCTCTAAAGGCATCTTGTAATTACTAAAATTTTTGGAAGATGAGTGAGTGTCAGTGGCCGAATATGGCTGGATGGTCATTACTTGTGACACAGTTTCCATACCTGGCTTGAATGAGACTCTGTTTTCACTACTCACTGAGTGGTGATTGAGTCTTTAATTTCATCTCTTAAGTCCCGGGGGAAGGACCAGGATCCGTTTCTGGCTTTCAGTTGGCATTCTTAACGGCGAATCCTGGAGGATGAAGTTTCAGCTGTCAGCTTTCATTTGGTCGCTGAACAGCACCTGTCAGTAGAGCCCATTCGGGAAGGAGCCGTCCGTGGACTGGAAGCAAACAGTATTGCTCAGAGCTTCTGAGCTCAGCAGCTCTCTTGTTCCTGCCTAGAGTACTTATGACCAGCAATGATTTCTTTATGGTTATCTTTATCATCATCACCATCCTCATCATCCTCATCATCCTCTCATGGATTACATCCCGATGGCAGTTTCACCTCTCTCCACTCTCTCAGTCTTTGCCACTACCTCCCTTCTCCCCCATACCTCACCCCTCTATCCCCCCCTTATAAAAGAGCAGGCCTCCCAGGGACATCAACCAAACATGGCTTAACAAGCCACAATAAAACAAGGCACATCATCATATCAAGGCTGAATCAGGCAACCAAGTAGGAGGAATAGGGTCCCACAGCAGCAGAAGAGTCAGAGACAGCTAGGAATCCCACAAGAACACCAAGCTACTCAACCATAACATGTATGCAAGTCAGACCCCTACAAGCTTCCTGATCTCTGCAAGACCCCTTGAGTCCCAGTCAATGATTCTGTAAACCTCTTCTCGTGGTGTCCCTGAGCCCCCTGCTTCCTCCTATCCTTCTTCCCCCTCCTCCACAGGACTCCGTGAGTCTTAACATCTGGCTGTGGGACTCTGCATCTGCTCCCATCAGTTGCTGGATGAGGTCTCTCTGGTCTCTTAGACGAGGATTCTGCTAGCCTCCTGTCCCAGAACACCAGGCAGGACAAGCTATCGTCAAGGGTTTGGTGGCTAGGTTGGTGTCCCCATCCCTCTAACTGAGGCCTTGCCTGGTTACACATCACCAGTTAAGGTTCCATGCCATCCATTACTAGGAGGCTTTGCTCTAGTTACTAGGGTTACTGTCACAGATTCCATGGAGTGTCCATTGCTTTAGGTTTCAATCTCGTCCCCAAATGTCCCTGAATTCCAATAGACTTTTCCAGTACCCCCCCAACACACACTCTTGATCTCTCTTGTTCCCAACCCCATCCAACCCCAATCCACCTTTGAAATATTTTCTATTTCCCCCTCCCCAGGGAGATTCTTACATCCTCCCCCATCCCTCCTTGTTAGTTAGCCTCTCTGGGTCTGGAATGTAGGTAGCATGATTATCTATTACTTTACATCTAATATCTACTTATGAGTGATCACATACAGTATTTATCTTTCTGGGTCTGGGTTACTGCACTCAGGATGATTTTTTTCAAGTTCCATCCATTTGCACGCAAACTTCATGATGATTTTTTTTTTTTTAACAGCAGAGTGACATTCCACTGAGTAAATGTAAAACACAAGTGACAGTTCATGCTGGTAGGATGTGGAGTAAGGGGCACACTCCCCCATTGCTTGTGGGGGTGCAAACGTGTACAACCATTATGGAAATCAACATGACAGTTGTTCAGAAAACTGGGAATCCATCTACTGCAATACCTAGCTATACCACTCTGGGGCATATACCCAAAGGATGCTCCATCACACCACAAGGACACCTGCCAAACAGCTTTATTCATAATGGCCAGAAGCTGGAAACAACGTAGATGTCCCTCAACATGAATAAATAAAGAAAAATGGATAAAGAAAACATGGTATATTTAATTAGCAACTTAGCAAGAAGATGTCAGAGGTTTGGAGTTGGACATCACTCTGTCACTTGCTAGCTCTGGGACCTTGAGTGGGGTCATCTGAACTAGACTCCATACCTAGAAAACCCATCTTTTCTGTGGTCAAACACTCGCCACAAGGTCATTGCTTAACGGTGACAACTGACTTGTGATATAGGACCAAAGGCAGTGCAATTAGAGTATTGCATAAATCTACCACCACTAACTCTACTTTCCTGTATCTGAACAGCATCACTCATGACCACAGTTCTGAACTGTCTGGAGAACAGGGATAAGAGCATGTATGTAATATCTGATTACCAGTCAGTGTATGTTGTTCTGTCTGGACTCTTGGTGCAGGCTTTCTTTTGAACTACTAACCAGCTCCCAAATTAAGACACTGAGACTTCTTACTGGTTATGAATGCTTGGCTTTATCTTGGCTCTTATTTAATGTTTCTCTTTACGTTTTGCCTTGGGGCTTTTTAGTCTTCTGTCTGTTCGTCTGTCTTACTTTCCTACTGTGTTGATGTCTGGCTGTGGCTACCTGGCTTCTGGCCCTGGCATGTCTGCCTCTTTCTCCCTTGTTCTCTTCTTCTCTTTCATTGTAATGCAACTCAAGATTCAATGGCTAGGGGGAACGTGTGAGCTTAGAGTTAGAGTAGTAACTGGCTAACTTCCTCTCTTAGCTGGCATCCCTGGAAGCCGCTATCCTTCACACTGTCCCAATAATTAAGAAAAAAGCCCCCCCCCCCCAGCCAGGTCTGACTCTGGCTTGTGTCAAGTAGACATAAAACTGGTCAGGAAAGATAGTTACCTTGTAGGTCACTAATGGGGATTAAATAAGGCAAAGTGTAAAACTTAGCCCAATGCTAGATACCTGCAAGGCCTGAGTAAACGGTACTCTACCTCTCTCTGAGAGTAGAAATGGCAACTTTGAACAGCATGATGTGGCGGGAATAAGTAACAGGATTGTCACAACTTATGAACACATATTAGGAACAGAAGAGGTTTTTGTTATTTGTACTACTTTATGTATATGCTCCACTGAAAAAAGAGTTTTAAAATTTGTTTCCTGTTGTGACATCTGAATGGAGTAGACCTCACTGGAGCACATTTTGCAGAGGTCACTGGAACCCAGGACAATTAAAGTATCACAAAGAGGGAATCTGCACACACATTTGCATAGCCAGTGCCCTCTAGCGGTTTCTCGTGGATGAACATTTGAGATGGGCAAATACATAACACCTTTTGTCACTCTTGCAGTCCTGTGGTGATATTTTGTTTATGACCTAACAAATAAAGTTTGCATAAAGATCAGAGTGCAAAGCTAGCAACAGCCATGGAGGCCAAGCAGTAATACACCTTTCATTCCAACACTCAGGAAACAGAGGCAGACAGATCTCTGTGGGTTAAAAGTTACCATGGGTGATTTGAGAGTAGCTCTAAAAGAAGAGAAAAGAGCTCACACAAAGGTGATCTCAGCTCTTGGGATCCCATGATGCCAGAACTAGAGAGGAATATAAAATGGGAAGAGACAGCTCAGTGCAGTCTGAGTGAATCTGAGGAGATTGCAGTTGGGAGCTCTGGGAAGTCTGAGGTTTGGTGGATCGCCCCTTCAGTCTTAGCCTTGGTGGAGTTGAGAACTCTCTAGTGGCTTGGCTGCTTTGCTTTTCTGATCTTCAGCTTGAACCCCAATATCTGTCTCTGGGTTTTTTGATTATTCATGCTACAAGGTCCTTTCCTATCGTTCTTTTTATTTTCTGGCTTATAAATAAAATATCTAATAATACTGGCTCAAGTAAAGCAAAACTTGTTTGCTATTGAGTACTAAATAAAGATTAGATTCCTTTACTGGTCACTTGGAACTTCTTATATACCTATTTAATTTTGTCTCCACAGTCTTTTAGTTCAGCCCCTGTGTACTGGCTAGTTTATGGAAACTTGATTCAAGCTAGAGTCATTAGAGAGGAGGGAACATCGTTTGAGAAAATACCTCCTTAAGATCCATAAGATTTGTCTGTATTCAAGCCTGTGGGATGTTTTCTTAATTAGTGATTGACTGGGGAGGGCCCAACCCATTGTGGGTGGTGCCTTCCCTGGGCTGGTGGTCCTGAATTTGATTAAAAAAAAAAAAAAAAAAAAAAAAAAAAAAAAAAAAACAGGCTGAAAAAGCCAAGTGGACCAACCCAGCAATCAGCACCCCCCCCCCCATGGCTTCTGCAGCAGCTCCTGCCTTATTTAACCCGCCTTACAGCTCCTGGTTCCTGTCCTGTTTGAGTTCTTGTCCTGACTTCCTTCAGTGATGAACTGTGATGTGGGGGTGTAGTCGAATAAACCCTTTCCTTCCCAACTTGCTTTGGTTATGGTGTTTCATCAAAGCAATAGTAACCCCAACTAAAGCACACTGCAAGCCAGAGTGGAAGGTATGCACAGACTGTAACATGAGCCTCCCTGACATCCTCACGCTGTCCCTGTCTGTCCTAATGATATCAACGGGCTTCTTGCTTTCACCCAGGTTTTACTCTGTTGTTCTTTCCTTGCATGAAAACGTTGTCTTCTAAAAAGACTTTAACTATATGAGATCCTTTGCCCTTTGTAGGAAGCTGCATGAGGATTAGCAGAGGTTCTTCTAGCCATGGCTACAACTGCCAAGAGCAGCTCTTTGCCTGAGGCTACCCTATCCCTCCTACCCCCATTCTGGAGCTCCAGTCTTCCTTAAATGCCTTACCCAGACACACCCTTTCACTGTCTCTCCCCAGTCCACAGGCCAATGGAAGACCTGTCTGCCTTCCACATGTCATTCAAACCCCCATTGACCCTCTACCTCAGGATGTGGCCCGGCCTTTAGCACTCACTGATCAAACTGACCAGGCTATGAAGGAGGTAGGAAGAGAAGTCAAATTTCAGGTCTTTAACAAGAGCTGGACTCTATGAATGACCAGGCCAGTATGTGGTAATATTTACAATTACTGATGAATTGCTTCAAAGGCAAGGGCTATGTTTTATATTTCTTGAAACCTTGGTGTTAAAAACACAGTAGGCATTTAATACTTACCTGCTTTACAAGTACTCTTCAGTAATTATAAAATGCACATTTGGCCCTAAACAGATTGTTTAGTAACAATCTTTCCCATAGTCTTCTACCTTTAAGTATATAGAAAATAAAGGTTGTTAAAAAGAAGAGTGAGCCATAACAGACAAAACGGAAGTGTTTGGGAATTATCCGGAAGCAATCCAAGAAGAGAAATGCAGGCTATCCACAACCCATGTGACCTAACAGAGAGAATCTGAAAAATTTAAAGCTCTCCCATCTTTCATCCTAGAACTCAAAGTCTGTAGGAGAACAAGATTTACTCAAACGCACCTGACCCACCATGTCCCAGATTGTACTGAATCCTAGTTTAGGGTATTGTGCTGGCTAGTTTCATCAACTTGACACAAGCTGCAGTTATCTGAGAGTAGGGACCTATTTCAAGAAATCCACAGATGCTTGAGAAGAAATAGGGAGTACATACTCACAAATATAGTGGGAAGCAAAGCTGACGTCTCTTTATCCACCAGGGAAGGATGGAAAAACCTCCGGGTCAGGTCACCTGAGAGAGTGCACAGCCACTCCCCCTCTCCAGTCTTATCTGGGTCCCATACCAGAGGAAACCCAAATGCCATTGGCTAAACAGATGGAGCTTCCACAACAGGGACCCTCAATAGAGAAAATGCCCCTATAAGGTTCAGCTATGGGGGCATTTCCTTAATTAGTAATTGGTGTGTAAGGGTCTAGTGCATTGTGGGTGGGGTCACTCGGGGCTGGTCCTGGGTTCTACAAGAAAGCAGGCTGAGCAATTCAGTAGCAGCACCCTTCCATGGCCTCTGCATCAGCTCCTGCCTCCAGGTTCTTGCCTGGTTGGAGATCCTGACTTAGCTCGCATCAGTGGATGAGGCTCTGGATATATAAGCCAAATAAACCCTTTCCTCCCCAATTTGCTTTCTGTCAGGGTGTTTCATCATAGCAATAGAAATCCTAACTAGGCCTGGTTTAGAATTCTCATTCTCACTCATCCAATGGGTGACCTACCCTGTCAGATCAGTGCCCCACAGGAGTGTGCTGCCTGCCCAGCTCCGATAAAGAAATAGATAAACGTGTGATGCTCTCTGCCGGGGCTGTCTGTGGATCAGAACCAATTGTGGGCTCAAAGCTAGCACAAAAGAGGCAGGGGTGAAGGCTTTGCAAAGACAGCTAAATGATTAAAATACATTTAAGTTAACACATTAAACTTTACTTTGGGTGGATTGGTTAATATGGAAATTTCGGAGGCTTGTGAGTTTGTTGGAGTGGTTAAATGGGAATTTTGAAAAATAAGAGTCTTCATTCCCAATTATGGTATTGTTGGATATAAGCATGTAAATGTTTAAGTCTTATATTTAAAATGTGTTTTCTGCATTTTATTATGTTTATTGTACTTCAGACACCAAACTGGCTTTTGCTAGTAGAAAATTTCACGTCTATATTGACTTGCAGGGCTTCACTCAGAAGGAAGCCAGATTCTTTTGGTTGTATGGCGCCCTCTGCTGGACTTCTACAAAAACAACGCTTTTAGCTTTGATGATCTTTTAAAAGAATTTATTTCAATCAACAGAAACTCAGTCCCAGCCTGGCACCAGGTCCTGACTGTCCCCAGTCGTGTGGACCTCTGTCCTATGTGGACAATTCCTTCCTTTAGATAAGTTCTGGTTATATGTCAGAACTCACGGAAATGACAAGGACAAGCTCTTCAAGTTGTCATGGGTTGAAAGGTTCCAGAGTTTCTATGCTTCGTCTCTAACTTCATCTGGAATGTACAGGACGGCACTGTGGAGCAAAAGTTTCACAGAGGAAGTAGGATATGCAGGAGAGGTAAAAAGCCATGAGCTATGGGAAGCACACAGAATAATATAAATGGGTTAATTTAAAATGCAAGCTGAGCTATCGGCTCAGCTTTTACAATTAATATTAAGTCTCTCTTGGTTATTTGGGAGCAACTGCCGGGATACAGAAAAACTCTGCCTACAAAAAAGACATGGCCTTTGGAAACCAAAGGCAGGCACACAGTTATGGCACCCTGAACTGGGGAAAGAATTCTCAGATACATTATTTTCATTTAATCTGCTTAGTAAGTTTCCTCACCAAAAACTCACCAAAATCAGAAGTCTCACAATTACTTTAATTTTCTGTTCAAAACATTCAATAATTAGTATTTGATGAAGATGCAGCACAGTTGTTAAATGTAAAGGAAATATTTATCTGTTTATTTATTCTGAGTTATGTGTTTCTTTGGGGTAGCAGAACTCCCAGACCAAAATTTAACACGGTGGGAAGATGCTGACTCTGCTGATGACCACAGTAAAGGCAACACATGCCATGGCAACCAGATCTATGCAGGAAGCCACGTTTCCAGACTCTGGTGGAGTCTTTCTGCTGAAAGTTCAGGTGCATAAAGCAAAATCCCTGTGTGGAAAGGAAGACAAAGTATCACTTTTGGATTTTAGAAATAAGTTTCTTTTGGATTTTAGAAATAAGGCATTCAATGGTCCTGTGAGTAAACTAAATATTTCAATTTCTGCTAAGTGCTGAAAGGGAGCTGAAGATAAGGCATGGCGTAAGAATAGGGAGGGGAACCCTTTGCACGGAGACACTCCCCTAAGAAATGTAGAATTAAGAAAAACTTTTGAGAAGCACAATTTACTCAGATAGAAAATGGTAAAAAAAAAATAGTTCTAGCCAGAAGGATTTTGTGCAAAACTCCAGGTTGGGGAGGAGTTTGGTGGTTTCTGGATGCAGGTTGGGAATAGGAGATAGATTGGGTTTAGAAAAAGGCCAGCAGGGGGCAGACTGCGCAAGACATTGAAGCCTGGCTTTTTCTTTCTGCAGACAGGGTTTTCTCTGTGCAGCCCTGGCTGCTGTCCTGGAGCTCACTCTGTAGACCAGACCAGCCTTAAATCCAGAGATCCATCTGCTTCTGCCTCTCTAATGCTGGGATTAAAGGTGTATATCACCACGCCGGCTTTTATCTTGAGCAATAGAGTTTGGTACCATTCAGCAAGTGATGTGACGATTCAGTGTGTGCGTGTGTTTTAAGTAACTGTGTCTCTTGCAGAGAATGAAGTGGAAACAGCCCCGATGGTGATTAGTGCTTGTGACAAGCCCTAGCAACAGCCCCATCTACAGTTTACACACATTCTAATTCAAGAAATATGTTGGACAAACAGTGCCACACATCAGCTTGTCAGGAACACTGAGTCAGGTGGTTCTGGGCTCTGACCCTTGAGCTTCCTCCCTCCAAACTGAACAACCTTCCAGAAATTGTGTTTTCAAGAAGCAGGGCAGAGTTGTCCTCCCCGCAGGAAAACGAGCTCCTACGAAGGCATTTCCTGGAATGTAATTTGGATGGAAACTGAAAGCAACAGAACTTCTGTTCTAATTTGGGCATTTCTAATTTGGGCTTTTCTCTAATAGCAAAATGGAAATATGATTTTTTTCTTTTAAAAGGTAATCTAAGGAGACAGCCAAAGACAAAATTAAACTTCAAGGACAATTAAAGCACTCATCCCCGTGGTGTTTTCTGTCTTCTGCACATGTCCCATCTCCCTCTCTGTTAGTATGTATGTGTGTATGTATGCTTGTGTGTGTATACATGCTCCCGTGTGTAAGTACAGCCACATGTGTGGCACTCGTGTGGGAGGGTCACTTTTTACCTTCTTTAAGGCAGGGCCCCTCTTTTGTTGTTTTCTGCTTCATAAAATATGCTAGTGGCCTCTCAAGATTCTGAGGCAAATCCTAGCTGCTTCCTGGTTTTGCGTTAGGAATGTTGGGGTTACAGGCTCACGCTGCAGCCTGTGGCTTTTACGTGAGATCTGGGGATTTGAAGTCAGGACCTCATGCTGACAAGGCAAGCACTTTACCTACTGAGTCATATCTCAGATGCCAGGGTACTTTTCATGGCTATTTTCGACACATTCTTCCACAGGGACAATCTGTAGTTCATAGTCCAGATAAACTTCATGGCAGGGACAGTGTTGCTGTCTGGGAACTTGGCCAAATGCTTGGAGCCATCACTGTGTCTGTTGACTGTCGACTGTGCCGCTGTCCTTCATAGGGCTTCCAAAGTCAGGGTGCCTGTGCCGTTTCTCAGTTGTCAGCGTTCTCACACAGCATCCCCATTGCCTGTCGGAGAATAAACACTGGAAAAACAGCATAAAAAAAGCAAAGACCAGAAGCTTGTTATTTTAAAACATGACCCAACAATTTTTGACACAGAGGGTTTGGCATACATATAGGCATGAGGCAGAAGATTATAAATACTGGAAGAAACCTAAACCAAATTTCCATAGGAGAATCTTTCCCTGCTCTTCTAAGCACAATATAAGATAGAAAAGAAAGGGAGAATAAGACAAAGGAGAGAATCCACTTAAGCCACTGTCTTCAAGCCCAGGGGCTACCACACTCATGAACATAGCAACAGGCCTGCTGTGACCACTTAAGCCACTGTCCTCAAACCCAGGGGCCACCGTACTCAAGAAGACAGCAACAGGTCTTCAGTGACTGCAGAACTCAGCCTGGGCTAGGACAGCATCTCAGTCTACCTCTGAGTTGACTCAAGTAACACCAGGAAATAAAATGACCCATCAGTCTGCCTTTTCTTCTGAGGTCATGTACTCTGAGACTACATGCTCCAGTTAGAGGTCGCTCTTTCCTGGGAAGTGAGTGGCTCCACAGAAAGGAAGCCTGTGGGAATCTCTGAGGGTGAAATCTTAGGGAAGTGAGTGGCCATCCATCTCAGAAATGCAGGACTCTGTAATTGCATTTACTCTCTAGATAAACACAGGGTGAAACTGACAGCTGAAAAAATTATTTTCTCATCAGAGTCTTTGCATTCTGGCAGAAATTCCTGGAGACTCAGCTCCTGGTATCACATGACAGTTGTGAGCCACAGATATAAGAGGAGGAACCGAGAGGCCCAGGTCCTGGCATCATAGGACAGTGATGAGCAGGGATATAGGAGGATGAGCTGATGCTGACACACTATGGAAAACCATGAGTGATCTACAAATAGTGAAAAAAAAAAAAGATGAGATGTAAAAACAGAAACAACTGGCGTTAGTTTCAATAAGCAAATGTGGTAAAATAACAATAAACACACATAACCTATGTAACAATATAACCACATGCAATTAGAATATTGAAAACATATATGTGTGTATATGATATCACTTTGTCATAACAAAGAGACACAAAATAGCCAAGATACGAAATTTGTTTTATTACCCAACTATAGTTTCACGACATGTCTGCTAAGTGAAAAGGAGATAAACAAAGTCCCACAAGGTAACACAGAATACAGATACTAGTCATTAGACAGCACTCAGTACATGGTGCTCTTGGAAGGGCCTTTTGAATTCATTGAAGAGGGAAAGCAGAGGTGGTGGATACTGAACAAGGACGCGAGAAGAGCCCCTGGCAAGCTCTACCTTTCCATTTCATTTCCGATAGAGTGTTAAGTTTGTGAAAATTCATGAAGCTGTATATTTATTAAACCTTGTATATAGTTGTATTTGACAAGTTCACTCACAATTTACCCCTCATTAAATCTGCTAAAATTTCTAGAACTGTGTATTGATAATTATGCAAGAATTCTAGAAGACTCAAGAGAATCAAGAAATGAACCTATCTAGAATATGCATTATAACATTCATTTATTTTTTAATATGATATTGCTATGCACATTCATATTCACTTTCAATGTAATACCAAGAAAAATTCCAATGACTGTTTTTGAGGAAATTAATCAGCTTATAAAATCCATAGGTGTGTTGGACAGTTTTATGTCAACCTGATTCAACCTGATACAAGCTAAGGTTGTCGGAAAGGAAGGACCCTCAAATGAGAAAATGCTTACATAAGATGTGGCTGTAGGAAGTCTGTAGGAGATTTTCTTAATTAGTGATTGATTGGGGGGGCAGCCATTGTGAGTGGTGACATCCCTAGGCTGGTGGTCCTGCGTTCTGTAAGAAGGCAGATGAAACAAGCCATTAGGAGCAAACCAGTAAGAAGCACCCCTTCATGGCATATGCATTAGCTCCTGCCTCCAGGTTCCTGCCTTGTTTGAGTTCCTACCTTGGCTTCCTCAAAGAACTGTGTCTTTGGATATGTAAGCCAAATAAATCTTATGCTCGCCAACTTGCATTTTGTTCATGATATTTCATCCCAGCAATAGGAACCCCAACCAAGACAACAAGGGAATACAAAAGGTCACAAATTGTATTAGTGATTTCAAACAAGAACAAAGCCCAGGGTAACTAACACAGGATAATGTGATTGTGAGCATAATGAGATAAACGCACACGCACAGGCTCCACATACATGGAGATTCAAGACATTGCAGCCGGAAAGGAATGATGCTCTTCTCAATAAGTGATGCTATGTCAGTTTACATCTGCATTCCAGACTGATAAAACTCACTCTAACATTACTGACATGCAGAGAAATCAATTTAGTGGATTGTAGAATTTTTAAAATGTAAATTACAAAGCATTTTCATAAATGGTTAACATTATTTTCAAGTCTTTCAAGATGGAAAATAGGAGAGAAAAGCATTACGTGTCAACAAAGAACCCATTGGTTTAATCAGATTAATATTAAAAACTCCTAATCATCCTAAGACACCATTAAGGAAACAAAAGGGCACACAACAGCTTGCAGAATACATGTCTCATATTAATAACATGTAGTTAAATTAAACTTCAAATGAAGTGTCTTGAATAGACATATCCAGACAAAGCAATGGCAAGAAAAGGGGCTTCATTCCCTAAATATAATTCATTCCCAAACAAAGCAAAAGAAACCTTTCAATTAAAACTATGAATTCCTCAGAGTGTTAACATTGTAAAGGTCTGCATTACCTAATGGTGATATGTGGTGCACTGTGAATTTTTGTTTATTGCTGTGGGAGCATTGACTTGGAAAATCACCCTGCAGAGTGATTTATCCTATCTACCATAACGTGAATAAATTCACATTATCTGACTATTTTATTCTATTCCTAGGTATGTATGCAAAATAGTATACCGTACCTTCAAACCCTGAATGATCCTAAAATGAAATGTTGGGCCGATGAAGTAGAAAATTAAATGAAACTTCATAATTAAGATAAGTTATACAAATACAAAATCCCAAGCAATAGCCATGTACAGTATTAGATATCAGATGTTTCCCGATTAGTCATCAGTTATTTCCAAATCCGTGATGATTGAACCAATGGCATCCTTGACGTCACAGTTTCTCAAGCTCATCAGAGTCCATGTCTGGCTTAGTGTGTCCTCTGCCTCAGTTTCTCCCACAGGCTAGAGTCAAAATTCCAGCCAGGGCTGTCATTGTCTCCTGGATCAACCCGACATTGAGACTTCCTTGACAGTTGCCATGAGAGAGGTCTCCATCCCCAACTCTCTGAACTTCTCTACCAGAGAATCCTCAGGAGTGCAAAAATTAATTCAACATATGCAAATTAATAAATGTAACATAGCTTGTAAATGAACCCAATGATAGAAGCTACACAATTATCTTAATAGATGTAACAAAAGACTTTTGACAAAAAATGTAACATGTGATAAAACATATGATAAACTTCCTAAAGAATCTAGGAATGGAACACAACATAATGAAGGCTATATATTACAAGAAAAGAGTATTGACTTTCTCTACTCTCATTATAGTTCACAAAGTCTTAGCTACAGCAATTACAGAAGGGAATGAAAGGGATACTGATCTAAACTGAAGAATTCAAGTGTCCTTACTTACCAATGATATGATTCTATACATAAGAGACTCTAAAGACTCCACCAGAAAATTCTTAGGATGCTAAACACTTCCAGTGATGTTGCAGGATACAAAATCAACGTTCAAAACCAGTATCATTCTTATATACCATTATCACACACTGTTAAAAAATTAGAAAAAAATACATTTAAAATAGACTTAAATATGCTGGCATATACCTAATTAAGAAAGTGAAATACCTTGAAGTAAAAAAAAAAATTGAAAACCAAAGAAAGAAATTAAAAACAACCCCCACTAGAAGATGTAAAGACATCTCATGCTGATGGACTTGCTCTGAGGACGAGTGAAGGAGTCTCAGAGAATTGTGTCTCTTAACATCAACATGAACTACACTTTTCTTCAACATGCATGGCATTTCTTTAATGAGGTCCATTCTCTTAGAATATTTTACTATAGTAATCACAAATCACGAGAGTGAAATTTTCTTTGCCATCATTCCCAATGGAGTTATCAGTAGGAGCCATATGAATGGGCTCAGATGCAAATAGCAGAGACTAGAATAAATTGCTGAATTCTTGCAGGGGGAGGGAGAAGAGGGATGGTGGTTAATCTTTCTCCTAGAGTTTCAAAATAACAGTCAGGAATAAACTAACCCAAGAAGCTGAAAGCTCTCCACAGAAAAAAGACATTTAAAAACTGATGTAAACAAAACAACCAACCAACTAACCAACCAAACAACCAACCAAGAAAAAAGCTAATGAAGACCCTAGAATGGAAAGGCTTCCTGCACTCACAGATCAAAGCCGTAGTGTTGTTTTAATGGCTGTATTTCCTGAAGTTATCAATGTAGGTGGTAGCAACTATGAAGCCTAAGATGCAGAAGCATAGCCTGCTCTTACTGGGCATAGTTCTACTGTCCCTGTCATCTGGATACAAGGCCTTTGACCCACACCTTCACTCTGAAGCACTGCCACCCTCCTATGTGAGGGCATAAAGCCTTTGGGAACAGTCCCAGTTGCTTACACTTCTATTGAAATGGGCTGCCTGTGTTATCAGAGTGTGTAATGCAGTAGCATTGGCTTTTATGACCTGAACTTGGTTGTTTATACTCTTTGCTCTTTCCTCTTTGGGAGGCCCACCACTCAGCTCCCAAATAATCACACTGAGACTTCTGAGACTTATCCTTTCTTATGATTGTCCAGCCTTCACCTGACTTATTTTTAGCCAGCTTCTCTTAAATTATCTACATTTTGGCCCTGGGCTTTTATCTTTCTCTATTCTATACACTTTTTTTTCTCTTCTTATTCTGTGGCTTGCTGTGTGACTGACTCTGCCAAGTAATCTAAGAGTGTTTGTCTTTCTTAGAGTTAGACTCTTCAGAGAGCTTCAGAACAAAGTCTGCAAATATCTATGCAGTGGTGCTGCTTTTGGTTTTTATGTGACTCATCTTCCTTAGCTGTATATAGCCACATCTCAAGATTCTGTGTGTATGTGGCATTTGCCTGTGTCCCTTGTTCCAGTGATGACAGCAGCGCCATCTCCAGGACTGGTTAACACGCACACACATGTTGGCCTGGGTTCTAACAAGGTGAAGGTAGCAGCAGGGTTTTGTTGAAGATCTATTAAGGAAGGCTACTTCTTGGTAAAACACAGCTATTTTGCAGACTTATATTTAAATTATTTTAATTCACTCTGTTACTTGAGTTTTGTTCAAAAGAACAGGACTTGGGTCATATGGTTAGCCTTGAGGGGAGACTCGACTTTCCAAACTGCATCAAACAGTATAGATTACAAACACAAGTTGTTGTTTCCTTAAGAGTTCATCTCAGTCACCTTGGAAGGAAAACGCCCCTCAAAACACTGTAACTTCAGACACGTGTTAGACTTGCAGATGTCTTAAGATGTGTGGAGTAAAACTATTCCCTCAATGAGATAAGTACTTATATACCTCAGAAGCCCCTCACCCATTGTAAATGGTAATTGACCCCCCCAGTTAACTTTCTTTCTCCTCTTTGTATATTTTTTTTAAATTTAATACCAGTCAAAGTCCTCAGCATGTTGCTCTGAAGCTCTAGACATTCTCATTCTCTGTCTGAAGAGACATCCCTACCCCATGCAGATGCTCACAGGCTTTCACTGCTGAGCCTGCCTGATAGCTTAGTCTCCAACCCTGAAAGCACATCTTCTTTCTCTTTACCCATCTCTCCCCTCCTTGTTACCTGCTGAGATCTGTGGTCTGTCTCCCCTGTTGCTTTTTGTCTTTTAAATTCCAACAAAATTGTTCTCAACTTTTCTTTTAAGCCTGTCTTTACTTCTTTTATATATGGGATTTAAGAACCCATAGAAGAGACCCTGTGCTCCTTGGTGAGCCTACTGCCAATGAAATAAATTCTATATTAAGTGCATGCAGACACAATCGCAAGAAATTAGTCCTGAAATAGTATGCGAGGTTTGCCCTCAAAAAGTATCCACTTCCAAACCAGGTAAAATATCACCCTAGTTACAAAAGGAATAAAATAAACTGTACTTGCGATAATTGCAAAAGAGTTCAAAATCCTCTTTCAGCAACTATGGGCAACTTCTGTGTATTCAGTTTAGTGACATCCAAGCCTTCTATCAGGCAACACTGTGGGAAAACCCCTTTAACTGAATAGTTCGAACTTGTATAGTTTCAGTTTCCAGTTCCAGTTTGGAGGACCCTGTTAGCTTTTCCTGTGCTTGGCATTTCATATGCAAGTTCTCTGCCAGAGATCTGGGAGGAGAAAGGAAATTCCCAGAGCTGATCAGTATTTATAAGAAACAAGCACAGCTAAATAAGGGAACAACAGGCTTGGGCTCTTTCAAAGTCTTCTTGGATGCAGCTTTCTCACGAGCTATTAATTCGGCTTGCCTCCTCAACTTTTGTTAAGGTGAAATGGGACATGGGTGGGCAGAGTCGTCTATGGTTTAGTTTTTAGAATGTTCTATCCAGGACCGGATGCTCCTAGGCAGGGATACTACTGAAGACTAAATTGGAGTGTTGCCAGACAAGCAATTATTCATGTGGCAGTCAGAGTGCTTATGACTGTCGCTGTCGCTGACTGTGAGAGGGCAGCCTGGGTGGGGTGAAGACTGAAAGCTAGGCATACTCTCCAGCTGTTCTGCATCCCATTGCTCTGCCATAACTTCTTGGCATCCCTAATCGCTGCTGCACTTTCCTCTGTATTAAAACCTGATGCAGCCCTTTCAGTCTGTGGCCTGGGGCGGGGGGGGGGTTTCTCAAGAACAGCAGGCAATTAATTGCCCCACTGGCTTGAGAAAGGGCAAACCATAAATTGCAACATAAACAGCTAAGATGCTGAAGACAAACAGAAATGAAACGGTTTACAAGGAAAATGCTTTCTGAAAACAGCAGTGGGCTTTTAGCTTTGAGCATCTTGTCTCCTGAAGGTTCCGTGTTTGCCTTTCCTTCATAGTCACTCACTTTTGGTAACCCCCTTTGTGTTGGATTCTGTCTCTGCTATGATGTTGTCTCTATCTCATACATTGATTAACTCAGAAATTGCCCACCTGGACCACTCAACATGGTCTGACTATGTTTTGACTTCTTGCCTTATGCATGTCATATTTAAATATTTCCATTAGCTGCTAACTGAGTACTTTTCTCCTCCTTTTTTTTCAAATTTAGACCAGAAGCAATACAAAATAAGAAAAAAGCAAATAAGCATAAATATCCGAAACTTGAGCTAAAACCATAGCTACAAAGACCTGTTTTCTTCCAGACATTTGTCCCTAGAACTCCTCAGCATCTCTCAGGTTTCTTGGCACTTTTCTTCTCCATAGTCCCCCATACACACACACACACACACACACACACACACACACACACACACACACACACACACACACACCCCGCTGTGAAGCTTTCCTTCTTCCTTTAAAAAAATGTGTTGTGCCTGAGTGTATTTATCTACATCAAATGGTAGTGAGAAGAGCATTAGGTCCCATGGGACTGGGGTTAATTGTGAATCACCTGATGTAGTTTCAGCTAATTCAGGTCTTCTACAAGAGCCATCTTCCATCCCAGCCCTTTACTGATGTAAATGCATAATGATTTATTTACATCTGACTTGCAGAAAGCAGGCTGAAAGAGTTGAGTGACATCATAATGCTAATCAGTTGCAAGTCAGAGGCTGGAAATGAAGTCTAACTTAGTCTAACTTACAGCAAAGCCAAAAAATGTGATTTTAAAAATATTTTAAATATTATTTAATATTATTTTTATTTTATGTGTATGGGTGCTTTGGTTTTTGTTTTGTTTTTCTTGCTTGCATGTGTATCTGTGTCACATATGTGTGCCTGGTACCCATGGAAGCCAGATGAAAGCATCAGATTCCTTGGAACTGGAGTCAGTTGTGAGCCAACATGTAGGTTTTTGGAATCAAACCTGGGCCCTCTGGAAGAGCAGTCAGCACGCTTAACAACTGAGCCATCTCTCTAGTCCCCTAAAAGTTGGGGGACTTTAACAATTACAGAAAATGTATTCCTGAGTCATAGGCTGAGCTATGCAAGGCAGAGTAATGAATTTAGGATTTGGCTGGAGAACATTAAATATGCAGTTACATCAGAGATTTGGCTTCAGTAAAAAGCATTAAGGATTCTATCCAGATTCTGTTTGGTGCTAACATGTAAAATGTTATGATTACCAGAGAGACATAGTACAAATGTTCTTCATAAAGGCTGGAAATTCACTCAAATTAGTTTCTTCCCCCATTATTGACATCATCCAAAAACACAAGTGCCTCTAAATCAGTTGTAGATGTGACCTTTATTGTCCTACCTAACTATAGATCATCACTGAAAGCTTCCTACATCTATATAATCTGCAAAAAAAATCCCTTTAATCCCTGCTGTGTATAAATAAGGCAACCAGAGTTCTGCTGATACAGGGTAGCAACATGACAGCAGAAATGGTTAGAATGAACAAGAACTTGGCATAAGATTCTCAGTTCATTGAGATAGGGCTGTTTACAGGCATGGCCTCGCACAAGGCACTTCCTGATGTCTGTGCCTGGATGTGGCAACATCTGTGATGTATCTCCCACTGCCTGCTTCCATAAAACAAAACAAAACAAAACAAACCAGTTTCTGCTCAATTTCTTGATGCCAAGCATGATTTATGCTGCCCTGGCTCTGAACATGAGGCAAAGATGTGTCTTTATGATCATTAAACACAACAACAACAACAACAACAACAACAACAACAAAAACTCATACTTTTTATGACTGCTGGTGCAACCAATTCAGATCTTTTCTTGTTAATATTTTGTAATGAAAAATGAACTCGATGAAGATCGTGGCTTTTGAACTTCTTCATTACATAGTCAGTACTAAAACGGAAAAGAGCTGTCCCCCTGATAAGTGAAGCTGAAATGCATGTGTTACCCTTACCGTTCCACTTAACCTCTTTATTAGACATTGTCAGGATATCTGCAATGATGTCTTTTCAAGCATTTTGCCAATTACAAAATGATTATGTTTTCAAATTTGGGTCTAATAAAGGGCACTCATAACTGTGCAATGATATGGTATTTTATTTTGAAGTACAGCTTTAATAAGTAGATGTGTAGTTTCTTCGAAAATGATATATGTCATACTTACGGCTTGGGGATGATACGGTAGTGCAGTTGGTTATATAGCTGAAGAAGGGAAAAGCAACAAGTGTGGTGACTAGTAACGTCAATCAATCCACACCAGCCAGGCTCAAACTGTCAGTAGGTAGGATAAAGATACGGGGTTCCTGTGTCTATCAAGCATTTAAGAGGCTGTAGAATATGCTATTATAAGTCTGTGAAGAGGAAGAAACCATTGTGTTTTGTTATTTATTTTTAGTTTTCAGATTCTCAGAAACTTGGGCAATGCTAACAGGTAATCTGTTCCAGGATCCGGTGGGTGAAACATCTTTCCTTAAACACTAGAAGTTTCAGGTCATTCCATTTCTTCCCCTGCAGACAAAGTAACATCTTTTAGACATGGCTCCAGAGACCCACATGCCAGAACCCATGTGCCTCATTGGGAACAATGGGGAACAGCTAGTGGCTAACCAGGAAGCCCTGGAGATCCTGTCTGCCATCACACAGCCTGTGGTGGTGGTGGCCATCGTGGGCCTCTACCGCACTGGCAAATCCTACCTGATGAACAAGCTGGCTGGCAAGCAGAAAGGTAAGCAAAAGCAACAATGCTTTCTGAGTCCTCTCTATCATCTATACTGTGAGCATCCAGCTCAGAGTGAGAGAAGAGAAAAGTTGGGGATCCGTCTGAGTACTGAAAGCTAGTGTTTATGCCACAGTTGCTGATTGCATCTTTTAGTAGATAAAGGGAAGTTAGCTATCTGTTACTTAGCAGGTGCTTGTTTATTCCTCAACATCTTCCCAGAAAAAGCAAAATATATTTCTTTTACAGGAAGTAAAACATCAATGAAAAATTAAATGAAATAAACTCAAGCAATTGTTTTTAGAAGCATGAAATCATGTTTATGAAAAGAATGTCAGATCTTAACTTTAAGTCATTAATATTATCCATTTAGATCATCACTTGTCTTTTCTACTGTCTCATCATCTTGTTTCCTTTACACACTAGCTTAAATTCTCAAGGGAACTGCTGAATTCCAGATCCCCCTTCCCATCAATATCACTCATTTTGCCTTTCAGGCTTTTCTGTTGGATCCACTGTGCAGTCTCACACCAAGGGGATCTGGATGTGGTGTGTCCCTCATCCTCAGAAGCCAGACCACACCCTAATTCTGCTTGACACAGAGGGCCTGGGGGATGTGGAGAAGGTAAGGAAAGAGGATTCTGTTTGGATTGGATTTATCAGATTTATCTCCCTGTGTCATTAAATACTCTTACAACAGTGATTTCCCTTCTCCCCACCCATACAATTGGTATTTCCAGTTGACCGGAGTGTACTTTTCTTCAACAGTCAGAGTTTGGATACATGGAGTGAGAAAATCTCTTCATAAGGTAGAATCAGCACTGAGATTAGCAATGATGACCAATTAATTACATCCTAAGCACCGAAACACAGTGGGATTAAAATCATTGTTACAAACCTGTCCTACAGAGAGTTTGGGCTAATAGTTGGCTACTACATAGAGTTGCCTAAATCATACCTGTAGTGCCTCTAGTTCCATTGTTTTGACAAAAAAGAAGTCTCTCCACATGCTTTCCTGTTTGTCTTTTCTGACTCATTGTGGGAACACTGGCCATTCTGGCATTGTCTAGCTGCATTAACACACCACTCACCAAGAATAAAGCACTCAGTCCAAAGCATTTCACTTTTCCCCCAGAGTTCCCATCATCATTGACTTCAAGTTTCCTATGAAGAGTCCAATTTGGACTTGGGAAGATACGTCTTTTGTGAATCAGCATGGGCTGGTTCTTGGATGTAGCTAGACCTTCCTTTTGAGTGTCATTTGTGATAAAGCTTTTGTTTGCTTTTTCTTCATTAATTTTTTTTATTTGTCAAGATTCACAGATGACAAACCATAATTTAAACTTGATTTGCTCAATCTGCAGCCTGGGAAAAGTAGTTATAAACTCATTCTTAAGCATTGTCTTGGAGTGAGAGAAGATTGTTAATGAGACCATCTTAAGAGTAGTAACAAGTAACACAGATACATGTACCATGCGTATAAGGCAGTTTTGTTTTGCCCCTGTTAAACTTTAATTTTCAGTTCTGGTTACTTCATTAACTTTACTCATTTTGCAACTATCTATCTATGAGTCATCAGAAAAAAGACTAGTGAGTTAGCAATGAACAACTCAGTGTAAAATTACCAATGAGAAAAGCATGCAAAATGCATGCTTGCAAATTATTTCTGTTTTGTTTAATGTTTGTATATTAACATCTTGTTTTTGGTGATACTCACCCAAGAATGCCCTGAGACATAACTTAAATTGATTCTGATTTCTAGATTGATGAAAAGAGTGATATTCAGATCTTCGCACTGGCAATCCTTCTCAGTAGCACCTTGGTATACAACACCATGAACAAAATTGACCAGGGGGCTATTGACCTACTGCAGTATCCTTTTGTGGTCCAGGGAAGCACTGCACTGGAAAACAAAAACACCATACGTACACCTATGAGACCTTTTGAACTGATAACAGGAGCTAAGGAGATGGTTCAGTCAGTGAGGACATGCGTTTGGATCCATAACATCTATGTAAAAAGTCAGACATGGCAGTGTGTACCTGTTACCCCAAGGCTGGGTGTGGGGAGTCCAAAACAGTAGGATTCCCGAGGCTTGATAGACAGCTATAGAGCCAGTCAGGTAGCCCCAGATTCAGAAAGAGATTCTGTCTCAAAATAGAGAGAATTAGAAGAGGACAACCAATATCAGCATCTGGCCTCAACAGCTATGTACATCTGCACACACTGAAGTGCACACGCAAATACATACACATGTATACACCACACACACACACCACACACACACACACATACACATACCACACATACCACACATACACCACACATACATATACACACACACCACACACACAGATGCACATGCGCACACACACACCACACACACAGATAGACATGCACACATACACATACACATCACACACACACCACACACATACATACACACACACCACACATACACACACATACACATGCACACACATACATACACACCACACACACACACCACACACATACAAACACACACACCACACACACAGATACACATGCACACATGCACACACACACACACACACACACACACACACACACACACACCAGGTGTTTTTTCTTTTAGGTCACCAAACAGTTCCCAAATCATGGCATGATGACTTATTAGTTTTGTACACTCAGACTAGCTTAGGCACATTTCTGGCCAACTCTTTTAACTTAAATTTATTTGTTTATCTATCTTTTGCCCCAGGGCTTTTTACCTTTCTTATTTCTGAATGTCTTACTTTCACTGCTTCTTGTGGCCGGTGTCTGCCTGGCTTCCTGTCCTGGACATGTCCCTCATTCTCTCTTCCTTTTTTTCTCATTATTCCTTTCTTCTTTCTAGATTTCTCCTCCTATTTATTTTTCTCTGCCTGGCAGTCTCACCCACCCCTCTCCTGCCTAACTATTGGTTGTTCAGCTTTTTATTGAACCAATCAGGTAAGATGAAACAGATGCAACACATCCTTACATAATTGAACAAATGGAACATGTACAAAAGTAACACACCTTTACACAGTTAAAGTAATATTCCACAGCATAAACAAATGTAACACATCTTTACATAGTTAAAATAATTTTCTATAGCACGCATATTAAAATATAGTGCATAGTAGGCACACAAGGAGATGAGTCCTCATGTGTGTCACCAACATAGTGTTAATTTAGTTAAGCGCGGAAGGGAAAAGAAGAGATTTGAGGAAGCATTAGATACAGCCCTGATCTGCCAATCTCCTCAACTGTGTCTCAGCAATGTGACGGAACTGACAGATCTGCTCCACACAAGAAATTCCTCTGACCTGAGTGAAATTAAAGAACCTGCTGACTCGAGCTTCTTTCCAGACTTGGTGTGGACTCTGAGAGATTTCTTCCTGAGTCTGGAAACAAATGGCCATGCCATCACACCAGATGAATATCTGGAGAGCTCACTGAAGCTGAAACAAGGTAACAGAGCTTCAGCTTGGGAGGAAAGAAAGAAAAGTACCCAGGAACTTGTTTTCTTACAGGCATCTAAGTATATAATTTTCTGTATTTACCCACCAAGCACTTCTACAAAGTAACAATGAGTATTTAATTTAGAATGCACTAATAGATTCAATATTAAATTCTATTAGTCTTCAGTTATTGAACCAATTTCTCTCTCTCTCTTTGTTTTCCTCCTCTTTTTGTTTTAGTCTTTTTGCTTAATGCAACATTAGGGTTCAGGATATTTATTTAAATTAAATAGATTAAAGTGCCCATAAACTATATTCTAGATAAATCCTGTACTTCTTTCTCCAGGTAGTGATGAAAGGACTCAAATGTTCAATCTGCCCCGATTGTGCATTCAGAAGTTCTTCCCGGTGAAGAAATGCTTTGTTTTTGACTCCCCGGCTGACAGAAATAAGCTTTCCCAGCTCCACACACTTAACAGTGAAGAGCTGAGTTCTGAATTTGTGCAAGAGCTGTCAGAATTCTGTTCTTACATCTTCACCTATTCCAAGACCAAGACTCTCCCAGGGGGCATCCAGGTCAATGGATCTCGTGAGTACTTTTTAGAAGGATTTTATTCCAACTCATCATAAAGAATCAAGGATGCATAGAGCTTCTTTGTTGATGAATTGACAAATGGATCAGTCATTGTCAGAATGGAAATCCAATGTGCCATGTTGACAAAGTTGCAGCAGATACCAAGCACACCTCTACTGTTACTGTTCTTTCAGTAAATTCTCAAAGTTACATAAAAAAAATCCTAAGGATGAAGATGTCAAGTTAGAGAAGTTTATTTATTTATTCTGAAAATCCATTTATTCTGAAAACAGATTAACTCATGTGGGTTGACAATGTTTCCATAATATACATTAACTACATTTTTATTATATGACACAGTATTTGATATGCACAAGATAAGATAAATACATACATGTTTCCTGTAGAAAAAGAATTTTTCTGTTAAAAAATTTCTATAGCTGTTGAATATAATCCCATATTGTTTAGGATTCTGAAAGATGTCTATACAAGCTCTTTAATGCAGTTTACCTTAACCCCATGTTTTAGAACTTGCAATTATTATGAAAGGAATCTGTATTACTTACATGCAGAATATAGCAAGGAATACAAGCAAAGGAGTTTTGATGAAGGTTGCTGGATCCTATTTACGGGGGAAAGTAACTCATATCAGTTTAACCATGATAAAATAAAACAAAAAGGAAAAATATTTGAATGAAACAGAAAACAGAAAAAGAAAAGGTATTGGAAGCTTAGCAAATCAAAGGGCTAAAGCATCTGATTGCAGATGAATACCTGCGACTTTTTAATGATCACCTTATTCCTCCAAAGATAAGGGTAAAATGCAGGTCATCACATATATCTTGAGAATTCTTCTTTTTCTTCTTTCAGCCTAACTTTCTTCTTTCAAAGAGCTAACTTGATTAGGTTTCTGTTGCTGTTTTTATACGTTTTTTTTTTTCCTCAAAGAACTACGCAGCTTCTTCATTTCATAGTTCTTCAAAAACTTCCCTGGGTCTCTTGAATACTATGAAGAATGCTGAAAAAATACAGGAAGTACATAGTTAGCATTCTCAGAATGATTATATATAGATCTTAGACTCCTTTTCTACAAATGAGACACATCCCTCCTTCTGTGAAGGTCTAGAAGGCCTGGTGTTGACCTACATCGATGCCATCAGTAGTGGGGCCCTGCCCTGCATAGAGAAAGCAGTGGTAACCTTGGCCCGAAAAGAGAACTTGGCTGTAGTGCAAAAGGCCATCGCCCACTATGACCAGCAGATGAGCCAGAGGGTGCAGCTGCCCACAGAGACCCTCCAGGAGCTGTTGGACCTGCACAGGACTTGTGAGAGCAAAGCCATGGAAATCTTCAGGAAGCATTCTTTCAAGGACGAGGACCAATGTTTTCAGAAGGAATTGAAGGTTATTATTATCTGTATTTGTTTGTAGCTATCAGGTTCAACAGAAGGCAAGAATACTTCTACAACTGGTAAAAGTAAAAACATCAGTTCCCACTACATTGGCATTAATATGATTTATGTGGCGTTAATATGAGTTAATTTGGAAAACAGTAAAGCCTGTAAAGATTCTTGCTTCAAAAGTATGGACATTTACACACACACACACACACACACACACACACACACACACACACACACCTCACATGTACTATGTGATAGTTATGAAAAAAACTTGAATTTCTTTCACCTCACACAAAATCATCATTAACAATGTATTTACTTTTTATTGATCAAGTATGTAGACTTGCCTTCTCATCTATTAAGTTCTGATGGATGAAGGATTAACAGAATAAGAAGATAGTGTAGCCAGTGACTCAATTTCACATACCTTAGATGTAGAAAAACTCTGAAAAAAATGTTTAACAGTTGTGTTTAAAATTAGGGTGCAAGTGAGAGCTCTGTAACGATAAAATCACATCTAAGGTGGAAATAGCATCTTGAGAAGAGTTTCAAGTAATCACTATTAAATTCAGTGGAACACACACACACACACACACACACACACACACACACACACACACAGCAGAGTGACTTTTTGGGTATAAGAAGGGTTTCAGTAGATGGAGCAGAAAAGATGAGGTTAAATAGTGGGGGTAAATATGAGTAAACCTCATAAATGCACAAATGTTGGAAAATATCAAGATATGATGGGGAGATTGAAAATACAAACAAGTTGGGCAGTGGTGGCACATGCCTTTAATCCCAGCATTCACGAGGCAGATGCAGGCATATTTCTCTTCTCTGAGTTCAAGGGCAGCCTGGCCTATAGAGCTAGTTCCAGGACAGTCGGGGATACACACAACAGTAATTCTGTCTCAAAACAAAACAAAAGTAACAAGAGAGAATATTCTACTCACAGAAGTTCTTTATCACTGTTTCTTGATAAACAACTTAATAAACCAGCTGTTTAAAAGGAAGACATTTCTAACTGCCAAGTAAACACAACTTTTCATACAGTATTATCTTTGCAAATTTTCCAGCTTTGATAAGGATATGATTTTTACATACAGTTCTCTAAGTTTCTAAGAAAATGCAGATTTCTTCTGAAAAACAATTCCCAGAAACATGGAAGTGTGCCTAACATCTCCATGCTTTGTTTGTTTGTTTTCCTTTAAAGACCTTACCAAATACAAAGCAGGGTGAGCTTTGTAAGAATGTCTTGAAGAACAATTTCCAGGAACACTGAAGTAAGTGTACCTAACATCTCCATGTTTTCTTTAAAGTGCCTACTGAATGCAAAGCAGGATGAGATTTGTAAGAAGAACATGGAAGCCTCTGAAAACCACTGCTCAACTCTACTTCAGAATATTTTTAAGCCTCTGGAACAGGAAGTGGCACAGGGGGTCTATGCTAGACCAGGAGGCCACAATCTCTTCCTTAGAAAGATGGAACAGTTGAAGGCACAGTACCGTCAGCAGCCAAGGAAAGGAACTCAGGTACCCTTCATTCCTGGTACAGGTGCAGAGATGTGAATTATGTCTCTGTTTGTGATTTACTCTTCTGCTGAGTGAAATGCACTTGGCATAGGTGTTATAGCAGAGAACTTCTACTTCAGCCACAGCTTTAGATGAAAGCAACCCTTCACTGTCATCACTAGAGTTCAGTTGTAACCGACAGTGTTTATGAGCATCAAAGGGGCTGGTTAGGGTTACACAAGACAGAATCTCAGTAAGTGAAGCCAATTTAGGGAAAGCTAATAATTGACTGGCTTAAAAAGTTTTTATTTCAAGTATAGATACATGCCAGAGTTCAAATGATGTCATCCATTTTCCTTCTTGTATTTCTTCCCAAACCTTCATTCATTTTCTTGACTGTTGGCTTCATTTTCAAGCAGCTCCCCCCACTTTCCAATACAACACACACACACACACAACACACACACACCTCCAAAATCCTCTTCCATGACCCTAGTTTAGTTTGCCTTTAGAGACTTACATCTCAGAAGAGGGCAAGCATATCTATTCCAGCACCCATATTAGTTTTTAAAACACCCAAAGTTCAGTGTTTATCTACATGTAAATAAGATTGTTAGGTGTAGCATCTCTGGGTGCTCTGATTGGTCATGCCAGCATCATTCCCATGGGTGAAGATTGAAGAGCAGACCCATCACGTACAGGCTGAGCATCCTCTAGGAGGGAAAGATAGTGGGAGAAGAAATGAAGACATTTTCCAGGTTGCAAATGAGCATTTCCTAATTCTAACAGTGTGTTTTGGGGTTCCCAGGCTGAGGAAGTGCTGCAGAAATATCTGAAGGCCAAAGAACAACTGAGCAATACAATTCTACAAACAGACAAGTCTCTCACAGCCAATGAGAATAGGAGGAAAGGTGAGAAATAAATGGAGGCAATGCATGACAAGAGGCTAATTAACATGGCCTTCCTGTGCAAGGAGAGGGCACTGTACTCATCCTAGAGGCTTGTGACTTTCCTTTCTCTTCAGCTCAACAAGCGAGAGCAGAGGCTGCAAGGGCTGAAGCACGGAGGTTGGAGGCAGTTCGAATCCAGGAAGAGAAGAGGAGAGCAGAGCAGGAGAGACGGCATCAAGAGGAACTGAGGCAAATAGAGATTTCCAAGGCAAACTTCCTGGCAGAGCAAGAGAGGATCAGGAAACAGAGGATTCAGGTACTTGTGAACTGTTTCCCCTCAGATGTTACTCAGCTACTCAGCCTCCTGTCTGTATGATGGCCCACAGGGAAAGGCAGTCTCACAGGGTAGCTCAGGGCAGAGACCCTGAAGCCAGACTGCTGGATGTCAACCACAAGCACCACCTTTTACCAAATGTATGTCTATGCATGTTGTCTTTCCTCTCTGTACTTCAGTGCAACATAGGGGCAGGAACAACATGTACTTTACCAGGTTATAATAAATACTTAATATTTATGTTTAGAACAGAGTATACATTATCACTTATTAAATAAGATTGAAGGCATTTCTTGATTAACTACATTCTGTCACTTGCCTTGGACAATCATATGTCTTGATCATGGCTTTTTTTTTCTGTCTTGCCTTGATCATTTCTCCTATTTAACACATACAAATCCCTTTGTATGCATTATCTGATCTAATAGTTCTGCCATGAAGCAGAACTATTTTGTTCCCAGTTTCCAGGTGAATTAAGTGAATTTCCATAAAAATAACTCAAAGACTGGCAGCACACAAGCTTGCAAATAGGATCTCAAGCATTGCTGCCTCCACAGAGATGGTGTGACATTCCTACCCCCCCCCACACTCATAAACTATCCCTACCCATCCCGTGACTGACCAGTATATTTACAAGCAGTAGCTTTACCAGTAACTACTCAAACATATTTCTGATATCCCAGCGCTTTCCTGAAAGGCAGAGTTGACAATCACTACTGTCAGTCAAAGCGTGGCCACCTGGATCCTACTCTTTAGCTAGGACTCAGATGGCTGTGTCACTCTGTGCACAGCTTCTTCTTCTTGTAGAAAAATACCTGACAATATTCCGCATGTAAATGGGAATTGCGGTAGTATGTGACTGAGATTGCCTAGGTAAACTTTTTTTTTTGTCTAAGGAAGAAGGGCATGTTGGGTTGGAATTCTACAGACACTAACATTTCAGAGACTGAAACATGCTGTCTGGAGTGGGAGACAAAGCGTGAAAATTGAGAGACATGAGAAGTGGGCTTTACCTGTGTGGATGAAGCATTGTTCAGGGATTGTCTGTTGCTACGATAGAACAATAAGTAAGGACAAGCCAATGGTTTAGGAAAGAGAAACGGAGTTTGGTGTTATTTTTACTAAGCTTTATAATTTCTCCTTATTTCTTCTTAGGAAGAGGCTTCGAGAATCCAAGCAGAGCAAGAAGCTAAACTCAGAGAACTCCAGCAACAGCTTGAAGCCACAAGGGCAATGAGCCATTACTCATCACACAATGACTGTATCTTACTCTAAAGCACCAAAATCATCTCATTGAAGACACAAAGGAGCAAAAGGGACTTGAGACAACCGCTGGTTAGAAAACCCCAGTGCTCCTGTCTGACTGCCATATTTGTCTCAAGGTATTTCACATTACCTAGGGGATGATAACTTGGCCAATATTTGGACTCACATGTGTATCTCTCCTGTTGGTAGACACAGAAAGAAAGTTCCAAGGAAAAATCAGAAGCAGTGCATATTTCTCAACTGGGTGGAGGTCCCTAGTCTGTGGGCAGTGTGGCCCCTCAGCACTGTTAGCTGGCCATTTGCACATTCTCTTTATCTGTGCTTCTTCTTTGGGAGCCCAATCTCATTGTAGTAACCCTGGTCACATGCCCAGCTATCATGCCACTCACTTAGAGGTAGATTTGTTTCTACTGACTGTCTTATCTTCCAGGTTCACATTCTATGTCTTGATATGTTCATCACAGAAACTCTTCACTAATACAGTGTTTTTGATATAAAGAATTGCCAACCGGCTCTGTTTCCGTTTTTCTTTCTTTCAGTCTACACCTGCCCAGGCAAATTGCTCACTTTCTACCAGATTCTTATACAGTAATTATACTGTTTTTAAATGGTCTTAGCGGTTTAAGGTTCAAAAATTTTAAATGATTTATGACACTCTCTGTTCATGCATCTATTTTATCTCTTTAAAATAAATAACTGTACTTGGTTTTTCTGTGTGTCTCAAAATTCTTTTAGTTAAATGCTCTGCATTATTGGTTACATAGTTAAGATATGGATTTATGCTTGGAATATGCATTCCCCCTTTGTATTAAGATGATTCTGGCAATCATTGGCTCAATGTAGTTGTACAGATGGAAATGATGTTAGTTTCTTCTAGTAGAATAGCTCTTGCCTGTATCCACCAAGAAGATAGCACACACACACACACACACACACACACACACACACACACACACACACACACACAGAGCATTATTTGCATATGCAAGTCTCATTACATGGAATGTAAATGTGAAAAAGCTCTCTTGCTCACACTGACATTCACACATAACAGGATAGAAGCATCCTAGCAGAAGTAAGAAATGAAACAGATAAAATGTAGCATTTTTAGCATTTATAAATATTATTGGTGAAGATGTCATTCTGTAAATATGTTTCTCTTATTGGTTAGTGAATAAAGCACTGTTGGCAAACAGGAAGGCATGATAGGCGAGACTAGGAGACAAGGAGGATTCTGAGAGATGTAGTAAGGAGATTCAAGATGTAGAGACTTGAGAGGAAGAGTTCTGGACCCTCTCTCCGGTAAGATAAGACCACATGGAAATACTTAAATTAATAGAAATGGGTTACTATTTAAGACAGAGCTAGCCAGTAAGAAACACTAGTAACAAGCTAACAGCTTTATATCTAATGCAGCATCTCTGTGTTATTTGGGGCTGACACAGCTACAGGACCAGGCTGGTGGGAAAACTACTTATAACAGTTGGTTATGATTTTTTTCTCATTTTAAAGAAATGTTTACCTTTGGGCTTGAATAGTTACTATTTACTTTAGAGCACCAGTTAAGTTGGCTCTATGACATTATAGTCCAGATAGACAGAATAAGCAGAGGACACGATCTGTAAGAGCATTCAACAAAGTGAGTTTTTACTTCTGGATGATAGCACTTGGAATTTTTATATACAATCCATGTCTATCTGTCTATCTGTCTGTCTGTCTATCTATCTATCTATCTATCCTCTATCTATTATCTGTCATCTATCCTATTTTGATGAAAGGACTAAATTATATTAATAACACCAGTACTTTTTAAGGAATGGTGAGGATGGAAAGAAAAGAGAAGAGAAGAAATGAGCATAAATTATGAATTCCAAATTGGCTGTTGGGTAAAAACATGAGAAACCAGCTTAGGTGACCAAATGTTAGCATGTGGTCAGATATGCCATGCCCATGATTCAGCCTCTCCATTTGGTTCCTGCATGCTCCAAGTCTTAGGACACACTGCTCCTCTTTGGGCGTTCATGAGGGGCTGTAGCAAAGAGCAGAAGTGTGCAACCTATTATTTTCTGCCTAAAGTGGGCTTACAGAATGAGAGACCAAGCCCTAGGCCCTCTGCAGAGATACTGCTGTGCAGTGGTTTTCTCCTGGCTGCTACTTACAATCTTAGATGCTTCTGGACACTTTCTGATGGGCTTTGCAAAAATAAAAATATGCTCATGTTATAGATGGCTTAGCTGACAGAATTTGTACTTTGAATTTTTTTTTTAAATATAGCCACACTTAAAAGTCCATAGGTTCCACAATGTTTATGGAATACTTCATTCCCTGTGGATTAAGTATCTGTGAAAAACAGCTATCAGGGTTGCTCTTATTTCTTTATCTTGTACTTTTTTAAAAAAATGTATGACTCATGCATACATCAATATAATATACTAGAATTAATCTCATTCTAGCTATTTTTTAGTTAAACTATCTTATATCTTAGGTTTCATTATCTCCGCTCTCCTTTGCAGTAAGAACAAAATTGAAAAGCAAATAAATAAACAGCAACCCCCCTTACAGCGTATAACTTTGTATATATTTCATATATTCCTTCCTTTGGAACTCAGGGATATACATCTGCAATGTAACACCTACACCTAGGGCTCTGAAAAAAAAATATGGGAGAAGGGCAGAGAGGTTGTAAGATGCAGAGGGCCAGGACCTCTGCTGCCAGATCGTGTCCTCTGGACAGAACAAGGAAAATGCACCCAAGAAACCGCAACAATATTGTTGCCTGAACAAGATCAGTATAACAGCAACACCAGATGAGATGCTAACATGGACAGAGAAAGTTCTATGCAGTTTACTCCTAGATGAAGAGCACTACAGGAAGTCAATGACTGCTTTGAGGGAGCATCAGTCATCAGTTTCTTCCCAGGAAGAATTCCCACATAAATTGTCCAGTTCCAGGTGGTCAGTAATCTTGAGCACTTATGAGCAACATTAAACAGACTCAGCAAAAAAGACAACCTAGAGAAAAAAAAATCTTGAAATGATCTTAGGTATCAGAGCAAGTCCTGAGAAGGGAAAGGCTCATAAGAAGGCAGGATCATCTAATCTCCATCGTTTTTCTTTGACATCAAGTTTTGAGAGCCATTGAGGCCCATGATACTGGTGATTGGCAATTGCTTCCTGTGGATTGTTATTACTTGAAAGATTCTAGTGGTTGTAGTTTCAAATTATCTTGGAAAATTGACAAAGTCATGTCAATACAATTAGTACTGAAATGAACATATGTAGAGTGCTTTCAATGTCACAATTTCCCAATTTCCCAAAGAGTCATACTCTTTCTTCAGTGTTTTGACCTGTCTTCACTAGTAAACATAGATCATCAGACTGGAAGTTGCTATAAATACAAAATCACAATGAAATCAAATGATACTTAAATTATTTTATGCAATATATTTTACTACTGGATGAATAGTCTCATACTTCAAACAAATGAAATTTAGGCAACAAATGACTGAGAGAAATCATAGAAATAGCTTTTCAGTAAAATCACCAAATCCCTCTTTTTATTCTTCATGTGATCATCTTCATTCTCTAACCTATGTAAAGAGTTATTTTAATATTATAAGACTAACATGTATTATTTGCTTGTATAGATTACTGATGGCATCTAGAGAGGATATCTACTTCATTTATTCATTCCCTTACTCATTATGTGAATAAGCATGTATTTGATCATAGGATATAGATCACAGAGACATATAGTAGAGTTTGGACATTTATGATAAATGTGCTACAAAGTTGTGAAAAAAAATATACCCCAGATTCTAGGTTAATTTAAAGGAAGTAGGTGGAGATTCTGATAGCAGTTTTGCTTATATTTATAATCTACTTCTATATTGACCTCAACAACTTTTGGTTTCATCCTAACATTTTTTTTGCTTTTAAAATATTTAAAATAAAAAATTTTTGCTTTTAAAATATTTTAAAATAAAATCGCATGTTACTTTACTTTAAAGCCTCCTTTTTATTCCTGATGCTGCAATAATAATCAGATGTACTTCCGAGATTTAATATATTTTATTCATTAACCACTCAACAAATATTTGACAAGAACTCAGGGGCAGACACAACACAGTGGCTGAGTAAAGCAGATAGTAAACAATTGGCAGAGTCAGTAATGCAATTCAGTGTATGCCATAGCAATTCAACCCACAGGGTGTAGCAAATCCACATTGCTGGGGCACTTGTCACGTCCAGGGAACCTGAGAGGGTGTGTACATTGAGGAAAGAAATATACAAGGGACAAGAGATAGAATCTGGAGGGCACCTGGTGAATACCAGGATCAGCTCCAAGCTTATTACTCAAAGTTCTTATATATCACAACCAAAAGTGGGGGGGGGTGTACAGGGGAGGCAAGAGACTTCCTTACCAAGATACAAAGAACAAGCAAGCATGATTACCTTTTTGATACCCCAAACCTCAAGTAACTGCATCCTAATCCAAATATCCTGTTGTCAAGGCAAGACACACAATAGCCACACCTTAGGCCAACCATTCTGTGGTTTCACATCGAAAGAGCAATAGTGGGTTTGAACTCTCTGACCTTACATCAAGATGAAACAGCACCATTTCTGTGGGCCCTGATAACATAAAAAGGTCTGAAGAGCTTTCTTGGAAGAGAGACAGAGGTATTGAGATGAAGGAACAACACATATACTAAGGTCTAAAGGACAGACAAGCAGCCAGATAGAGGAAAATTAATGTATAGATATGAAAAAATAAAAAGATCAGTTGGGTGCTTGGGGAACTGTGCAACAATGTTGCTGTCTGGAACCTGGTGTGAGCTGCGAACTCGTCATTGGGGCAGGAATAGTGCTAAGGGGCTAAGAGGAAAGCTGTAGGGAGTTATTCATATCTCACAATAATCTGAACTTTAGTTCTCCTATGGCCAGAAAGAAAACACAAGCTATTTCAAGAAAGGATGCGAACTTTACTGGCTCTGGTGTATGATTGTGTAGAACAATGATACATTCAGAAGAAGCTGAAAGGGTGCCTGCTGTTTCTTGTGCTTCCTTGGGCAATAATGTCGCTCTGGAAATTCCTGGACAGTAAGGCAGAGGTGTGAAAATCCATCCTTTAGTTAGCCCTTTCCCTGATGAATACAAGAGCTCACGTCTTAGAAGGCTGGACGGGAAGAGTTTCCTATAGCTATATGCATTTCTCTCTTTCCACGGAATGCACACTGCTGAATCTGAAAACTAACAAGTGTGTGTATCTGTGGTTGGATGTCAGCTGAGCAGGTCTTGGCCGCTATATTGTAGAATCAGCTCTTGATGGCTCAGGAGAAAATAGCAGTTAGTAGGTTGTCCTCTGTGTCCACTGCCTCTGCCTAGCACTAAGTGAGCCACGAAGGAAACCCTGAAAGAAACTGCAAAGAACAAAAAGAAGCAGGAGTATTGACCAAATGAAGGAGGAAAAAAGAGAAGACACGGGAAAGCCACCGGAAAGCAGGCGATGGAGCTGGAGCACACATGACTCATTTAAGGCTCAGATCCACCTAGATTCTGTTGCAGTCCTTGAACTCACATTATTACAGTACTTCCCACATAATGTGTCATTATTTTCTGGTGACTTCAGGACAATCTCATTGTGCTCCAATTGAACAGTGTCTTGGTCCTAGATTCCTGTAGTTTTACCATCTTGCTACAGTGATCAAGTCAATTTGAAGTAGATCCATTTGGTCTTGAAAAAAAGCATCACAAAAAAAGCCTTTTAAATGAAAGCTATAAAACTTGTATTATTTTTTTTCTAGGATTTGCCCAATTCACCATGTCTTCTGTTCAACAAAATGCATTCATGTCCTAGCCTTGAGTCTGACAACCAGTATTCAACAGAGTTCACAGTTTCCATTGTTTGATGGGCTAAGTTTATGTCAATTAACTAACAGATGGGAATCAAACCTACATTCCCAACTAAAGGGTAATCTTAAGACATTCTAAGGGATGGTTCTCAGGCCTGTCCTAGCCCCTTGTCCCCCTTAGCTCAATAAGATGACTCTAGGGAACACCAGGGAGGCATCAAGCATGGACACTTTACTATTCTGTTCTAAATATATATGCTCCTTAACCGAACATGAGGTTACATCTCAACTACAAAATCACCCTAAAACGAAATGCACCAAAATGTTTAACTAACCCAAGCTTGTGTGGTATACACATCTCAAAAAGGAATGTTAACTGCTTGAAGAGATAACTGTGTTAAGTCAATCTACACCATGCATCATGTGATGTATACAGTCTGTATACATGTGTGGAAACATCCATTGCCCTGTTAATATGTACAGTATTAATATCACACATGCGCCGAAAATTTTTAAGTTAAAAAAGTTTCCATTTCCATCAAATTCTTTGTATAAGCTAGTAGCTCGCTGTGGCAGGAGCTGGCAAATCCTTGTTGCAACACTCTGTTATTACCCAATAAAAATCAGTATTTGGAGAGTCAGCAAATTGTTTTCGTCTGATCATCTGTCAGAGAACTTCAGGAATTTTCTCTTGTTTTCCACAGATTTCCTGAAAACGGTGCAAAGTTCAGGAAGCAAGCATAAGCCAATGTAGTTTCAATTTCAGTTCTCTATCTCCACAAGTGGGTGGATGCTACATCCGGTTTGACCCCGACTCTTTAATGAAAAGAGCTTTAAGGAGGAACCAGGCACAGCTGTAAGCCTAAGGATACAGAGCCTGGGTAGTGGAGAATCTTCGCTCACAGTCAGGTGAGTTCCTTGCGACCCGGTAACTAACACACACATCTCTAAGGGGGATGCAACAAGGTCTCGAGGTCCCGGGGCGCACGCAAACTGTACGCTGAGTGCAAGGTGACACTGGCCCTGGTGGGCGCGGTGACAAGGGGCAGCTCTGCGGCCACCGGGCGTGTGGACAGCTCTGCTTGTCATGGAGGCGCAGCCACAGCCAGGCACGGAGGAGGATGCCAGGTTCCAACCGGAACAGCTGCTCCGGGCTGCGCAATCCTACGCACATCTTCACCTTAAGGGGGCGAAGTCCTTTCTACTACAGAGGGACCTAATCCCAGGCTCCAGGTAAAGCTTCTCCCTCACCCACCACAGGGCTCAGTTGCTCCCTCCCTGTGTGCCGCCTGGAGTTGAAGAAACAGAAAACAGAGCCACGTCACGTCATATCACGTCATATCATGTCATGTCATGTCATGTCATGTCATGTCATGTCATGTCATGTCAGACAGACTGAATCCTCAATGCGGGTTTGGTGCATCTCTGTGGTACCAGCTGCACTCTGGCGCCCTGTGGTGTGGAATTAGTCCAAAGTTTAAAACAGCCAGCGGTAAAGTCTGAGCCTCTTGTGTTGTTTCAAAGGGTGTGTGGTCCATCCAAGAACGCTTTGGCGGACTTGTGAAACACCTAGGGCTGAGGCGGTTTTAACTGTCTTCTGTGTGCCTCAAGCTACCTTTGGAAACTGGATGATTTACAAGACCCAAATGAAGCTATTGTAAGTTTGATTTGTTTAACGTGGATTTGAAGCTTCTTAGTTGAGATAGTAATTCAGAGTAATTCAGTCCTGCATGAAAATGGGGAGAAAAAAAAAATGACATGCTCATCAATGTTTTCTTATTGAGAGAGAACTGACCATTACGGTAATGTCTTTCACAGAGTATGAGGTGAAGTGAAACCTTCCCATTTGCCACCTACTCCTAATTGATGTTAAGAAAAAAAAAAAAAAAAAAAAAAAAAAAAAAAAAAGCCCCACAGTAATTTTTAAGCTGATACCCCAAGACAAACAGCATCTCAGTCCATTACATTTTATGTCATAATGGCATGTCATTCTTTAATCAATAGAGACCGTTTAGTACTTCCCAGTTTAAGAAATTTATCAGTTTAGAAATCTGAATCGGGAAAGTCGATTCGGACAGGGAAATTTTGGAGGTAGGGTCTATAAAATGGGGACAGGAAGACTGGTGGTTCCCCCTCCTCCACTGAGTCTCTTATCGGCTTTCTAGCATTCATTGAACATGCCTCTATAGCCTCCAACACGTGCGAAAATGAAAGGCAATAGCATTTAAGCATGCAGGATCCTTTTATGTGATAACACAGGTATGATACCACCTTCAGAGCTTTGCCCACAGGAGTATTTATTAATTAGGATGCATTTTCAGAGAAATTAGCCACGGGAGAGAAATAATATTCATGTGTCATCTTCCACATCATGGTCAGGAAGCCAATGGGGGATGACGAGTTGCCAGTGTAAGGCCACATACTTGTCACTTATCATTGTACAGAAAGTAAGTTGAGGGTCCTGGGGCTGATCTGTTAGTAGAGTGCTTGCAGCACTAGCTTCACCTCTCAGCCGAATATGAATTAGGCATGGTGATACCCATCCATGCTCAGAGGCAGCAGAATCAGTAGTTCAAGATGAGCCTCTGCTACAAAATAAATAAATAAACAAATAAATAAATAAAAATAAAAAATTAGAGGTCATCCTGGGCTTGGTGGGATACAACCTAAAAAAACAAAACAAGCAAACAAAAAAAAAAAAAAAACCCTAAAATATAATAAAGCCCCTGTCTCCCACCAAGGGAAAAAAATCATTATTAGAAAGCCAGGTGTGATGGTGCACACACGTAATCTCAGCAGACAAAGAAACTCTATGGTGGGATTGGTTTTTCAAGACCAGTCCATACTACATAGAAAGTCTGATGCTAGCCAGAGCCATGTAAGACTTTGCTGAAGTAGAAAAGGGTAATAAAGACCAATTATTGGATTGACTTAAAACATCATGCTTGTATTGCTTGTTGCCAAGCATGCCTTCATTTGCTCACTGGACTAGAACCAACTGGAGAAATAGCCAAAACATGGTACGTTGTTGCCCTTAACCTCACTACAAAGGCTTTACACCTACCAAATGTAACATGTTCTTGTAAAGCAAAAAACAAACTGCCATGTATGCTTTTGAAAAACAAAATCACCCTTGCTTGCCTGCTTGCCACACTTTGTGGTCGTAGAGTGTAAAATGTGAATGCAAACTAGATTCCAGAAAGAAACTTTCAGGAGCCATCTTGGCTTTGGTCCACTGGTGAATATATCTCCTCTCTTCTACTCTTATTGGTTTTGGAGTGCTTATCCCAGACAGATTACTGAAGCTTTGTCAGCCAACTCCAATAACAACAAAGATGAAATAAGCAATAAACAAAAACTTAAGTTGATGGGCACATTGCAGAAATACATGCCAACTGACCTGCCGCTAGAGGTGGCTTGGAGACCTCAACTGAGAAAGTGTTTTGTGTTTGCAGGTTATCATGGTATTTGGTGTCAGCATGGAGGCTCCCATCTGTCTAGTGGAAAATGAGAATGAATACCTGAGGGTGAATCCCAAAGCAGTAAACATTCTTGAGAAGATTACGCAGCCTGTGGTGGTGGTGGCCATTGTAGGGCTGTACCGTACAGGGAAGTCCTACCTGATGAACAGGTTGGCAAGACAGGACCATGGTGAGTGCTGTCCTTAGACAGAAGGACAGAGGCCATTTGCTTAGAATCATTAACAGGGCAAACTAACCATTCTCTCCTGCTCACATCAATTCCCATCTTGTTCCCATTTTTCTCTTCTTAGTTTTACTATTTACGATGCAAATGTAATTCATTGTGTTTTGCTTATTAAAATAATGAAGATGGGGTGGTGTAAGGAAGCAAGAAGGGAAGGAGGGTAGGGATGTTGGGCAACTGGATTTTGAAAACTACTCTGTGAGGCAGGAAAATAGAGAGGAGAGAGAAATAGAGGGAAAGAAAGGAGGAGAAAGAGAGGAGTGGGAGATGAGGAGAAGTGGATAAGGAGAGAGGGAAGGAGGAAAGAGGGAGGATTTGATTTCATGGCATATCTTACTTGAGTCATCTCTTTATTTTTCTGCCTTACTTCATCATAGCATTTTAACAAATATATATATATATATAATTCTCTCCTAAGCCTTTTCAAATATATGTAATGACACACACACACACACACACACACACACACACACACACGGTTACATAAAATACATAATTAATAAAGACAATTCTTATTTCTGTACTGACTAGGTAAAAATATAAAACTTTGTTAGCATCCAAATACTTTATTCATATCATCTTATACTTTCCCAAGGCCCATCAATATTCTTATTTGCAGGAAACTTCCCCCATTGATTTACAATACTAGTTATGAAATCTAACTATGCATCTATAAAAGTAAGTTCACCTTGACCTACTTTTAAACTTCTTAAGGAGTATTCTTACACGTATTTACATAAAACACATGTCTATTTTAATGTATCAGAATTCATGTGTTGGACATATTCTGATATCTCTGGCTTCTTTTGCTCACAAATTTATAAAATCCATCTGGGTTTGTCATACTTATTACTAAATTACTTTTAAAAGAGTTCGTAGTATGTCAGTATGTGAAGGTGGCATTTGTTGTGGTGAGCACTGATTTCTTTGCAGAGCTTACTGTGGAGAGCAAGGCTTTCCCACAAAAGCTTGTCTTCATGCTGGCACATTTTTGCACAAACTTCTCTCAGTGTAGCATAACCAGAGTGAATCTAGATTCAGGACTTTTGCATGTTCAGTGTTTCCCAATGACATCAAGTTGCTTTTTAAACTTTATGTATAATTAACATTTATTAACAGCAACAGAGAATTCTGTACTTCTTTATACAAACTCCCTCTGATTTTAATTTTTGTTAATGTGGTGAGTTTTGCTCTGTGCCATTAGCTTATAGACAAGGCGAGACTGCTCTTCATGTCTTGCAATTGGCATGTCTTACTTTATGCACATTCAAGTATTTCAAAAATTAAGTCATTCAATCTGCCCTGGTCCCACTACTTTCCTCTTCCTAGAAAGAACATGCAGTGCATGCAGTGGCTGTTTTCCTCCTAATATCTTGTACCTGAATCAACTCAGTGTCATTGTGGGTAGAACTTCTGTCTCCTGTATTCTAAGGATTCATGTGCATGCATGCATGTTGCTTTCTTATTCTCTGTTGCAGGCTTCAATCTGGGCTCCACAGTGAGGTCTGAAACTAAGGGCATCTGGATGTGGTGTGTGCCTCACCCCACCAAACCAAAATTCACACTCGTGCTTCTGGACACGGAGGGTCTTGGTGATGTGGAAAAGGTAAGCCAGAGAGTTATGGAGGCTGGTCTTTATCCTTTGTGTATCATTTGATTGTTGCTTTAGTTCAACTTCTGTGCTGATGGTAAGAATTGCAAGCAAGTTATTGACGAGGAGACTAAGCTGCTTCCCTTGGGGGAATGTACTCCTTTGGTAAACTCAAAAAGTTTGTTATAATGGAGGACAGTCTTGTTTTTGCACTTTGTGAATAATAGAGTTAAGTAATTATTTTTGAGAAGCTGAATTCTAGGATTTCATACTGTATACTAGAGGTCGTATAGTACTTGATTCAGGCTCATTATTAGTCTAGGAAAAAGGAGATGTACACTATGAGATCAGTCCAAAGTGTTGTGAGTTCATAGAAGTAGAAAATAAATCAAGTTGTCTGAATGGATAATGCTTTCTGAAGGGAAGTTGTCACCTATTAGGTCATTGAACTTTGAATTTAACTTGTAGGTAGCAACAACAGCTTTGGATGTCGATTACTGTGGATGTAGGGCTAAACATTTCATCATGAGTTATACAACCAACCCTCTAGTAAACCGAGATGAATTCTTGTAGAAGCAAGTTTAGTCTGACCTAAGCTTTGGTTCCATTTATCCAAATCCAACATTTTTAAGAATATCAAAATAGGGAATTGAAAAGAAGATGTCCTCAAAATATCTAAGATTTCCTGCTGCTATATCAGGTCTTATAAGAACCAAGTCCATAGGCTTCACAAGAGCAAGGGAGAGACACTATAGTGGACCCCGATGATAGAGTGCAAACCATTGACTCAGGGGTTTGTGGGAGTGGGTAGTTCTATTTGCCTGGCTTTCACTTACAATATTTTTACTTACTGAGTATTGGTCTTCCCACGTGTGTGATTTACTAAAATCTCTAATTGCATCGACTAGCATGCATTTGAAAAGAAGCTGGTTTTCTACCAGAGCCATCATAACTCAGCTACACCGTCACCTCACTCTGAAGTTACATAGCCCTTCTTGCACTCACTAAAGTTAATCATTTTTCTTTATGTACTAGCATTCCATTCTACTTTTGGCACAAATGATCATCTTGGTCCTATTTCTATATCTACAGGTCTGTCTCTCCCTAATGTTACATGAAGATTTGCATTCACCCAGATCATTGTAGTACCTGGTGTTTTGTAGATGTTTCCTGAATAGTTGTTGAATTCGAGTAAATATTCCTGTCTCTAATAAGACATAATTGATAACCTGTTAATTAAATGGTATGTCGATATTGCACATACACTGTGTTTAAGCAGTAGAGCAAACATGGACAGCATCATCAATTTTGGCTATGGAAACTGGTACGGTCAGTTCAACACTGAAAAGGAAATACAAATTTTTTATTCTTCATAATGTTATTCTTCATCCTATTTTTCTCCCGTGTTTCTGCTTAAGCAGTAAAAAAACAAGTGAAAAAGTAGATGTAGATTCTGAAGTCTCTTGCCCTCCTGTGCCTTTTAGGGTGACTCTAAGAATGACTCTTGGATCTTCGCCCTGGCCGTGCTTCTAAGCAGCACCTTCGTCTACAACAGCATGAACACCATCAACCAGCAGGCCCTGGAGCAGCTGCAGTATCCTTCCAGGGACTGAGCTGCCTTGTTTCATTAATCTAAAAGAGTGACAACTGGGAATATTGCTTATATTACTCAGCCAGTAGGACTTAGGAAAAGGGTTTGTGGGAAAAACGAAGGTGCTTGTAAAATGGGTTTGCAGGAGAAATCTGGGGAGGGGAGAATGCTGCCTTTTATTCTTTAACTAAGGTGCCAGCTATGTAACTGAACTAACAGAGCTGATCAGGGCAAAATCCACTTCCCGATCTGAAGAAATGGATGACTCTGATGAGTTTGTGAGTTTCTTTCCAGACTTCATCTGGGTTGTTCGGGATTTCACTCTGGAGCTGAAGTTAGATGGACACGTCATCACAGCAGACGAGTACCTGGAGAATGCCCTGAAGCTGATTCCAGGTATCAGAGCCTGGCTTGGGAGGGAGGCTCTACCCATCTCATTGAGTACTTGGCGTAAATGTTGCTTTCACCCTAACTTGAACTCTAAGCCAGCAATAAACTGATAACTGAAAAGCAATTGATGAACGTTTTCCATGGTTATTACACTGGAAAATCTTCAGCTGTTGGAGTTTAAATATGAAAACAGTATGTGTGTATACACATGCGCACACACGCCCACACACACACACACACACACACACACACACAGAGAGAGAGAGAGAGAGAGAGAGAGAATGGGAGTATACACAGGTCACATAAAATCATATGAAATGAAGTTATATACTCCAAATTGTAATTCTTTTGTACAGTCTATTTTACTACTACTTGGCTACTTAAGATTTTTTAGATAAAGGATATATTATGAAAAGTTAAGAAAAACAATATTTCCTTTCAATAAGATTCAAATCTTTTATTTTACTTCCTTATCCTCACCTTCTCTTGACAGCATCACAGTTAATATATTTGACATTGTATATATTTTTGAATATACAATATTTAGTTCTTGAGAGAGGTCTCTCTGTTTATTCACTCATTCACTTTTTTCTCTCAACAATTATTCATTGAATACCTGCATAATAGGACAGGATTGCTCTAATTCTCAGTCAAGACTAACAGACTGATTTAGGAGAGAGAAGACAGCTTTATATTACATTAAATTAATATTATTCATCACAATTGTCAAGGCACAGAATATCCTAATGCATTTTTGGTGTGTGTCTATAGGAAGCTGTTGTCTGTAGTTTCTGTCCTACCCTGATATCATATATCATCTTTCTTTTTTTCCTGTTTTCTGCATCACTTTTTTTTAAGGCCCAAATTTCATTTCTGACCAGGATATAGAAAAAGTTAGAAAACTTTTTCTAGCACTTTGGTTTCTTTAGTTAATTGTCCAGTAAATGTTAAATTCTTAACCCATTGGAGTCTGTACCGAGTACTAGGAAGATAGAAAATTAGTTGCCCTCATCCCATGGATAACAGGTCCTCTTTGTCTTCATAATTACTTCATTGTTGTTTACTTTTAAGCAGAAATGGATTTATCATTGTCTTAGTGCTCAAATGAAGAGCCATGTTGTGGATAAAAGGAGTCGAGTCATATTGATAGAAGAACAGCTGTGATTTTTTTAAACTCTCTGGAAATGAAAACACCAGGCCCTTAGCCTGAAGGCTGTCCTATCAAAGAAAAAAAATTCTTTTGTATATTTTTTACAGGCAGAAGTCTCAAAGCCCAAAATTCTAACTTACCTAGGGAATGCATTAGGCATTTCTTTCCAAAGCGGAAGTGTTTTGTCTTTGATCGACCTACAAAAGAAAGAGAACTCTTAGTCCGTGTTGAAGAAATGCCAGAAGACCAGCTTGACCACAATTTCCAAGCACAATCAAAAGCATTCTGTTCTTACATCTTCTCCAGTGCAAAGGCCAAGACCTTGAAAGAGGGAATCATTGTCAATGGAAACCGTGAGTTACCTTTGTCCCAGGAAATATCTCTCTACTTTGAAATCACTTGCTGTAAAACTTGGATTAAATGTTAGTATCTCATATGAGTACAGAGAAACAGCTGTTCACGTGAATCAGAAAATTTTGTCTTTCTTAAATATTATCTCTCTGCATGGGGTCTTATTGAAACCTAATATATCTTAAGAAGTGACTAATGATCAAAGAAGCAAGACGAAGGAAGCTGGTGTTTGTGTTTCTCTGTCCTGACCTGATAGCGTATGCCATCTTTCATTTTACCTGGTTGCATCACTTTGTTTTAAGCCCTCTAAAAGGGAGCCTTTTCTCCATCTATCATGGTTCCCATTGGCTGGTTTCTCAATGCCCACTGGGTCCCCACAGCTGCTATGAAATAACCACTCAGAGACTTAATATATGTTTATAATTGTTTTGTCATTGGCTTAGGCTTCTAACTGGTTACCTCTCTCTTAATTATTAACCCATTTATATTAATCTATGTATCACCATATAGCCTTGGCTTACCTAGATGATGCCCTTGTGTCCTGCTTCCTCATTGGCTACATGGAGTCCCTATCTCTGTCTTCCTTCTCCCTTCTTCTATGTTTGGAATTCCCACCTAGCTAAATTCTGCCTGTCCATTGTCTGAAACAACTTCACCTAGTTACAGCATATAGTGGACATCCCCCATCAAAGGCCCAAATTTCATTTCTGACCAGGGTATACGAAAATCAGAAAACTATTTAAAAAAAAACTTTGGTTTCATTAGTTAATTGCACAGTAAACATTTGTTAAATTTTTAATCTACTGGGGTCTGTACCAAGTACCAGGAAGACAGAAGATTAGTTGGGAATTAGTATTCCCATTAAAGAGGAAATACTTGTGTATGAAATAATGTACAAGGATACAAGAATTTGGTTAAAAAAAAAGTTCTGAAGTAAGTAAGAGACCAAGGTTCCTAAAAGTTCATTAAGAGTTTGGGATAAAAATTCACTAGTTTTGGATTCAGGAGATGATTCAGTCAGTAGAGGGCTTAGCTTGCAAGCATGACTTCAATTAGAATTGACCTAACAGTGTTGAGAGTGGTGGCACACACCTGTAACTGGGAAGCAGAGGCAGACGGATGATTGGTGATACTCAGCTAGTTTTGCCTCCTTTCAGTCAGTGAGAGACTTTGTCTCGGTAAAATACAAAATTAAAATAAGCCGACAAATGTTCTCATTTGGCCTCAACACACACAAAGACATGCAACCACACACACAGTCCCCCCAACACATGTTACACACACATGTCCTTCAATGAAATGGCTCTTCAGTTACATGACAGCTGTACTCAGAAGAGCTGCTCCTCTCACGTAATGCTCTGTTATTGTCTTGAAATTCTTTAATTTTTTTAAAAAACATTAATATTTTCATTTGAGGGTGGGTCCAATGAAATAGGCTTTGCTTTCATGCTTGAAAAATTCATTGCCTAAGTAGTTTAATATGCATTGCTGATTCATGAATTTTATGAAATTAACAAATGTTAGCTTGTTATTTAACCTTAAATTCTTTGCCTTTGTTAGGACTGGCAACTCTGGTGACAACCTATGTGGATTCCATCAATAGTGGAACAGTGCCTTGTCTGGAAAATGCGGTGACAACTCTGGCCCAGCGTGAGAACTCTCTAGCTGTGCAGAAGGCAACTGACCAGTACAGTGAGCAGATGGTCCTGCTAGTGAGGCTCCCCACAGACACACTGCAGGAACTCCTCAGTGTGCATGCAGCCTGTGAGAAGGAAGCCATTGCTGTCTTCATGAAGCACTCTTTCAAGGATGAAAACCAGCTCTTCCAGAGGAACTTGGTGGTACTGTGCCTGGGCCTTTTCTTTTTTAATTTCTGATACCCACTTTGAGGAGTGTTGATTAATGACTGCCATTTTGACCTTACCATTCATCTGGATTCTTGTGAGTGACAGGGTTCTACAGGCTCAAAATTCAGGGACTTGTTTAATTTTTCATTGATGCACAAGAATTTTCAATAAATGTGTCAGCATGAGAAAGCATATGTATTACCTAAGTTCTGTAGATAATAAGCACAGTGCAGGGAGGCTGGCGTGCTCTGCTTAGGGTGCCAGGAAACTGAAGCATGATGCAGACTTAATTTGGTTCTCACTTTAAAGCTCTGCACAGCCTCATAACTCAATCAAGAAACTCCTTTAGACTGTAATTTATAAGTACCACGTTTTATTATTATGTCTGCACATACCCATGCTCTCCATTGAATAATTAAGGAAGGGCTCATGAACCTATACAAAGATCCAGTTGCTGTGTGAGTTGCTTTTTTACAGGTGTATTTTCTTCCATATTAATTCTTGGAGGAAATACTTCTGCCAACCATGTCCCATTGTTCAGCAGGAGAATAGTTAGAGCCAAAGGTCCTGCCCCTAGACCTTATTATTTCACAGCCAATGAGCCTGGCCACTAGAAAGGCATAGAATGTCCATGATTATGCAGACATGGCATTGAAGAGAGTCTCCTGATCCACGGTGTAATTTCCATATCCTCCAAGATCACAGCTGCATCTGTTTTCTAACAGCTGTCTTTCCGGTTATCTCTACAATCCCTTGACAGGCTGCCATAGAGGAAAAGAAGGAAACTTTCATGCAACAGAACGAAGCAGCATCTCTCAGTTACTGCCAGGCTGAGCTGGACAAGCTTTCAGAGCCCCTGAGGGATAGTATCTCACGTGGAGTTTTCTCTGTTCCTGGTGGGCACAGCCTCTACTTAGAAACCAGGAAGAAGGTTGAACAGGGCTATGAGCGAGTGCCCAGGAAGGGAGTGAAGGTGAGGAATGAGGAATAAACAACAGGGACATGGGTCTCAGGGTTACCAGGAAGTATCTTTCCTCCCTAGATCTGAACTTTTCGAGAGGACATGGCTGAGCATGTCTACCTATGCACTTCCAGCTTTTTATATACAGAGTTAACTATTTTTATCTATTTATTTACTTAAATTTTCATTGTTTATATATTTCACTGTAGGAACTGTGTTATATTAAGAAATTTTCATACATACACATATATGGTGTGATGAGGATATCCCTATCTCTATTCTTCTGTTTCTCAATGAAGTCACAAAATTAGTCTTTCCCTCAAAGTAGTTTACAATAAATAATCCTTACTGGAGTAGAATATTTTTCCATTGATTAGCCAAGGCATTTTTTTTCTAAACTAAATAGTGGGATTTGAAGATCAAAGACCCATTTGTTCCTAAGATACTGATGTTATTACCTCACATATAAATTGTCAGTTGGATGAATTCAACGGAGTAAGAACTACCCTGGCACAAACAGAGAGCAGAAACAATGATGCAATTAATATTATAGTGGTTGCAATAATGTTCACAAGGCCAACCCTCTATTTTTAGATTTTATTTCCCTTTGAGTTGTTCTGAGATAGAGTCCTATGCAACAAGGCCAGAGTGGCACTGAACTTGCAATTTGACAACCTTAACCTTCCAGTGCTGGTATTACAGACATGAGCCAGTATGCCCAAATTTTAATACCTTATATTACATGGCAGATACCATCAGTAACTTGAAAATGCATGGCACTTTGGAAGAGACAATTCAATCCTCAGAATAAGTGTCTAATTAGGTACTACTGTTGTGTGCATTTAAGAGTTGTGCAATGAGACAATTGAGACACTAATGCATTGTCAGGCCACAGAAGAGCAAGTAGGACTGACTGCCCAGTGTATTTAGCAGCCATGCAGACCTCAGAAGACAGCTTAGTGATGCTCCCTCTAAAAGAAGATACAGAGCAAAAATGGATTAACAATGGGTGTTTCCCAGGCTCATAAAAACACAACAAGGATTCTAGCAGACAAGAAGTGTGTGAGTGTATTAGACAATGGAAAGTGCACTTTTGAGGATCTGTTAGGTCTCTATGGCTGTAACCTGGGCTGAAAAGTGAAACACTATCTGGAAAGGGAAACTTGGGCAAAGGCTACCACATAAGGCTTCCAAGAATTACAAAAGAGATTTGACTTACTATTGTGAAAGGGAAGGACATGGCGTGGGGCGGGGTGCAGTCTTAAGAAGGATGAGAAAATGTGTAGTGTTTTTGTGGGCTGACAATTCTGACAATTTCACTTTCCTTTTTCCCCAGGCAAATCATGTCCTTCAGAGCTTCCTACATTCTCAGGTTACCATAGAAGACTCCATCCTGCAGTCAGACAAAGCCCTCACTGATGGGCAGAAGGCCATGGAAGGTACATGGGAGGACTTAGATCTCACAGGGATGGGTAGGCTTTTGCTAAGCCTGCTGATTTATGGTCAAACATGTCTTCTTACAAAGATTACACACTTTGCTAATCTGAAATCAAGAGGGGGTATTGTCTCCCTCAGCTAGTGTCACACATGCCTTTAGCATGATTCCAAAATGTGCTCTGGAGATATGGGGACTAGAATTTAGACTTCTCTCGCACACTTTCCAAAATCAGCTGTATCTCAGAGCTCACTCCTGACTGTTGCATTTTACCTCTCTCAAATCCTTGTGGGGCAGCTGAGCGGGCTCAGAAGGAGACAGCGGAACAGGAGCAGGAGCTGCTGAGACAGAAACAGAAGGAACTGCAGCAAGTGATGGAAGCTCAAGAGAGAAGCTACAAGGAAAACATGGTCCAGCTGCATGAGAAGATGGAGACTGAGAGGAATACCCTTCTGAGAGAGCAAGAGGAGAGACTAGCACACAAGTTGAAGGTAAGACTGTGTGAGCTCCAGAACTCATCAGAGCGATAGATAGTGTTCAGGTTTGGCCTTGTCGGACATCTCCACTGTTGTGAATGGTGCTGAAGAATAAAGGATACAGCTGGTTTTGGCAATTTCTCATCACCCAGAAATGAGACAAATTCATCAGTGAGCACGTTTTGGTGGAGTGATAGGCACATTCCTTAACTATTTGAGTTGCAAGAGCAAACCCAAGTGTATTTTTCTTTTTATAGGTCCAAGAAGACATGCTTAAGGAGGGATTTAGAATGAAATATGAAGCAATGGATTCAGAGATAAGCCAACTACAAAAGGAGATTCAAAAGAATAAGAAACAGGACAGGTCATTGGGTGCTCAACTCTTCGATGGGTTTGGAAATGTGTTAGTTTCAATATTGCCTGGTGCTGCTAAGCTAGTTGGTCTAGGGTTGGAAATGCTAAGCACTCACATGAAAAAGAAAAAGAGTTCTTCTTAGAAAAGTGTAGATGTGCTTCTTTACTCTTGAGATTTTTGAACTCTGTGTCATGATAACTTCATTTATTAAATCTCAAAAACCAAGAGCATAGGCCACTCTCCACAACTTGCTCTCAAGGCTCCGTTGCTGAAGACAACACCTATGCAACTCATTGAACATGGAGACATCAAGCTGGTGCCCATAGAGCCTTCACCCTACATGCTAACATCTTTGGCACTAGAAGATACTCTGCATACTACCAAAAGAAAAGCAAACACCAGTCCAGCCACACACCCTTCTATCTACAATAGTGTCTTGCCTGTAATATAGTACAGTGGTGACACAGAGCTTGAGGGAGTAACCGACCACTATCTGATTTGACCTAAGGTCCGCTTCCCAAAATGAAACCCATAACTGCTTGGGTGACCAAGAACCAGAGACCGGACAGCCCAGAGAACCTAGAGTAAAACCAATTACTGTTCTATACTCTCTTCTCCGAAAGCAGCAATAAAATGATACCTGATGACTTTCAGCTATACTCATAGATGAATGCCTTGCTCAGTCATCATCATAAAAGCTTCCTCCTGCAGCGAATAGAAGCAAACACAGAGACCCATTGCCAGAAATTATGTAGAGAGTGAGAGACTTTGGAATAGTCAGCCCTAAATGGCCGTCTCCATCAAATCCCTCCTCTCAGAGCCCAGAAACACTGTCAAAGATAAGGCAGAAAAGAGTATAAGAGTCAGAGGGGATGGAGGACACAAAATAAAAAAAATGTTCCCTTGAGGCTGAAGAGATGGCTCAGAGGTTAAGAGCACTGGCCGTTCTTCCAGAGGACTCTGGTTCAATTTTCTGGACCCACATGGCAGTTCACAACTGTCTGTAACTCTGGTTCCAGGGGATACCACACTCTGGCACAGAAATTCATTCAGGCAAAAGACCAGTGCACAAAAAAAGTACCATTAAGAATATTAAAAATGTTTTAAAAAGAAAGAAAACAAGCCTTGTAGTGAGATGTTTACTTTGTTCACACCTGTGGCACTGACCACACCTATTGGGGGTGGGAGTGGGGGCAGATGTGACCTGGGGGAAGGAGGTCTGGGGAAGGGACCCCAAGAGCTCTCTTGCTGGCAGTGTGGGGACAGAGGAGCATCCGGAGGCATCCTTGGGACCAGGAGCCTGCTGGTGTTCACATCTGTCTCTGTTGTAGGTTATTTCTCCCTGGATAAACATCTATTCAGCCTGTTTTCTCTGATCCTAATTAAACCACGATAAGGCCTTCTTAATCAACACGATCAATGCATATATGAACTCATAGAAACGGAGGCAAGCATGCATAGAACCTGTACAGGGCCTTCATGGGTTTGCCCCCAGTGGGGTCCCAGAACTGAAAGGAGATGTAGAAACACCTGTATCCATAACCCAAAATCAACCTCCAGTTGATAACCACTTACAAATGAAAATTTAGTTTTCTTCAAGAGAGTTTCATTGGGGAAATAAACTACTTCATCTTGTTGGCTGAACCTTAAGTCATTATCTGAGGGGGTGAATATGGATGGATGGAGAGGTGGGGAGGAACTCGGAGAAGGAGTAGGGGGAAGGTAAATGGTGGTCAGGATTGTGTGTATGTGTGTGTGTGTGTGTGTGTGTGTGCGTGTGTGTGTGTGACACACAATTAGAGATAGTGAGAAAAAAATCTATTTTCAATAAGAGTAAAATAATTAAAAGTAATCCATTACTTTTTTATATGGTGGGCACTGTCTGCCAGCCTATGGATGTGCAGCAACAATGTGTCTACCCCACTACCTGCTGTCCAGAAGGCCTGCCAGAAGCTACCACTAATACTAGTATTAGTGGCCTTTTGGCCATATCAGAAATTCCCACATGAAATGCATTTGTCCACACGTGCCTGTTATGCCTATTACATTACATTTGAATATGGCTTTGTCTTCTTGGTTTGGTATTACTGGACATTCACCATATTCCCAGGAGGATGAATCTGGAACTAAACAGGCAGCAGAAAATGTAAATGATTTACCTTTGGTAGATGGAGAGATGGACACTGACATTCCTTAAACAGAATTATGTTGGAAGGATTTCCTCAAGGAGGAGTTTCATCTTCATACACTCTCTTAGCACACAGCAGAAACTGGCCAGTGTTACTGCTATCTCCATTTCTGGCTTCTGCTTCGGGCTTTGTTTCTCCTGGATCCCTAGCTAGAGATATTTCTATTCTCCAGGGCTATGGAGATGTGACCCTTTGGTTCCCTTAATGCTTTGTTCTCCTACTGTGGAAAAACTAAGAGCATTAATTAATCTAGCCAAATAATTTGTAAAAGCTATGAAGGTGTGATGCACAGTCCACATCACCAGCAAGTCATTGCTAAACTTCTGTCTCTAACTGATTGACGTCACTAAGAGGCTGTGTGTAGACGCCCACCAGCATCACTGTAGTAGGGTATAAACCCTCTCCCATTCCTGATCAAAAACTTCTGATGTTTATAGTGTAAAATGTTTCTATCCATGTGAAATAAAATTCAATTCTGAAGAATTTTTCATATGGTGTGTGTGTGTGTGTGTGTGTGTGTGTGTGTGTATGATGTGGACATGCAGGACACTTTTGCCATCTGGCTTCACCTTCCACCTTGCTTGAGACAGGGTTTCTTATTTTTCTATTGCTTACTGTTGCCTAACCCAGGATATTTGAGCAGGGTATCTGAGGCTCTTTGAGCCACTATGGATTCTCTTTTTACATTGTCCCTGACAACCATCATTATGGCTCTCCAGCACTTCATGCTTGTTTCTTCTTATTCACTTGTGCTGAGGAATCAGATGTCAAGGTTCCTTGAGTAACCTTTCTGCTCCCCATTGTTTGATATCAAGGAATCTGGTTAGAGAAACACCCCACGTCACATTGAGTCACCCACATATGGCTTCAACTACATATGATTTCACCACGTAAGGAAGCTCTCTGAAGTCTCAGGAGGGCTTCCATGTGAAACATAGGGAGTAGGACGTGAACGCTGGTCATAAAGTGATACTTGGGTCAGTTCCCCTTGGAGTAGGGAGAACAAAAGCAGAAGGTTCTGGCCCTGAAACAGGGCACAGCTGGCCTGAGCGCTGGAGCCTTCATTCATAGTGCCCTGCTCATTTAAGAGTATGGAGCCTTGTTTCCTCTCCTAACTCTCTCTTACCCCAGCCCCCACTGACCATCGGTCCTCCTCACTTTCCTGCTATGACATCCAATTTTCCTTGATTCAGGAATCAGGGCTTGCTCTGCTGAGTCACCAATTCTCACAGAAGTTCTCTCAAATTAAGGCGATTGACAAACTCTCTAAAGGCACCCGAATCTACCATATTGAATCCACTGCACAGTGCTTACTGTCGCATATTTGAAGCAAATTGCTATTGTATAAAATTTAAAGTTGCCCAGCTTCAACCTGCTATAGATATTACATTATATCTAATTTATTTGTAAGAGCAAGCATGCCCTTCTTATTTTGTTCAATAACTCTGTCATAACCTTGGTTCCTATCTAAGTCTGCGTGCTAGCACAATCCTCGATTCTAAGCAACCTCTGCTAGCTAAACTGTTGGTGTAATTCACCTGTGCCCAGCTAAACCCTAATACAAGAGCTTTGTACATAATTTCTACTTAATACATATCAGTGTACCAAGTGAAAAATACATGGATTTGTCTCCAGAAATGGATTATTTATTTTAATCACGCAATTGTTATGAACATGTGCTGCTATAATTATAAAAACAATTAATATCCACTGAGGGTAAATTTATAGTAAAGAAAAAAGAGAGTAATTAGAGTCAGAGAGACAGCTCAGCAGACAAAGGTGCCTGCCATCAAGCCACATGACATAACATCCATGTCTATGGTCCATGTGGTAGGTGGAAAGAACTTGCATTTACAGGTTGTCCTCTGATTTCTACATGCGTACTGTGGTACATGGGCATTCCCACATCAACCTGTGTCCACATGAGCTCAAATGTGCACATAAGCACACACAACAAAAATAATTCTTAAGATTGCAAAAAAAAAAAAAAAAAAAAGGAGGTTGGATGTCATTTCTCAAGACCCATCCATTGTGTTTGAAACAAGTTCTCTCTTTGGGGCCTTACTGATTAGACTAGACTGTCCAGTCAGGAAACTCCAGGGAGCCCTCTATATCCATATCTCCAGCATGGGATACCCAGCCTGCACCATTCTGTCCAGATGTTTTGGTAATTGTTCAAGACTGAATTCAAGTTCTCATGCTAGCATAGCAAGCACTTTACCAGATAGGTTATCTCTGAAGCTTCATCTCTCTTTCTTCCATTCTTTTTTAATTGAAACAGTGGTTCTTAAGGCCTTGGAAGGATAATAATATATATGAAAAAAGTAAATGAAGCCAGGTGGTGGTGGCACATGCTTTTAATCACAGCTCATGGGAGGTAGAAGCAGGTAGATTTCTGAGTTCAAGGCAAGCCTGGAATACAGTGTGAGTTCCAGGACAGCCTGTCTCAAAAAACAACCAAACAAAACAAAATGGTAAATATGTAATTTAATGTTTTTTTTCCAGAATATTTTAATTGGTCTGTTACTAAAGTAAAAAACTCAAAAACTTCTTAGCCTATAGTAAATTACCTTCAGCAAGCATTAGAGACACATGTATAGGTTTTCGTAGTTGAAGATTGATAGCTCACTCACAAATCAGATATTATAGACCATCAAACGAGGTCAAATCATCTCTATTTGGATTTTTCAAGTAGATCTTGGAACTTAGGATGAAGACACTCTCTTCAACTGTGTGCCACGAGTCTCTTACCTGGGAAGTGGACAAAGACAGAAACACAGGTCTGAGTCTAAGCAGGCTGTCCCTGTGGTTATCAGCAACAATGTGACATGCATGAAGCCAATGATACTCAGCTGAGGGTGGCTGAGCAGCAAAGACACCATTCCCTGAGTGATTAATGACTAAACTACATTCACAACTGTACTTTAATATCGTGTGGGCTTTCCTTAGAATTGCTCTGGTTCCCACCCACTCAGATCAATCTTTCCCTCTGTTCCCAGAATGCACACAAACTTTAACTGTTGTTTGTTCTGTGTACACAGCCTGTTCCCTGGGAAGCTAGAGATCACAAAGGGCAGGAATGCTTCCATTCATATGCAGAGAAACGAAAGTATGTGTTCAGTGGAGGAAAAAAAAATGATTGAAGGGTGTGAACCTTTTGTGTGGGACAGTCTCCTAATGGACAGACACGCAAGATTTTAAGGGGAGTATTTGTTTTCTTTACCCCCTCTCTTTTTTTAAATCATACACATTGCATATAATACTATAGAAAAGGAAAATACAAATTCTGAAAAGTAGGTGCACCTGTCAACTAAAGTGCTGCATAAATAATGACAACTAAGGAACAAGCAGTTCAAATCTTCTCTATTTATTCCATGTGCACAAGTCCCTTAAGTAAATGGTGAAATCTGCACAAAGAACTGTTCTTTAGAGATCCTTGGGTGTGCGTTGTTTATGGGAAGTCCTTCCAGTGTCTGATTTGGAAGAAGATAAAGGAACTACTTCCTGACATTGGCATCTATTCTGAATTTCTTCTTTGTCAACAATCAGAATCACACCTTCTGGTACTTAAGGAATTTTGTATTCTCTGATTTGCCTCATTTGGAAAGATTCTCTACACTATCCCAGAAACTTTCCCAAACAAAGCAAGGCAGAAGTGAGAACTAGCCACCTGGAAGAGTGAACGGATAGGGGATATATTCCTCTGTTTGGAAGAGAGACAGAAATGTTTCTAGGCAGGTTTGACTGCAGTAATATTACACAATAAAACTCCAAATATGTTAACGGATTGTGAAAGGTGATGCATATTTCTTTCTTCATATAATTCAATTAACGGCAGAAACTATATACTAGGTTTCAGGTTAGATTCAAGTGTAAGCTTTGTGTCCATTTCTTTTGTGATCTGCTGAATGGAGCAACTTGTATATGAGCTTTTCATTTCTCATGGTGGGGTACAAATCAGAAAAAGCAGGAATAGTAAGAATCTGAAATGTCTTTAAGATCTCCTGAGCATATTGGGAGCAGGAGGTCAATGAGTGGAGATGGAGCTAGGAGAAAGAGAAGGGGAGAAGAGGAGATCACGTGGAACTAGGAAGATTGAGTCAGGGGAGAAATAGATGAGAGAGGAGAGAGAGAAAGAGACCATAAAAGAGGGAGCCATTATAGGTTTCAAGAGAAAACTAACTCTTGAGAAATGTTCAGAGACCTACAAGACTGACCCCAACTAACAATTTAAGCAACAGTGGAAAGGCTACAGTAATGCCCTACCTGGAAAATGAGATTGACGACTAACTTATCCACCATCATAGAGTCCTCATCTAGTAGCTGGTGGAAACAGAAGCAGACACCCACAGCTAAACACTGAACCAAACTGGAATCCAAATGCAGAGAGGGAGGACAAGACCAGGCTACAGAAACCCACAGAGACAGCTGACCTGAACAAGGAGGAGCTAAAGGCCCCTGACTGATAGCTGGGAAGCCAGCATTGGACTGACTCAGACCCCCTGAACTTGGGTCTCAGTTAGAAGGCCTGGGCAGTCTAAGGGACCTCAGACAGTGGAACCAGGGTGTATCCCTGGTGCACAAAAGTACTTTGGGAACACATCCCCCATGGAGGGATACTCCCTTAACCCAGAGGCAGGAGGGAGAGCCTAGACCCTACTTCAAATGACTTGACTGATTTAGGTGTCCCCTCCAGGAAGGCCTCACCCTACATGTAGAGTGGGGGGCGTGGGATAGGAGGGTGGTTGGGGGCCTTGGGAGGGTGGAAGAGAGGTAGGGAGGGAAGGAGGGATGGAGAAGGAACTGGGATCGATATATAAAATAAGAAAAATATTACATTTTAAAAAAAGAATTCCGTACCTTCCACTCACAATTTATTTACCTAACCAGTCACATGCCTATTTTGCTAATCTACTAGGAAGATGTAGAACTGTGAGCATAAACAAATACTCATATTTATTACATAAGGACTACAACTGAGTCAGCAGTAGGGATAGTTGATGACAATATAAATACAGTTAATAATAAAACTAGTATCTGTTGTGGCTCTTCTGGGACCCTATTAACTGTTAAGCCAGTCTGGTTGTAGCCTGTTTTTAATGTCACATGTATAATACCTAGATGCCTATGGTAATCACTTTTTATTATTGAATATTTAGGCGAGGCACTGATGTACTAGACCGCTCAGTCAAGGGGATGGAGCGTTGAAGATGTTCTCACTAATGCCTGTATATGGAGGACTGGTTTCCTCTCTATTGAAAATTTAAATTGTTTCCAAGATACCCTCCTCTCTACCACAGGAAAGATGTCCTTTTGATCACCATCTAGGTCTGCTTTGGCCACATAACCGTGAGATACTGTTTAGATTTCCAGAATCCATGTGAAATCTCTAAACATGATTTTATGGTGAGATAGGAGGCAGACAGGGGGAATCCTTGTAATCTCACAGGCTGTCCAGCTTGCATATGAAGTATCGAACATGAATTTTTCTTAAATGAATAAAGAGGTCCTACACATGAAGAAGCATGGGCGATATAGCATGCATGTACCCAAAATCTCATGTAGCCCACAAAAGCCTCAAGCTTACTACATAGCCTTGTGTGGTGATAGATTGTTTATGATTTATTAAAGCTTGCCTGGGGATTCAGAAAGCCAAGTCAACCACAAGCTATAGAAGCCAGGCACACACCTTTAATCTCAGCAGTCAGAAGCTAGGAGGTGGTGGCACACCCCTTTAATCCTAGGACTCAGGATTAAGAGGTAGATGGATCTCTGTGAGCCCAAGGCTACCCAGATCTACACAAGAGTGAATCAGTCTAAAAGAGAATTATAGCTCACACCTTTAATCCCAGCACCAGGGAAGTGTGTAAGACAGAAGCAAGGTCTCAGAGAGACATTCATTCTCCAGCTGTGCTGAGGAGAGGTTAGAGTCTGAGACTTGGTGAGAGCTGGTAGAGACAGGATCAGCCCATTCAAGTCGATAGAGCTAAGAAGCTAGTGGTCCACTGCTTTGCTCTTGTGAACTTCAGCTTGAAGTTTGAACCCCAACATCAGTCTCTGGGCCATTTATTTTATTATGTTACAGCCTTGTGCTCCTGATTCATAGTCCCAACCTTCAACTATGTACATACATCACTATGCCCAGCGCACATACACAATATTTGAAGTAATTTGTGAAAAAGGAATGGTCCTTAGAATAGGATTTTTTACTTGTGGCTTTATGTCAGAGCTCAAAAGAGTTTAGTATTGGGGGATTTGAAGTTTTGGGTTTGTAGATTAGGGATACTCAAGTTCATCGGACAAGTCACCAGGGAAAACACAGTAGTCTGGGAAGTTCCCAGAAATCCAGGAGAAGCACACTGGGAACTTCTTGTGAGTCAGGCAGGGAAGGAACAACCCAGTGTTGTTAGCTTTCACACTGAATCACATGTTCTTCTTCCCAAGCAAGCAAACCACACTGGGGATACCAGCTGTGTTTACATTCTCACCATTGTTTATGATGGAAACTTCAGTTAAAGAACTGAACAGGGAGCTGAGAGCAGATAAGCATTTTAAAGAAATTGAAGACTTTTTTTTTTTTCAATAATAAGGCGAAAATACCCAGGGCTTGGGTTTGAATATTCATCTTTGTCTCCCTGAACAAAGCAGGTTCACGGTCAGGATGTAGCTTCAGTTTCTATTTCCCTTGCCCCCTGGTACATGCAGGAAGGGCTGCTCTGCTAGGCGAAATCCAGCCATCTGTGTTGGCAAGGACACACAGCCAGCCTGGGTTTGGGCTGTTTCATGTTGGTGCTGCTCTCCCCTGCTCCATCTGAGAGGGGTCATCTCACCTGTTCTGAAATGTGTGGAGGGGAAGGAGGAGGCTGCACTGAAGACACAGCTGTCTAAATCTAAGACACCAAGGGATCCAGAGCACGAAATGGCAGTCACTGATTGGCAGTGCTCTCTGGGGAGTACCACAGACAAACTCTGATGCTGTTTTCTCCTGTTTAGCAGCAATGATGGGACATGCTCCCTGTAAAGGAACAGCAGTCTTCCCACACAATTTCTTTCCTTTCTAAATGGGACTAACAAGGGTTTGGAGTAGGCAGTTCCCAACAGTGAATGAAATCCAATTATCAAATTAAAAAAAAAAAATAGCGTAAAGGGATTGAGGATGTGCTCTGTTGTTGGAGTCCTTGCGTAGCACACAGAGACCTGGCTCTAATTCTCAGCCCTCCATGCAATCACCTGGGATGGTTTATGCCTGTAATCCCAACACTTGGAAAGTGGGGGCAGAAGGCTCAGGAGTTCAAAGCCATTCTTTCACCTCTTCCAGGTTGGAGGACAGTTTGGGCTTATAAGACCTGGTCTCTCTCAACATCAATCCAGCCACATTGAACCTCTTAGAAGAGAAAGTAGGAGGTACACTTGAACAAATTGGTATAGGAGACTGCTTCCTGAACATAACTCCAGGGGCACAGACACTGAGAGAAACAATTAATAAATGGGATCTCTTCAAACTTAGAAGCTTCTCTAAGGCAAAGGACACAGTGGACAAGACCAAACGGCAGCCCACAGACTGGGAAAAGATTTTCACCAATCCTATATCCAACAAAGGGCTGATCTCCAAAATATACAAAGAACTCAAGAAACTAGTCAACAAAACACCAAATAATCCTATTAAAAAATGGGGTACAGAACTGAAGAAAGAATTCTCAATAGAGGAAATAAAAAAAGGCTAAAAGACACTTAAGAAAGTGTTCCACATCCTTAGCTATCAGGGAAATGCAAATCAAAACAACTTTGAGATACCATCTTACTCCTGCTGTAATGGCTAAAATTAGAAACACCGATGATGATTCATGTTGGAGAGGATATGGAGAAAGGGAAACACTCCTCCACTGCTGGTGGGAGTGCAAACTCATACAGCCATTTTGGAGATCAGTATGGCGGTTCCTCAGGAAAATGGGAATTAGTTTACCACAGGACCCGGCAATTCCCCTCTTAGGCATATACCCAAAGGATCCACATCCATGCAGCAAAGACATCTGTTCAACTATGTTCATAGCAGCACTATTTGTAATAGCAAGAACCTGGAAGCAACCTAGATGCCCCTCAATTGAAGAATGGTTAATGAAGATGTGGCACATCTACACAATGGAATACTACTCTGCAGAAAAAAAATAATGGTATCTTGAAATTTGCAGGCAAGTGGATGGCACTTGAAGAAACCATCCTGAATGAGGTAACTCAGTCACAAAAAGAGGAACACAGTATGTACTCACTCATATATGGATTTTAGACCTAGATCAAAGGATCACCAGCCTGTAATTCACACCACCAGAGGAACTAGGATACAAGGTGTATTCTAAGAGATTCATATAAAGTCCCTCACAGAACTTGGAATGGACAAGTCCCCCAGAGCTCAGGGGAAGTGGGGGGGGCAGTGAATGAAGAGAGAAGTAGGAGAAAACAAGGGGGAGGAAAGGAAAACATGTGCGACCAGGAAGATTGAGCCTGGTTAGGAATAGAAGACAGGAAAGAGAGAGAGAGAGAGAGAGAGAGAGAGACAGAGACAGAGAGAGAGGACATAAAAGAGGGAGCCAATATTGGTTTGAAGATAAAATTGAACACAAAGAAAGGTCTAGAGAACTACAAGACTGCTCCCAACTAACAATTTGAGCCGTGGAAAGGCTATCATAAATGCCCTTCCCGGAGAGTGAGAGCAACAACTAACTTATCCATGGAGCCCTCAACTAATGCCTGTTGGAAACAGAAGCAATCACCCATACATAAACACCGAGTCAAAGCAGAACCCAGATGCAGATGGAGAGGACAAGACCATGCGGCAGAAACACACACAGATAGCTTACCTGAACAAGGAGGAGCTATCAGCCACTAGACTGATAGCTGGGAAGCCAGCATGGGACTGACTCAGGCCCCCCTGAATATGGATCTCAGCCAGAAGGACTGAGCAGTCTAAGGGACCTCAGACAGTGGAGCCAGGATGTATCCCTGGTGTACAAAAGGACTTTGCGAACACATCCCCCATGGAGGGATAACTGCTTTAATCTAGAGACAGGAGAGAAGCCCTAGTCCCTACTTCACATGACCTGTCAGATCTACATGACCCCAACTGGATGGCATTCCCCTACATATGGAATTGGGGGGATGGGAGGGGAGGGTGGTTAGAGTGCATGGGAGAGGGCAGAGAGGGTAAAAGGGAGGGAAGGAGGGAAGGAGGAAGGGAGGGAGTGAGGGAGGTTGGGAGGGAGGGAGAGGGAACTGGGATCGACATGTAAAACAATAAATTAAATTAAAACAAAAAATTCTTTGACTCCAAAATTTAAGTTCAAGGACAAGTTACTGGGGAAAAGGATTTCTATATTTTGTTTCCACAGAAAATGAAAAGATGTGGATTCCTTCCAGACTAATGTGGTTTGATCAAGCAGACCACCTGAAACAGAGTACCAGGTGATCCTACATTCAAAACAGCTGGACAAAGCAGCCTTACAGACTACAGCCAGGATTTCTGAATCTTCTTCGAATCCCCCATGACAGCGCCCCTTACCAGAAGTAAGTAGTTTGGAGAGAACAACGCCCAGATTCCCAAATATTGTCTATAAATGTTTGTTTTCATTTAAATGGACTTTGATATATATATATATATATATATATATATATATATGTATAGTATCTTATAAAACAAACAAACAACAATGTAACCTACCACCCTAATAAAAAATAAGAAATCAATTTTCCTCTAACATATAGCAACTAAATAAAAGGGATCCCTCCCCAGAACCCAGTAGCTATTTTCAAAGCATAGCAGTAACTTACACTGCGTTTCTCTTCACCAAAGCCCAAGCCTGTCTCTGGGAGCCCCATTCTGAATCACGGACTCTTTCTTAGATGCTAGCTGGTCCTGATCCATACCTACACATTTACAAGCCAGTGCATGGAGTTTCTACTAGGTTTGTGTTGCACAAAAAGACAAAAAGTGGGGTGTAACCTGAAAAGGGTGCATCAGTAATGTGACACATGCATAATTTTTTCCAATGTTTGCTTTTCTTTGTTTCTTTGAGACAGGGCGAGGAAGTCACTATCTTGTCCAGTCCAGGCTGAACTTGAACTCCTGGCAGTCCTCTTGCTTGAGCCTCCTGCCTGCTAGGCTTGCAGGTGTGAACCACTGCTTCTGGTTTAATTTTATCTGATTTAAGTGGTGTGGAGTGAACAGAGCAATGCTCAGTCTGTGAGATGAAGCCTCATGGTAACTTCAGAAAGTCCAGAGGAATCTGGGAAAAACTCAGCTCAGCTCAGGTCAGAAACTCGTTAATTTTGCTCAGTCCCTTCTGTCGACTGATCTGGAAAGGAGAGTGGTTTCGATTTCTGTTCCCTTTGTCTCAGTTGTTATTTTGCAACTTCTAACAGTGGGTGTTCCAAGCAGCCTGGAGCAGGGGGGAGCCCAGCGCATTGAGCGCCAGCGCCAGCGAATGAGCCTAATCAGCTGAGAACTCCCTGCTGCCATCCCTGCTGCTAGACAACTCAGGGTGAGTCTGTCTTCAGGCATTCCTCTGAACAGACCCCATGGGAGAAATCCCAGGGCTCACTCTACTGTTGGCTTGCAGACTCTCACTTGTGAGCTAGCAAGGGCAAGCCTTATGGATCAGTAGTTGACTCCATCGTGTGCAGCCTGCTGCAGAGTGCCTCCTGGGGTCCCAAGGGTATATGAGCTGTTTTTATCAGACCTTTACTTCTCGGCTTGGGAGAAATGAGTATGTCTCATTTTTGGTGGGTGGATGTTGGGAAAGAAGCCCTGTGTGGGACCCAGGAGCCAAACCCAACATTCCTGTAGCAGTTCTCTGGTGAGGAAGTTTCTCCCAGTTTCCTTCCTCGTGCCCTCACCGCTTTCCTGAAGGTAGACATCTGTTCTCAAAGATGTCACCAAGAGGCTTCATTTTATTCTGGTGGAGTCGGTTCCTGTTTACATATATCTGAATCCATGCCCTTACGTCATTCTCTACTTATTTTCTTCTAAAAATTGTGTGTGTGTGTGTGTGTGTGTGTGTGTGTGTGTGTGTGTTCATTCTGTGCTATTATCTGTCCCATTTGAATAGAGACCCACCAAGGCAAGAATTTGCAAACATTCTGTTGACTTCTTGATAATAGCGACCTACCTAAGGCAGTGGCCAAGACACAGTCAGCACTCAGTAAACTTCACATACTGAGTGAGGCTTCAAATTCTTTCACAATGCCAGGAAGTCTTCCTCCCTGCTTTGCGAGTTTATCGTGTGTATTTTGCTCCACTTTCTACAAAACCCGAGTGCTTTTCTCACTTTATTCTTTAAAGAGCCAGGCAGTCCTTTTCATAGTTCAGATGGGAATTGTAAGATACGGTATTTTAAGCACTGTAACAGGCTCATTTGTTTTTACCTTTAGAAACACATGGGAGTTGATATATGTGTTGCACAAACAAATAAATAAATAACAGGAGATGACCTTGAGACCATGCATTTCAATGAGTGACTGTTCTGAGTTACAGGGTGCCATGGCAACTCAGCCAACCATGGAGGCACCAATTTGTCTGGTGCAAAACTGGAAAGAGCAGCTGATGCTAAATCCAGAGGCTATAAAGATTCTTGAGAAGATATCTCAGCCTCTGGTGGTGGTGGCTATTGTCGGCTTATATCGTACAGGGAAATCCTACCTCATGAACCGTCTCGCAGGACAGAACCATGGTGAGTTCCTCTGGATGTGTGGAGACCATTGCCTTGGACTGTGGTAGGTAGGTGGGCTGAGCACACCTTTGGAGGCTCATCCCTCTCACGAATGAAAAGCCCTCATTCTTATCAAGTTTATAATGTTTAACCCACTGGAAAAGATCATATGCTTCTAGTGTGATTACCCCTCAACTTCATCAAAAGATCCACCGCAGTATCCCTCTTCACCCCTCTACTCCGGTCTGATCAGTAGCTGAACTCCTGCAAGCGTCCTATTCTTCCTGTACCTTTGTCCAAACCTTAAGAACATTCTGAGTACAAATATTGTTTCACCTATTAAAAGCCAGATGGGTTGAAGAAGGATGTTCAGTAGGGTCCTTATACAGTCAACATCTGAACTGGACTGTCATCCAGTCTCTGGGGATTTGGTTTTTTATTTCATGATAAACCTGTTTAAAAAAACTTTACTGTGTTATTTTACTATATTGTGTTACATATGAACATTTTTACGTATGGATATGTTTGAGCAGATACCCCCCCCCATAATCTTTCCTTTTCTCCTGACTCCCCTCCCTCCCACTAGTCAACTTCATTCCTCATATTTTCACTCCCACGTTCATGTCATCCTTACACATATGATTTGGGGTATCTGCCTAAATAAGGACCCACAAATGAGAGAAAACACCATTATTTGTCTTTCTGAGGAAACAGCAAAGCTTTTTATGAATTATTGACAATGAAGTTAGTGAATATATAGTGAGCATCCACACCGACACCCAGATCAAGAAATAAAACCTGAGTAACCATGGGAACCCCAATCATACCCTCACATACTCCCCGAAGCACCTTAACACCTTCATTTACAGGGAACACATTCATTCTTTCTTTGTGTGTAGGGGAATATATGAGTTTGAGTGTTGTACAGGTATGTGTACAATGTGCATATTCACATGCCAGAGGAGGACACTGAGTGTCCTGTAGTTGTCACATGCATCCATAGTTTGTTTATAGCATGCTGTTGTCTGAGGATGCCATGTATCATTTATTCTTTTGTTGCTGATGAGCACTGGTGTTATTCCCAGCATTCTACACATCACCCCCAAACTGGGAGCATAGTATACATGTTTAATTTTTCTGACCTATGCACTGAAGAGCTGTTAAGCTATCTAACCCACAGTAAATAACGCTGTGGGTTAGATAGCTTAACAGGAATGTTCCAGTAGGAATTGATCTCTCCCTACTCTACAGGTAAAGAATAGTGTCAGTGTGAGGCAAAAAAAAAAAAAAAAAATATTGAAAGGAGCTACATTAAGGGAACTGTGACCCTAGGTGAGGAATAAGTCCCAGGCACACTATATATAGCTCACATGGTTAGAAGTGAAGAACACAATGCTTGCTAGGTGGCCATTTACTGCTGTTTGAGTGGTTGAACTCTACTAGAAATAAGAGGACACAGGAGTTTTAGATAAAAACACTGGAACTAATAAAATCTAAACTAATTCTACAACACAGTCCATTCTGAGGTGTTGGAAGAATGACCTTAGTAGAAGCCACAAGTGGTTCTTGGAGAGTCCATTACATGTGGACTAAATTCATGGTGTCCACTGCAATAAAAGCAAGCCTTTTTCTTGCTAAACATTCTCAGCATTCCATTATCCTTGGTCTTCATGCTGTGACCTTTTCCTGTTTTTGCTCTTCTCTTCAGGCTTTTCCTTGGGTTCCACAGTGCAGTCTGAAACCAAGGGCATCTGGATGTGGTGTGTGCCCCACCCCAGCAAGGCAACCCATACCCTGGTCCTTCTGGACACAGAGGGTCTTGGTGATATAGAAAAGGTAAGGTAAAATCTTATCTAATATAATGATTTCTATCTCTAAATTCACAGATTAACTTGGCCCCTCTATGTTCTTTTCTTCCTTGCTGTTTTTTGTTATTAATGATTTTGGCTCTCTTTCTGGCAGACATTGTTATTGTGCTTGCATTAATATGTTGACATGTTTATTTCCTATTGTACAAAGTCATCTTCCAGAAGGTTACTATATGGAGATTGATAGCCACAAAATGTGTCTCTGCAGTTTGTCAGAGGCACAATGAAGAGATGTACCTAACTGAATAGGGTTTGAGTCGGTAATCATGGCAAAATTTACAAAGGTGTGACTGCCTATTTATCACTGCCTACTGTGTTCCAGGCACTTAGGAAATGTTTTATACACTGCCAGTAGTTCTGGGGACCAAATCCAGGACCTTGTGCATGCATGCTTCCCACCACCTAGCTATATCCTAACTCTATCTTGATAGCTAAACAGGCTAATGCCCTGGAAGGGGGGGGGGTCAGCTTAAGTGTAAGTAATGAGGACTGAAGGTAGAATTATCTTCACATTTTGTTATTTCTCTCAGATTCACTAGTAATCTATCTGAAAGGGTAAAGGGACAATTGGATGAATGAATGAATGAATGAATGAATGAATGATTACTAGACTCTTAACTTTCTTGTCTTCATGTATCCTCCAGGGTGACTCAAAGAATGACTGCTGGATCTTCGCCCTGGCTGTGCTTCTAAGCAGCACCTTCGTCTACAACAGCATGAACATCATCAACCAGCAGGCCCTGGAACAGCTGCAGTATCCTTCCAGGGACGGAGCTGCCTTGTTTTGTTGAGTTTAGGAGGAAGGCAACTTACTGCTTCCTCTTTATTCTAAGTCAGCAAGCCTTGGTTCAGCTAGAGAGGACACAGAACAAAGGGGAAAAGCTTTAATAATTGATTCCACATGAGGCATTTAATTTCATATCCTTAAGATACAATCTCAGTTATGTGACCGAATTATCACAGCTAATCCGGGCAAAATCCAGCCCCAGAGAGGGTGAAGTAGAGGACTCTAGTGAGTTTGTGAGTTTCTTTCCAGACTTCGTCTGGGCTGTCCGGGATTTCGCTCTGGAGCTGAAGTTAGATGGACACGTCATCACAGCAGACGAATACCTGGAGAATGCCCTGAAGCTAATTCCAGGTATCAAAAGTGAGGGAATTTTCAACAGGGAAGGAAGTAGAATCAGCTAGACACTGCTCAGACTTGACGTACCTGTTTGAGGCTGGATTGAAACCCTTGATAATGGTCATGCCAATTGACAACTAGCATAAGTTTGACAATTATTACTTGAAAATATTCAGAGGCTAAGATTTAAACCCATTTTATCTTAGGACATGACATATCAAATAATTTTATACCCTTTAATATTATAAGCAAAAACAAACATAGGTGAGGATTACAATCAAGGCATCAAGATAGTGGTTTCCTAAGCTTCATTTTTTTATTTGTTAATATATATGTTCTTCATATATATGAGGAAAGTGGTTCACTAAATACATAAGTGAGAAAACCTAAAATCACAAGGAAATCTACTGACCTAATTTTAAAAATATTTCCTACTCAAATGTTTTACTAGCTCAAATAGTTATACCTTCCAGTGGATATATGTATATAAACTAATTATCTTGGAGTAAATGGCAATGGGTGAAGTAGATATATATCTCTACTAATGTGCAATATTTCATTTTTCACCAAAATTTCACCTTCTTGCCTTATGCAATATGCTGGAATGTTAACATTACAAGTTCATTACATGAATTATGTTTAGTGGGATAGTTAAGTACCTAAAATCAGTATTTTTTATTCATTTATCTATTATTTAGACAATTCTTCTTTTAAATAGCTATGTCACAGAGTCCTTGTGCAAAGTAATGTCTAGTCCTATATAATGACTAAGTAGTAAGGTCTCCAAACTCACTGGTTACTTTAAAGCTATTGGTACAGTCATTCAAATGTACTGAAACTTAAAAACAGTCTTGGAATGTTGTCAATGTTGTTTTCTAGCTCTTTCTTCAATGAATGGTCTTAGTCTCTCTCTCTCTCTCTCTCTCTCTCTCTCTCTCTCTCTCTCTCTCTCTCTCTCTCTCTCTCTCAGGAAACAATCCCAAAATCCAAAAATCCAACATGACCAGAGAATGTATCAGATATTTCTTTCCAGTACGGAGGTGCTTTGTTTTTGATCGGCCTACAACTGACAAAAGTTTATTATTCCAAATTGAGAAAGTTCCAGAAAACCAACTGGAATGGAATTTTCAGGTTGAATCCAAAAAATTCTGCTCCTACATCTTCACCAATGCAAAGACAAAGGCCTTGAGAGGGGGAGTCACTGTCACAGGAAATAGTGAGTATCTTTTGTCCCTCAAGCGCATCTCTGTGACTTAGAATATGTACTGAAGTGATGGTTCTTTTGTGGTCTTGAAAATTTGTATTTGCTTATGTAAAGGAGTATAGAGAAACAAATGTTTGAATCACCCATACATGTTCCATAGTTGGACTTTCTGTATATGTTTATTGAGGTCTAGCAAGTCTCACATAACTATTACTATAAAGATTGTTCAGGTGATTGGACAGAAATCTGCAAGATGACTTGGAGTCCCCTAGGAAGAGTGTCTCAGTTTGACTGTACAGATTATTTATGGCCTGACATCTGTCAGAACACAGCAGGCCAAGAATCCCATGCAATTTGAGAAACAAGTTTAAACATGCCAAGTTTCATAGACATCCTGCCTGTGTAACCAAACCATACTTTGCCTCCCCTCAGATTGATCCATACTTGGTGCCATGTTTGTATTCTGTCTTCAAATTTCTGATTCTTTTTCCATGATGGGACTTTAGTTTTCATTTGGAACTCAATCTCACAAGAGATGTAATTTGCTTTCTCCTTCCAAAATGCTTTTATTTTATTTATATGATGGAGTGTTTTTTGTTTGTTTGTTTTGTTTTTGGTTTTTTTTCCCCTCTAAGAAGCCTTGAAACCTTTTGGTTATAATCACTGATTATTTTTAGTGTATTGAATTTGAGAACTACAAAGGAAAGAAGCTCATTTTATTAAGTAGACATTGATTCCAAGAGGACGTGAAAAGAGGATGGAAGATATGGGAGAAGTAAGAGGAGAAGAGAAATTCAAGATAAATAGAGTTTGTTGCTTTTGCTAGTGCTAGGTCTCAAGTTTATAAAAAACAATTGGTGAGAACTTTCCAATTCATAACAATGTTTATCTCAGGACTGGGGACTCTGGTGAAGACCTACTTGGATGCCATCAATAGTGGGACTGTGCCTTGTTTGGAGAATGCAGTGATGACCCTAGCTCAGCGTGAGAACTCAGCAGCTGTGCAGAAGGCAGCTGACCACTACAGTCAGCAGATGGCCCAGCAACTGAGGCTCCCAACAGACACACTACAAGAGCTGCTGAATGTACATGCAGACTGTGAGAAGGAAGCGGTGGCTGTCTTCATGGAGCACTCCTTCAAGGATGATGAGCAAGAGTTCCAGCAGAAGCTGGTGGTAATATGCCTTAGCACTGGCCTTGCTTGATCCTTGCCCTTCTGATATAACCTTTAGGCTGCACTTTTTTTTTTTTTTTTTTTTTTTTTTTATCTCAAGGCTCAAGGTCTGAATCTTTCTCATTGGAATTTTTATGGGTAACCTGACTTTTTGGACTAGAGTTTTCCCGTTCTTGGAACAATAACCTTTCATTAGTTTTATTGCTATGAAACACACACTATTATGTGCTTAGAACTTTGAAACAGTATGTGTTTTATTGGCTCACAGTTCAAGAGAGAGAGATGAAGCAAGAGTGTGTGAGTCTTTGCTGTATACACAGCAACCAGAAAGTGTCGGATTGACTTATCTCTGCTGGGGGGGGGTAGGGGGGTATGGGGTAGGGGGGAGTAGGGAGGGAACTCTCCACTTACCAGCACCCCAAGGAATCACTGGATGCTTCTCTCTCTCTTTTTTTTTCTAGACATTCTGATTTATCTTCCTTTCACAGCCAGACAAACCCTGAATTTTGAAGGGATTGGGTGGCTAGGTCACTTTGTGTTATGAAATATAATGTTGCCATGGGATTACTATCCATCATATTCACTAGCCTAGGATGTTGAAAGCATTGACACCAAGAAACAACTCCAAGGGAATTAACATGACACAACAGACCAAGGACAGCTTCCCTGAGAATTTCTGTACTTTTGTTTATTTGAATTTGAGCCTTAAAGGACAAAAATCTCTTAGTTCATATTGAAGAAATTCATTAGGGTTATCACTTATGAGCTTAAATAAACACATAAAGAAAAAAAAGATTCATGTTCTAGCATTCTGACACTCAAGTAATCATTGGAAGAATTCATGAGGGTTCAAAACTCTCCTGAGAGTACACTTATCTCAACTTTGAAGAGTTGGTTTGTCAGCTACACCACCTCCATTCTCAGAGGAAATGAACTTGTATTTTCCAACTCGATTTAACAACTGCTGGATATGAAACAAAGGAAGTTGATAGATTTTTTTTGGAAGTCATCCAGAACTGACCAGATTGGGAATTTTGATCCTCTTCCTTTCCCAGTCCACTCTGAGATGGTCTCATTGCTTCATTCAGGACAACCACAGTGGCACCTTCTATCTTCCTTAGGGTTTGTATTGCTGTGAAGAGACACAATGATCATGGCAACTCTTATAAAGGGAAGCATTAAATGAAGGTTTCTTACAGTTTCAGAGGTTTAGTCCATAATGATCATGGTGAGAAGCATGGTAGCATGCAGGCAAACATGCTGCTGGAGAAGGAGCTGAGAGTTCTATATCCTGATCTGCAGGAAACAGGAAGTGAACTGTGATACTGTATGTAGCTTGAGCATAGAAGACCTCAAAGCCCACTTCCACAATGACACACTTCCTCCAAGAAGTCCATACCTATTCCAACAAGCCAGACTTCATAATAGTGCCCTAAGGGGGCATTTTCTTTCAAACCACCACACCCTATTTTAACAACTTAGTTCTGTCTTTCCCTACTCACCCGGCAGGTTGCCATTGAAGAATGGAAGGAAGCTTTCATGCAACAGAACGAAGCAGCATCTGTCAGTCACTGCCAGGCTGAGCTGGAGAAGCTTGCAGAACCCCTGAGAGAGAGTGTCTCAAGTGGAGCTTTTTCTCTTCCTGGTGGGCACAGCCTCTATTTAGAAGCCAGGAAGAAGGTTGAGCAAGGCTATGAGCAAGTGCCCAGGAAAGGAGTGAAGGTGAGGAATGACAGAAGCAATGCTTACAGAGTTCGGCTAATGTGGTAACTACACGGTACTGGTAGAAACAATCAAGGTGAAGATGAGTTCATGATTGGCAGACACTGAGCATTCAGGGTTAGGTACATAAATTTCTTTGATTATATTAATTATTTAGCAATATAGAATAATTAAAACATTATATGCCTTAAACTGGTACAATTGTGATTTGATAGTAATACCACAATAGAGCTGTATAAAAGAAACCTAAGAAAGCAGCCAGAAATACCAGTATAAGACATCTGAGATACAAAGTGATATGTCTGTATATGTTGTCTTTGCTATAAAGTCGGGAACACCCATGAAAGTAGGAAACAAAATATTCAAACATGGTAAATAAAATGCAGACTATATGTTTGTGGGATTGCACATAACTGTTGCTAGGGCTGTGACCTGGGACAGCAGGTATCACTGGCTCACTAACATCTCCCATCAGGGATCTGGGAAGCCTTCAAGGAGACTAAGGCAAGTGGGTTTTTGAATTTATGAAGAGCTTGTACATTTGTTATGGCCGTGGAATTAAAGAGACATTGTGTGACAGGACTCGAAAAAAAAGGTGTTTTATTAATCAATAAATACCTCAGCAGAAAACTAAATCTTTACCACCTGAATTATATTTTCTCTTCTTGGGTCCCCAGGCAAAAGAGATTCTGAAGAGCTTCCTACAGTCACAGGCTACTGTAGAGAACTCCATCCTTCAGTCAGACAAAGCCCTTACAGATGGACAGAGGGCCATAGCAGGTAGGGTAGAGGGTCCAACTGTTAGTGGTGTGGGTATGTTCTGCAAAGTCCTCTGACTGATGCATAGGTATTTCCTTCTGGAACAAGGAGCTTCCTCCTGCTGAGGATCATGACCTCTCCTAGATGTGCAAACAAGGGGTGTTGGTGTTGTGTTATATGTCCAGTCAATCGGTGCCTTTCCGTCGTGTTAGGAACCATGATGCTACTGGCCTGCTAATGGGTGTACTCAGAGGTTTCCCTAATGATCCCAGGAGAGTACAGCTACATTCTGAGTGTGATTTCTTCCCTCTCTCAAATATCTGTGGAGCAGCTGAGCGGACAAAGAAAGAGGTGGCTGAGAAGGAACGAGAGCTGCTGAGACAGAAACAGAAGAAGCAAGAGCAACTGATGGTAGCTCAAGAGAGAAGCTTCCGAGAAAACATCACTAAACTTCAGGAGAAGATGGAGAGGGAAAGGGAGATGCTTCTGAGAGAGCAGGAGAAGATGGTGGAGCACAAGCTGAAGGTGAGCGTGGATGGAGCTTGTTAGTGCCAGACAGTCATTCCCCAAGAAGGGAACTGTTAATTTCAAACATGTAACTTCAACTGGGAATGTTTCATCGAAGTTCACATGGGCCTTGCTGAAGCTATGAGCACCCAAGATCCCAGCATCTGTGTAGGGATAAACTTTTGAGTACATAAATGATGTCCCCAGGGTTCTGAGTTGCTATTTGTTGAGTTTCTAGGATGGTCTTTTCATATTACAGGTGACCCTTCCCATTAGTCTTTCAGATTCTAGGCTTAATCTTCAAAGAGACATGAGGTGGGCATATCTAGTGTGACTATATCAAATCTAGCCCAGGGTAAAACAGAGGAGGAGAATGGGGTTGGGAGGTGGTTCTGCCCACAAAGTTCTCATTGTGCATGCATGAGAAACAACTTTGGATCTTAAAAACCCATGGAAAATCAGGAAGAAGTGACATGTACCAGTGACCTTTGTGAATTTTGGGAAAAGACAGGTCTCCTGGGCTTTCTAGCTAGCCAGCCTTGTAGAATCAGCTGGCTATAGCATTGAGGAGAGACTTGATATTGAAAATTGGGCTATAGAATTGGCTCAGCTGTGAAGGACCCAGTTTTACTTCCCATCAAGACATGATACCCTAAATTGTCCAGAACTAGAATTTCAGGGGATTTGATACTCTCCTTTGATATCCATGAGAACCAGGCACAAACATGTACATGTAAGCAAATTACTCAAACATATAAAGTAAAAATACATACATAAAAAATACGGAGGAGGCAATTGAAGAAGATACATGACATCAACCTCTGTCCTTCATAGACATGTACAAACACATACATGTACATGCACTTACATACATCCTCACACATGAGTACACAAAGAGATATTAATTAATTAATAGAAAAATAAAATGGTACAATAAAATAAAGCATGACACAATCTCATAAGTTGCTGTATTAATTTCTATGCTGGTTTGATTCATCCTGTAAGTTTGAGTAAAATAAATTATTTGTCCCATCTTAGAGTATATAACCAGTGCTGTATACAAGGTCAGCACTCCAAATATTTCACCTTCCTTCTACAATTTCTTCTAAAGGGCGTGTGTGTGTGTGTGTGTGTGTGTGTGTGTGTGTGTGTGTGTGTGTGTAGGGACAAAACTCCATGGGAAAATGCTGAATAAACCTCCCTAATTATGTAGAAGCAATGGATATGTCTTAACTTATCAAAGACCCCTGTGAGGCAGTAGTGAAGCCAATAATGCACTTAAGCTAAAGTTGTTAAATACAAAATTCTACCTGCCAATCATGGAAGATTTTTTTCTTTACAGATCCAAGAAGAACTGCTTGCTGAAGGGTTCAGAAAGAAATCGGAAATGCTGCAGAATGAAATAAGTCAACTTAGAGAAGAGATGGAGAGAACTAGAGCAGAGTCCTCACTGTTTTCACACATCCTTGACACAGTTGGCAATGCGTTCCTTATGGTTTTGCCAGGAGCTGGCAAAATATGTGGTGCAGGGCTGAAAGTTCTCAGCTCACTTATGAAGTAGTCTGAGAGCTTGTGGGAAGGAATTTATATATTTAAAAAAAAAAGAGGCTTCTATTATTTTGATGGCACCCTATGCCTTATTCGTAAAATACATGTGCTACTTTAATAAATAATCAAAGAGACACCACCTATTAGGATTGAGGGTCAGTGTCAGTTCATTAGGAGTTAGTATGAAGTTCAAAAATACAAACCAAAGGCTCAAGAATGTAAGAGTGAGGTATCCATGAATTCCATCAAAATTCATTGACATAATTTATATAGCAAAGTGGGAAAACAATCTGAATACAGTGAAATTATTTCTAGAAAGGATGTAAGTCAAGAAGACAAATGGCCCAATGGAAGAACACTGGAAATTGTATCCCAATCATACAGATAATTCATTATGATTTACTCTTCTAAAAAAAAAGCAACAAGTAGATTTCATGGAACAAGGTATGGGAAAAATGTTAGGTTGGTTGTTAATAAAAGCTGCACAGATTAAAATTAGGAAGCTTTTTGTGTCACCCTTGTTATGTGACAGGACCCTGTACATAAGGGATTGTTTGAAATGGAGAGTGGCTACTATTTTCTAGGGTGATTGTGAGAATCGTGACCTTGAGCCTATTGAACTAGTTTACAGGAGGGAAATAGGTGAGCCTAGAACCTTGAGACAGGAAAACCCTGGAATGCTGTAGGAAATGTGTGTTATTTTCAAGCTAGAACAGCAAAGTGGACATGTCTGCACTTTTTATAGAGACACTCCCAGTTTCTTCATTAGGACAAGAGGACAGCCTCCAAAGCACAATCCATCTCATCAAAGTCACCAACTTATGAATAAAATACAAATTTATCTGAGAGATGAAAGCCTGTGCTGAGAATATCTCACAAAGCATTTCCTGCTTTAAAAAACAAAACAAAACAACAACAAAACTACCCTGGAAATTAGTTGTGTAGGTCTAGCCACCAAAGCATAGAGAAAGTTACTCCTATGGTGGTCTAACACATCCTAACTACGTCTCACATTGGCAACAGATCTTGGTAGCAGCATCCATACAACACTGGTTTTGCAGGCATGAAAGGTTAAAGGAGTCGAAAAGTCTTGCCACACAGTTTTAGAGAACTGTTGAGGGCAGGCAATATGTGACAGGATCAGCTTTCGAAAGGAGAGTCTCTCAGAAGCCACTGCATGAGACTGTAAAGATGGCACCTAGGTTGCAGTAGAGATGTTGGAAATTCCAGGGAGGTGGGACACCATTGAGGAAACATAGAGTCATGGAAGGAATCCAGCCCAAAAGAAAGCCTAGGTGTTCTATAGCCTCAGAGCTGATGGGGCAGGACTACTTGGGTTCTGTCACGGATTCCTTATGTGGAACTTCATGATTTACCTGTAGGATTTGCACCTTGCTTTGATATGATCACCCCTTGCTACACTCCCATTCTTCCATTTTGGAATAAAAAATGCTTATTTTATGGCACTGTATCTTGGAACTATGCAATTTGTTTCTATGTTGTAAGATCTCAAAGTTAGGCGATTACAACAGAATCTCAGGTAAGACTTGTGCTTTTAAGCAGTGTTGAAACTGTTAAAGACTTTTGAGTGTGATCGGAATGCATTTTTGCACTATAAGATGGCCATGAGTATTTGGGGACAAAGTTAATCAGTTACAATGATGTGCATCAAGTTGACCAGGGGTGAACTTTGGATGTTTATATTAACTGTCAGCTTGGCAGGATTTAGAATTGCTTAGACAACAGACCTCTATGAGTGACTAAGACAGAATGAAGAGGGGAAACAAACTGGGCAGCAGGATTCATTGCTGTCTGCTTTCCCACTGGCACTCGGTGTAACCTGGTCTCATGCTTCAGCCACCATGCTTGCCCCGTGATAATCAACACCCCCTCAGACTATGGACTAATTAACTCTTCCTTAAATTACTTTGGTCAGATAGTTCATCACAACAGGAAAAATGACTAATACAGAGATGTGGGAAACACTCTGGCTCCCAAACATGCATGATCAGTAATAGGAATATGAAGCCACAGATAGGGAGATTGGCTTCAAATTATAGCTGTTTGTGTACTGGAAAGAGATGGCAGTTGGAGAAAAATAAAACCAAACAACAAAAGCACAGTGAATCAGTGTCCATCCAGTGTGACATTCAGTTGGCGCTTGTCACCCGTTGGGTGAAGTTTCCAGGCAAAATGCTTCTCAAAGGTTTGAGAAAATTCATGAAGAATTTGTGTCTTGATGGTGTGACAGAGCAATTTCAATCACCTCCTCAGTAATTTTGTAGGAAGTCAAATGTACTACTCCTGCATGTATTACCTAAGTTCTTTTTCTTTTCTTTTTTCACATTAAACAAGCTTGTTTCTAATTTAAATTAAAAGAGGAAAAACAAACAAACAAAAACTATCTCTCCTTAAGTCCATCAAAGACCACAGAAAGATAAAATATACCCCCATGTCTGCTAGATTTCCCAGTGAAACTGGAACCCTGCAGAATTGTCCCATTTTGTTTTGGCAAGTTCACTAGTTACTTTCTGGTGGTCCTGCATATCCAGTTTATACAGCACACATTTGAACAGTCCAGGCAAGAGCAGCTTCTTGCTCAAATGGCTATATCTGCCATGCCGAAGACAAGCTTCACATTGAGTTTCTTATAGCTCTTTAATTGTAGGTGGAGCCCTGTAGATCTCCTCATCCACACTGTCATGTAAGATGATGTTGTCAGTGTGTTGGTCTTATGTAGGCAGCCATATAGTTGAAGATTCTTGAGTGCAGCTTCCTTGTCATTTATAGAACACACAATCTCACAGTAAACAACCTAGAATTCTTAGTGGGGGTGAATCCTTCTGTATGTATGTTTCTCTTATTGTTTGATGAATAAGCACAGGCCAGTAGCCAGAAGAGGCAGGAAGATAGTCAGGGCTAAGAGAAGAGGAGAATTCTGGAAAGGGTAGGCAGAGAGGGCCAAGGGAGTTGTCATGTAGCTGGCAAAGGAGGTGCAAGTCCTGGCATACCACAGAAAGCCAAGAACAGGTCGAATTGCATATATTTATAGAAATTGCTTAATAATTAATACAGAACTAGCCCATAAGAAGTCCTAGCCATTGGCAAACAGATTACTAATTAATATAAGTCTTTGTGCATTCATTCTGGACTGAAGCAGTGGGACCTGGCGGGACAAGAAACTTCCAGCACAAAATGGCGCCCACAAGAAGAGCAAGATTTTCAACATGAAACCTGAGAAAAACTTAAAAACAGATTTCTGACCAGAAAATGATAGACATATACAGTAAAGACACATTCAAATAAAGAAAAACCTCTAAGGGGTTTACAGTGTTATGTGTAGACTTGGGAGAGAAATGGAAAAGGATAAAGTGGTTAAAAAGAAATAGAGTAACTAGGTAGGGTGGCACACAACTTTAATCCCAGCATTCTAGAGGCAGAGGCAAGTAGATCTCTGTGATTTCAAGGCCAGCCTTGTATAGAGAAAGAATTCCAGGACAGGCAAAAGTACACACAGGAATCCTGTCTGAAAAAGAAAAAGAAAAAGAAAAAGAAATAGAGTAATAATAATAAAAAAAAGCCATGTAAAGATGGAAAACACACTGAGAGTCTGGATACTGTATGTCATTGTGTTGTCTTTGAATTGTTTGGTTGCTGAGGAAACAGCAACAGCTGCTAAAAACAAACATTTGATTATAAATGCTGCTGAATTAATCCGATTTATAGATTTTTAAAATGCTTTGACTTCAAAATTTAAGTGTAAGAACATGTTACTTTGGAGAAGAGATTTTGTTTTTGTTTCCACAGAAAATGAGAAGCTGGAGATTTCTTTCAGGCTAATATGGTTTGCTCAAGCAAGATCCCTTGAAGCAGTGGCCCAGGTGATCCAACATCTACAACAGCTGAGACAATGCAGCCTCAAGCTACTACAGCGAGGATTTGGACAGGTTTCTGGGTTTTCTAAGGACAGTGCCCGTAAACAGCAGGAAGAAATTTAGAGAAAAATATGCTGAAATTCCCAAATATTGTTCATGAATTTTTTTCATTCAAATGGGATGGGTGATAAATGGTTAATGGTAAATCTTATTTTTAAAATAGGGAATACGAGATAGAAATGAATACTTTGCATTGGAATGGATTTTGGGTCACAAATAGAAATTTAAGGTCAATTATGTGATATGTATATTTCCCCTTTTATATACATATTGTGTTTACTCTGCTCATTTAAATGTATAATTAAAAGAGGTTACAGATAGTAACCTATGTTAGTCAAAACGTATAATCATCTTAGGCTTTCTAGATAGAGATGTATTTGAGATGGTGTCAGGCTTTTCAAAATGACAAAGGCCACAACTGGTCCTGAAAACACCAATTACTTAAGAGAGGAAGATGGGAACTGAAGAAACTCAATGTGAAGTTTGTCTTTGGCATGGCAGAAATACCTAGGTTATTTTCTCAGATTTTGTCTGTGGTGTGACTTGCTGGTGCTACCTGCTCATCTGTTAGGGTGAATTTCAATACTCCAGACAGAACTGATTCATTAAAAACCTCCTCTTGCTTTGTAGTTTGGAGGGGAAAATTATTAGAAACACAAAGAAATAGTAGTATTGCCCGTACTTGGAGAGAGGAGGCAGGGTGCATTAGTGCAAACAAAACTAAGTTGCAAGCTTGTTGGAGAACACTAGAAAGAAGGAAGCCTGAAAGCTAAAGAGGAAACACTGCACAGTCCCATTAGCCTCTGCATCTTTAGACTGAATTTTCCTACATGAGCATGCATTTTTAGAGAAGGAAGGAAGGGCTTTGACCACCTGTCCACATATGGTAAGATCCTCAATGAAGCAAAGATTGGTCAGAGATGGGCATATGTAGGTTCGGAGCCCATTCTCTGGTATTGATATCAGACCAAGGCAGCACTATCTGGAGAGTAAGGGACATGGGAAAACAGCTAAAGATCATGGAATGTGACATAACTATCATTAACTATTAGGCTTCTTACTATGCACCCTGCTCGTGAAAGTTTGTATCTTTTTAAATAACCGCACCCTTCATTAACTCTATTACTTCCATCAATCCTCAGGCCAGCAAGCCAACTCTTTGCTGTTAATGTAAAAAGAGTGCCCCCTGTGGCGAATCACCAGTTTTTGTTATAATTTAGGATGAGATTGATTCACATACTCACTAAACACTCTAGTTAGAATCGTCTTTGAAAGTGTAAATGCTTTTTACTCCATGCAATGGTCTGAATTTTTGTGGCTTCCAAATGCCTGTGCTAAAACCTAATCCCTACCATGGTGATAGCTTAGGAAGAGAGGCCTTGAAAATGCTTAGGCCATGAAAAGAAGCCCTTATAAGAGAACCAAGAGACTGGAGTCTTTCCATTGTACCATAGAAGGACACAGCTGAAAACCATCTATAAACAGAAAGTGGGCTCTCACCAGTGAGTCTGTCAATAACTGGATCTTGTCTTCTAAAGATCACAGAATTGTGAAAGCAATGTCTGCTATGCAAACAAAGCCTGTGTGATTCATGGGTTTATTATAGTGATCCTAACAGACTGAGACACCCTAAAATAATTTAAAGTAGATTACTACATGGACTCAAGGATCCAACTCCAGCCTGTTACCTTCCTACATGTTCACTGGAGCCCATTATCTTCTAAGATTATATCAAATGAAGCTATTTTCTGTCCAAAGCAGGGGCATGAACACAACCCACATTTCTTAGCATACTTTGCTCTCTATCTTTCAGTGTGAAACAATTGAAATTCAATGTCATGACAATTGGCACACAATCATCAATTCTTAAATGTATATCCAACCACTAATATCCGATTGTAACAATACCTAGCAGGAAATATTTCTTGAGGACCGGAGAAGTGGCTCAGTGAGTAGGGGTGCTTGACACAGAGCCTGACTATCTGATTAGCAGGACCCACATGGTAGAAGTAGAGGACTGACTTCCACAAGTGGTCTTCTGACCTCCATACAGGCTCTGTTGAACACCTACGTGTTCACACTCACACACATTTTCACATAAATAAATAATTTAAAAATATACTTCTTAAAATATGTGATTCATTCTTACAGATGAGCTATTACTTGGTATAATGCAAGTGTTTTTATTTTTTTTATATATTTTAAAATTTAAATTAGAAACAATCATGTTTCTTATATCAATCCCAGTTCCCTTTCTCTCCTATCCTCCCATGGCCTCCACCGATTCCAATCCCATTCCTCTTCTGCTCCAGGGAAAGGGTGAGGCCTTCTGTGGGGGGATTATCAAAGTCGGTCGTATCATTCGGAGCAGGACCTAGGCCCTTCCCCATGTGTCTAGGCTGAAAGAGTATCCCTCTATGGGGAATAGGCTCCCGAAGTCCATTTGTACACTAGGGATAAATATTGTTCTATTACCAGACCCCCATAGACTGCCAAGGTATTTAATTGATACCTACATTCAGGGGGCCTGACTCTGTCCTATGCTGGTTTCTGAGCTGTCAGTCTGGGGTCCACGAGCTCCCCCTTGTTCAGGTCAGCTGTTTCTGTGGGTTTCTCCAGCCTCATCTTGACTTTTTCTCATCACTCCCCTCTCTCTACAACTGGATTCTAGGAATTCAGCTCAGTGCTTAGCTGTGTGTCTCTGATTCTGCTTCCATCAGATACTGGATGAGGGCTCTAGGATAGCATATAAGGTAGTCAGCACTCTCATTATAAGGAAAGGGGCATTTAAGGTAACCTCCCCACTATTGCTTAGAATCTTAGTTGGGGTCATCTCTATACATTTCCATCATGCTAGATTTCTCTTTAAACCTATAATGTCTCCCTCTATTAAGGTATCTCTTTTCTTGCTCTCCTTTATTCTTCCCCTGACTCAATCTTCCTGGTCCCTCATGTCTCCCTCCCTTCTTTTCTCCTCTCTCTCTCCTAACTCCCTCTCCCCTCCCACCATGGTCCCAATTTGCTCCAGAGAACTTGTCCCTTTCCCCTTCTCTGGGGTCTCTTTCTCATGTATATTTCTCTTAGGTTCCTCCTTGTTTCCCAGCTTCTTTAGTGGTGTGAATAATAGGCTGATGATCCTTTGCTCTATGTCCAGTATCCATATATGAATGAGCACTGATGGGAGATGTTATTCTGTAAATATGTTTCTCTTAATGGTTAATGAATAAAACACTATTGGCCAATAGGAAAGGAAGATAGGTGGGACTAGGAGACAAGGAGGATTCTGGAAGTAGTAGGGAGGAGATTCAAGATGGAGGACTGAGAGTAGAATGCCAGCCCCTCTCTCCAGTATGATAAGACCATGAGGAAATACTTAGATTAATAGAAATAGGTTAATATTTAAGACAGAGATAGCCAATAAGAAATGATAGTAACTGGCCAACAGTATTTATATCTAATATAGCATCTCTGTGTGTTATTTGGGGCTGGCATGGTGGTGGGACAACATAGGCAGGAAAAACTACTTGTAACAGAGTACATACCATTTTGTCTTTTTGTGACTGAATTACCTCACTCGGGATGGTTTCTTCCAGTTTCATTCATTTGCCTGTGGATTTCAAGATCCCATTTTTCCTCCACTGAGTAATACTCCATTGTATAAATGTACCACATTTTGTTTATTCATTCTTCAGTTGAGGGGCATTTAGGTTTCTTCAAGCTTTTGGCTATTACAAATGCTTCTATGAACATAGTTGAACAGATGTCCTTGTTGGATGAATGTGGCTTAAGAGTGGAATTGCTGGATTTTGAGGTAGACTGATTCTCATTTTCCTGAAGAACTGACATACTGATTTCCAAAGTGGCTGTACAAGTTCTCACTCCCATCAGCAGTAGAGGAGTATTCTTCTTTCTCCACATCTTCCAAGCAAGAACTGTCTTTGGTATTTTTGACAGGAGCAAGATGGTATCTCAGAGTTGTTTTGATTTGCATTTTCCTGATGGCTAAGGATGTTGAGCAATTTCTTAAGTGTCTTTCAATAATTTTAGATTCCTCTATTAGGAATTTTCTATTTAGTTCTAGACCCCACTTTTTAATGGGATTGTTTGGTGTTTTTGTGACTAGCTTATTGAGTTCTTAGTATATTTTGGAAATCAGCCCTCTGTCAGATGTGGTTGATGAAGATCTTTTCCCAATCTATGGGCTGTTGTTTTGTCTTGTTAACTGTGTCCTTTGCCTTAAAGAAGCTTAAAGAATACTACTCTGCAGAAAAAATAGTGGAATCTTGAAATTCCCAGGCAAGTGGATGGGACTTGAAGAAACCATCCTGAATGAGGTAACCCAGTCACAAAAAGAGAAACATGGTATGTACTTGCTCATATATGGATTTTAGACCTAGAGCAAAGGATCACCAGCCTATAATTCACACCACCAGAGGAATTAGGATACAAGGTATATTCTAAGAGATTCATATAAGGTCCCTAACAAAAGGGGGGAAGGGACAAATCCCCCAGAGCTCAGGGGAAGTGGGAGGGGGAGCGAATGGAGAGAGAACTAGAAGAAAGAGAAGGGGAGGAGAGGAAAGCACATGTGACTAGGAAGATTGAGGTAGGGTAGGAATAGAAGACAGGAGAGAGAGAGAGAGAGAGAGAGAGAGAGAGAGAGAGAGAGAGAGGGAGAGGGAAAGAGAGAGGGAGAGAGAGAGACAGTGGGAGAGAGACAATAAAAGCAGGAGCCATTATTGGTTTGAAGAGAAAACTGAACGTAAAGAAAGGTCTAGAGACCTACAAGACTGACAACAACTAACAATTTGAGCAACCGTGGAAAGGCTACCATAAATGCCCTTCCCAGATAGTGAGATCAACAATTAACTTATCTACCACCATGGAGCCTTCATCTAGTACCTGTTGGAAACAGAAGCAAATACCCATAACTAAACACTGAGTCGAACTAGAATCCAGGTGCAGGGAGAGAGGACAAGACCAGGTTGCAGAAACACATAGAGACAGCTGACCTGAACAATGAGGAGCTAACGGGCCCCCAGACTGATAGCTGGGAATCCAGCATGGAACTGACTCAGACTCCCCTGAATATGGGTCTGAGTTAGAAGGTCTGAGCAGTCTAAGGGACCTCGGACAGTGGAACCAGGATGTATTCCTGGTGCACAAAAGGACCTTGTGAACACATCCTCCATGGAGGGATAACTGCCTTAATCTAGAGACAGGAGAGAAGTCCTAGTCCCTACTTCAAATGATTTGACAGAGTTACATGACCCCTCCCGGATAGCATAGCCCTACATGTGGAATGGGGGTGGGGGGGATGGAAGCAGAGGGTGGTCAGGGTCATGTAAGGGTGGAGAGAGGGTAAGAGGGAGGGATGGATGGAGGGAGAGGGAACTGGGATCAACATGTATAATAATAATAATAATAATAATAATAATAATAATAATTAAGCTTCTCAGTTTGAGGAGGTCCCATTTTTAGTTGTTGATCTCAGTGTCTGTGCTACTGGTTTTATATTTGGGAAGCAGTCTCCTCTACCAATTTGTTCAAGGGTACTTCTCACTTTCTCTTCTAAGAGGTTTGATGGGAGATGTCATTCTGTAAATATATTTCTCATACTGGTTAATGAATAAAGCACTGTTGGCCAATAGGAAAGCAAGATAGGCAGGACTAGGAGACAAGGAGGATTCAAGGAAGTAGTAGGGAGGATACAAGATGGAAGACGGAGAGAGCAGAACATCGGCAGTCTCTCTCTCCGGTAAGATAAGACCACGTCGAAGTACTTAGATTAATAGAAATGGGTTAATACTTAAGAGAGAGCTAGCCGATAAGAAGCAAGTAACTGGCCAACAGAATTATATCTAATACAGATCTCAGTGTGTTATTTGGGGCAATACAGATCTCAGTGTATTATTTGGGGCAGGCATGGCGGTAGGCCCAGACCAGAGGGACAAACCTACTCGTAATAGAGGTTCAGTGTGGCTGGATTTATGTTGAAGCCTTTGATCCATTTGGACTTAATTTTTGTGCATTGTGATAGACGTAGGTCTATCTGCAGTCTTCCATATGCCAGCATCCAGTTGTGCCAGCACCATTAGTTGAAGATGGTTTTCTCCTTCTATTGTATAATTTTAGCTGTTTTGTCAAAAAATCATGTGTTTTAGGTATGTGGGTTAATAACAGTATTTTCAATTTGATATAATTTGGTCTGCTTTCTGTAGGGCTGGGTTTGTGGATATGTTTTGTGAAAATCTGGCTTTGTCATTAAATATCTTGTTTTCTCCATCAATAATGATTGAGAGTTTTGCTGGGTATAGTAGCCTTGGCTGGCATCCGTGGACTCAGTATTTGTAGAACATCTATCCAGAACCTTCTTGCCTTCAGAGTTTCCATGAAGAAGTCAGGGGTAAGTTTGATAGGTCTGCCTTTATATGTTACCTGGCCTTTTCCCTTCACTGCTCTTAATATTCTTTCTTTATTTTGTATGTTAGGTGTTTTGATTATTATGTGGTGAGGTGAGTATTTTTTGTTCAGGATTATTTGCTGTTCGGTATGCTTCTTGTAATTTCATAGGAATGTCCTTCTTCAGATTAGGAAAGTTTTCTTCAATGATTTTGTTGAATATGTTTCTGCACCTTTGAGCTGGGCTTACTTGCCTTCTTCTATGCCTATTATTCTTAGTTTGGTCTTTTCATGGTATGCCACATTCCTGGATGTTTTGTGTTAAGGATTTGTTGGATGTAAGATTTTCTTTGGTTAATGAATATATTTCCTCTATTTTATCTTCAGCACCTGAAATTCTCTCTGGTTATGCTTGCATCTGTAAGCCCTGATCGTTTGCCCAGTTTTTCTATTTCCAGCATTCCTTCAGTTTGTGTTTTCTTTATTGTCTCTATTTCAGTTTTCAGGTCTCGAACTGTTTGAATTGTTTGTTTCATCTGTTTTTTTTTTTTTTTTTTTTTTTCTTGGCTTCCCTTACTTTCTTTAAGAGATATGTTCATTTCTTGCATTTTTTTTTGATTGACCCTTTCCTCCATTTCTTCCATTTTTTGTTTGTTTGTTCTTCTGTTTCTTTAAGGGATTTTCTCATATCGTCTTTGAGGGCCTCTATCATTTTAATGAAGTTTTTTTTTTTTTTTTTTTTTTTAAGTTGTTCTCTTCTGCTTCGTCTGCTTTGGTGTGTTCATGTCTAGTTGGTATAGAGTTCCTAGATTCTGGTGGTGTTATACTGGTCTTTCTAATGTTGTGTATTTTCTTGTATTGTTGTCTTCCTATCACTTCTTCCAGTGTGTGCAGGTGGGGTCCCCCCCTCTCCCCTGCTCTCCCTGTGGGTGAAGGTGGGTCAGGAGTTCGATGTCTATAACTCTGGATGATCAGAGCACTCCTTAAATTCTCTCAAGCAGAGACTACAGCAGGGCCAATGATGTGGAGAAGGCAGGCTCAGGATGGTCTCAAGAAGTCAGGCAGTGGGCAGGTGATGGGGTCCAAAGATCAGGTGAGTGCAAGCTCAAGGTGTTCCTGTGTGGATAGGTGGGTCCAGTATTCTCAGAGCTGGCCCAGGAAGTTCCAAGGAGGTGGATGGTGTATTGGACCCCACTTTGTTCCAACACTCATCCTGAACAGGAACAGTGGGTTCACCAGGACCAATGGTAAGGGGAAGGCAGGTTCTGGGTGATATATGGATCAGAGTATCAGGACTCTATCCCCATGTTTTGGGTAATTCTCAGGGTGCTAGAATTACTTTAAGAAGGAATAAACAATTCAAACCAAAAGTAGCTAGAAAGTTCTCACTCACAACCACTAGGTAATGCTAGCTCACAGACTAGTAATAATGGTAGTAATTGCAGTTGACATATAGATCATCATCATTTTTTTTTTAGAAATTCATTCATTGAGTTCTGACACCAATTCTATGAAGTATTTAATATTATCTGTAAAGAGAAAAGGGAACTGTGTGGGAGGGAAGTTAAAATCTCACCCAAGATCACATAGTCAATTAGTAGTACCACCTGAATGAAAATTTAGGTTATATTGTCTTTGCCTTTAATGGCTCTAAATTGCCCTACTTAGGCAATAGAGGGCAAGGTAAGATTTAACTACATATTATTTCTAAGCATTACTGGCTTTAAAAGGGCTAAATATTTATTTCCTTCTATATATAAGAAGTAAGGAAGAAAGAACCCAACCATTTTAATGACTTGATCATGTTCTGCGTTAAAGGCTTTTTTTCCTTTGTTGTACTCAAGAACATTAGTATATGGTGACCTTTTCCAGGCTATATTCATGCTCTAAAGCCATTTCTGGTGATTATATGATTGTGTGATTTTATTTTATGTTTTAGATTCTAGAGACAGGAGTTGGTAAAGTTTGAACTACTGGAAATGATGCAGTCTGAGGGGATCTTGGGTTGATTTTAAAAACTTCAACTTGAAATACTGCTTAAAGCACTATTTCTTCATAATTGATATCATTAAATTTAATTAAGAGATGTATGGCAAGATTTCTCTTTCATTCACATTCTTATTTCCTCATTCTAAAATCTTTGACATCTAGGCTGAAGATATGCTGAAAAAGTACTTTGAGTCCATGGATGCTGTGACAGATAAACTTCTAAAGATGGACCAGTCATTCACAGAAAAGGAAAAGCAGATTGAAGGTGAGAGAAATTATTGGTATGTGATGCACTATTGGGCCATATGAGAACATTGTAGAGAAGAATGACAAATGTCTCTCTTAACTTCATAGTAGCTGTTTTTAGACTGGTAGTTGTGGCCATCTCCATCCTTATTAACTGGCTTTTAGGGCAAAGATTCTACAGGAAATTTTTGTCAATGATAAGATTTTTTTTCCCCTAAAGTGGTAAAAGACAAAAACAGCTAATAGTTTTCATTTTTTGTATTCTTTATTTTTTATTTTCTCAATGGAACGTATAAAGGCCGAAGCTGCAGAGGCTGCAGAGGATTGAAGGAAATTCAAAAGGAGCATGAGCTGATGATGTAAGAGAAGGAAAAGAGTTACCAGTAGCACGTGAAACAGCTGACTGAGAAGATGCAGCAAGTATGGGAAGAGTTAATGGCAGAGAAACAAAAAATCATATCCCTTAAACTTGAGGTACCTGGCTACACCATTTCAATTTTCAGTTTCTGCAGTCAATCAGCAATGTATACCAGGAGCCTGAAGCATTAGGTTCACAAGACCAAGGCTTGACTGGATTGTAAATGGAGACCCTGTATCACCCTCGCCCCTGCGAGGTTACAAGGGTAATAACACAAAATCCCCTAAAATAGAGAGAATCATTCACATTCTCTATTATATTCTCATCACCCACTGCTTTTTCTTGGGCTACCTCTGGCCTTTTAAGTTTACCTATTGCTGGAAGAAATCATGGTATCTCTATTAAACAGTAGTTTCGACTCATAGATCTTCTTCATGTGTTTTATAGGATTTCTGTGACTGAATCTTCAACTAATCTGTCAAAGATTATTTTTTTTCTCATGTGCTAGATGGAGATGTTGTACTTTCTGCATGTAAAATGACTTTCACATAAAAATATATGATATATCATATCCAAATCCTTTCTTTTCTACTGAGTGGAGCCCAGTCCTGCCGCACCTAGAATGATCTTATCTCTGGAAGCATCCTAAAGAGTACAGACAGTCCCAAATCATCAAGAAAATGGTTAAATACTCATAGGGTCAGGAACATCCTGTTTTCTGGGCATCCCTCCACATCTATACTTAGGCTTCATGGCTGTTAATAAAAAGGCATGTGAGTGTCACAGACCATAGTTGCTTGAATAGATTTCTTCTCCTGTCTTGGACACTAAAATTTTGGACATGTGCTACATTCCTTGATTGAATGCTTGTCCTAACTATGAATGAGGCAGTAAGCTTCCACTTGGGTTTTTTTTTCTTTCCCATTTTTATTCCCTTCTTAGATGTGTCTGTGAGTCTACATCACACAGGTAAGAGATGAGGCAAGAAAGAAGAGGGAAGCTGGTGTTGATTTTATACAAAAATGTGTTTTATGTGAGTCCAAGGATCCTATAATGGAACATGAGAGTTGTGGGCTACTGGTGTTTCAGAACTTTTAGACAGCATTTCTAAAGGTGGAGAAAGCATAGGAAATCTATTGCTGTAAGTAGGAGACAGTGTAGAGAAATTATGGACATTAAGGAAAGAAAAGATTTTGAGAAAAATGTTAAAATGCTCTCTGAGTGCTTAGTGTAACTTTCAAAGGAGAGCTTGTGAGACACTCTGAGGAATGTGGGAAGCTGTCTCAGTCTCCATCTCCATTTTAGGAACAGGAATGGCTTCTCAGGTAATGATTTCAGAAACTTCTTCAAGAGATGGAGAATATCAAGAGCACTAAGCAACCTTCTGCATGCACCATACTCTAAAGTTCAAACCAACTTCATCTCTGCACCTAGCTCTTACTCATCAAGGAGTTTTCTGCTGGGTCATCTTTGAACAACTTGACATTGAGCTATACTATTGTGCTTTATTGGGAGGAGGGTAGGAAAAAAATCAACAAAGTGAAGTTTAAGTATAAAAATAGTGTTTTGATTATGAATTCAGTTCATGTTTATATTAGAACTAAAGAGTAATATGATTTTAATTGGTTCTTATATTTGAAATTGTAAAATAGACTCCATTAGAGGTGCTAAACTATATAATTGGAATTTTTTATTGCACAGTGACATGGCAGGTCTCTTTGGGTAGACCTTTTGTATCATTCACACAACCTTTTGGATATGCTTCGCTGAATGCTCACAAGCAATTAAGGATTTCTCTTTGTCCTAAGCTGAGACTGGCATGTTGTAAATGTGAGGAAAATGTGAACATACCCATAGGATACAGTGGAGATTCACACCTGCTCTGTGCCCCCTGGATTTCATGATGTTTACAGACAAGGGAATCGTGGACCTTGATATTTGTCCCAAGTGTAGGTACTAGATACTGAGCAGTTCTCAATGTGGGAAGGCTGTCCATCTGCTGAATGAGTAGAGAAGGACCATAGGGCAGTGGTAGAGAAAATTTCCCTTCATGCAGAAGTTTCCCCTCCCCTGTTTAGAGGCCTTTTTGCCTTGTATCATGCTCCAGCCAACTATATTTCCTTTCTAACCTTCTTCTTTTTAATAGTTTAAGTTTTTCTCCTTTTTACAATTTTAGAATGGCTTCTACAACCACAGAATAGGGAACTCAAAATAAATTACTTTCTATTCTTCCAAGGATCATAACCACAGTCCCACCTGTTCTGAAACTCATCTCTGCTTTTATCTGTGTCCCATTACTATGACACTATGACACTGAAAATTTCAGAGAATAAATGCCTTCCCCAACAAAGCAGAAGCACAGGTTAAGTGAAATCTGTTAATAAAAATGGTCAGCCTACTGTAATTTTTTCAAATGTTGCTGTACCTTGTTCATAAAGTGAGAGAATCCTCTTCTCAATTTTAATAAGCAGGGAGTTGATTTGACGAATATTAGCAGTCACAGTTACCCACTGTGTGACATTGGATCTGCATATTAACATTCAGAATAAAAGCACCACACAAAGAAAGTGCTGAAGTTGTGGGTCTCACCACTCTCATGGAATACAGAAACACAAAAATACTTTCAATATAATTCTTTTGCTTTTGTTGGCCTCAAACCTAGGGCTCTGATGGACGCAAGTCTGATGATATGTTAACTTACAGAATAATAATGGCGGTGGTACAGCGTTCCCTCAATATGCTTTTGAGGGCTTCCTCTTGTAAGTGGAAAACAAGAATCAGGCCTATTTTCTGATTAGTGTTAGGTCAGAAGGAACATTTTAAGTTCTGGTCAGTGAATAGACCAGCATGAGGGTTAATTAGATGTCTCCCAGTGGCCATTTCCAGCCTGGTGGCACATTCCAAAGGCTCACAGGCCTCTCAGATGTCATTGCCACTCAGGAGCTTAGAGAAATGGCTCTGATTCACTACTCTATAAGAAAGTAGGCTACAAAGAAGACCAGAGAACCTGCCCCTCAGCTTAGAAACAATGTGCCTCAAAGGGCTGGAAAACCGGCCCTTCTACCTTAGAAACAAACATGCTATGGGGTGACTGGAAATCTGACCCCTAAGCCTAGAAACAAACACAAAACCCTTTTTTGTTTACCTCTAAGATCCACATGATTGACTAATATTCAAGTGGTGCTAAATTGTTTGGGGATTGTATAAAGTTAACACATTTTACTAGTTCAAAAGGAAAACAAACCAGCTGATTTCCAGGCATTTAAGATGTTTAAAAGAACTCAGAATCACTTTCACTTTCAGTAATACTCTCTCCCGCCCTCCCTCCCTCCTTCCCTCTCTCCTTTCCCTTCTCCCTCACTGTTCCTTCTAACTCTACCCTTTTATTTCTTTCCGTCTCTATTCATTCTTAGTATAGAGAAATGGATTTTAAACAAATTCATAGTCTACTCCAAATTGCACAATCTCTTGCTACTTTTGTGTATCTCAGTGGGAGGGGGCGGTAGGGGTGGGGCAAATTCACAAAACAAACAGGGATGGATCCAAAAGGACTGAAAGGTAGCAGGGAGTGACTCCAGAACCAAGCCCTCCTCAGTAAATGCCTAACCTTAGCTTTCTAAACTTTCACAAACACTCTGGAGTTGAGCACAGCATTTATCAGCCTCTCCCTGGTTAATCTGAGGCCTTCACATTAGAACACCCCTCACTTCTAAGTGGTTGAGTAATTTCTTCTGTTGAGCGTTTTCTACTTTCACTTTCATCTTCCTAAACACAGCTCCTCCTAAATTCTATGATGAAAATCTGGAACTTCCTAGGCTATTGCAGAGGGTGGGGAGCTCACAGTGCCCGTGAAAAGGAGAGCGTGCTCTGTAGTCAGACTCAAAAGCAAAGCAGACAGCAGCCTACACTACTACACTTCACAGGCTGCTTTCTCTAGGACAAAAGGATTTGCTTCAGGTAAGAAAGAGGTGGAGGTGGCTTCACTGGATGGCAGCTTTACCCTAACAAGACCTCTTCAAGGGAGCCTGAAACAGACCAGTAAGAGTGGGACGATTATTTGAAACCCAGGGTGACTGATAGAGGCAGCTTTTACTCTTAGTGTCCAGGCCCCCACTATGGTGAATTAATTAGGCTCTGGTAAGGGGGAGTCCACAGAGAGGGTGTGAGTTTTTGAAGGATGCTATTGCTTTTGTGACACCATTTTAGACCATTTTTAGAGTATAACGAAACTCAGACAAAGTCCCTCTACTTGTTGCCAAGGTTACACTATTGGTAAAGTAAGTTAGGCTGCTTGGGGTTTGTAAAAAGAGACAGTTCCCCCACTAATAAATTTAGGAAGTTATATAATATTTGTGTATTTAAAATATATATATGTGTGTGCATGTATGTATATATGTATGTGTGTGTGTGTATTCATTCTTTGAGAATTTCATACATGGAATGTGTTTTGTTTTGAATTGTATATATTCCCTACTCTTCCCTCCACCCACTCCACCCCTCCAGCTCTTTTCTCTTCCCAGTTTCATCTCCTCATTGAGTCACAGTATTGTGGGTCATTTGGGTATGGGTATAAGGCCACCTACTGGAGGTTGGGTAAATTACCAGAGACCACATCACTAAAGAAAACCAGTCCTCTCTCCCTCAACTGCCAAAACCTCCTAAGCGACACACGGGCTTCTTGAGCCTCTCACCCACCCACCCATAGTGGAGTTTTGGCTGCTGGATTTTAGGCAGGGTTTCTTTGTTCTTCTTGTTGTTGTTTGAGACAAGGCTTCTCTCTGTAACCCTGGTTGTCCTGGAACTCTCTCTGTGGTTCAAGCTGGCCCCAAATTCAGAGATCTGCCTGCCTGTGCCTCCAGAGGGCTGGGACTAAAGACAAGTGCCATCACCACCTGGTTTTATGCAGGTTTTCTAGAGGCGGGCACAGCTGCTGTGACTTCATGAGTTCAAAGATGTTATCATGTTCCAGAAGACACTGGTTCACCTCAAGTAATAAATGCTATTCCGTGTGTTATTTTGATATAAGCACCACTGTGCCCTGAAAGGAACCAAAGCTTTGAGAGGAACGCTCAACTCTAGGGCATCACAACATGGAATCCAGCTGAAGGAGGCTCAGTGAACACAGGAGACATGCCAGGCAACAAAATAAGAATGATCACAAAATACTAAGGCACACGGAATGGAATAAACACCTAGGAGTCCACACTCGTGCAACCAAATGAATGAATGAATAAATGACTATAAGTAGGAGCAATGCTCCTTTTCACTGTAGACTTCGAATTAATAAGTACGTGGCATGATAAGAGTGGACAGTAATCTTTCAGCAAATGTTCTAGTGGTTAATTTAGAAGCTTGGATTATTGGTTGATGCTAAAAGTAGTGACCAAAGCCCATGGAATATAATGGAGCTACATGTGCTGACTTTCAAATGGTCACCTTCAAATTCTCCTCTTGTTTTTGTTTCCACACTTTAAAAAACCCACTTTAATTACTGTATAATGTAATAGGCTTCATTAATCCATCTAAATCAATGTATATTTATTGTGTCTCACCCATATTTACCTCCCCAGAATACCCCACCCCTCCTCACTAAATTCCCTGGTGCTTTTCCTCTCTCCAAATAGTTCCTATCAAGCTTTTATGGAATGGTGTACACGTATTTATGCTCGTGTATCTAAGAGCGAAATGTGTGCTATTGTAAGGAGGAAGGTTTTTTTCCTCCCGCCGCCACACCAGCCCCAAATAACACAGAGACTCTGTATTTGATATAATTCTGTTGGCCAAGTACTAGTTTCTTATCGGCTAGCTCTGTCTTAAGTATTAGCCCATTTCTATGTATTTCCACGTGGTCTTACCAGGGAGAGGCAGCTGGCGGTTCTGCCTTCTCCAGACTCTCCACCCTGAGTCCTCCTTACTCCTTCCTCTCTCCTCCTTGTCTCCTAGTCCCACCTACCTTCCTCTCCTATTGGCCAGCAGTGCTTTATCCATTAACCAATAAGAGAAACATATTTACAGAATGATATCTCCCATCATGCTACTGTGTCTTTGTTTCTCCTGTCATACTTTTTCTCTTTTTTCATCCATCATTATCTCTCGCTTCCCTTTGGAACTATTCCTGCTTTCTCATTCTTGCTCTTCTAACTTCATGTGTGTCTGAACACATATTTATAAACGTAAATTTAACTGTATATTCAAGTTTAGATTTCATGAATGAGAGAAAATATTCAATGCTTCTTTTGCCGAGTCTGGCTTAACAGGTCTGTCTATTATTCCTGCAAATTATATACTTCATCCTTCCTTAATCATATATACGTGTGTGTGTGAGTGTGTGTGTGTGTGTGTACATATATACTGACATACACACACATACATTCATATATACATACATATACACACATATCCAGGAGTGGGTTATCTGGTAGTTCTGAGTTTTTTGAGGAACCTCCATACTTTCCACTGTAGTTGTACCACTTTACATTCCCACCGTCAATGGATAAGGGTTCTCTTTCCACACTCTTGGAAGCACTTTTTATTTTTTTTTTCTTTATGCTACACATTATCTGTGGTGTGAGAGGGAACCTTGATGACTTTTAAACTTGTTTTTCCCTGGTAACTAAAACCTTAGATATTTTTCCAAATATTTACATGCTGTTTGAGTTGTAATTTTGATTACAAAACAGTAAACAGTTCTTGGCAGGTTGCCTCTTAACCAAGAGGCCACATTCAAAAGAGTAATATCAGAGCAAGTCTTGTCAGCATCATAAACCCTGTGATTGGATCGATCAAAGAAGATCACAGAATACCAGTCTTGTCTCCTTTTTGCCCAGTATTTACCAATGTAATTTCAAACCAATGAAATTTCAAATTTCAAAGAAAACAACTAAAAAATGTAACTGAAAGGCACTCTACAAACTGACTGTGATATACTCTTCTAGGATACTAAGTAAGAAGGATAAAGAAAGAGTAAGGGCCTACTGAAGATGAGAGGCAGCTAAAGAGATGTGAGGTTTAATGGGGGAATCCTGGATTAGATCACAAAGAAGAAAAAGGACATTAGTAAGAATCTTATTTAAGATAAAGTGGAGGTATCACATGCAGCTTCAGCAAGGGTGTTGTAGAAAATCTGAGAGCCTAGTCAGATATTACACTGAACATATATAAGATAGTAGGATTGGAAAAAACTGGGCAAATGGTATATGTAGCCTTTTGAACCTACTATACAGCTTTTCTGTTTGTCTATGAACCTCAGATTAGTTGTATTTAAATAGAAGTAGTGAGCCATCTATAGGATAGCCATAAAGAGCACCCCAGAATTTTTAGAAGTATATAAAGACCATATAAAGAAGGAAAATTTTAGTACATACTATTTCCTTCTTCCAATTGACTAGAAATTGCTGTTCAACTACCTTCTCCTTAGAGACAAAAGAACACTCTAAACATGGCCTCAGAGATCCACATGCTGGAACCCATGTGTCTCATTGAGAACACCGAGGAACAGCTTGTCATCAATCAACAGGCTCTAGGGATCCTGTCAGCCATCAAGCAGCCAGTGGTGGTGGTGGCCATTGTGGGCCTCTACCGCACAGGAAAATCCTACTTGATGAACAAGCTGGCTGGGAAGAAAACAGGTGAGTGCCACCAAAGCATCTGTGCTTGTTCCTTTCTGTTCACCCATGTAGCCAGCATCCTAAAAGCAGATGTGAGGAAAGAATGTCAGAGAGAGCAAAGAATATGAAAAGATAATGTCTACCCACTATTGGAGTTCCTTTTTGTTGAATTATCCCCTACTCACTGAACAGCACATTTGTTTTCCAATTGAAAGTGGTAGGTATGTTTTAGTTAAAGAACATACATTCATTGAGAAAGTTAACTTCCTTAATGATGAATTAGAAAACATTCATTAGATTGTCTACATAGGAGGAACATATGTCTAGCACTAAGGACTGAATGTATTTATCAGTATTAGATATTACAAGTACCCTCTTTGTAGGGTAGTAATTAAAGTCAATACTTGAAGTTGTTTTCCTCTTTCAAATACAACTACGTTAGTTTTCAACTTGACATCAGTAGCAACATTATCTAATCCCCTCCCCATCCCATGCCCATTCTGCTCTGCAGGATTCTCCCTGGGTTCTACAGTGCAGTCTCACACCAAGGGCATCTGGATGTGGTGTGTCCCTCATCCCCAGAAGCCAGACTACACCCTAATTCTGCTTGACACTGAGGGCCTTGAAGATGTTGAGAAGGTAAAAATAAATCTTTCAGATTCTATTTGTAGCTTACTAATAGCTCACCTTGCAATACCTATCCAACTCCAGATTTGTGCATTTAAATAATTAAATAATGTTCTATTCTTCAAGTTGTTTTAAAAGCCAAGAATAGCATATTAGTACTTAGATGATAGCTAATGATATTTTAGTCATTTTTTTTCACACCAAAAGAGAATTTTTGGTCAAAACTCGAATGACACCCTGAACTTACCTGTACACATTATAAACATGACTTACTATATTCAGTGTGGTACCATGATAAAATACAATGCTTAACATTCTCAAAAAAGTGAAATATGTATTAAAAGAATGGTCATTAAATCTATAATGGCTCCCTCTTTTATGGTATCTCTTTTCTTGTTCTCCTCTATTCTTTCCCTGTCTCAATCTTCCTGTTCTCTCATGCCCACCTGTCCCCTCCACTTTCTCCTAACTCTCTCACCCTCCCTCCATGCTCCCAATTTGCTCGGGCAATCTTGCCTTTTGCCCCTTCTCCAGGGGACCATGTATGTCTCTCTTAGGGTCCTCCTTGTTTCCTAGGTTTTCTGGCCATGTGAAATGTAGGCTGGACAGACAAGGGAGGGCCTAGGTCCTGCCCCACATGATATGACAGCCCCATTGAAAGCCTCACCCTCCCTGGAGAGCAGAAAGAGGATGGGGTGGGGTTTGGTGGGGGTGACAGGAGAGGATGGGAGGTGAAGGAACTGGGATTGACATGTAAAACAACCTTGTTTCAAATTTAAGTAAGGAAAAAAAAAAAGAGACAGAAGTAAAAAAGAGAATTCTAAAAAAGAAAAAAAAAAATGGTCATTTCCATGTAAGACTATCAGTAAGAGAATGACAGTGTAAGATCTACAACAATATCCTTGTTCATTGAGAATCACATGTTACTACTCTTCCCAAGCTGAGACAAATAATAAAAGTCTTGTTGAAGGACCTTACTTACACTTGTGCTTAAATATCCTTTGCCTTACCTTAATATGTCCTGTGAATAAAGCTCAGGATGTCAGTTTAGATTTAACCACTGATCAACATTATGACGTTTAAGTGTGGAGGTCTTTCATGCTCTCATGTACACAGTTGTACATTGTCTTATTTAAATTGTAGAGCATGAATTGAATATTCATAAAATCATTGAACAGGTAGAAAATATTATGTAGAAGCAATGACTTACTTTTGATGCCATAGCTAACATGGGGCAGATAAAGGCTCATCTTTGGCTACTTGAATTGATGGACAGTCTCTTAGTCACTCTTCTTCACTCACTGACCTGCAGGGAGACAACCAGAACGACTGCTGGATCTTTGCCTTGGCTATTCTCCTCAGCAGCACCTTCATCTACAACAGCATAGGAACCATCAACCAGCAGGCCATGGACCAGCTGCAGTATCCTTTTGATGTAGTCTAGAAGAACAGCTTCATCATTTCATCAGATAGATAGGCAGACAAGGACCTTAGCATTTCTAAGTCATCAACCAATCCCTTTATACTTATCATGTGAGTTTGCCAGTTTCCACTACAAGTTCAATCCCCTTAAGCCACACATCGCCATCAACATAGTAACACACTGTTGAGAGCATCCCGATTTAGGTCAATAGCCTGCATTTGTCCAAAATCTTGACATGATGTAGAACCCATTTTCTTAATAATTGCAATTATCATTATGTCTAAATGTTACTTATCTCCTGACTACTCACAAAATGCTATAGGCAATATTTATCCTGCAAACTCATCAAAAGATCTGAGATGATGATTGTTTTTTTTTTTTTTTTTTTTGCCTGTACCTTTAGTGTCAGTCAACTGTGCTTCTCCAATCTACAGCTCAGTCAATTGTTCATTCTTCTGACATTGGAAAGATGATTTCCTTAGATGCCAAGGCGCTCACACCCATCCATCACCTTTCTTTGTAGTCTTTTATCAGCCCCCTGCCACACAGCCTTCTTTTGCTAAAGATTTTAAGATCTAATGTTGGGAGACTGGTAAACAATTGACACCAGTTTTCATTATTCTCTCCCAGTTCTCTCTCCTCTTATATTTTCCCTCTACTTTCCCAATTATCCACCCATGCCATTATCAGTGCTGCAAGAATTCCTATGAACTTAACTTTGGGTATCATACTGTATTCTTTTTCATATCACTATGCTCATTCAGAAGTCATATTATTTCATCTCTTATGGGCATTTCAAAAATCCTTTTCTCTCTCTCTCTCTCTCTCTCTCTCTCTCTCTCTCTCTCTTCCGAACCACTTGGTTCTTGCATCTAGAACTTCATAATTTTCTAATATTCTACTTTCTTCTCTGGCAAACTGTTCATTGCCTTTGTGTACTCTGAATATCACAGCTCATTAGTTTCTGTACTTCTCTTTATTCTCTACTCTTGGTCCCTAGGCAATATCATTCTGTCCAAAGGGCTTCTGTGCAGCTATATTTCAGTCACCATCAAATATCCCACATGTTCCACAAAGTTGCTCTGATAAAAACCTTAGACATAATCTTGATCTGTTCCCTCATACCCTAGAAAGTATTAGTTCACACGTGTTTTAAACTCTATCAGCAAATCTACTTCTCTAGATCGACCTCCATATCATCTCTCCATCATCTCTAGTCTACTTCCTTTCTAGACTGACCTCCTTATCTTCAAACTTGCATATCCTGGCATGTATTTCTTTAGCTCTTATACTCTGTGCACCAGAGTTCATGTATATGTCAGACATACTCATGTTTTTCAAGCAAAGGGATTTGACTATTATCTGGAATGTTCTCCAAGTAGAAGTTTCAAAGTTTTCATTTGTGTGTGTTTGTGAAAATCATGTGCTTGTTAAGACCAGAGGTTTCATATTTCTTGAAAGTTGAGTCTGGTAACTGAACTCATGTCCTCTGCAGGAACATTAATTGTTCCTAACCACTGAGCAATCTCTCTGGCCTCTCCACTGGAGCTTTCACAGATGACTCCTCTAATTCCTTTAGATTTCTGATAATCAAGGACTTCAGAAAGCACATGAAGCTCTCTGAGTAACAAAGCATACAAGGTTATTCTCTAGTCTTTAGGCTAAGACCTTTTGCTACATCAAAATGGTAGTAAATATATAAGATTTTAAAAGATTTTATCTACTTGTTTTTGTTCCTGTATTCATCTGTTACAATGTAAACCCTATGATGGTAGTACCCTTTCATTTATTTTAAAAATTTTTATGTGAAACTGTGCCTGATTCATATCAGGGTCTCAACAGATGTTTGCAAATTATTGAATTCTGTCAATGAATGAGCTATATCTTTGTTTCCTTCTTGCTGCTGTGGTGAACATTATGACCCAAATCAACTTGGAGATGAAAGTGTTTGTTTGGTTTACAGGTTAGAGTCTAGCATCAAGGGAAGTCAAGGTAGAAATCCAGAAGCAGAGACTAGAGCAGAGTCTGAGAAGGACCTCTGCTTACTGGGTTGTTTCTTGTGGCTTACCTGACTACTTTTCTTATACAACTAAGGACCACCTGTCTAGGGATGACACCACACACTGGGGGATGGGGCTTCTTACATCAATTAGTAATTGAGAAAATGTCCCCACAGACTTATCTTCAGGCCTGGCTGATAGAGTAATTCCTCAGTTGAAGAATTTACTCAGTTCACATTATTTTTCTTCCCATGTATCTTCAGTTGTGTCAAGTTGACAAAAACTAACCAACATAGCTAAAAACAAAAATAAAACTTGGAGGGGGGGGCACTGGTAGAATATTTATCATAAAATAGTAAACTTGTTTTTATGGTTTTCTTAATTTAACATCTCAGTTATGTGACAGAGCTGACTGATCTAATCAAGTCAAAGTCATCACCTGAAGAGAGTGAGGTAGACGACTCAGCTAACTTTGTAGGCTTCTTTCCAACCTTTGTGTGGGCTCTGAGAGATTTCTCCCTAGAGCTGGAAGCTAATGGAAAACCTATCACTGCTGATGAATACCTGGAATACTCGTTGACCCTGAAAAAAGGTACCTGGGATAGTGGAATGTTCTGATACAAAGGGAAAGCAATCTCATAGATGTCATTTCTGCACAGTTGACAAAGGCCTCGATTTTGTAACCATGTTATCCTAACAGTTGTTGTAGGAAATGAAACACAGCTTCACTGAATCATTTGTACTCCATGGGAAATTTCACAAGCTACTTCTTAGAAAAAGGGTGTTTCCTTTCCTATTCCTTCAAGTTTGTGTCATTCATCTATATTAGGTGTTTTTCAGCTTACATGGGCTTTGTGGGAGTTATGGAATTGGAAGTGTCATATATTGAAGCAATTCCTTTGAAGTTTACTATATCTAATTTTCATTTTTTTTCAGGATCTGATAAGAAAAGTAAAAGCTTTAACGAGCCTCGGCTGTGCATCAGGAAGTTCTTCCCAAAGAGGAAGTGCTTTGTCTTTGACAGGCCTGCTCAGAGGAAGTATCTTTCCAAACTAGAGACAATTAGAGAAGAAGATCTGAGTGAGGAATTTGTACAACAAGTTGCAGAATTCACCTCATACATCTTCAGCTATTCCCATGTCAAGACTCTGTTTGGTGGCATCATAGTCAATGGACCACGTAAGTTATCCCCTGTACTTCCTCTCTGTGCTTCTTGTCTGCTCATTGTAGGATATGCCACTGAAAATGTAGTGCATGCATCACATGACAGCATTTACTTGGGAAATAAAGCCATTTCTCAGCATTTTATATCTGTAATAGCAAAAGGGAAATAGAGAAATAAACTAAAATCTAATCCAACCCTAGAAGCCTTTTCCCCTCACTCATGGTTCCTCCTGATAAAAACGATTACTCAAGTTAGAAAAATGAAAATTCCCTATATGGAATTTGCCACTACAAACTTTCATGTATATACCAAGTGTTTAGTAATGACTTTAAAGAGCCAACTATTTGGTTTAATGAGGCATAAAAAGATATGGCTTCCATTCTCATTTCAGCACAAGGACAACAGAAAAACACTTCAAAAGAAAGCATTACAACACCTACAATTCATAGTGATAAATAATGGTTCACAAAATTAATAATAAATAAAGAGTGGCTACATGGGAGCCAGAGGTCTAGTTGAGTGGGACATAAGTCCATGGGGACAGAGAACACATTGGGTTTTTTAAGTTGAGTAAGGTGAGAAGTTGCAATGAATAGGAGTTACTCACAAGGTCAGAGGATAATACCTGAGGTACTAATGTAACAGGAGAAGGCCCAAAGCAGAATACAACTTTCCATCTTCAAGAAAATAAGAGTCAAGTGACTGAGAGAAGAGAGTGAACGATAGAGTCCCCCATTGGAGAAGTGTGATATGGCAATGTCCTGAACGGGAATTACAGTTGGTTCTGAAATCTATGGAGGATTTAGCAAGCAGAGATTCTGGAGGACTAGGTTAAGTTTTCTAGTTTACATTAATAACTGTCTTAAATATTCTGCATACAACATATTATCATGTTATAAGGGTGCAGGGAAGTTGAGTGTGATGCTTTCAATCAATCAGCAATGTTATGAGCAAACCTAGATGGTTGGCTCATCTATGTACAGCTCTGTGGGAGGGTCTGGGTTGCTACATTTTTTTATCCTTTTTTATAGGATAGAGACATGACTAGAAAGATGTATCACTTTTTAAAAAAAACAACATCAAAATGAGTATAAAAAGCAAAACTGTAACTTTGGCTAATAAAAAAGTAATGAAGAATAAAAGGGTAAATTTATGAGAGGAAATAAACGGAGTGAGAAGAAAAAGGGGTAATAAAGAAACAAGATTTTATATCACAAGTCTCTTCTCCCAATACTGGAATCCACTCAATCAAACATCTATCTTTGGAATAAATGAAGGAATAAAACCCAGTAAGTTACTAAGTTGCTGTTCTTTCTCAGAGAATCCTGAAAACTGTCGAGTGCCCTTTCTACCAAATGACAGCCATTAACTTCTTTGGTAGGTCTACAGAGCCTGGTGCTGACATATGTCAATGCCATCAGAAGTGGAGAACTACCCTGCATGGAGAATGCCGTCCTGACTTTGGCCCAGATAGAGAACTCAGCTGCGGTGCAAAAGGCCATTGAGCACTACGAAGAACAGATGAACCAGAAGGTCCAGCTGCCCACGGAAACCCTTCAGGAGCTGCTGGACCTGCACAGGCCCATTGAGAGTGAGGCCATTGAGGTCTTCATTAAGAATTCTTTCAAGGATGTAGACCAAAAGTTCCAGAAGGAATTAGGGGTATGTGTGGTACCCAAAATCCTAAGACAAAGAAAATCATGGGCCTTTTTTGGAATGAACGTTGTCCTTAGTCTCTAATACAGAGACACTCAAATGATGTGTACAGATTTGCAATGGCTATAGAAGGATTAGATTCTGCTGGAGTTTGGTCAAAAAGCATGACACTATAACTAGTCATGTTTTGAACACCCATGCACACGTGTGCACACACATGCACATATTCCATTTTTGTCATTTTCCCCACTCTGGAAACCATGTTCTCAGACACTGAGGGAATTGCACAACTGCATTTACAAAGGATTGTTTCATTAACTTTTTCATAATATAATAGTTTCATTTTTTGAGAAGTTTAAATATGTTTTTTATCATATTCATTTCTAATGAAGTTTTTATTGTCAAGGAATTCACTGCTTTTGTGCTGTTCAGTAGTAATGAGAAATTAATCATGACATGGTTTATGGATGTTTTGCCACTTGATTAGTGGCGATGCTTCTCGGATGACTAAGGCTGGATTTCACAAAGGACATGTGGCTTCATTCAGAAGTTCTGGGGAAACATGGCAGTCAATGTAAAGAACACATTGACTACTCCCCAACCTAGAGGAGATACAGAAGTTGATATTTAGTTAGTTGTGTGATATCAAATAGATAGCTCTTCTGTTATTCTTTCCAAACACAGAAGAGCACAACATATCATCTTCAGTACTTTCTTTGTACAGTGAGAAAATATAGGGAACTATTCATGTGTTCAAGAGCATTACATAATCAATTAGCCTTTACTGAATGTTTCTTTAGCAGCTCTGGGCTTAGTACTCTGTATTAGCTCATACAGTCTGACAAGTAACCTCTGCGAACAGTGGTGTTACTCCACCCTTATAGACAAGGAAACATTAGTCTGCTAATGACATGTTCATGATGCCACAAAAAAACTGGGTTCAGGAAGACCACACAGGCTGGCCTATCTTTAATTTACAATCTGAAATATTCCTTCAGTGGATGACTTCAGTAGATAAGGGCTCCCCAAGAAGCAGTGTCTGTGCTCTGAGAATACCTCTGAAGAAGGTGAATAAAGAGCAAGACCTCAAGTGTTAATCACTGTAACGTGCAGCCTCCTTAGCGGTACCTTGAAGCTCACAGTGAGATGAAGAGCTTGGCCTCAATTAGACGTCTCCCAGTAGTCTATTGTGTTGTCTCCCCCCTTCAACCATCTGTGTGATTTTGTCCTTACCCAGGAGCAGCTGGTAGTGAAGCGAGATGCCTTTATCAAGAAAAACATGGATGTGTCATCAGCTCGTTGCTCAGATTTGCTGGAGGATATCTTTGGACCTCTGGAGGAAGAAGTCAAACAGGGAACATTTTCTAAACCAGGAGGTTACTACCTCTTTCTTCAAAAGAAACAAGAGCTGGAGAGAAAGTATAAGTGGGTTCCTGGAAAGGGGCTCCAGGTAAATTGAGTAGGTGGTACCATTTGAAGGTGCTTAGTGAGGAATCTCTTCCAAGTGACAATGAGAACAAAGACGGTGCCGTGGTAGTGGTGGAGAGAGCCCCTGTCTTACATCCATCTAAGCAATCAGCTAACTTTGAGACAGACAGCACCTTTCTCCTCAGAAGCACATCAGGACTTCTCAGAAATGTTTATGGAATTCATGTATTCACTCAACCATTCAGGCATCTAATCAGCTAATATGTTTTATTTGGCTTTGTGTATTAAGGGCTTCTCAGGTTGTTAGAGACAAGAGGATTAAGAAAAAAAAACAATTAAAAGTTATGTTCATTCAAGAATGAAGTAATTTTAACCCATTGACAAATGGTATTTAGCTATTAGCACTTAGATATCTCTCCCACTACTTTAGAAATTTATTGTCTTAATTCTCACACCCTCACACAAACCATGCATACTAAAGCAAAAGGTTCACTCAAGTTCACTCAGCTAAGGACCAGTAAGTCTTGAGTGCAGAGCCAAATAGCATCATCTGTATCCATCATTTCTACACTACTCTATTATGATAATAGAGTTTAAGATTAGGTTTGACTTTGTATTATTTATAAACAACAATGTCTTTTAAATGGCTAAATATTTCTTTTTCTCGTGAACAGTTAGCCGCATCCCCAAGAACCCAGTGCGGCTGTGGTGGCTTTGCCACCTTCTTGTTCATGGGCCTATCCCTTTGTTCTCTAGAACATTAGTCTAGGAACTCCATCTCCAAGCTGCATCCGTGCTCAGAAACAGCTGCTGGAGAGTCAAACTTTACTTCAAATTCATGCCTTGAAACAAAAAGGAGGGACAAAAGAAAAAAGGATGGTGCCTCAAGTCCTTTTAAAATTTTAAGGCACATTATGACACTTTTCTGATTGTATACTTTCCATAAGAATTTAATCCCATGGACATTCCAGACTTACAAGAGATACTGTAATTTACTGTTTTGACAAACTATGAGATAAAGATTTAACAAACTGTTCAAAGAAGTTAGAGAGAAAGAAAAGTGGCTATGTAGGAGATGGGGATTTCAAACAACAGAACAGGTCCTTAAGAGTAAATTAATATTTATTTGAGGCACAGCAAGAAATCTGATGTTCTGGAAGATAGTAAGCAATGCAGAGATTAGCAAGGAGATCATAATCCAGACAGAACATCTTAGAGGACACTGGAAAATTGATGAGCTATAACATCATCATTGAGCATTGGAATATTATGACTGTTTTTAAAATAACATGGCAACGTTCTGGTTACTCTGAGATAAACAGTCTGCAGTAATCAGGAAGCAAGAGCTGGGTCTGTGAGACTTGGATGAAACAGATGGTAAGCAAAAGACTGAGGTTACATTTTTTAAAGCTAAAACCATCATGATTGGCTCATGGTCCCATAAACAAAGAGATCAAAAATACAACTACTTCAAAAGATTTACTAGATTCTAAAAGTTGGGGCTATGGAAAAGATCAGATTTGGGGAGGGGGATCTCTAAGTCAGTCTTAGGTCCATTAAATGTAAGACACTATTTGAATTGCAAAATAGCTGGTAACACTAATATCAGTTAACAGACACATTGGCTTGTCTTCAACTTATTCCATCAAACCAGGCAGAAGAGATCCTGAAAAAGTACTTTGAGTCCAAGGACGACGTGGCTGAAACACTTCTAAAGACAGATCAGTCACTCACAGAGGCAGCAAAGGAGATTGAAGGTGAGAGCTGCTGAGACTCCAGTGGTTGGAAGCTCTTGATGCATTTAGCAACATTGGTCCACTTGAAATCACCATCACAGAGAAAGAATCACAAGTGTCACTCATGTTGGTTTGTTTTGAAACTGGTATATGTGGTTACCTGTTTCCTTATCAATTGGTTATTTCCTACAAACATCACCACAAGAAATTTTATCGATGACATGAAAATGTTTTTAAAGGAGATAAAAAGCAAAAACAACTCATAAAATTTAATCTTTGTATTCTCTGCTTTTCCTCCTCAGTGGAACGTATAAAGGCTGAAGCTGCTGAAGCTAACAACAGAGAGTTAGAAAAGAAGCAGAAGAAATACGAGCTGATGTTGGCAGAGAAGGAAAAGAGTTACCAGGAGCACGTGAAACAGCTGACTGAGAAGATGCAGCAAGAACGGGAACAGTTAATAGCAGAACATAACAAAATTATATCTCTCAAACTTCAGGTACTTGATCATATCATCTCAGTATGTTCCTGTGCGCCAATCGAAAATAAGTATATCAGGGCACTGAAATAACAGGTCAGTAGCTAAGGGTGTGTATTGCCCTTACAGAGGACTCAGGTCTACTTCTCAGCACACCGCACAGTGGCTACAACAGTCCATAGCCCTCCTTATGACCTCTGCAGAGACTGCACATATGTGTTACATTTACACATACCAGAAGCAAAACACTCATCCACTTAAAATATCACCAATAAATCTGAAAAGCAAACAAGGAAACTGGAATGCAATTTTATCGGTAGGCTGAGGCAGGAGAATGACTGGTTCCAAGTAAGTCACAATAAGACTCCTGCAATAAAGCGAATAGTTCAGATATGCTGATACATTTTCCTTCTCTCACAGCCCATCTCCAGCTGTGTCTAGTGAGTAAGAGCTGTTTATGTCTGGATGAAATCCTTTATGAGGCTATCCAAAGACAACAGCTAGGAATTAATTACTCAACACTGCTTATGTGCCTCCTATTTAACAACTCGGGACTACTATTTTGTGCTGGATGGAGACATTATAAATTTATCAAAACACATGATACAATATCCATCTTATTGTCTCCACTGAATGGAACCCATAGGAATTTCATTTTTGCCACACCTAATATGGTCTTGTCTCTGGAAGTATCCTAACGAATAGCAAGAATCCCTAACCATCCACCCACTCAAACACATTGTTAAGTACTCAAATTGCAGTTTTTTACTGCTATTCATGCATCGGTGCTGAGTCTCCATGGCAACCCAGACTATCTTGTGAGGACCTCAGACCCTAGTTGCCTCAATATGTTTCTGTCATCCAGCTCTGTCACTAATAGTTTGGACATGTGATAAATTCCTTGATTGAACACCTGTCCTGATTCTGAATCGAGTAGTAACCTTTCACTTACTTTACACCCATCTTTCTTACCTTACGTGTGTTTGAGAGTCCACACCACACACAAATCTGAGATAAGGCAAGAAAGAAGAGGGAAGCTGGCGTTTTTACAGAAAATGTATGTATTTTACATGAGTCAAAAGACCTAAGGATTGGAAGTGAGAGTTGTGAGCCACTAGTGTTTTAGGAACTGGTAGTCTTTCTAAAGCTGGAGAAAGCATAGGAAATTTATCAGCTTGCATAGGAAATAGGAGAGGGGACAAGGAGGGAGAGAATGGAAATTAAAGAAGGAAAAGGCTTAGAAAAAAAACCCACCAAAATTCTTCCAGCTAATTAGCATTAACTACCAAAGGAGAGCTTGTGAGACCTTCTGAGGAACTTGGAGAGCTGTCTGAGTTGTCTCCACCTCCATTTCAGGAACAGGAGCGTCTTCTCAAGGAAGGATTTCAGAATGAGAGCAAGAAAATTCATCAAGAGATCCAGAGCATCCGGAATAGGCGCCCAGCTGGGAAATGCACCATACTCTGAAGGTCTGAGATCCAGCTGACTGTCTCTGACCAGCTTCCTTTCATGCAGGAATATGTTGACTGAGAACCTTCAGGGTTTGAAACAACTGTTATTAAATTAACTTAACTCACCTGAAAATCACCTGTAACTCCAGTTTGTGGTCATTGATTGACACTGGGCAGTGTTGGAGGAGGTTCCTATCTGCACAGGATGCATGTATGAATGGAAGCTCTGCCTTGGGTGTTTTAGAAGTCCTCCTGATGTGCTCCATGCCCAGCCTGCATTCGTTTCTCTTTATATCTTAAAGTTTTCTCTTTTCTACTGTATAGTGTCTACAATCAAAAGCAGAGGACTTTTAATTAACTCTTTAAATTAATCCCTTTTCATTCCTTAAGTACTTTTTTTTTAATTACAGTCCTTCAAAAACTAAACCCTACCTCCATTTCCCCTTTTGTCTCCCTGCTATGACATCCTAGTTTGAAGTTTTTCAGTATGAATATTTTGCACAAGTTAATAAAAAGCATTAGCCCACCATAATTGTTCAGAATATGTATTTTATTTGTGGTTCATTAAGGAAATAACAGAATCTTCTAATAAACTAAAAAGTCACTTATTTTTTAATATCATTGGGTGGCACCCAGACACTCCAGGATATTAGGATGCCTGCTCTCTGTCTATTTCATTAAGAATAATGCCACCACACAAAGATAATGTTGAAGTCGTGGGTCTCATCTCTCCCAAGGCATGCAGAAACAAAACCAACTTTCTTATGCTTTTGGCTGGTGCTCATATCAAACCCAGGCTGTGACAAGGCACTTTAATTAAACATTAACTCACAGAATAACATCACTGTATGCAATGTTTCCTTAATATAGGTTTGAATGCAACCTGGTAGCACTATGTATGTTCATAGAAATGGTTCAGTATCTACAGCTGGGGAATCAAAAATCCTGTTTGTTTCTTTTGTTAGATCAAATGCAGGGTTTTAGTTACTATTCGGTGGGTAGAGCAACCGGGGAGTTGACTAGGCACAGGAAATGTTGTGTGGGAAATGAAAACCTTAATTAATTTGAGTTTATAAGTTGATTCACATGCCGATTTTCTATTTTATTCAAAGTATGTGTTATAGCACTGGTGGTTGTAGCTCAGTGGGTAGAGTGCTTAACAAGCGTGCATGAGGTCCTGGGTTCAAGTGTTGCCCTAACCTGGTGAGATGGCACATGCCTACATGCCTATAATCTCTGCAGACAGGGCAAACAGGAAGATCAGGAGTTTAAGGTCTTCCTCTGCTACATAGTGAGTTCAAAATCAGCCTGGGCTAGAGACTTGCTTCAACAAACAAACAAAAAACAATGTGTATTATTGGTGAAATGATCTACCTGCCTTGTATATTTGTGAAAAGAGATGTCCTTTTGGGTCCCCTGACCCCTTTTGTGAATGATAGGCACTGATAAATATAGTATGGTTTTGCCTTGTTGCTAAAGTAGTAAAATAACACACACACACACACACACACACATTGTACAGGAAAGATTTGTCTAAAGGGAACACCCCAGGTTGTAGGGCCTGGCATCCAACCTCTAAATGAAACGTGAGGAGCCTTCCAATGGCAGTCTGGAGCGAACGCTACCTCCATTCCATTTTTATATTCTTGGTAAATACTCAGTGCTCTCCCTGTTCTTCTCCCTCTCCCTATGAAGAGCTTCCCCTTCAGGTTGTTCACATCTCTGGATAATCCCTACCCAGCATCTATATAGCAGAACTTGAGTCATAAGTCTCTCTTTGGACTACTCTGTGAGAATAGTGATCTCTCTCCCATTTTGGAAATGGAAACTCATTGGGAACTGTAGCCCATTCATGTTACAGCAAATTAGGTTCTCTCGGGAGATCCTCTGGAGATATGTCCCAGCACCCTATAGTAGAAAGTTTCATTCCCATTTCCTTCGAGATCACAGACAGCAAACTAACATTCCTCATGCCATCATTCAACATAGTTTGTACTGTTTCATTGCATATTCAAATGCATTATCATTCTTTCATTTAATCCTAGCTTTTAAACGATGATAGTTAACAAAGCCTTAAGACAATAACAAAATATATCTCCCACCTTATAATTACAAAATAACCTAGTTGTACACTTTCAAGAGGTATTTTTACTCCTCAACACAGCCATTGTTTTAATTTTAGCATTGTTAATATTCTGTATCTATTCCTGTGCAGGAAGAAAGAATACTTGTTCTTTCCTAAAATGCCTCTGTAACTTTATCAAATTATTATTTCCTATTAGTTCACAATCAGTCTTCTTCTTCTCCTCCTCCTCCTTCTCCTCCTTCTTCTTTTTCATCTTCTTCTTCCAGAATCCAAAGAAAAAATATGCACTTCATCAAAGTTAAAAAAATTTCCCCCAAATTTGGTTTGAACTTCCCCCACTTCTTTCCACTTTTCTCTCAGTTGCCATTCATTCATATGACTTGAGAGATTCTACTCTATAAGTAAATAGTGATGGCGGGCCAGTTGCACAATGGATAACACGTCTGACTACGGATCAGAAGTAAATAGCAGAGCACCATGAAGTTATTTCATGTCCCTGCTGTATTTCCCCCAGGCACACCAATTCTTGTTTATGATACCTTTAAGCTGTGTCCATGAAATGGGGGAAGGAAAACTTTCTCATGTGATACACTGCTGATGTAGTGCTGGTTTCCTCTGGGAGTGTTTTCAGTCTTTCAACTCCATGGAGGATCTGAATTTTCTGAAGATTTCTAAGCTGGAACCTGCCCAGATAACCCTTCTACTGTGGTCCTCTCTGATTCCCTTCCTCATACCCACTCTTCTACAATACACTCCAGAAGACAGTGAGGGTGGTGTTTCATGCCAAGCATTTCTCTCTGGAATACCCAGGTTCAGAAAAGCCCAGGAGTCTAACCAGGAAACAACTGGTATGCATATGCTTAGCCACACCTTGGAGGGAGTGTGCCTTTAAATGTGCCCATCTCTCCTGTTTAACCACAACACATTCCACCCCCGTGTCTGGTGTTAGATGTTTCAGAACATGCTCAGCTCACCATTCCTAGCACTCACACATTCTAGAACATACATACTTATCATCTTTGAACAAACCCTCTAATGCTCCCAGATCTATTTAGCTTGGAAAGAGAGTGAGAAAGAAGAATGTTACTTGCTCCCATCAGGAGGGTGAGGAGATAGAAGGTAGCATGGATATCAATGCACCTTTATATTTCTCTCCATGGAACTCCTCCCCTTGCCAGTCTTCATCACTCTAACAGATCCTCAGTTGCCTATGTGGTAAAAACACTACAAAAGGTTGCACAGTTTCTTAGTTTTGTGCTTTTATGAAAGGAATAGTTACACCTTCAAAGTTGAAGGGTAGAACTAGAGGCATGTAACACCAGAGAATTTGAGTCTACCTTTGAAGAGCAATAGGCAGAAACTAAACCAGATTGTCTTAACTCTGAACCTGGGTTGATCAAGAGGACCAAATGTCCGGAGTCTTGAACATGAACTGATATGAAAAGGCACTATAACCCTTAATCTATATTCACTGTGAAATGGGGACTAACAACTCATATTGGGAAATATTGAATGAATTTAGCATAATGTCTGTCATAAATTTTTAATATAACATTCTTCTTTCAGGGCAGATGCTTCACATTTTATTTATTTTTAAACTACAATTATTAACACATAGTAACTGCACAGATGACCAGCATCCACTGTGACATTTTTGCACATGCCTACACTGTGCATCGATGCCATTATCTACTTTCCTGTGTTGTTTCCTCACTAGTCTCTCCACACTTTCATCATCCCTCTTCAGATTTCCTTAGATTCCTACTTACTGTTTCAGGCCATCGTCATTGTTTCACATATGAGGGGAAGCATGCAATTCTTCTCGTTCTGTGCCAAGAACATGTCACTCAGTATGATACCCTACAATAATATCCATATTCCTAAAAGGAGAGGATTTCATTCTTCTTTATGACAGAACCTACTTCAGTGCGCATTTGGGGCCCGCTCCAATCAGTCTCCATATGTTAGTTTTGTCAAAGTTACCATGAATCACAGCCATAACATAAAACACATCATTTATACAGTCTCAAGGATAAAATCTCTTGCCATGAAGTGTTGTTGTATGACGTCACAGCTCTTTAGTCTTGTTTTCTTCCCCATATTCAAAGAGGAATAAGTTAGAAAAGATCAATTAGTAGATTTACTTAAAGCATTGCTTGTATAGTGCGTTTCCAACCATGACTTTAGTTGCTACCATTGAATAGAACAACCTGGAGAAATAGCTGACACAGCGGGTCACTGGCCTTAGCAACCTGACCCCAAAAGATTCCAGCTGTCAGCTTGACCAATACCTGATGGGAGATGTCATTCTGTATATGTTTCTCATACTGGTTAATAAATAAAGCACTGTTGGCCAATAGGAAAAGAAGACAGGAGGGACTAGGAGACAAGGAGGAAATAGGAAGTAGTAAGGAGGAGTCAGCATGGAGAGATCAGGGAGACCAGATGCCTGCCCCACTCCCGGGTAAGGAGACCACGTGGAAATACGCAGAAATGGGTTAATACTTAAGACAGAGCTAGCCGATAAGAAACAAGTAACTGGGCCAACAGCATTGTATCAAATACAAAGTCTGTGTGTATTATTTGGGGCTGGCGTGGCGGCGGGCGGAAAAACCGTACTCGTTACAAATACCTTCTAAGACAGAAGGCTGACTGCCATGCGTGCTTCTGTGAAATCTCACTGACTTACCTGCCCCACCTTGTGGTTTTCCAGTATAAAATAGGAATTCAAACTGGACCTGATATAGAACCCTTTCTGGAGTTATCCTGGCTTCGGTTCATCGAGGACATCACCTCTGTACCACTCTTACTGGTATTGGACTGCTTATCATAGAAACATTACCAAAACAGGTCAGCCAAGCCATTCAGAGTCTCCATACAATCTTCTCTTTCTCCAACTTCTGGAAAATTCTGGTATATTTTCTAATTCTGTACTTTAGCTGATTACCACATTTTATATAAATAAAAAGACAAAAAAAAAAAAAAATACTATCCCTCTAACTCTAATTTTAGCACAGCCCTTCAAGTTTCACTAATTTTCACGTGGATTGATTCTTTCTTCTGTTGACAAACAATATTACATTTTATGAATGCCACATTATGTCTACCCATTGCTCAGTTCATCCTTTGCTCTGATTTTTACCACTTAGCAATATGAATAGTATTTTACATAGTTGTGTGAAGGTTTAGATGGGACATGTTTATTTCTCTTTTGATAGATCTATAGTAATTCTGTTTAACTATCTGAGGAACTGCAAACCTGTCTTAAAATGCCAGTACCATTATACATTCCTAAGTGATTTTAATCTGTTCTGATTTCTTTGCATCTTCAGTGATATCACTGAGATTTTAGGATGCAGTTGCCCTGGTAGGTGGGAAGAAATTGTGTTATGGTTTTGCCTGGTAACCTAGAGTTTTACTGTGCTTCTTTTCTGTTTGCACACACAAAGAAATGTCTCTTCATATGCGTTGTACACTCTAGCGGGTTTGAGTTTATCTTCCCATTTAGTGCTTCACACAGTTGGCATGGATGTTTCCTTCCAGACATGTGATCTGTATTTCTTATTTCTTCACTTTCTTGGTGTTATGCTTAGAAATATAAGTCTTCAATTTTAATTGTGCTTTTTCTCTAAAATCCTTTTTTGTTTGTTTGTTTTTTGGTTTCTCTGTGTAGCCCTGCCTGTCCTGGAAGTCACAGAGATTCACCTGCTCTGCCTCCAGAGTGCTGGAATTAAAGGCAGGTGCCAATACACCAATAGATTTTTTTCTATTGTGTGAGAAGCTGTTGATGAAATCCAAGCCATCAAAATATGACCCTGTGTTATTGTTTTAAGGTTTCAGTTATTTTGGCCCCTACAATTTGACCATTGGTTCACTTGGGGTTATTTTTTACATTGTTCTATATTCAGTCAGTTTTATGTTTATATACATACATACATACATAGTCAGAAGAGATGGATCAGTGAACAAGAATATTTGCTATATAAGCACAAGGATCCAAGTTCAAATCACAAGCACCCATGTTAAAAAGAGAAAAAGTTAAGTGTGGCTGCACACACCTGTAATCCTAGTGCTGGAGGTGGGGCTGAGGCAGGAAGATTGCTGTGAATTGCTGCCAGTCTAGGCCCAGGTCAAGTGGGAGGCTCTGTCTCAAAGGAATAAGGGAGAGCACATTCAGGGTATACAGCACACACAGAATGTACACACACTAAATGAGCAAAAACATTTAGTAAAAGTGCATCACCAATGTGGCGTCTTAAATCAGGAAAGTCATTCCCCTACAGTTCTGCAGATGCCAGAGCTCCCCTCCGTGCATGGTTCTGGGGAAGGAAGGGTCTATGTCTTGCTTCTTCCGGCACTCCTTTGCTCCCAGATGCCCACTTCTCTCATAATGCCAATGCCTGCAAAAAGCATCTTTCAAATGACACAGCATTCTGAATTTGTGGGTGTTTTCCCTTGAAACTGACTTAGTAGGTGTTGTTAACTTCACTACTATGCCTTTTAAAAAACTTTGCTTTCTGTGTTTCTCATGTATGTGTTGTTCTTCGAGTACCCTTCTTCTCTTCCTTTGTCTGAAGTTGATGGTTTATTTTTATGTCACATCTTATTCCTTCTATGGTTTCTTTGTGATACCATTTTCAGGTATATTTGTTTTTAAAATGGTTTACTTTTTATTTTTAATTGTGTGTGTGTGTGTGTGTGTCTGTCTGTCTGTCTGTTTGCATATGGGTATGTACTTGTGAATGCTTTGGCCCTGGAAGTGAGAGGCATTGGATGCCCTAGAGATGAAGTTACAGTAGTTATTAACTGCCTGGCATGGGTGCTGGGAACCAAACCAGGGTCTTCTTCACCTCTGATCTACCCATCTAGCCCTCTCATTATATTCATATTGTTCCTCTGTGCCTGCAATAGGCTTCTTGGCTTGTTAAATTATACTTCAAATCCATCCCAAGTTAATTTCAGTAGTCTTCAAAGGCTTTTAACACTAGTCTTGGTCCCATTATTGCATAGAATCTGTAAGAGTCATAATGCGAGATTATAACTGTTTTTATGTGACATGATGTCTCAAAGCTTCAGAAACATGTGTGCAAGTAATATAATGACAGGGCAGATTATACTTAGGAATATATGTATAAATATATACATAAAGATACATATGCCTACAACAACAATCAATAAAAAAAAAAGGACACCAGTTTTAAAGAGAGCAAAGAAGAGTGTGTGGGAAGTTTTGGAGGGAGGAAAGGGAAGTGAGAAATGATGTGATTATATTGTATTGCCCAAAATAAATAGACCTTGTAAGGGTTGTATTTGCTGGCGGTTGAGGAGGAATGGTAAGAGTAGAGAAAAACTGTCAGAGCCCAAGTTAACCTGTAAACCCCACCTGTCCAAGAACATGGTAATACCCTGGAATACTGGGAGCTGTAGTTCTTGGCAAATAACAAGCCACATGTTTTCATTTCACTAAATAAGTTTGTCTGAACCAACTACACTGGGTGTGCTTGATTGCATACAGGTGGGAGGTGTGTAGGCAGGAAATACATCAGGACATACTCTTGTCCTTGACTTGACCTGATGGGAAATGCTTTGCCTTTTAAGCCCCAACAAAATGTGACTCGTGGCCATTCCCTGGGAACCCAGAGGTGGACCTGGCCAGAGTACACCTACCTGGCCACTATTTAATTAAAGTTTGCTTCAAATTTGGTTCAAAATTATGGAGCTGGTTTTTCGCTCATGAATTTCAGGATTAACAAAACTTGTACGAAAAACATCAAGGACTACAACTAGAAAGAAAATATCAAGTGAGCTAAAGAGTAAGTGATCAAAAATGTGTTTTTGATATACACATACTTTCAGGTTTTGTCTTTTTCTTTCTGCTCTTAAAGTTGAAGCATTAAGAGAGTGAGGAAAAGGGAGAGTTAGAGGACAAATAGCACAGAGACAGAGAGATAAGAGAGAGAAGAGAGAGCATGACTTCCAGAGGACTCAGTGTCCAGACATGATTTGTTAACTCAACAGAACATTTAATTTTCTGACAGTGCCTCAATTTCCATGAGGAAATGATTGTTATGCATATGCTATGCAATCCACATGAGGCAGCCAGCATCAAGCTTTAACACCTGTCTTCTACTAGAAGCTTTTCCTAAGAAAGTAGTAAGCACTTAAGAGCCAGGTGATGAGTTAGATGCTGTGTGTGTGTGTGTGTGTGTGTGTGTGTGTGTGTGTGTGTGTGTGTGTGATATGCCCTTTTGACATGTTTGCTGCATGTCTAACAGAACCTCCCAGACAACTTAAGTGTGTCTACTTTGGCAATTCATTAAAATGATGGATTGTGTCCTCTTTCTAGCCTTCTCCGAATGTCGCAAGTCTTCACTTTCTGGGGTCTCTCCCCAGATGGAAACTCTGTGACACTCTGAACACTCAGTCTTCTGGCAATATCTCCTGCAATCTTTTTATAGCTATTAGATCATATGTGGCTCTAGGTACTTTTGGTTTCACAGACAGAAACCACGTGTTTTCTTCTGTGATTCAGGTCCATGAAGGACATCAGTTAAAGAAAGAGCAGGAAAGGGCAGCGTTTTGGAAATCCTCCCTCTCAGTGGAAGAGAAAAGCAGGTAAGAACATCTCTCCTTTTTGCTAATACTGGGTACTGAAGTCAGAAAAGAAGCCCATGGACCTACAGGTAAGAACTACAACATCACGCAAACTGCACTCCTAAAACAATGGGTAAAAAATTACATCCGGTTTTGACTTCTGATTCTTTACTTGTGAGGACTGTAGTTAGCTGTTGTTCCCACCGTGTGATGGCTGGGCATGTGTGTTTCCAGATGTGAGAGTTTGTATGGTTGTGAGTCTCACGTTTTACTATAAGTAAACAAATCAACCTTTTCCAGTGTGATTTTTTTCCCTAGGAAACAGTCTGGAAACTGAATATATAAATATTCATTAATTTAATAAAATTAAGATATAAATAATAAGTAAATATACTTTCTCACCAAAGCAACTCTCTCTCTTCCACTCCAAAGAGACCTGTGTTTTGAGAGGGAGTGAGGATGATGAGATCCATGCAGGGAGTTACAGGCTTTGCTTATTGCTTTAGAGAGTGACAGAAACCAGTAGAGTGTATGCTAAAGCTAGATTTCAGAGAATCAGCAGCATTACCAGGCAGCAGTGTGTCCCCAGAGGCTGAGTCTGCATGCTGATAGATGTTTGGGTAAGCTAAAGGTCCGAAATGTCTCTACGCTGTCTTTTCTTAGAGCTTGTAATGGTTTTTTGTTTGTTTGTTTTGTTTTGTTTTAGTTTTTTACTTTTCTTATTTTACATATTGATCCCAGTTCCCTCTCCCTCCCTCCCTTCTTTCCTCCCTCTCTCCCATCCTCCCATGCCTCGGACTACCCTCTCTTCCAATCCCCCACCCTCCACAGGGAGGATGAAGCCTTCCAGGAGGGGTCATCTAAATCTGTCAAGCCATTTAGAGTAGGGACTAGGCCCTCCCTCCTGCCTCTAGGCTAAGGGAGCATCCCTCCATGGGAAACATGCTCCCAAAGTCCTATTGTGTACCAGGGATACATCCTGGTTCCTCTGTCAGAGGTCCCTTAGAGCTTGCAGTGTTTTAAGGGGCATGGATTTCATTGTCCTTGTCATTGAAGGAATTTGCTGAGTTCAGTCCAACTGCAGATAAGAAACTGAAAGGAAAATGGACATGTTTTTAAAGGAGAAGGTAAAAATAGTAAGTCAGATGCAGGGTAAACAGGCCCTTGAGTGAGAAAAAGAAAGTGAAACCCAGAGATAAGGAGGGAGGTATCAGGTTCAAAAGAATCTGGGACAAATGCCTAACTGTGTCTGCTGGCCTCCACCTCACTCAGTACCTTGGGCTCCGCTCAGCTCTCTCAAGCTAATCTCCTATTCTAAACTTCTCCAGCTCATGGGCTGGCCCTTCCCCAGCTTCTCATTCCTATGTAATTTTGTCACTTCAGCCATGCATCCCTCTTGGCTCCTTCTCTCTTTTCCCTGTCGTTCTTGGTCCTCTTTGTTCTCTCTCTTGATCCTCTCTAGTGCTTTGCTTGGCTCCCTCTCTCTTGGCCCACTCTCTGTTTGCACACACTCTCTCTCTTCTCTTCCTCTCCCTACCCACAAACTCCTAGCATGACCTGGCTTAGTCCAGGAGACATGTTCAGTCTCCTACTCCCCCTCCCTGCTCTGGACTCTTCCATGAGTATCTACAGTAAAAACCTTCCCCTCAATCATACCTTGTGGTCATGTCCACACTTTATTACCCTGATGTCAAAACCCTCCAGGTGGGGCATAAATGGACCCCTTTCAGTGGGCCCAACCTCCTAAGCAACCCAAGCTGCTAATTTGACTCTCCTAAGGTATCAGTTGGTCATTTGTTTCTCCTGGTTTCTGCAACTCACCATATTCTACTCTGGATTCCACAGTCTAGTCACTCTATCGTCTGTTTCTTCATTGTGATTCAGGGCATCTGTTTGGCTCCTAGAATCTTTCATTCCCACTTGAGGACTCAGCATATGAGCATCTTTCTGATACCCGCCCCCCTCCGGTGGCTGTAAGTGCCCCTTTCTCCTTTCCTCCTCAGTCTCAAAGGTTTTATTAAACACCTGCCTGTCTTATTGCAATCGACTTGGCCTCCATACAGCTCAGTGAATGGCCAAAAATTGCTATACTTGGTTTTTAAATTCTCTCATATGGTAACAAGTTTTGCCACTACAGAAACAATTGATTCCTAAATCTTTTATGTCTAAAACTTTCTCTGCTCTATACTTCTAAAAGTCTATAATCTCTAAGCTCCTTCTACTTTTCACTCCAAAACTCATTTATATCTCAATTTATTTATTTATTTATTTTTTGCTCTCCACTCTAAAGAGAACTTTTTTGTTTTCTTTTTATTTATTTATTTTATTTTATATAAACAAGTCCATTTAAATGAAAACAAACATTTATAGACAATATTTGGGAATTTGTGTGTCATTCTTTCCAAACTACTTCCTGCTGGTAAGGGGCGCTGTCATGGGGGATTCGAAGAGGATGCAGAAATCCTGGCTGTAGTCTGTAAGGCTGCTTTGTCCAGCTGTTTTGAATGTAGGATCACCTGGTACTCTGTTTCAGGTGGTCTGCTTGATCAAACCACATTAGTCTGGAAGGAATCCACATCTTTTCATTTTCTGTGGAAACAAAAATAGAAATCCTTTTCCCCAGTAAGTTGTCCTTGAACTTAAATTTTGGAGTCAAAGCATTTTTTTATTTAATTTATTATTTTACATGTCGATCCCAGTTCCTTTTCCCTCCCTCCCAACCTCCCTTACTCCCTCCCTTCCTCCCTCCCTCCTTCCCTCTCTTTTAACCTCTCTGCCCTCTCACATGCACTCTAACCACCCTCCCATGCCCCCACCCCAATTCCAAATGTAGGGGAATGTCATCCAGTAGGGGTCATGTAGGTCTGACAGGTCATGTGAAGTAGGGACTAGGGCTTCTCTCCTGGAAAACAGGTGTTTTAAAAATAACAACTGTGTGACTATCCTTGGTCTTAGGTGATGACCTCCTCAGAATGGAAGCAACCATATGGCTGGTTAATAATAATTCAGATGCAGGGTAAACAGGCCTTTCTGTGAGAAAAGGAAAGTGAAATCCAGAGAGAAGAGAGAGGTTTCAGGTGTCAGGTCCAAAAGAAACTGGGCAAAAGGCTAACTGTGGTATCAATTAGCATACCAAAATCCCTGCTGGCCTCCACCTCACTCTTACCTCTGGAGCCAACCATACTCCAGAGAAGTATGGTTGAGAGAAAGGTTTTATTGTAGATTTTACAGAGAGAACAGCCAGAGGCATCAGGGAGAGTCCAGAGCAGGGAGGAAGTAGCATATATTCAGTCTAGGAGACTGAACCATAGCATGCCAGGAGTTTGGGGGTAGGGAGAGTGAGAGAGGAAGAGAAGAGAAAGACCAAAGTAAGTCACATGGGTGGATAAACAATTTACTAGTAAAGCAACTATCTTTACTAAGGTTAGAAAAGAGTACTGGCCATGTAGCTCTACCATCAACTTGATTAAGATAACCACATGCTATAAACCAACTAAGGAATCAACATGAAACTTCTCAGTCCTACTGAGCCCTCAGCTTATTGTTGTATCTTCCATTTAAACTAAGGAGGCAACAGCAAGTCTCCAAAATATTTTGGATTAGGATGGTGTCTTGGGGTTAGCATTATGGTGATAAAACACCATCACCAAAGCCAATCGGGGAGGAAAGGGTTTCTTCAGCCTACACTTCCACACCACAGTCCATCATTGAAGGAAGTCAGGAAGGACAGGAACTTGAAGGCAGGAGCTGATGCAGAGGCAATGGAAAGTGCTTCTTACTGTTTACCTCAATGTGGCTGGTTTCTTATAGAACCTACGGCTACCAGCCCAAGGATGGTACCACCCATAATAGCTGGGCCCTCCCTCATCAATCACTAATTTAAAAACTGCTGTACCTACAATCCAACATTAGGGTAACATATTCTCTCTCCTCTCTCTCTCCCCCCCCTCTCTCTCCCTCTCTTCCCTTCCTTCTTTCCTATTTAATTTGTCTTCTTCCATATATTATGTCCCAATCACAGCTTCCTTTCCCATCTTTCCCCATAGTTATTCCCCCATCAACCCTCTCCCTCAGACTCACTCCCTTCAGAAAAGAATATGCCTCCTAGGGTTATCAACCAAACATGCCATAACAAGTTACAATAATGCTAGGCACACCCCCTCATATCAATTCTGGGCAAGGAAACCCAGTAGGACAAAAGGGTCCCGAGAGCAGGCAAAATAGTCAGAGACACCACACCCCACTCCTGGAAGGAGTATGGTTTTTCTGCCCGCCGCCTAGTCTTGTCCCACCGCCGCGCCAGGCCCAAATAACACACTAAGACTCTGGATTTGATATAATTCTGTTGGCCAGGTACTTGTTTCTTATCGGCTAGCTCTGTCTTAATTATTAACCCATTTCTATGTATTTCCCTGTGGTTTCACCTACCAGGGAGTGGGGCAGGCATCTGGTCTCCCCCGTCTCTCCATGCTGACTCCTCCTATCTACTTCCTCTTTCCTCCTTGTCTCCTAGTCCCTCCTATCTTCCTTTCCTATTGGCCAACAGTGCTTTATTTATTAACCAGTATGAGAACATATATAGAATGACATCTCCCATCACACTCCCATTGTTAAGAGTCCCACAAGAATAGCAGACTACACAACCATAACGTAAGTAGATCAGAGCTGTAGAAGCTCCCTGATTGTTGCTTCAGTTTCTGTGAGTCCCTGTAAGATCTGCTTACTTGCTTCTTTGGGCCATGTTCTTATAGTGTCCTTGACCCCTCTGGCTCCTACAACCCTTCTCTCCAAGCTCTGGCTAATGTCTGCAGCTGTTTCCATCAGTTGCTGGATGAAGCCTGTCTAATGATGATTGGGCTAGGCTCTGATCTATAAGTATAGCAGAATATCATTAGAAATCCTTTCATTGACTGTTTTTTGTTTTTTTTTTTTTTTTTTTTTTTTTGCCAGTCATGTTTGGTTCTATCCTAGATTTCAGGGCTATCCATCTTCTTGTTCCTAGCCCTCCAAGCAGGGTCAGGTGTCAGGTGTGGGGCTCCTTTCATGGTGTGAATCTCGAGTTGTATCAGTCATTGGTTGGTCACTCCCTCATGTTCTGCACCAACATTACCCCCAGCACATCTTGCAGGAAGGACAAACTACAAGCTGAAGGTTTTGTGGCTAATCCCTCCAATGGAAGCCTTGCCTGATTACAGAAGATGGCCAGGTCAGTCTCCATATCTGGGGTGCATTTTCTTTATAGAGGTTCCTTCCTCTCAGATGACTTGAGCTTTATGTCAAATTGACATAAAACTCTCCAGCACAGAGGATTGTTGTGCCACAGACCCATTGCCCACTGAGAGGTCTGCCTCATTGTTGTATGATGATAAATTCCTAAGGTGAGAAAGGATAACAAAAGCTGACTTAGAGATACACATCTAACCACTATGTCTTCGCTAACAGTGCTCAACAACAGGCTTCTAGAATTTTTTAAGTGAGGAGAAACATAATGTTTTATGAATAAAGTATATTTGATGAATGGGATTTGTAAATTTCTAATTTCTACTCGGGTTAACAGTAACCGACCTGAAGATATAGGTGTAGCCTATCTGTCTTTGCTAACTTTGTTAAGCTTTAGCTATTTGGATAAACTGAGTTGAACAAGAAACTGTGATTTTTCTATGATGGCTCACTATAAAAGGATCAGAAAAATAAAGTTTTCAGTCTCCCTATGGACTGTCTTTATGGTTTAAAGTTTACTGTATTTATTCTTTAGAGTTTTATTTTGGTGCTAATAAATGTTGAAATAATTTGTTGTTTTATTTTGGCAGGGTTTCCCTGTGTAGTCCTGGCTGTCCTGGAACTCTCTCTCTCCTCTGTAGACAAGGCTGGCCTCAAACTCAGAGATCTCTGTCTGGCTCTGCATCCTGAGTTCTAGAATTAAAAGCATGCACTGCTACCATCTGGCAATTCAATTCAAAATTTTAAGGCTTAAATTTAACAGGGTTCAAAGTGTAAAATCCTAATCGTATAAAAGCATTTGTTGTAAACTGTTAAAGATAATTAAGGACAAGTTAAGGACAGGTCACCTTATAAACGACCGAATCCTTTAATGTACTCAGAACTATGCTTGTAATCATCCTAAGTACAAATGTAATTCTTTCATGGGGACAAACTTTATTTAGCCTTCTGTATATGTTTACAAGGTTAAGTCTGAAGCAAGCAACTAAGTAAGGTTTATTTAAATCAGGTATACTCAATTGATAATGTCCCTCCAACTCCTTAGAGATTTGCTGATAAGGCATTTAAAGTGTTTAATAAATATGCTCCCTGTGGTAGACAGAAACACCACTTCCTAGCAGTGACTGGAGTACTTGAGTTGCTCTCCCTAGGGTCAGAGAGGAGGTGTGTGGAGGTTGTGGCCACATAAACACAGGAAACTCACCTGGCAGCCCAAACTTGATTATTCTTCTCCTTATTTTTCTTTGCACCCTTTTGAACCACCTAAGACAAAAGCCTCTATGCTGAAAGGAAACCACCTCACAATCACAACTTACATACTTGCCCCAAACAAATTAAACTTGCATGTTTTTCTCAGGGGCCCACAAGTAGTTAAACCTTTTCCTTTGCATCCCTTTCCCCACCATAACATCTTCTTCCAAAAGCAATAATTTTATTATTGTTGTTGATTAACAAAGTTTTAAGCAAGCCAAGTGTATTTCAACCAGTTCCGTTGTACCAGCAGGCAGCTGTTTATAGTGTCAGTGTGGCAGATTCCTATCTATTTCTACTCTACAAAACCTTAAATCACTGTTCTATTTAGCCACCAAGTTTTCTTCTTTCTTTACACACAATAGGATCATTTAATTTCCTTTCACAACTTTGTTTTATCAACATCCATAACCAAAACCTGTGATTAATTCTACATGCTACATGACCAAGGAACTCAGACCTAACCTTGGGTGTAGGTCTACAGTTGCTTTATTTGATCATCAGCTTGTTTTTCAACAGGCAAAATTCATGGGTCTGTAATGCATGAAACTTTCTTGTTCTTATTTTCTGTCCTCAGCAAGTCTCATATCTAGGAAAAATCAAAGGTGACTGCTAGCCTATTTTTTTTCTTTTTTCTTTTGTATCTCTTATTGAAATTGGCAGAACAACCTAAACCATTTTCTGAATCATCTTTACTGTTTAACCACTTGTATCCTTAAATCATTGACCCAGCTAAGTATCATTGCTCTATAAAAGTCATCTTCATTATTATCTGCAAATAAATTGTCCAACGAGGTGTGGGATTTTCCCATGAAACAATCACACTCTCCTAGACACAGTGGGATTCTTTTACATAGTAATGGCACCATGCCAAATACAGCCAGAACATGGCAGGAGCAAGCTGGAGAGGCTAGCAGAAGCAAGGGGCATTTTGAAGACAACCCCCATGGGATTTTGCTGTCTGGGGACACCATCGTAGCTGTGCCATCTGTGGAGCTGTGCTCCATAAGCCCCTCTTCTGCTGCAGATATGGCCTTGCCACCTAAAGTCTCCAAAGAAGACCACTGGGCACAGACAGCCCCACCTGGACTGTGGTAATGCTAACTACTGGGTAAAGAACTGCCCAATGCCTTTCCCAACCCCAGGGTCCTATCCAAACTCTGAACACTGTTCTGTTGACTTCCCTGCTCTGCCTTGCCAAGGTTTTCTCAGGTTGTTCCTCCACAGGAAAAAAAAAAAAAAAAAAAAAAAAGATCTCTCCGACCTTCTGGGTCTGGCAGCTGAAGATCAGTGCTATCTTGTGTGACAGCTAAAGACCAACAAACTGCCCCCTCAAAAAGATTACCATGTGTAAGCCTAGGGTAACCAACCAGGTAAGTCTGTCATTTTAATTGACACAGAGGACATTTGGATTATAGTGTTGTATACAATTTGGATTACAACTTCTTGTAATTTATCCCTCTCAGATCTCAGAGATGTTGATGGCTAACTGTAGCTTTACCATTAAACAGCAGCAAGCACGCAGCTCCTTTCCCCAGGCTTCAGCTTCCTGGTCAGTCCATTTCACATGGAAAAAAATTAGACTGACAGTTTATCATGTAGGCAGACTTCACACTAAAAGAGACTAACTCACATAATAGGTTTCAGTGTAACTCCACTATTCCTTTATTTGAAGAAATTTGCTTTGCAATGACTGCTGTCATAATAAACCATTTATGTCTCATGGCAAATGATTGGATGAATGAAAAGGGTTAAAATTTATGTACATTGTAAGGGTTGAAGAAAGTAACATAAGGTATATAACTACAAGTTATAAAGGTTTGAGAAAGTGATTTAAAGTAAGTAAAACAGGAAATGTTTCATATTTCTTTCTGCTCACTACATTATCATTGTATTAATTCTTCAAAAGTTTAATATTATCAATTCTGATAATCTATTAATCTAGGCTAGAGGACTGATTACTATTATCATAGCCACAAGCTCAAAAATTTAAATTTCCTCTGAATGTCTTCTAAGTATAGATGTAAAAGTGCTTCTCGAAATAAGTATACCTGTCAGTAATAGGCTAAGTTTCCCCACCTACTGTCCTACTCTCTAGCCCTCTCTCTCTCTCTCTCTCGTTCTTTCTCTCTCTCCCTCTATTTCCCTCCTCCTCTCTCTGTTTCTCTCTGTCTCTGTCTCTGTCCCCCCCTCTTTCTCTCTCTCTCTCTCTCTCTCACACACACACACACACATACACACACACACACACACACACAACCCTAGTCTTGGAACTACTTCCATACCTGCAGCAACCAGGACCACAGGCCTGGAAGTTTCAATTATACACTCAAGATAAAAGTTTTTTTTTTTTTCTCCTGATCTTCCTTAACTTTACATTCTGTCCCTAGTCTCTATCTGTCCTGGCAGATTTCAAATCAACTGAAGACTGCAAGCTTCTCTAAATCAGAATCAGTGAGCTTTGGACTTACTGAAAGCCAATGTACACTAGATGCTTCTGAGGGGATTTCCAACCACCCTGAGCCTTTGCATCTTATATTGGCCTTTACTAGCCTCAGGTTGTACTGCTGAACCTGGGCAGTGAGCTAGCAAAACAGCAAACCAGATGTTTCCAGCCATTGCCTGAGTCCCTATTGCCTGGCCTTTGACTGGTATTCTAGACTTCTTGGGCAGTGACAATGGCATCCTAATTTGAGTTAAGAAGCAGTTATAGACATGATACATTGACCCTTTTGTTATTGTGTACTTACTTTATGTTTGAAAGTGGACTGCTTAGAAATAAGCCTTGGTTCACAGAAGCAGACTCCTAGGACTCCTTACCTTGAAAGTCCAAGTGCAGGCTGCACAGAACACTGTCTCATCTCTAGATGACATTATTGCACCATTCATAGTATCCTAGACAGGCAGATTTGATTCTCTGGCCTGATAATTTCTGTTCTGCATTCCCTGACACGTGCTTCACTTCACACACATGCATGCATGCTCTCTCTCTCTCTCTCTCTCTCTCTCTCTCTCTCTCTCTCTCTCTCTCTCTCTGTCTCTCCCTCTCCCTCTCCCTCTCCCCCTTCCTCTCCCTTTCCTTTTGCTCTGCTTTTGTCCTATGTTTTCCTGCAACTCTTTCTTTTCCTCATTCTCTTTGTGCTCCAAATTTAAAAGTAGTAAGAAAGAGAAAACTGAAAATAAATGATGTATACCAGGAAACACAAATTTTTGCTTGTTTTCTTTCTGGTAAGGGGATCACTTACTCCTTAGGCTTCTTGATATCTTCTTTCTAGTTTTAATACTTGTTTTTTTCTTCACAACATGTTTTTCTCTACTCCTGTTATTTTTCCTCACAGACAACAAAGACAATGTCCTTTTACTTTTGGGATTATAATATAATCACGTCATTTCTCCCTTCCCGTTCCTCCCTCCAATCTTTCCCATATACTCTTCCTTCCTCTCTTTAAAATCATGTTCTCTTTTTTCCACTGGTTGTTGTTGCACGTGCATATACATATGTATTTATATATCTATTCCTATACCCAATCCTATATCTATTCCTAAATATTACCTTTTCAGTCAGTAAGTATTGCTTTATATATATTGTTTTCAGGACTGACCATTTGATATTGGATAATCAATATAAAAACAACACTAACCTGTAGAAATGCTGTCTTACTCAGTGTGAGTAGTCACCTTTCTGATTCATTTCTGGGGGCTGGAGATTAAACCCTGACCTTCTGAGTAGGAGGCAATCACTCTGCTATCATTGCCCTTTTCCTGCTTCTCTGTAAGCCATATTTTCTAAAATTCCAAACTCATAGAATTTAGTTTATTTTGATTTGGATACAGTTGTTAATAAGGAATTGTTATGCAGGACATAAGTGGGAATCTTATGTTCCATAAAGCAATCTTTGAAGTACTTTTCATGATTATTTAAGAATTATCAAGTTCCTTGTCTGGCCAATTGGGACAAACACCATTGCTAACTGCCTCCTCCTCCCCTTCTTCCCCTTCTCTCCTCTTCCCTGGTGTGTGTGTAAGTGTGGATGTGTGTGGGCCATGGAGTATCTGTGAAGGTCAGAGGACAACTTTGTGAAGTAAGTTCTCCTCTCCCTCTTTTATGTGGGTTCCAGGGCTTGGATGCTGTCAGACTTGTAAGGTCAGAGCCTTTACCCATGAGTTGTTTTGCTGGTCTCCCCAGCTCTAACCTTAGAAATCCCAATACTGTTGCCTCTGAACATTTTGATATCATTTTTTCAGCCACAACTAGTTTCTTTAGACACCTGCATTCAATTCTCAGCAGGTTCTAGCTGAGTCCTGCCATTCTCTGTGTGTTCACAGCTGTATTCTCCCTGGCACACCACAGACCATTCTAGTCTCTTCTGTTTCAGTAGATTTTCAAATTCTTCTAAAATCAGAGTTCGTAGCACCAAGAGTCTCCCCCCCACCCAGTGTCAGTGTTTGGGATCTCTAAGTCAGCAGGGCAGAGCAATCACAGGCTTTCTCCCTGCATCCAGACTTTCACAGACATTGATTTTGTGGTTTGTGGTTTACATCTGATGTTTTACATTTTTTGTCCCCTTTTCTATGGTTTGAGAATGAGTGGGAACCTACACATAATGTCATTTTGCACAAAACAAACTTTTCAACATATTAGATTTTTATTGTTGAGTAAGAGAAGAAAGAGGAACGTCTAAGTAAAAACCGAATCACCCAGAGAGCAAATGTGTTGGTTACACGAGGTTATCTGGATGAAGGAATTGTGAAATGTGTGAAGAAAAGCAAACAGGGATGTGTTAGAGCTTTACTCATTCCTCATGCTTCCGCAATTCCAGAAGTATTTAGAGCTTCATTAATGTAACAGTAACATATGCATAAACATTTTTAACAGAATGATGTCTTTGTGTAAATACACCACATTTTCTTTATCCATTCTTCAGTTGAGGGGCATCTAGATTGTTTCCAAGATATGCCTATTATGAATAATTTTGCTATGAACATAGTTGAACAAATATCCTTGTAGTGTGAATGGGCCTCCTTTGGGTATATGCCCAAAGATGGTATTGCAGTGTCTTGAGGTAGGTTGATCCCAAATTTCTGATTTCTGATAAATTGCCTTACTGATTTTCACAGAAGCTGAACAAGTTTATACCCCCACCAGCAATGGGGGAGTGATCCTCTTTCTCCACATCCTCTCCGTCATAAGCTGTCATTGGTATTTTGATCTTAGCCATTCTGGTTAATATAAGATGAGATCTCAGAGTTGTTTTGATTTGCATTTTCCTGATGACTAAAGATGTTGATCATTTCCTTACGTGTCTTTGCACCATTTGAGACTGTTGTGTTGAGAATTTTCTGTTTAGATCTGTACCCCCTTTTTAAATTGGATTATTTGGTAGTTTGCAGTCTAGTTTCTTGAGTTCTTTGTACATTTTGGAGATCTGCCTTCTGTCAGATGTGGGTTTGGTGAAGATCTTTTCCCATTCTGTAGGGAACCATTTTGTCTTGTTGACCATGTTCTTTGCTTCTCAGTTTCAGGAGGTCCCAATTACTAATTGTTGCTCTCAGTGTCTGTGCTACTGGTGTTTTGTATAGGAAGTAATCTCCTGTACCTATACAACCCCTGATCTTGAGGCTTTTACCTCTCAACAGTTTGGATCACTGGTGTGTGCCAGTATACTATCAATAAAGAAGAATTAATCTAGACAAACAGAAATGTGGATGAAATGATAAGCTTAACACAAAAAGAAGAACAGTTCAGTATAAAAAGTATGTATGGGAGAGAACATTAGCAATGAGAATTCTGTTGCAGGGCAAAGATGTACATTGTGTTAATGTGCAGGGTAGAGCAAAGGGCCAGCATCTTAACTAAAATAGAATTCAAGGATAGAAAATACAGGGTTGGGGAGTGGCTCAGTTGTAAAGTGCTTACTGCGTTAGCATGAGGGCCCAAGTTCAAATCCCAAATATTCAGGTAAATTTTATAAAGTCAGCTGACATAGCATGTGTCTATAACCCAGATATAGCTGAAGCCGGACAACTCATCTACCAAATAGGTGATTTTCAGGTTCAGTGGAAGACTTACTCAAAAATAAATGAATGAATAAATAAATAAATAGGGTTAAGAGCAATTGAGACACCTGGAACTGCACATGTTTTTGGTAGAGTGTATCTCTCGGAGGGGAATCAAAACAAGGTAATACTATATAGCATGAATATGTCTCCACACAGTTGCAAGAACTAGTCTTAGAAACATTTTGAAAAATCAAGAGAAAACTGAATGGAAACACACAAACATAAACTTAGAATATGAAATCTTAACTTGTAGCATTTTCCCTCTGTTCTCCAACGATGAGTCTCTGTGCCTTGACTGAGATTCAGCTGCAGCTTATCTTCCACTGCGAGCTTTTGTCTTTCGGCTTCTACCCTGGGGCCACATCCCTCAAAGTCCACACCAAGTCAAGGAAGAAGTTAGTTCACTCACTCACACACCCGAATGTCTCTGCCCACACATATACTCATGCCCAATGGATTGAATAAAAGTTAAAGAGTTGTCGGTCAAGTGATATAAAAGTGTGTATTAAATAATTAGTAACGGGACGTACAATGACTATGAACAGAATACTCTTCATGAGTTAATTTTCTCATAATGAAGCTAAATAGTGCATTGAAGTCAGTAATCATGTGTCCAGCCTGAGCCCATAAAATGACAAACAAAAATAAACTGTAAGGGTTTGAGATAGCCTCAGTGGTTTAGGGGATTTGTTGACCTTCTAGAGGACACTCGGATTTGATTCCCTGCACCTACATGGCAATTTAAAAGCATCTGAAACTCCAGTTCCAGAGGATCTGATGCCCTCTACTGTTGTCAGCTGTCATTAGGCACCCAAGTGGTATATGCAGAGGCATGCTGACAAAACCGCCATATGCACAGAATTAAAAATAAATAATTTCAGTCCAATGAGTACATATAGACATATCTTACATATACATATATTAGATGATAGATAGATAATGGATTGATAGATGGCAGATAAGAATTTCACTAAAAGATATTCTACTTTTTTGCTTAGTGATTGTAGTAAACTGTTCAATGAGAAAGCTCAAAGGAAAAATAAATTATTTTTATACTGTAAGTTACCTGAATATTTTTCGTCATCAGAATTTTTTACTATAGACAAAACATTTTAATAAAATTATTTTGCTCTTGGCTATTTTTGAAGTCTCGTGTGACATTATGAAATGATGTAACTATTGCTTACATTTCTCTCGCTGGTGCACAGATTGTGGCTTGGCAAATCTCATAGTACTCTGAAGGCAGCCCCTGACTGGTAGAAGCACTCTTTCAGCTGAAAGCCTGGAATTATCATTAACCCCATCTTTCCCTCTGCAGTCGAGGAACCCCAGTGGACATGGCATCAGAAGTCCCTGTGTGTCTCATTGAGAATGTGAAAGGACAACTGAAGCCTAACCAGGAGGCCCTGGAGATCCTGTCGGCCATCACACAGCCGGTGGTGGTGGTGGCCATCGTGGGGCTCTACCGCACTGGCAAATCCTACCTGATGAACAAGCTGGCAGGGAAGAAAACGGGTGAGTGTCAACAATACAGCTGTGCTGGGTCCCCTGAGTCCACCTCATTCTCATATCGCAGCAGAATAGAACATTCAAAACAAGGATGAATACCGAAAGGTAATTGTTAATCCATAGTGAAAAAGAGAGAGGGATTATATTTAAGATTAATTTACCTTACAGAGTTTTATGTGCTGGCTAGATCTAAAAATCCAAATCAGACTTATGTACTTCTCTTAACTGCAATCAGGAAAAGAAGAGCAAGACACTGTTTATTCAATTTATCTTAATTTCCTATTTTAAAAGTTTAACTTTTTGCTTTGTAGAGCAAACCAGTACAGAATAGAAACTATTGCTATAGATAGATTTCAAAGTCACAAAGTATTTAGTAAGATATTCATGTGTTAACAGTAAGCAACCACTGACAGAAAAAAACTCCCAAAGCAAATGGAATACTCCTTTTCTCTTTCTTTGCTTTTCTTTCTTTTCATTAATTATTATTTTTGTTTTTATGTTTTTAAAACTTCATCTGTGTACACCAATTCTGTCCATGATGACACAATGTTATTATTACCTTGATTTATATTAACTTCTGTTTTTACTTCTAGAAGTACCTGCTAGGATTTCTACCCTTGTCCTCTCTCTGCCCTTTCCAGGATTCTCTCTGGGTTCCACAATACAGTCTCACACCAAGGGCATCTGGATGTGGTGTGTCCCTCATCCTCAGAAGCCAGACCACACCCTAGTTCTGCTTGACACAGAGGGCCTGGGAGATGTAGAGAAAGTAAGGAAGGAGGAGGGCGTTTTGGATTAAGCTTCTTATTTCTTAATGGTTCTAGAGTACTGAGAACTCCCTTTAATCACAGTGTGTCTTTTGTCTCTGTCTACTGATGAGAAGTTTGATAACTAGTGTGGAAGATAGTCAGAAGCCAGCATTCTAGGAGACCATGAGCATCATGTGACAGGGCTCTCATCATTAACGGAGTCAATCCAGTTCATACATTACATATACATATACATATACATATACATATACATATACATATACATATACATATACATATACATATACAGTACAATTGCTTCCATGAGTGTTTCCCTACAGAGAATGCAGGTTAACAATTGAGCTAATAAAGTATCTAGACTTTATGTGTAACAAAAAGTTCTGCCCCTTACAAGTTCTGTGGTTTCAGCAAGGGATAGGAGTTACATGTACCCTAGCTGTTGAGTAAAGTGAATGAAATAGGCCTTTATCTGATTTTCAGCACTGTGCATTTATTAACACTAGCAATATAGTATATCCAGTAGTAAGGTTGCCAAGCACTCCCACATTAAAGGACCTCAAGTGAGCCTAATTAAGCAGAGGGAAACAGAACTCATGTACCCCTTCAATAGAAAGAGGGGCCAGATAGAAGAAGAAGGTTGGTAGGATAAGGACAAGAGAGGATAAGGAGATGAATTCGCCTGGAACAGATTCTAGTAGTGTGTGAAAATGACTTAAATTTAAAGCCCTAAATACATAATAATTTCTCAAAAATTAAGTATTGTTACTCTCATAAGACACAATTTAATTTACATGAAGAGAAACTTTTAAGAGTCTCTAAGACTTTGGAATCTCCACCAATCTAGACTGTTTGTCGAAATTATTTACTAACAGGCATTAAAAAACTTACTAAACTGTCAGTTCTAGCCAGTGACCCCCTAATTAGAAACAATACATTATTTGAGTTCAACTAACAAGAATATAGCTCTGTTTTTTTCTTCTTTTTTTTGTTTTTGTTTTTTGTTTTTTGTTTTTGTTTTTGTTTTTTTTTGTTTTTTTTGTTTTTTTTGTTTTTTTGCTTTTTCTAACAGTCTAATACACTAGTTCACTCTAAAAATGAGGCACATTTTGTAGCACTTCATCTAGAAAGGGCTATTCTGACTTCCAGGGTGACGACCAGAATGACTGCTGGATCTTTGCCCTGGCTGTACTTCTAAGCAGCACCTTTGTGTACAACAGCATGGGAGCCATCAACCAGCAGGCCATGGACCAGCTGCAGTATCCTTTCTGTGATGGAGAAAACATCCCAGCCTGGGAATGCAGAGTCAGTGCAGACAGATAGGAGATAGAGTAATTCCAACACAAAGAGAGATCTCATAAACAGCTACTGAGCTCATGCTGAGTCAGCACAGGCAAAGTCATGTGTGGGGATGGATGAGACCAATGTGAGGTGAAATGACTGGGGTCGCTGGTCATCACGGCTTCTCCTTAGCTGCCCAGCTATGTGACAGAGCTGACAGACTGGATAAGAGCAAGGGCCTCAACTGACCAGGAAGATGACGTGGAAGACTCATCTGAGTTTGTGAGCTTCTTCCCTGACTTCGTGTGGGTTCTGAGGGATATGACCTTAAGACTTGAAGCTGATGAACAAAGTCTCACAGCAGATGAGTACCTGGAGAATTCCCTCAAGCTCAAGCGAGGTAATGGGATTGGTGATTGGAGAACAGAGGGGAAATTCCATGAATTGATGCAGGTGTTTAGATTTGCCTTTGTTTTTTGGATTTTTCAGGCTGTTTCTAAGAAACAATTCCTGCTTAGTATTTGTCTTCACATGTCAACTTCAATGGAAATGTTCCCTGGTAATGAAGACATGTTCACTCTATTCTGTGATTGGACTGTTTCACTCTCCCTCTTAGGTTGTGTAGAGATGCACAGCACCAGAAACATGGATCAAAGGGATCATTTATTAGAAGAAATCCTTAAGCGACACATTAACACCAGGCTAACTATGTGCTTATGTTTTCTTGACTTTCTCCAGGCACCAGCGAAGTAGATAAAAATTACAACCTGCCCCGACTCTGCATCCGAAAGTTCTTCCCCAAGAAGAAATGCTTTGTCTTCTACCCACCCACTGAGTGGAAGAAGCTTTCGGAGCTTGAGAGCCTGCATGATGATGAGTTGGATTCTGACTTTGTGCAACAGGCAGCAGAATTCTCTTCCTTCATCTTCAGCTCTTCCAAGGCTAAAGCTCTCCCAGGAGGCATCCAAGTTAATGGAGCTCGTGAGTCTCCTTCCCTGTCCTTCTTGACAGCTTTAGAGAGTACACCTTTTGTGTATACATAGTATCTGTTGTTCTTTTGTTTCAGTGACAGGGTAAAGCTGGAGGGGGGGTCCCACATGGGGAACCATGGCGGAGTCCATGTCAGGCAAGGGTGACAGAGGTGGAGCGACAAGCAGGCCAGGCAGACAGTGCTTGAGTGGGAAGTTTTATTAGAAAGGGGAGGGAGGAGGAAGAGAAGAGAAAAGAGGTAAAGAGACACAGAGATAGAGGAAAGAAGAGGTAGACAGGAGCAGAAAGAGAGGAGAGTGAAGGGAGCAAAGACAGCAGAGAGAAACGAACCAGAAGGAAGGCAGAGCCAGAAAGAGAGCAAAAGGAGCACAAGTGGGTGAGGTCTGCCTTTTAAAGGGTCCTTTACACCTGCATGTAGACTAGTACTCATGGAACTCTGGGCTGACCAGAGCACTGCCTGAGTGCGTTCTGCCAGGTGACAGGGAAAGGACAGCATAATGACTGAATCCTTACAATATCCACTTAATTCAAGTTTTAACAACTTTTCAAAATCTCAAATGGTCTTAGATAATACTTAAGGTCTTTGTAAGTAAGAGCTTTGGCTGGAAAAAAAAGTTTATAATCATCAGGGAAGAGAGTCTTTATCCTTCATATTCCTTTATTAGAATATTTATTGGATATTTATACTATCCAATTTAACATCAAAAGACACATGCATGTCTACTTAGCTTCAATGTAATGTAATTAAAATAAATTTAAATTTAAAGTCATGTACCTGCTTTGATCACTCAGTAGCTAGGTAACACTTGTGCCAATAATAATGGGAATCATACACATGAAGTATATTCTTTAGTAGAAGGCCCTAGGGCAACACTGAACATCATCAAACTAAGTAATACACTTCATTTGACTTGAATTGTATCATGTGTTGCTCATATAAAGACTGAATCCTACCAGAATAAACGTTCAAAGATAGGATGATGAACACATTAATGAAGAGGAAAACAGTTTTGTTTTTAAGGATCCTAAGACTAACTGGATACATATTCAATAAACCCAACCTTATTTTACATAAAAGGAGAATTTGGGCCATTGATAAGGACAAATCATCTGGGTATCTTGCTAAAGGGAAGGTTCTGAGGTAGAGTAACTGTTTACAAGAGTCAAGGACTTGGTTCAACACCAAGAACCACAAATACCAGTTAAAGTAATAAGAATTAATTGGATTAACAAATAAATACAGACCAGAACTAGGGTACACTTCCATTGGCAATCACTTGCCTTGCATGTATGTAAGAACCTGGCTTTGTTCACTAATAACACAATCAACACAAACAGATATTTTGTTATTTTTGTATCAGCCAAAAATTAACCAGCATGCCATGAGTACTCTGCAGTGATTTTGGTAATCAAATGCAGAGTCTGCCCAGAGCCTGACTTGAGACATTGGGCCATTGTGGCTTCACAGTGACCATAGTGAAATGGTCTTGAGAGAATGCTTCAGTGGCAAAACAGGATTTCTATGAAATTACCAGTGGCTTTGGTCACTCTTATTGGTCAGCACAGAAAGGAGTGTTGGTAAATACAATCTGTCATCCATGGCAGTCTGCCTCACTATGGGCAAACCATTTTAGGAAGGAGTGACTGCTGGAGAGAAATTTAAGTTACGGATGCAACAATTTCCTCACCCCAAGCCCCCCACAACACCTCATAAAGGGTCACAGGTAGCTTCTTCCTATGGAAGACTCCTCAATTTCCATCTAGAGAGAGGCTGCACCTCACCGTGTATTCTACTTAAAGTAATCCTATTTGTTGAAGGTCAGACTCTGGTCTCTTTCTGTCCTCTGGCACTTTATGCTGGATCATGAATCTAACAAGCTCATTTTGCATTAACCTTTGTCTTATTGCCTTGAAATTCTAGACTTTTTTTTTTTTTTTTTGAAATGGGCTTCACTTGGAAAGGGGATTTACAAACTTAGTGTACATGAGAGGTCACTTTATTTAGTTTCAGTGGCAAAATGTTCTTCCAAAGAACATTTGAAGATGCTAACATCTGAATTGTTAATTCAATTTTATAGTGTAACGAATTAAGAAAAATAAAAAGCTAGATGAATAAGAAAAATGTTATAAGATTACATGAAAGAGGATTCATAGAAACAAGATGTACATGAGCACAAAGAGGAAGAAAAGAGAAGTTGTCATCAATATAATGTGTCTCTTGAGAAGGCAGACCATGAAGCCTTATAAAATAGGAATGTGAATTCTAACTATTCTATCTGTCATTTCTCACCAGAACTGGGGATTCTAGCATACACCTATGTGGATACCATCAAGAGTGGATCAGTGCCTTGCTTGGAGAATGCAGTAAAAACACTGGCTGAGCGTGAGAACTCCATAGCTGTGCAGAAAGCAACTGACCACTACAGTGAACAAATGTCCCAGCAAGTGAGGCTCCCGACAGACACACTCCAGGAGCTGCTGGACATACATGCAGATTGTGAGAAGAAAGCCATTGCTATCTTCATGGATCACTCCTTCAAGGATGACCAGCACAAGTTCCAGGAGAAGCTTGTGGTAATATGCCTTAGCATTTATCATTACTGATGTCTGCCTTTCTTTCATGTGGCTTTGGACCTGTATTTTGATCTCATGCTGAGTCCTTCTCATCATTGCAGAAAGCAGGGTTTTTATAGGTAACAGGGGTCTTCAGAGACCTTAGGGAAAGTGAAGTAGTTGAGGAGTTAAAATATGGCACTTGATTTTCAACAGTAACTTGAAACAACGTGCATCTATAGGGTTATGCTGTTGAGATGAAGCACAAGGTATGTGAGTCTCTCGTGGTGTACACCAAGCTAAAGTGAGGAGTCAAATGGGCTTTCACCCAGAGACTCTGAGAATTCATTTAATATTTAAAATAGAAAGAATTTATTCTCTTTTTGTTGAAAGTTTTCTGTCCTGCTAGGGTGCCACCATAGCCCTTCAGCCCCAAATAAACACATGGACACAATATTAATTATGAAATTGTTGGCCAATGGCTTTGTCTGCTTTTTAGCTAACTCTCTCTAAATTAACAACACACACACACACAGACACACACACACACACACACACACACACACACACACATATATATTATATATATCCTATAGTCTGGCATCTTACTCCTTCAGCATCATGGTGACTCTGTGGTGGGCCCCCTCTGCCTACCTTGCCCAGAATTCTCCTTGTCTCCTAGTCACACCTATCTTCCTGCCTCATTGGCTTAACAGAGGGTTATTCATTAACCAATAAAAGAAACATATAAACAGAAGGACAACCCCCATCATACCTTTCACTGGTTCTCATCCCCCTGGTTTTCCTTGAAGGCAATCAATTATAGACAACTGATTTTCAAACACCAGTGTAATTAAATGAGGTGCATGTCTTAAGGTTAGCTAGAGTTTATAAGAAAATGACTATCATTTCATTGGAATGATTCTCAAGTAATGGTCATAAGCCCTTTGGGAGAGGTCTAAACAGCTCTTTCGTGGGTGTCACATATCAGATATCCTGAATATTAAATATTTACATTACGATTCATAACAGTAGAAAATTATATGTAAGAAGTAGCAATGAAAATAATCTAATGCTTGGGGTTGTCACACCATGAGAAAATATATTAAAGAGTGCCAGCACTAGGAAGGTTGATAACCACTTTTCTATGGGATGTTAAGGAATAAAGAAATCAAGGAAAAGAAATAAAGTGGCTTCCTCTTAGTTCTAGTGACCAGAGATACTGTCAATGAACATTTGTCTTTTAATCTTTCTCTGACCATCTTACAAGTGACAAAAAAAAAATGTATTAAGTCATCTTGAAGAAGACAGTTCAATTGTAGTTTACAAGTATCCACTTTAAAATCTTTGTCCTTTAAGTTCACACCCCTCACTCTCCTTGAAGGAATCCATGAAGCATTCACTACTCTGTTCATAATGACTACTCAGAACTGACAGGTGCACTCGCTGTGCTATTTTCACCCTCACTGAAGCACATTCTCCAAGGATGCTGTGTTCCCTCCCAGTTGAACTTTGTTTGCATTCATTGTTGATGCATGGACACTCTACAGTGCATCTGACAAAGAAGAACACAGATTCCTTGCCCATTCACCTCACTTTCAGAGTTTGTGAGCTTCAGGCCAAGGAAATCAAGGTTTCCAGCAGTCACTCAGAGTTGACCAGACCAGGGTTAAAGCAAGTCCCCAACCCATCCTCCTGTCCCAGTCCACTCTGGGACTGTCACATTGCTTCAACCAGGAATACCACAGTAGTACCTTTCTTTTACAGCTTCTTTGTTTTGTCTTCTCCTACTCTCATGACAGGCCACCATAGAGGAAATGAAGGATGATTTCCTACGAGAGAATGAAGCAGCATCTCTCAATTACTGCCAGGCTGAGCTGGAGTATCTTTCAGAGCCCCTGAAGGAGAGGATCTCATATGGAGATTTCTCTGTTCCTAGTGGGTACAGCCTCTACCTAGAGGCCAGAAAGAAGGTTGAGCAGGACTATGAGCAAGTACCCAGGAAGGGTGTGAAGGTGAGGAATGAGGTGGGTGTGGTCATACATCTAGAGTGGTAACTATTGATCCTGGAAGACTACAGGATCTTCTCTGGAAAGAACTCAGTGTATCTGGTATTGCAGCTGTTCTAGTCCTTACAATCACAAAGTACTGTACTAAATAACTAAAAATTATTAATTTCCTCAGAAATCATTTAGAATATAAATTTAGATAAAAGAGAACATTGATTTATTTTATAATGTGGTATTTGTTTCAGGGTTTTGAAATTTTAATTCCTTTCTTATTAAAAAACTGTATTGATTGGTAAATGTCTAGTTTTATGATAAACAAATTCAGAAATGGTGACTTACTCTAAAACAAACATAAGTCTGATATTATTTTTCTGTTTGGGACAGCTTATTGTTTTTCTTTTGTCACAACAATGGAAATGTACCAATAGAAAGGCCCAATATAAGCCATCTCAAAAAAAGAGCAATGATTCACAAAAGACTATGAATAGAATATGTAACTAGCTCATAAAATTCTAATAGAATTTGTTAAAAATCATTCTCATCTAAATAGCACATCCAAAGTGTTCTTGTATAAAATATCACATGAAGAAAAGAATTTGTCAATTTTCAAAAAGAGTGGATTTGTTCATAGTCTGACAAGTTACAAGGAACTACATAAGGAACTGCAACTTATTCTTCTAGAACCCTTGTAGGTCAAATCTTTCTACTCAATAACATAGATGAGGATCTGAAACAACCCACTCATGAAACTGAATCCTTTTTTTCTCTTCCCACTCCCTGTTTTGTCTGTATTTCTTTTTGTCATTGGAGGATCTTACTGAAGCTACAACTGAATTGCCTGCTCAGAGGTGACTAGGAGCTTCTGAGGACAGGAGCTTTTACTTCTCTAGTCCTATACATGTAGATGTCCACATGAACAAACAATGTCCCCCTATCTTGGCAAAATTTAATCTTTCTTGTGGCAAAAAGAGGTACCCACTCCTGTAGACCAAAGGGACTACTCTTGGTGGGGATTTCCTTTCAATTGTTAAAAACTTTGGTATTTGGAACTCTTGATACAACATTCCAGAGTATCCCACACAGAACTTGCTGTAGCCAACGGAGTAATAAATGGTATGCTCTATTCATTCTTTGTGACTTGATACATAGAAGAAAAACTTAACACAAAATGACAGAAGCTGACCATTAATAAAATACCACCTAGTCTTTCCACACTTCTGGAAGCAGACACCATCTTTAGTTTTCTAGCTCTTTCAGCTTTAACTCTGCAATATCAGTGATGTCCAGGATCATTTTAAACGACCATCAAATTCCTTTTGTTACTTCACCATTTTTCTACTGTCTCCTGGTCCCAAGTTTATCTAAATAATTACTTTCTAGCATTCTTGGCTATTGCTCTTTGGGGTGTTCTCAATCATCCCTGAGTTGTGTGGACTGGTTGGGAACTTGGGGAGGGCGTGACACTGTGGGGAGGTTTTAAGTCACTGGGGATGATCCCTTCCATAGCAGCAGGAAGCTCTCCCAGAGCCACACCTGGTATGCCTAAGGATATCTGTATGTGGCACTATTGAGTTTGGGATGAGTTGCTTACTGGTTAATGACTAACCAAGGAGCTAAAGTAATGAAGAATTATTCACTGACACTTTCATAAGATTTATGCGATCAAACCCGTACTTGCTCAATGGATCTCAGTGGCAGATGCCTCCCTCATCTCTAGCAATACTTATTCACTAAATCAGGATGCATTAGGCAAGTATATGAGACTTGGTGGATCATTCAACAGACCAGGAGTGAAGCTAAAGGAACAGACTCATGCAAATCAAGTGTTGCTTCTCATATCCTTCCCTCTCTGAGGGCCCGAGCTAAGCTTTCTCAGCCACCAAGCCTGTTTGGGCAGCGTTCATCAGGAGTGCTCCTTGCCTCATCTGCTGATAGTGAAGTCACCAATGAGGTGTTGGTTATGCTACTTCAGTTGAAGTGTACGGAGATGCAGTGGCTCTTATAGAATAAATCCTGCAGGGTGTAGATGCTTTGCACTCCCAGAGATTGCTCTATACCCTCTTATAAATAAGATCCGGAAAATCTGATGCTGAATCTAAAGCCTTGGTTCTAACACCAACTACCTGCCCTCTGCAATCAAAGCCAAGAGGCCCAGTGTCTCCCTTTGGATCCTAGCCACTCCCGAGGCAACCAAAGAAACATGTTTCATGCCCTGTATCCATGTGTCTTTTCCTAGGGTATGCTACAGCCATGTGTTGCGCCAATAGAGATAGAGGATGTGGCAGACAGCAGTGTCTCCTCCACTTTGGCAGATAGAATTTCATCAGCAGCAGCCTTGGCATCCATATTGTCATAGCCAATGCCAATTTGCACGATCACTCTGAGCCTTGAACTTCTCCAGGTTTTCTCTTGTGAGATTGATAGTGTGATTCATCACAGCACCCATGGCCTCATTCATCATTTTCTCATGGATTTCCTGAATAGACTACGAATTCTAGTGACTACAATGGCTAGATCCTTTAGAATGAACATTTTCACAGTTCAGTCATGCAGTATTAGCAGGCAGATGGAGTTTAGGGGACCATTTAAGATCTGGGGGGGGGCAGATACCTTAACAAATTCTGTCCAATCTCTGTTGCTTGCATTTATGCTCCTCTACAAGGGCCATTCTTTATCCAACTTTGCAACTCTATGATTCAAAAGGCAAAGCAGTCCACTAAGAACTTAGAAGAATCCTCAAAAGTATGTGCATTGCACCACTATGAACCAACATAGATGTGGACACCCGCAAACTCTAACATTCATGCAAAGGGTAAACTGTCTTTTTAAGGGGATGTACCTTCATCAATTAACACTATAGCCTCATCCTTATAGCCTCATCCTTAATAGCCAGTGTCCTGGAAGAAGGAAGCCTGCCCAACAGGAAGCAGCAGCTGCAGGTCCTACTGATCCCACCATTCCCTGCAGCAGCTACATTGTTGACAATGGTGTGCTTCAGGTCAGAGCAACATGGCTCCCAGCTTGGTCTCTCAATACTATGATCTTTTTTTTTTTTCAGAGAACAGATGTTGTTACAGAAAGAAATTTTATGTCGGGAAGCTTATATTTTAGCTGACATGTACAAATGGAATGTATAAGCTAAGTCAGGACTAGTTGTCATATCTAAATGACCTCAATGGGCCTAGAGGAATCAGTGGAGAGGATGATGATGATATTACCATATTGAGTACTCATTTTCTAAATTGAGTTGATGTTATTTTTCTCATTGGAATATCAATTTAATACTCAGGGCAGTTTTAACAGTATCTCTGTACAATTGAGAGGTGTGATGAACAGAGAAACTCATCAGATTTGCAAAAGAAGCTGGACAACTTCATTCAGGGTGGGGCAATTATACAGATAAGAGAGGAGTGCATTGTTCAAATTGTCAGAGGCCGTAGATGTGAGGATATTCAAATAATCAACCATGGGTAACTTCTAAAGAAGGCAATGGCAGTTATTGCAATCATAGTGTGAGTTATTCTCTACTTTGAAGGATAGATTCAGTCATACATTCAGTTTCCCTAATACATATGCCCTTGCTTATACTTTGTGCATTTGATTTTAATAATATGAATTCTCAATTGTAAATAGGCATGAGATAACAAGAATGGCTATTGTTATAAATTTCCACTTGAAGGACAAAGTTTTCCTGATATCACTGAGCATACACTTAAAGAAACTTGAGGTCAGATCTACTTTTTGATGCATTAGAAATATACTAGAATAGAACCTGTCATGGCTTCATTGCTTTGGGGGGTTGAGATATTTATACTATTGTTCATAGAGGAGTGTATGTATGGCCAGTACAGGGAGGCAACAGGAGTGTATGAGGTATTAAGTATGTTGTTTGGTGAGGGACATGTGTGCATAGTACACACAAGAAAAGGAATTAGGCTGGCAAGTGCATCATTAAAAGATGAGGAAGGACATATACCAGAAACCAAATTAGGTCTCAGACTACTGATTTATTCTTTAAGCCTGTCTGCCTCATATGTACCTTTGGAACTGCACACATATCTGGTTGAAGCTGACATCTGGAAAGGCTAGTGGGAGACATTCCTGGCAAATGTGGATGAGGAGCTAACAGGAGGCTGTTACAGAGGGTTCTTTAATCTCAAAAGAGCACAGACTTTGTTATAGCCACAGAATTCAAGGATTCACACGTGAACTTAAGCAGGGCACACACACTTCAGTCAGGTTGGTAATTTCACTGAATGATAACTCTTTCATTAAAAGAACACATCTTGTCACTTACGGTTTTCTCTGTTCTGGTACCCAGGCAAGTGAGGTGCTACACAACTTCCTGAAGTCACTGATCACTACGGAGGACTCCATCTTGCAGTCAGATAAAGCCCTCACTGATGGACAGAAAGCCATGGCAGGTATGCAGGAGGGCTCAGCTCTCAAAGAGTTCATGTAAAGCCCTCTGACATATGGGCAGGAAGACCCCTCTCAAAACAAATGATCTTGCCTGCATCCTCTCTAGATCTCAAACCCATAATTCGGGCTAGTGCAGTATGACTAGATGGTCAGTACATTTCCATCACATACGGAATCATGACCACTGATAGGAAGAAGCAGAGAGTTTCTATAGGGAAACAAGGTTGGTCTCTGTGCCCATGAGGGCAACTCTCAGTTCTGAATGTCCTTTCTTCTCTCTCTAAAACCCCTGTGGGACAGACGAGCAGGCCAAGAAGGAGGCAGCTGAAAGGGAACTGGAGTTACTGAGGCAGCAACAGAAGGAGCAAGAGGAAGCAAGGGAGGCTCAGATGAGAACTATTACAGAAAACATGGCCCAGCTGCAGAGGAAGATGGAGATGGAAAAGGAAAACCTTCTGAAGCAGCAGCAGGAGGTGCTGGATCACAAGCTGAAGGTGAGCACAGATGCGGATGGGAGTCATGGTAGACCATAGAAGGAAAAGTGTGACATTGTCAAGGAAATTATGATCCCAGGGAGAGCCCCCAAAGACATGTGATCACGAAAAGCTCAGATCCTCCTAGATCCTGGTGAAGCCCTTAATTCTAAAGTTGCACCATCTTCTGTGGTGTTAGTAATCTAAAGAGAGTTGGAATGAAGAAAAAACAATCATCCACAGGGCTAGTCTTGTGTATTTTGGAGTTATTTCATTGTACTCCAAATGAAAATACCTCAGCCCATCACCCCTAAGAATCTTAGCACAACTGTCCAGGATATCAGTTTGAAATGATCAGATTAGTCCTCTTAAGAACCAGAAGTCTGATCCCCACAATGTCTGTTTCCAAATCTGGGTGGTGCATTCTACAGAACTAGGGTACAGTGCAGCCTTTCTCCCAACCCAGAGATTGACAGCTCTGCTCTCTAGGCAGCGGTCAGTACCATCATTACTTACAGAGACAGGGTTGGCTCAGCTCAGTGAACCTGAAACTAAATGGCATTGTACTTTACCCCTAATTTTCAGGGCTGTCCTTGCCCTAAGTCCCCTCCATTCCAGGGAGGGAATTGTAACCAAATATCAGCCATAGCTACTCTCACTCTTCAGGTCCAAAAGTGTGATATTTAGGACAGATTTGTCAAATGCCATTTTTTATTAATGTAGGAAATATGTACACATATGAACAGTTGCCTATATTGTTAATTTTGAAATATTGGTAGTATATATTTTCAAAATGGCATCTGTCTTTTTGTAGGCAAAAGAGAAAATGTGTCATGAAGGATCTGGGAAGGAATTGGATAACTTAAAAATGGAAATAAATCGAGTAGCAGAAAAATTTAACACCATTAAACAGAACCCCTCTGACGAAGTTCTATCTGTGCTGCGTGAAATACTGGTGAATGTATTCAGCTCAGAAATCAAAAGGTTACTGAAGCATTGGTGACAAGTTGGCACATTTTTGTAGTGTGCCTGTCGATAAATTCATTTAAGGGCAGTTTTAAATTAAGGGTTATCAAACAATGTCAGAGACCAACAGCTTAGGAAGTCTATCAAAATAGACTCTTAATGGAAAAGGTTACTATACAGTGACAGCCATTCATAAGCCTCATTATAATGATTATCTTACAATGTATATGTACATCATTTATTGACTTGTAAACTATATATGTACACAATAAAAACAACTGCCAAGTACATTATGTGGTCATCTCATACAAACTGGAGTGCACGCTTGTGTGTGTGTGTGTGTGTGAGAGAGAGAGAGAGAGAGAGAGAGAGAGAGAGAGAGAGAGAGAGAGAGAGAGAGAGAGAATTTACTTGTCCGTTGGGACTTTTACAAAGTTGCAGACATATTTTGGAAAACACAGCCTTCATTGAGGTAATGACTCACTAAGTTTGCCCTGTGAGCTAGTCTGTGGGGTGTTGTATTGTCTGACTGTCAAATGATGTGGATGGCTTAGCCCAGTGTGAGTGATGCATCCCCTGGGCAGATGGTCCTAGATGGCATGAGAAAGCAAACTGAGCAAGCCAGGATGAAGTCAGACTGTAAGCATCACTCCTTCATGGCCTCTGTATCAGCCCCTTCCTTGAGTTCCCTCATTAATGGAGTGTGGCCTAAGAGTTATGACCCTTTTCTCCCCACTTACTTTCAGTGCTGGTGTTTATATCAGCAATAGAAGCCCTAACTCTGACACCTATTTTCTCTGCCTTGGGGCTCCCATGCTGTCTCATAGATCCTTGAGGCGGGGAGTTTGGACCCTAGAATTTACAATCTCTGTTCCTCACACATGCTTGAATCATTCCGTTGGATTTCTTGCTTTCCTTCATATACAAAGGCATATCTTCTCCACCACTTCCGTGGTTCATCGTGAGGCTTTTGCGGTTGGTTAGATGTGAGCATCACTGTGCTCTCTCTCCCCTTTTGATATTCTATACTACATTTTCCTTGTCTCACTCAGGGTTTACATTTCCCTTAGTAGTAAATAAACTTCCCTCATAATTGCAGTATTAGCTGTCCTAGGAATCAGCATCTAGCCCACAGGTATTGTTACATCAAAGATCAATGTCATCTTATTTAGTCTCTGGCTTAGTATTTGTCTGGTTTAGTATTTAGTACAGTGTTAGTGTAGTGAATTGTGGAATATTCTTCTCAACATGGAGTAAGTGTATTGTATGTTAGTTTTCCTTGGATGTTTCTTATGAAATAAGTAATGGAATTTCTTTTTAAAAGCAAATTCCTGCTTTTTTCCAACAAGAAAGGAGCAGATTTTCCAGAAATGAGCTCACTGTTTGACTAATTCTTCTTTACTTCAGTATATGGACACACATGAACAACAAATGAAGGACAGTCCATTTCTAGCAACCTTTAATTGACCTGCAGGGATTTCCAGTCCTTATTATTCTATAGTGGCAGTTATAAAAACTATACACAAACCCCTTTCTCTCACCAGCCAGCATTAGTATTTCTACACTTAAGATGATGGCCTGAGACAATTTTACTTAATCCACTTGGTCTAGCAAAACCAAAAAGGTGAAAACCAAAACCGAGCTTTTCTTTTTCTCTTGGCTGGAAAACCTTTGTACATGTACATTTTAAAACCATGCTTGAAAGTAGTGGGAATCATCCTCCTTGAGACCTGTAACACCCTCATTTTCTGTTATTTCCTCAAGCTGTGTGTAAGGCAGCCAGCTCACATAGGTCTTTATAGACACAGGGTGGTTATTTTGGAGGGATAGGCATGGATCTGTCACTAATGCAATGTGTCTTAGTAAGAAACTAGTGTCTGACCTTCTAAAGCCATGGATCACCACCTATACCCTTCCTTCCTCCAGCTACAGCAGTACTTACCTGTTTCCTGACTTGACACACTGCATACTTCTTACCTATGAAATTACAAAATGCACAAACCCCTCCATTAAGATATTTCTTCAGGACCCTACATCCTAACCCTATTGCTCTGAATACCCTATCTCCTTAAAACATACAAGGCTGAAAACATACAATGCCTTCTTACAAAGGTAATCTCAAGCCAACTTACCAACCATATAACACTCCAGTCTTGCCCATCCTAATGTGTGATAGTTCTTACCACCTGGTCAAACTCCTCTGGATTATTATCACGACATTCCTCCCTACCCATGTGTTGGTACCCAACCTGCACACTCTTTCTCAGATTCTCTCCTCTACTTCTCACTTGGCTGTCACCGACCTTAAGGATGATTTCTTTACCATTCTTTTACATCCAGATTCACATATCTTTGCTTTCACTTGGAAAGAACCTGAAACTAGAACAGAATTTCAGCTTGCTTGGATCTTTTCTTTGGATCCTGTCCCTAGGCTTTCTGTTATCCATTAACCGCCAAAAACTCGCTCTCAATCACAGATGTTACCTGCAGTCGAGCATACCACCCCTACCATCAAGGAAGACATTCTTCCCTTCCTGGAACTGAGTTATCAGAGCCTGTATTCTCAACTTTGATCTTCTTGCTTGGTCCCTCTTTTAAGCAGATAAGGGACTGCCAACTGAGCTCCTCGACCCAGCTAAGCCATCACACCTGCCTTCATTTGTCTCTGAGATCAACCCCCATTGGCTCTTCATCTGGCTCTCGTAGATGATGGCCAACGCTTTATTTATTTATTTATTGTTTATTTATTTATTATTACAGAAAAACCATGACTGGACCTGTGCTTTGGGAATAAATGAAAGGTCCTGTTGCTTTTCTTTCTAAGCAGCTTCATGCAACAGTTAGGTGATGGCAACTTTGAATACATGGGACAACAACAGCTTCTTCCTAGGCCCAGGATGCCTTTATACACACCTTTGATCGATCTGTGTCTGTCCTTTCAACACACCAGCTCATGGAGCTCTTTTCACACAAAAGCCTCTTTATTTATTTCCTTCTTTTAAGCTTCATTTTTTTTCACATCACCTTCCTAGGAAATCCTGATATCTCACTTGACTATTGGCCTCCTCTCAACCTTGTTGCTTTATTCCTTCCCAAGGCCACTAACCTCACTCATTTCTGCCTGAGTTGAGGAAATGCTTCTGTGAGATACAGCTCAAAGACATTTTCTCAATTAGTGACCAATGCGGGAGGATCCAGTCCATTGGAGGTGATGCCATCCTGTGACTGGTGGTCCTGGGTTCTATAAGAAAGCAAGCTATGCCAGTAAGCAGCCCTCCTTCATGACTGACTTCTGCATCAACTCCTGCCTCCAGGTTACTGCCCGGTTTGAATTTGTGTCCTGGCTTCCTTTAATGAACAGCAATATAGAAGTGTAAGCCAGTTAACCCATTTTTTTAAAATTTTTTTACATATCGATCTCAGTTCCCTCTTCCTTCCTTTCTCCTTCCCTCTCTCACTCCCTCTCTCCCTTCCTCTTTCCCTCTCTCGCCGCCACAAATGTACCCTGACCGCCCTCCCCTCACTCCCCCCCCCACTCCACATGTAGGGTGATGCCATCCAGGAGGGGTCATCTAAATCTGTCAAGTCATTTGAGTAGGGACTAGGACTTCTCTCTTGTCCCTAGGTTAAGGCAGAATCCCTCCATGGGGGATGTGCCTGCAAGGTCCTTTTGTGCACCAGGAATACATCCTAGTTCCACTGTCTGAGGTCCGCTTTAGCTGAGACCCATGTTCAGGGAGTCTGGGTCAGCTCATTGCTGGCTTCCCAGCTATCAGTCTGGGGGCCCTTTAGCTCCTCCTTGTTCAGGTCAGCTGTCTTTATGTGTTTCTGCAGCATGGTCTTGTCCTCCCTCTTTGCATTTGGATTCTAGTTCGGCTCAGTGTTTAGTTGTGGTGTTTGCTTCTGTTTCCAACAGCTACTAGATGAGGGCTCCATTATGGTGGATAAGTTAGTTGTTGATCTCATTATCAGGGAAGGGCATTTATGGTAGTCATTCCACTTTTGCTCAAATTGTTAGTTGGAGTCAGTCTTGTAGGTGTCTGGACATTTCTTTAGGTTCTTAAGGTTAGTTTTCTCTTCAATCCTATAATGACTCCCTCTTTTATGCTGTCTCCTATACCTCCCTTGACTCAATCTTCTTAGTCCCACGTGCTTTCCTCTCTTCCCATTCTCCTTCTAGTAGTTCCCTCTCCACGCACTGTCCCCTCATCCCCATGTGCTCTGGAGAACTTGTACCTTCCCCCTTCTATGAGGGACCTTACATGAATCTCTTAGAATCCACCTTGTATCCTATTTCCTCTGGCAGAGTGAATTATAGGTTGATGATCCTTTGCTCTAGGTCTAAAATCTATATATGAGTGAGTACATATCATGTTTCTCTGCTTCTGACTGGGTTACCTCATTCAGGATGGTTTCTTCAAGTTTCATCCACTTGCCTGCAAATTTCAAGACTCCATTGTTTTTTCCACAGAGTAGTACTCCATTGTGTAGATGTGTCACATCTTCTTTATCCATTCTTCAGTTGAGGGGTATCTAGGTTGATTCCAGTTTCTTGCTATTACAAATAATGCTGCTATGAACATAGTTGAACACACGCAGTTGTTGCATGGATGTGGATCATTTGGATATATGCCTAAGAGGGGGATTGCTATCAGGGAAATGAAAATCAAAACAACTTTGAGATACCATCTTACTCCTGCCAGAATGGCTAAAATTAGAAACACCAATGATGACACATGGTGGAGAGGATGTGGAGAAATGGGAACACTCCTCCACTGCTGGTGGGAGTGCAAACTCATACAACCATTTTGGAGATCAGTATGGCTGTTCCTCAGGAAAACGGGAATTAGTTTACCACAGGACCCGGCAATCCCCCTCTTAGGCATATACCAAATGATCCACAACCATGCAACAAAGACATCTGCTCAGCTATGTTCATAGCAGCACTATTTGTAATAGCAAGAACCTGGAAGCAACCTAGATGCCTGTCAGTTGAAGAATGGATAATGAAGATGTGGCACATCTACACAATGGAATACTACTCTGCAGAAAAAAAATAATGGTATCTTGAAATTCGCAGGCAAGTGGATGACACTTGAAGAAACCATCCTGAATGAGGTAACCCAGTCACAAAAAGAGAAAAACAGTATGTACTCACTCATATATGGATTTTAGACCTAGATCAAAGGATTACCAGCCTATAATTCACAACACCAGAAGAATTAGGATACATGGTGTATTCTAAGAGATTCATATAAAGTCCCTCACAGAACCGAGAAGGGACAAGTCCCCCAGAGCACAGGGGAAGTAGGGGGACAGCGAATGAAGAGAGAAGTAGGAGAAAACGAGGGGGAGGAGAGGAAAACACATGCAACCAGGAAGATAGAGAGAGAGAAAGAGAGAACATAAAAGAGGGAGCCAATATTGGTTTGAAGATAAAATTGAACACAAAGAAAAGTCTAGAGAACTACAAGACTGCTCCCAACTAACAATTTGAGCTTCTGTGGAAAGGCTACCATAAATGCCCTTCCCTGATAATGAGATCAACAACTAACTTATCTATGGAGCCCTCAACTAATGCCTGTTGGAAACAGGAGCAAACACCCATACATAAACATTGAGTCGAAGTAGAACCCAGATGCAGATGGAGAGGACAAAACCAGGCGGCAGAAACCCATAGAGACAGATTACCTGAATAAGGAGGAGCTAACAGGCCTCCAGACTGATAGCTGGGAAGCCACCATGGGACTGACTCAGGCCCCTCTGAATATGGGTCTCAGCCAGAAGGACTGAGCAGTCTAAGAGACCTCAGACAGTGGAGCCAGGATGTATCCCTAATGCACAAAAGGACCTTGTGAACACGTCCTCCATGGAGGGATAACTGCCTTAATATAGAGACAGAAGAGAAGCCCTAGTCCCTACTTCACAGGACCTGTCAAATCTACATGACCCCAACTGGATGGCATTCCCCTATATATGGAATTGGGGTGGGGGGATGGGAGGGGAGGATGGGTAGGGTGCACGTGAGAGGGCAGAGAGGGTAAAAGGGAGGAAGGGAGGGGGGAGAGGGAACTGGGATCGACATGTAAAATAAATTAAATAAAAAAAAAATGCTTTGACTCCAAGCATTCAAGGACAAGTTACTGGGGAAAAGGATTTCTATTTTTGATTCCACAGAAAACGAAAAGCTGTGGATTCCTTGCAGACTAATGTGGTTTGATCAAGCAGACCACCTGAAACAGAGTACCAGGTGATCCTACATTCAAAACAGCTGGAAAAAGCAGCCTTGCAGACTATAGCCAGGATTTCTGCATCTTCTTAAAATCACCCATGACAGCGCCCCTTACCAGCAGGAAGTAGTTTGGAAAGAACGACACACAAATTCCCAAATATTGTCTATAAATGTTTGTTTTCATTTAAATGGACTTGGTTATATTAAATAATTAATTAATTAAGTAAGTAATTAAAGAAAAGAAATTACAACATGTCTCACTTTGCTTTCCTCCTTCCAACCTCTCTCAATACTCTTTCCTTGCTTTCTTTCAAATTTGTGGCCTCTTTTCTCATTAATCTTTATTGCATGCATATATGTATAGTGTGCATACGTATATGTTCCTAAATGTAAGCTGTTCAGTCTGTATAATGTTACTTGTGTGTATATTTTCAGTGCTAGTCATTTGATATTGGAAAACCAACTAGTGTCCTCTTCTCTGGGGAAGACTATTCCTCTTTCTCTCAACATTCCTTAGTTATCTGTAGTTATTCTCATAGGGTAGAGGGCTTGTAGCTTATTTCCTGCCTACTTTGGCAAGTTATCTGTAGTTCCTTGTATAGGTCAGAGGACTTTGTCCTGTCTACTTTAGCAAGTTTGTTGTATTTGTTCAGCTCCTAGTGGGCAGTCATGTTGGTGAGAATTTATAGTTTGACAATTTGCCTTTGTGACTTAACTACATCTTATTCATCAATGGCTTCTATTTATCCAATAAAATTTTAGTTGATTTTCTTTCTTTTTTTGTTGGAAAGGTGTCAGTTTCTCATATTCTTTGATAATCCTTTAATTAGAAATGGCTGTTGAATAAATCCATGATGACATACACAATAATGTATGTATAACAGTATTATTACCACATGAGAGGCCTTCATATTATACTTCACAGGAATCCTCAACCTGCCACATAGGAGCTGAGAATCTGCATCCCGATATTTAACACCACAGGGAGTGCTTCAGTTAATACATTGCCAGCAATATCAAGGATATTATGAATGGAGCTGTTTTTAATGTTTTCAATCTCTTCTTCTCTTAGCTTTATTTCTCTTCTTAAATCATCATATTTCTCCTCAACTCCATCAAGAAGTACTTCTTTTAGGACCTAAAAAACATAGGGTACAGTTTTTAAATATACACTACTAATATTTCATAGTTAACAATATAGACAGCTGTTCATATGTGTACATATTTCCTACATTAATAAAAAATGGCATTTGACAAATCTGTCCTAAATATCACACTTTTGGACCTGAAGAGTGAGAGTAGTTATGGCTGATTCTTGGTTACAATTCCCTCCCTGGAATGGAGGGGACTTAGGGCAAGGACAGCCCTGAAAATTAGGGGTAAAGCACGATGCCATTTAGTTTCAGATTCACTGAGCTGAGCCAACCCTGTCTCTGTAAGTAATGATGGTACTGACCGCTGCCTAGAGAGCAGAGCTGTCAATCTCTGGGTTAGGAGAAAGGCTGCACTGTACCCTAGTTCTGTAGAATGCACCACCCAGATTTGGAAACAGACATTGTGGGGATCAGACTTCTGGTTCTTAAGAGGACTAATCTGATCATTTCAAACTGATATCCTGGACAGTTGTGCTAAGATTCTTAGGGGTGATGGGCTGAGGTATTTTCATTTGGAGTACAATGAAATAACTCCAAAATACACAAGACTAGCCCTGTGGATGTTTGTTTTTTTCTTCATTCCAACTCTCTTTAGATTACTAACACCACAGAAGATGGTGCAACTTTAGAATTAAGGGCTTCACCAGGATCTAGGAGGATCTGAGCTTTTCGTGATCACATGTCTTTGGGGGCTCTCCCTGGGATCATAATTTCCTTGACAATGTCACACTTTTCCTTCTATGGTCTACCATGACTCCCATCCGCATCTGTGCTCACCTTCAGCTTGTGATCCAGCACCTCCTGCTGCTGCTTCAGAAGGTTTTCCTTTTCCATCTCCATCTTCCTCTGCAGCTGGGCCATGTTTTCTGTAATAGTTCTCATCTGAGCCTCCCTTGCTTCCTCTTGCTCCTTCTGTTGCTGCCTCAATAACTCCAGTTCCCTTTCAGCTGCCTCCTTCTTGGCCTGCTCGTCTGTCCCACAGGGGTTTTAGAGAGAGAAGAAAGGACATTCAGAACTGAGAGTTGCCCTCATGGGCACAGAGACCAACCTTGTTTCCCTATAGAAACTCTCTGCTTCTTCCTATCAGTGGTCATGATTCTGTATGTGATGGAAATGTACTGACCATCTAGTCATACCGCACCAGCCCGAATTATGGGTTTCAGATCTAGAGAGGATGCAGGCGAGATCATTTGTTTTGAGAGGGGTCTTTCTGTCCATATGTCAGAGGGCTTTACATGAACTCTTTGAGAGCTGAGCCCTCCTGCATACCTGCCATGGCTTTCTGTCCATCAGTGAGGGCTTTATCTGACTGCAAGATGGAGTCCTCCGTAGTGATCAGTGACTTCAGGAAGTTGTGTAACACCTCACTTGCCTGGGTACCAGAACAGAGACAACCTTAAGTAACAAGATGTGTTCTTTTAATGAAAGAGTTATCATTCAGTGAAATTATTAACCTGACTGCACTATCTGAGTCCTGGTTAAATTCCCTCGTGTATCCTTAAATTCTGTTGCTGTACCTAAGTCTATTCTCTTTGCTGAGATTAAAAAACCCTCTGCAACAGTTCTTGTTAGTTCTTCAACCTTGTTTCCCAGGAGTGTCTCCTACTAGCCATTCCAGGTATCAGCCCCAACCAGAATTGTTTGCAATTCTCTTATAGAACATTATTTTAAGATGTGTTACATTTATATATGCCGTGGAACATTGGTTTAATGACACAAAGACATGTTGCATTATACATATATATACATATATGTTATATAATTTCTTCTTATTTCACATATTGATCCCAGTTCCCTCTCCCTCCCTCCCTCCCATGTCCCCTGACCCCCTCCCATCCCATTGCTCCCCCCCACTATACAGGGAGGGTGATGCCTTCCAGGAGGGATCATCAAAATCTATGAAGTCATTTGGAGTTGGGTCTAGCCCCTCCCTCCTGCTTCTAGGCTAAGGGAGCATCCCTCCATGGGGTCTTTTCGTGCACAAGGGATACATCCTGTTTCCACTATAAGAGGTTCCTTAGACTGCTCAGGCCTTCTAAATGACACCCATGTTCAGGGGATCTGAGTAGATACAATGCTGGTTTCTAAGCTATCAGTCTTGGAGTACATGAGCTCCCCCTATCTGTGGATTTCTGTAGCCTGGTCTTGACCCCTTTTCTTAATACTCCCTCTCTGCAACTGGATTTCAGGAGTTTGGCTCAGTATTTAGCGATAAGTGTCTGCTTCTGCTTCCATCAGCTACTAGATGAGGGCTCTGTGATGGCATATAATTTAATTATCATTATCAGAAAGGACATTTAAGGTAGACTTTCCACTGTTGTACTGTTGCTCATATTGTTAGTTGGGGGTCACCCTTGTAGGTTCTGAACATTTCTCTAGAGTCAGTTTTCTCTTCAAACCTATAATGGCTCCTTCTGTTGTGCTCTCTCTCTCTCTCTCTCTCTCTCTCTCTCTCTCTCTCTCTCTCCTTCTCTCTCTCTCTCTCTGTCTCTCTCTCTCTCTCTCATCTATTTGTCCCCTGACTCAAACAAGATCTCCTGACCATATTGGGAGTGGGGGGGCAGTGAGTGGAGAGGGAGTTAGGAGAAAGAGAAGGGGAGGTGAACAAGTTGCATTCGTTTATGTTGTATTTGTTTAACTGCATGAAGCTGTGCCTGTTTAACACCTGATTGGTCTAATAAAGAGCTGAATAGCCAATACCAAGGCAGGAGAAAGGATAGGCAGGACTGGTAGGCAGAGAGAATAAATATAAAGAGAAAAAGAGGATCGGGGAGCAAGAGAACCAGAAGAGGACCATGCTAGGGACCAGCCACCCAGCCCTACATCCAGCCACACAGTTAAGAGTAAAAGTAAGATATACAGAAGTAAAAAAAAAAAAAAAAAAAAAAAAAAAAAAAAAGGAAAAAGCCCAGAGTCAAGAGGTAGATTGGATAATTTAAATTAAGAAAAGCTGGCAAGGACCAAGCCAAGCTAAGGGCTGATATTCATAAATAATAAAAAGTATCTGTGTATTTACTTGGGAGCTGGGTGGTTGGGCCCCCAGAAGAACAAAGAGCCAAAATAGTAAGGAGTAATAAACAAAACCCAAAAACAACTATCTAGTTCCACAAACACATATAGGGCAGTCCGATTTAGGGAATAGATTAGTAGTCTGGGACCTTATTTGCTTTAGGGTATACATCCCTCCCTGTCTTGTAATGATGTACTTGCCAATCTGATCCTTTACCCATGTGTATTATACATGCATACTCCTCTCAAAACAACTCACCCAACCCCTCAAACCCTACCACATCATTCCAGCACTGTCTACACATCCACTCCTCTCTGAACAATAGTATAAATATCTCCATCTCTAATCAATCTAACCATGACAAGTTCTCTTCAAGTATACTGCCAATGCATCCTAGGGAATATATCTGGTCTCAAGTTGCTTTCAGTGTATGCACAGTGCTATCAGGAAAACTCTAGCCTTCAAGTAAAATTTATGAACTATACCCATACTTAGCATCTCATGCCTATGCACAAATGAGAATTCATATTACTAAAATCAGATAGACTATATGCAATAAAGGGCATTTGCATTAGAGAAATTGAATATACGGCTTAATCTATCCTTCAAAGTAGAGAACTACTCAAACAATGACTGTAGTAACTGTCTTTGTCTTCTAAAGAAGTGACCCACGGTGGTTCCTTTGAATATCCTCACACCAATTTGAACAACACACTCCTCTCTTATCTGTGTTATTGCTTCACTCTGAAAGAACTTGTCCAGCTTCTTTTGCAAATCTCTGTGAGTTCCTCGGTCCAGCACACCCTCAACTGTACAGTGGAGATACTACTAACAACTAATTCATTCTGTCATTTGTTAAATTGGTATTCCCATGAGAATGATAATACTAACTTAATTTATGAAATGAGTCTTCAGTATGTTAGTATCAGTATCATCATCACTACCAACACCAACTTCATCATCTCTACTTCTACCTCTACCTCTTTAAGTTTAATAACTAGTTCCTGTTTAGCAAGCACACTTCATTTGTCCATGTTAGCTAAAATCATACACTTCCTTAGAATAAAGTTATTTCTGTAATAACATATATCCTGATAAAAAAATTAACAGATTATTCAATACATTTTATTTGGATTATGTTATAAATCTCCTGAGGAAATGGATAGTAACTAGTTATTTAGTATCATACAGTATTTTGTGGTTATAAAGATTAGAGTGGCCGAGACACAAGAAAGTCTGATTTCTCTCCAGAGAAGATTCTGTTGTCTTAGTTTCCAGGAGCATATGTTCCCACTCTAGCTGTATGATCACACCCACCCTCATTCCTCACCTTCACTCCCTTCCTGGGCACTCGCGAATAGCTCTGCTCAACCTTCTTCCTTGCTTCTAAGTAGATGCTGTGCCCACCAGGAACAGAGAAATCTCCACGTGAGATGTTCTTCTTCAGGGACTCTGAAAGCTTCTCCAGTTTAGCCTGGCAGTAACTGAGAGATGCTGCTTCATTCTCTCGTATGAAATCATCCTTCATTTTCTCTATGGTGGCCTGCCGGTGAGTAGGAGAAGGTGAAACAAAAAGTTATTAGAAGGAAGGTACTGATGTGGTATTCCTGGTTGAAGCAATGTGACAGTCCCACAGAGGAGGGGTTGGGGACTTGCTTTATCCCTGGTCTGGTCAACTCTGAATGACTGCTGCAAATCTTAATTTCCTTGGCCTCAAGCTCACAAACTTTGAAAGTGAGATGAATGGGCATGTGTTCTTCTTTGAGGGCTGGGATGAAGAGTGTTCGTGCATCAACAATAAGGATTCAACCAGAGGGGACACAGCATCCTTGGAGAATGTGCTTTGGTGTGGGTGAAAATATCTGCACAGCAAATCCACCTGTCAGGTCTGAGTAGGTCTGTGAGGAACAGAGCATTGAGTGCTTCAGGAATTCCTTTGACAAGAGTATAGGTATGACGTTAAACATACTGAAGCTTTAAGATTTAAACTTATAAGTTACAATCATGCTATTTTTATCACTATGGATGATGTTTGTCACGTTCAGAATGGTCAAAGACAGTGTAAAAGAGAAACATCATGACAGCATTTCTGGTCATTGGAATGATGCTGCTGTCACAAGAGTTTTCTCACTTGTCATCCATATCCTGCATCATCCCAGAATAAGATAGTCATGAATCCTGTGACTACATCATTATACAGCACAGAGCAACTTTGAGAAATGAACTTTACTGACCAAGAAGGGAAGTCATAACTTAAAGAGCTTCAGTGTGTCAACTCACTAAATATACACAAACTCATTTGGGTATGGTGGCACACGCCTTTAATCCCTGCACTTGGGAGAAAGAGGCAAGCAGATCTCTGTGATTTCCAAGTAAACCTAGTATGCAGAGTGAATTCCAGAACAGATAAAACTTACACAGAGAAACCCTGTCTCAAAAAATAAAAAATGTAAAAGTAAAAGAAACAAAATAATAAAAAAGCCACAGATGGAGATAATATGGTTACTGTATGGCATTATATTGTCTTTATATCATTAGACTGCTGAGGAAACAACTATTAAAGAAAATACTGCTGGATTAATTCAGTTTATATATTTTAAAAATGCTTTGACTTCAAAATTTAAGTCTAAGGACAAGTTACTGGGGAAAAGGATTTCTATTTTTGTTTCCACAGAAAATGAAAAGCTGTGGATTCCTTTCAGACTAATGTGGTCTGAGCAAGTCAGACCCCCTGAAACAGAGTACCAGGTGATCCTACATTCCTACATTGAACAAGGCAGCCTTACAGACTACAGCCAGGATTTCTGCATCCTCTTAGGATGCCCATGACAGCGCCCCCTATCAGCAGGAAGTAGTTTAGAAAGAACGATGCCCAAATTCACAAATATTGTTTATAAATGTTTGTTTTCATTTAAATGGGGTTGGTTATAAGTGGATAATGGCCACAACCAATCTCTTTTTAAAGGTAAAAAGGGAATTATGGTATAGATATGAATACTTTGTTTTGGAATGGATTTTCATTTATTGATACAATTTAAGGTCAATTTTGTGATATGTATATTTCTCCTTTTGTTTAGATATTATGTTTGCATAGCTCATTTAGAAATGGAATGTATAATTTAATACAGATTATAGTTACCTATAATAGTCAAAATTTTAGTTAGGTGAGTAAGATTTTCTAGATATGCAGGGATGTATTTGAGATATATAGGCATTCTTCAACCCTTTCAAATACCTACAGAATATGGCATTTAAAATGGTTTAGGGTTTTTCTTGACAGTGAGATATAAATGTTCCTGGAAACACCACCTGCATCATAAAGTAAGATGGACATTGAAGAAACACATCATGGAGTTTGCTTCCAATATGGCAAGACTAGCCATTTGTACAATATACTGCTCTTGTCTGGACTGTTTGACTTTATGCTGTATAAACTGGACATGCAGGACCCATAGAAAAGTGACTGCTGATTCAAGATGGACATTGCTACAGAGTTCCTGCTTCATGGAAGAGTCTGCCAGATATTCAGCAGGACACAGAGAAAAGTGAGTGACAAACTGCCAATACAAGAAGACAGTTTAAAGTTTCTTGCTTTGCTGAAAAGTCTGCCAGACACACTATGGCCTATGGGCTGAAGATGGAAGATTACAGAAGAACTTCAGGTGACTGACAAGGCAAGATGTCTCTGTCATTTCTAGAGTTTATATATTACCCTTCCATGGTCTTTGAAGGAGTTGAAGACAGATAGTTATGGTTTTAGTTTTCCTTAGTTAGGCTTAAAGATAAGTTACATATAGGACTTTAGACTAACAAACATAGGATAGATGATAGAATAGTTTCTTTTAATCTTGCTAAATGTTAATGGACTAAATATTGTTGACTGTGTTTCTTACTTGATAACTGTTGTGTTATATATTTTGCTATGTTAAGGTTAAAACCCTTCTTTTTATTTAGACAGAAAGAGATGATGGGAGATGTCATTCTGTATATATTTCTTATACTGGTTAATCAATAAAGCACTGTTGGCCAATAGGAAAGGAAGATAGGAGGGACTACGAGACAAGGAGGAAAGAGGAAGTATTAAGGAGGAGTCAATATGGAGAGTCTGGAGAAAGCAGAATGCCAGCCGGCTCCCCGGTAAGAGAAGACCACGTGAAAATACATAGATCAGCAGAAATGGGTTAATACTTAAGACAGAGCTAGCCGATAAGAAACTAGTACAAGGCCAATAGCATTATATCAAATACAGAGTCTCTGTGTATTATTTTGGGCAGGCGTGGAGGCGGGATCACATCGCCGGTGGGGGGAAAACCTACTCCTTACACTCATTAATTTATAGACACTTTAAAGAGAAATAACAGTTTGTCAGCTCTGATTGGCAGATATCACATTATTGTCTTGAAAGCTCCTAAGGAAGAAAACATCCAGCATATTTTCAATATTTAAACGTTGTCAAGGGTGAAAAATAAAAGGGAATTGATGCTTATGTAACCATAGGAACCTGCCAAAATCACTTGTCTAAAGTTGACTATAGGGAGGAATACCAGAGATGAGAAAAAAGAAAGGACAGAATGCCTCACTGACACACTAAAGCCAGAAGGGATGCTCAGATCCTCTAGACAAGAGCCAAGTCTACTTGACACCTGGATTTAAGATTGGGATGCACTGAGCAGAGACCCATATACCTAATGCTGCACCTGATTTGAAAAACAGTGGCTTATAGGTATATTTTTGAATGACACTAAGCACATGCCAAACTATTCTATAGCAATAAAAATGAAGTTGGATTAGACAGGTGGCTCAGCAGTCAAGAACAATGACTGTTCTTCCAAAGGACCACGATTCAATTCCTAGCATCCACATGAGAACTCCCAACCATCTGTAATTCCCAATACAGGAGATCCAATGTACCATTCTAGTCTTCATGGTACTGCACACCTTAAATACACAGATATACAATAGACAAAACACCATAAACATATTTTAAAAACTATTAAGAAATAAAAATCATCTAAGTGAGAAAAGGATAGAGTTGTGCAGAAGAACTCTGTTACCCATAAGAACCATGGCGCCTTCATGATAGGAAAGATATAGCATGGAATCAAAACATAGAGCTTTATGGCAGAAGAGCTGGCACCAGTAAGGACAAATGCTAAGGCATGTTACCACAAGTTCCTTCTGGAACTTCCACTGCTCATCAGAGAAGGAGTGCTCCATGAAGACAGCAATGGCTTCCTTCTCACAGGCTGCATGCACATCCAGCAGCTCCTGGAGTGTGTCTGTTGGGAGCCTCAGTTGCTGGGCCATCTGCTGTCTGTAGTGGTCGGCTGCCCTCTGCTTAGCTATGGAGTTCTCACGCTCGGCCAGTGTTTTTACTGCATTCTCTAAGCAAGGAACTGTTCCACTGTTGATGGCATTCACATATGTCTCCACCAGAGTCCCCAACCCTAAGGAGATATAATATTTAGGGTGCACTAGAAAATTTTCACTCCCTATTTTATAGGCTTTGGTGGCCTGCATCCTCAAAAGCCCCATGATACTAAATGTAAAGTTCTCTTTTCTTCCTTTCCTTTTCTTCCTTGTCCCCATCTTCATCTTGCTTCTAGGCATCCATTTTTTGTGTAAAAATTCCAATTGTATACCTTCTTTATTAGGTTTTTATTGTTCTTCACCACACTAAAAATTTAAGTTAATGATTAAAGCAGTGTGTTCAAAGCATTCCCAGAACATTTTTTTTTGCATAAAAACAAATGAAGAGGGCTATTACATAAAACAAAAACAAAAACTTCAATTTGTGAACCCCATTTGCATATGAAAATGTAGAGCTGAGTTTCATGGCAGTGAGACAGAGCTTAGTGAAGCAGGGACCCATCCAAGCATGGGCTACTGCAGAGGTTCAGTGTCCACAGAGCCAGCCAGCTCTGCAAAGAAGATTGAGTTTCCTTTCTCACTCTTTCACTAATCATGCACAGCAGTCATAGCTGGCTGTTTCTTTTTCTGACTCATGTAAAGCAACTAAAATCTTTTGTTGGTTGGTTGATGGACTGTGATGCTGGGATTGAACCTATGATCCTATATGCATGCTACGTGAGCATTCTTCCACTGAGCTACCCTCACATCTCTGCTTTATATTTATTAATTAATATGTTTTGTGATTTTGAACATTGAATCATTGCATACTTACTGTATGCCTTACTTGTATGCTGGTCAAGTGCCCTCCAATTGAGCTAAGTCTATATCTCTGTTTTATATCTTTTTGTTAACTGAAATAATTGACCTGCTGGTTAGATTTTTTTTTCTTTTTTCCTGGTTCTGATGATTGAGCCAGTATCTTGCCCATTGTAATCACTTTCTGCACCACTGACCTCAGCTCTCCCTTCCTTTGTCTATTATCTTGAGACAATTTGATAAATTGACTTTGTTGATATCAAGCTAGAGATCTCCCTACCTCAGCATCCTACATAGCTGAGATACAGGGGTGTACCAAAACATCCAGAATAAAACATCTTTTATGTATTTATTGAGAAACCATTATCTTATATGCCTCATTACTATGTATATTTCTCTCTTTCCTAAATAGAGACACTTGAATAAAAAAGTGTGGATTTCCATGTATAACACAAACTTCTGCATTCCCACATTCTTATAACACAGCAAATAAAAGTACAGCCAATCCTACTCAAGAATCCAGACTCCACCCTGTAGTGATCAACCAAAGACATAAGCCTTTCAAAAGTGACTCACGATTCCCTGTGACCAGGATTCCCTCTCTGAGTCTCTTGGCACTTGCGTAGGTGAAGATATGAGAACAGAAAGTCTTCGATTGCTTCTGGAATTTAGGGTTCAGTTGGCTTTCTTGTATACTCTCAATTTTGGTTAAGAGCTGTGGGTCACTCACTGGCCAGTCGAAGACAAAACATTTCCTCCTGGGAAAAAATTGTCTGATGCATTCCCTGGGCCAGTTGGATGTCTGGATTTGGGGACTCTGCCCTGAGGAAGAGGAAAAAGATTCCCATGGGCATATCTGATGGGTTAAAAATAAGTCATAGTCTTGCTTGCTGGTTTTGTAGCTTGTTTGGTTTTGGTTTTTATACAAAGATTCAAATATCCCAGCCTAGGCTGGCCTTGAACTCACTCTGTATGCAAAAAAGACCCTTAGGTCTTGATTCTTCTGCCTCTAACAGCTGAATGTGATACCACAGGAGTGTGTTAGCACACCTGGATTATGAGGCACTAGACATCAAACCTAGGGCTTCACACACCTTAGACATGTACTTTATCAACTGAGCTACATCCCAAGCAGGTAATGGTTTATATTGTTTTTATTTATTAATTTATTGAAATTGATTTGTTTTCATACAAATATATTCTGATTACAGTTTCTTCTCTCCCAGGTGCTCTCAGACCCTTTGCATTTCCACACCCACACAAATCCATACCCTTTCTTTCTCCCTCTCCTTAGAAAACAAACAGACATATAGTAACAATAATAATGAGATAAAATAAAAAACAAACTGGAATAGGACAAAATGAGCAAACAGGAAAAAATGATTCAGAGGAAAAGCACAAGAAACAAATACAGATACCATGAAGACACACATTTTTGCATAGAGAAAAGCTACACACAAAAAATTTGGGAACTATAATATATAAGCAAAAGATCTGCAAGGTTGAAAAAAATGCTAGACAAAGCATTGTGAGACCAAAACACTCTCATAAATGCTAATTAGGTCATGCTTTGTTGGCCATGTTCTCCTGAGCATGAGTATTTTGATTTTTGAAGATGTCCTATAAATGGCTGTGTGGTAATCGTCCCCTCCCACCAACTCCTTTCTCCTTCCCAATTCTCTTGTCATATTTTTCCTTTCCTTTTACCTTAGGGCCACATGTATATAGTTGAATATGTTACTGTGCATGACAGCAATGATCATATCGTAATTAGGGTAAGAGAACCCCAACACATCCCTCCCATTATTTGAGGAGATAGTTGCCTTCATGTTTATTTAAACAAATAATTTTATGGAGAATATACCAGTACACGTTTTAGAAAGTTGTATTTCTATTTTGGAAAAAATAGACTTAGTGTGTTAAATCGATTATTCCAATAGACAACTTTTTATTTGGATTTTGTGTCTAACAAGCATTTAATTATTTTCATCAAACAAAAGCAGAAGCCTGTGTGGCAAAAATAAGTGCGCAGTCTTCAAAAGTTTTCAAGTTTTCCTCATCTGTTTATAATGTATAAGATAAAATGCAACTTAGCCTTCAGTATCCTTGCTTAGTATTGGGCTCTGCTCTTCTTGAGTGAATTTAAATTTCTAACCGTGAGCATTTCAACCAAACTCCCCATTCCCATGTCTGTGGACTTAAGTCTAGCCTCAGATGCCAGTGCTACTCCAGGCATGATGGGCAGTATTCAGTGGATCCCACTACCTACCAAGATACTCTGTACCCAGTTCAAGCTCTGATACCTGGAATCAGCTTCAAAGCATTCTCCAGATATTCATCTTCCGTGATGCAATGACCATCCAACTTCAGCTCCAGAGTGAAGTCCCGTACAGTCCAGAGAAAATCTGGAAAGAAACTCACAAAATCTCTAGCATCTTCAGTCATATCAGATCTTGGGGAGGACTTTGCTCTAATGAGCTCTGTGAGTTTTGTCACATAACCAGCACTCAACTAAGGAAAAGGAACTAAAAAAAAAAAAAATGACAACACCCACAAGCCCTTTATTTAAAAAGTAAGTACAAACATTTTTGCTTCCTTTCCTATACTATCTGATCCACCAATAGCAGCTCAACCACACCTGAGTCTCATTAACAAAAGTTCTTCAGGAGAGGACTGAGCCTTGGCTCCATGAAGGATACTGCAGCTTCTCCAGGGCATCATTGTTGATGGTGCTCATGCTGTTGTAGACAAACGTGCTACTCAGAAGAACAGCCAGGGCGAAGATCCAGGCATCATTCCTAGGGTCACCCTAGAAGGCACACATGTGATGGTCTTTGGAGCTAACTCTTCTTAACTCCCATTTAAAGCTCATCCTATCTCTGTTCTCTTGAGTTTTCATCTACTATTTCAACTACTCCATTAGTTCTGCAGAGGAATAAGCCCTAAGGAGATGAGCACACTTTTCAGCTTTAATTATCTCACTGGCAATTTTTGTGATCACTTTTTCTTGATAGTGGGTGGGTGATTTTTCTTTACATTATTTTTTTCATTCTTTCTTTCTTCCTTAACAATGAGATGGAGTAATGTAGTGCCTATAGAAAAACCCAACATGGTATCTGGAATAAAATTAGATGTCCAGTGGAAGGTAGTAGCACTTATTCATTCAGAATACATTTGAGCCTTGTACCATACACTTGACATGACTGAGGACTCTACTTGTATCCAATTAAAAACAACAAGCACATATCTATGCCACCTAGGTGCATCATACTGCCTGTATATTCCATGAACAATTTGAAAATAATGTATTGCAACTGGGGGAGTCAGCCTGCAATCAGCACCAGGGTACTGAAAAAAAAAAATCCATGAATGTGGTGATAGCTAAACTTCTCTATCTAAAGGAAATAAACACACCTGATGGTGAATTTCTCTAGACTTCATCTTGAAAAAACTTTTCTCTCTGCAAATCTTTCATGCTCTTCTACATAGTTCTACATAGCTTGACAATTAGCTCTACACAGACTCCCCGTTGCTCTACACAGCAGTGTTCCTATATACATGACCTCTAGACACTTACATGTTACATTTTTAGGGCCTGAACCATTCTCATAATACAAGATAAGGTCACACAGTTTTTCTCAGGCTAGGGAGGTCACATTGACTGGATAGTGAGAAATGCTTAACCATGCATGTAGCTCTAAGTTGGTGAGGGTTCCCAGACAGAAAATTACATTGAAACTCAGTCAATTGGTTACCTGAATCTTGAGTAGTAGGGAGTATATACTTCCTGCATGAGGTTTATGTCTATCAAAGTTGTTTCACCCTGACCTTGAAACAGCAACAAACATCAGGGAATTTGTCCCTGTGTATTCGTCTCCATGGGCAACCAGTTTGCTTTGAATTTGTTTTTAAGTCTAAAAGTCACTGTCTTTGTGACTGAAAATACTATTACTTCCCTATGTCAGTCTGAATAATGAAAAGTATCTTCATATCATTTCTATTCATCAAATTATACAGCTTAAATAGAAACCATCTTCCTGACCATCCACAGTTATATGTATGTGCAAAGTGGAATATTTTCATGAGATAAACACACAAGCAGTGGGAAAAATACCCATAGCTGTTATTATGGAAGAAAAGTATCAGCACATGGGAAACATTACAGACAGGAGCAACTGGGCATTTACAGTCAGTAACTCCACAGCTTTTCCAAGAGGGGGGCCTTCTGATAAGAGAGTCATTTGTCTGGAGGGTTAAACTGCTGAACACTAGTTGTCACCTGCTGTATACCCCGACTGCCATTGATACGAGCACTTCTCAGCAGTAATGGCAACGATAAATTTGTAAGATGAATTCAACAAACTTAGTCTTTCCTGTTAATAATAGATAAAAGGATTGCAAGATCTTCATACCTTAAATTCAGTATGTCTCAAGAAAGAACATCAATTTAGACAGTTGGACCAATAGTACCTGCTAAGATGTTCTGGGAGCCCACCATGGAGTGTTTAAAGACTTGGTGTGATAAGGACATGATGGACTGATGGTATCATGGAGGTAGAACCCGACAGAAGCACCATCAGAGAATCAATACTGTAGAAATACCTCCAATCTGCATAAAGCTACTTTGTTTGTTACTAGAGTAGGGAAAAGGTTGGACTCAATTCAGAGACAAGATGACAATGGACCTTAAAAGTCAGGCAATTATGCTTATATACATTATACTATTGTCTAAGTTATAGTATAATCCAGAAATTTTCTGTAAATGGTTTCTAAAATTTAGTCCTGAGCCCTTCAGTTAATGCTAAACTAAAATTTATTCATAGGAAATTCTCCATGGACTTTTTGGTGAAAAAAGTTGCCCATATATCAAAATTTAAACATAACTAGTTAGGAAAATCAACAATATGAAATGCACTGAAGAATACAATCTGTAAATACTGCAAAGATAAGTTTGTCTGGTGTATGATTCTAAAGGGAAATAGACTCCCTAACTCCACTTTGGAAAGATAAGAAAAGAAAAAGAAGAAATACCTAATCTATTTTATATTATAAAATATCTGAAAATTCATCGAAGAATGTTTGGTTTTACAAAACCCCAGAAATCTGGTCTTACAGCCTTGCTGCATGTTGTGTGTGTGTGGATGATAAATATCCATAGTAAATGCCATCAAAACTCAATGCTGACTTCTAAATGCACTGTTCACATGGTACCTCAGAAAGTAGCTCCCAAGTCTTCCCTTAACTTGTGAGATGGATCATTGCCTCTCTGCTTCCCTTTTAGGTCAGCTTTACACCTATCAGCTGTGGTGAAGCCCGTATTGTGATTAGTGGTGAGTTTACAGGCAGTACTAACACACAACTCTGGTGAGTGGTGATGAATGACACCTTGCAGGTGTTAGTCTGATGATTAGAAAAGTCTCCATGGCAAACTTACAGTAATGAATTGTTGTTCCAGTTCAAGGCAGTGGAATCATTTCTGAGACATGGCTTCCATGGAATTGATTAAGTCTTAGGAATGTGCTCATTTGCCTCTACCTTACTCCCCTTCTACCCCTTTATCAAGGGGCTTATGCCAATAAATACCCACCATATGCTTGCCCTCATGGGAGCCCACCTTGCTTAAATACTCATGCAACAATAGCAGCAGACTAAGGGCACCTGCAGAAGGTTAGAACACCTGCATCAGGGCAGAGCCCTTTCTCTGCTCACCAATGTCCCCAGAGCTAATGCCAAGGGAGTAAGACTGAGCCGCTTAAAGAGTATTGATTAAACACAGTATAATTACTCACTTCTTTGAAAAGAAATAAATGCTTTATCTAACAAATATTTGGTGTTTTAGTTTTTCTAGAAATGTGACTGAAAGCACCAAGTTTAACTCATCTTCTACAGTTTTGTTTCTAGACAGAAAAACTACACTCTATATGTTGAATTGTGAGAGATTATTAAACCACAGGGAGAAATCAAGAGTAACTTCATCTGTCACTCACTTTGTGACTCACCTTTTCTACATCCCCGAGACCCTCAGTGTCTAGAAGGACGAGGGTGTGATTTGGCTTGGTGGGATGGGGCAAACACCACATCCAGATGCCCTTGGTTTGAGACTGTACTGTGGACCCCAAAGGGAAGCCTGAAAGGAAGAGGAAAATGTAAATATATGTTAGCAGATAGACCAGGCAGCTAAGAAACTGTTCTAATTCAACATAGCAGAAAATCCCTGGAAATAGAATGGGGTTGTCTCCATTTCATCATAAGCATCTGACTTCATTTACCATCTATTTTAAAATTCAAGAATAAGTCAGTAAGGGTCCTAGGTGGAAATGGGAGAGAGTCTTCTGAGTTAAGGGGAGTGACGGCTGCTGATGACAAGGATAAGTCCAAACAGACAGGCTTTAAAGCCTCAGCAGAAAAAAGAAAATCAATTCGACATCATCTCCAGTCAAACAGGGAGTTCAAGGCCAGTATGGAATAGCTGAAACCACACTCAGATAAAGAAATGTATATGTAAATAAATGTTTAAGTTAAAATTTAAAATAAATGGTGACTTGAAACATATAGAGGCTATGGGGGAGTGGCCAATAAATTTAAAGAATATAATTTTACTTTAAAAATTGGTTAATGAGGTGTGGGATACTCACGGTGGAATGTGGAGCCTAGAAGGATTTAAACAATTAGGTAATAAAGTCACCTTAATGTGATAAGCACATTCCACACTGAAAACAAAGCATTTTTCTAAAGCGAGGAGACACAACTACAATTGTGGAGAAAGAGAAGGTTAATATAAACTTGGATTGGATCTTGAGGAGCAGCATGAGTTATTTCATTAACAGAACTCAGATAAGGAAAAAAGAATGGATGCCTATCATTAACTTCAGGCCATGATTTACTTTTCTTTTCCAGGTAGATTGCCTTTCCCATGTGTGACCTTATCACAAATAAGAACCTAAGCTATAAGGAGTTCAGGCAATGGCCCTCTGTCCAGGAAACACTCACCAATGTTCTGTCCAGCCAGGCAGTTCATCAGGTATGATTTCCCTGTACGGTACATTCCCACAATGCTCACCACCACCACAGGCTGAGAAATACTGTTAAGAATCTGAATGGCTCCTGGATTCACTGATAGCTGCTTGTTCCTATTTTCCACCAGACACATGGGGGCCTTCATGGTTTCTGATGCCATGACATCCTGTCGAACCAAAAGGGCTATCAGTACAATACTACATCCTTAACGTACTTCAGATGGTGGTTATTCAAGGCACATTCATCACAGCTTCCCATTTGTGAAGCTGGAAGCTTCCTGGGCCTCTATCAAACCATATTGGTGAAAATTACACATTAAAACAGCAACAATGTTTTCTTATCCAATATTTGAATCAAACATCAAATGTTTGATGAGTGGGCAATATTCTATTTCTTTGACTTCTGTCTCTTTAAAATTTCCGTCTGCCTCTCTTTTTAAAGCACATTAGTCCATTACACAAAGTGCCCACAGAAAGAACCAATGAGGAAGAAGTTGGGAATTTATTTCTAGGAGATTATTTGTATCCAATCCCCTGTATTTGGTCTCCAGCAGAAGGGGAAAAAGATAAGCAGAGACCACCAACAGAACAGGGTAGAATGTCATAGAGCTCGGAGAAAGCACAGCGTGTTTATTTTGTTTCTAGGCTGACAGAACACAGCTTCCAACAAGAATGATAGGGTCTGATGGTTTCACCATTAATTGTTGATTGATTACATCCTGGTGAGGGAGGTGTTTAATGGCACTCAGCAGAGCCCATCAGTAGGCCCTGTCTGCCCCTGTGTCCTAAGATAACATTGAGCAATGCTCATGTATTTCCATGGTTTCCAAATTCTCCTTGGGTGTATGGAATGGTCCTGAAGCCTGAGAAAGGCAGTCTAACCACAAGTCAAAATTGACCTCCCTAGGCACAGGCGAGCATCTCCTCATGGGAGGACAGTGTGCTTACCACTCCTGGGTCGGCTAAGCCCAGTTCTGTTGAGGGATTCGTGACAACACTGTGAATCCCAAGTTTGTGTTTACATTAATTAAATAAAATTAACCTTGGGTCAGGAGACAGAGGCCAGCAACTAGCTGACAGAAAGTAATCGTAGAGTCAGAAGAAGTCCAGAACAATAGATATAGAGAGACACACAGGAAGTAGTAGGGAGGGAGTGATTGTGGTGGTCCCATTTGGTTTGGAGTGATGGAAGTGATGCTGTCTTTCTGAGATGCCAGTGAAGACGGAAGGTCAGGCTGTTGCTCCTCAACCTCTCTGAACTAGCAGGTTTGTACCCCAGCAGATGACTGGTGAGTCTTTTTTTTTTTTTTTTTTTTTTTTTTTGGTAACCAGATAGAGATTTAGTTAAAAACTACGTTTGGTGGCAGCAGCAGGAGGCAGATCCAGTGGGATGTAAAAGTCCCTCCAGGCTGCAGCCTGAGAAGGGCTGCCTTTACTGGCTGAAACAGCAGTAGATTCAGGTGGTGCTACTGTTTTGTGGGGAATAAAACACAGTTCTACAACGGATTGGCTACCCTGTTTTTGTTTGTCTGTCTTGTCAACTTGACAAGTTATCTAAGAGGGAATCACAATTAAGCAAGTGTCTCTGAAGATTACCTTATAGGCAAGCCTGTGCAGTATTTTCTTGATTAGTTGTTGATTAGTGACTAATTAGCAGTGCCACCCTGAACAGGAGGTCTGAAGTCTTTATGAAAGCAGGCTGAGCAAAGCCATGGAGCATGGCTGAGCAAAGCCATGGAGCAAGGCAGTAAACAGCGCTCTTCTGCGGTCTCCGCTTCATTTCCTGCCTTCAGGTTCCTAACTCAAGTCCTTCCCTAGCTTCCCTTCAAAATGGAGTGTATGACATGAGAGCTGTGAGCTGAAATAAGCCATTCCTCTCCAAGCTGCTTCTGGCCACGGTGTTTATCACAGCAACAGAAACCCTGAGGTAATGGTGTGCAATAATGCAACAATCACCCTGTTATCTCATTTGAGATACTGCACATAAAGCCAGCCCACTTTCCAAATATGGAGTAAGCACCTTGTGTTATTTTTCATGTTCCCTGCCTATTCTGTGTGAATAGTGTGGGATGGAATACCTGCCATCCACCACGAGCCTCTTTCCTTTCCTCAGTTAATTGCTTTGTGTGTTCCTGATGACTCTCTCCTTTCTGAGCCTTTATGTGCATATCCTCCAACATTTTCATGGCAGCCTGGGCATATTCAGCTTCTTCGTGCACTATCAAGAAGGAAAATGAACGAGAAAATTAATATAGCATTAGTGTGCCAGTTCCTTCTTTCTATTATTGTTGCTATTGCATAAACAAAATTCTATCACATTTTTCACCAGAAAAAAATCCAACTTCTGTTAACTACATTTATGACTTACTCATTAATAGTTTTATGAACTATAGAGCACCTTTGCTATATAAGCACACGTGTATGAGAGAAAGAAAGAGGGGGGATGGGGGAAGATTGTTGTAATTTAATTCTATGTGGAACAATACAAAGGGTTGTGGTAGTTAATCAAAGGGCTTTTATAAACCTAAACTTCTAACACATTTACTGTTGCATTCCTCTGACAGTGGCTGGGACATAGATCACTGGCTATATACCATGTAGCTATGACCCAGCCAAGAACTTGTACAGTCAACATACCAAAGCCAGACTACTGTCCTAACTTGTGGAAGATGACACTTTCTTCTCATGATCATTGGTCACAGACCAGGCACGATCCTGAACTGTACCCAAAGACATTGTTCAGTCCCATCTATTCACCCTTTAATGCATAGCACTCCAGGTTCATCCCAAGGCATAGGTAAACTCTGAACAAATGTTATGAATTGAAGATGTCTAAAAGCATGGTGGGAATAATAAAGTAATATAGATTACGGTAGGTAATTCCCTATTTTAAATTGCATCTTGATTATATAATTGAAAGTACATCTCAACTTGTGATGGACTTTTCACAAATAGTTCTGTTAAGGTTACATCCCTGGGCTTCATCTTTACAAACTTGATTGCAAAACAGATATGCAAGCATCAAGAGTAGAGATGCTCATTTAGTGAGAATCATCTCATACCCTGAAGTTGCTCCTAATGTTGTGCCCTGGCAAAAGTGCATAGGAGAAAGCTCTGTTTTTGTTTTTGTTTTTGTTTTTGTTTTAATTTGTAGATTATAATAACACCTAGGCAATGTACCTTTTTCTTTGTTTCTCTTTTCCATAAGCTGAATCTCATTCTGAAGCCTTACACTCTCTTCTTTCAAGCCCTCCTTGAGCAGTCGTTTCTGTTCCTAAGAATAAAATTGAGTCATGACGCGGCAAGAATAACAAGATGGATGAATTTATTCTGAGTTGCCAAACTCATTCCCTTCTTACCATCAGCTTTCAAAACATGTTCTCTGTTGTACAATTATTTTTTCAACAATGCCATACATATGTATAATGAATTCTGGTCATTTTCATCACCCATTATCCTCTTCATTCCCTTCTGAGATAGGCTGGGCCCATTGTTAACTTGGATTCTTCTCTAGAAATCCTGACTGTGGGCACCATTTAAGAAAGAAATACAGAGACAGAGAAAGAGACAGAGACAGAGAGGTAGCCCTTAGGTTGCCAAACTCATTCCTGAATTTGGCGACCTAAATACTGACAATATAGTATTATGATGATCAAGACTATATTGGTTCATTCAGAGATTTACTTTTACCCAAGGGAACATTAACATTAGAAAGGTCAACCTAAGATACAACACCCTGTGCAATAGCCTCAAATATTATAAAATATCTTGGTGTGAGTCTAACCAAATAAGTAAAAGATCTACATGACAAGAATTTTAAATCTTTGAAGAATGATATTGAAGAAGATATCAGAAAATGAAAAGACCTTCCATGTTCTTGGATAAGTAGGATTAACATAGTAAAATGGCTACCTTACCAAAGGCAATCTATAGAATTCAAAAAAATCCCAGCACAATTCTTCACAGACTTCAAAAGAACAATGTTCAACTTCATGTGATAAAGCAAAAATCCAGTATAGTGAAAGCAATCCTGTACAATAAAGGAATTTCTGCAAGTATCACTGTCCCTGACTTCAACCTCTACTATAGATATATGGTAATAAAAAATAGCTTTGTATTGGCATTAAAAACAGACATGTGGATCAATGGAATAGGGTTGAAGACCCTGACAATAATCCACATACCCATGAATATCTGATTTTTGAGAAAAATCCAAAAATCACACACTGGAAAAAATAGCATAATCAGCAAATGGTGCTGGCATAACTAGAGGTTGGCATGTAGAAGAATGGAAATATATCCATATCTATTGCCATCCACAAAACTCAAGTCCAAGTGGATCAAAAACCTCAACATAAATACAGTTACACTAAACCTGATAGAAGAGAAAATGGAGACTAGCCTTGAACACATTGGCAGAGAAGACTACTTCCTGAATATAACACCAGTAGCACAGACATTGAGAACAACAATTAATAAATGAGACCTCCCAACACTGAAAAGCTTCTGTAAGGTAAAGAACATAGTCAATAACACAAAACAGCATCCTATAGAATGGGGAAAGATCTTCACCAACTACACATGGTCTCCAAAATATATAAAGAACTCAAGAAACTAGATATTAAAGTACCAAATAATCCAATTAAAAGTGGAGTACTGATCTAAATAGAGAATTCACGGTGGAGGAATCTCAAATGCTGAAAGGCATTTAAGGAATTGTTCAATATCCTTAGACATCAGGGAAATGCAAATCAAAACAATTTCAAAATACCATCTTGCACTTGTCAGAATGGTTAAGATCAAAGACGCTAATGACAGCTTCTGCTGGATAGGGTGTGGTCAGAGTACAAACCACAACTATTTTGCAAATCAACACGATGGTTTCTCAGAAACCATCAAGAACTAGCTATACCAATCTTGGCCATATATCTAAAGGATGCTCAGTCACACCAAAAGGACACATGCTTCACTATGTTCATAGCAGTATTATTCATAATAGCTAGAACCTGGAAACAATCTAGATGTCCCTTAACCGAACAACAGATAAGGAAAATGTGGTACATTTACACAAAGAAGTATTGCTCAACTCGAAAAAACAATGACCTCATGAAGTTTGTTGGCAAATGGATGGAATTAAAAAAAAAATAATAATTCTGAATGAGGTAACCCAGAAACAGAAAGACAAATATGGTATGTACTCACTCATAAGTGAGTAAAGTACAAGAGAGCCAAACTACAATCCACAGCCCCAGAAAGGCTAGATAACAAAGATGGCCCAAAGAGGGATGCATGGATTTCCCTGGGAAGGGATAATAGATGAGATCTCCTGGGTAAACTGGGTGCAGTGGTAGGGGTAGGGAATATTGGAAACCTAAGGAAATAGGATGCACAGGCTGATTACAGGAGGCAGTTTGAGGGGACAGGATGGAGCGCTAGGGAGATAATTTGTACCAGGGAAACTCTTAGGAATCCACAAGGATGACCCTGGATAAGACCCCTAACAATAGTGAAGAGGATACCTGAACTGGCCATCTACTATAATCAGATTGGTGACTACCCTAATTATCATCTCAGAGCCTTTATCCAATAACTGGTAGAAGCAGATTCAGAGATCTACAGCCAAATATCATGCAGAACTCTGTGAGTCCTCTTGAAGAGAGGAGGGGTTGTATGAGCTGGGTGGTGCAGAGGGTGTGTGTCAATGTCATGGTGGAGGAATGCACAATTGACCTGAGCTTATGGGAGCTCATGATCTCAGGACCAATACTTAGGGAACCTCCATGGGACTGACCTGGGTCTTCTGAATGTGTGTTACAGTTGTGTAGCATGGTCTATTTGTAAGACTCCTTGCAGTGAGACTAGGACCTATCCCTGGTGAATATATGATTTGGGGTAACCTGTTCCTCATGCTGGATCAATTTGCTCCATCTTTACACAGAGGGAGGAGGAGCTGGTTCCTAGGTCTGACACTTTCTGAATGGACAGAGACATGGGTACATGATAAGGGTGACAAATGAGAGGGGGGCGGGGTGGACACAAGGAGAGCAGAGAGAAGAAACTGTTGTCAGTATGTAAAATAGAGAGAGAGAAGTTAATTTAAAAAGAGAAAGAAAGGTCAACCCAAACTTGCCCTTAGTACAACAGCAGTCAAGGGAAGCCACCATTGTCACTATCAAGGCATGACGAGAATGCATTGACTGCCTCAGATAAATGGCCATGCAGATTTCCAATAGATGTTTCAGTGGCCCTGGCAGGAGGGCTTTCTGCAATGATTAATGAAATGAGATGCATTTGCAGTAATAATTCATGAAAATTAAAGGAGAAAATTAAGGTACACTGTGACTGTGCTTTTGACTGACAACAGCGGATGATAAAGCTGGCTTGACAGCTCGATACCTGGAGTTTCAGGGCCAGAATCCTGTCTTGCTCCTCAGCTATCTGAGCTCTTTCTCGCTCCATCTTCTCAGTCAACTGCCTCACTCGTTCCTGGTGACATCTTTCTCTCTCCTTCATCATCTGCAAATGTGTCTCTTCCCTTTCCTTCAGTATCTTCAGAGTAGCATGTGCAGAGTCAGCTTTTGCTCGTTCCACTGAGGGGAAAGGGAAGAAAATAGAAGTACCTTTTAATTACTACCTCGTTCCTCATTCTCCACTTCTGAAGAGCAAGATGTGTGACTTTATAGAAAGAACCACATAGGACTGCTTGTTCTCTGTGGTAAACATAATGCTAATGAGTGCATTTGCCAAACTCAGCAATGACTTCCGAAGCCAAGACAATCTTGCTCTTCTTGCTCTGGTATAATGACAACAGATGGAGTGGAGACTGTTGAACTTTTTAAGAGATAGTACATAGAGTTTCCTGGTCCAGTTCTTACCTTCAATCTCCTTTTGTTTTACTGTGAGAGCATGGTCTCTCTGTAGAATTGCCTCAGCCATAACTGCACTGGACTGTAAGTATTCCTGCAGAATCACTTGAGCCTTGAAGTCCCAAGAACACATGTTAATAGAAGGAAATGGTATAAGTGTTTGTTTCTGTCTGTCTCTGTCATCTTGTCATCAAGAAGCAATGCTTGTATTTGGTAGTTCTGGAGCTCACGTCTTCCTGTCATGTGCTGCCACAAAGGCAATTCTGAAACCTTCTAGAAGGAGTCTGGTAAGAAGTTATAGGGACATTGAAACAAAGAAGGTTGCTGCTCTTCAAATGAAGAGCCATTTCCATTATTTGAAACACTAAAACTATGGTTTCACGTTGGCTGAAGATGCTCAAGAATGAGGCCTTTATGGGAAAAGCAAATTAGAGGAATTGAAACAGAGCAGGAGAGACTTGAATGCAAAGGTAACACCTAGTAAAGAGAAAAGATGGCCTTTGAACTCATAGATCCTGTTTCTCTTAAAGCCATCTTGAAAGTTAAATCAGGAAGTATCATTTGTACTTAAGCCACTACCATTGCACCTCTGTCCTTTGTAACATCAAATGTCTAGCTGTAACTATGGATTACCTCCTAATCCATGCTATTTTAATGCACTGCCTTTGATGAGCACTCAGACACATCTGATGTCATTAATGGACTCCCTTGGCAGTTTTTAATTGATTTAGAAACTGAGCACCCAGTGTACAAACCCCACGTCCATGTTCACTGCCATCTGTCACACTGGTGTTCCAAGCAGGCACACCAGTAGCCTCTCAGTGTTAATGGACAAAGCTTGATTACCTGTACCCCCTTCCTGGGTTCGCTGAGGTACTTTTCCTTCAGCTTCTCTCTCTCCTCCACAAAGAGAAGATATCCACCTGGCTGAGAATAAGCACCCTTTTTCACTGCTTCTTCTAGAGGCCTGAAGATGTTCCGAAGTAACTCTGAGCACTGGTCTGTTGATAGTTTCACGTTCTCGTTACATGTGTCCTTCCACCTCTTTTCTAGCTGGGCCTTTAGTCCAAAAATAGGAAGCAAAACAGGCGTAACAGGAAAGCTTTAGTTGAAGCTAGAACTTGAGGCAATTCTCCTTGAAGACTCCTCATACTTATGGCAGAGCCTCGTCTTTTCCCCTCATCTTGCATTTTCTCATGCAGCCAGCCCATCTAAAGGGTGTTTAGCACAATCAGACCTACTTTTACAACACGCGATTGAAATAGTTCCATCTCAAAGCAAACCAATCACCACCATAAAGGAAATACATGTGATACAATATTGGCCTGGCCAAGTTTCTTTGCTCTGGTTTAGTTTGACAGTAAATCATTATGATGACAGGAGACATCTTATCAAACTGGAGCCTCCAATCATCTCTTATATGTGTGCAAGTTGGAAAAGGATTGTAAATATACAACATGTATGCAAATATAAAATACAGAATTTGTTTCAAAAGCTTCATAATTTGAGTCCATAATAAGAAAGTTCTTTTTAATGATTGTTAAAAGATGACTGTTACCATTTAGTAACAAGTGATTTTCAAAATAAATGCATGGTATTTCATTATAATATTCTGAATTTCACCATCCAGTTAAACATGACATAAATTTCACTCTCCACTTAAATATGACATAAATTTACCAATAATTCATTTTGAAATGAATGGTCTTCATCTTTAAAGGAAGTCCTGAGGAAGATTTCTATGGCCTCTCTCTCACAGGTCCTGTGCATGTCCATCAGCTCCTGGAGGGTCTCTGTGGGCAGCTGCATCCTCTGGCTCATCTGCTGGTCATAGTGGGCGATGGCCTTTTGCACTGCAGCTGGGTTCTCTATTTTGGCCAAGGCCAGGACTGCATTCTCCATGCATGGGAGATCCCCACTGCTGATGGCATTGATGTATGTGAGCACCAGTTTCTCTAGCCCTACATTTGAAAAACAGGTGATGACATTTGTTTGAAAGTGAATTAGTCTCCATATTCCATAGTTCTTAGTATGTCCAGTAATAATTAATACACTCTTCCATAGCATGAATAAGCCTGCTAGCAAGTGTGCATTTTCAATTTAGCTAACCTCACTATTGTCAAACAGAACTTTAGCTAAACAAAATGTTTTGCATCTGTGGCTCACATTGTCATTAGGCACTAGTTTTATATAGCAATTTTGCTGTCAAAATGTAGATATGTGCATTGAATCTGTACTCTTTAAAATCAACTTACATTTAAACAACATAGTGACATACATGGCTTTGGATGCCAAATTGTGCAATGCAAGCACATATTAGTAGAGAAATTATATGGATAGAGCCACTTTGCTTTAGCCTATATTTTCATACCCCTAAATTAGTTTAGGATACCTAGAACTTGGAAAAACTGTCAAAAATGAAGTATGTAGGTGTTATCACCAGAGTATACTCTGTAAAGCTATCAAGTAGGACTGGGCAGGAGACTCACGAGCTCCATTGACCTCAACGCCTCCTGGGAGAGCTTTAGCCTTGGACGAGCTGAAGATGAAGGAAGAGAATTCTGCTGCCTGCTGCACAAAGTCAGAATCCAACCCATCATCATGCAGGCTCTCAAGCTCCGAAAGCTTCTTCCACTCAGTGGGTGGGTAGAAGACAAAGCATTTCTTCTTGGGGAAGAACTTTCGGATGCAGAGTCGGGGCAGGTTGTAATTTTTATCTACTTCGCTGGTGCCTGGAGAAAGTCAAGAAAACATAAGCACATAGTTAGCCTGGTGTTAATGTGTCGCTTAAGGATTTCTTCTAATAAATGATCCCTTTGATCCATGTTTCTGGTGCTGTGCATCTCTACACAACCTAAGAGGGAGAGCGAAACAGTCTGATCACAGAATAGACATGTCTCTATCACCAGGGAACACTATCATTGAAATTGACATATTGAGACAGATACCAAAAACTGCTTCTTAGAAATAGTATAGAAATTAAAATAGTGACTATTAATGCATCTTCTCTATTTCTCAATAGCAATCCAGGTACCTTGCTTGAGCCTCAGGGAATTATTCAGGTACTCATCGGCTGTGAGGCTTTGCCCATCAGCCTCAAGCATTACGGTCACATCCCGCAGAGTCCACACGAAGTCAGGGAAGAAGCTCACAAACTCAGCTGAGTCCTCGACCCCATTGTTATGAGGTGAGGATGTTGTTCTGATCCGATCTGTCAGCTCTGCCACATAACTAAGAAGCTAAGGAAGAAGGTGAATACACCTGTTCCAAATCCTCTCGTTAGTCTCATCCATTCCCACACTTTGTATGGCCTTTCTGTGACCCAATTATCATCTGGTGTATGACATTGCCACTATCATGACCCTCTGCATTTGAATATGTGTGTGTGTGTATCTGTGTGTTTTGTGTGTGTGTGTGTGTGTGTGTGTGTGTGTGTGTGTGTGTGTACATACATATACATAATTTAACTCTACAGGATACATAGGCCACTGTCCTATTAGCAGAAGAGTCTTGGTCTTTCAGTCTCTCTTTCTCTCACTCTCACTTTCTCTCACTCTCTCTGTCTCTCTTCTGTCTCTCTGTCGTGTGTGTGTGTGTGTGTGTGTGTGTGTGTGTGTGTGTGTGTGTGTATTTATGCTCTCCATCACAGAAAGGATACTGCAGCTGGTCCATGGCCTGCTGGTTGATGGCTCCCATGCTGTTGTACACAAAGGTGCTGCTTAGAAGTACAGCCAGGGCAAAGATCCAGCAGTCATTCTGATTGTCGCCCTGGAAGTCAGAGCACAAGAGTATGATCACCTAGTGTTTCTAGAAAAAAAATTAGAAAAACCTATATAATATTCATGATCCAAATTTGAATGCTAATTTCCAAAGAAAATGACAATTTTATATGCATTTCCGTTTACAATGATTCTTATTACTGCTGCTAGCCTCTTGTTAGCCCCATGAACACTGTGTATTAACCAAATTACACTTCTAGGGTCCTTGTAAATTGTTTCCTCAACTCTGTTAGCTAAACTTTGACAGCTGGTAGGTAAATATAAATGAAATGACATTAAAAGCTATCTAATGTAAGACATGAAGGTATGAATTGCAAACAGCCCTCAATTCTTACTTTTTCTACATCTCCCAGGCCCTCTGTGTCAAGTAGAACTAGGGTGTGGCCTTCCTTCTGGGGATGTGGGACACACCACATCCAGATTCCTTTGGTGTGGGACTGCACCGTGGAGCCCAGAGAGAACCCTGCAAAGCACAGAAGAGAAAAGAGAGGAATATAGTTACTAGTAGCATGTATTTCAAGAAGTGTATATAAAATTAGCATATTCAAGGCCAGGAGAACAGCTAACTGAAACCAAAGTTTCAGCAGAAGAGATAAGAAGTTTCCAGTCATTCAGCATACAAGAAGCAAACATCCACTCAGTCTTGCAGCAAAGTTGCAGAGGCAGATTGAATTCCTGAGAATGCTGTGAATACAGCATGAAGGTGAGGAATAAGCTGCAGTTAATACTCAAGGATGCAGCAGATGTCGGGATGTGTGGTATCCACTGAAAAAAGCTACAGGCACTGAGTGTAGCCAGTCTGAGATGGAGGACATGGATGGCAGCATATCTAAACCACCTGTTGGAGTCTATATGAATCTTCCACCTACTCTGGCTGCTGGATGTGAAGCTTGGTTTAGTCTTTTCCTGGGCTTCATTCTTTTTGGGTATGGTCTTTTGAACCATCCTTTTTATCTTTGGAACGGGAACTTTTATTCTGCATTGTCATATGTTGGAAGAGTGTAATTGGTATTTTGATTTTTTTTTTTTTTGGTATTTTGATTTTCTACAGCATCACAGCTAAAACTATGCCATGAATCTCAGAACCCACGTTGACACTTTATGTGCCATTAGAACATTATGGCCAGAGTGTGGATCCAACAAACCATCCACCTCTGTGGAACTTCCTGCTCTGAGAACACTGGACCCACCTATCCATGCAGGAACACCTTGAGGCTGCACTTGCCTAATCTTTGGACCATATCACCAGCCCTCTGCCAGAGAAGAGACCTCCAAGAGAGCTTGGGTCATCCACAGTTGCAGACATTGAACTCCTGACCCACCTACCACCACTGGGAGAGTAAGGTAAAGAGGGAGACAAACTCCACCTGCACCCACTGGAAGGAGTAATAGGAAGACAGCAATACAAAAAAATACCAAAACATAGAAAGACCAGTATAACACCACCAGAATCTAGGGACTATACACCAGCACACCAAACCAGATAAAGCAGAAGAGAATGACTTAAAAAATAACATTATAAAAATGACAGAGGTCCTCAACGATGATGTGAGAAAAATCCCTTAAAGAAATGGAAGAAAACAAACAAAAAATTGGAAGAAATAGAGGAAAAGACCAAGCATAAAATACAAGAAATGAGCAAAACTCTTATAGAAAGTAAGGGAAGACAAGAAAAAAAAAAGAGAGAGAGATGAAAGAAACAATACAAACACTTCAAGACCTGAAATAGAGACAACAAAGAAAACACAAACTGAGCGAATGCTGGAAATAGAAAAAAAATGAGTAAATGATAAGGAACTACAGATGCAAGCATAACCAGCAGAATACAAGAGATCCAAGAAAGAATCTCAGGCACTGAAGATAAACTAGAGGAAACAGATTCATCAACCAAAGAAAATCTTAAATCCAACAAATCCTTAACAAAAAACCTCCAGGAAATGTGGGACACCTTGAAAAGGCCAAACCTAAGAATAATAGTCATAGAAGACCAGCTCAAAGGTGCAGAAAACATATTCAGAAAAAGCATTGAAGAAAACTTTCCCAGTCTGAAGAAGGACATGCCTATGAAAGTACAAGAAGCATATGGAACACCAAATAGACTGGACCAAAAAAAAAAAAAAAAGACCCCCCCTTGCCACATAATAATCAAAACACCTAACATATAGGATAAACAAAGAATATTAAGAGCAGTGAAGGGAAAAGTCCAGTTAACATATAAAGGACCTATCAAAATTACACCTGACTTCTCCATGGAAACTCTCAAGGCCACAAGGTCCTGGATAGATGTTCTACAAATACTAAGAGTCCACGGATACCAGCACAGGCTACTATAACCAGCAAAACTCTCAATCACTGTAGACAGAGAAAAAAAGGTATTCAATGACAAATCCAGATTTTCACAACACATATCCACAAATCCAGCCCTTCAGAAAATTCTGGAAGGAAAACACCAACCCAAGGAAGTTAACTACACTCACAAAGACATAGACAATAGATAATCCCACTTTACCAGTACCCAAAAGAAAAAGCAGGGCAAATATCCTCACAATACCATCACCAACAAGAAATCTAAAACAAACAAAATTTAACAATCAATGGTCTTACTTTCCCTCAACATTAATGGTCTTAACTCCTATAAAAAGACACAGGCTAACAGAATGGATACAAAGACAGAATCCATCCTTCTGCTGCATACAAGAAACACATTCAAAGACAGACACCACCTCAGGGTAAAGGGTTGGGAAAAGATCTTCCAATCAAATGAAGCCAAGAAGCAAGCAGGTGTGGCTATTCTAATATCTAACAAGTTAGACTTTCAAACAAAAATCAATCAAAAGAGATGAAGACGGTCATTTCATATTCATCACAGGAGAAATCCATCACCACAAAGTCTCAATTCTGAACATCTATGCCCCAAATACAAAGGCACCCACATTCGTAAAAAAAAAAAAAAAAAATGCTACTAAAACTCAAAACTCACATAAAACCTCACACATGTAAGGTGGGAGACTTCAATACCCCACTCTCACCACTGGACAGGACCAACAGTTAGAAACTTAACAAAGAAACAAAAGAACTAACAAAAGCTATGTCCCAATTGGGTTTCACAGACATCTATGGAACATTCCATCCAAACACAAAAGAATATGCCTTCTTCTCAGCTCCACATGGAACATTCTCTAAAATTGACCACATACTAGGCGACATAACAAACCTCAACTGATACAAAAAAAGTGGAATAGTCCCCTGTATCTTATCAGACCACCACACTTTAAAGTTGCAATTCAACAAAACACAAATTGAAGAAACCCTACAAACTCATGGAAACTGAACAATGCACAATTGCCCCATTCCTGGGTCAAGGAAGAAATAAAGAAAGAATTAAAGACTTCCTAGAATTCAAGGAGAATGAAGACACAACATACATGAATTTATGGGACACTTTGAAAGTAATGTTAAGAGAAAAGTTCATTGCACTAAGTGCCCATATGAAGAAAACAAAGGATAGTCACATTAGAGAATTAACAGCACAACTAAAAACCTTAGGAAAAAAAGAAGCAAACTCATCCCAGAGAAGTAGACACCATGAAATAATCAGTTTGAGGGCTGAAATCAATAAAGTAGAAACTAGGAAAACAATACAAAGAATCAATATAACAAAGAGTTGGTTTTCAAGAAAATCAACAAGATAGACAAACCTTTATCCAAACCAACCAAAAATCAGAGAGAGAACATTCAAATCAACAAAATCAGAAAAGCAATTTGGCTTGGAAATTTGGTGCTAAACAATAAATCCTGATATTGTACAATGAAAAAAAAAGAGGAAAACTAGGAGCTACTTGTGATGCTGCAAGGGCCTTATCCCCATCACTCTAGAGGCTAAGGAAGAGAATCATGAGTTCGAAGACAGCTTGATTTGAAGCAACTAAACAATCAACCAACCAACGGGACTGCGGCTGAAATACTAAATTCTTCACATTTGTATGCCAGAAACTGATGATGTAAGGAGACAGATGGGACTCAGGACAGTTTTGTTGGTGGCACTTGTAGTGAGATAGTCCTTCTGTGGCACTGACCATGCCCATAACCTTAAGATAATGATGCCCCCTTTCCCTACCCTTGGAATTTTGGGATAATAGTCATTGTCTTTGGGTTGGTTTTAGTTATTTAGGGTTGGGTATGGAAGGTGATGCTTACACTCAAGTTTATCTTTTAGACAGGAATAGGGAATGGTTGGGAAAGGTATGGTTTAGATGGGATATAAGTAGATTAGCCTATTTTCTTGAGAATTTGAGTAAGAATGAGATAGTATTTTACAGCTTACATTGTTATGTATTCTTATATTGTGTTAAATCTTTCCACTTACGATGTTTTATGCACATTATTTTTTTACCATATTCTATGTATGTATATTTTTCTAGTATTCAAGACATTTGTATATTGATACAATTTGGGATATTTATCATGCTGCCCTTTATAGTTCTACCTCTTGTCTTGACATTTCTACTCTACCTCTATTTTAGGAATTTATATGTATGTATATGTATATAGTTATATCGTTTAAGTATTTGTTCCTGCTTTACTCAGGAAAGTTTTAATCAGTTTTTTAGCTAAGTTCCTGAGTATTACAGATTATCTTCACTCATGTTTCCTGTACCTATGAGATTAGTCAGATATAGATGCTTAATCTTCAATCACTTCATAGACATACACAACATGGCATTTAAATGTTTTAATATTAGTACTCCATTGACATGAGACACTGTTGCTCCTGACAGCACCGTGTACTTTCCCAAAAATATGTTGGACACTGTTGTTGCTCCTGCTGGAGTTCATTCTTGCCTCAGCTAATGGCCTGTTGGGCAAAGAATTGCCCCCACCTTGACCACTGATTTGGACATACAGTCCTATGTGCTTACGGGAGACAAATATAAAAGACTGCTTGACCTTGCCAAGTCAGGGTAAGACAGCCATTCTACCTCCCTATTATTGTTGTGGTCTGTCAAGTTCTCTTGGCCTTAGCCAAAACTGGGTGTACCAACGTTGCTGTGAGACCTTGGGTGACTGTCCAAGTGGCTTGCTGTTTCTGTCCTTGCTGCACCTTTTGGAAGTTGTCCATCCGCACTTCCTGTCTACTCTAGTATTGTTATTTTCCTTCTCAGGTCTTGATGAGGTTAAAGATTAAACTATCATAACTATTATTCTCTCTTCCTAGTTAGATATATTAGGTACTAGACTTACATTTTCCAGCTTAGGACAACTCTATTGTAAACTCCATTATGCCTTCACCCTAGGACTAGATATGTAGGTCATTTTGTTCTCGATTTTCCTTTTCTTAGAGCACACTTGTTATTCACTGTTTTGTATATAGTTTTGTATTAAGCCTAAATCTTTTCTTTAGACTAAAAGGGGAATTGTAGTGAGATAGTCCTTCTGTGGCACTGACCACGCCCATTGGGAGGGTGGAGCCATGGGTGGAAGTGACCTGTGGAAGGAAGTCGGAGGGAGAGCCGGGAAAAGCTCTCTTGCTGGGGTGACTTGGACAGGAAAGGATCGGGTTGAATTTCCTGGTGTTCATCTGTCTAGGTTGTAAGTTATTTCTCCCTAAATAAACATCTATTCGGCCTATTTGTTTATCCTGATTCTTATTTAACCGTGATAGGCACTCACCTGTGTTCTTTCCAGCCAGTTTGTTCATCAGGTAGGATTTACCTGTGCGGTAGAGTCCCACAATGGCCACCACCACCACAGGCTGTGTGATGGCTGACAGAATCTCAAGGGCTTTCTGATTAGGTGTCAGTTTTCCTTTTACATTCTCAATCAAGCACGTGGGGCCTGGCATGTAGGTCTCTGAGGCCATTTTTCAGGGTTGTCTCCTGTATTCAAGTAGGATTAATTTGAATTATTCTTTAGCACCCAGAAGGCAAAGAACTAAAATTCTCTAGTTTTGTTTGTATCAGTCAGCAAAGTGAGTGAAAACCTATTTTTTTGAGAAAGTTATAAAACTATTAAAAAGAATTTTATGTAAAATGTCAAAGCAATGATTTATCATTGTGCTGCTCTCCTACTCAAACATTCCAGTCAATTTAGCACTAAAATTTTTCCTTGTCAAAAATTTTATGCTAAAAACTCTGTGAGATCCAATACCCATTGACACAGATATGATATACCCATTGACACAATAGTGCTATGCAGGCATGGAATAGTCAGCTTCTTGTTGATTAGACTTGAGGCTTGATCCATGAGAGGAAATTCATGCTTAGTACTATAAATGTGATCAAGGCTCATGGCTACTAGGTCAAATGCTCTTGGGCCAAAACTTCCACTGTTTTACTATAAATGGAAATGTTGACAAACTGACAAACTGCCTTCTACATTTTTGTGCTTATTCCCATAGATTAGTATGCTCTCCACCTTGGACAGAGACGCTTCCTTTTGAATAGTTACTACAGATATTTGCATCTGGACAAAGTGCTGACAGTAAGTGACTTTGAGTACAATTGACTACTGTTGAATTCTCAGCCCTAAATTGGAAAGCTAGGTCACTATTTCCCAAGACTCAAGGAACAACACAGGATAGAGGGACAGAAAAGTCCTGAGTTGAGAATGTGAAACACTGTCTTCTGGACATGACACAGTTCTCTACTCCTGAACTCACAGTAGTGGTAGTGACCTGCAGTGGATAGAGCACATCTGTCTTGGGTCCATCATAGATGGGGAAGAGGATGTTGAAGCCCCATCCATACTTGAGAAGAGAGGGCAGATAGAAGGGAATATGATCAAAATGTGCTACATACAAGAATGAGAAAATTGTATGAGACTAAATAAAAACATTGAAAGAAATAAAAACGTAAGTTCCCAATAAAATCCAAAAAAACAATTAGACACTAAGCGGAAAATAAAATAGGGTGCAGAATTTATTTTCTACCCCCTATTTGTAGTAATTTTGACTAATTTATTCATTTACTTATATAAGGAATAATGATCCCTATAAATAGAAGTGTCCTTGTTTGATATATGCCCTTGGGATAATTCCCAGAACATTTAAAATATGTTTGTTTATTCCTTCCACACATGTAGTTGTGCTAATTTCCTGGGCACAAGCCTCCATCCTCAGGACTACTAAAGAATTCAAGAAAGTAGACATTGACAAAGCAAATAATCCAGTCAAAAAATCGGGTAGATTCTTTAGAGAAAATGCATAACATAGGAATCTCAAAGAGCTCCAAAACACCGAAAGAAATGCTCAGCATCCTTAGCCATCAGGGAAATGTTCAACAAAAAAAATTCCAACTTATTCCTGACAAAATGGCTAAGATTAAAAAAAAAAAGTGACTGCTCATGCTGGAGAGGATGTGGAAAACACTCCTCCACTGTGAACACAGAGGAAGACAATCCCGGAGCACATCGCCCTGCCCTGTTTCAGCAGCATGTCTCCCGGTCTCTTACTCCAAGTAAGCCCAACAGTGACATTTAGAAACTAGCTGCCCTGATAACAGCACACAGAATTTGTCTAATGCCATGTTCCAGCCCAGGCCCAGGAGCAGACATTCTTATCTACAGTAGTTTTTAAGAAATTAATTAACCCTCACCAATACCTTCTCGCCCCTGCCCAGCTTATGACCCCAGGGCTCTCCAGAGCTGGGGCGAACACTGAAAAGAGAAGACAGTCTCTCCTACCGGCTTTTGACCGCAGTGTGGGTGGAAATTCTCCTTCGGCTCTATTTTTTCCTCTTGCTGTCCTGTGAGACTTTCTGGACTTCCCCCCAGCAACAGGGTATTGGAAATCCCAGCAATCTTCACAGTGGGTCAAAGAGCTTTGAAACTGAAACCACCCAGCCCAGCCAGGGAATCAACAGTCACATAAAGGGCTTTCAATGAAGAATTTCCAAATATTACACGTGAAGAGATCTTTGAGCCGTATTCTGTTTAAAATGCCCTTCCATAGACTTGGAATATAGTTTTCATGTATGCTGCCGTTTGGAACAGCACAGTCATGAGACAGCTTATTATTTTTAACTCTAATCTCCAGAACTAGAGGTTTACTCTGGACGTGATGATGGAGGAAACTGTGTCTTCCAGCCTCGTCGGCACCCAGCACCTGGTACTCATGCTCTGCAGTCAGGCTGAGGTCTCTCATTGCTCCATGAGGAACTTTCTAACTTCCTATTAGGGAAGTGACAATTACAGAATCGGGGCAGGGTGCTTGTGGATTTCTTAGGGTCCAACCTAGGAACCTCCTGAACAATTTTCTGGGGAAGTAAGGATATCAGAGTCCCACAGAGTCTCAATATAGTTCCTGCTATTTCTCTTGTAGCACTGAGGGGTACAGAGAGAAGGAGCCTGCTGAAGATGTGGACGTCTGAAGTAAGCCTTCCCTCAAGCTTAAAGTGCTTTGTCCCTAAAGGTGCCTGTGCCACTTATCAGCCCCAAATAAACACTCAGACCAGTGGTTCTCAACCCCTCTTCAGGGTCAAATGATCCTTTTTCAGGGGTCACATATCCTGCATATCAGCTATTTACATTATGAGTCACAAAACTAGTAAAATTAAAGTTATGAAGCATCACCAAAATAATTTTATGGTTGTGGTCACCACAACATGAGGAACTGTATTAAAGGGTCACAACATTAGGAAGGCTAAGAACCATGGTTCTAGACAGCTGCATGCCAAGCAAATTCTGAAAATAGGCGAATTTCTAAGACACAACTGATGCTCCATCCTGAGTTAAAAGTTTTCTTCTCTCTTCTTCTCTAATGATAACTGTGATTTTATCACTTTGTCCTGTTTTCTCCCCAAACCATGCTCACCTTAATAACTTACTGTGTCATAGATGAAATGCATTGGCCTTTGCCCTGTGTATATCCTATTATGGGAGTGGTCAAAATTAAAAGGAAGCTTCCTGGAAAACATAAAACAAAGACTGACTCTTAGGTGATCCATTTCTCTAGGTCTAAAATCCATATATAAGCGATTACATACCATGTTCCTCTTTTTGTGACTGGGTTACCTCATTCAGGATGGTTTCTTCAAGTTACATCCATTTGCCTACAAATTTCAAGATTCCATTATTTTTTTCTGCAGAGTAGTACTCCATTGTGTAGATGTGCCACATCTTCATTATCCATTCTTCAGTTGAGGGGCATCTAGGTTTGCTTCCAGGTTCTTGCTATTACAAATAGTGCTGCTGTGAACATAGTTGAGCACATGTCTTTATTGCATGGATGTTGATCATTTGGGTATATGCCTAAGAGGGGGATTGCCAGGCCCTGTGAAAAACTGACTGGTGATCTAACTTGGTACATGTACCTGGGTTTGAGATAAAATATCTATGAAAGACTCTGCAAATGCCCTTGTAGTCAAGGCAAGGTGGCTGCAGAGGTGAGGCTCTCATCTTCTAGAACATCACTCTTTGATAAGCTGTCCCCTCCTTCAGTCTCTTTCTGAAGTCATTGGTAGCATCTTTCAGGTGACTTTAGAACAGAATATTCTGTAGTTACAAAACAAATAAAACTGTCTCCAAAATGAATATCAGACCACTCCCTTCCCTAGGCCCTCTTTCCCTTAAGCCCTTCTCTCCCTAGAACCCCTTTCCCCTGGGCCCCCTTTCCCCTAGACCTCTTTCCCTTAGGCCCCCTCAGTCTAGGCCCTATCTCCCTAGCCCCCCCCCTCCTCAGTAGTCTGCCCTTGGCTGAGCACACAATCAGAAAAAAGGCAAGTTGGTTTGAGAAGAATATAAATTTAATGTGTTCTTGGATTTGAATTGATATCTTGTTTAGTATTGCTGAACTTCTGAGTGAATCAATGTTTAAATTTCCTTGATTTTCCTATGACATCACATCAGTACTTATTTCTTAAAATCATTTGGCAATCTTTCATATTAAAGAAGATGGCTACTGTGTGGGTAAAATTGAAAATATTTTTTCCTAGTAAATAATTTCATCTGAACAAAAAGGAAGGAAGGGAGGGAGGGATGAAGGAAAGAAGGACGGAAGGAAGGAAGGAAGGAAGGAAGGAAGGAAGGAAGGAAGGAAGGAAAAGGGGCAGTCTCAAGCTCCTAATTATCTTTTAGTTCCTGCCTATAGGAGAAGAGGACAGGGATTTCTCAAAATGGGGTGGTGGTGGGGGGTGGAAGGGAATTTGAAAGCACAGCCTGTGCCAAATCAGTGCATGAGACATGTTTGCTCTTTTGCCTTTTTCTCTGTTGACATTCCTTTCTGTAGAATGGTTTATTTAAAACTGCTGTGTGGTAAGCACTGAGCAAGAATTCCTGGAATCCAGTGATAGAGAGGGAGGAGTGATGAGCAAAGGGCTCAAAACCAAGCTGGAGAAACTCACAGAAACTGCTGACCTGAACAAGGGGGTGGGGTTCGTGGATCCCAAACTGACAGCTTGGAAACCAGCGTAGGACAGAACCAGGCCCCCTGCACATGGGTGTCAGTTAGGAGGCCTTGGTATCTATGGGGCCCCAGGAATGGAACAGCATTTATCCCTAGTGAACGAATGGACGTTGGGAGCCCATTCCCTATAGAGGGATACTATCCCAACCTAGGCCCTGCTCCAAATGATATGACAGACTTTGATGATTCCTCCATAGAAGGCCTCACCCTTTCTATGGAGCAGAAGAGGGATGGGGCAGGGGTCAGTGGGGGGGGGGGGGCTATGGGAGAAAGGAAGGGAGAGAGAACTGGGATTGATATATAAAATAAGATTGTTTCTAATTTAAATAAAAAAGAACTGCTGTGTGTGAGAGAATGTGAGTGTGTGTGTGTGTGTGTGTGTGTGTGTGTGTGTGTATCAAAAACAAAGAATAAGAGGCAATCAATTTGAGAAGTATAAGGATTAGAGGAGGAGAGGAAGAGTGTTATAAACATATGTAAGCATACACACACACACACGCACACACACACACACACACACACACACACACACACAGAGGAATGGATTTCACCAAGAAACTCGGGCTGATGCTGTACTGACCTGCCTCTGTCTGTTCACTGCTGGGATTAAACACTTGGGCCACCACACCTAGCCCCAATGTTACTAAATTTTAATATAAAAATATTTTAAAGTCTGCTTCATTTTTTAGTTGGTTATTATCTTATATTCAAGAATTAGTAAAAAAAAAAAAAGAGAGAAGAAGAAGAAAAGACAAGCTATGTCAACCTCAAGTCTCCATATACATATGCACACAAGGACATGTGTACCTGCTTATGAATTCAAATACACATACATAAATATGTACATACACACCCTACAGACAAATGCCTGCACAAAAGAATATTCAGCATAGACAGAAATACAGAGGGCAGCTTCTAGGAAAGAAAGAATTATCTATCTGAGATGGAATGGAACCCAATCTAGCAGTTAGGCTTCCTGGCTTGTGTCCTGGGCTGTTTTTCATAGGTATGAGAATAGTAGCTTACTATCCTTTACATAAAAATATTTTTTACTAGCATTGGCCTCTTTTGAGAGGGTTACGCCCTGGAGGTAATAAGGAACAAGATTGCAATTATCTGCATGATTAATCACAAGTCATAATATTATGTGATGTTTCCTGGGAGACATGAACAGATATTTAGTCATCGTTGGCAAGACCAAGAAAATTTTATCACTTAAGGCCAGCTTAGTTGGGCCAATGAGTTTATTGGAGTTACTTAGAAGGCCACTTTATAGGAATATGTGTGACAAAAGGCAGCAGCATAAATGAAAGTCCAACAAAGAACCTCAAAAAAATAAAAAATAAAAACAACAACAAAGAAACCTCAGTCCTTATCTAGGTTGCTGAACAGTTCTTACTGAGCAGGGCAGCGTGGCAGAATTCCATCCTTGAGGGACACCCTCTCCCCAATTTCAGGAATGTGTTTTCATTTTTTCCTAGTCCATTTTTCTTATTCCCCTGGGGCATGAGACAGTGAACCTCTGGCTGGGAATGACTTCCACCATCCATCATAGCAGAAAGGGTCCATATACCAACGTAACCATTGGTGATACTCCGCCACCCTCCAGCCTCCCACCAAGCTTCTCGCAATGAGCTGTAGGTAGCTGGCAAGAGGTTTTCTGGTCATTTGCAACTTCTTTTTTCTGTGTCCTGCAACCAGAGTGTAAGGTGTTTTCAGTAATAGTGTATTACTGTCTAATTCTAATAGATAACCAAAAGCATTGGCAGTGGCCAATTGTTTTAGGGACCTTGAGCCCTTACTTACCAACAAAGTTCAACAGTTTTCTTATAGATTCTCAGGCAATGTCTAGGGAGACAATGGAGTCCTGTCTAAGATCGGTCACACTCAGCCCTTGATTCTGGTTCCTTATTACTTTAACATAATTATCTACAGAGAAACCCAACTCTGTGTCAGCAGCTGATGGGAAAGTGTCCTTCTGTATGCTGTGACCATATGTTTCTCTTATTGGTTGATGAATAAATGCTGATTGGCCAGTAGCCATGCGGGAATTATAGGCAGGGCTACCAGACTAGGAGAATTCTGGGAAGAGGAAAGGCAGAGAAGTAGTCACCAGAGAGACACAATGTAGCTGCCAGGAAAGCAAGAGACTCGGGCATCACCAGTAAGCCAAGACAATGTGGAGATAGACAGATTAATATAAGTTGGTTAATAATTAAGACAGAGTGATCCAAATAAGAAGCCTGAGCCATAGGCCCAACGGTTTATAATTAGTGTAAGCCTCTGTGTGTTTATTTGGGTCTGGGTGGAACAGAAACTTCTGCCCACAAGCAGCTTTTGCCCAAACAAGTGTCAATTGTGATGAAATTCTGCCTCCTCATTTGGTACAGAGCTTCGGTCAGGCTTCCTTTCTCCTGTTTCCACATTTCTTTTGTCTTCCTTTCCTGACGTGGTTCTACCGGGCCTCAAATTCATACTCCTCTGGCATAACCATATTCTCTTTTGTGACTTTATATCAGTTCCAGTAACTGAACCTTTCCTATGTTTGACTGTTTAGTTATTAAGACACCCTGTAGTTTGGCTTTAACTTTCACATATTGCAGCAATTATATTTTGCCCCATTTTTGTAAGGGTTTGTTTGATGTGATCCCTTGGCTATAGAGGAAGTGAGTGACAATAGGACCCTTTAGGGAAAATTTAACTGACAGAGAGGATTAGAAGTCGAGGCTTTAAAGCTGAGGTTAGATGGAGTCTATTCTCCATTTTCTCAAAATATTGTGTCTCAGGGTTTTATATTGATGGTGATAGAAAATACCCACTCATTTCGTGGTTTGGCAGAGTGCTTTGTCTGCCTCTCCACACCTTTTCATTGACAGAGTGTAGGCAGAGGTGTCTGTCTCTTTCATTAGAAGTCTGCTTCAAGTCTGACCTCCTGTATGGCCTCTTAAACACTGATTTTATAAGTGAAAGAGATGGTGGGTGGAGAGAGGGAAAAGCCAGAGAGAGGAAGACAGAGAAACAAGCCTATCATCACTGAAAATATCACATCTCATCAGGAGAAAAATGCAAACACCTTCTCCCAACAGCCATCATTTATTTGTTACAATGATGAGGCTTCTTTGAGGGTGACAGAGCCAAAAAAAAAAAAAAAAAGAGTTACAGTGTGATGGAAGATGCTCATCCTAGTGACTTTCAGCCAGCGGCTTCAGACTTTGATTTCAGTGACTCATGCCCAAGAACAGAGACAAAGAGTGTGAGTGTGGATTTATTAGGTAAATATGAGAAAGAACTTTCTTGATCTGGAGAGAGGTGTCCCTGGGATGATCTTCACTGTGCTGGCCTGCCTAGTGGCCTTAGGGACGTGGATAAGGACTGTGAAGCTATTGTTATTGAGACTGTTCACTGGACCTCCCAGTAATGTAGCTGCCTTTGTCTCAGCCACACATATTCCAGTAAGAAAACCATCATCAATACTCTTGTAAGCAACTCCAATACAATCACTGGTTCACTACGGTAGACTTGACTAGAATTGCTTCAAAACAGAACTCAACAGAAGTTATTTTTTTTTTTTTGTTTTGTGTGCATGAGATTTTACTTGCATATATGTATGTACACATGCATGTAGTGTCTGTAGAAGTCAGAAGAGTTTGTCAGGACTTATGGAACTGGCGTTACAGCCAGTTCTGAGTCACCATGTGGGTGCTGGGAGAACCTTTGTGACCAACAAGCAGAGATGGAGAAAATGAAAGCAGAGTTCAAAGGCCAGATTTGTGCCACTCTTACCACAGTCAGAGCAAACCTTATTGAGAACTGACTCGAGTATCCTTTCTGGGAAAATACAGTTTTAACAAGACTTAGTCATTTTTGCCAAGTGTTTGTGAAATATTTCCTGCAAAATAAAAAATAAATAAATAAGCTAAATGAGTTTGAAGTAGATCCAAGAATAGTGAAGCGAAAATGTTTTAAAAAATAGAAGAATTTGAATAAAATTGTAAAAAAAAATACATTAAGAAAAACATCCAAGTAATTAACCTTTACTGGTCTGGATCACCTTGCAATGCACAGAGCCCATCCTGACTGAACCGACTGACAGCAGTGAGGGATAGAAGGTTCTGGATATTTAAGAGGGTAGCAAATACAGCCTTTCCCTCACTAGTTCTAAAGGAAGAATCAGCCATGGGTTTATTTTAGTAACTAGATGTATAAAATAGTGTTCTGCCTCCTCATTTCAGGTGATTGTGATCACATGGGCCCCCAACCTTCAGGGTAACTGACTATATGAAAAGCACCCATATCTAACAGACAGTTGTGGAAACAGCAAATGGTGTAAATGATGACAAAGGTCTCTTCCAAGCAAATGTTTGACAGCCCTGGCAGAGGAACCCTGACAAACCCTCCCACTAGCTCAGCTCTGGAAACTATGATTGTTGCTTCACTGCTGTGGAGCAAGCACTTTCGTTTTCACATTTTTTTTCTCTACTGTTAAGGATGTTGTGGTACATTTGATCAACACAGTCAGAGAAAGTCTCACAGCCTTGGAGAAGGAAATAAGAGCCTAGTGAAGAAGCCAGCCCATTCGCCATGAGCAGCAAGAGCAGGTAAGGAATCTGGCTTCTTTTCCCAGCTCTGGGGAGTTCTGCTCGGGGACATGGGGTCTATAATGTCGGGAAGGGGATGAGAAGGTTTTCTAAGGTGCAATCAGGAGTGTTATCAGGGTATAAGGTCCCTACTGTTGTGCTGACGGATTTCCTCAACCTCCAAGGAAGTGACTCCTGACTGCAAAAGCACAAGGGTTTTATTGCTGAGAATTGAACCTGCTGGGACCTCACTCTATCAGAAGAGTAAGGCACCTGCTTACAATTGTGATGGGAAAAGGGAAAGGGAGGCTTGATGACTGGAGACCACTAGTCTCAGTTCACAAGGTTTCCAAGGTCACAGACATTTCGTAGACTACAAAGTTTCTTTACAAAGTCATCATGGATGCAAGATTGATTAGCACACCTGCAAGGTTAGGGGGTTTTTCTTTCTTTTTTTCTTTATCTCCTGAGAACAGCATGTGGGCTCTGTACTCTGTAGTCAGGAGTTGTCTACTGGCAGAAATTCTGATTCTCCCTAGTTTTCCCTTCTTGCCATAAGCCCTAATTGTTAAATTTTCCATCATATTCCCCACTTTTTCTATGGACCTTAAAGGCCCAATCTTGGGTCTCTGGTAGTTAAAAGACTTCTGGTGGGTTTTGAGGTACAGGTTAGTCGATCTTGTCGCCTACGTCTGGGAGGGTTTTGTTTTTGTTTTGTTTTGTTTTCTGTGGAAGAGGGACATGGAAAAGACTGACTTTATTTTTTCTAGGCAAAGGTGGTACAATCAATTTTCCAGTACCCTGCAGCCTGTCCACAGTCTGAGCCTGGCAGCAGGCACTGCATTTGAGCATCTCGCTCACTGGTCAACGTCATCACAATCTGTGGTGCCCCATAATCTTCTTTAGAGACCTTGGGTCATTGCTGGGATCTGAGATTCTTTATCTGATATTATAAGCTTTTTAGTTAACATTTTCAATGCCATATTTTACAGATCTCTGTAGTATCAGAAGTCTGCCTAGGTAGATCTGAATAGACGACTTTGTTTTCAGTTACTTGTTTTAAGCTTAATCTTTGAAAACACATACAGCCAATTGAGTAAGGGTTATCCTCAGTATTTAGCATTAGTACTTAGATTAATTATAACCAACAGTTTATTTATACGGATGGCTAGTAACTTGCATTTCTTAACTTTTTATAAACAGATTTTTATAAAACTAGAACTTTACACTGTCAGGTTTAGCTTTAAAAATAATGATTTTAAATTGAAGATCCTTTTAGGGAAACATGAAACATCTATGTGACTCAGTCTGTCTAAATAGTTTAAGCTTACCAAATTTAGCAAAATCAAAGATGCATTGCCTTACTGTATCATAAGAAAAGAACATGAGCACCTCACCTTTTGGTTAGTATATGGAGCTTATGGCTCTGATCTTAAAATTTAGCCCTTTGACTTAAGTACAAACATTAACAATATAATATAAGCACAGATATCCTGTAACCTTATAAATTTAAACATTTTGAAACCTGTTTTTAAACACAATTTAAAAAATTTTAATGATTGTAATATCAAAAATAAAGCACCCTGTATGCCTTTAAAACTATTATCACCTAGATTACTATTAAATTTATGTTATCAATACCCAGTGTTACTAATTTTACCCTTTTAACTAGTTTTAATTTTTAACATATAACTATAAAACTATAAAAGAGTGTTATCTGAATTTAATGACAAGATATAAATTTTGAGCTATGTCCATAAATGACTGGCTGCTATTAGCAGTAGAGAGCAAAAATATTTAAACTTTTTTTTGTTTTAGCTCTATGTTTGTAACAAACCTTATGTTTATACCAGAAAACACAGATAGAACTTTTAATAAGTACATATAATTTGTTAATAAACAGAACATTTAAACAGAATTAACTTTGTATGAACAAATTTTTTAACCCAAATATTCATTTTGAATTTAGTATTTGCAGATATGAGAGCCCACAGCAAACAGTTTACATCCTCTCTGACCATTTTATGATTTTCCTTTGACCTCTATAACTTTTCTTAAATATAATTTATTTTTTCATCTTTATTTTACATATCGATTCCAGTGCCCTCTCTCTCCCTCCCTCCCTCCCTGTTCCCCTCTCTCCCATCCTCTCATGCCCACCAACTCCCCTCCCCTCCCACCCACACCCACTCCACATGTAACGTGAAGCCCTCAATAAGGGGTCATCAGCATCTGTCAACTCATTTGGAGTAGGGACTATGCCTTCTCTCCTGTCTCTAGGTTAAGGGAGTATCCCTCCATGGGGAATGTGTCCCCAAAGTTCTTTTGTGCACCAGGACTACATCCTGGTTCCACTGTCTGAGGTCCCTTAGATTGCTCAGTCCTTCTAGCTGAGACCCAATGTTTAGGGGGGGCCTGAGTCAGTCCTATGCTGGATTCCCAGCTATCAGTTTGGGGGTCCATTAGCTCCTCCTTGTTCAGGTCAGCTGTCTCTGTGTATATCTGCAGTCTGGTCTTGTCCTCCCCTCTGCATCTGGATTCCAGTCCGGTTTAGTGTCTAGTTGTGGGTGTTTGCTTTTGGTTCCATCAGCTACTAGATGAGGGCTCCATGATGGTGGATAAGTTAGTCAATGATCTCATTATCAGGGAAGGGCAATTATGGTAGCCTTCCCACTGTTGCTCAAATTGTTAGTTGGGGTCAGTCTTGTAGGTCTCTGGACATTTCTCTAGGTTCAGTTTTCTCTTCAAACCTATAATGGCTCCCTCCTCTCTCTCTCTCTCTCTCTCTCTCTCTCTCTCTCTCTCTCTCTCTCTCTCTCTCTCTCTCTCTCTCTCTCTCTCCTCTTGTCTATTCCTCACCTGACTCAATCTTTCTAGTCCCACGTACTTTCCTCCTTCTCTTTCTCCTAGTTCCCTCTCCACTTACTGCCCCCCCCACTCCCCATATGTTCTGCAGATCTTGACCATTGTCCCTTCTGTGAGGGACCTTATATGAATCTCTTAGAATCCTCCTTGTATCCTAGTTGCTAGTTACTCTGGTGGTGTGAATTACAGGCTGGTGATCCCTTGCTCTAGGTCTAAAACCTATATATGAGCGAGTACATACCATGTTCCTCTTTTTGTGAATGGGTTACCTCATTCAGGATGGTTTCTTCAAGTTCCATCCACTTGCTTGTGAACTTCAAGATTCCATTGTTTTTTTTCCCGCAGAGTAGTATTCCACTGTATAAATATACCACATCTTCTTTATCCATTCTTCAGTTAAAAGGCATCTAGGTTGCTTCCAGGTTCTTGCTATTACAAATAATACTGCTAGGAACATAGTTGAGCACATATCTTTGTTGCATGGTTGTGGATCATTTGGTATATGCCTAAGAGGGGGATTGCTGGGTCCTGTGGTAGACTGATTCCCATTTTCCTGAGGAACTGCCATACTGATCTCCAAAATGGCTGTATGAGTTTGCACTCCCACCAGCAGTGGAAGAGTGTTCCCCTTTCTCCACATCCTCTCAAGCATAAGTTGTCATTGATGTTTCTAATTTTAGCCATTCTGGCAAGATGGTATTTCAAAGTTGTTTTGATTTGCATTACCCTGATAGCTAAAGATATTGAGCACTTTCTTAAGTGTCTTTCAGCCTTTTTCATTTCCTCTATTGAGGATTCTCTCTTCAGTTCTATACTCCATTTTTAATAGGGTTGTTTGGTGTTCTGTTGACTAGTTTTTTGAGCTCTTTGTATATTTTGGAAATCAGGCCTCTGTCAGATATAGTACTGGTGAAGATCTTTTACCAGTCTATTGGTTGCCATTTGGTCTAGTAACTGTGTCCTTTGCCTTCCAGAAGCTTCTCAGTTTGAGGAGGTCCCATTTATTAATTGTCGATCTCAGAGACTGTGCTTCTGGAGTTATGTTCAGGAAGCAGTATCCTGTACCAATTTGTTCAAGGGTACCTCCCACTTTCTCTTCTAAGAGGTTCAGTGTGGCTGGATTTATGTTGAGGTCTTTGATCCATTTGGACTTGAGTTAGACATGGGTCTACTGCAGTCTTCTACACACCATCATCCAGTTGTGCCAGCACCATTTGTAGAAAATGCTTTCCTCCTCCCATTGTATACTTTCAGCTGTTTTGTCAAATATCAGGTGTTCAAAGGTATGTGGGTTAATTATCAGGATTTTTAATTCAATTCCATTGGTGTACTTGTCCATTTTTATGCCAATACTAGGTTGTTTTCAGAACTATAGCTCTGTTGTAGAGCTTAAAGTTAGGGATGGTGGTGCCTCCTGATGTTCCTTTATTGTACAGGGTTGTTTGGGCTATCCTGGGTCTTTTGTTTTTCCATATAAATTTGATTATTATCCTTTCAAGGTCAGTGAAGAATTGTGGTGGGATTTTAATTGGGATTGCATTGGATCTGTAGATTGCTTTTGGCAAGATTGCCATTTTTACTATGTTTATCCTACCTATCCAAGAGCATGGGAGATATTTCTATTTTCTGGTATATTCTTTCATTTCTTTCTTTAACGTCACAAAGTTCTTATTATATAGGTCTTTCACTTGCTTAGTAAAAGTTACCCCAAGATACTTTATGTTGTTTGTGACTATTGTAAAGGGTGATGTTTCTCTGACTTCTTTCTCAGCCCCTTTGTCGTTTAAGTAAAGTAGGGCTACTGATTTTTTTGAGTTTATCTTGTATCCTGCTAGTTTGCTAAAGGTGATTAAGAGCTGTTACAGTTCCCTGGTAGTGTTGTTCTTAATGCCTATAAAACACAAACACGAGACTCAGTGTCCACATGGAGTTTATTGAGGGAAGTGAGAGAAAGGGGGGGTAGCTGGTGGCCAACAGAAAGCAGGGAGAGAGAGAGTGTGGTGTGGGACACTTGCTTTAAAAGGGGGGACTTGCACATGCATAACTGAGTCCTCTGGCCACCAGATAAAGCTTGAGCAGCCAGGTAAGACTGATGTAGCAATGACATTGCCATGAGCTTCCCACCCATCGTTGGGGGAGGGGTCAGCAGACTGCTAGTTCCTGACAGGTAGATTTTTTTTGGGTCGCTTATCACATATGGAAACTATCATATCATCTGCAAATAGAGAAAGTTTGACTTCTTCCTTTCCAATTTGTATCCCCTTGACCTCCTTATGTTTTCTTATTGCTTTAGCTAGAACTTCAAGAAAATATTGAAGAGATATGAAAAGAGAGGGCAGCCTTGTCTTGTTCCTGATTTTAGAGGAATCTCCTTAAGCTTCTCTCCATTCAGTTTCATGTTTGCTCTTGGTTTTCTGTATATTGCTTTTATTATGTTTAGGTATGTTCCTGTTATCTGTGATCTCTCCAAGAACTTTATCATGAAAGGGTGTTAAATTTTGTCAAAGGATTTTTCAGCATCTAGGGAGATGATCATGTGGTTTTTCTTTTTCAGTTTGTTTATATGGTGGATCATTTTGATAGATTTTCAGATGTTAAACCATCTCTGCAACCCAGTGATGAAGCTTGGTGATGGTGGGTGATTTCTCTGATATATTATTGGATTCGGTTTGCCAGTATTTTTATTGAGTATTTTTGCATCAATGTTCATGAGGGATATTGGTCTGTAGTTTTCTTTCTTAGTTGTGTCTTTGTGTGGCTTGAGTACCAAGGTGATTGTGGCCTCATAAAAAGTTTGGTAATGAACCTTCTGTTTCTATTGTTGGAACAATTTGAGGAGTATTGGTATTAGCTCTTCCTTGAATTTCTGGTAGAATTCTGCACTGAAGCCATCTGGCCCTGGTTTTTTTTTTTTTTTTTTGGAAGGCTTTTGATGACTGCTTCTATTTCATTAGAAATTAGAATTGAGACTTTGTGCTGATGGATTTCTCCTGTGATGAATACGAAAAGACGGTCTTCATCTCTTTTGATTGATTTCGGTTTGAAGTCTCACTTGTTAGATATTAGGACAGCCACATCTGCTTTCTACTTGGGTCCATTTGATTGGAAGATCTTTTCCCAACCCTTTACCCTAAAGTAATGTCTGTCTTTGAAGCTTAGATGTGTTTCTTGTATGCAGCAGAAGGATGGATTCTGTCTTTGTATCCATTCTGTTTGCCTGTGTCTTTCTATAGGCAACTTAAGACCATTAATGTTGAGGGAGAGTAAGGACCATTGTTTGTTAATGCTTGTTTGTTTTAGATTTGTTGTTAACAGTGGTATTGTAAATATATTTTCCCTTCTTTACCCTTGGGTTTGGGTGAAGTGGGATTATCTATTGTCTATGTCTTTGTAAGTGTTAACTTCCTTAGGTTGCAGTTTTCTTTCCAGAACTTTCTGTAGGGCTGGATTTGTAGATTGTGAAATTCTGGCTTTGTCATTAAATTATCTTGTTTTCTCTGTCTATAGTGATTTAGAGTTTTGCTGGGTATAGTATCCTGGGCTGGCATCCATGGTCTCTTAGTACTTGTAGAATATCTATCCAGGACCTTGTGGCCTTGAGAGTTTCCATGGAGAAGTCAGATGTAATTTTGATAGCTCTGCCTTTATATGTTACCTGGCCTTTTTTCTTCACTGCTCTTAATATTCTTCCTTTATTCTGTATGTTAGGTGTTTTGATTATTATGTGTCAAGGGGTCTTTTTTCTTTGGTCCAGTCTATTTGGTGTTCAGTATGCTTCTTGGACTTTCATGGGCATGTCCTTCTTCAGATTGGGAAACTTTTCTTCAATGATTTTATTGAATATGTTTTCTACACCTTTGAGCTGGGCTTCTTCACCTTCCTCTATGCCTATTAGTCTTAGGTTTGGCCTTTTCATGGTGTCCCATATTTCCTGGATATTTTGTATTAAGGATTTGTTGGATTTAAGATTTACTTTGATCGATGAATCTATTTCCTCTAATTTATCTTCAACGCCTGAGATTCTCTCTTCCATCTCTTTTAGTCTGTTGGTTATGCTTGTGTCTGTAGTTTTTCTATTTCCAGCATTCATTTAGTTTGTGTTTTCTTTATTGTCTATATTTCAGTTTTCAAGTCTTGAACTGTTTCCTTCACCTGTTTATTTGTTTTTTTTTTCTTGGCTTTCTGTACTTTCTTTAAGAGATTTGTTCATTTCTTCCAATGTTTTGTTTGTTTGTTTCTTTTTCTTTCAGGGATTTTCTCACATCGTCTTTGAAGGTGTCTATCATTTTTATGAAGATTTTATTTTAAGTCGTTCTCTTCTGCTTCATCTGCTTTGGAGTGTTCAAGTCTAGTTGGTGTAGAGTCCCTAGATTCTGGTGGAGTCATGCTTGTCTTTCTATTGTTAGGTGTTTTCTTGTATTGTTGTCTTCTCATAGCTTTTTCCAGTATGCAGGTGGGGTCTCTCTCTCTCTCTCTCTCTCTCTCTCTCTCTCTCTCTCTCTCTCTCTCTCTCTGGTACTTCCCAGGTGAGGTTAGGTGGGTCAGAAGTTTGATGTCTATAGCTCTGGGTGGTCCAAGCTCTCTAGGAGGTCTCTCCTCAGGCAGAGGTCTGGTGATGGTGGTCAAAGATCAGGCTCTAGCAGAGGCCTGGAGAAGGGGGTCAAAGATCCAGCAGGCAGGAACTCAGGATGGTAGCGGGGGGTGGGGGGGATAGGCTGATCTTGGGAGGGGTCCAGAACTCCAGCAAAGGACCAGCAGTGGGGGTCAGAGATCAGGCAGGTGGGGATTCAGGGTGGTCCCGCATGGATAGGCAGGTCTAGTGAGCTCAGAAGGTGGCAGGATTGTTGGATCCGCCTTCTGTGCCAGTGCTCAACCAGAGTGGTGGGACAGTGGGCCCTCTATAACTTTCTATATTATTTTTAGTCTTTTTTTTTTTCTGATTTCCTCAGACATCCCCATTCCAGAAAAATCTCCCCTTTCCATCTGTTTTGTTAGTCTTATTTTTGTTTTTTTATTTTTTTTCTTATTTTACATATCGATCACAGTTTCCTCTCTGTACCTCCCTCCTGCACTTCCTCCCTCTTTCCCATGCCCCCCCAACCACCCTCCATTCCACCCACCCACCCCCAACTCCACAGGGAGGGGGATGTCTTCCAGGAGGGATCAACAAAATCTGTGAAGTCATTTGTAGTAGGGATTAGTCCCCCCACCCCCCTGCCTCTTGGTTAAGGGAGTATCACTCCATGGAGAATGTGCTCCCAAAGTCCTTTTGTGCACCAGGGATACATCCTGGTTCTACTGTCTGAGGTCCCTTAGACTGCCCAGGCCTTCTAACTGAGACCCATATTCAGGGGGGCCTGAGTCAGTCCATGATGGATTCCCAGCTATCAGTCTGGGGGCCCGTTAGCTCCTCCTTGTTCAGGTCAGCTGTCTCTGTGGGTTTCTGTAGTTTTATTGTTTTAGTTGACAAAAATCTTTACCAAAGTCGTCTCCTCGTTCCCCCCACCCCTATTACCTGTGCTGCCATCTGCAAGGAGGAGGGAAGGGATGGGGGCAGCTTCTGCCATTATCCACTAGTGATTCAGAATTCCTCTCCACTCCAAATGCCCACTAGCTGGCCCAATGTACCACAGCCCTAGGCCACCCTGCAGGGCTCGGGGCTGAGCATGGCTTGGGAGGAGCCAGGTTCTGTTCACCCTGGTGTTCTGCATTGCCACCAGGCTATAACTTCCCGGCCTGGCAGCCACTGCAGCAGTAATTTTTGTTTTTACACAGGGGAGGAAGGAGTCTGTCCTGTGTTAACTTTTGTCTGGGGTATCTCTATAGGGGAGAGACAACAGAAAAATACATCACATAAATAAACATCAAAGACAGAGGGCCTAACACAGAGATTTACATACATTAGGTTTTCCCAGATTCAGACTGCCCAACTACCCCATTTCCACGGGAGCCTATAATGCTAAACACAATGCAGATGGGAGGTGGCCTCTCCAGTAGGGTGACTCAGTCCTCAACCTCGTCTTCACCCTCTGATGGCAGGTTGATCCAACCCTCTCCTGGATACCTGCCCAGATGAGAATTTGAGGCTTTCCCCAAATTCTCCAGGACTGACTCCTTTACTGAGTCCACTGGGATGTAATTAACCTGTGTACAGATTTAGATGTCCACTGCTGCACCAGAAAGAAAACCTTTTTTTCAGATAGACAGTTAAGCAGAATAACAGACAGACAGAACACTCACCCTGGCCAGGAGCTCAACTTTTCGGTGTCAGGAGTCCTGGGAGGTTGGGGGAAAATCCTATCAAGCCCGCAAATGTTGTGCCTACAGGTTTCAACCTCCAAGGAAGTGTGACTCCTGACTGCAAAAGCACAAGGGTTTTATTGCTGAGAACTGAACCTGCTGGGACCTCACTCTATCAGAAGAGTAAGGCGCCTGCTTACAATTGTGATGGGTAAAGGGAAAGGGAGGCTTGATGACTGGAGACCACTAGTCTCAGTTCACAAGGTTTCCAAGGTCACAGACATTTCGTAGACTACAAAGTTTCTTTACAAGGTCATCATGGATGCAAGATTGATTAGCACACCTGCAAGGTTAGGGGGTTTTTCTTTCTTTTTTTCTTTATCTCCTGAGAACAGCATGTGGGCTCTGTACTCTGTAGTCAGGAGTTGTCTACTGGCAGAAATTCTGATTCTCCCTAGTTTTCCCTTCTTGCCATAAGCCCTAATTTTTAATTTTTCAATAACACCTACATTCCAGTGTCTAGCTTGAATACAGCTGGAAACCCTGAGACTATGCACTTTCTTCTCTATGTTCACGTTGTCCCTATTGAATGGGAACACTATTAAACCACCATGGACACTGACAGTACTTGCTCTGTCCTGCTCCTACTGCGACTGAAAAGGCTACACGAGCACCGTGTCCATGAAGAGGAGAGGTGAAAAAACTAATATAAAACAATAAATGATGCAGGGCTAACAGCCACTGACACTGTGGACATAGAAAGGAAACGTTGGAACCCAGAAGAAACGATGAAGGCCAGGATGACATGCTTTCTACCACATACCTGAACTTGGCTTCTCAGTGGATTTCCTCTCTCACTGGGCAGCCTCTCTCATTCCTAGAACCCACTCCTTACCTCTCACTTGTAGGATTCAGAGTTGTGTTTCCTTAAAAGGCTTCCTCTACAGAACCCCATGCAGTGCAGGACTAGGGGCGGTGTCTCGGTTTACCTGACCCCCACCCAATCAGACCTTCAGGAAGTTGTTCCTAGAAGCCCTTCCCATGAGTTCCTGGCCAGGACCTGCTTCATTCATCAATTTTCTCTCTCCATTGTTAACTCTTACCTGTGCATCCTCTACGCCTCTGCTCTCCCCATTCCTCCTTTCTTTCTTCTACCAAACAATAAAAATAAAACAGGAAGCCTAAAAAATGGGCCACAGGAAACAGCCATTTTCTTTCAACAACTCTTATTTTTCTTGAACTGCTCCCTGATTTTTAGTCTTCTTGTCACTGTCGTTTTGAGCTTCCTGTGGTATTTTAAAATGTTGCACACAGAACCCCTCCCTCCGTTTAGGTTACCTTACTATGTAACTAGTGAAGTTTCAGAGCACTGTTCTGCCACATAACACCTTAGCTGAACAAAACAAACAAACAAAAATTCCCAGCTCTTACTTTTAACAGATAAAGGAATAATTTATTATTTTGGTACTTAATATTGTGGCATTGAATACTCCCATTCAATGTCTAGAACAAATTCTAAAATTGGAATCCAAAAGGAAATTCTCTCATGATAAATTTAGAGTTGTTAGCAGTGAACTCTAAAGATTTGCAAGGACACAGATAAAGGTTACCACAAATACTAGGTTCCAACAATCTAACAGTTTCATAAAACTGTATTACAGAATAGAAGAAAAATCATAGATGAAGACATTTTCAAACACACTTCCAGAAGCTTCAGGTAGGTGACTTAGAACACATAAGTGAAACAGGCCTCGGCTGCTCTCTGGCAACTTTCTCAACCTTTGGGTGGTGGAAGTAAGGACACTGTACATTCCAAAAAAATATCGAACCTGATAGGAGGATCTTGGGTCAAACACAGAAGAGAACAATAAATATGATCCTGGGTCTGAGCCTTCAACATCCCAGCTCCACAGTCTCTGAAGTTCCTGTCAGCCAGCCAGGCTTTTGTACAGGGTTCATTGGCGTGTATTCTTCTTCCTGGGACCCTCCTTCATACTCACCATGCTCTTGAAAGAGTTTCTAGTCCAGGATGACAAACATGCTCAAGTAAATTACACTGATTTCATTCCTGGAGCAGCAGCATTCCTGCAGTGATCAATCCATCGAAACAGTACTAAGAGCCAGAGGGAGGGGCAGATACTAAACATCTGTGCAGATAATTATCCTGGTGCAAACATGAAGAAAATGGTACATTTATCCACTACAGTTTTCACTCATTGAAAGAATTCATGCGCTGATAAATCCATATTGAATTTCTTGCATGTAGTCTAAATAAAAATAAATTCACCTAATGCTAATTTATAGAAGTTCTATTTTTAAGGAGCTTTTAATTTTTTTGCTTATCTATTTACTACTTTGTGTATCTTTGTGTGAGGGTTGTGCAACATGTCATGGAGCATGTTTATAAACCAGAGGAGAACTTGTAAGAGTCAATGTTCTCCTGCCAACAATAGATCCTGGAGGCTGGGCTCAGATAGTCTTGTTCAACACTGAGCATCTTTAGAGCTGAGCTTTGAAAACATTGCTATAAGTAACATTATGTAGACTGAACAGGTTATATTTAGGTATATATATTTATATGTATGTATGTATGTATATGTATATATATATATATATATGCAAAAAAGAAGCCATGGATTTGAATGACACTGTATGTGGAAGTTATATGGGAGGATTTTGAGGAAAGGAAGGGAAAGGGAAATTTAATGCAATTATCTTAAAAAAAATTTAAAAACTTACAAATTATCTTTCCTAGTCAATATCTAGCATAAATTTTGAAACTAGAATCCAAAAGAAATATTCCCCCATGATAACTTAGAAAGAAGATTTGAGTTGCTAGTAGTTGAATTTTGAAAATTCATTATTACTACCATTTATGTTCAACTTTTTAGATAATATTTTCATAACTCTCTAAAAAGTTTTTTCCTTCCTTGCCTATTTGACAATACAGTACAACTTCTGTTAGTGCTGGGAGGCTGTGTGGCCCTCAACCTTCTGAAAAGAGAAGGAATTTCTAATTAATTCCTCCTCTTCCCTCAAAGACAAGGAACCCCAATGGACACGGTCCATATGCCCGGGCCCCTGTGTCTCATTGAGAATGTGAAAGGACAACTGAAGCCTAACCATGAGGCCCTGGAGATCCTGTCGGCCATCACACAGCCGGTGGCGGTGGTGGCCATCGTGGGGCTCTACCGCACTGGCAAATCCTACCTGATGAACAGGCTGGCCGGAAAGAAAACCGGTGAGTGCCACCAGCAATATCTGGCTGAGTACCCTCTGTTCAGCCACACTTTGAGCCTGGGTTGTGAGGAGGATAGTTAGAGGAGATGGATTCTGAGACCTAATTTCCTACTCAAAGTTGGGCTTTTTAATCTTTATCCTATTTCAGGAAGTCAGTCAGTTCCATATCACTCTTTAGGATCTTCCATTCCATTTTAAAATCAGAAAGGGAGAAAGCATTAATAAGAGTAATTAAATTACATATTAATCTGTAGGACAGTCAGTGAAAAGTGAAGGCTGGGCCAAGAAGAGGCCCTTGCTGCATGAGGCAACCTGGATCCAACACCCAAGAAGTAGAAAGAGAGAACCAAATCTACAGAACTGTCCTCTGACGTCCACACACATGATATGACATACACATACCCAAACACTCATCAGACACACACACACACACACACACACACACACACACACACACACACTGGTGATGATGTTTTAATTAATAAGCTCATGAGGTAACAGTGAGTATTCTTGGATCTTTAACGTTTTAAAATGTTTCAGATTAAATTGTCATTTATAGACATAACATAAATAAAATTAACTCTTCTAGCCATGTAAACTGCAGTTTCAGATCATTAAAAAATTCACATTATCATACAATCATCACATTATCTCACTTATACATTTATTATATTTTCCCAACACAAACTAAGTACCCATCATACAATAATTTACTGTTGTAGTGACAATTTTGTTTGTGTTTTAACAAATAAAGCTCACCTGAAGATCAGAGTGCAGAGTTAAGCTACTAGAGGCCAGGAAGTTGTGGCACACACCTTTAATCCCAGGACTCAGGAGAGAGAGGCAGAGGGATCTGTTAGATCAAGTTCACAAAGGTCTACATGAGACTGAATCTGTCTAAAAGAGAAACAGAGCTCACATATAGGTTATCCCAGCACTTGGGATCCCAAACCTTTAAGCCCAGAAGTAGAGAGGAATGAATATATGGCCAGAGGAGACAGGAGCTCAAGGCTATTTGCATGAATCTGAGGAGTGGTGCAGTCTGGAGCAGTCTGAGGTTCGGTGAATCACCCTTCTGTCTGAGCATTAGTACAGGTTAGATCTCTCTAATGGATGGCACTTTGCTTCTCTGATCTTCAGCTTCAACCCTAATATCTTTTTCCAGGTTTTATTATTCATGCCACAATCCATTCCCCCATTTCCCATCACTTTTCTATAATCTGTTTCCGTGGATTTGACACCTAAAATATGAAGGGTGTGAGGACTTTGGTGTGCAGCAGAAATCCCAGCACTCAGGAAGCTGAGATGGGAAGATCACTTGAATCATCTAGTTCAAGCACAGCTCTGATAACCAAGCAAGGACTTTGTCAAAAAAGAGAATGAACATTCATTTCATGTAGTACTGGTATTTTAAAAATAGTGTTTTCTTCAAGCTTTAAACATGGAACATGTAATTGTTTGTGTCTTCTGCAATATTTTTTAAATAATTGTGTGTGTTTTCCTTTGTAGATTTGTCAGCTTGTAGATGAAGTGTATTCCAGATTAGTTTATTCTTTAGATGGAATTATAGGTGGGATTACTTAATTTTCCATTCATTATTATTCAGCTATTCATTATTGGTGTGTAGAAAAGGAACTAATCATAGAAATCACAGTAATAATTTTGTGTGCTGTAGCTATACTGGTTTAACTGATATTCTTCTGCATTATTCTGTGGGAAATTTAAAGGTTTTAACATATAAGATCATACCATCTGTTACAAAGATAATCTTACTCTTCCTTTCCAATTTGGCTGCCAGCTATTTCTGTTTTTTCCTGATTACTTTGAATCACACTTCAAGTACTGTATTGGACACCAGTGTCCAAACTGGGCACATTTTTCTCTTTTATGATTTTATATGAAACCTTTTTAGCTTCTACTGTTGAGTATAATATTGACATGGATTTTCATATATGGCATTTCATATATTTGCATTATGAAATTCTTCTAGTTTGCTGGATAAAATTTGTAATGATAACTGTGGGATATTTTCAAATTTTTGCTATTATGATTTTTGCTATTTCTCCAGTTGCAAGATAATAGTAGTTTGGTTTCAGTTAGCTCTGTTGACTTAAATTGTTCTCGTTTTTACATAAGTTTCCTGAAACACCTGCTTCTAACTCTCCATCCACCGTGTCTTCTCTTCTGCGTGTCACAGGATTCTCTCTGGGTTCCACCGTGCAGGCTCACACAAAAGGGATCTGGATGTGGTGTGTGCCTCATCCCCACAAGAAGGATCACACACTTGTTCTGCTTGACACCGAGGGCCTGGGAGACGTTGAGAAAGTAAGGATTGAGAATGCAATTTGCAATTCAGATTCTGATATCTAAATATCCTGTAATATTTTTAAAAGAGCTTGAATTCACTGTATCATCATGTAATTAACTTTAGAACCACTAGTAAATAGACAGACTCAGAGAGGAACAGGATAGTCCCTCTGCAATATCCCAGCAATTAACAGGCTTTAACCTAAACTTGGTCCCAACCTCATGAAGGTACAAAGGAAAAACTCAGCTTCAAGTACCAGACCTATGCAGAACTTCAGTTACAAATTTGAGTTTGAGGGCCCATGAATGTGTTTTAAATGGAAACCTTGGTACTAAATCCGTCTTTATTTTTATTTTTTTTTTCCTTTTTTTTATTTAATTTTATATAACAAAGTCCAATTAAATGAAAACAAACATTTATACACAATATTTGGGAATTTGGGCATCGTTCTTTCCAAACTACTTCCTGCTGGTAAGGGGCACTGTCATGGGGGATTCGAAGAAGATTCAGATATCCTGGCTGTAGTCTGTAGGGCTGTTTCGTACAGCTGTTTTGAATGTAGGATCAGCTTGTACTCTGTTTCAGGCAGCCTGGCGGGATCAAGCCACATTAGTCTGGAAGGAATCCACATCTTTTCATTTTCTGTGGAAACAAAAATAGAAATCCTTTCCCCCAGTAACTTGTCCTTCAACTTAAATTTTGGAGTCAAAGCATTTTTTTTAATTTAATTTATTATTTTACATGTCGATCCCAGTTCCCTCTCCCTCCCTCCCTCCCCCCCCAGCCCTCACTCCTTCCTTCCCTCCCTTTTACCCTCTCTGCCCTCTCACATGCACTCTAAACACCCTCCCCTCCCATCCCCCCACCCCAATTCCATATGTAGGGGAATGCCATCCAGTTGGGGTCATGTAGATCTGACAGGTCCTGTGAAGTAGGGACTAGGGCTTCTCTCCTGTCTCTAGATTAAGGCAGTTATCCCTCCATGGGGGATATGTTCGCAAAGTCCTTTTGTGCACCAGGGATACATCCTGGCTCCACTGTCTGAGGTCTCTTAGACTGCTCAGTCCTTCTGGCTGAGACCCATATTCAGGGGGGCCTGAGTCAGTCCCATGCTGGCTTCCCAGCTATCATTCTGGTGGCCCTTAGCTCCTCCTTGTTCAGGTAAGCTGTCGCTATGTGCTTCTGCCGCATGGTCTTGTCCTCTCCATCTGCTTCTGGGTTCTAGTTCGACTCAGTGTTTATGTATGGGTGTTTGCTCCTATTTTCAACAGGCATTAGTTGAGGGCTCCATGGATAAGTTAGTTGTTGATCACACTCTTCGGGAAGGGCATTTATGATAGCCTTTCCACGGAAGCTGAGATTGTTAGTTGGGAGCAGTCTTGTAGTTCTCTAGACCTTTCTTTGTGTTCAATTTTATCTTCAAACCAATATTGGCTCCCTCTTTTATGTTCTCTCTCTCTCTCTCTCTCTCTCTCTCTCTCTCTCTCTGTCTCTCTCTCTCTCTCTCCTATCTTCTATTCCTAACCAGGCTCAATCTTCCTGGTTGCACAGGTTTTCCTTTCCTCCCCCTCATTTTCTCCTACTTCTCTCTCCATTCGCTGTCCTCCCCCACTTCACCTGAGCTCTGGGGGACTTGTCCCTTCCCAGTTCTGTGAGGGACTTTATATGAATCTCTTAGAATACACCTTGTATCCTAGTTCGTCTGGTGATGTGAATTATAGGCTGGTGATCATTTGATCTAGGTCTAAAATCCATATATGAGTGAGTACATACTGTGTTCCTCTTTTTGTGACTGGGTTACCTCATTCAGGATGGTTTCTTCAAGTGCCATCCACTTGCCTGCGAATTTCAAGATACCATTATTTTTTTCTGCAAAGTAGTATTCCATTGTGTAGATGTGCCACATCTTCATTAACCATTCTTCAATTGAGGGGCATCTAGGTTGCTTCCAGGTTCTTGCTATTACAAATAGTGCTGCTATGAACATAGTTGAAAAGATGTCTTTGTTGCATGGATGTGTATCATTTGGGTATATGCCTAAGAGGGGGATTGCCGGGTCCTGTGGTAAACTAATTCCCATTTTCCTGAGGAACCGCCATACTGATCTCCAAAATGGCTGTATGAGTTTGCACTCCCACCAGCAGTGGAGGAGTGTTCCACTTTCTCCACATCCTCTCCAACATAAGTCATCACTAGTGTTTCTAATTTTAGCCATTCTGGCAGGGGTAAGATGGTATCTCAAAGTTGTTTTGATTTGCATTTCCCTGATAGCTAAGGATGTGGAGCATTTTCTTAAGTGTCTTTCAGCCTTTTTGATTTCCTCCATTGAGAATTCTTTCTTCAGTTCTGTACCCCATTTTTTAATAAGATTATTTGGTGTTTTGTTGACTAGTTTCTTGAGTTCTTTGTGTATTTTGGAGATCAGCCCTTTGTCAGATATAGGATTGGTGAAAATCTTTTCCCAGTCTGTGGGCTGCTGTTTGGTCTTGTCGACTGTGTCCTTTGCCTTACAGAAGCTTCTAAGTTTGAAGAGGTCCCATTTATTAATTGTTTCTTTCAGTGTCTGTGCCCCTGGAGTTATGTTTAAGAAGCGGTCTCCTATACCAATTTGTTCAAGGGTACCTCCTACTTTCTCTTCTAAGAGGTTCAATGTGGCTGGATTGATGTTGAGGTCTTTGATCCATTTGGACTTGAGTTTTGTGCATGGCGACAGACATGGGTCTATCTGCAGTCTTCTACACACCCTCATCCAATTGTGCCATCACCATTTGTTGAAGATGCTGTCCTCGCCCCATTGTATAATTTTAGCTGTTTTGTCGAAAATCAGGTGTTCATAGGTGCGTGGATTAATATCAGGATTTTCAATTCGATTCCATTGGTCTACCTGTCTATTTTTATGCCAATACCAGGCTCTTTTCAGAACTATAGCTCTGTAGTAGAGCTTAAAGTCAGGAATGGTGATGCCTCCTGAAGTTCTTTTATTGTATAGGGTTGTTTTGGCTATCCTGGGTCTTTTGTTTTTCCATATAAAGTTGATTATTATCCTTTCAAGATCGGTGAAGAATTGTGGTGGAATTTTAATGGAGATTGCATTGAATCTGTAGATTGCTTTTGGTAACATTGCCATTTTTACTATGTTAATCTTACCTAACCAAGAGCATGGGAGATCTTTCCATTTTCTGGTATCTTCTTTAATTTCTTTCTTTAGAGTCACAAAGTTCTTATTATATAGGTCTTTTACTTGTTTGGTAAGCATTACACCAAGATACTTTATGTTGCTTGTGGCTATTGTAAAGGGTGATGTTTCTCTGATTTCTTTCTCTGCCTCTTTGTCGTCTGAAAAAAGTAGGGCTACTGATTTTTTTGAGTTTATCTTGTATCCTGCTTGTTTGCTGAAAGTGTTTATCAGCTGTAGGAGTTCCCTGGTAGAGTTTATTGGGTCGCTTATGTAAACTATCATATCATCGGCAAATAGAGACAGTTTGACTTCTTCCTTTCCAATTTGGATCCCCTTGACCTCCTTTTGTTGTCTTATAGCACTAGCTAGAACTTCTAGTATGATATTGAAGAGATATGGAGAGAGAGGACAGCGTTTTTTGTTCCTGATTTTAGAGGAATTGGCTTAAGTTTCCCTCCATTCAGTTTGATGTTGGCAGTTGGTTTGCTGTATATTGCTCTTATTATGTTTAGGTATGTTCCTGTTATCCCTGACCTCTCCAATACCTTTATCATAAAAGGGTGTTGAATTTTGTCGAAGGCTTTTTCTGCATCAAGGGAGATAATAATATGGTTTTTCTTTTTCTGTTTGTTTATATGGTGGATCACGTTGATAGATTTTCGCGTGTTAAACCATCCCTGCAATCCAGGTATGAAGCCTACTTGGTCATAGTGGATGATTTCTCTGATGTATTCTTGAATTTGGTTTGCCAGTATTTTATTGAGTATTTTTGCATCGATGTTCATCAGGGATATTGGTCTGTAGTTTTCTTTCTTAGTTATGTCTTTGTGAAACCTCACACACTTATAGTGGGAGACTTCAATACACCACTCTCAACACTAGACAGGACCACAAATCAGAAACTCAACAAAGAAACAAAAGAATTAACAGAAGTTATGTCTCAACTGGGGTTAACAGACATCTATAGAACATTCCATCCAAAGACAAAAGAATATACCTTCTTCTCTGCTCCACATGGAACCTTCTCTAAAATCGACCACATACTAGGAGACATAACAAACCTCAACAGATACGAGAGAATAGGAATAGTCCCCTGTATCTTATCGGACCACCATGCTTTAAAATTGGAATTCAACAACAACACAAATAGCAGAAATCCTGCAAACTCATGGAAACTGAACAATGTGCAATTGCACCACTCCTGGGTCAAAGAAAAAATAAAGAAAGAAATTAAAGACTTTCTAATATTCAACAACAATGAGGATACAACATACCCAAACTTATAGGACACCTTGAAAGCAGTGCTACGAGGGAAGTTCATTGCACTAAGTGCCCATATGAAGAAAACAGAGGATAGTCACATAAGAGAATTAACAGCCCAACTGAAAACCTTAGCACAGAGAGAAGCGAATTCACCCGCAGGAGTAGACGCCAGGAAATAATCAACTTGAGGGCTGAAATCAACAAAATAAAAACCAGGAAAACAATACAAAAAATCAATGCAACAAAGAGTTGGTTTTTTGAGAAAATCAACAAGATAGACAAACCTTTATCCAAATTAATGAAAAAGCACAGAGAGAACATGCAAATTAACAAAATCAGAAACAAAAAGGGGAACATAACAACAGACACAGAGGAAATCCAGTCAATTTTCAGGTCATACTTTGAAAATCTGTATTCCACAAAAATTGAAAATTCAAAGGAAATGGACAAGTTTCTGGATAACTATCACTTACCAAAATTAAATCAAGAACAGACAAACAACTTAAATAGACCTATAACCCACAATGAAATAGAAGCAGTCATCAAAAGCCTTCCAACCAAAAAAAGTCCAGGGCCAGATGGATTCAGTGCAGAATTCTACCAGACATTCAAGGAAGAACTAATACCACTACTCCTCAAACTGTTCTACAAGATAGAAACAGAAGGTTCATTGCCAAACTCGTTTTATGAAGCCACAATAACTTTTTTTTTCCTTTTTTAATTTAAATTTGAAACAAGCTTGTTTTACATGTTAATCCCAGTTCCCTTTCCCTCTCCTCCTCCCCTGTCCCCTCCCACAACCCCCATCCCATCCCCTTTCTGATCCCCAGGGAGGGTGAGGCCTTCCATGGGGATCTTCAAAGTCTGTGATATAATTTGGAGCAGGACCTAGACCCTCTCTGGTGTGTCTACGCTGAGTGAGTATCCCTCTCGGTGGAATGAGCTCCCAAAGTCCACTCGTATACTAGGGATAACTACTGATCCTCTACCAGAGGCCCTACAGATTGTTCAGATCTCCTAACTGACATCCATGTTCAGGGGGTTTGGATCAATCTTATGCTGGTTATCCAACAACCACCAGACTGGGGTCCATGAGCTCCCACTTGTTCAGGTCAGCTGGTTCTGTGGGTTTCTCCAGGCTGGCCTTGACCCCTTTGCTCATTGCTCCTCCCACTTTGCAACTGGATGCCAGGAGTTGTGCTCAGTGTTTAGCTGTGGGTGTCTGCTTGTACTTCCATCACCTACTGGATGAAGGCTCTAGGATGGCATGCATATGAGGTAGTCATCAATCTCACCATTGCTTAAAATCTTAGTTTGGGTCATACTTGTATATATCTCTAGACATTTCCCTAGTGCCACATTTCTCTTTAAACCTACAATGGCTCCCTCTATGTGGTATCTCTTTTCTTGTTCTCCTCTATTATGCCCCCAACTCAATCTTCCTGCTCCCTCATGTCCTCCTCTCCCCTCCTCTTCTCCCCTTTTCTTTATCCTAATTCTCTCTCCCCTCCCCCTATTCTCCCAATTTGCTCAGGAGATCTTGTCCCTTTCCCCTTTTCAGGGGGACCATGTATGTCTCTCTTAGGGTCCTCATTGTTTCCCAGGTTCTCTGGTGGTGGGGATTGTTGACTGGTAATCCTTTGCTCTATGTCTAAAATCCATATATGAATGAGAACATACTGTGTTTGTCTTTTTGTGACTGGGTCACCTCACTCAGGATGGTTTCTTTCAGTTCCAAACATTTGCCTGTGAATTTCAAGATTCAATTATTTTTTTTTCTTCTGAGTAATACTCCATTCTTTAGCTGAGGGGCATTTAGTTTGCTTCCAGGTTCTGGCTATTACAAATAATGCTGCTATGAACATAGTTGTTTGTTGTATGAATGTGTATCTTTTAGGTATAGGCCTAAGAGTGGAATTGGTGTGTAGTGAGTTATTCACCCCACCCACACCTGTCACACTGACCACACCCATTATGGGTGGGGACAGGGGTAGATGTGATGTGGAAGAACTGGTCTGGGGCCAGGAACCTGGTGGCTCTCTTTTGCTTCCTGGATGGAGACAGAGAGCATCCAGAGGCATCCTTGGGACTGGAACCTGCTGGTGTTCATCTGTCTCTGTTGTAAGTTATTTCTCCTTGAATAAACATCTATTCAGCCTATCTGTTTTTTCTGATCCTTATTTTTTCCATGTTATTGGTGGCTCTTGTGGTAGACTGATTCCCATTTTCCCAAGGATCCGCCATATTGATTTCCAAAGTGGCTGTACAAGTTTGCACTCCCACTAGCAGTGGATGACTGTGTCCCTTTCTCACATCCTCTACAGCATAAGCTGTCATTGGTGTTTCTAATTTTAGCCATTCTGGAAGGAGTAAGATGGTATCTCAGAGTTGTTTTGATTTGTATTTCCCTGATGGCTAAGGATGCTAAGAACTTTCTTTTTTTTTTTTTTTTTTTTTTTTTTTGCATATAGAGTATTTTTTATTTAATTTTATATAACAAAGTCCAATTAAATGAAAACAAACATTTATACACAATATTTGGGAATTTGGGCGTCGTTCTTTCCAAACTACTTCCTGCTGGTAAGGGGCGCTGTCTTGGGGGATTCGAAGAAGATTCAGATATCCTAGCTGTAGTCTGTAGGGCTGTTTTGTCCAGCTGTTTGGAATGTAGGATCAGCTTGTACTCTGTTTCAGGCGGTCTGGTGTGATCAAACCACATTAGTCTGGAAGGAATCCACATCTTTTCATTTTCTGTGGAAACAAAAATAGAAATACTTTTCCCCAGTAACTTGTTCTTCAACTTAAATTTTGGAGTCAAAGCGGTTTTTTTTTTTTTTTTTTTTTTTTTTTTATTATTATTTTACATGTCGATCCCAGTTCCCTCTCCCTCCCTCCCTCCCCCCAAGCCCTCCCTCCCTCCTTCCCTCCCTTTTGCCCTCTCTACCCTCTCCCATGCACTCTAAACACCCTCCCCTCCCAACCCCCCACCACAATACAATATGTAGGGGAATGCCATCCAGTTGGGGTCATGTAGATCTGACAGGTCCTGTGAAGTAGGGGCTGGGGCTCCTCCCCTATCCCTTGAATTAGGCGGTTTTCCCCCCCTGGGGGGTTTTTTTTGCCACGTTTTTTTTTCCCCCGGGAACCCCCCTCCCCCCCCCGTTTGGGGGTCTTTTTGCCCCTCCCCTCCTTCTGGGGGGGGCCCCATATTCAGGGGAGTCCGAGTCAGACCCCTGTTGGCTTCCCAGCTATCAGTCTAGTGGCCCTTAGCTCCTCCTTGTTCAGGTAAGCTGTCTCTATGTACTTCTACCGCATGGTCTTGTCCTCTCCATCTGCTTCTGGGTTCTAGTTTGACTCAGTGTTTATGTATGGGTGTTTGCTCCTGTTTTCAACAGGCATTAGTTGAGGACTCCATGGAGAAGTTAGTTGTTGATCTCACTCTCCGGGAAGGGCATTTATGATAGCCTTTCCACGGAAGCTGAGATTGTTAGTTGGGAGCAGTCTTGTAGTTCCTTCGACCTTTCTTTGTGTTCAACTTTATCTTCAAACCAATATTGGCTCCCTCTTTTATGTTCTCTCCCGTCTCTGTCTCTCTCTCTCTTTCCTATTTTCCATTCCTAACCAGGCTCAATCCTCCTAGTCGCACATGCCTTCCTCTCCTCCCTCTCATTTTCTCCTACTTCTCTCTCCATTAGCTGTCCTCCCCCACTATACCTGAGGTCTGGGGGACTTGTCCCTTCCCAGTTCTGTGAGGGACTTTATATGAATCTCTTAGAATACACCTTGTATCCTAGTTCGTCTGGTGATGTGAATTATAGGCTGGTGATCATTTGATCTAGGTCTAAAATCCATATATGAGTGAGTACATACTGTGTTCCTCTTTTTGTGACTGGGTTACCTCATTCAGGATGGTTTCTTCAAGTGCCATCCACTTGCCTGCGAATTTCAAGATACCATTATTTTTTTCTGCAGAGTAGTATTCCATTGTGTAGATGTGCCACATCTTCATTAACCATTCTTCAATTGAAGGGCATCTAGGTTGCTTCCAGGTTCTTGCTATTACAAATAGTGCTGCTATGAACATAGTTGAACAGATGTCTTTGTTGCATTGATGTGAATCCTTTGGGTATATGCCTAAGAGGGGGGATTGCCGGGTCCTGTGGTAAACTAATTCCCATTTTCCTGAGGAACCGCCATACTGATCTCCAAAGTGGCTGTATGAGTTTGCACTCCCACCAGCAGTGGAGGAGTGTTCCACTTTCTCCACATCCTCTCCAACATAAGTCATCACTGGTGTTTCTAATTTTAGCCATTCTGGCAGGGGTAAGATGGTATCTCAAAGTTGTTTTGATTTGCATTTCCCTGATAGCTAAGGATGTGGAGCATTTTCTTAAGTGTCTTTCAGCCTTTTTGATTTCCTCCATTGAGAATTCTTTCTTCAGTTCTGTACCCCATTTTTTAATAGGGTTATTTGGTGTTTTGTTGACTAGTTTCTTGAGTTCTTTGTATATTTTGGAGATCAGCCCTTTGTCGGATATAGGATTAGTGAAAATCTTTTCCCAGTCAGTGGGCTGCCGTTTGGTCTTGTCAACTGTGTCCTTTGCCTTACAGAAGCTTCTAAGTTTGAAGAGGTCCCATTTATTAATTGTTTCTTTCAGTGTCTGTGCCCCTGGAGTTATGTTCAAGAAGCGGTCTCCTATACCAATTTGTTCAAGGGTACCTCCTACTTTCTCTTCTAAGAGGTTCAATGTGGCTGGATTGATGTTGAGGTCTTTGATCCATTTGGACTTGAGTTTTGTGCATGGCGACAGACATGGGTCTATCTGCAGTCTTCTACACACCCTCATCCAATTGTGCCAGCACCATTTGTTGAAGATGCTGTCTTTGCCCCATTGTATCATTTTAGCTGTTTTGTCGAAAATCAGGTGTTCATAGGTGCATGGATTAATATCAGGATTTTCAATTCGATTCCATTGGTCTACCTGTCTATTTTTATGCCAATACCAGGCTGTTTTCAGAACTATAGCTCTGTAGTAGAGCTTAAAGTCAGGAATGGTGATGCCTCCTGATGTTCTTTTATTGTATAGGGTTGTTTTGGCTATCCTGGGTCTTTTGTTTTTCCATATAAAGTTAATTATTATCCTTTCAAGGTCGGTGAAGAATTGTGGTGGGATTTTAATGGAGATTGCATTGAATCTGTAGATTGCTTTTGGTAAGATTGCCATTTTTACTATGTTTATCCTACCTATCCAAGAGCATGGGAGGTCTTTCCATTTTCTGGTATCTTCTTTAATTTCTTTCTTTAGAGTCACAAAGTTCTTATTATATAGATCTTTTACTTGTTTGGTAAGCGTTACACCAAGATACTTTATGTTGCTTGTGGCTATTGTAAAGGGTGATGTTTCTCTGATTTCTTTCTCTGCCTCTTTGTCGTCTGAAAAAAGTAGGGCTACTGATTTTTTTGAGTTTATCTTGTATCCTGCTTGTTTGCTGAAAGTGTTTATCAGCTGTAGGAGTTCCCTGGTAGAGTTTATTGGGTCGCTTATGTAAACTATCATATCATCTGCAAATAGAGACAGTTTGACTTCTTCCTTTCCAATTTGGATGCCCTTGATCTCCTTTTGTTGTCTTATAGCATTAGCTAGAACTTCTAGTACGATATTGAAGAGATATGGAGAGAGAGGACAGCCTTGTCTTGTTCCTGATTTTAGAGGAATTGGCTTAAGTTTCTCTCCATTCAGTTTGATGTTGGCAGTTGGTTTGCTGTATATTGCTCTTATTATGTTTAGGTATGTTCCTGTTATCCCTGACCTCTCTAATACCTTTATCATGAAAGGGTGTTGAATTTTATCGAAGGCTTTTTCTGCATCTAGGGAGATAATCATATGGTTTTTCTTTTTCAGTTTGTTTATATGGTGGATCACGTTGATAGATTTTCGTATGTTAAACCATCCCTGCAATCCAGGTATGAAGCCTACTTGATCATGGTGGATGATTTCTCTGATGTATTTTTGAATTCGGTTTGCCATTATTTTATTGAGTATTTTTGCATCGATGTTCATCAGGGATATTGGTCTGTAGTTTTCTTTCTTAGTTGTGTCTTTGTGAGGTTTGGGTACCAAAGTTATTGTGGCCTCATAAAAAGAGATTGGCAATAAACCTTCTGTTTCTATCTTGTGGAACAGTTTGAGGAGTAGTGGTATTAGTTCTTCCTTGAATGTCTGGTAGAATTCTGCACTGAATCCATCTGGCCCTGGACTTTTTTTCGTTGGAAGGCTTTCGATGACTGCTTCTATTTCATTTCGGGTTATAGGTCTATTTAATTTGTTTGTCTGTTCTTGATTTAATTTTGGTAAGTGATAGTTATCCAGAAACTTGTCCATTTCCTTTGAATTTTCAATTTTTGTGGAATACAGATTTTCGAAGTATGACCTGAAAATTGTCTGGATTTCCTCTGTGTCTGTTGTTATGTTCCCCATTTCATTTCTGATTTTGTTAATTTGCATGTTCTGTCTCTGCTTTTTCGTTAATTTGGATAAAGGTTTATCAATCTTGTTGATTTTCTCAAAAAACCAACTCTTTGTTGCATTGATTTTTTGTATTGTTTTCCTGGTTTCTATTTTGTTGATTTCAGCCCTCAAGTTGATTATTTCCTGGCGTCTGCTCCTGCGGGGTGAATTCGCTTCTCTCTGTTCTAAGGTTTTCAGTTGCGCTGTTAATTCATTTATGTGACTATCCTCTGTTTTCTTCATATGGGCACTTAGTGCAATGAACTTCCCTCGTAGCACTGCTTTCAAGGTGTCCCATAAGTTCGGGTATGTTGTATCCTCATTCTCGTTGAATATTAGAAAGTCTTTAATTTCTTTCTTTATTTCTTCTTTGACCCAGGAGTGGTGCAATTGCACATTGTTAAGTTTCCATGAGTTTGCAGGTTTTCTGCTATTTGTATTGTTGTTGAATTCCAATTTTAAAGCATGGTGGTCCGATAAGATACAGGGGACTATTTCTATTCTCTTGTATCTGTTGAGGTTTGTTATGTCTCCTAGTATGTGGTCGATTTTAGAGAAGGTTCCATGTGGAGCAGAGAAGAAGGTATATTCTTTTGTCTTTGGATGGAATGTTCTATAGATGTCTGTTAGCCCCAGTTGAGACATAACTTCTGTTAATTCTTTTGTTTCTTTGTTGAGTTTCTGATTTGTGGTCCTGTCTAGTGTTGAGAGTGGTGTATTGAAGTCTCCCACTATAAGTGTGTGAGGTTTTATATGAGCTTTGAGTTTTAGTAGTGTTTCTTTTACGAATGTGGGTGGCTTTGTATTAGGGGCATAGATGTTCAGAATTGAGACTTTGTGTTGATGGATTTCTCCTGAGATGAATATGAAATGACCATCTTCATCTCTTTTGACTAGTTTTGGTTTGAAGTCTAGTTTGTTAGATATTAGGATAGCTACGCCTGCTTGCTTCTTATTTCCATTTGATTGGAAAATCTTTTCCCAATCCTTTACCCTGAGGTAATGTCTATCTTTGGAGCTAAGATGTGTTTCTTGTATGCAGCAGAAGGATGGATTCTGTCTTCGTATCCATTCTGTTAATCTGTGTCTTTTTATAGGTGAGTTAAGACCATTAATGTTGAGGGTGAGTAAGGACCATTGATTGTTGATGGTTGTTTGATTTAGGTTTGTTGTTGGCAGTGGTATTGTGAATATATTTGTTCTGCTTCACCCTAGGTTTCTGGTGTAGTTGGATTATCTGTTGCCTACATTTTTGTGGGCGTAGTTACCTTCCTTGGGTTGGAATTTTCCTTCCAATACTTTCTGTAGGGCTGGATTTGTAGATACATATTGGGAAAATCTGGTTTTGTCATTGAATATCTTGTTCTCTCCATCTATATTGACTGAGAGTTTTGCTGGATATAGTAGCCTAGGCTGGCATCCGTGTTCTCTTAATACTTTTAGAACATCTATCCAGGACCTTCTGGCCTTGAGGGTTTCCATGGAGAAGTCAGGTGTAATTTTGATAGGTCTGCCTTTATATGTTACCTGTCCTTTTTCCTTCGCTGCTCTTAATATTTTTTCTTTATTCTGTATGCTAGGTGTTTTGATTATTATATGTCGAGGGGTCTTTTTTCTTTGGTCCAGCCTATTTGGGGTTCGGTATGCTTCTTGTACTTTCATGGGCATGTCCTTCTTCAGATTTGGAAAGTTTTCCTCGATGATTTTGTTGAATATGTTTTCAGCACCTTTGAGCTGGGCTTCCTCACCTTCCTCTATGCCTATTATTCTTAGGTTTGGCCTTTTCATGGTGTCCCACATTTCCTGGATATTGTGTGTTAAGGATTTGTTGGATTTATGGTTTTCTTTGGTCGATGAATCTATTTCTTCTAGTTTATCTTCTGCGCCTGAGATTCTCTCTTCCATCTCTTGAATTCTATTGGTTATGCTTGTGTCCGTGGTTTCCGATTTTTTGCCCAGCTTTTCAATTTCCAGCTTTCCTTCCATTTGTGTTGCCTTTATTTTCTCAATTTCGGTTTTCAAATCTTGAACCGTTTCCTTCACCTGGTTAATTGTTTTTTCTTGGCTTTCTGTACTTTCCTTAAGGAATTTGTTCATTTCTTCCACTTTTTTGTTTGTTTTTTCCTCTATTTCTTTAAGGGATTTTCTCATATCTTCTTTGAGGGCCTCTATCATTTTTATGATGGTGATTTTTAAGTCATACCCTTCTGCTTCCTCTGCTTTGTTGTTGTGTTCCATTCTAGTTGGTGTAGATTCCCTAGATTCTGGTGGTGTCATGTTTGTCTTTCTGTTGTTAGGTGTTCTCTTGTATTGCCTTCTTCCCATAGCTTCTTCCTGTAGGTGTTGGTGGTGTCTCTTCCCTCTCTCTATGGTCCTTCCCAGATGGGCTTATGTGGATCAAAGATTCAATGTCTGTATCTCTGTGTGGTCCAAGCTCTCTAGGAGGCTTCTCTCTGGCCAATAGCCGGGAGAAGAGGACGAGGGCTGGACTGGAACTTGAGAAGTTTTTGCAGGGTAGTGGGATCTCACTGGAAACTGGCGCTCTCCAGCTGAGACCTCGTTCTTTGGCAGGGCCCGGATTTGGGGGTCAAGGATCTTGCCTGCAGGAACTCCAAGTGGACCCGCAGAGATAGGCGGATCTCTGGGAGGGGCCTGGGACTCCAGCAGAGGACTGGAGGCGGGGTCAGGGACCAAGCCGGTGGAAATTACAGGTGGTCCCACGTGGATAGTCAGGTCTCCTTTGTTCGGAGTTGCTCCGAGAGGTCTCCGAGTAGGGTGGACTGTTGGCTCCACCCTCTGCCCCGGTCGCTAAGAACTTTCTTGGGGGTCTCCCCCCCCCTTTCTTTTCTTCTGTGGGGGGTCCCCCCTCGGGTGTCCTCTACCTTATTTTTGGTTGTTTTTTTTTTTTTGTTTTAATTGTGGGGGTTTAAATAAACTTTCTTTGTTTTTTTAAAATTTCTTTGGGAAAAGGAAAAAAAGAGAAAAAAAAAAAAAAAAAAAAAAAAAAAAAAAAAAAAAAAAAAAAAAAAAAAAAGGAATTCATGATTCCTTTTGTTAAGACTTGTCCCTGGAAGGTTTTTAAGACAGTATTAGCTTTGCTAATCACTGTGGAAAACATCTGATTAAACAAGCATACATTTTTTTCCCTGTTCATCTGAAAAGAGACACAGGACAAACTCCTGACCCAAGTGTGTTCTGACTTCCAGGGCGACAATCAGAATGATTGCTGGATCTTTGCCCTGGCTGTACTTCTAAGCAGCACCTTTGTGTACAACAGCATGGGAGCCATCAACCAGCAGGCCATGGACCAGCTGCAGTATCCTTTCTGTGATGGAGAAAACATCCCAGCCTGGGGATGCTGCAGAGTCAGTGTAGACAGATAGGAGATAGAGTAATTCCAACACAAAGAGAGATCTCATAAACAGCTACTGAGCTCATGCTGAGTCAGCACAGGCAAAGTCATGTGTGGGGATGGATGAGACCAATGTGAGGTGAAATGACTGGGGTCGCTGGTCATCACAGCTTCTCCTTAGCTGCCCAGCTATGTGACAGAGCTGACAGATCAGATAAGATCAAGAACCTCAGCTGACCAGGGAGATGACATGGAAGACTCATTTGAGTTTGTGAGCTTCTTCCCTGACTTCGTGTGGAGCCTGAGAGATATGACCTTGAAGATGGAAGTAGATGGGCGCTGTGTCACAGCAGATGAGTACCTGGAGAATTCTCTGAAGCTCAAAGAAGGTACAGAGATTGATACTTGTAGATAAAAAGTGCCAGAAATATGTATCCTTTTGGGGTGCTTATATTGAGTCTTTTCCCCCTGTTTCTGGCTATTCTAAGAAGTAGTTCTTATTTACCATCTGCCAATTGAATCAATGTTAACTAGGTTAAGGTGAAGTTTCTTTGGCTGTCTTTTTCCAAGTACTATTATCAGATCGAGTTCGTCTCTTTACTTATTTCAACACTTATGTGTCAAAGCTGCACAAACCCCAAAACTGTAACACACAGAGGAGTTTCTGAAGGAATTCTTAAATGACAAACTAACACTTCCACTTGCTATTCACCCTCCTTTGGAAAAATTATTTTCCCAGGTACCTGCAAAGAAGTTGAAAAATACAACTTGCCCCGACTCTGTATTCGAAAGTTCTTTCCAAAGAAGAAATGTTATATCTTCTATCCACCCACGGAGTGGAAAAAGCTCTCCCAGCTGGAGACACTGCAAGAAAATGAGATCGATTCTGACTTTTTGCAGCAAGTAGCAGAATTCTGTTTGTACATCTTTAAGCATTGCAAAACCAAAACTCTTCCAGGAGGCATCCTGGTCAATGGCCCACGTGAGTCCCCATCTTAATCTTCCACTCATTTCAAGGGGAAGGGATGGTGGAACATTCATAAAGTTCCAGCTTTCAGAAGTGTAGGGGCTATGACTATTTCTGTTAAGTTCCAGACAGTTTACACTTATCTATGCCTGGAATAGGTAGTGAAAGCCTAGTTTAAAAAAGTTAAACCAAGTTAAGTCTCCTTCATGTCGTGTAAAGACGTATGCTTCTGTTCAGTACCCAACCAACAGTAGTAAGTTCATTTAAATTTGAATAAAAAATAAGTGAATTGAATTCAGCCTATTAAGTGAAAAAATTAGGTTATATTGCCTCATTTCTCATGGTTACTGTGTTGAAAGGCAGAGCCACTAACAATCGGATCCCCTTAGAAGGTTCTATAAATCAACACTGAACTAGAATGAGACTGAGAAGAACACTTTTTAGTAAGGAAAATATTAGTTTTTCACACACATTTAATTACTTTCCAAGGCAGAAATATAGAGGACTTACTGTGCTATAGTAAGTGGTTCTCAGCCTCCCTAATGCTGCGGCCCTGTAACACAGTTCCTCATGCTGTGGTGACTCTCAACCACAAATTATTTTTGTTGCTACTTTTGTTCATAACTGTAACTTTGCTAATTTTATTAATCTTAATGTAAATATCTGATATTTCCAATGGTTTTAGGGTACCCCAGAGGGGTCTCAACCACAGGTGAATAAACTGAGAAGTCTCAGTCTAAACATGTAGGAGGACTGAGATATCCATATACAATATACAGACCTGTCTTATCTTTTCCTTAGAGAAGGAAGTTCTAGTTCAGTGGATGTCATCATTTGCTCTCTGTTTATAGGACTAGAAAGCCTAGTGCTGACCTATATTGAAGCAATCCGCAGTGGAGACCTGCCGTGCATAGAGAATGCAGTCCTGGCCTTGGCAAAGATAGAGAACTCGGCTGCAGTGCAAAAGGCCATCACCCACTATGACCAACAGATGAGCCAGAAGGTGAAGCTGCCCATGGAGACCCTCCAGGAGCTGCTGGACCTGCACAGGACCTGTGAGAGAGAGGCCATAGAAATCTTCCTCAGGACTTCCTTTAAAGATGAAGACCATTCATTTCAAAAGGAACTGGGGGTAATTTCCTCCTATGTTTTTATGTCAATATTGCATGAGGCAAAGTACACATCAGGCAATGAGATGAGTGTGAATTTTGAAGGAAATCATCCTTTGTACCCTTACAGTGGTGACAGCTGCCTCTTTAGAGTCATAATACCCAAGAGAAGCATTAAAAAAATATGGACTCAAGTTTGAAATAATTTTATCATAATCACTTTAGTTAAGTGCACAAAATTAACAGTCAGTGCTTTAAATCAAATTATACACTTGACGGGATCAATTTTCTTCCACTTGGCAAAAGAGATGAACTTGTAGTTTTCCTTGTGTCCTTGGGCTTATGCTTCCTTTCCTTCATTCCATTCATAGCAACCATCAGTCCGGTTTAAAAGCAAAGTTTGCACATTAGGTCACTAGGTTTGGTGTAAACCTCTGGGCATCATTGCTCACAAGAAGGGGATTCGTAAGAAGGTGAAAGCCCAAAGAAAAGCCACAGTTTTCCTCAGCTAGAATCAAGTATCTGGAGACATCAAGGTTTGGGGAAGCCCTTGGAGAAATTCTGACCCTTGTTGATACTCTTCTCTGGTGTTCTTTTTATACCCATTTTCACACTACAGTCGCAGCTAGAAGTAAGGTGGGATGACTTTTGTAAACGCAATCTGGAAGCATCATCAACCCGTTGCTGGGCATTGCTGGAGGATATCTTCAGACCTCTTGAAGAACGTGTGAGGAATGGCACTTTTTCTAAGCCTGGAGGTTATGGCCTCTTTGTTCAGGAGACACACAGGCTGAAGAAAAAGTACTATGGAGAACCAAAGAAGGGCATGCAGGTAACCAAGACATTTACCAGTGTGCTGTACCCCTGCTGGAATGTCTCCTTGATCCAAACATTCAGAAAATGTCACCTTTGATTGACTAATTATTACTTTTAAGCTCTACAAGCTGGCCATTTCATCTTTATGTCTTTATCTCTCTGAACTGTTTTCTCCTGAGGGCTGTATGTCTCAGCATGTAAGCCTCCAAGACTATCAACTCCAACTTATATGACTTAGTCTATTTTTTAATTAATTAATTTAATTTAGAAACAATCATATTTTATATATCAATCCCAGTTCCCTCTTCCTCTCATCCTCCCATGAGCCCCACTAACCCCCCATCCACTCCTCAGGGATGGTGAGGCCTTCCATGGAGGATCACCAAGTCTGTCACATCATTTGGGGTAGGGCCTAGGCCCTCCTCAGTGTACAAAATCACTTCTACCCAGTATCCACCAGTAGGGGATCTCCATTTGGTTATCTTGGATAGTTTGCCCATTCCTGTGGTAAGGGATCTTAGATGAGAGGAACAGTTCTTGAGGGTGGTAGGGAAACATAGATAGATTTCCTCCCACTAATGCTAATGTATGTGCTCTGGACTCTAAGGCTGAAGAGGTTCTACAGACTTACTTACAATCCAAGGAGGCTGTTTCTAATGCAATTTTACAGACAGATCAGAATCTGACAGAAAAAGAAAAGGAGATTGAAGGTAAGAAATAAACCAAAATAAACAAAAAAAAAAAAACTTTAAAAATCTTATAACAGTTTGACTATTTGCCTATACTAAAATAGTAACTCTTAAACTGAACCAAGAGGGAGAGAGATGAGCCCATCCCCAAAGCTCTTTCTCACCATGGTGTACACGGCCACTGATGTTACGGTAGCAATGACCTCAAGAGTAAAGTGGCCTTGAGATAAGCTTTCTATCAAATAGCAGCAAGGGCCTACAGAGAAGTCTCATGGTTAAGATCCCTGGATGCTCTTCTGCAGGACCCCAGTTTGAATTCCAATACCCAGCTAGAGGTTAACAACTGGCTCTAGTTCCAATATAAAAGCCCTCTTCTGCCGTCCACAGACATTCACATGGTACAAAGATACACATGCAGGCAAAACACCCATACACATAAGATAATAAAATAAAATAAAATAAAACAGGCCCACCCTATCTATGAACTTCCGGAGCATGTGAAGGGATGTGACCCATAGACCCAAAGCTGCAGGATCTCCACAACACCAGGCAACCAGAGGATATCTGAGTAGAGTCCTAGTGAGGGCCCAGCATGGATAGTGTAGCAGAAACCAGAGGCCTCAAACCAGCCCAGTGACCCTGTGCAATGAACACTTGCAAGTAAAAATCCATGAATAAGGGGGTTTACTACATGTCTGTGTCACACTGTACCTTCTGTGGTGAGATTTCTTATTTTTTTCCCTTTACATTTTTTTGTTTGGTTCCTCCCCCCCCCCTCTTAAATTTTGTTTTATCTTGGGGAGGCTGCAGAGAAGGAGAGTGGACACAAATGACAAAGATCAAAATATATGATGTAAAAGACATAGAATGAATGAAAAACAAAGAAAAAGTAAAAAGAAGAGCAGAAAACCCCAACATTTAATAGCAATAATAATAATAGGAAGAAAGGTAACAGTGTCTCCTCCAGGGAGGATTGCTGGGACAGAATGCCACAAGCAGGTGCCACAGGTAAAACAAATGTATTTCTCACAGTTCTGGAGAACAAGAATCCAGAGTCTGGATTCTCCGATAACCAAGAGTGCTCTCTCTAGTATCTTGATTTCCTTCCCACTGCATCCTCACAAGATGGGAAGATTGAACCCTGGTTTTCTTATCTTCTTACAACAGCACTGAGCTTCTGTGGGAGCTCCATCCTCACAATGATCTAAATCCAATTACCTGACCAGAGTCATGCCTCAGTGTATCACCACACCTCAACCTATGAGTCCACAAAGAGCACCCTCACTAGGTGCCTTCCCATTGTGGACTCACGCAAAGTTTATTTCCCCTCCCTCAGTGGAGCGTAAGAAAACAGAGGCTGCAATGGCTGCTGCGAAACTGTTGGAGGAAACACAGAAGAAGAATGAGAAGCTGATGGAACAGAAAGAAAAGAGTTATCAGGAACACATGAGACAGCTGACTCAGAAAATGAAGAATGACAGAATCCAGCTCAAGGCAGAGCAAGAGCAGACATTAGCTCTTAAACTTCAGGTACGCTGTTATTTTTATCTTCCAGGATCTTTAACCAAAACCACTCTGTAGGGGGTTAAACAATCACATGGTATAATTCCCGGCTCATACCCTGTAGCAGCCCCTTCAAGCTTACCGTGCCCACCACTGTGCATTGGTAACTGTCCAAAGCCACTTGATCACATTTTAAAAAAGAAAAAAAGGTCCTGTGAATTGTGTCTCCCCGAATCACTACAAACAACAGCTATCCACAGAAATGCATTGTACAAATATTTTACAAACTTTATTTTATTCTTCAAAATCCATTCAGAATTTAAACTTTAAAAATATTTGGAATAGCACAGCTCCAGTTTAAACATTTAAATTTCTAAATTTAAGTTTCTAAATTGAGAGTGGGGGGAGGGAGGGAGCACAAATGTACATTGGTACAAGGCGCCCCTTGGAAACCCTCAAACATCAAAGGCCATTGCCACGTCTTTTGACTACCCTCTGCAATCTGAGGGCAAGGCCCTATTGCTGGAGGCAATGCTTTCTTGTGCCATTAAACACAGAGAAGTGCCTAACCAGAAGCCTCATTCCTACTGACTAGCATTCATGCACAGTGTTGGAAGCCACTCCGCACACTACAGAAGAGAAAGGCAATCATCAGTATAACCCAGCTATAAGCCCTGTAACCTACAACAATGACCTGTTTGTAAGACATATTGGTGCAACAGCAGCCCCATGCAATGGGAATAACCAACTTATTTTTTTTTAACTTGATTTAAGATTCACTCCTGACTCAGTTAAAGTTGCCGAGAATCTGAGACTAGATAGGTCACAAGCCTAGGCTAAAACCTGCTACTACTATTTTGCGAAAAAAAACCTGTCAAGTCAATGACTCCTGATTATGTGCTGCTACATTCCTAGATCAGTGCCTTCCTCATCCCACATCAGAGAAGGTTCTTCTTGCAGTGGGTGGAAATTAACACAGAGAACCACATGTGGACAGTATGCAGAGAATGAGAGACTCTGGGGCACTCATCCCTAACTGGGATGTCTTCATCAACACCCATCCCCCAAAGCTCAGGGATTATGCAGAAGAGTGGTACAGATTCTAAGAGCCAGAGGTGATGAGTTACTCCAAGGAAACATCATGTTTTTCCATTACAACAGGACTGATGCACATATGAACTCACAGAGATTCTGGCAGAATACACAAGACCTGTAAGGCTCAAGCAAGACAGGGTCCTACCACCGAGAGGGGGAGTTAGACATCTCTAATCAAGAAGCTAACTGCAATTGAACCCCACTGGCAAGGGAAAATGCAGTTTTCTCCAATGAAGTCTCAATGAGTTTATCAGCCATGCTTTAGCGCAGGCCCCAAGATCAGGAATAACTGGCCAACACAAAATTAACTCAATGGTATTTTGCTAGACTTTTTGTTTCATTTTGCTTTGGTCTGGCTTTTTTTCCCTCTCTTATTGATACAACCGTGTGTGTGTGTGTGTGTGTGTGTGTGTGTGTGCGTGTTTGTGTACTTCAGTCCCAGGAATACATGAACGCACATGTGGAAGCAAAATTATCTGGAAGAATAAAAATAACAAGGGGAGAGAGGGAAAGAGGGAAGGAAGGAGGGGGAACTGGGATCAATATGTAAATAAATATATAAATAAAATAACAAGGGGGAACAGGTGTGAGAAAAGGCAGGAAGTCATGAAAAACAATGTGGCCAACATACAATATATATGTACATAAAAGTGTCTTTATGTAACACAGTAGCACATACAATGAGTATGTATAGTGAAGGTTCTAAAAGTCACAAAATTAAATTAAGCAATTAAAAGAGACAAAATGATGAACTGTAGCGCAGCATTAACGGTGTATATGACCCAGCCAACAGTGGTCATGCAGTGATTCTGCAGTGTGCATTCGTTGATTGATTCCTCATCTCGAGGGAAAGTAATATGAGCTGTTCTAAGTAAATGTTCTAGGCTAGATCTCACACAAATGTGTGTAGGTTGGGCAAGTAGCAAGCAAATTTTCGTCACACCTTGTCTCACTCTGGAAGCACCTAGAGAAAAGGACACATCAACAACTGATACACAACCAGTCTCCCGATACCTGTCTGTTCATAGCCCCTCTCCAAGTATAAGTTCAGACTAAATGCCAGTTCATAAATGTACTGTAGGCCATACCAGTCCTTCAGGTCCTCAACCACTATCTCTTATTCTACATAAGAAATTTGGAAGCTTATATAAAATTCCCTGATGAGACATTTCACTTTATTCTGGGAGTCACAGATTTAAATTTCCATTATTCTTGTATGTATAGAGTTGTCTGTCAATGATTGTGGGTCAATAACTCCAAAGCCCTCATGATTGTCAGTGGTGCCCACATCCATTATTTTTTAGTGAATAATAACAAAGAAATGCCTATATATATTCAGTGAAGGCACAATTAAAAAGGTGTTTGCCCAGTTTATAGTAGAGTCTAGATTACTGGGACTTGCCATTACAGAAAGGTGAGTGTCCATGAAAACAAAGGCTATATTATATAAATGCCAGTTGATGGAAATATTGTCTGGATTTAGGTATGATGAGTAAATTCTCTGTGGATTCACAAATCCCATGGTAGAATTTAATATTAAAACTTTTTCAGGTACTGTATATATACACTACATTTGACCAAAATAGTACCAGGGATTGTAATAAAGACTGAAACCCCAAGAGAAGAATGGGGAATTATTTAATAATTTCTAAAGCACTAATTTGGAAATTGTTTGATAAGTTTTGTTACCTTTTGTGCAAAATTAAATATTTTCTTTCCCTCTTAGGAGCAGAAACAACTACTCCAAGAGGGATTCCGAGAAGAGAGCAGAAAGCTTCAAGAAGAAATAAAGAATGTGGAGAAGAGATACAAAGAAACAAGTATAAGCACTATAAATAGAATGTAAATATATATAGAAGAGGGCTGGTAAGAGGACTTACCACATAAAAGGCACTTCTGAGAAGCCTGAAGACCTGGGTTCAATCACCAGAAACTTTAATAATGAATTTAGGGTATCTAACATCTCACACTGCTTTATATTTGAAATGAAGATGTTTAGACCATCACTGAGCCATGAGTAATTGCATTTATACTGACTTACAAGTTGGCAAAATGAAATTAATTGTAAAAATTGTAAAATCTTAAGTTTTTCATGTCATTTTAACTGTATTATATGATTAGTATAGCCTTTGCTGGCTTCTATATTTTAATTATTTATCTTTTCCTAAAGATGTCATAAATTATGTGACTAAGGGGCATGTTAGGAAAGTGAGAGCTGCCAGGCGCGTTTTTTTCTTTTTTTTTTCTTCTCCATCTGTGTAATAATCTTCAACCCTGTGCTCTTGCTCCCGTTCGTGCGTTGAAGAGTGAAGCAATTCTTAGGTACTGTTGAGCATCCCTGTTGATAGGCCATAAACCATACATGATCATATATAAAGGGAAGCTCTGGGGCTGAAGAGACGGCTCAGCCTTAGAGTGCTGGTTGCTCTTCCAGAAAACTGGTTCAATTTCCAGCACATGAATGGCAGCTCATACTTATCTGTAGCTCTAGTTCCAAGGGACCCAGTGTCCTCTCCTGACCTCTACAGGCACAAAGCATGTACATGAGCAGTAAAGTGTAAGGCATACAGGTTTTTCCTCCCGCCGCCCGGTCTTGTCCCGCTACCGCACCAGCCCCAAATAATACACAGAGACTCTGTATTTGATATTATGCTGTTGGCCAGGTACTAGTTTCTTATCGGCTAGCTCTGCCTTAGTTATTAACCCATTTGTGTTAATCTATGTGTGTCCACGTGTTCTTCTTACTGGGAGCCGGCTGCCGCATACTGCTCTCTCCTGACTCTCCATCTTGACCCCCATCCTACTTCCTATTTCCTCCTTGTCTCCTAGTCCCTCCTATCTTCCTTTCCTATTGGCCAACAATGCTTTATTATTAACCAGTATGAGAAACATATACAGAATGACATCTCCCATCAGTAAAGCATTCAGGCAAAATCATCTATATGTAGAAAGTAAAATAATCATTCTTTTTAAATTAAAAGGAAACTCTTCTTAGCCATTAAGTCAGATCAAAATACTTTCAGTGTGTGTCTGATGTACAATTAACAAGTAATAGGAAAGTATTGATACTTAGACATAGAGACAGCTGTAGAAACACACACACACCAGTATTACTACTGCTGTTACTAACCAGTCTGTTAGTAATTAATGGATATCCTCAGAATATAGGTCTTCTTGCAACAAAATGAGCAAGGATGCATCTTCACATCCCAAACTATGTCTTGGTGAGAGTGAGATATGTCAGGGGCGTCATGGTCTCTCAAAGGGAAATTCTGGTACCACAGAACTCCACTTAACAAATAGCAGACAACCAAACAGGCATTGTCAGAAGACGGAGACATCATGGCAATCTTAAATTTTCTTCTTTCCTTTTCTTCCACAGTGGATCATATAAAAGCTGAATCTTCAAAGACTACAGTAAAAATGATGCAAGAAATGCAAAGGAAATATGATGAGATGATGGAAAATAAAGACAGGGATCATCAGAAATACGTGCAACAGTTGACAGAAAAGATGGAGAGAGACAGAGCTCAGCAAGTAGCAGAGCAGGAGAAGTTAATGAATCTTATTCTTCAGGTATTCTATTGTGTCATTCTACATTCTCATCTAATGACAGGAATAAAAGTTGTCAATTAGAGGTTAGTGCAGTTGGTGAAGGATTATTGGAGCCAGACACTCCACTACAGTTTTATAACCGTTGTGTCTGTGTTTTAGAAAATCTGTAGTTGCAAAAGGCCTTACTGTGCTCCCTGGAGCCTTCAATATTCTCTTACTCACTATATAGTAGGTAATGGTCACCAAGCCCTGTACAAAAAACACCTCCAGTGCATTGTGTATTGTAGCCACATCAATTTGTTACCTTTTCTAAAAGGAGAACTGTGGCTGAAGATAAGTAATTTCTGTGTCACATATCATGATAAAGATAACTCACATATATTTTTTGCCTAGTGGAATCAATGGTGACTTTTGTGTTTGTTGTGTTTGTTGTGTTTGTTGAAACACATGGGGAGATGCTCTCCTTACTGTTTCCACCCTAACTGTTCGCAGGGCTTCCTCTAAATCTGAAGAGTCCATATGTTGACTCAGAATTGTATTCTTTGCAGCTGTACTCCCAGTATCCTCAATTTTACTTTCTTAATAAATAATCCTGTTAGAATTCATGATCTAATTATACCTGTGTCTGAGCACCATGAAGAAACCCCCACATGTGACCATTATTTTGAAATGAATGCCTATGCTGTAGAAGAAGGAAGCCAGAGAAGAAAAGGATGGTATTAATTATACACAATTATGTTACCTATGGGATCAAGTATCCCAAAATAGAACTCTACAACAGCAATACTTCAGGACTCCACGAATGAGCCTCTTCTAAAGACTGAAGCAGTGCTTAGGAAATAATTCCAAACACAGGAGCCTCAAGAAAAAGTAACATGCTATAAGATAGATCGAAGGCTAACTTAAAAGAAAATTAATTTGAAAAATGAAAGAGAACGTAATTAGATAATATAAAACAATTTTATGTTATGCCTCGTTAACCATCCTATTCCTCCTCAGGAGCGTGAACTACATCTCAAGGAAGAAATCTCTGAAGAGAGAAGAAAACATCAGAAGGAGATTCAGGATATAGAGGCAAAAAACAGAGAAATGCTCCTAAAATGTAATAGACTCTGCACTTGTACAATCAATATCTCCCCATCCCACTATCACCAGGGCTCAAGGGCAATCAATATCACTAAACATGAGCAGATCATGCTAGCAGAGACACTGGCCCACAAACACTGCAAAAATGAACCCAGTGCATAAAGGACAAGAGTTGTGACCAAGGCAATTTATTTTGATGTCCCTCTTGTTTTTTTACTGATTATGGTTTTAAGAATGGTTAAGTGCCTACTATATGTCTTACATATATTTTAGAGAAAATACAAATTTTATGATAAGATATATTTTGAATAAAGAGCTATTGTGTATTCTGATTAAGGTACATTTCTCTTTCCTCATCCACACAATACTTCTAGACTCATGCTGTTATTTAAGGGTTTACTCCCACTGTCGAATCTGGGAGGGATGACATGAATATAGAGAAAATTAGATGAGCAAAGGAATTTTACACCCAACAAAGTATCACTACTAGGGGTTAACTGAATAATATTTCATCTCACATTGAAGAAAATGTTTCTTTTTGAATTTTAAACTTTATTTTACATTAGTTATATAAAATAGGTTTTGTTAAGTGGTCCCTTGAAAGCTTAGTCATCTGAATCAGCCTAAAGTCAGTGTGTGAAGGCCCAAGGTGGCTGTTCAAGAGGAGTCTTGGCCCTGTGAAAAGCAAGTCTGTAGATCTTCTAACTCCCCTGTCAATGAAGCCCAAAGGTAACCACTGACCCCTCATTTGTCCTGGCTCTATTGCACTATAGCAAAAAGAGCAAAGATGTGTCTTCACTCTTGAAAGTCATACCTATTAGACAAGCTATGGTCACTCCAGAAGAAATACTTCCCCTAGAAATCCACCCCCACCATAAAGAATCAACAAATAAACATTGGAGGGAGGGAGAAACTACATGCTGATCCTACATTTTTTCTGCTCATATTTTTTATTGTCAGTGGAATCTGCACAAACTGAGAACACAGCAAAAATGTTGAAGGAGATGAAAGAGATAAATGTGAAGATTATGGACCAGAAAACAAAAGATTTTGAGGATTATTTGAAACAGTTGACTGAGAAAATGGACAGGGACACAGCGAGGCTCATGGCAGAGCAAGAGGAGACCTTGAGCAATAAGCTTCAGGTAATTCCTTGTGAAATCTTAATTTTCTCACGAAGTACTTTAACCACATTGAACAGTACTTGTTGAAGGGCACAGGACTCCTCTATTACCCTTTTATCTCATTGTTTGTGTTTGTTAGGTAGGGTCTCTCGTGAAGCTCAAGCTAGAATAGCACTTAAGATCATCCCTCTTTAGAATCCCAAATCTGACAATGCAGTCTTGGACCACTCCACTGACACTTTGTGTCTTTTTATTTACTGAAGAGTTACCATTCCTGAAAGATAGAAAGTGTTCTGAGATACTACTCCTGGATGGACATCTGGCATGATCCTCTCACATAGTACAGTCCACAGTGGCCTTGGTTTTGCCATCTCTATTCATCTTTATTCCTGTGAGCACCCTAAAAAGTAGTTTCACCTGTTTATGGTTGCTTAAAAGCACTGATTGTAGGTGCTTTCCTGTTCTCCTGGCCTTGAGTCTGAGTCACACTATGCACACTTTATAGCATTTTCAATACTGCATAACCAGATTTGATGCTGTTCTGTTAGTCTCTAAAAACCCCTCTCCCCCTTCTCTGTTGCCCTAGTTTTTCCACTTTAACTATGTGTCCTTCTCTACCCTCTCTGGATTCCACATGAGACAAAAAAAATCTAATTTGTGCCTGGGTTATATCATTTCCATCCACTTACCTGAAAATACTGTAACTGAACTCTCATTTGTAGCTGAAAGATATATACTTGTATGCATATGACAATGTTCCTCTTTCTTTCAGTTATTAAAGAACATCCAGTCTGATTGTATAAGCAGGTTGTGGGGGGGAGAGTTTCATAATAAACATGAGGATGCCAGTTTCTCTGTAGTGTGCTGACTTTCATTCTATTGGATGTATAACCAGAAGTGACATGTCTGGATCCAATGGAAGTTCTCTCTTAAGTTTTTGAAGGAGCCTTCAGATTGACTTCTGAAGTAGCTGTAATAATTTAATTTACATCCCAACCAGCAGTATATAGGGATTCCTGTCCCCTACATCCTCATTGTTGTCCCTTGCTCTCTGGATGATAGACATTCTTACTGGGGTGATGTCACTCTGTCCTGATTTCAATGTCCAGTTTCTCTTTTCAGGTACAAAAGGAAATTTTTAATGAAAAACTCAAGAAACAGAACAGAAAGCATGAGGAAGAAATTTGGAAGATCAAGATGAAAAAGAAGAACTCTAATTGTTCCGTGATGTGAAAGGTCTAAGCACAATGACTTCCTCCTCTGCTGTCTCTGTCATTTCAGGGCAGAGTCTTCAGAGATGCTTCAGACCATCTCACAATCAGAATTGGATATAATCCAGAATAATAAAGGTGGCCAAGCCTAAGAGCATATGGAGTGTGTAAGGACTAAGGTTTTTCCTCCCGCTGCCGGTCTTGTCCCGCCACCACGCCAGCCCCAATTAATACACCGAGATTCTGTATTTGATATAATGCCAGGTACTAGTTCCTTATCGGCTAGCTCTGTCTTAAGTATTAACCCATTTCTATGTATTTCCACGTAGTCTTATCTTACCGGGGAATGGGGCAGGTGTTTCATCTCCCCAGTCTCTCCATCTTGATTCCTCCCCACTACTTCCTCTTTCCTCCTTCTCTCCTAGTCCCACCTATCTTCCTTTCCTATTGGCCAACAATGCTTTATTCATTAACCAGTAAGAGAAACATATTTACAGGATTTTACAGAATGACATCTCCCATCATCTCTTCTGCCTAAAATAAAAAGAAGGATTTTTACCTTAGCATAGCAAAATATATCACACAATAGTTATAAAATAAGAATCACAGTTAACAATATTTAGTCCATTAACATTTAGCCAGATTTAAGAAAATATTTCATCATATATCCTATCTTTGTGTGTCTAAAGTCTATGTAACTTATCTTTAATCCTAACTAAGGAAAATTATAACCATAACTATCAGTCTTCAACTCCATCAAAGACCACAGAAGGATAATATATAAACTCTAGAAATGATAGAGACATCTTGCCTTGTCAGTCACCTGAAGTTCTTCTGTAATCTTCCATTTTCAGCCCATAGACCATATTGTGTCTGGCAGGCTCTTCAGCAAAGCAGGAAACTTAAATTGTCTTCTTGTACTGGCAGTTTGTCAGTCATTTTTCTCTGTGTCCTGCAGACTGTTTGGCAGACTCTTCCATGAAGCAGGAACTGTGTAGCAATGTCCATCTTGAATCACTAGTCACTTTTCTATGGGTCCTGCATGTCCAGATTATACCTCACAAAGTCAAACAGTCCAGACAAGAGCAGCATCTTGTCCAAATGGCTAGTCTTTCCATACTGGAAGCAAGCTCCATACGTATTTCTTTGATGTCCATCTTCCTTTCTGACATAGGTGGTGTTGCCAGGAGCAATTGTGCCTCATTGTCAAGAAAAACCCTAAACAACTTTAAATGACACATTCTGTAGGTCTTTGAAAGGTGTGAAGAATTCCTATCTATCTCAAATACATCTCTGTGTATCTTGAAAAACCTAACTAACTTAACTCTAAGCTTTGACTATCATAGGTAATTATCTATAATTTGTACTACATTAAACATTACATTTCTAAATGAGCTATATAAACACAATAGCTAAACAAAGGAGAAATATACACATCATAAGACTGACTTTAAATTTTATCAATAAATGAAAATCTATTCCAACACAAAGTATTCATATCTATACCATAATTCCATTTTTACATTTCAAAATATTGGTTGTGATCATTAACCCTTTATAACCAACCCCATTTTAATGAAAACAAACACTTATAAACAATATTTGGGAATTTGGACATCGTTCTTTCCAAACTGCTTCCTGCTGATAGGGGGCGCTGTCATGAGGATCCTAAGAAGAAGCAGAAATCCTGGCTGTAGTCTGCAAGGCTGGCTTGTCCCAGCTGTTTTGAATGTTGGATCACCTGTGACTGTGTTTCAGGGGGTCTGGCTTGCTCAAACCACGTTAGTCTGGAAGGAATCCACAGCTTTTCGTTTTCTGTCAAACAAAAATAGAAATCCTTTTCCCCAGTAGCTTGTCCTTAGACTTAAATTTTGAAGTCAAAGCATTTTTAAAATATATAAATTGAATTAATCCAGCAGTATTTCCTTTCACAGTTGTTTCCTCAGCAGTCAAATGATATAAAGACAATATAATGTCATACAGTATACAGATTCTCTCTGAGCTTTTCATTTTTACGTGGCTTTATTATTACTCTCTTCTACTTTTTCATTTTTTGAGACAGAGTTTCTCTGTGTAACTTTGATCTGTCCTGGAATTCACTTTTAATTACAGAGATCTGCTTGCCTCTGTCTCCTGAGTGCTGGGATTAAAGGTGTGTGCCACCACATCCAGCTCCATTTTATTCCTTTTTTCTCCCAAGCCTACATATATTTTAGAACACACTGTAAACCTTTGCTTTTTTTTTTTTTTTTTTTTTTTTTTTGTGAATCTGACTTTACTGTAAATCTTTATATTTTTCTGGCCACAAGTATTTTATCTGGTAAATAACATTGCTAAAATGAAAGTCATAGTTGTTTTTGCCACGGTTTATCAAAGGTGGCAGTGGGTACCTTTACTGCCAGCACTGAGAGCTGTGTTCACTGCCTTGGTCTGCCCTGCCATCCAGCAGCATGCTGCCAGCATGGAAATGTGGACACTGCCACTGCCAGCTCTCATACACACCAATAAATTGTTAGCAGTGCTTTTTCAAAGCCCTGCGGTTTTTTCCCCGCTTATGCTGAGTCAGGAAACCTCCCTTAAAGGGGCCACGCAAATATCTGCTTGTCTCTCACAAAACAGAATCCAATCGAGAATAATGCTACTACCAAGAAGCCTTGCTTGTCTCTGTTATTTTGTTTCTAAAACACTTTTTTAAGCTTTTTAAAATTTTTTTTTATTTTACATAACCAAGTCCATTTAAATGAAAACAAACATTTATAGACAATATTTGGGAATTTGGGCATCGTTCTTTCCAAACTACTTCCTGCTGGTAAGGGGCGCTATCATGGGGGATTCTAAGAAGATGCAGAAATCCTGGATGTAGTCTGCAATGCTGCTTTGTCCAGCTGCTTTGAATGTACAATCACCTGGTACTCTGTTTCAGGCAGTCTGGCTTGATCAAACCACATTAGTCTGGAAGGAATCCACAGCTTTTCATTTTCTGTGGAAACAAAAATAGAAATCCTTTCCCCCAGTAACTTGTCCTTCAACTTAAATTTTGGAGTCAAAGCAATTTTTTTATTTAATTTATTATTTTACATGTCGATCCCAGTTCCCTCTCCCTCTCTCCCTCCCTCCCTCCCACCTTCTCTCCCTTTTACCCTCTCTGCCCTCTCACATGCACCCTAACCACCCTCCCCTCCCAACCCCCCACCACAATTCCATATGTAGGGGAATGCCATCCAGTTGGGGTCATGTAGATCTGACAGGTCATGTGAAGTAGAGACCAGGGCTTCTCTAGATTAAGGCAGTTATCCCTCCATGGGGGATGTGTTCGCAAGGTCCTTTTGTGCATTAGGGATACATCCTGGCTCCATTGTCTGAGGCCCCTTAGACTGCTCAGTCCTTCTGGATGAGACCCATATTCGGGGGGGGGGGGGGGGGGCTGAGTCAATCCCATGCTGGCTTCCCAGCTATCAGTCTAGTGGCCCATTAGCTCCTCCTTGTTCAGGTAAGCTGTCTCTATGGGTTTCTGCTGCCTGGTCTTGTCCTCTCCATCTGCATCTGGGTTCTACTTCGACTCAGTGTTTATGTATGGATGTTTGCTCTTGTTTCCAACAGACATTAGTTGAGGGCTCCATGGATAAGTTAGTTGTTGATCTCACTCTCCTGGAAGGGCATTTATGGTAGCCTTTCCACGGAAGCTCAAATTGTTAGTTGGCGGCAGTCTTGTAGTTCTCTAGACCTTTCTTTGTGTTCAATTTTATCTTCAAACCAATATTGGCTCCCTCTTTTATGTTCTCTCTCTCTCTCTCTCTCTCTCTCTCTCTCTCTCTCTCTCTCTCTCTCTCTTTCTCTTTTCCTGTCTTCTATTCCTAACCGGGCTCAATCTTCCTGGTCGCATGTATTTTCCTTTCCTCCCCCTTGTTTTCTCCTACTTCTCTCTCCATTCACTGCCCCCGCCACTTCCTATATGCTCTGGGGGACTTGTCCCTTCCCGGTTCTGTGAGGGACTTTATATGAATCTCTTAGAATACACCTTGTATCCTAGTTCCTCTGGTGGTGTGAATTATAGGCTGGTGATCCTTTGCTCTATGTCTAAAATCCATATATGAGTGAGTACATACTGTGTTCCTCTTTTTGTGACTGGGTTACCTCATTCAGGATGGTTTCTTCAAGTGACATCCACTTGCCTGTGAATTTCAAGGTACCATTATTTTTTTCTGCAGAGTAGTATTCCATTGTGTAGATGTGCCACATCTTCATTAACCATTCTTCAATTGAGGGGCATCTAGGTTGCTTCCAGGTTCTTGCTATTGCAAATAGTTCTGCTATGAACATAGTTAAACAGATGTCTTTGTTGCATAGATGTGTATCATTTGGGTATATGCCTCAGAGGGGGGATTGCCGGGTCCTGTGGTAAACTAATTGCTTTTTTTTAAATTTTAAGTGGAAGTTCTTATTAGCCACGTGGGCACCATATGTAAGGAGTATGGTTTTTTGCCCACCGCTGGTCTTGTCCCACCACCACGCCAGCCCCAATTAATACACCGAGACTCTGATATAACGCTGTTAGCCAGGTACTAGTTTCTTATCAGCTAGCTCTGTCTTAATTATTAAACCATTTCTATGTATTTCTACATGGTCTTATCTTACTGGGGAATGGGGCAGGTGTCTCATCTCCCCAGACTCTCCATCTTGACCCCTCCTTACTACTTCCTCTTTCCTCCTTCTCTCCTAGTCCCACCTATCTTCCTTTCCTATTGGCCAACAGTGCTTTCTTTATTCATTAACCAGTATGAGAAACATATTTACAGAATGACATCTCCCATCAGGTGTGTGTACCATTGAGTGTAATTATATGGTGTCACTGTGTCATTTCTGCAGATACATAGGAAGTGCTTAGTTGTTACAACAGTGAAAATGCACACGCCACATTTATTGGTAGTGTTAGTTATAGAGATAATTTTCGTAGCAATCCTGTAGCTCTACTGCGAGTGAATTTTCAGTTGTGGGACAGAGACACACTTAAGATGCTCACACACACACACACACACACACACACACACACACAAACTCATGTGTTTGAGCACTGGGTCCTCTGATGCTCATGCTGTTTTGAGAGGCTGTGGAACACTGGGAGAAGGCATGTAGCCTAAGAAGTAGGTTTGGGAAGGGATGAGATTGCAGGCTTGTAGCCCAGCCAGCCCCTTTCACAGCCTGCTGCTTCGTGTCAACTGAAATGTGAGTCAGCATCTGCTACAAACTCTCACGTCTCTTACTGCCAGTCTTCCCTCATATGATGAATCATATGTCCACAGACCATGACCCCAAGTCAACCTTCCTCTAAGTTACTTCTCATCAGATATGTTGTCATCACCATAAGCAATGTAACTAACACAGAAACTGGGTACCTAGAATTGTGTCCTGGCTGTGGTTTCTGAAGCCTAACCTGGTTTATGAGACCAAAGTGTCAGAGTTTCAAGCTGCAGGCTAATGAAACCTTGGGACAGCAGAAGTAGAGTTCTATTTGAGCTATTATGAAGGGAGTGGGTAGCCAGAATGCAACAGGAGCTATGCTGAATCAGGCAGAGGTGGAGGCCATAGCAGTTGTGACCAGTGTATGAAGCAGGAGAGTCCAACTGTCATGGTTAGGTGACCCTTCGGTCAAGGTAGAGGAGCAAGCCTCCATAGCTTTCTCTAGGCTCAGGCAAGAGTGTGGCTCACAGCACACAGAGTGCCCTACCACCTTCAGCCTCCATCATCTCCATCAGAGAGTGAAGTAAGGCTATTTCTGGGACAGAAGCAACATGGCCCCAAGGTCTTCATCAGCATCAGGCTACAGCCATTCTTACCATGTGTTCTTGTTTTGTTTATGTAGATGGGAAGACATCTAGGAACTGAACAAGTTAAAACTGCATAGTTCTGTGATTCGCTAAGACCACAGTATGCAACCGCTACACATCACCAAGTTAGAAAAGGCAGACAATGAGGTTTGGTGTGGTTATCTGGGAAAATTACAAAACTGTTCAAATTTAGAACAGTAGGACATTGTCTACTGATAATATACACAAATCATTGCAGTAGCCAGTGCTCATGGACATAATCAGGAGAAATGTGTATGCAGTGAAATAATGGTTCATACAAAAATTTAATGACTCTTTTTAAAAATTTTAGACATGGTTTCACTGTGTAGCCCTGGCTGGCTAGGAAATCACAATGTAGACAAGTGACCTCAAATTCACAGAGGCCTTCATGCCACTATGTGCCATCACACCTGGTCAGCAAAACTTTTCTTACCTGCTGAAAACTAAACATAAGACCCACACCAATAGCCTTGGTAGATCAGGAGGCTGAGGCAAGCAAAAATTTAGTCAAGGCCATCTTTGACACCAGAAAAAAAAAATGAATAGAAAAACTAGAAAGTGAAAAAGAAGAAAGTAAACAGAGGGAAATAATATCAATGTATCTGAAAAACATTGTGTTGAGTATGCAAATGATTATAGTAAACTCCTATAAGGATTATTCATAGAAAGGATGAATGGCCAACAGCCACCCATGACATGATTTGTTCTCAAAAGTATGATGTTGAGAGCTGGCCTGTGATCCCATTCTATAAGTCACCAGAACAGGATGACAGTCACCTTTGATGGTCAGAGCAGAGATTATAGATCCTTAACAGGAGCAAAAAGAAACTGGGACCTTGATATGTCCTGCTATGACATGAGCTATCCCAGTGGGGCTGGGAGTGGGGCAGCCTCCATTATAATATGAATTTAAGTTTAAAAAGTCTTTTTTACAAGGAGGAGCTAATGGGCCCCCAGACTGATATCTGGGAATCCAGCATGGGACTGACACAGACCCCCCTGAATATGGGTCTCAGCTAGAACGTCTGAGCAGTCTAAGGGACCTCTGGCAGTGGAACCAGGATGTATTCCTGATGCACAAAAGGACTTTGGGGGCACATCCCCATGGGGGATACTCCCTTAACCTAGAGACAGGAGAGAAGGCCTAGTCCCTACTCCAAATGACTTGACAGATTTAGATAACCCCTCCTGGAGGGCCTCACCCTACATGTGGCGTGGGGAGGGGATGGGAGGGGAGGGTGGTTGGGAGGCATGAGAGGATGGGAGAAAGGGAAAATGGAGGGTGGGAGGGAAGTGTTACTAGTAGTTTTTCCTGCGGCCGATCTGGTCCCACCGCCACACCAGCCCCAATTATCACACTGAGACATTGTATTTGATATTATGCTGTTGGTCAGGTAGTAGTTTCTTATTGGCTAGCTGTGTCTCAAGTATTAACTCATTTCTATTAATCTAAGCATTTCCACGTGGTCTCATCAGAGTAGGGCCGGTGGTTCTGCTCTCTCCGATCTCTACATGCTGACTCCTCCCTACTACTTCCTTTTTCCTCCTTATCTCCTAGTCCCACCTATCTTCCTTTCCTATTGGCCAACAATGCTTTATTCATTAACCAGTAAGAGAAACATATTTACAGGATTTTACAGAATGACATCTCCCATCATCTCTTCTGTCTAAAATAAAAAGAAGGATTTTTACCTTAGCACAGCAAAATATATCACACAACAGTTATAAAATAAGAATCACAGTTAACAATATTTAGTCCATTAACATTTAGCAAGATTTAAGAAAATATTCCATCGTCTATTATATCTTTGTGAGTCTAAAGTCCTATATGTAACTTATCTTTAATCCTAACTAAGGAAAATTATAACCATAACTATCTGTCTTCAACTCCTTCAAAGACCATAAAAGTATAGTATATAAACTCTAAAAATGACAGAGACAGCTCACTGCCTGGTCAATCACCCAAAGTTCTTCTGTAATCTTCCATCTTCAGCCCGTAGGCCATAGTGTGTCTGGCAGACACTACAGCAAAGCAGGAAACTTTAAACTGTCTTCTTGTATTGGCAGTTTGTCAGGGAGAAAGGGAGGGAAGGAGGGAGGGAGGGAGGGAGGGAGAGAGGAAAAGAGAGAAAAATGGGATCAATATGTAAAATGAAAATAAAAATAAAACAACTTCAAGAGAAAGAGAAAAAAGTCTTTCTTATCATTAGCTAAATCTATGCATGCTTATGTGCTATGGATTCCATCCTTCTGCTTTATATTTAATAGCATAGCCTATAAAGCCAGGTTCAAGAAAAGCCTAAGAGCATGTAAGGATGTCTGTGTATATTAGCTCTATTTGGTTTCACAACATAAATACAGTATTGATGTAGCTACCCATGAAAACAAAACCACAACAAATGAGGTGCAGGGACACTGAAGCTGTTGAAGGAACACATGCCAGCACCCCATCTAGTGGTGACTATTCCTGCCCCACAGCAGAAGTTGGGTGGGGCATGGGTGGGTTAGATGTCTGTCTTGCTCCTCATTTTAGTATCAAGATTTTTTATTTCTCCAGGCCCTTGGCCTCACCCGTAGAAATGCACACAAAAACGAACAAGGCAAAGAAGTGTCTAGAGAGCACACGTCTTCAGGCTGTAGTAGGCAGGACTCTGTCCTCCAGGCTTCCCCTGATCTCCCAAACTCTTGCTTCAGTGAGGAATTTAGCATCTGACTTTCCCTTCCATTAACACTATGGTCATCAGCCTCTGTCTGTTTAACACCCTTGCCTCACCATGGAGCCCAATGTGAAGTTCTAGAACCATCCATGGCAATGGACCTGTGCATGTTTCCCTGATACCAGGAGAACAATAGCCAATCCTCATTCAATTCTCTCTTTCCCAATTCTCACAGGCCTCAGGTTGCAGACTCCTGGATATGAAAGGGTTACTGCTATACTGGGCACACCTCAAGCATATGAGCTCTTCCCTCTTCTTCCTCATGTCCTAAGAGTTATGCATTCTCTGTGCACCCCAGTGAAGGACTCCTTTGTAACGAGTACGGGTTTTTCTGCCTGCCGCCGCCCGGTCTTGTCCCGCCGCCGCGCCAGCCCCAAATAACACACAGAGACTCTGTATTTGGTACAATACTGTTGGCCCTGTTACTTGTTTCTTATCGGCTAGCTCTGCCTTTAATTATTAACCCATTTCTGTTGATCTTGTATCTTTACATGGCCTTCTCTTACCGGGGAGGCGGCTGGCGTCCAGCTCTCTCCAGACTCTCCATCTTGACTCCTCCTTACTACTTCCTATTTCCTCCTTGTCTCCTAGTCCCTCCTATCTTCCTTTCCTATTGGCCAACAGTGCTTTATTATTAACCAGTATGAGAAACATACAGAATGACATCTCCCATCATCTCCTCTTTTCTGTCTAAATAAAAAGAAGGGTTTTAACCTTAACATAGCAAAATATATTATACAACAGTTATCAAGTAAGAATCACAGTTAACAATATTTAGTCCATTAACATTTAGCAAGATTGAAGAAAATATTTCATCATCTATTCTATCTTTGTGTGTCTAAAGTCTAAGTAACTTATCTTTAATCCTAATTAATGAAAACTATAACCTGGCTGCGCCAGCCCCAAATAATACACAGAGACTCTGTATTTGGTACAATACTGTTGGCCCTGTTACTTGTTTCTTATCGGCTAGCTCTGCCTTTAATTATTAACCCACTCCCTCCTGCTGTCCAGTAGTCAGGAACAGGCTGGCTGCAGGTCAGTGCTGTGAGCTACAAAATACAAGCCTCCTTTGCCTCAGACCTCCAAGAAGAGAACCCCAACTCTGCCTCAGGGGCTTGAATTCTCATCAGGGCCCTCATCGTGCTGTCTATCAGTGGGTTTGGGTACTGAACTCTCCTTTGATCCACCATCATGCTGCTATCTGTCCATGGTATTAGTAACTTCTAATAAATCTTACCCTAAAAGACAGATTACTTCAGTACTCACCCTGAATCCAAAACTGAATCCTTTTAGAATGAAAATGAAGAAATGTACCAATTAATCATGTGAGATTTAAAATGAGTTTAACTAAGCAGAATAATTCATGCTTCAAAGTAATTAGCTAAAATTCATATTTATAAATCAATGTGTGTTTACCCACTATTTTAAGTATAAGTCCAGTTCTTCTGAACCTTCACAAAATGATCCTAATCTTGACTCAGCAAATGATGGTAGTCATGGAGTACCAAAGCAGAGACACCTCAATATCTGTAAGATGTGGGAAGGAGCTGGCGTGTTACCATATGCATCAAGTCACAGGACTTGTGTAGGAGCTAGGTATGGAACCACATACATCTTGAGTAAGAACTAGGTGTGATACTGCATATAAAACATAGGACTTGAGGTGCTGAGGCAGAGGTCTCATCAGTTTGAGGCTAGCCCAGTTCACAAAGTAATTCTCTATCAGAAAATAAATTAAAAATGCAAGTGATCAATATTTACATACACCTACCAACAATATACATTTAGAGTGTGGTACTGAATTTTCTAAAAGAAAAAGCAAATATATATCAGGAAATACATCTGAGTAAGAAAAGTACAAAACAATACTTTAAAATCTGAATCCATTTTACATAACTGCCTGGAAATAAATTCCTTGTTGTTAAGATTCAAATGTTCTCCTTGGCAATCTTGGGCTTGGGTTCCATTATCTATTATGTGGAGTTCTTGCTTCCCTCTGCTCTACAACCCTCTGAGGAGTCCAGTTTACCCACTGCAGTAACCCTGTTAGGGCAGTGACTGGGTTTGACGAGTCCTCATCTTCCCTGTATATCCACACAGTGCTGTTTGCACAGTACTTGGGTCAGTAAACACACACATTCATTGTGTCCATTGTTTTCCTCATATGAAGGCCTATTCTGTGTGAACTCTGTGATCCTTGTTGCTGTGGAGTTCATTTTGTAATCTGCAGTTTAGCATAAATACATTTTGTACCTGATATTAATAATGTCAGGACTTGGAAAAAAACTTCTAACAGCCTACACAACAAACTGCACAAACAGGCTCCAACCCATTCAAGAAGTCACGTGGTTTCTTGACATCCAGGCTATATCCCAGAGTCTGAGCCTGACTGCTTTCACTTTCAGTCTTGTTCCATAAGGACACAGTGTCCAGAATGTCCTGAATTGACATCAGAAAATGTTCCCTTACAAAGAGAAGCAGAGGAAAGTCCATGGCTTTCCTCTATACTTTACTGGGGGCTATATAGACTTCAAATTCCAGGAGACTGAATGGCCAGAAATACAAGGACAATTTCCAACAGCATTTGTAAAATACAGAAATCAAAAAACCAGTGTTGAACTTCTATTTACACAGGCCAATTTATTGTATGCTGAACTCTCAGACAGAGCAGCTGCCTGGACATTGTGGCCTGACAAACTCTTAACAAGATTTGGTGGCCGAGGAGATGGGTTGGCAGCTAAGGGCCTGGCTTTCTGCTCTTTCAAAGGACAGAGTTTTTATCTCAGAAACTGTGCACAGCCTTAGCACAAGTACTGTGACTAGAAGTCTGTTCTACCATACCAGCTCCTACACATAATCTTGTGGTGTCTTTTCAAATAGACAGAGGCTAAGAACCAGGAACATCAAAGGCTGATCATTGTAGTGCCAAGGGAAGGGAAAGGTAGATGTTGAACTCCTCACTGAATAGAGGGATTGGGAGGCCAGGGGAAGACTTGAGGACAGAGTCCTGCCTAGTATATACCTAAGTGTGTTCTAAAGACCATTTCTATGAAAATTATCTCAATCACTGTATTGGTAATTAATCCTCAATGTGCATTTTCACTGTTGTTAACACCGAAGCACTTCCTATGTATCTACAGAAATGACACAGTGACACCATATAATTACACTCAATGGTACACACACCATATGCTCTTAGGCTTAGCCACTTTTATTATTCTGGATTATAACTAGTTCTGAATGTGAGATGGTCTGAAACATCTCTGAAGACTCTGCCCTGAAAGGACAGAGACAGCAGGGGAGGCAGCTGGTGTGCTTAGACCTTTCACACCACGGAACAATTAGAGTTCTTCCTTTTCATCATGAATTCCTCATTCGATACTGTTGTTATTCTGTTTCCTGAGGTGTTTGTTTGTTTAAAATATCTTCTTCCTCCAGAAAAGAGAAACTGGAAGCTGAAACCTGCACAGAGTGACATCACCCCAGTAAGAACTTACGCCATTCAGTAGCAAGTGGCAGCAATAAAGGACACAGTAACCCACACACACCGCTGTTGGGAATGGAAACTAAACTTATGCTACTCTTTCCCTATTATTAGATGGTGTACTTGAAATCTTGTTGATTTTCTCCAAGTAGAAAAAAATTATTTTTACAAATTTTGACCAACTATTAGTGATTAGTACAATGGACTGTGTATATACACAATATCCCAACTGCAAACAGTGCAAGGTAAATGGTGGAGTTCTCTTAAAATGATTAAAAGCTTTTAGGTGGTGGCTCACTGGCTAAAGTAAGTGCTTGCTGTGTAAACATGAGTCCCCAAATTCAGATCCCAGTACCCACATGACAAAAAAAACATGGTAGTAACAGAATCTTCCCACAAAACTGGAAAGTCTTGGTTACAGCAGTATAGAAGCCTGGTCCCCAGTTTTTGGGGACTTATGGAAAGATGAGGGTAGGACCATTGAACAACAAAGGGCTAGAGGTATTGAGATCTCCCAAGACCAACTGCTTTAAGAGAGTGAGTGTGCTGATGTACAAAGACAGTCTCTATATGATGACCACACTCTGGCTCTATGCTGTAGAGCAGCTTTGAATGCTTGGGACAGAACTGAAGAAGTTGAAAAGAGAACTGAGTCATTTACTGAAATTAGACACAGCCCAAAAGAAATCTTGACTGATTTTTTGCAAAGATTGATTTCAGCTGTAAATGGAATGATACCAAATCCAGAAGATAGGCAAATCATAATTGAGTCTTTGACTTTTGAAAATTCTAATTTCCAATGCAAAGGGAAATTAGGTCTTTAAAGGCAAAATCAGCACCCATAGAGGAATGAATCCTAGATACAGTCAATATTGGAGCTCAAATCCATGATGATGCATGGATAAGGGAGGTGTTTTCCAGAGGCATAAAGAAAAATCAAAATGCCAGGTGTTTTAATTATAGCAAACAAGGTCACCTAAAAAAGCATTATAGAAAGAATTTCTAGAAACCATTTTTCTTCTAATCCAAACAGAAGGCCCTTGCCTTCTGGAGTATACAGAAGGTGTGGCAAAGGTTTGCATTGGACAAATGCATGCAGATCAAAAGGGACAGATAGATAACCCTTTGCCATTTGGAAACACATTGTGAGCATCTCTCAGATCAAATTTGGTTCAGTCATTCCCTGTCACCATGTAGGAAACGCCTCCCCAGTGCAATTAAAGGAAAACAAAAACAAAAACAAAACCATGATGCTATGGATGATGAAACAGCTTTAGAAGATAAAACAAAAGTTTCAAGAGAAACAATAAAGCAAATATTTTGCCAAACTTCTTTTTTTATTTAAATCATAAACAAGCTTTTGTTTTTACATGTCAATCACAGTCCCCTCTCCATCCCCTTCTTACCTGCCCCCACCAGCAGCCCCCTATCCCATTCCCTTTCTACTCCCCAAGAAGGGTGAGATCTTCCATGGGGGATTTTCAAAGTCTGTCCTTTGGAGCGGGGCTTAGGTCTTCCCTTGTGTGTCCGGGCTGAGAGAGTATTCATCTATGTGGAATGGACTCCCAAAGTCCATTCATATACTAGGGATAAATACTAGTAACACTACCAGAGGCCCCGTAGAATGCCCAGGTCTCCTAATTAACATCCATGTTCAGGGGATCTGGATCTGTCCTATGCTGCTTTCCAAGCTATCAGTCTGGAGTGCATGAGCTTCCCCTTGTTCAGGTCAACTGTCTCTGTGGGTTTCTGTAGCCTGGTCTTGACCCCTTTGCTCATCACTCCTCCCTCTCTGCAGGAGTTCAGCTCACTGTTTAGCTGTGTCTGTCTGCTTCTGCTTCCATAAGCTACTGGATGAAGGCTCTATGATGACATATAAGGTAGTCATCAATCTCATTATCAGGGAAGGGCATTTAAGAAAGCCTCTCCACTATTGCTTAGATTGTTTGTTGGGGTCATCATTGTAGGTCTCTGGAAAATTCCCTAGTGGGAGATTTTTCTTTAAACCTAAAATAGCTCCCTCTAATATGGTATCACTTTTCTTTTTCTCCGCTACTTATCCCCCTACTCAATTTTCCTGCTCTTCATGTCCTCCTCTCCTCTCCTTAAAAAGGATCAAAGACCAAAGTTAAAAATACATATAGATGACATTGTCATTGAAGATCTGGTAAACACAGGGGCAGATGAAACAATTGTTCCAAAATTGTGGCATCAAAATTGGCCTCTTTAGGAGGTAAATGTAAAGCTTTTAGGAATTGCAACTTTATCTCAGGTAAAAACAAAGCACAAGATGGCTCGAATGTACAGGGCCAGAAGTACAAAAAAAAAAAAAAAAAAAAAAAAAAAAAAGTAAACACATATGCAGCTAGCATAGCAATGAATGTATGGGGATGTGATTTGTTACAGCAACAGAATGCCTAGAATGTCCCTCCAATATCAGAAACAAATCACAAACTAATGTATGGTTCTGGGAAAAAATATTAAAAGGTATTATAAAGAACTGTCATCAACCATTCAGGTTGTACAAAAGCAGGGCATAGCAGCTTTTGATCATTCAGAGATACATTTAAAAGGGCTAACTGAAAAACTTATCTGGGTGGAACAATGACCTTTGACATCAGAAACAAATACAAACTTTTGAACTGCTGGTTCAGGAGCAGCTAAATGCTCAACATATTAAGAATTGACCAGTCCTTGGAATTTTCGTCTATTTGTTATTAAAACAAAATCTGGACAAAGGGGAATGGTCCCAGATCTAAGAGCCATTAATAAGGTGATTCAGTCAATGTGGTCTTTACAGCCTGGCATTCCCTTGCTCTCTCTATTACCTAAAGGATACCCTATTGTAGTTATTGATTTAAAAGACTGTTTCTTCCACATGGAGACTGCTGACCTGAACAAGGAGGAGCAAATGGGCCCAGACTGATAGCTGGGAAGCCAGCATGGGACTTACTCAGACCCCCTGAACATGGGTCTCACCTAGAAGGCCTGAGCAGTCTAAGGGACCTCAGACAGTGGAACCAGGATGTATTCCTGGTGCACAAAAGGACCTTGTGGACAAATCCCCCATGGAGGGACACTCCCTTAATCTAGAGACAGTCCTAGTCCCTACTTCAAATGACCCCACCTGGTTGGCTTTGCCCTACATGTGGAATTGGGGTGGGGGATGGGAGAGGAGGGTGGTCAGGGTGCATGTGAGGGGGCACAGAGGGTAGGAGGTAGGGAGAGGGAACTGGGATCTACATATAAAATAAAAAATACATAAATAAAAAAACTTTTATTTGTTCACAAAAAGACTGTTTCTTCACTATAACTTTCTAAGAAAAAAAATTTGGCATCACAGTGCATACTTATAATTCTCAGCCTGTTAAAAGATATCAACAGAAGTTTCTCCCACAAAGAATGTTAAATACCCCAAACTATACCAATATTTTGTACAATAGCCATAGAAAATAATCTGTTTACAGTCTCCTCATTCTATAATTTACCACTACATGGAAGATATCTTACTAGCTGGTTGAAATGTAGAGACTTTAGATAAAATGTTTAAAGAAGTAAATTTGCCTTATTGGGAAATGTAAATTTCCTCAAAAAAAAATATAGGAAGAAGTCTTGTCCTCCTGGGCCCACTGCTGCTCCATTGCTTTGAGTGATCATTGGGCCAGAGTGCAGGTCCAACAACCCCTCCACCTCTGTGGAACTTCCTAGGTGTGCTCTGAGCACACTGGACCTGCCTATGCATGGGACCACCCTGAGGTCACACTCACCTGATCTTTGGACCCCCATCTCCTGCCCTCTGCTGGAGTAGACACCTCTAAGAGAGCTTGGATCATCCAGAATTACAAAAATTGAACTCCTGACCCAACTACGCCCACAGGGAAAGTAGGGTAGAGAGAGAGAGAGACTCCACCTGCACCCACTGGAAGAAGGGATGGGAAGACATAAACACAAGAAAACACCAACAATAGAAAGACAAGCATGATACCACCAGAATCTAAGGACTATAAACCCACAAGAACTGAACACACCAAAGCAGATGAAGCAGAAGAGAACGAATTAAAAACTAACTTCATTAAAATGATAGAGGCCCTCAAAGATGATATGAGAAAATCCCTTAAAGAAATGGAAGAAAACAAACAAACAAACAAAAAATTAGAAAAAGGAGGAAAAGACCAAGCAAAAAATGCAAGAAATTAACAAATCTTTTAAAGAAAGTAGGGAAAGGAAGAAAAACACAATCGAAAGATGAAGGAAACAATCCAAACAGTTCCAGACCTCAAAACTGAAATAGAGACAATAGACAACACAAACTGAAGGAATGCTGGAAACAAAAACTGAGTAAATGATCAGGAACTACAGATGCAAGCATAACCAACAGAATACAAGAGAGCAAAAGATAATCTCAGGTGCTAAAGATGAACTAGAGGAAATATATTCATCGACCAAAAATACCCTTTATATATTATTTATCTTTTTATTTTTATTTTGCATATCGATCCCAGTTCCCTCTCCCTCCCTTTCTCCCTCTTTCCCTCTCTGCCACCCTCTCATGCTCCCCACCTACCCTCCCATCTCATCCCCCACCACTCCACATATGGGGTGATGTCCCCCAGGAGGGGTCATCTAAATCTGTCAAGTCATTTGAAGTAGGGACTAGGACTTCTCTCCTGTCTCTAGGTTAACCGAGTACCCACCCATGGGGGATGTGCCCCAAAGTCCATTTGTGCACCAGGAATACATCCTGGTTCCAATGTCAGAGGACTCTTAAATTGCTCAGGCCTTCTAGCTGAGACCCATGTTCAGGGGGTCTGAGTCAGTCCTATGCTGGATTCCAAGCTACCAGTCTGGGGGCCCATTAGCTATTCCTTGTTCAGGTCAGCTGTCTCTCTGTGTTTCTGTAGCCTGGTCTTGTCCTCCCTCTCTGCATCTGGATTCCAGTTCAGCTTGGTGTTTAGTTGTGGGTGTTTGATTCTGTTTCCATCAGCTACTAGGTGAGGGCTCCATGATGGTGGATAATTGATCTCATTATCAGGGAAGGGCATTTATGGTAGCCTTTCCACTGTTGCTCAAATTGTTAGTTGGGGTCAGTCTTGTGGGTCTCTGGACATTTCTCTAGGTTCAGTTTTCTTTTCAAACCCATAAGGGCTGCCTCTTTTATGGCCTCTCTCTCTCTCTCTCTCTCTCTCTCTCTCTCTCTCTCTCTCTCTCTCTCTCTCCCTCTCCCTCTCCCTCTTCTCTCATCTATTCCTCCCCTGACTCAATCTTCCTAGTCCCACGTGTTTTCCTCTCCTCCCCTTCTCTTTCTCCTAGCTCCCTCTCCACTCACTGCCCCCCACTCCCCATGTGCTCAGAAGATCTTGTCCCTTTCCCCTTCTATAAGGGACCTTATATGAATCCCTTAGAATCCTCTTCGTATCCTAATTTCTCTGGCAATGTGAATTATAGGCTGCTGATTCTTTGCTCTATGTCTAAAATCCACAAATCCTTAACACAAAACATTCAGGAAATGTGGGACACTGTGAAAAGGCCAAACCTAAGAATAATAGGCATAGAGGAAGGTAAAGCAGCCAGCTCAAAGTTGCAAAAAAAAAAAAAAAATTCAAAAAAATCATTGAAGAAAACTTTCCCAGTCTGCAGAAGGACATACCCATGAAAGTACAAGAAGCATACAAGCATACCGAACAGCAAATATACTCAACCAAAAAAAAAGACCCCTTACCACATAATAATTAAAACACCTTACATGCAGAATAAAGAAAGAATATTAAGAGAAGCAAAGGAAACAGTCCAGATAACATATAAAGACAGACCTATCAAAATTATACCTGACTTCTCCATGGAAACTCTCAAGGCCAGAAGGTCCTGGATAGATGTTCTACAAATACTAGGAGTACACGGATGCCAGCCCAGGCTACTATACCCAGCAGAGCTTACAATCACTATAGACAGAGAAAACAAGATATTCAATGACAAATCCAGATTTTCACAATACATATCCACAAATCCAGCCCTACAAAAAGTTCTAGAAGGAAAACTCCTACCCAAGAAAGTTAACAAAGACATAGGCAATAGATAATCCCACTTTACCAGAACCCAAAAGAAAAAGCGGGCAAATACACTTATAATACCAACAACAACAAATCTAAAACGAACAAGAATTAACAATCAATGGTCCTTAATTTCCCTCAACATTAATGGTCTTAACTCGCCTATAAAAAGACACAGGCTAACAGAATAGATACGAAGACAGAATCTATCCTTCTGCTGCATACAAGAAACACATCTAATATTCAAATACCGATATTACCTCAGGGTAAAGGGTTGGGGAAAGATCTTCCAATCAAATGAAGCCAAGAAGCAAGCAAATGTAGCTATCCTAATATCTAACATGTTAGACTTCAAACCAAAATCATTGAAAGCGATGAAGACGGTCATTTCATATTCATCACAGGAAAAATCCATCAATACAAAGTCTCAATTCTGAACATCTATACCCCTAATACAAAGGCACACACATTCATTAAAAAAAAAAGCTACTATAACTCAAAGTTCACATAAAACCTCATACACTCATAGCGCGAGACTTCAACACCGCACTCTCACCACTAGACAGGATCACCAGACAGAAACTTAAACTTAACAAAGAAACAAAAGAACTAACATAAGTTATGTCCCAATTGGGTTTAACAGACATCTATAGAACATGCCACCCAAACACAAAAGAATATACCTTATTCTCAGCTCTACATGGAACCTTCTCTAAAATCAGCCTCATACTAGGCGACATAACAAACATAAACAGATACAAAAAAAAAAAAAAATGGAATAGCCTCCTGTATCTTATCAGACCACCATGCTTTAAAGTTGGAATTCAACAACAACACAAACTGCAGAAACCCTACTAACTCATGGAAAATGAACAATGCACAATTGCCCCATTCCTGGGTCAAGGAAGAAATAAAGAAAAAATTAAAGATTTCCTAGAATTTAATGAGAATGAAGCCACAACATAACCAAATTAATGGGACACTTTGAAAGCAGTGATGCAAGGAAAGTTCATTGTACTAAGTGCCCATAAGAAGAAAACAAAATATAGTCACATTAGAAAATTACAGCGCAACTGAAAGCCCTAAAACAAAAAGAAGCTTACCAAACAAGTGAAAGACCTGTATAGCAAGAATTTTGTCTTTAAAAACATTAAAGAAGATACCAGAAAATGGAAAGATCTCCCATGCCCTTGGATAGGCAGGATAAACATAGCAAAAATGGAAATCTTACCAAAAGCAATTTACAGATACAATGCAATCCCCATCAAAATCCCAGAACAATTCTTCACAGACATTGAAAGGATAATACTCAACTTTATATGGAAAAACAAAAGATCCAGGATAGCCAAAACAACCCTGCACAATAAAGGAACTTCAGGAGGCATCACCATCCCCAACTTCAAGCTCTACTATAGAGTTGTAGTCCTGAAAACAACTTGGTATTGACACAAAAATAGACAGGTAGACCAATGGAATCGAATCAAAAATCCTAACATTAACCTACACATCTACGAACACCTGATTTTTTATATATTTTTTTCTTATTTTCCATTTCAATCCTAGTTCCTTCTCCCTCCCTCCCATGTCCCATGACCCCCTTCCCAATCTATCCCACCCCCCATTCCACAGGGTGGGTGATGCCTTCTAGGAGAAATCAACAAAATCTCTTAAGACATTTGGAGTAGGGACTAGGTCCTCCCTCCTGCCCCTAGGTTAAGGGAGTATCCCTCCATGGGGAATGTGCTCCCAAACTCCTTTCATGCACCAGGGACACATCCTGGTTCCACTGTCAGAGGTCACTTACACTGCCCAGGCCTTCTAACTGAGACCCTTTCAGAATATCTGAGCTGGTCTAATGCTGGTTTCCCAGCTATCAGTCTGGGGGCCCATTAGCTCCCCTTTGTCCTCAGGTCAGCTGTCTCTGTGGGTTCTGTAGTCTGGTCTTGTCCCCATTTTCTTACCACTCCTCCCTCTCTACAACTGGATTCTAGGAGTTCAGCTCAGTGTTTCGTGTCTGCTTCTGTTTCCATCAGCTACTAGTTAAGGGCTCTATGTTGGCAGATAAGTTAGTCATCAATCTCAGTATCACGGAAGGGCATTTAAGGTAGCCTTTCCACTGTTGCTCAGATTGTTAGTTGGGGTCAGTCTTGTAGGTCTCTGGACATTTCTCTACAGTAAGTTTTCTCTTCAAACCTATAATGGCTCCCTCTATTTTGTGTATCTCTCTGTGTCTCTGTCTCTCTCTGTCTCTCTCTCTTTATTCTCATCTATTCCTTCCCTCATCAATCTTCCTAGTCCCACATTATCTCCTCCCCTCCCCTCCCCTTCTCCTACTCCTAACTCCATCTACATTCTGTGCCCCCCCCCACTCCCTATATGCTCAAATCTTGTTCATTTCCCCTTCTGTGAGGGACCTTGTATAAAAATATTAGGTTTCTCCTTGTATCCTAGTTTCTCTGGTGATGTGAATTATAGGTTGGTGATCCTTTGATCCATATCTAAAATGCATATATGAGTGAGTACATATCATGTCCCTCTTTTTGTGACTTTGTTACCTCACTCAGGATGGTTTCATCAAGTTCCATCCATTTGTCTGTGAATTTCAAGATTCCATTGTTCTTTTTTACTGAGTACTATTCCATCATGTAGATGTGCCACATCTTCTGTATCCATCCTTCATTTGAGGGGCATCTAGGTTGCTTGCAGGTTCTTGCTATTACAAATAGTGCTGCTATGAACATAGTTGAACAGATGTCTTTGTACATGGATGTGTATCATTTGGGTATATGCCTAAGAGGGGGGATTGCCGGGTCCTGTGGTAGACTGATTCCCATTTTCCTGAGGAACTGCCATACTGATCTCCAAAATGGTTGTATGAGTTTGCACTCCCACCAGCAGTGAAGTGTTCCCCTTTCTCCACATCCTCTCCAGCATAAGTTGTCATTGATGTTTCTAATTTTAGCCAATCTGACAAGAGTAAGATGGTATCTCAGAGTTGTTTTGATATGCATTTCCCTGATGGCTAAGGATGTTGAGCACTTCCTTAAGTGTCTTTCAGCCATTTTGGATTCCTCTATTCAGTTCTGCACCCCACTTCTTAATAGGGTTATTTGGTGTTTTGGTGACTAGTTTCTTGGGTTCTTTGTATATTTTGGAGATCAGCCCTCTGTCAGATATGGGTTTGGTGAAGATCTGTTCCCAGTCTGTGGACTACCATTTGGTCTTGTCTACTGTGTCTTTTGTCTTGCAGAAACTTCTCAGTTTGAAGAGGTCCCTTTTATTAATTGTCAATCTCAGTGTCTGTGCTACTGGTATTATGTTCAGGTAGCAGTCTCCTACCAATTTGTTCAAGGGTACCTCCCACTTTCTCTTGTAAGAGGATTCATTTGACCCCTTTTTAGAATCCTCAGCTTACAAACAATTCATTCTTTCAGGGTTACACATGTCACTGTGCTATGTTAATCATCAATTTAAGCACAAATGAGCAAGTAGACTTAGACACTTTTCGTTCTGGACATTGTCACTTTATAATTGAAAGGATTAAACATTAGCTGTAAAAGTCCAGATATGTCATTACATACATGACAGTATACATAATCAAAAAAACTAGCTGATTAATATGTTGATCATTCTCCTTTGAGTTTTCTCTGTAGCATCCTAATAAAGCTTTATAACTCTTTCCAGTGGACATTATGTTACAAAAAGAGAAGCCACCCCAAAACCACAATCCAGCACTCCCACCCAGAAGAAAGCAGACAGAGTTGAGACCCTGTTAAATTCAATAAACACAGCAGGAGGAAATGAACCAAACAATTGTTAACCCTGCCTCAGCTTTCCTTTATTAGCTGTGGGGTGAGACAGCCAGAGATTTAGAAAATAGATGCTTCTGCCTTGCTCTTGTCAGTCAAAGAAAATCTGAGAACTGACAGGCAGACAAGGAACTCTGCCAAGCAGGAAATGAATGGGATATCCACCATCATTCAGTATAAGACTCCTGATACTCAATATTCTGTAAAAGGTTAAAAGTAGACTCCAGTGAAAGTCAGCCCACAAGCTCATCCTCCTAACTTGTTCATTTATGTACTTTTTCCAAAAATGTTTCTTTTTTGTCATTGACTTCCTGGCAGCTGTTTGCTCCTCTCCCAGTGTGGAATCAGATCACATAAACCACACACAAAACATAGGCATTTATTTAGATAATGTGTGTGACAATTAAAACCAAACCACAGGATGGCAGATCAACAGCATCTTCAAAATTATCTGAGGTCAAGTGAGCAGCTGTCACAGCTGAATTAAGTCCCAACAGAGGTGGTGGCCCCAAAAAGCAGAGAAGTATGAGGCCAATTTGACAGAAAGACACAGAGATTATGGGTACAGAGAAAGTGTAAAGAGCCCCCTCAGTCCACAGGGATGCCTCAGACTAGCTGTAAAACTGGAATTCTAGATCAGTTACCCCGTGCTGTAAAGGCTGGTGGAGTTGTGTATGCTGATAGTCCATGCAGTCCAGGCTAACCCTGAATGTATATGATTTTGGTCTGGGCCTCACTCCTTTCCTCAGACCTAGCCTAAGTTTACTGTGAAGATTTCCCACCTTCTATAACCCTGAGGACTGGGTGTTCACTTTCTTAATTGCAATCCTGTGAGGTGTCGTCAGAAACCACCTGTAAAGACAGTAACCTCAAAACCCAGCAAAGTCTATATGTGATCATTGTTATATGACAGGCACACTCCATCTTTACAGGAACAAATAGAATGTTCTATGTACATTATGTCTGCCCTTTGGAGAACAATAAATGTAGCTTGAAGGGTTTAGATTTTTTAAAGTCTTTTATTCCATTTCCTCATGGGTATTTGTCTTTTGACCACCTGGGCGCAAGTGCCTGCAGAAGGGGGCGTGGGATCTCGTAGAGCTGGAATTACAAACAGTTGTTAGCTGCTCTTCATGGTTCCTGAGATACAAAAATCTGTTCTTTTAAGAACATAAAGCCCTATCCTTAATCACCAAGCCATTTCTCTAATGTGTTCTTAATAGTTGGACTTTGTTCAGTTGGGTTCTGTGTAGGTGCAAATCGGGTTTCTGTATGACTATGTTTTATCAACACTATCAGGCTTCTTCAGGCCAGAGTGAAAGTACACAGGCTAGGCTTCTCGGAAATAGCCTGGTTGTCAAGAAACCAGATGGTTTTCTGCTTGGATGGGTTGGAATTAGATTTATGCAAGTTGTTTGCGCATGAAGCTACTGGAAGTTTTGTTCAAGTCCCAGAATTATGACCATTGCACATGGGATGCTTTTATGCTAACTGCCATTTACAAAACAAACTGCAGCAAGCTTCACTGCCCAGGATCAGAGAGTTCCTGTAGAACAGAGGCAGGTCCTTCAAGTTGGGGAAAAAAATGGACACGATGTGCCACAGCAAATCCAGTAGATTCTGTGTGACAAGTTCCACAGACTAAGGCAATAACTTCAAAAGAAGGAGGTCTCCTGGAAACGGTTGTGGAACTCTTGGCCCTAGGAAAATACTGAGCCATAGTTCTCTTGGCAATCTCTGTTCCTCTATTCTTTTTCTCATATTATCAAAATGCTCCTGAAAGCCTATGCTGACATTTTACACAAAAGATACCATGACCTCATCTCCAGGTAAATCAGCACTTTTTAAGTCACTCACGTCGTTCACATAAGTACAAATAGTATTGATGAAAACTTTCCCAACAATAAAACTTCATAGGGTTGTACGTGTATAATGAGAATAGGTTTAAACATTTGATAAAGAAAGCCTTTTGGTAAGAAAAAGTCAAAATAGCTCAATATTTCAAAGACTCACAAGAGCTAGGCAACAAATGCTAAACAATAACTGACCATAAAAAAATATTAACCCAATCTTAGAAGATAGGCGGTTAGTTGTGATTAGCCTTCAGTGATTTTCTGATTTATTGTTAGCTTTGAATAAGTTGTAGGTTACTGTACCTAACAAAGATGATGTCATTTGTTCTATCTGGATTTGCTTCAATGAATACAATTTCTGAAAAACTATTCTATATGCTAGATAAAAGGCCTTCCTTAAAAGCTACAAAATACACTCAGATTCAAACTGTCTCTGTTTCTATTTGTCACCGCCAAATCCTTACCCACCTACTCTTTGAGAACCCTTGTCCCAGGGACTCCCATACCTGACTGGGGTGGTCCGTGGCAACTATGCATGTGTGCCAGTGGCCATATTGGTTCAGTTGGTAATTGAAGTTCAAGGTGTCAGCCCACTATTAGGTGATGGGCCAAATTCCATTTTGGTCAGTACTTAAAATTTTAATGAAAGTTTGCTTAAATTCTACCAAATTCATGGAAATTGGTGGGTTTTCTGGTAAGTATTAACAAAAGCCAGGTCATGGTAGGATCCCATTGGTGATGGGGGTGTGGACAATTCAGAAGACAGTTCCTCAGGAAGCTTTCAAACTACCATTTGAACTTTCATTTCTGGTGGAAACACTTCTACCCACCAGGAAAAGATATCTCTAAAATCTAGCAGGTACTTGTATTCTCCCCAGGCAGGCCAGATCTTGGTAGAGTCAGTTGTTCTAGACATTGCCAGGGTGTAAGCTTTTCATTGAGATCCCTTCCTGGGAAAGTAGTCTCTATTTTGTGTTTAGTTAGCACAAACCTGGCATCTGGCTGCGCCATCCTGAGCCAGACTGTTCAGTCTAGATATAACAAACCTTGGTCTGAGCAATTCAGAGTATCTGTGGACCCCCAGATGAGTAGCCTGGTGGAAACCCATCCCAGAAGTCCTGACAATTGTTTCTGAGAATGATCTTTTTCTCTCTAGAACCTATGGATTTAAGCTATCTATTTTTAATTTCTGCATTCTCTATTTCTTCTTGGTTGTACCATGGAGTCTCTCTCAGGCAAGACCAGGTCAGGGTATCCCTCTCATAATATCAAATGGCCTTAGGGCCATTTGCCAGGCAGCCAGGTCAGCAGATCAGTTACCTCTTGCCTCAGGAGAGTCTCTTTCTGATGTCTTTGGCAGTGGAGGAGGGTAGTTTTTTAGAGGAAGCTGAATAGCCTCAGAGAGGCTATCAAACATATTATAGGAATTCCTGCAGCAAAAGCTGTGTGGGATGAACTATGGTTGACTTATCTGAGAGCCTAGATAAGATAAATCAGTTAGTTCTGCCCTCAGGGCTGAGGAACCTGGCTTGGGCCCAAATCATGTTGGTTAAATTGACTACTGCAGCTCATACAAACCTGGTTTCATCTTTCATCTTGTGACTGTCATACATGAGCACCTGCAAGTCAGGCAAGTGGGCAGAGGGATGATGTGAGGATTGATTCTGATCCAGGGTTAACTTGTTTATTTGTTGTTTTGTTTTTTTAGTTCTTTTTTCTTCCTTTCTTTTCTTCATTCTTTCCTTCCTTCTTCCTTTTTCTTTCTTTTCTTCTTTCTGTCATTCTTCTTTTTTTTTTTTTTTTTTTGTCCTCTTTATCAGACTAGCAGCAGCTGCCACAGAACTCACAAAAGTAGACCATCCTGTGGCTACAGGGGCCAATTATTTAGATAGGTATGTCGAAGGGCATTCCCATGGCCCCAAAGCTTGAGTTAAAACTGCCTTTATGATATTTTTGTTTCATGGACTAACAGATGAAAGAGTTTGGAGACATCTGGAGCCAAAGTCAGAACTGTTTTAAAAGCCTGAAGTGTCTTTTTAGTCTCAGTTCAGATCTCTCCCTTGTATTTGTGTTTTGAGAGGGCTTGCTAATCCTGCAAACTCCGGTATCCAAAGGCAACAATACCTAGCTGTACCTAGAATGTCTCAAACTTGGGATCTGAAAGAAGGCAGCAATCCTACTCTGAGACATGTTCTTTGTCTCCTCTCAGCTGTAGCCAAGAGAGGTAGCCTCTGACATATAAAGCTGACAAACTGTAGCCTAAGTTTACATTTGCAGCAGTCCCTCAGTAGCCCTTTTATAATCTTATTTCCTGGGAATCCTCCGACAGAAGGGCAGGAGGTCAGCATTTGGAGTCTTACCAAACGAGGTTGGAGAAATTTTTAAATCCTTGGGGAAATCTGGTCCATGTAAGTTGCCCGCTGTAACCTAACTCTGGATCTATCCATTTAAAATTAAAGATGTGTTGACTCACCTCTGCCAATGGGAGGCTGGAAAATGCATCTTTCAGGTCTAAGGCAGGGTTCACCTGCCTCTCTGGAGGAATCAGACTCATAAGAATCAGAGGTCCCAGGTTTCCGCACAGGCAGGGAAGGAATGTGCCACAGTGACTGGTAAGGCACCAGGATGCCCGTCTCTCCGAGCCAGGAAATACAAACTGCATTTCCCCTTTTTCCATGCAGGGCATTAGGGTGGGAACAATATGCATTGTTCCTACATATCATCACCATCTATTGTTAAATATCCAGCAACGGAATATAGATAAGTCTTTACAATTTTCTAGCTTTTATAACTTTCTTCTCTATTATCAGGTTCTGACCGGGTGACAAAGGAAATCTTTTTAGCAGCTGTCTTTAGTCCTTCTAAAAAGGGCCTAGTGAAAAGTGTTAAAAGTCTCCTTTGCTCAGTGTTGGACAGAAGGGAAAAATCTGTTCTGTCCAGGCTACGTTGTCAGGAGTTCGTTTACGGTTGTTTGTTTGGTTAACTTTATTGTAAGAGAATGGTGAGTTTTGAATTTTCCAATTATAGGGCTTAGTGTTTAAAAATGCCACAAAAATACCCAACAACAAGGTGTAAAACTTGCTTTTGTTTTCTCCCATGGGGCGGCTTAGAGCAGGCAGTGAGCTTGGGGAACTATTTCTTCCTCCTTGTGTGTATTCTGCTCAGATTATCAGGGTGCCCTGGATGAGAGGCTCAGCCCCACCCTGACTCCACAAGGGACCAGGACACCTGGGGACCCTGAGCAGGGATGAAGCAGTGAAGCAAGCACGAGCTCCAGAGTGGGGCTGGTAGGGTTTTGCTGGTTTGTTTGCTCCTCTGGGTGATCTGACAAAACCAAAAGGATTTGGCCCCCTACAGGTCTTAAACCTGGATGAGGTTACCATACCCTAGAAAGCCATTGGTCAATACTGAGAGACAGAACTGACAGACAGGGGACCCTGGTGATGTCGCACACCTTTCTTGGACACTGGATGAGTAACAACTCTCTTCAACCTCTCCTGTGGGTAAAAACAGAAGGCACCTTAACCAGACACTCCAGAGGTGACAGGCCTGGTGGCTTTCTAATTGTTGCCTTTTGGGATGGAGGTGTTAGAATCCTCATGAACCTTAGGTAGTAGTTTACCAAAGGGAGTCTTGGGGACCTGGAACATTCTAGGTTGGGAAGCCCCTGAGGAATTCCTTGACTACTGCACTCTTCCCTGTTTTGAGGGGCTCTGAGACACTCAGTGTCTTGAGGTCTGGATTCTGGGGATCTTGGTGGAACCTCAAGAAATTCTGTGATATATATCAGAGAAGACTGCTTGGACATCATTTAAAGCCAATAAGAAGTCTTTAGTACACTGGGTATTCTGGATCCCAGAGTAGTTCAAGCCTTCCTGAGCATGAGCTTTTGAGCAAAACATCCATGTTGTGGGTAGACATACTTCAATTAACAATAACAAATAACAATAACAAGAAGCAGAACTACAGAAGCCAGAAAGCAACATTACATTTAGAGGCTTTCCTAGAGCTATGGACTTTGAAGACCTAGGTTTTTGTTTTCATTTTGACTGGCACTGCCGCCTACATGCTGAGTTGTATAGCATGGATAAAACTTCCACCATGAAGTCAGTTGTGGTAAAGTCTAGGGGCCAGTTACATTAATTTCAGAAATTAGACTTGTAAAAGATTGTACTCTTCCTCACCCTCTATGCTTTTGCAACTCACTCAAAGATGAAAATTATTCCATAGATTATATATATATATATATATATACACTCCATAGATTATATATATATGCATACATATATGTATGCATATATATTACTTCCGTGTGTGTGTGTGTGTGTGTGTGTGTGTGTGTGTGTGTGTGTGTGTAATTTTAAACAAGTGGGTTCAGGAGATCTCTTTGAACCAAACACTGCAGATTCTGGTTGGGAAACCTTGACAAACCCCACCAATGACACAGCTCACTGACTCCATTGCAAGATTAGGTCTGTTTACTTTCATGGCAAAAAAAAAAAAAAAAAAAAATTCTTTCAGTTTCTCAGTACTTCAACCTGCTGTAAAAATTACAGAAATTTTCAGCATTTTCTTACTAGGGAGAATATGAAACGCCTTAGTGGGTTGGAGGAAGAAATACGAGACAGTGGTAGAGCCCATCCACCTTTGCTGAGCAAGAACAGGTAAGAAGGGCACTTGCTCTTACTAGGTCTGGGAGTTCTGATCAGGAACATGGGGCTATCAGCCAGGGAAGGAATGAGATGGCATTTTTTGAGGGTTAATTAATTTTTTTAGAACTACTGTGAGTAGAAATGGCTGCTTCTTGTCATAGCTGGGCTACAGCAACAGATGAATCACTGGGTGGTTTTATCAGGCAGCCAGTCTCTAAGGGTAACTACTAGTTATGGACCAGCAGATGTGCAGTTTACCCAAGGGTGAGAAATACATTGGGATCATCTTTCTCTGTATTCACACTGTCTATGCTGATGGGCATCTTGTTGAAGTCTCCCACTATTGTGTGTGGGGATTGATTTATGATTTAAGCTTTAGTAATGTTTCTTTTACAAAAGCAGGAGCCCTTGTCTTTGGGGCATAGATGTTCAGAACTGAGGTTTCCTCTTGTTTTTTTTTTCCTGTGATGAATATGAAATGCCCTTCTTTATCTTTTTCTTGATTGATTTTAGTTTGAAGTCTATTTTGTTAGATATTAGGATAGCTCCACCAGCTTGTTTCTTAGGTCCATTTGATTGGAATGTTTTTTCGAACCCTTTACTCTAAGGTAATGTCTGTCTGTGAGTTTGAGGTGTTTTCTTGTTCTTGTTCTTTAGGTGTGTGTGTTTGTGTGTGTGTGTGTGTGTGTGTGTGTGTGTGTGTGTGTGTGCAGCAAAAGGATGGATTCTGTTTTCATATCCACTCTGTTAGCCTGTGTCTTCTTATAAGTGAATTGAGACCATTTACATTAATGGATATTAATTACCAGTGATTGCTAGTTCCTGTTACTTTTGTTTTTGTTGTTGGTGACAGCATTGTGTGTTCAATTCCCTTCTTTGAGGTTTGCTGCTGTAAACTCACCTATTTCCTGCATTCTTGTGGACATAGGTGATTTTCTTAGATTGGCATTTTCCTTCTAGTACTTTCTGTAGGGCTGGGCTTATAGATAGGTATTGATTAAATTTGGTTTCATCATGGAATATCTTGTCTACTCCATCTATGGTTATTGAAAGCTTTGATGGGTAAAGCACTCTGGGCTGGCATTAGTGATCCCTTAGTGTCTGTATAACATCTGACCAGTACCTTCTCTCTTTCATTGTTTCCACTGAGAAGTCAGGTGTAATTCTGAAACGTCTGCCTTTATATGTTACCTGGCCTTTTTCCTTTGCAGCGTCAATATTCTTTCTTTATTCTGTATGTTTATTGTTTTGATTATTATGTGGTAAGGGGACCTTATTTTTGGTCCAGTTTTTTTAGTGTTCTGTAAGCCTCTTGTATTTTCATAAGCATGTTCTTCTTTAAGTTGGGGAAGTTTTCTTCTACGATTTTGTTGAATAGATTTTCTGTACCTTTGAGTTGGATTTCTCTTTCTTCTGTCACTATTATTCTTAGATTTGGTCTTTTCATGGTGTCTCAGATTTCCTGCATGATTTGTGTTAAGGGTTTGTTGGATTCAATTTTTTCTTTGACCAATGACTCTATTTCCTCCAAATTATCTTCAGTGCCTGAAATTCTCTCTTCCATCTCTTATATGCTGTTGTTTATGCTTGTATTTGTGGTTCCTGATAATTTACCCCTATTTACCCAGATTTTCCATTCCCAGAATTCCCTTGGTTTTTCTTTACTTTATTGCCTCTATTTCAGATTGCATGTCTTGAATCGATTCCTTTACTTGTTTGATTGCTTTTTCTTGGTTTTCTTTAAAAGATTTGTCAATAACTTCCAAAGTTTTGTTTTTCTTTTCCTCCATTTCTTTATGAGAATTTTTCATTTCCTCTTTAAGGGCCTCAATCATCCTCATAAAGTTATTTTAGGCATTTTCTTCTGCTTCATCTGTGTTGGGATGTTCAGGTCTTGCAGTTGTAGCACCACTAATTTCTAGTGGTGCCGTACTGCTCTCTATATTGTTAAGTGTATTCTTACCTTGTTGTCTATGCTTCTCTTCTTCTAATCGGTATAGGTGGAGCTTGTGCTTCAGGGGTTCTATCTTTCTCCAATTGGTATAGTTGGGCACTGTGTCCCCGTTGACCACTTCTTCAGGCAGAAATAGAACAGAGATTCTGGTTAATGCTGCTCCCGGTAGAAGTGTGCCCAATGCTCAGATGGTCACTCACTCCTGAGGTGCAGGTGGAACCAGCTCAGATGAACACTCTTCCTGTGAAGGTGTAGATGTGGATGAGGGTCCAGTGGTTGATATATTAGCAGGGTATCTCCAATCTCAATGTGGCAGTGGATGCTCACTGGGACACAGGTGCTTTTTCCCAGAGGAACATTTTGTGATAGTTTCCGGAAGCTACTGCTGGAAACCACTGCTGTCTTTTCACTCTGTGATCACTCCTCTTTCCTGTGCCTGAGGCGGGGACCGCCCTCTGACATGGCTCCCAGGTCTGGAGCTCATGGCTCCCTTGATGTTGCTCTGGGCCTGAAGCACTGACCTTCCACTGACTACTCATCACATTCTTGCTCAGTCGCTTCATTCTACCTGACCAGCTATTAGCCTCTGATTCCCAGTGTTTCTCTTCCTTCTCTTTGTGTTTCTTCTTTCTCTACCACATGAATCTACACAAGAAACAAAATGAGCCACTTCCTCTCTAGTGGTCTTGACAAGCTTCCTTATTTCTTGATGTTTACATCATGGTTACTTTCATAAATATATAGGATTTACATTGGTACATTCAATATCCTCCCTCAGTTCTGGATCATTTGCTGCTTAGCTGTTTTAGTTTCAGTATACTGCTACTGTGAAACCATGTCCTTGTAAGGGTCACTGTTACATAATTTTGTAAATTTTGCAATTAAAAAAAAAGCTTTATGTTGGTGATTTTTCTGGAATGGCAAGGCAAGGCAATGAAATTAATTCTGTGGATAGAGATTCTTACCGATAATATGAGTGTAAATACTCAGATAGGTATAATGAATATATTTTATAATCTCTAAGAATTATCACAAAGGCATGCATCAAACAATAAAGCCTTAATTCCTAGGGAGTCTTTATTCATTATAATTATAAGACATGAGTGCTTAAGTCCAGTTATACTCAACCCAATAGAAGAGAAAGTGGGAAATGACCTTGAATGCATTGGCACAGGAGAAAATTTCTTGAATAGAACACCAGAACCACATTCACAAAGATAGATAATTAATAAATGGAACCTTGTGAAACTGGAGAGCTCTGAAAGGCAAATAACACTGTCAATATAAAACAGCAGCCTACAGAATGGGAAAAGATCTTCACCAACCTGGTATCCAAAATATATAAATAACTCAGAAAACTAGACATCAGAAAACCAAATAATCCAATTTTAAAACTGGGGTATAGAGCTAAACAGACAATTCTCAACAGAAGGATCTGAAATGGTAAAGAAACACAGAAAGAAGTTCTCAACATCTTTAATCATGGGGGAAATGCAAATCAAAATGAGATTGCATATTACACCTGTCAGAATGGCTAAAATCAAACACACAAATGACAGCTTATGCAGGAGTAAGGAGTTATGTGGAGTAAGGGCAATACTCCTCCATTGCTGGTGGAGTGCAAAGTTGCATAGCAACTTTGGAAATCAATATGGTGGTTTCTGAGAAAAGAGGGAATCAATCTTCCTCAAGTTCCATCTATACCACTCCTGGGCATATTCCCAAAGGAAGTTCAAGTATACCAGAATGACAATTATGTTCATAGAAGCTTTATTGGTAACAGCCAGAACCCAGAAAAAACCTAGATGCCCCTCAATGGAAGAATGGATAAAGAAAGTGTGGTGCATTTACACAATGGAGTATTTATTACTTAGCTGTTAAAAACAGTGACATCAGGAAATTTGAAGACAAATTGATGGGACTAGAAAAATACATCCTGAGTGAGGTAACCCAGGATGACAAAGGCAAACATGGTATATACTTACTTATAAGTGGGAATTAGTTTTAAAGTAATAATAAAATAAACAAATAAATAGAGGCAAGCTGCATGTTACAATCCACAGACCCAAGGCTCAAGGCAGGACACATGGAGTTCCCTTGGAAGAGGAAACCGAAGAGGTGTCCTAGAGGTGGTTAGGGATGGGAACATGAAGGATCAGGTTGGGAGTGGATGGAGCGGGAAAACTGAAAGAGATGAATAGAAGGGAAGGGAAGGGGAGGGTCATTTCAGAATTAGGTAGAAACCTGATGCAAGGGAAAGCCCCAGGAATCTACAAGGATGGCTGCCATGGACTACCCCAGCCTGATATGGAAGTCCCTGGGACTTAGGGTCCTTGAAGACTAGATGGGTAAGGATTCAGTGGTGACCAACAGAAACAAACACAGGGGCAGTTTGAATCTGAGTGTATTTTGCAGTTCTCAAGCAAGGGATTTTATACAGATATTTTCTCAGGGGATGATTTTGTGAAGCAAACCGAAACAGATGCCATTATTGTTACTTGGCACAGTAACACAGAAATCCAAAACATAAGATCATCCAGGGTTAAACATAGAATCACCCAAGGCTAACTGCATATTTCCTAAATCTAATTAATCAACTTTTATGGTCAGTTATTATTTAAAATCTATTACCTAGTTATTGTGAGTTTTTGAAATATTTTGAAATATTTTCAAATATTTGAAATATTTGACCTATTTTAACTCTTTCTTATTAAAATCTTTCTTTACCAAATACTTAAACCCACTCTTGATGACACATGTACAGCCCCTTGAAATTTTATTGTTGGGAAAGTTTTTACTATTTGTACTTATATGAATGATGTGAATGATTTGGAAAACGCTGGTTTTTCTGGAGATGAGGTCATGGCTAGTGAGCCCATCTCAGGGGATAGTTTCTTATCTGTATCTCTCTCTTGAAATATCAGTGTAGGCTTTCAGAAACATTTCTTTAGTATGAAAAAGGAATAGAAGAACAAACAGAAATTGCCACAAGAATCATAGCCCAATATTTTTCTTCAGCCAAGAGTTTCACAACTGATTCCAGGAGGCCCTTCTTTTGAAGTTATCTCCTCAGTCTGTGGAACTTGACACACAGAATCTACTGGATTTGGTGTGACAGATGACCCCAGCTAAGACTCCTAGCAATTGATATGTAGCCTGAACTGGCCAACTCCTGTGGTAAGACTGGTGACTACCTCAATTGTCATTAGAGAGCCTTCATTCAGTAACTGATGGAAATGGATGCAGAGACCCACGGTCAAACATTAGGCTGACCCCAGGGAAAATACTGCTAAAGTGAGGGAGAAAGGATTGTAGGAGCCAGAGAAGTCAAGGACATCACAAGAAAACCCACAGAATCAACTAAGCAGGGCTCATAAGGGCTCACAGAGGCTGAATCAACAACCAGGGACCAATTTAGGCCCTCTGCGTATTTGTAGCAGCTGTATAGCTTTGTCTACTTGTGGGACTCCTAATAATGGGAGCATGGGATGTCCCTAATGCCTTGGTTAGATTTTGGGAACCTATTCCTCATACTGGATTGCCTTGTCCAGCCTAAAGATAAGGGGAAGTGCTTAATCATACCACAACTTGATATGCCATGTTTTGTTGATACCCACGGGAAGCCTGCCCCTTCTGAACAGAAACAGAGGAAGAGTGAATCCCAGAGCGGGAAAATTGAAGGAGAGGAGGGAGGGAAACGTTGGTCAGGATGTAAAATCAATAAATTAACTTAATTTTAAAGAGAAATGAGTAAATGAATATTTAATTAATTATATACAGTTACAATATAAAATAATGTCTCTGAATCTGATACTCTTTTCAAATTTGGTGTCTAGGGTAAAAATCTTTAATAAGGGGAGTTTTCAGTGTTAAACTAGATGAAATATCTGTATTGTGAAAGCAGTAGAATGTTGTCACTGTTACATGATAAAAAAATCCTTTAATAATATTTTATAATATTCTAAAATTATACAGATTCTCTTATGCACATAGCACTGTTGTGTTTTTTTTTTTTTTAAATTTGACACATCTACCTTCTGAGTAAAAAAAAAAAAATGATTGTAGTTAATGTAATCTCTCCCTCTATAGACAGGGGACAAGACCCACAATGACCTCAGAGGGCCACATGCCAGGCCCTGTGTGCCTCATCGAGAATGTGAAAGGGCAACTGATAGGCAACCAAGAAGCTCTGAGGATCCTGTCTGACATCAAGCAGCCAGTGGTAGTGGTGGCCATCGTGGGCTTTTACCGAACAGGCAAATCCTACTTGATGAACAAGCTGGCAGGGAAACAAACAGGTTAGTGCCGCCATCACAGCTGTCCTGGGTCCCAAGGGTGTGGTCCTTCCTGTCACAGTTGGATGTCGGGTTCCTTTTCTCATTGTTTCTTTGTCTGCTTGCATTCATTTTGGAGGCAAGGTCATGCTATACAGCTCAAATAGGCCTTGAGCTCCGCATACAGTCCAGGCTGGCCCTGAACTCGTGATCTTCTTACCTTGGCCTCCTGAGCTCTGGTTCCAGGTCTGCACCATCTTATCTAACTCCTAGTTTACCATCTAAAACAAATGTAGAAAGGAAGGAATAAAGATAATTTAATTTAATTTGCATGTTAGTTAGCTTTAAGGCATTGATAAAATGGTCAAGGAGAATCTGTGGGACTCCAATGCTTAAAAACTCTATCTGCATTATATATGATGACTTTTTATTATTATAAATAATACATTATAAGTTCGTCTTTATAATTTTCTTGTTAAGTATCTAGTTCTACGGATAACAAATTTATGTATATGTCTCCCCAGTCCATCTCTAGAAATAGCTCATAGTCCATTCTATACCACTACCCCACGTGCTATAACTGTGAATATGACTGTTGTAGGAATGTCATATAAGTGAACTCACATATAGTGTGTGTGTGTGCGTGTGTGTGCGTGTACATGTGCTTGTGCGTGTGTATGTGTGTGTGTGTGTGTGACCGGTTCTTTCATTTGGTATGATAGCTCAAGGTTTGTCACTGTGAGAATGTGTGTCAAAATATTCTTCCTTTTTGAGGTTCAGTGATAAAGTGTGCCTAACATCACTTGATAAAGTGATGACGTGTAGACATTCACGTGTAGACAAGGCCGCTGAGTATTCTGAATGATGCTCACATGAAGATAGTTACAGGGTCCATCTGAGTCCAGGCTTTCAGGTTTTCTAGGTTGTGTCAGTCTCATGACTGATGGAGTGACTGACCGCAGCGATGTAAGGACAGAGATTTACTTTCCTCACAGTTCAGGGGATATCAGTCCACTTTGGCAGGGACATGGGACTTTGTGACTATTTGCGTAGTTGAAGGAGCTTGTGGCTTGTTCATGACTGACCAGGAAGCAAAGAGCAGAAAGCCACAAGCAAGGCCAGTACTAACCTCCAAAGGTCTGCCTTCTGCCAGCCAGGTCCTACCTCCTAATGCTTCCACATCTTCCAAAACAGAGCCACTAACTGGGGAACAAGTGTTCAAATACTTGCACCTATGATGAACATTTATCTTCAGACCACAACAGTCTGCTCCTGGCTCCAAAATTCTATGGCTGCATCTTCAAAAGTCCCTACAGTCTTGGAGTTCTAATGTTGTATAAAAGTTCACCATCTCATCTGAGACTCAAGACAACCTCTAATATATAATGGCACAGTATAAGCATTCCCATTTACAGTGTTCAGAGGGATAGGAAGGTGAGGACACACCCTAGCAAGACTCAACCCAGAAGGGCAAACACCAAACCCTGTAGCTCCGTGTGTAACATATAGGGCATGTTTTGGCTGTCTCTAGACAACATTAATCTACAGACCCTGACTCTAGAGTCCTGCTGCTTATAGAACACAAGGGTTCGAGGGCCAGGCCTACACATTGACTCCAGCTTTCCTCAGTGGACATCCTAGTCTTGGCATCTCTAACTTCCTGGGACCTCCATTGTCCCTCACACAGCAAGCTCAGGAGTTGCACATAAGAGGCTGACCATGCTACACATTTTCTATGGAACCTTGGTGTATTTTGTTTATGCTCTAATAAATATTTCCTGAAGATCAGCGTGCAGAGTTAGTCACACACCTGGTTAAGAGATAAGCCACTAGTTAGCCACACAAGCCAGTCAGCTTTAATCCCAGTACCCAGGAGACAGAAGCAGGAGGATCTCTATGAGTCCAAGGCCACCATGGGCTACAGGAGAGTGAATCGGTCTAAAGGAGAAACAGAGCTCACAGCATTGATCCCAGCACGTGGGATCCCACACCTTTAATCCCAGCACTATGGAGGTGGAGGCAGGAGTGATGTGGCTGGGCAGAGAGAGGACTATAAGGCGGGAGGAGACGGGAGCACAGATGCAGTCAGAGGATTCAGTGTGAGGAGGCAGTTGAGGACAGAATTGCCCTGTTAGTCTGAGCATTGGTAGAGGAAAGAACTCTCTAGTGGTTGATTCCTCTGCTTCTCTGGTCCTTCAGCTTCCACCCCTGATAACTGACTCTGAGTTTTATTTATGAAGACCAATTAGAATTCATGCTATACCTTGGTGCAAGTTTGGAGATCTTGTGACTGCATATCTGAAATCTGAATTCCTTTTGTCTCTGACTGTGAGATCAGTATGAACTTTGGTTTCAGTTAATCCTTCTGACTGGATTGTGCTGATTTTTCACAAGAGATTTATTTAATTTTAGTTCCATGAGTTATTTGCCTGTGTATTGTGTACATGCCTGGCACTCACAGATGCTAGAAAGGGGCATAAGATTCCCTGAAAAAGGGGTTATAGACAGGTGTGAGCTGCTACACAGATGCTGAGAAATGAGCTCTGGTCCTCTGCAAGAGCAGCAGGGACACTTAATAACTGAGCAATCTTTCCGGTTAGATTGTGCTAATTTTATTATCACTCTCAGGAAGACCTTGTGCCTACACATCTAATCCTTCCTTTCCTCTGTGCTTTCCAGGGTTCTCTTTGGGCTGCACGGTGCAGTCTCACACCAAGGGGATCTGGATGTGGTGTGTCCCTCATCCGCAGAAGCCAGGACACACCCTAGTTCTGCTTGACACTGAGGGCCTGGGAGATGTTGAGAAAGTAAGGGCTGAGGGCATAGCCTACAATTCATCCCTCATCTCTAAATATTCTACACTGTTACACAATTCTGTGTACTATTGAAAAAATTTTATATTCAATCATTTGTGTGTGTGTGTGTGAAAGACAAAGAGACAGAGAGAAAGAGAGAAAGAGAGAGAGAGAGAGAGAGAGAGAGAGAGAGAGAGAGAGAGAGAGTCTGCTTGCTCTCTTTTCCACCATATGGGTTCTGAGGAGTGTGAGGATTGAACTCGGCCTGGAACTTGGCTGAAAGCATTTTTTCTCCACCAAGTCTTCTCACTGGAAATACAGTTTTCCAATAAGAGTTTGAACTTCACCATGGCATCCCTTTCATTTTTACATACATGACATGTCGTCATATTTAGCCAATAATGATGAGGAAACTAGTCACAGTACTGGATCATAGAACAGCAGGGCGGTAGACTACAGCACTGAAACACTAACAACAGACTAAACAGCATCAGTGAGAATGATCACAAATAAAACCACAACCCAACAGAACATTTGCCTGGAACTCCTGTGAATGCTATCTCTAGGTTTATTGCTATTTCTTTTGTTTGGTTTTGTACATTGCATAGGATAAAAAGGTTCCTCTTATTTTCTTAGGCAAATGTGCCCTCAAATGAAATCAGCATATTTTACCACTGCTGATCTGAAAGTGACATATGAACCAAACCTACTCCTGACCCAAGTGTGTTCTGACTTCCAGGGCGACAATCAGAATGACTGCTGGATCTTTGCCCTGGCTGTACTTCTAAGCAGCACCTTTGTGTACAACAGCATGGGAGCCATCAACCAGCAGGCCATGGACCAGCTGCAGTATCCTTTCTGAGGTTCTGAACAGCACAGAGCGAGGGGGGTGACCTACCCTCACGAACCAGCTGCATCTAGGTCAATGCAGCATAAAACATAAAATAACTCACGTGTATGTAGCTGCAATGTTCACACCAAGGTTAGGAACAAGGAAAATTGAGGCTTGGGACTAGGGTTCAGGAAGATGTAAAAGTAATCCAAGATGATGACTCCGGAGCTTTGATTGATGATATGGTTGTTTCCAGGGCTTTCCTTAATTTTCCTTAATAGCTGCTCAGTTATGTAACAGAGCTGACAGACAGAATCAGATCAAGGTCCTCGCCTGACCAGGCTGAGATGGAGGACTCAGAACAGTTTGTGAGCTTCTTCCCGGACTTCGTGTGGGCTCTGAGGGACTTCTCTCTGGAGCTGAAATTAGATGGGAAACCCGTCTCTGCAGATGAATATCTAGAGAATTCCCTGAAGCTTATACAGGGTAAGAGACCTACAAGAGCTAAATGAGCATATCAATTAAACCTCTGAGGATTCAGAGTTTTCTGTCTATAATGTTCTTATACCTGGTGTTCCTATTTCTAGCTGACTACTCCTGGGAATTAGTGCTTAACATATGATTAAATAGATAGAATTAAACATTTTTCTCTTTTGTTCTAGAAACAAATTTATTTGTAGTTCACCCTTTCCTTTACAGTGATTAATTTGACCTCCCTGCTTCAAACTTGTTTTTATTCTGAAACACAAAGTATACTCACTTTCCAGGTCCTGGCTAAAAGTCCCATTTTTCACTTCATCTAGGTACTGGTCAAAAAGAAAAAGAAGAAAAGTTGAACCTGCCTCGGCTCTGTATCCGTAAGTTCTTCCCAAAGAAGAAATGCTTTGTCTTTGAGCGGCCAGCACATGGGAAGAAGCTTGGCCAGCTGGAATCGCTGCAGGATCAAGACCTGGACTCTGACTTCGTGGAACAAGTGGCAGAGTTCTGTTCCTATGTGTTCAACTGTTCCCAGGTTAAAACGATTTTAGGAGGCATCAAGGTCAATGGACCACGTGAGTGCCTTCCCAGCCCTCCTGCTCACTGGTTAGGAAAGAGTGTCATGAGTTAGTGATGACCAACTTCAGCTCTGTAGTGCTAGACTGTAGATGGTACCAGCATTTATAATAGATTTTGTCTATCAGATTTCCTTGTTGAATAAAAAAAAAAGGGGGGGAGCAAAAGAAAATATCTTATTTTATTTTATGTATTTTACTTTATAAATAAGATATATTTATCGTATTTTACATATCGATCCCAGTTCCTTCTCCCTCCCTTATTGTTTCCCTCCCTCCCATGCCCCCTACCACCCTCCTATCCCACTCACCCCAACTCCACAGAGAGGGTGGTGCCTTCCAGGAGGGATCAACAAAGTCTGTCAAGTCATTTGGAGTAGGGACTAGGCCCTCCCTCCTGCCTCTAGGTTAAGGGAGTATCTATCCCTCCATAGGGAATGTGCTCCCAACAGACACCCACATAAACATAAATACCCAGCTGGTTCTGTGTTCGTCAACACAGTATCAACTAAGCAAATTTGGCTCTTTTTTTTTTTTTTTCTTGTTTTTCTTTTTGGATTTTCAGAGACAAGGTTTCTCTGTATAATAACCTAGGTTGTCCTGGAATTTGCTCTGTAGACCAGCAAATTTGGCTCTTGAAATTAAAAGATCTTGAAATTAAAAAATCTAGATGGAGAATTTTTGACTGGGGAAGCACATTTTGCTTCTGAATTGGAATGAGATGCTTACTCTGGACAGGACTGATGACATACACAGACATAAAAGTGGTATGGCGCCTGTTGTCATGGTGCTTGCCTTAAAATGGACAAAAACATTCCATAGACACAAGCCCATGTAGTCTCCATCCAGCATTCTTAGCCTTTGGGGTCTTGCACCTCATTAGAGGATCTTTGCACAGAGGAAGGTCTAATCCCATCAATGTGAGGTAGAGGCTGAGGTGTTTCTGTCTGTCATTCTTCCAAATGATGCTAAGGACACTGGTTCGTTAAGGCACCAATGACTGACATATCCAGAATTGCATCTGATAGTGTTGTCATCATCCATCAGTAGCAAATACTGTCATCTGTTTGTAGGACTAAAGAGTTTGGTGGTAACCTATGTGAACACCATCAACAGTGGGAGTCTGCCATGCATGGAGAATGCTGTCCTGGCTTTGTCCCACATAGAGAATGCAGCTGCAGTACGAAAGGCCATGGCCCACTATGACCAGCAGATGACTAAAAAGTTGCAGTTACCAACGGAAACACTCCAGGAACTGATGGACATGCACAGGACCAGTGAGAAAGAAGCCATCAAGATCTTCATGGAAAATTCCTTCAAAGACGTTAATCAAGTATTTCTAACGGAATTAGCGGTAATCTTTCTCTCATACTTCTGGGATACAGAATTAGAAGGCAAAGTGCCTTGAAGAAATGAGATAAATGTTTGAGGGAGGCAAATGTTCCTAGATTGTTTTTAGTAGTAATAATGCCAATAAATAGTAAAAATAGATTATCATAGACTCAAAATTTTAAAACATGTCTCCTTTCACGAGTAAGTTAGTAATGTACCCTCTCACTGAGTTAAATACAGAGAAGTAATTACCATGTGTGGTCAAATTAAATAACCAGTACCAGCAGACTGATCCAATATTTAAGCCAACAGTAAAGAAAATTTTAGCCTTAGCTATCTGAAGCAAATTTTCATTGAGCCATGTTTATTCTGTATTCCATCTGTCACCAGTCTGAAAAAGTAGTTTACCTTTAAAGCTGTAAAACCCTGTATTGAACTTCACTGCCAAGGAGCAAGGATAATGTCCTTAAAAAGCTGGACCAGGGAAAGGGATGCCCTTATAGTCAGTGTTTATACATTTTTGTTTATTTTGATTTTGTGTTTGTTTTTCTTTAGAGAAAAGTTCCCACAAATTCTAAACTTATGTTTCTTTTCCTTCCCTTTTTAAAAATTATTTTTACATTAAAGAGTAAGTTAGAAACAAAGCAAGGGGAATTCTATAAGAAAAACCTACAGGCATCCTCAGATCGCTGCTCAGCCCTGCTTCGGGATATTTTCGGTCCATTAGAAGAAGATGTGAAGCAGGGAGTTTACTACAAGCAGGGAGGTTATTGTCTTTTTAACAAGAAGATACAGAAACTGAAGAAAAAGTACTATGAAGAACCCAGGAAAGGGTTGCAGGTAACCAAGGTTATATGTGTGTTCTGGAAGCTGCTCACCTCCTTCAGACTGAAGAGTGATCCCAAGCATCACTATGAAAAGGTCTTACTGTTTGCATTCTAGGCATATGCTTCTTAAACATCACATATGTAAACATTATCATATTGTCCTGCTTACTCATAAGACAGTGTACACATTTGATAATTGAGTTGACAATGCACAGTCACATTAACCACCAGTATGACTGTCACCCTGTGTTACAAAGGATCCAATGATGGCCTTTTAAACAAAACTTATCATTCATCAGTGTGGCCTTCAAACAAGCTTTAAAACTGTGTCTAACTATCTCTCTGTCCACCACTCTTCCCCAGACCCATACTTCCCTCTATTTCTCCTTCCATCAGATCTTTTTGTTCTGTATAAGGGCTGAAGCAAACTTTCCCCATCTATGACCAGAGCACCATTAACTCCAAAATTAGATCCCTCAGTCTAAAAGGAAAGTCTCTGTTTTCCAAAACAGGCCTCTAATAAAAGATATTCTTTACAGTGGTCCAGCCTAGACTGTGCACCTCTTTCTGTGGCTGCTATTCTTAGCACTAAAAGGCATCACTAGACCAAAGGGGGTAGGGAGACAGGCACAAAAGCATTCAGTCATTCCTGCTGTTAACCTCATGTTCTCTGAACTCGAAGGCTGAGGAAGCTCTGCAGAAATTTTTACAGTCCAAGGAGGATATGATTGATGCAATTCTACAGATGGACCAGACTCTGACAGAAAAGGAAAGGGAGATTGAAGGTAATTACGAGTTAAGGGGTTAAGTGTCCTCGAAGTGTTTAACGGTTTAGTGTTCAATTTTTAGTGTAGAATGTTTAAATTGCTTGTAAATTTGGGACCCAAAGCTGTGTTTTACGGGTGGCATCCGACATGGTAGTACTATGACATCAGCAGTAACAACGAAGTGAGGAGGAAGAAAGTTGTCACGTGATGCAGTTACACCTTCCTTCTTGCTTTTCTTCCCAGTGCAGCGTGCAAAAGCTGAAGCTGCAGAAGCTGCCTCAAAAATGATGCAGGAAATGCAAAAGAAGAATGACCAGCTGATGAAGGAGCAAGCGAGGAGCTACGAGGATCGCATGAAAGAGTTGGCTGAGAAGATGGAGAAGGAGCAAGCCCAGATGAGGGAAGAGCAGCAGAAGGTCATGGAACACAAACTTCGGGTATGTTAATTGCACCACCTCTATGTTTTCTCCATAAAAAAATTGAAGTGTGAGTGTGTGTGTGAGAGTGTGTGTGTGTGTGTGTGTGTGTGTGTGTGTGTGTGTGTGTGTGTGTTTATTTGTACATGTGTAACTGTAGAGGTTGAAAGAAGGAGTCAGATTCCCTGACTGGGATGCTTGGAATTGAATTCCAGTCTGTAACACACCGTTTTCTCCTGAGCCATCTATATAGCCTCCTGTTCTCTCCATTTATGTTAATCATGAAATGTAATGAGACCTAAACTCTGACCAAGTCTGCTCCCATGTGCTGTTTATTCCTAAATACATGCTTAACAGTCAGTTGCTCATATCTGATGGTTAAGTTTTCAATGTGTAATGGTGTCACACTAAGTCCTTTAGTAATATTTCTGTTTATTTATGGAAGTTATTCTCTTTATGTTTTATCTTTACTTCTTTCTTAAGACTGTATGAACCATGAACTATATCCCCCATTAAAATGGAAGAAAGTAACACAGGTTCACATAGATTAAAAAATATATGCAATCTTAATACTTTGGGGAAATTGAGGCAGGAGGATTAAAAGGTCAAAGACATCATCTGCTATATAGGGAATTCAAAGGAGAAGAGCCTCTGTCTCAAAAAAACAAACAAACAAATAAACAAACACTATTTATAAGATACATATGATGGAAAAGTGTTTTTCTGTCTCACTGGTATGAGTTTATTCCTAAGAGAGTGTTTACAGTGAGAGGAACTATTTAATCCTCACAACTATGTAACAGTCTGTCTGTCCCTCATCTTTCCTATGCTCCCAGTCTGTGTTCAGTTGGGAGTTCTATAACAAAATTCATTAGCTTCAGTTTGGAAATCTGATTCTCTTTTCTATTGTCTCTTACCCTGCTATGACATTATGGAGTTTACACTAAATTATTTTCTTCTCCTTCTTCTCCTTCTTCTCCTTCTTCTTCTTTTCTTCTTCCTCATTTCCCTCCCCCCTCTCTGCCTGTGTATATTTGTGCTTGTTCATGTATACACATGGATGTGAAGGCTTAAAATTAGTTTAGATATTCCTCCATTGCTCGCCACCATATTTTTTTGAGACAGTGTCTCTCACTAAACATTGAACCCAATAATGGGGCTTTCTTGTCTAGCTAATGAATTTTTGGGGATTTACATGTCGGCCTTCTCAGCCTGGTGTTACACACAGTGCTGCATCTAACTTTTACATGAGTGCTTGAGATTCTAACTCAGGTTCTCATGCTTATACATCAGTCACATTCCTGGCTCAGCCATCCCCTACCCCTGACTGACTTTCTTAGACTAAGATTCAGAGCCTTAGTCATTCTTATGGTGCATATTTACATAAGATATGAGTAGATGGGTGTACTAAAGTCTATAATGCTAAAATTTGAAATCAAACACATGACTAAGATTACCTACATAGATCATAGGCAACCACTGAGGACAAAACTTATACTGATAATTAAGCTTTATTGGTGGAACTGTTTTTAGTAAAGGGAACCCCCAAGAGAAGTGACCACAGCTGCCGAAAGAAAAGCATAATTGAGAGAGGGGGTTAAAAAAATCCAAAAAGGAAAAAAATAGGAAACTTCTGAATATTAAAATTTACTCATGACTAAAAACAATTTAAAGAACATAATAAAAATTCAAGGTAGAAAAATTTAAGGAATTGCATAATAAAAATTAATTACAAGGAAAATGCACAGAATTTAGGGATCGGCTCAACACAACCATTTATTGTCTCCACTTGTCCCATTCTAGGAACAAGCTCAACAACTAAATGAGAAATTCCAATTGGATCGAAAAGAACTTCAAAATGAGATAAGGCATCTCAATGAAAAGCAAGCCTCACGCACATGTGTCATTAGTTAAAGGCCTAAATAATAGGTCTGTCCTGCCAATCAAAACAGAGATGAATAGAGTGTAGAATTGGGAACAAGAGTCGCTTTGGTTTATAATAATTGGGTCCTGCATCAGAAACCTAAAAATCTACAAAGATGTGTAGTGTGATCATTGAAATCATTTATTCTCCACTGCACCAAGGATGTCATTGGCATCTCTACTACAGGAGCGGTATCAAGAGCACTGCCTAGAATAAAGTCACTCTCCCAGATGATCTCCAGGAAGCAAATGGACACTGAGCATATTCTTATATCGTGGCACATAATTAGGAACCAATGTCCAGGGATGTGATGACTCTGAAGGACAGGGACAGCCAGCCTCATTCCTTACTGGAGACAACATGAAGTTCTGCAGTATGTCAAAAGTGCTCAACCTTTCAGCAATGGCATGACTTGTGAGCAATGGTGTTGGAAAATCCTATCAACACACCATTATGATTGAAACTGCAATGGCACATTTCCAAACATCGAAACATGATACTTAAGCATGAGAAGCAGTAACTTTAAAGATGGGTGTTGAATGATGATGGGTAATCTGTAGTTATCAAAGGTGCTTTCATAATTTATCTGTAACCATAAACTTGCACTAATCTTTTTTCCTATTAGCAGCTGTACTTGAAATCCTGTTGATTTTCCCCAAGCATAATAAAAATTATTTTCCATGTATTGACCAGCTCTTAGTACTATGGAGTATAGATGAACTACACCTCAACTGCCAAAAATATAAGTTAAGGAAGAAAGCCAAATGGGGTCATGCTCAGTTTAGTAGATCAAAGTACTACACTCACAAAACAAAATGAAGCTGCTGCTGCTGTGAGTCCAAACGGTACACCATCGCCATTTCTGTCGCAACCGTTTTGTTCTCAATTTGTTCTCAAGGAGCATGAGAACGGAGTCAACAGCTACGTGTGCTCCCATGGTTCGCCTACACCCAAGAGAGCATCTTTTGCCCTGCCCTGGTATTTTTTTTATTCGGGTATTTGAGTTATGCGCCCTCTAATGAAAGTTCCGCCCTTTGGGCCAAGGCGCTCTTTACAACTGACTATTGAGCAGAAGATAAAATTCCTCTAACAGTAAATGGTTAACATCTTTTAAAGGGATGGAGAATTTGGGTGGGGGGGGGGCGGGCAGCGCATGACTCCGTGGGTAAAGTGCTTGATGTGCAAACACGAGGACCTACATTCAGATCCCAGCACCCACAAAGCAAACCAGACATGATGGTGCACACCTATAAGCCTAGCACTGAGGTTGGAGCAGGTGCAGACAGGAGGATCCCTGGGGTTTACTAGCCAGCCTAGTCAACAGATCAGCTCTGGGTTCTCTGAGAGACCCTGTCTAAAAAAATAAGGTGGGAAGTAGTTGAGAACTGTTATGCTGTTTGCTGGAAGTGAATGGGACCAGAGAAAATCTCATTAAGCAAGTTAAATCAGTCTCAGAAAAACAAATGTATGTTTTCTTTAATATATAACTCTTAGACTGCATATAGGTATATAAAATTGTATATGTATATATATATGACATAAAAGTCAAAATGTAACTGCTTAGGAAACAATAGGGACTAGCAGCAGGGGAAGACATGAAGAGAAGGAAAAGGCACAGGGGTGTGCTAAACATACAAGATATGCTTATATGAAAATATCCTTGTATGACACAGCAACATGGATAATAAATATATGTAATGAATATGATTTAGAAAACAAGCTGTGACTAACAAAGAACATTTTAAAATAAGAATTATGACAACTCCATGTGAATAACATTGGCAAGTCAGATAAATCAAATAATTTCTCAATAAAGCACACACTAAACCTTACCACATTCGTTACTTCCCTGATTGTTGCAACAAAAAACCCAACAAAGACAACTTTTTAGAATGGAAATGAAGAAATGTGCCAAATAATTACATGAGATTTAAAATGACTTAAAAATAAGTGGAATACAATTCAAGCTTCAAAATGAGAGGAATTTGCTAAAAACTAATATTTATAAATCAGTGTGTATTTAAACACTATGTTAAATACAAACACAATTCTTCTGAAACTTCACAAAACGATCCTAATATTGATGAGAGAATTATGTTGCTCACAGGGGTCAAAGCAGAGCTCTGAAAAGACACCGTGAGATCTCTAATAACGTGTGTAGGGGCTGGTGTGGTCCCACACACTTCAAGTCACAAGACTTGAGGAGCTAAGGCAGAGATCTATCAGTTTGAAGGTAGTCATAGTGAGAATTATCTTTTTTAAAATGTATGTAACTAATACCAGAGTTTATTAAAATAATAGAACACATATCAGGAAATAATTAGAGTAAAAAAAAATACTGCAAGACCATGCTTCAATGATATGAATCTATTTCACGTATAACCATTAAAACAAATTCCTCATTGTGAAGTTTCCTAGTGCTCCCCTTGGCAATCTTGGGCTATTCCGTTATCTAGTATGTGGAGTTCTTGCTTCCCTCTGCTCTACAACCCTCTGAGGAGTCCAGTTTACCCACTGCAGTAACCCTGTTAGGGCAGTGACTGGGTCTGACGAGTCCTCATCTTCCCTGTATATCCACACAGTGCTGTGTGCGCAGTACTTGGGTCAGTAAACACACACATTCATTGTGTCCATCATTTTCCTCATGTGAAGGTCCTGCCCCTGTTCTGTGTGAACTCTGTGATCCTTGTTACTGTGCAGTGGAGCTTGCTATGGAGTTCATGTATGTAATCTGCAGTTTAGCATAAATATATTTTGTTGTACCTGATGTTAATAATCTCAGGACTTGGAAAAAAAACTTCCAACAGACTGTACAACAAACTGCACAAACAAGCTCCAACCCATTCAGGAAGAAAAGCCTCTGGTTTCTTAACATCTAGTTGGTTTCCAAGAAACGAAACCTGTCTGCTTTCACTCCTGCCTGAAATAAAAAAGAATGCAGTTTGTCCTGCATACACCAGCAAATCTTTTCTTTCAGAAGAATTGGAGGAAGCCTGAGGCTTTCCTTATCCATTGTTTGGAGACTGTGTAGACTTCAAATTCAGAAAGGCGGAAGGGACGGGCATACAAGGGAAGAACGTTTCTGATGGTGTTGGTATGACACAGTGGTACAGAGACCCAACTTGAATCTATACAGAACCCGGCTAAACAAAACCCACTTTTCTGCTTTCCAAAACCCACATGGGGCAGCCGTGTAGACATCATGGTCTGATAAACTATTAAAAGCACATTAAGGGCCCGAGGAATGGTTTGGTGGCTAAGAGTAGGGCTTTCTGTTCTTACAAAGACCAGAGTCTGTTTTTTTATTTTTTATTTTTTTGAGTGATGATTTTGATTTTATTAATTTCATTGTTGACATAAAGTTTTTATTTATGTGTTTATTTATTCTTATTTTAAGTATCGATCCCAGTTCCCTCTCCCTCCCTCCCATGCTCTCCCCCATCACACTCCCATCCTACCCCCGCCCACACACACACACACACACACACACACACACACACACTCAGCAACCATGCAGAGCAGTTCACAGCTGTCTGTAACTCTGGCTCCAGGAGATCCCACACCCTCTTCTGACCTCTGTTATGAGTAGGTTTTTCCTGCCAGTCTGGTCCCACTGCAGTGCCAGCTTCAAATAACACACAGAGATGCTGTATTTGATATAAAGCTGTAGGTCAGTTACTAGTTTCTTATTGGCTAGCTCTGTCTTAAATATTAACCCATTTCTATTAATCTAAGTACTTCCACGTGGTCTTATCCGAGAGGAAGCCCTGCATACTACCCTGTAGGTCCTCCATCTTGAATCTCCTCCCTACTCCTTCTGGAATCCTCATTGTCTCCTAGTCCCACCTATCTTGCTTTCCTATGGGCCAACAGTGCTTCATTCATTAACCAATGCGATAATGACATCTCCCATCAGACCTTTGCAGGGACCTGCCCACAGGTGATCGACAAAGGAAATGCTTTGGGTGTGTTTTAGTTGGTTTTTGTTTGTTTATTAGTTTGTTTGTTTGATTGCTTGCTTGCCTTTTTTTTTTTTTTTTTTTTTTTTTTTTTTTTTTCTTGTTTGGTTCTATCTTGGATTTCTGGGCTATCCAGCCTCTGCACTGGTTCCTAGCCATGCAGATAGTGTCAGGCTTGGGCTCCCTCTTGTGGCACGATTTTAAATAACAAATGGCCTCAAGCTCTCTTTGAACCAAGTATTGAAGATTCTGATTGGAAAGCTCTGACAAACCCTCCCCCTAACACCACTCACTGAACTTTTACACCATTGTTGATTCACTGCTGTGACCAGAGGGTTTCACTTTCTCAGAACTCCACTCTACTACAAAAGTTAGAGGGATTTTTCGCCATTTGCTCTCTTGGGGGCAAATCCAGAAAGCCTCACAGGATTACATGAAGAGAAAAAAAAAAAAAAAGGCAAAGCCTGCCAAGTGTGGTGGCATACACCTTTAATCCCAGCACTTGGGAAGCAGAGGCAGGTAGATCTCTGTGATTTCGAGACCAGCATGATCTACAGAGTGAGTTCCAGAACAGGGTCCAAAGCCACAGAGAAACCCTGTCTCAAAAAAACAAAATAAAAAAAAAAAAAAAGAAAGAAAGAAAACAAAACAAAAAAAGGCAAAGCCCATTCACCTGTGCTGAGCAGCAAGAACAGGTAAGAAGGGGCACTTGCTCTTTCTAGGTCTGGAGAGTTCTCATCAGAGACATGGGGCCATCAGCCTGGGCAGGAATGAGGTGGCATTTTCAGGGTTAATTCATTTTGTTTAAAATTATGTGACTACAAAAGTCTGCTCCTGGGCATGGGCAGGGGCCCAGCAGCAGATAAACCCCTGGGTGCTATTATCAGGGTACCAGTCTCTAAGGGCCGCCACAAACTCAATTTGAGTTATGGACCAGGAGACATGTGGCTGAAACAGAGCAGGATACACATTGGGATTATCTTTCTCGGTGTCCACCTCTTTTCTGCTGACGGGGACACAGTTAAATGGCTATGGTCAGGATGGAGCAGCACTACTCCTGACAGGGCTGACTGTGACTGATTTTCAAGAGGGAAACAGAAAGAGATACAGGATGAAGAGCCGCCACCTCGGCAAAGGACAAAAAGAGGAAGTGCTGTGTTGATGTAAGAACACAAAGTGAATAAGAGATATGGTCTGTTCTGAAACTGACCATGACTGCTTGATGGCCCAGGACCACAAGATCAGCTAAGCACACATACCATGTTCCAACACTTCAAGTTAGTTCAAATTTCTTTAGCAACAGAGTAAAGTCATAGATCAAGGTACACTTAAAATACATAGGTGGCCATGTGGGTCAGGAAGATACAGCAAAATGGGGGAGCTTGCTACAGGCCTTCTGAAGCTATCTGAGTGGTGAGCCTAGGGGTCTCTGCATATTCCAAAAAATGGGTTTTAATTAAAAGTCACGAGGGTAAGTCAAGCACAGTGGTGGGCAATACAGGGCCATGGGTGCAGCTAAAGAGAACCCAGGAAAATCTGGCTCCAGATTTACAGCAATCATATCTCCACATTCACACGAATTCTAATCAGTCAGCCAGCCTTGAGGGTTCACTGGCACAGCTGTGGATCTTTTCTGGGAAGCTCTTGTCACAGCTGAAACCCAGAGTGAAAGATGAAGGACAAGACAGTGGCCATCACACATCTGGCCTTGGCTGCCAAGTGAATTTCTTCCTTCGGTTGGAAGGTTGGCTCATTCCTCATGTCCACTTACTTTGTAGTCCTCCCCTGCAAGATCAGCCCCTATACTGTAGTGAAGGGCTTTCTCTAGAAGATTCCTGTGAATACAAGTCTTAATACAAAGTCTGCTTACCTTGTCCCAAACTCCAGGCCCTCAGGCAAATGTTCCTGTCTTCTGGAAATCAGAACTCCAGTCCAGGCATCTTTCTCACTCATTGTATTCTTCCTTGATAGCTTTGTTCTCCTCATCAGCTCCCAGCCTGATTCCTCTTTGCATTTCTCCCCTCGCTACCAAATGAAAACTAAACACAAAACCCAAGGAGATTGTCAGGAAGTAATTCTTTGAACCACCAGCTCCCTGACTTCTTGCTATTTATATCACAGTTGCTTTTTGTAATGTCTACCAACTCATTTGCTACTGAGATTTAATAAGGATCAGGAGAAACAAATAGGCCAAATAGATGTTTATTCAGGGAGAAATAACTTACAACACACACAGATGAACACCAGCAGGTTCCTGGTCCCAAGATGCCTCCGGATGCTCTCCTGTCCCCGTGCTGCAAGCAAGAGAGCTCCCAGAGCCCCTTCCTCAGACTTAGTTCCCCCAGGTAACATCCGCCCCTGTCCCTACCCCCCAGTGGGTGTGGTCTATGCCACAGGTGCACACAAAGTGAATATCTCACTACAATTTGCTGTGACACTAAACCCAGTGTTTATTCATTGTTCACTCGCGGTTAATAAAGCTTAAATTTTAAGGCACTGCTCTTGTGGAGCCCTTTCTTTGGAAGAGATACTGTCACATACTGCCACAAGGTTTGCAAAAAGCACCCTATGTTGGCTCTCTTGCTGGAATGGCAATGTGATTAATTCTGTGGATAGAGACTACTTGTCACATGAGAATAACTACTAGGATAGATAGGGCGAATACATTTTTAATGTCTAGAAATTCTGGCGACAACATGTGTGTAACTACTCGAATACATTAAATGAATATATTTTATATTATCTAGAAATCATTGTAAGGGCATGCATCAAACAATGAAGCATTATCTCCATGGGTCTTTATTCATTACCAAGGTAAACTAGTGAATAAATGAATATTTAAGTATTTATGTAAGTTGCCTGCAATGTAAGATAATATCTCTAAATCTGATTTTATTTTCCATTTGGCGTCTAGTACAAAATCTTTAATAACTAAAATTTTCAGTGCAAAATTAAACAGGATATTTGTGTTGTGTGAGCAGTAGAATGTGGTCACTGTCACATTATATATGAAACTCTTCAGTAGTATCTTATAGGATTCTAAAGTTATACAGGTTTTCCTTCAATTATGTCTTTGATGCACACAACGCTGTTGTGCTTTTTGAGAGTTTCCTAACTCTACCTTCTGAGAGAAAGAATAAAATTCCAGCTAATCTCATCGGTCCCTCTAGAGACAGGGGATAAGGCTGAACAATGGCCACAGAGGTCCACATGCCAGGCCCCATGTGCCTCATCGAGAATGTGTAAGGGTAACTGATAACCAGCCAGGAGGCTCTAGGGATCCTGTCTGACATCACACAGCCTGTGGTGGTGTTGGCCATCGTGGGCCTCTACTGCACAGGCACATCCTACCTGATGAACAAGCTGTCTGAGAAGAAAACAGGTGAGTACCAACAACACAGCTGTGCTGGGTCCCAAGCGTGCACTCACACTGTCTGCTTCCTGCTTGAGAGAGGGAAGAACTTAACTTCTACTCACAGTTAGATGTTGGGATTCTTTTTGTTGTTACTTTGTTAGCTTTTATTTTTGAGACAAAGTCACGCTGTAGAGCACAAGCAGGCCTGTAGCTCAGCATTAGTCCAGGTTGACCCTGAACTCATGACCTTCTTGCCTTGGCCTCCTGAGAGCTTATTACAGGACTACACCACCACATCTAACTCCTAGTTTACTATCTAAAAGCACAACCAGTTCCTTTCCTAGGAGCACAGTTGATATATTAATAAACTCTAAGGTATTGCTAAAACAGTCATGTAATGACAGCAAGTTTCTACTTGTCTTTAAGGTTAAAAAGAGTCTATATTATATGCATTGACTTTTAATATAAATCGCAAAAGATTTATCTTTATAACTCTTTAAGTATCCAGTTCTGGGATATTAAATAAATTTATGCATCCGTCTGTCTCCCCCATCTATCTCCAGAAGTAGCTCATCACCTATCCTATACCACTATTCTACATGCTGCATCTATGAATTTAGCTGTCCCAGGGATGTCACGTGAATGAGTAGACTCACACAAATTTGGGGGTTTGTGACTGGCTCTTTCGTTTAACACGATAACTTCAAGGTTTGTAGCTGTGAGAAAAGTATTTCAAAAATTTCTTTCTTTTTGACATCCAGTGATAAAGTGTGTCTAACACCGCCTTACCCATTCACCTGCAGACAAGACAGCTGAGTTCTCTGAATGATACTCACATGAAGACAGACATCTGTCTGAGTGCAGGCTTTCAGGTTTTCTAGGTTGTATTACTCCCATCACCGATCAGATGCCTGACAGCAGCAATGGAAGGAAGAAGAATTTACTTTCCTCAGCGTTCAGGGGTATCAGTCCACTGTGATGGGGAGACAGGACTTCACGGCTACATGTGTAGTGGAAGGAGCTTGTGGCTTGTTTATGACTGACAAGGAAGCGAAGAGCAGAGGGCCATGAGCACGGTCAAAATTACAGCCTTCAAAGGCCTGTTCTCTACCAGTCAGGTCCTAATGACCTCCTAATGCTTCCACGTCTCACAACACAGTGCCACAAACCGTGGGGTGGGGGCAAGTGTTCCAAACATGAGCCTGTTAACACGAAGTACTAAAAGCCCGAGACAGACATTGGGGTTCAAGGTTAGCTGAAGATCAGAGAAGCAAATAGGCTGGCCACTAGCTCTTACCTCTGCCTCAGGCTGAAAGGGCTGTTCTGTCTCCAGGAATCGTCAGTGTACCATGCCCTTCATCAAACCTCAGACTACAATCCCAGACTGCTATGCTCTCCTCAATGTGACTGGAGACAAATTCTCAGACTGAATGCCAGCTCTGAGACCTTGCTCCTGTCTCACATACCTTCCTCATGCTGTGTTTAAAGGCATGTGATCCCAAGTGCTGAGATCACCTTTGTGTAAGCTGTTTCATTTTAGACTGGATCAACTTCGTGTAGCTCAGTGTGGCCTTGAACTAACAGAGATCCATCTACCCCTGTCTCCTGAGTGCTGCATCACCATCATCTGGCTCTATGGCTTGCTAGTACAGCTCATGGGGTTAAAGCTGTGCATCACCACTGCCTGGCTCTGTGGCTTAGGGCTACCTTAGCTTGCTGTACTCTCAGGCAAGTTATAATAAATCAGAAATAATATATCACGACATTTGTGATAAACATTTACCTTTAAACCATAATACTCTGCCCTGATCACAAAATGCAATTGGACCAACTTCAAAATTCCCCATAGTCTTATAGTTCTAACAGTTTATGAAAGTCCACCGTCTCATCTGAGACACAGAACAACCTGCAACATACAACAGCACAGAAGAAATATCCACACTTCCAATGTTCAGGAGGATAGGAAGGACAGATCTCATCATAGAAAGACTCAACCCAGAAGGGCAAACACCAAACCCTGTAGCTCCATGTGCTACATACAGGCCACGAGCTGCACTTGAGAGACTGACCTGCTACACACTTTCTATGGAACGTTGGTGCAAGCCTGGAGGTCTTGTGACTTGCATTCTGCATATCTGAAAACTGAATATCTGTTATGTCTCTGATTGTGAGACCAGTACAAACTTTGGTTTCTATTAATTCTCCTGACTTGGTTGTGCTGATTTTTCAAATTTTTTTTTTTACTTTTAGTTGTATGAGTATGCATGCGTATAAGTATTTTGCCTGTGTGCCATGTGCATGCCTAGCATTCACAGATGTTAGAAGGGGACATAAGATTCCCTGAAAGTGGAGTTATAGACAGGTGTGAGTTGCTGTGTAGATGCTGCGAACTGAACTCTGGCCCTCTGCAAGAGCACTAAGCACAGTTAACCACTGAGCCATCTTTCCAGTCTGAGTATGCTAATTTTATGATCAGGAAGACCTTGTTCCTACACATCTGATCCCTCCTTTCCTCTCTGCTTTGCAGGTTTCTCTCTGGGCTGCACGGTGCAGTCTCACTCCAAGGGCATCTGGGTGTGGTGTGTGCCTCATCCTAGAACTAGGCAAGCCACACCCTATTTCTTCTGGACACTGAGGGCCTGGGAGATGTAGAAAAAGTAAGAAACAGGGCCACAGTCTGCAATTCATCCCCTCATTTCTGAATATTTTATACTGTTCTCTATGCTGCTTTAAAACTGTATTTATTTATTTATTTATTTATTAGTGTGTGTGAGTGTATGCCGGTGCATGTGCTGTATGTTCCCTGATGCATGTGCCACAATGCTGATGTGGAGGTTGGAAGACAACACGTGGATTCAGTTCTCTTTTCCACAATGTGGCTTCTAGGGATTGAACTCAGGCTCCAAGGCTGGGCAGTAGCCTTTTTAACCAACGAAGTCTTCTCACTGAAACTGCCATTTTAAAATAAGAGTTTGAACTTTATCCTTTTCATATTTATCATGCAGCATGTGCAACATTTGGCCAACAAAAAATGAGGAAACTAGTCACAGGACTGGGTCATAGAACAGCAGGGTGGTAGTCTGCAAGGTTGAAACACTAGCAACAGACTAAGCAGCACTAGTATGACTCTTCACAAATAAAAACGAAAACCAAAGAATGTTCACCCTGCAGTGTTGTGGATGGCATCATCAGGGTTATTGGTGTTCCTTTTGTTTTATTTTGCTTTGCTTTGCTTTGTTTTGTATCTTGCAAGCTTTTTTTGGTTTTTTAGTTTTAGCCCTTCTGTGGAAAATGACATAAGAATAAAACATATCCCCGACCCATGTGTGCTCTGACTTCCAGGGTGACGACCAGAATGACTGCTGGATCTTTGCCCTGGCTGTACTTCTAAGCAGCACCTTTGTGTACAACAGCATGGGAGCCATCAACCAGCAGGCCATGGACCAGCTGCAGTATCCTTTCTGAGGTTCTGAACAGCACAGAGCGAGGGGGGTGACCTACCCTCACGAACCAGATCCATGACTGTGACCTTTGATGAATGCCACATAAAACAAACAAACAAAATAACTCATATATGTGTAACTACATTGTTCACAGTGAGGTTAAGAACCAGAGAAATGAAATTTTTGGACTAGGGATTGAGATGAAGTTCAACTAACACAGGATGGGTACATTGAAACTTTGATTGATGCTATGGTTGTTTCCAGGGCTTTCCTTATTAGCTGCTCAGTTATGTAACAGAGCTGACAGACAGAATCAGATCAAGGTCCTCGCCTGACCAGGATGAGATGGAGGACTCAGAACAGTTTGTGAGCTTCTTCCCTGACTTCGTGTGGGCTTTGAGGGACTTCTCTCTGGAGCTGAAATTAGATGAGAAACCCATCTCCACAGATGAATATCTAGAGAATTCCCTGAAGCTTATACAGGGTAAGAAACCTACAATGGCTTAAAAGATTAACCAAAAAAAAAAAAAAAGAAAGAAAGAAAGAAAGAAAGAAAGAAACAGAATTCAAATTTTTCTATGTACACTTTTTTTACACCTGAAGTTTCTGTTTCTTCTAGCTAGCTATTCCTAGGAATAAGTGCTTAATATATGATTTAATAAATTGAGTTAAACATTTTCTGTTTTCTGGTTTTTTTCTGAGAATAAATTATTTGTTTTCTACTTTTCCCTTCAATTTGCTTTCCCTGCCTCAGATTCGTTTCTGTGCCGGAATACAGAATATGGTGAGCAATGAGTACACATTTGAAAGCGTAGATTAAAGTGTTACCAGTATCCTAGCCCTGCTGTTGGAATAGTGTGGTGTTATGTGTATCAGTGTTTTGCTTGCATATATGTCCATGTGAGGGTGTCAGATTTTGGAGTTACAGACAGTTGTGAGCTGCCATGTGCGGCTGGGATTTGAACCCAGGGTCTCTGGAAAAGCAGTCAGTTCTCTTTTTGAACCCAGGGTCTCTGGAAGAGAAGTCAGTTCTCTTTAACCTCTGGGATATTTCTTAAATGGTGATACAAAGTTAGGAAGCAAGTTATCCAGAAATAGACTCTCTGGAAAGTTAGGTAAGATCACACAGACAACCATAATTACGTAAGCTAGAGGGATTATTTACTAAGAACTCTTGGTTGATCAACAACGATGTATTCTGCCTTGAACTGGGAAGTAGAGGCTTGGTAGTTAGGAGTATGAGCTGCTCTTTCAGGAGACCTAGGTTTGATTCCAAAAATCTATGTGGTCAGTGGAATAATCCTTTTGTACACTGCAAAGACTTGTTACTGAGATTAAATTAATAAAAACATTACTGTAATGTTTTTATTACAGATGTCATTCTGTAAATATATTTAATGAATAAATCTCTGTTGGCCAATAGGAAAGCAAGATAGGTGGGACTAAGAGACAAGGAGAATTCAGAGAGAGGTAGGAGGAGATACAACATGCAGGACTTGACAGAACAGAGGTCCGGGTCCTGTCTCCAGTAAGATAGACCATGTGGAAATACTTAGATTAATAGAAATGGGTTAATATTTAAGACAGAGATAGCCAATAAGAAATGCTAGCACCAGGCCAATAGCTTTATATCTAATATGGCAACTCTGTGTGTTATTTGGGGCTGACATGGATGTGGGACCAGGCCAGCATGAAAACATGCTCATAACAAAAGCCAGTAGCTAGACAAGAAGTATAGGTAGGAGAGCAGGACGCAAAAGAGGCTGGGAAGAAAGAGAGATGGAGTCAGAGGAATCAAGAGCCATGAAGAAGCAACAAGAAGTTCATAGATGAGATAAACAAGCCTCGGGCAGCATATAGATTAATGAAAATGGGTTAATTTAAAATGTAGGAGCTAGCTAGTAACACCCCTGGGCTATTGCTCGAGCACTTATAATTACTATTAACACTCAGTATGTTTATTTGAGAGCCAGCAGTCAGGTCAGGAAAACTCTGCCTATAGTTCCAGGGAGTCTGGTGCCTTCTTCAGACCTCTATGGGCCCAGGCATATGCATACGTGATATGCATACATACACTTTTATACATAAAATTAATGAGCTATTTAATTAATTTAAAAGAACTGGAAATAACTAACAGCCTAACCATGAATAAAGATATTAAACAAATATTCACAGGAAACTAGTTGCCCTAAAGAGGGGAGGCTCTTTCTGATTAAGAATAAACTTCTTACTTGACTGTACAATATGCTGTTACATCTCTGTAGTATGTCTTAAATATATTTCCTGGCTGGACCAGCAGAAGAGAAAAAGAAACAAAAAAAAAAAAAGAGAGAATCCAAAATTGGAGGCAAGAGGTGGGAAGTGTGAAAACCTACCAAATCCATCCAAACACTTTTAGTGATGTATCTTGCACTCAACATTACCAGAAGTGTGAAATTCAACAGCAAAGTGCGCCATCTAATGGCTGTTGCTTTCATTACTCCCTAGACCCCGCTGGCTGGGTCTTTTTTAATTTTGTTGTTGTTATTGCTCACCATAGCACCATTAGAACCTAATGGGGTAGTTGAAACATAGTAAATGCTATGTCAGCATCATCTAGTAGTGTTATATCACCCTGACTCCGCTTCTAATGCTTCTCCTTCAATGTTTGCTACGGGATTACTATACAACACAAGAATATTCAGGAGTTTGATGTATGATTATGTTCTTTTTTTTTTTTTAATGCCCGAGGTTGCCCCTGCCCCAAGCCCCCCACACTCATCGCCTCTTGGCCAGAGCGATCCTGCACTCGCGACTCGTACGGCTATGTCTCCTACCTAAGAGCTGCAAAGATGGGGGCTTCCAGTAGGTCAAGGCAGCTGGAAGCAATGTGGCCTGAGGGAAGGCTGGAGTGGGAGGCTGCTGCTGTGCACTGTCCGGGAGAGTGTGCCCCCCCTTCCCTCCCCACCCCTGCGCTCCCTCCACCTACTGCCTGCCTGAGCTCAGCCCCTCTGCCCTGGCACCTAATCATAGATTCATATTCTTGTCCCTGCTTTCCTTTACACAAAGCGATTCATCACCATCCAATCCTTAAGAACAAGAGAACCTGAGTTGTCGTAAGTCAACTACCTGGAGGTCCAAATGGGCAGGGAGCCTGAAACAGTGATTTTAAGCAGTGGTGATGCCAGAAGGACTTCGCACAGCACGACAGAGGAGGCAAGATGGGAGCCTTCATGGACAGTGTGCAGGGCTGAGAGCCTACAGCCTGTTGGAGAGCATCCATTGAAAGGTTACATGCCCCTTCATGGATGTGGACCAGGAGTTAGTCACAGAGAGAAGGTAACCAGACTCCTCATCAAAGACCAATTCCCACCTAACCCTAACCCAGCAGATGCTTGCATGTGTTCACATTGTGTGATGCTGTGCAATGAATCCTTGTCAGGAAGGCTATATTGAGCTTTCCCCAAGTACAGTTTTGATCATTCTAGTTTACATATACACCTCATTTTCAATCACTTTTCCTACCATACTACTATGTAAAGTCAAAACTCGCAAATAAGAAAAAAACAGTCCAAAGATGACTGATTAGTTTAAATGCTAATAGCTAAACATCATTCAATCCAGAGAAAATATACATCCACAGAGATATATTCAGTTACCATTAGCAACCTTTCTGTGGGTAAATGCATGGTGTCTGTTAAAGTTTTTGAAACGTTTAATCTAATGCCGATATCATCATCGCAGCCTAGATGGGAAATGATGATTTAGAACTTGCACGATGGGCATTGTGTTGCATGCCTGTGTGCCTTGGCACTCAGGAGGCTGAAGCAGAAGGATTTTGAGGTGAGATCCTGGCTCAGAAACAGAACAAGACAAAAGACTTCGACTTGTAGGTTCCATGTTGTCTCCAAGAGTGCTGCCAGATGATGTTCAGACTGACAGGGAAACCTCAAATCAAAGAAAGAAGGAACACAGCATTTCATCACTCTTCAGAAACTCAGAACAGTACTCATGCACAGTCCATGCTTTCAAATAACAAGCTGGCAGCTTACTGTAATCGTTTTATATGAGAAACAGAAAGAGAAAAGCAACAGAACAGCCACTTAACCTTTAAAGTCTTCAGAATAAACTCTGGTGTTTCCCAATCCAACCATAGTAATGTCTAGAAACACCAACTACAGATTTGGCCTCAAAGGGAAACACTCCAAGAACCCACCACAATGGATAGACCGACCCACTGACTTGGTCAAAAAACGAGGCCTTGGCTCAGCTCAAGCTGGACTAGGATTGCTGGCAGAGAGACAAAGCTCACTCTCAGAAGTCCCCAGAGGCTGTGAAAGTTTCTGTCTGCTAGGAAGAGGCACTCACCTATTGAGACCTACGGTGCATACCAAAGCCACAGGGTCCTCAAACCCCCTCTCCCTCTACCCTAAACTTCTAGTTTGTTCCAATTCACAGGGTGTCACACACACACACACACACACACACACACACACACACACACACACACACACACCTGCAGCTACCGGTTATCTTTATAACCCACTAGGTTGTCCCTGTCCCTGCTCTTCCCTCTGCTCTCGAGACACACACCCCTTGCCAGTCTGCCCTGAGAGGTAGCCTTGACCGCTCTGGCTTTCCCAAAGGCCTCTGGCTATTTCTCTCATACCTATAATGAAAATTCCCTTCCCACTAATGGATCCATCAATTCGGGGGCTTCACTGAGCCCTTGCTTACCATGAGCTCAATTAACGATCATGCCAAAACATGGAAGAGGCTCCTTGTGCCAAGGACAGGGCGTCCTACCAAAGCCTGCTTTTGCTCTGTCCTCCAGCCATGATCCCCATGTTCGGCCACTCTTATGCCCTCCACACCTCGGCTTCTTTGAAAGCAAGAATAAAAAATCTAAACTCTAAGCTGGACTCTTAACAGTTACTAGGTGTCTGCCCGCTTCCGTCTCGCCTCCGCCCATCACTTTACACTTCCAAAGGAAGGATTCGGTCTCCCTCCTCTCGCCCCATCAAATGGGACAAACAGACACCTACAAGCCTGCAAACCCTTTTGTACACTGACCGAGCGAGTGCCTTCCACTGTCTCTCACCGGAACCGCTGCGAATCCACCCGCAGGCGAGATTTACCCACCCAACCAAATCAGTCGCGCCCCAACCGGTCGCACACACCCATTTTGGCCCGGGTGCTCATCAGAGTCCACGCCCCGTCCTCCCAGGCTGGCTGCTTCCTCCACACTCTCACTGTGCGCTGCGGGATTGGAGAACGCGCTGCCAATCCGTAACCTTAGCCCGGATGCCGGGGCCAATCCCCTGGCCAGAGCCAGACGCCGCCCCCACCCCGCCCCTCCACCCTCCACTTTGGGCTGCCGGAGCCCAAAGTGGATATTTCCTAGGACCTCCCCCCCCGCCCCGCCCCTCAACACCTCGGGACCTCCAGACTGAGGCCAGGGGCGCATTCGAACCTGGACAGTGAGGTGAGCCAGCGCGGAACATGGTGTGCGGTGACGCGGCCCGGGGCCTGCGGAGTTTGCAAAGTCAGGAGCCAGAGGGGGTATTTGGCGGGCTGGAGAAGCTCCCCTAAAAGACTTCCTTGGGACCTCCACAGCAGGGTCAACCTTGCGGTTGACATTGTCTTCTTTGGAGAAAAAAAAAGGGGGGGCTCCGAGATAACTGGATCCCAGTCCTCTCTTGTCTCTTTTACTCTTGATTGTGTAATTTGAGGTATTTAGAATGCATTCTTGAGAGGATAACGCTGACTCCAGCTCATCCGTGATAGACTTTTGGTTTTTGGAGGCAGTCTCTGGTTCTCGAAGTAATCATGTAGCAGAGGGAGATCTTGCGTTTTTTATCCTCCTGTCTCCATCTCCCCAGTGATAGAATTACAGATGTGCACCACTACCTCTGTTTTATTTGGTGCCTGGGTTGGAAGCTAGGGCTTTGCCCAGGACAGGCTTGAGCTACCTCCCCCATCCGGGTAACGTACAGTTCAAGGTTGAAAAAGGAAACTAGGGCGGTTAAACCCGAAGAGTGAGTCTATCTTTTCCAAGTGTTCCAAAAGACAAAAGCAGTTTCATCAGCAGTATCTGAGGGCCAAGCATTACTGCAGATCTGAGCTGCCAGCCACTGTTTGGTCCAAGCTCCGTTCCACGTTCCAGCTGGGGGCTCCTCAGCACCACCTGATGGGCAGGTGACACTGGGGGAAGCTTGCCCAGGCTGTAAATCTGTTAAAAAGTTTTGCCAGTGGGCTGTGTCCCAATTCCAACATCAAGCAGCCATACACGAAATTTAGGATTACACGAATCCCACTTCGCCACAGCATTCAAGCCTTTTCTGAATGGTGCCTCTTCACTCCTGCTGATGAACTTTGAATTTTCCCATGCTTCCTCTCTTCTTATAGCCTTGAATGCCTCTTTGCACTTATGTTGCAATTAGTGAACTTTATAAATATCGTGGAAGTGGACTAGCAGGTGCGGCGTGTGGTGAAAGCAAACAGGTACCTGCTTGTTAGCACTAGCCCTTTCAGAGGTGGCCTGAGTCTGCAGCTAAACTGAAGATCCTGACTTTGTCAAACTCACTAAACTCTATTCTTTACGTGCGTGTACCTCAGGTTTGTAACTCGATGGGTAGGATGTAAGTTCAGAGCACTGAACGTTACACGTTTTAAAACTGAGTTTTAAATGCTTTGCCTACCATTGAGGTTTGCATTTTGCCTTCACCATACTTGAATCTCTAGGCTGCTCACAGTCTTCTTCTGAATCAGTCCACTCACGAGAGGATAGACTGGCAGTTTGATTTCTCTGTTGACCATATGTATTGGGTTTTATATGACGTGTGCAGTGATTAGACAGGCTGGGTCACTCTGATTCACATTTTCCTAGCTTTCTTCACAAACCTTTGTGCTTAGAGAAATAGACTGGCAGTTTGATTTCTCTGTTGACCATATGTATTGGGTTTTATATGACGTGTGCAGTGATTAGACAGGCTGGGTCACTCTGATTCACATTTTCCTAGCTTTCTTCACAAACCTTTGTGCTTAGAGAAATATCAAAAGCTGGCTATCTTGTCCCTTCCAGCTTCATGACATCTGAGTGTATCTATTTATTGAGTCTATTAGTAAATATCAATATACAGTGTTAATTGCACTGGAGCAAAAAACACATGTATTTAAAAAGCAAAAGCCATCCAGAGGTCATGGTACAGACCTGTAATCCCATGAGAGGTGAAATCCAGAGGGTCGAGTTCAAGGTCATCCACAGCTAGGGAGTTTAAGGTCATCCACAGCTAGAGATCAAGGACACCCTGGGCTACACGAGACCTTATCTCAAAAGAAATAAATGAACAGGAACTAAAGGGGTGTGCCATCATACCTGCCCTAAAAACTACATATTTAATTTAGAATATCTTTACAGATATCCAGGTTTAAATGGCAAGTGTTGTCAATTTCAATAAGACATCAATGGGTCTGAGAAAACTTACCAAAAATACTAGCCTTTATTTGGGAATAGCAGGACACAAGGAGAAGGTAGTGCTGTAGAAAAGTATGGGCATATTCATGGGGAACCCAAGTGGATTTAGGGGTCTTGTTTTGTTTTAAGAGCCAGTATTAAACACGGGACCTTGTCGGTACTAGGCAAGCACTCTATCACTGAGCTGTATCCCAGTCCCTCCGTATTTTGAAACAGTCTTGCTTCATAGCACAGGCTAGCCACAAACATATGATTCTCTTGCCTGATTCTAATGAGTTCTGGAATTACAGGTATATACAGCCATGCTCAGCACACAAGGGAAAGTTTAAAATGACACAACTAGGGGGTTACATAAATTGCTTTGAAGCCCTCTAATCCTGTGTGAAGATATGTCACTGTGACTGGTTTAATACAAAGCTGAACAGCCAATAGCTAGGCAGGATTTCCAGGCACAGAGGACGCTGGGAAGGAGAAGGGTGGGGAAGCAGGACACAGAGCAAGCAGCATTGGCATTGCAAAGTAAAGGTAACCAAGCCACGTAAAAGAGTGTAGATTAAAAGAAATGGGTTAAGTTCTTAGAGCTGGTTAGAAGCAAGCCTAAGCTATCGGCAAAACTTTCATAATGAATATGAAATTCTGTGATAGTCTTCTGTGCTAATTGTTATAGGCACAGAGCTGTAACAACTGTAGCTTTATAACCTCCCTGCTTTGTTTTGTTCTGGTTGGCACAGGTGACTCCATTTTGATTCTAATCACTTGTATATTTCCTTCACAGTGTCTATGTTTATAAGATTAAGAAGAGTAGCATTAGGATGATTCCAGAAGTTAATGATATAGAACAGAATGAGAATCCAAAAGGGAGGGAAGGAAGTTTCTTTAGTTGTCAAAAATGTGTTCCAGGCAGGTGAGATGGCTCAGTGGGTAAATATGCTTGCTGCCAAGCCTGACAGCCTGAGTTGGATATCTAGAACTTACATGTCTAAAGGAGAGAGAGCTGAGTTCTCCCCACAAGGTGTCCTGTGACCCCCACACTCGCATGCATGCCCCCATGCATGCAGTCTTGTGCATGCACTCCTACAACTCACAATAAATAAATAACACTTTAACACTTTTACTATATTCATATTTACGTAAGCTTGTGTTGCTTCAGGCTAGTGGTGATGTAACTGACACAGGTGACTCCCTCCGTGATTGCTGGTGATGTAACTGACACACTGTTTCTCTTTTCTAGCATGTTTTTGGTCCAGAGGAGACTCTGCTCCCTTGGCAGCCAAGAGAAGCTTCTAAAGAAAATTTATTCTTCGAACGCCCTTGGATTCTCCACTTCTGCCGTAGGTATTGCTTATCACAGACAGAAAACTTTATTATATGTATTTTCTCACGTTCGCTTTTAAAAAGATGCAATTTCCCAGGGCCTTTTAGTAAGTCCACTAATTTAGTGGAATTTGAGGAAGTCAGTTATGTGGGCTGAAGGAGTCTGTCTCATCAGTGACAAGAACCTTGGTTCTTTGACCTTGCTTGCCTGTGGCTCTTTATGTTGGGCATTCTTACTGTATGTTCACAAAAATGTTCAACTCGAATGTGGGTTTTTGCGAGCTACAAATGAGAAAGTGGAATCCTGACTATAGTGAATTCTCACTATGCTCAGTTCTCCCATGCTCAAGTACGAGTTCTTTGTGTTTAGCATAGGCTATCTCTCTGGCTACAAGTATAATGAGGTAAGGTCCAGGATTTATTTTGAAATCACTCAGTGGTAATGAGAAGAAAAGAAAACGGTTCGGGGAATCATGGCATTGGCTCTTGGGAGGCAGAGATGGGTGGGTCTCTGTGAGTTCAAGGCCAACCTGGTCTATATAGAATGTTCCAGGATATATAGAGAGAGCTACTTAGAGAGACCCTGCCTCAAAAAACAAACAAGAAAGGTGTGTGTGTGTGTGTGTGTGTGTGTGTGTGTGTGGTTATCATTGGTGGAATATATTAGATCACATATTTGACTCACACTCTAAGAAACGCTGATCCTTGGTCTGGAAAACTACATGTCTAAGTCATCTCATCTACTTCTAAGACAAGACTCACCACCAGTGTGTTATTCAACCCGCTGTATGACATACACTTCACCACTACCTCCCCCAAGGAATGGAATAACTGAACTACATGTTGACTCTAGGCTTAATTTTTAACAACTGTCATTTTAAGGATTGACCCTGTTACAAAACATTCCCACAGTTTATCAGAGGCTTTTCATTAAAACTCACAGCAAGGTTGTTGGAGGGTCTGGAGAGGACTTCAGCCTTAAGAGCATTTGCTGCTGTTGCAGAGGACTAAGAATTTAGATCCCAGATCAGACCACTCACAATTGGAGCTGGGTCCTCATACTTGCTGGGAATCCCCCCCCCCCCACTGCTTAGCTGTATCCTCAGCTATGATGAGTTCAAAGAGGCCAATTAGCACAAATTTACATGAAGTAAATGAACTGATCCAAATAAAGGCAGCCTGCTTTTTCTTCAGGTTGAAGTCAGTCAAAATTCCAGAAGCAGACTTTGCTATCTGTTTGCCTTCAATTTAGGGATGTCTAAAATAGCTCATACTCCCTGCCCTCCTAGGATCATCCTGTGAAGTGTGTTGTGACCAATGCCTAGCTTCCCACCGAGGCCTAAGATTTTCCTCTGGTACCATCTCTCAGACAGAGTCAAGAGTCCTTCCTCATCACTCACTTGTTCAGTCAACAGATGTTGAACACGTCTTATTTATTGGCAGGCTGGTTTTGTTTTATTTGGTTTTCAGACAGGGTTTTGTATACCCTAGGCTGGCAGAGAACCTACTAGATAGCTGGGGCCAGCCCTGAACTGACCCTCCTGCCTCCAGCTCTTAAGTTCTTGGATTAGAGGTATACATCACCATGCCTGTCTGTCAACTTATATGTTGATAGAGACATGGCCTCACTATGTAGCCCAGGCTGGTCTGAAACATGGTAGACAGGTCAGGATAACATCAAATTAGAGTTGATTATTCATCTTCAGCCTCCAGCACTGTAGGGTTTCAGGAATGAGCCACCAAAACCCAGTTTAGAAATAATTTCATATAAAATAGAGCAGTTAAGTATGTGTTCCTTAAAAGTTTCAGTTAAATACACACACCTTTGCATGGGATATAATTGCCTCATTCTTACATCTTAAATTTAGTCGCCCACTCACTGAATTTTACATTTAAGTTTTTCCGTTATTGTAGGAGCATTTTGTGTTTGTGCTGCCATCTAGTGGGAAAATAAAGTAATCCATCTGGTTTTCTGAATTTGTAACTAATACTTGAGGATCTCAAATATGTGACATAATTTTGTTAGTGCTTGCTTGAGGAACATTTTTTTTAACAGAAAGAGAAAGGAAGCATTATTTTAGAACACCCTGACAACATTTTCAAATCAGCTCTGTCTAGACACTACAAACTACAGCTTTAGGATGACAATTCAAAGATCAATTATTTGCTGAGGGAGGGATGTACCATGAAATCCCTGCCACAAGCAACCACACAGCATCTCCATCACCCCTAAAACGTCCTCTATGCCCCTCTGTAGCTCATGCCTCACCCTGTGGTGTTACGAGCTAGTTTTCCTACCGGTCTGGTTCCTCTGCTGCACCAGACCCAAATAACACACAAGAGACACTGTATTAGATATAAAGCTGTGGCCTGTTAGTAGCATTTCTTATTGGCTAGCTCTATCTTAAATATTAACCCATTTCTATTCATCTAAGTATTTCCACGTGGTCTTATCTTACCAGAGAGAGGGCCCTGGACTTCTGTTCTCTCAAGTCTCTACATGTTGACTTACCCCTACTACTTCTGGAATTCTCCTTGTGTCCTAGTCCCACCTGTCTTGCTTTCCTATTGGCCAACAGTGCTTTATTCATTAACCAGTATGAGAAACATATTTACAGAATGACATCTCCCATCACTGTGGTGCTGGGAATTGAACCCAGAGCCTTGCACACATTAAGCAAATGTTCCCCTGCTGAGATAGAATCCCGGTCCTTTGATTTGCACGTTGTCACTAAGGATTAGTTCAATTTTGGTACTTTATATAAATAAAAAATATGAGGGGATTGTAGTGATACACACCTTTAATCCCAGTGCTTGGGAGGCAGAGGCAAGCAGATCTCTGTGAGTTCGATGCCAGCCTGGTCTACAGAGCGAGTTCCAGGACTGGCTCCATAGCTCCTGAGAAACTCTGTCTCAAAAATCGAAAACGAACAAAGAACACTTCATATAGACCATTGCTTGTGTGTGTGTTTCTTTCATACATACAATGATTTTAAATGTAACATGCTGGAGAGTCCTCCCTCGAAGTTGAGCACTAGTTCAGTATGGAGATGCACCTGCTGGCTTTTCTTTTTCCCCTTTGACAGGCCTTTTGGTTGTCTCTGGGTTTGGGTTTCTATGCCTAAACTTGTAAAGTATCTCTGTACATTGATGTATTAGACATAGTTTTTCATTATCTTGTAAACATGTTACAGTGAGATGTATGATTTATTTTTAATCATATTTAATTGCACTTAAAGTAAGTTCAATTTTTAGGTCACTGCCGAAACATTTCTCAAACTGTCTGGACCCCTTTGTCTTCCCACCAGTATCCCAGTTGCCCTGTGTCTTTGTTAGCAACACTGAGTACCTGCAAGCATCTTAATTGCTGCATTGTGATTAATTCTCATTTCCCTGATGATCGTGAGGCCTAAGGTGCTTTAGAGACAATTTCGAGTGCTCCAACTTTCAGTCCTTCTGATAGTGAATTTGGGAAGTGTGGCTGTATTTATTCTCGTGTGATGGAAACAGAGATGAAGCAAAATGCTGTAAGGTTCAAGGTCCTGCCTGTTACCTATGAGTTGGAGGTAACAACTTTCCTTTCCCTTTCTCTGAGGCTGTGAGCATCCTTACGGTTCTCTTTCATGTCAAGGGAGATGCGGATTTAGTTTGTGTCCCGTGTGACTAAGGTCTGATAGCTAGGATTGTCAGTGGTATCTGATGTGCGGGGGGAGGAGGGGGAAAAGCCTATGTCCTTGATAATGTCCCCTGCCATCCTGAGAGTTCTAAATTTCACAGAAGCCCGAGTAACGGCTGTGTACTTCACAAAAGAAACCACAGCTTAGGTTGGAGGGATGCTATTGGGTTTTAATATAGCATTTCCAGTGTGTTTTAAACAAACAAACAAAAAAGACATTTAAGAGGTAGTAATAATACTAGCAAAGGAAGGAAGGAAGGGTCATCCCTGTGGGCGTTGAAACATCAAAATATAAAAAGCAAGTAAAATAAAGATGCAGCAAAATGTATATGCACTTACGTGTGTGTGTGTGTGTGTGTGTGTGCTCAAACACCTTATACAGCTTTGCTCTTTCTGTGTTTGGCCTTTCTTGGCTCCTCTGGGTAAAGATTTGATTAAGACTCCTACTGAATAGATTTGACAACCTCGATTTCCTCCGCTTCAGCCCCTCCCTCCCGTCTCATCCCACCTACTTGAATTAGGTCTTATGGGTTAAGTCCTTAAAATGTATGCAGTTGAAATTTGATAGCGGACACTGAGGTTGTAATTCTTTTCATTTTCGGACCTAGTTTTGCTGAAGCTTTTCCTTACCTTGGCCATCCTTGCCACCTTGTGGTGAGGCTGTGGAGTAGCAGCCTTTCCCTTCAAGCTGACGGAATATTAGGTAGTTTGTGGTTATAATGGTAACTTTGTGTACTACAGCCAGTTCATGTATGTGCCGTACCTGAAATGCAACTGATGAAAATAGCTGCATCCAAAGGTCACACTAGACCTATAGATGTTCTCTTATGTATCTAGAGCTTCATTCTAACGTCCTGGTCCTGGGTCTGCCCCAGAAAATAGTTTTGTGTGTATGTGTATTTCAAGACTCGGTTTCTCTGTGTAACAGTCCTGGCTGCCCTGGAACTTGCTCTGCAGACCAGGCTGGCCTTGAACTCAGAGACCTGCCTGCCTCTGTCTCACAACCGCCTTTCGCACCAGCAGCTGAATCTGGTTGTCCCTACTGTGAGGAGTGTCCTATGACCTTTGTCACTGTAAAGAAACAAACTTCACCTCAAAGGTGATAAGAGATAGCTTATTCAGGAGCCAAATATGGATAACCATGGAATACTGATTCAGGGTACCCAAAATTGTGTTCCAGTGTGATTATAGTCTGATGAATTTGGGGGGAATGAGGGAGGCAGGGTTTCTCTGCTTAACAGGCCTGGCTGTCTTGAAACTCGACCTGTAGGCCAATCTGGCCTCAAATGCACAGAGAGCTTTCTGTCTCTGCCCCCCAAGTGCTGGAATTAAAGGCATGTGCCACCACTGCCCACTGGTTAATCTTGTATGGTAATGGACAAAGTTAATCCTAAATGAAGACACTTTTAATATACATCGGTCAAGACATTAGGTAGGGATGATAAAGCAATGTATTGTGTGTGGGGGGGGGGGGCAGGAGTCTCTTCTATGGGCCTCAGGTATTACCTATGGCAGACACTCAGCCATCTGCTTAGCAAAGCTAGTGATCTGTTAGGTAAATACAGTTCAAAGGGTTTCATCAGTTAGTCACAAAGAAGCTAAGGCAGATACTGAGTCTCCTAAGAGGGCTGAAGACAACCTGAGATAAATTGTAATTAGGCTCTGAACCTGCAACATTCCAACCTCTCCTGCTCATTGTAGTTCTAATCAGCTAACCAACCTCTCTGCATTTTCAGTGGCTTCTTACCTTTCATAGTGTGACGACTCTTGATTGTCACCTTGACTGTATCTGGAATGAACTAAAATCCAGAAATGGAGGGCAGACATATGGTCCACATCTTGAGGCAACATGCCTTCCATCCCAGACAACATGCCGTCGATCCCGACCTTAAGGCTGATCCAGACCTTGAGTTGAGATGGCACGTACCTTTAATCCAGGTCTTGAGGCAGGAAGGCACACCTTTAATCTGGGCCACACCTTCTGCTGGAAGCCTATGTAAGGAAGAGGAAAGGGCCGGTCAGTCTTTCTTTACTTGCTTGCCTTCTCACACCTATTCCTTCCCGGGCATTGGAGCCTCCCTTGAGATCCCAGCATAAACAGGAACCAGCTGAGACACCCAGCCTAGTGGGACTGAGCAACTACTGGATTCTTGGACTTAGCCTTCCACTGTTGGACTCAACCTGTAAGTCATCCCAATAATTTCCCATATGTGTGTGTATATATATAGGAAATCTGTAACTCCAGAGAATCCTGATTAATACAGCTAGTCAACTGATTTCCTCTGTTTGTTTTAACAAAGCAAATGCTTAAGACACAAGTGTTGTTTTGTTTCTTTCTCTGCTTTTGGAGGCTGAAAAGGCTGAGACCACTGTAAGCAGAGATATTTCTTCCTCAGGAGGGAAGGAAACATCTTCCTTGACTTTCAGTGATTTCCTGGGGATTTTGGCATCCTTCGCCATGCCCTTCATACAAGGTTCTCTCTGTGTCCAGAGGTCCCCTTAAATGATGACCCAGTGTTTTGTTTTGTTTTATTTTTTTGAGACAGGTTTTCTCTGTGTAGTTCAGAGTCTGTCCTGGTACTTACTCTGTAGATCTACCTGCCTCTGCCTCCCAAGTGCTCAGACTAAAGGCATGCTTCTCCTCTGCTTCCTCCATCACCACCCGACCTTTTTCTTTCTTTCTTTGTTTCTTTCTTCTTTCTTTTTTAACAAGTCAAATTTTTAATTTATTTTGTGTATGAGTGTTTTGTCCGCATGTATGTCTAAGCACTATGTGCAGCAATACTGTCCAGAAGAGGGTGTAGGACCTCCCGGGACTGGATTACAGACAGTTTTGACCCACCATGTGGGTGTTGGGAATCAAACCTGGATCCTTTGGAAGCGCAGTCAGCGCTCTTAGCTCCTCAGCCAATCAGACACCAATAACCCTATTTCTATGGCCACATTCTGAGTACTGAGAGTTAGGACCTCAGCATATGTAATTGAGAGGAACCAAACTCAACCCATAACAATGTGACTTGTCTGATCTTGACTTTATGGAGTGAACTGAATGGCAACCATTGCTGCTTGACAAAGTTCTGGCATTTTGACTTTGCAGATCACAATTCTCCAGCACCTTTTTCTCTCATTTTTCATAACTCTCACTATTCTTTTTTTTAATAATTCTGTTAGCCAGTTACTAGTTTCTTATCAGCTAGCTCTGTCTTAAATATTAACCCATTTCTATTAATCTAAGTATTTCCATGTGGTCCACCGGAGAGAGGTGCCAGTGTCCTGCTCTCTCCGTCCTCCATCTTGAATCTCCTCCCTACTACTTCCAGAATCCTCCTTGTCTCCTAGTCCCGTCTATCTTGCTTTCCTATTGACCAACAGTGCTTTATTCATTAACCAATAAGAGAAACATATTTACAGAATGACATCTCCCATCATCTCCTCTTTTCTGTCTAAAATAAAAAGGGTTTTAACCTTAATATAGCAAAATATATAACAAAACAGTTATCAAATAAGAACCACAGTTAGCAATATTTAGTCTAATAACATTTAGCAAAATATAAAGAAATATTCCACCATCTATCCTATCTTTGTGAATCTAAAGTCTTATATGTAACTTATCTTTAATCCTAAATAAGGAAAACTGTAACCATAACTATCTGTCTTCAATTCCATCAAAGACCACAGAAGGATAATATATAAACTCTAAAAATGACAGAGACAACTACCCTAGTCAGTCACCCGAAGTTCTTCTGTAATGTTCCATCTTCAGCCCATAGGCTGACAGACTCTTCAACAAAGCAGGAAACTTTAAACTGTCCACCTGTGTTGGCAGTTTTTCAGCCACTTTTCCTTGTGTCCAGCAGACTGTCTGGCAGACTCTTTCATGAAGCAGGAACCCTGTAGCAATGTCCATCTTGAATCAGCAGTCACTTTTCTGTGGGTCCTGCATGTCCAGTTTATACAGCATAAAGTCAAACAGTCTAGACAAGAGCAGTATCTTGCCCAAATGGCTAGTCTTGCAATATTGGAGGCAAACTCCATAATGTGTTTCTTCAATGTCCACCTTCTTTTATGACATAGGTGGTGTTGCCAGGAGCAGTTATGTCTCACTGTCAAGAAAAACCCTAAACCATTTTAAATGCCATATTCTGTAGGTCTTTGAAAGGTTTGAAGAATGCCTATCTATCTCCTATATTTCACTGTATATCTTGAAAACCTAACTAACTTAACTCTATAAGTTTTGACTATCATAGGTAATTATAATCTGTACTAAATTCTACATTACATTTTTAAATAAGCTATATAAACACAATACCTAAAAAGAGGAGAAATATACATATCACAAAATTGACCTTAAATTTGTATCACTAAATGAAAATCCATTCCAAAACAAAGTATTCATATTTATACAATAATCCCCTTTTTACCTTAAAAAGAGATTGGTTGTGATCATTAACCATTTATAACCAAGTCCATTTAAATGAAAACAAATATTTATAGACAATATTTAGGAATTTGGGTTCATTCTTTCCAAACTGCTTCCTGCTGGTAGGGGCGCTGTCATGGGGATCCTAAAAAGACAGAAATCTTGGCTGTAGTCTGCATGGCTGCCTTGTCCCAGCTGTTTTGAATGTTGGATCACCTGAGATGCTGTTTCAGGGGGTCTGGCCTGATCAAACCATGTTAGTCTGGAAGGAATCCACAGCTTTTCATTTTCTGTGGAAACAAAAATAGAAATCCTTTTCCCCAGTAACTTGTCCTTAGACCTAAATTTTGAAGTCAAAGCATTTTTAAAATATATAAATTGGATTGATCCAGCACCATTTGTTTTAACAGTTGTTATTTCCTCAGCAGTCAAATGATACAAAGACAATATAATACTGTACAGTATCCAGATTCTCTCCATCTTTACATGGCTTTTTTAATTACTCAATTTCTTTTATTTTTAGGTTTTCATTTTTTGAGACAGGGTTTCTCTGTGTAACTCTTATCTGTCCTGGAATTAACTCTGTGTACCAGGTTTATTTTGAAATCACAGAGATCTGCTTGCCTATGTCTCCCAAGTGCTGGAATTAAAGGCATGTGCCACCACACCCAGATACTCTCTTTTTATTATTCTTTTTTAAACCATTTTATCCTGTTTTTTTTTTCTCTTTCAATATGTATATTTTAAAACACACTGTAAACCTTTAGAGGTTTTTCTTAATCTGAATCTGTCTTTACTGTAAATCTTTATCTTCTTCTGGTTGGTAAACAACATTGCTAAAATGAAAGCCACAACTGTATTAGCTGCGGTCTATACAAGATGGCGGTGGGTACTTTTACCACCAGAACTGAGAGCTGTGTATGCTGCCTGCTTGGTGATGTGGTCTCTGCCATTGCCAGCTCTCATACACATCATTCAGTTGCTAGCAGAGCTCTTTAAAAGCCTTGCATTTTTTGTTTTGTTTTGTTTTGCTTTGCTTTGCCACTTATGCTGAGTCGGGAAACCTCCCTTAAAGGAGCCTCGAAAATTTCTACTTATCTCTAGCAAAACGAAGTCCAACTGAGAAAAATGCTGTTACCAAGAAGCCTTTCTTGTCTCTGTTCTTTTGTTTCTAAAACCCCTTTTTAAGCTTTTGTCAGCTTTTAAGTGGAAGTTCTTATTAGCTACGTTGAAGGCATCATTATGTTAGGAGCAGGTTTTCCCTGCCGGCCTGGTCCCAGAGCCACACCAGCCCCAAATAATACACAGAGCCGCTGTATTAGATATAAAGCTGTTAGCCAGTTAGTAGTTTCTTATTGGCTAGCTCTGCTTAAATATTCACCCATTTGTATTCTAAGTATTTCCACGTGGTCTCATCTTACTGGAGAGAGAGGCCGGTGTTCTGTTCTCTCTGTCCTCCATCTTGAATCTCTGATTCTCACTGTTCTTATGAGTGTCCCTTTATGCCTTTTCCTTTGGGAAATTTTGTTCGGTATTTGAAAGATGAAAATGTATAAAATGGCCACCTCTTTAAACAAGGTAATTCTTTGGGGAAAAAAAATCCCCACAACTATGGAACTATATATATATATATATATATATATCATGATAACTCTACCTATTCCCACACAAGTTAACACCAAGCTGCTGCAAAAATTTATGTGAGTAACATATGCTTGATAAATAAGGTATATTTGGTGAAAGGTTTCTGTATCCCTTTAAGTCTCCACCAACATAGCCTATCAAACCAAGCTGAATTAAGGAATAAAAGTCCAAGTTTAATGAGCAAAGCAACTCCCAGTGGTAGAAACTTGAGGAAGAAACATGTGGCTGATCAAGGGACCAGGCCTTAAATAGCCTATAGGGTCATCTTGAGCATCTCAGGGGGAGAAGCTGCTGATGGCAGACTTTCGGAGACTGGGGAGGGTTTGGAGTGAGGGGCAGCAGATCTGGATAGAGCTTCCCAAAAAATTGATAAACTAGGTTTATAGACCCCGAAGGTCTATTCATATTCACAGTAACATTTGTCTGGCCTCACTTTGCTCGTCTTAAGCTTTAACGATTTGGATACAATAAGCCATACAAAGCAACTTCCGGGTGGTAAACAAGAAACCATAAGGGAGGACCATGTGCCATATTCCATAATATAGTCGTTTTCCCACATCAGGCACTTAGACAAAAGCTTCCATTCCCTGTGGGGGGAAGGGTTGAAAAAAGTTCCTGCTTGCTAAAAAGGGAGTAATTTTTATGTCTGGCAAACGGAACTTGTGACCCTCCATTGACATATGACTGATGATGCCTATTAACTTGAGAAGGTCAATGCCAGCTTCCTCAATCCCTGATCACAAGCCGCACTCCAGCTCACATGCTCCTTCCTCCTGCTTAGTCTTCTGTACAATTACAGAGTACAAAAGGTGTAGCCTTTCTTTTTCTTTTCTTTTTTTCCTCAGTGAAGTGGCAGCCATCCCAATTCAACCTCAGACTGTGTCAGTCTCCTCTTCCCCCTCACCAGCTCCACCTCTTATGGGGGACCTGAACTCCCAAAGCTTTGTTTAATCATTTCCACAAGGCGCTAACTGCTTCTTCTGCTGGTCAGCTATATAACCTAGCTCTATGGCTCAACCATGAAATCACCTTGACCAAAAATGTAAAAAAAAGAAGCAACGTGTGTGTATTATAGGGAGGTTGTGTTCTTGGCAGAGGTGACCGTGGCTCAGGGACAGTGACATGCCTTTTTATCTCAACTAACTAGCTAGTCTTACTTTGTGCCCACGTTGTATTTCTTTGTTTTAGTTTGCAGGGGAACAGTGCCTATGGGAAGGGTGCACGTGCTCACGGGAATTTGGAGGCCTAAGGTCAATGCCGGTCTCTTTCTCAGTTGTTCTCCATCTTATTTTTGAGGCAGGGTCTCTCTCTCATTGCTTGGTCTGGAGTTCACTGTTTGAGATGTTCTGGCTGAACTGGGAGCCCCTGGAATCGCCCTGTATCTGTCCCACAGTCTTGTAGTTACAAGCATGTCAGAGCCTGACTACTACATGGTGCTTGGGACAGGAACTCAGCTCCTCATGCTTACACAGAAAGTGATTTGCCCACTAAGCCATTTCCCCAACCCTCTCATTCATCTGAATCTACTTTGCGTTTCTTTCTGGTCACATGCTGAATGAACCATTACGTTCTCAACTCAATTTTGGAAAGAGGGGAAGGCCTTTATAAGAAAGTAGTCTTTTCTGTCCTGCTGGGTCTTTTGAGTTTTATAGTTGTATTCTCTAGAGTAGCACTCTGTTCAGGTGGGACTTCATCAAAATGCTGTTCTAGAAGCGTGGTAGCCTCTAGAGAATTTGCTTATGATTCTCTTCCCTGGCGTTTCAAAGATTACAAATAAGAGGCTGAGAGAGCTATTTCTTTGGTATTATTGTTCAAAATAGACTGAGAGAACAATGTTCTCTGTAATAACCATTATCATTATCTCTCTCCCAGATAGAATTAAAATTGCTTTAATATTCTATTACAAAATTCCTTGCAAAAATGCTGTCAATCATTTTTATTTCCACCAGCTTGCTAACAACGAACTCAACACTAATTCAATAGTTTTGAGAAATAGTCAAAAATGTAGCTTTTGAATTGAAAGAACTGAGATATTGTGTATGGTATGATAATTATAACTTCTGATATTTCCCTACTACAGTCTTAGCTTGCTTGGTGTTAAGTGACTAATGAGGATGACTACTATATTTCAAGCAGCAAGTTCCAGGCGTGCTTTCTAAAAGGTCTTAGTATGTGAGAGATAGTAGAAGATAGTGTAAGTATGGGCTGTAGAAGAAGGTCATGAGCTCAGATCTTGGGCTGAGCCTGTTTGAGATGGTTTTATGAACTCTGGCAGATGGAAAAGTTTTTTTCATCTCCATCTTCATGGTACCTTATAATGCTACATAGGGTTGATGTGGATGTTAAAATTTTAGTCATGTAACACACACAGAATGGTGCCTGGTTCACACAAATTGCTTCATAATGTTAGCTAGCATTATCTCTAACCCATTATTAAGAATTTGAAAACATTTGAGTTTTTAACTTCCTTATAGAATTATGGTTATGCAAATTTCATAGCTTGGCTCAAGATTCTCTTTTGCATTGATATTACTATTATTGAGCTCTTGTATGTGTTTCAAGCCCTTAAATGGGTTAGCTCTTCCTGCTGGGGTGGTATTTTTGTTCTTGGGTGAGACTGTAAAGAAATGAGGGCCACAAGAAAAAGCATTCTGCAGGACAGTGGGGAAGAGTTGACAATCCCTTAGAACTTCTTACCGTGGTACCATTTACAAGATAACAGGAGAAAAAAAGGAAGAATGGCCCAATGTTTACTGACCTCTTTGAATTCTGACTAATTAAAAGAAACTTTCAATAATATCTTTCAGAAAATGGCTTTGAAATTCAAAAATGCCAAACGAATTGAAGGCCTGGACAGCAATGTGTGGTGAGTGTCTCATATGAATGATCATGCGGTGAAGTTTCCTGTGGTCCCTTAAATTGGATTTGGCTTCAGCCATAGTCCAATAATGAGGCTGTTCATTTGATTCCTCCCATTACTCACAATTAAATGTGGGAAAGCCAGTCTCTGGACTAGCACTGGATACATGGCAGAGAACATCGAAACTAAGTTTGACTGATGAGTTCATGAAATTTACAATCGCTTCCTTTTCTTTTTTCTTTTTTTCTTGAAGTAGGGCCTTGCTATGTATAAAGCCCAGACTGGCCTTAAATTCTTGATCCTCTTGCCCCAGCCTCCCCAGTGCTGGGATTACAGACATTTACAGGCACATGTATAATATATGTGTGTGTGTGTGTGTATGACTCAAATATTAATGTTATTAAATTAAGGTCTCTAAGAAAGATAGGGTCATTTGTTCAACCATTATTTGCTAGATAAATTCATCTTGTGGGTAGTAACATTTGGTTGGAAACTCATTGTTTTTCATCTTTAAGACTAAGTCCTATTTTTTTTTCTATAATTAGAACATGTGATTTTTGTTTTTCAAAACAGTATTTTTCTGTGTAGCCTAAGCCGTCATGGAACTCTGTAGACCAGGCTGGCATCAAACTCAGAGATCCACCTGCCTCTGTCTCCCAAATGCTAGGATTAAAAGCATGGGTCACCACTGCCTGAAAACATACAATATTGAAGTTAACTCTGTAATTATAGTATTTTCTAATTTTAGTTGTTTTCTTTTTTAATCAGGGTTGAATTCACTAAGTTGGCTGCAGACCCTTCTGTTGTGAATCTTGGACAAGGCCTTCCAGACATATCCCCTCCTTCCTATGTAAAGGAAGAATTATCAAAGGCTGCATTGGCTGACAACCTGAATCAGTACACAAGGGGCTTTGTGAGTCTATCAGGGCCTTGTGGGGCATATACTGATAACTCAAACTGGTGTGTGTGTGTGTGTGTGTGTGTGTGTGTGTGTGTGTGTGTGTCCCTCTTTCTAGGACCACTGTCCCAACCTAGAAACTCAGAAGCCCCTTACTCTTACCTCTTAGGATGTGCCTTCCCCAACTTCCAGCCCTTTCACAGATCTGTTTGGCCCTTCATTGACTGCTATTCTGAAATGAGAGCTCAGGACATAAAGGGAAGGGGAAATACCCTCTCATTAACTTTGCTATTTCTTTAACACTCCTGTATTCTTAGCATTGGCTTCTTAAAAACAAAAACGAAAAAAACTATTTCTGACTAGACGCTTGCTTCCTCCCTCGCCTCTCTAACCCCTTATCCATCATCTGTGCTGAAATACCCAGGCATCCAGACTTTTTCGATTAGATTGACTTTGAACTATAGACATTTGTCTGCCATGCCTGAGAGCCATGTGATTGTCATATGACCAAGCATCTTCTTTTCCTTTCCCCTGAGAGTGTGAAGATGGGGGAGAAACAGGATATGGAAAGAAGTCTTTACATTTTTGTCATTGTGAGTCTGTCTGTGAAAGTCCAAACAGCCCACACAGGGTTTTGCTTTGGGGATAAGAGCACAGGGGGAAAAAGCAAGACCTGATCAAGATGGTCACAGGGCTCTCATGGTCTCACTGCTGGCCTCCCTGTCTTCATTAGGATGTTTGTTGTTATGGTAAAATACCATGGTCAAAAGCAACTGGGGAAGGGCTTTCTCGTCTTAGAACTTCTAGTTTATCATGCAGGGAAATCAGGAAAAGAACTAAAAGCAGGAATCTGGGGACAGGAACTATGCAAAGGCCACGCTTACTAGCTTGCTCCTGATGGCTTGCCCAGCCTGCTTTCTTATAGCATCCCAGACCAACAGATCAAGGGTAATATTGCCCACAGTGAGCTGAGCCCTCCCACATCAATTGTCAATCAAAAAAATTGTTCCATAGGCTTGTTCATAAGCCAATCTAGGAAGCAGGTATTTTCTCACTTGAGTTTCCTTCTTCCCTAATGACTCAAACTTATGTCAAATTAACAGAAAACTAGCCAGCCCACTCACTAACCAATCAGCTATAAGCCCCCATATCAGACCTGAAACGATGAAAGTTGTAGAAGAAAATATAAGGGAAATAGGTCAAGTATTGGTATAGGCTATGATTTTTTTAATAAACTCCCAAAGTACAGATAACAATAGCAAAAATAGATAAATGTGATCTTATGAAACTAAGCAATTTGTGTATTTCAAAGAAGCATAACAGAATAGAGACAACCTATAGAATGGGAGAAAGGTACTCACCAGACAAAGGATGAATGTCTAGAATGAGTGAAGAGTGGGAAGGCTATATAACAAAAAAGGCTAGCAAGTGTATAGAGAAGCCCTTACCATCACTAATCAAGAAAATGCAAACAAGTCATGAGAAATCATCTCGGCACAGGCAGAATGGCTATCTAAAAATCAAAACATACCAAATGAAGAAGAGGGAGAAAGAAATCTCTTCTGCACCCTTGATATCACTGTAAATTGGTGCTAATGTCACAAAAGACAGCATGAGTAGAGTTGGCAAGCTTGCCCAGTGGGTGAAGGCATTTATTAAGGCTGACAACCTAAGTCTGATCCTTGCACGCACATGATGATGGGAGAGAACCAACTTCCCAGTAATTCTCTAGCCTCCACATGCAATGCAGCATGGATACCTTCCCCCAAGACACACAATAAATGGTGGGATATTTGCATACTGTGAAAATGTATTGTTGGGCCTGGTTTAATAAAGAGCTGAATGGCCAATAGCTAGGCAGGAGGTGTCGGCGGGACTTCTGGACAGACAGGGAAGGTAGGAGCAGATAATCTAGCCACAGGAAGATGCAGAGCAAGCAGGATGTGCAGGAGGAGAGGTGGCAGCCATGAGTCAGGTGGCAGTTAATTTTGGTTGCAAGAGTTGGTTAGAAACAAGCCTAAACTATAGGCTGAGCTTTTCCAATTGATACGTCTCCATGTCACTGTTTGGGAGCTGGCAGGACAGAGATTTGTTACAATGAAAAAATTAAAACAATTAAAAGGAGCAAAACAATGGACATAAAAATGTCTGGATTTATGTCCACAGGAAATGAAGTCAGCATCTCAGAGACACCACACCCATGTGTGCTGAAGTGGTGTTCATTGCAGCTAAGATACTGAATCTGTCTAGGTGGCCATCGGCAGAATAGACAAAAATATGCTAGCCTCCCCAGTAGACTATTATTCTGCCACAGGCAGAGTGAAAACCAGACAACTGCAGCAAAACAGAACCAGCAAACATCAAGTTAACTGCAATAATGAGGCAGACACAGAGTAACCAAACACTGGCTATTTTGTATTGTATGGAAAGTAAACTATGTAGATCTGGAAGTAGATGAGAGTTGAAGGGTAGTCTGTAGAGGCTAGGAAGAGGAAGCGGATGGAGGGAAAGGGAGATTAAATAACAGATGCTGAGACCTAGTGAGATGAAAAGAAAACTTTCTAGTCTTCTGCAGCACAGACAGGGTTTACAATTCACAATAACTTGTTATATATTTGAAGAACTATAATAGAAGAGAGCTTGAAGGTTTCAAAGAAATGCTGGAGGAAAGTGCTAATTACTGGTTTTATCTATATACTGTGGTCATATATTAGGTATCACATTGCCCCTTAAATATGTGCAATTATTGCATGTTAGCTAAAATAAAAATTACTTACTTCTGTGTATGGGTTGAACCCAAAGCCCTATACCTACTAGACAAGTGCTTTAGTACTGAGCTATGCCCCAGCCCCTAAAGAGAAAGTTTTAGTATGATAATTACTACATATCTCACATTCTGTGCATTTGTCATTCTCTTTCTCATCTTCTGGGAATCACTGTCCTTAGTAACTATTCTTTTCTCATAAATGGATAGTACTCTGCTTCCTGGTAGCATTTGTCATCAGCAACAGTAGCATGTATGTCTTTGGTGAATTTGGTTTTCCTTCTCTTAGTCTATGGCAGATAGAACCTCCTGGCAATTGAATAAAGCAGATTCTGGCAAATGGCAAATGCACGGTTTTTACATTCATTTCTACATGCATTTAATTTTGTGCTATTATAAATATACTGGGAGGGAATTCATTTCTATTCAAAACAAATGCTTTGATATATTGTATTCCAAATCTTTCTTTTGTGGATACTTTTCAATCAGCACCAAGTTTTCATAACCATTCATAGAGACATTCAAAGTGCAAAGGCTTTTAAAGTTTATTGCTATTTTGGAAATTCAGATTCGGAGGCTGGATGGATGATGACTCAGTTAAAAGCACTTACTGCTATTGCGGAGGGCTTGGGTTCAATTCCCAGCACTCACATGGTAGCTTAACTGCACAATCTGTCACACCTGCCTGTAACTCCAGGTCCAAAGGGGCCAGCACCTTTTTCTGACCTCCACTACACTCATGTGCACATGCACACACATAGACAAAATACCCATACATACAAAATCAATCTCTAAAAATACAAAGATAGGGATAATGTTAGACATTAAACCCGACTTTAAAAACTGTTACATTTTAGAGTTACATTACCTCAAAGAAGTAGCTTTCATAACCAATTTCAAGGTGGGTTTTTGTTTTGTCTTCATCTTTAATCCAATAGGGTCATCCATCACTTGTGAAAGCTCTGTCCTCTTTATATGAAAAAATTTATCAAAATCGAATTGATCCAAATGAAGAAATTATTGTGACAGTCGGAGGATATGGAGCTCTCTTTAATGCCATTCAAGGACTGGTTGACCCGGGAGATGAAGTAAGTACATGAGCACTGCTATATAATCTGCTTCAATACTTCTGTCCCGAGTTAGAGCCTTCTCCTCATTTTGTTCCTTTCTCTTCCACTTTCAATCCATGTTGAAGTCCAATGGTGGTACAATGAAGTGGACAAGCCTTGAATGTAATAGACTGGGATAAATTGCCATATAAGTATAGTGCACATAAAGTGCCTGGGTCCAGACACTCTGAGTCATTTCCTGGTGTATGTCTCCCAGGGTTAACCATTATACTGTAATCTGCACCTTGGTTCATTCTTGTGGCTCTTTTGCTGGATAGAAGTTGGAATCATATGGTACAGGCTATTGAATTTTTTTTTTCTTTTCATCCATTATTATGTCTTTGAGATTTGTTCACTTTGTAGCATTCTTCGTTAGTTATTAGTTGGTTGGTTAGTTATTTTTCTTGTTTGTTTTTGAGACAGGTCTCCTCTAGCCCAGGCTGACCTAACTATGTATGTGGCTGGCATGCACCCCTCACACACACATACATACATGCAGATTCAATGAAAACATTAGACTGTGTGTGTGTGTGTGTGTGTGCGTGCTTGTAAAAATGCTTATATTCTTTCATCTAGAGTAGCAGTCATGTGAATTTATTCAACTGAGCATACATACACTGTTGTTTATACACGCAAAAGATGAGAAAACAATTTCTATATTCAGCGAACTCTCACGCAGGCGTTAATGTAAGAGCAGAAATTAGAATTATATGGCATTCTCATGACATTGGGCTAGGTCTTAAAGGATATGTAAGCATGGGCTGGGGAAGTGGCTCCCTGGGCTGGCAAGGGAGCCACTTCTCCCTGGATAGGGCCATTTTCTGACTTGAATCTCCAGAACCCACATGACAGAATGAGAAAACCAACACTGGCAAGTTGTCCTCTGAGTCCTGAAGAGGGATGTCTTTCTGTATTCTTACCACTGATGAATGAAGAAGTGGAGTTGACCAATAGCCAGGCAGAATAGAACAAGGCAGGAAATCCAAGTAGAGATACAGTGAGAAAGAAGGCGGAGTTGAAGCAGACACCAGCTGCTGAGGAAGCAAGACCTGCCAAAAATGAGGTAATAAGCCACAAACCATGTGGCACTTAAATGTAAGAGCTAGTTAGTGATAACCCTGAGCCATCAGCCGGACAATTATAATTAATACTAAGCCTTTGAATGATTATTTTTTGGGGCTGCAGGACCAGGTGGGACACAGAAAAGCTTCCAGCTACTGACTACCACAAGTGCCCCATGGTACACAAGAGCATGTACACAACAAATAAACAAATCAATGTAATCAAAAACTGTGTAAAAGCAAAAAGCTAGGCAAATGTAGTGGCGTGTGCCTGCAATCCCAAAACTTGAGAGGTGAAACCAGGAGGTAAGGGCCCATCTCAGCTCCACGGTGAGCTGGAGATTGGCCAGGCTAGATAAGATCTTACTTCCCTGGAAGAAAGAAAGGAAGGAAGAAGGTTGCTTTAGTTACCTTTCTGTTTCTGTGACAAAATGCCATAACGAAGGCAACTTACAAAAGAGTCTTACTGGGAGCCTGTTAGTTTCAGAGGGTGAGGAGACCATGACCATCACAGTGCAGAGCATGACGACAGGCAGACACACAGTCACAATGCTGGAGCCTCGGTGAGAGCTTTTACATTAGAACAACAACCATGAAGCACAGAGAGAGCAGAGTGGGAGAGAGCAGCCATTTGGAAGCCCGCTGACACACTTCCTCCAACAAGGCCACACCTCCTAGTCCTTTCCAGACAGTTCCACAAACTTGGAGCCAAGCATTCAAACATGAGCCCGTGGAGCCGTCCTCACTCAAACCACCAGAGATAATGGAATGGCAGAAAGGCCCTAAATTGGGTCTACGGGCTGGGGTGATAGCAGCAGACCAGATCAGCTGCTCAACCTGAAACTGTAGGAAGGGTGGTTGGAGAAGAGTCTGAGAGGTGAGAAATCTGACCCAAAAACTGGGGGTTATAAAAAAAAAAAAAAGGTTCCAAATAACACATGTGGGCGGGGGGGGGGGGTGCTGTGGGCATCACCAAGAACAACATCCATAATTCACTCACAAGTTTACTCTCAAGATACTGGCTAAACTTAGCACCCCATTCAGATATAATTGCAATGTCATTTCCTGACACCCTGCTCCTATCAAGTTTCTCCTATATTGTGTTTTCTAACTTGAAATACAGAAACCATCCTTACTGGTTTTGCTTAGAACATCCCTTTGAAATATGGTGACCAGTCCAGGCCCGAGATAAGTCTGGGTGTGCACCTATAATAATTGACAATTTAGGATGTCCCTACTCTAAGTCTATCCTTAGATCTCCCGAGAGCCTGAACTCCGGGCTTGACTCCCTGGACGTCTTTACCCAGGCTCTTTTTGCACTCAGACATTCTCTCCACAAAGGCCTGGCCTGTCTTTTCCATTGCTGCATCTCATCTCTTAGCACAGCGCCTCCCACATACCAGGTGCCTGCTGCATTCACGCAGTGAGTTGCTGGCTGAACCCTGGGTTGTTCTTTGCTTTTCTCGTAGGTGATCATAATGGTGCCTTTTTACGACTGTTACGAGCCCATGGTGAGAATGGCCGGAGCAACGCCTGTGTTTATTCCCCTGAGATCTGTAAGTCCCCAGTCCGTCCACAGGCTTGCAGAATGTTTTAAAATGCCAATGTCTTTGTCACTGGAGATGTAGCTAAGTCTTTCGAAAGCAATGAATACAGTAGCTAAGGGGACTCACAGACTTACGGTGTCACATGTTGCCCATGGATAGAGCCTGTTTCTGGGAAGGAACAACAGCTGTTGTGCTGACAGTGTGTACATAAGATTCGAATCCTCTGGGTTCTTGAGGTTGGATTGGAGCCCAATTATTTGTGTTTGTGTTCTTCCTTAGCCATATATTCAGTTGCCTTTGCCAGGTCTGTCTTTAATCGTCTTTTTTCTTTGCTAGGTTGTTTGTAAGACAGTGAACATGAATTAATTTGTCCAACTCACATCTTAATTTGTTCAAATCACATCCTTCTTCTTCTTCTTCTTCATGCTTAGAAACCCACTGATGGGATGACATGGTCTAGCTCTGACTGGACATTCAGCCCCCAAGAACTGGAAAGTAAATTTAGTTCCAAAACTAAAGCCATTATATTAAATACTCCACATAACCCCATTGGCAAGGTAAGTGAGCCTCTTTGCTGACATGGGCTGGGAGTCACTGTTTTCTCATGTGTGGAATAACCGGAATTTCCTTTAATATGTGTAGGTGTATACCAGAGAAGAGCTGCAAATCATTGCTGACCTTTGCATCAAGTATGACACCCTGTGCATCAGTGATGAGGTTTATGAATGGCTGGTCTATACTGGACATAAGCATATAAAAATAGGTACTGATTCCGGCAGTCTCAGGGCTGCAAGGGTTTGGGCATATCGCGGAACAACTGATTGGAAAGGGTCCCAGGCCAGTTTTAAAATAGTGTCTGTGACGGGTGTCTACGTGAGCACTTACAGCAAGTATTTAGAAGGATGGTGCTTGAGGGATTACCGTCCAGCTTGATGAACAGATGTTCAAATGGGGGAAGGGACTTGAGATCACAATGTGGATATGGGAAGTGAGTAGAACAGTTCTTGTGCCTGTCTCTGACTTCTTACCGGGAACCCTGCTGCTCCGTGCTGTGTAAGACACTGGGATAGAAGTTTCCATGAAGAGGTTCATGACAGTGCTGCACGAGTTGCTTAAATAACAGCAAGGAATCATAGAATGGCAAGCTACTGTTAGGCTGTCCTCGGTTGGATTTTGCAGTCGCCACTAGCCTATCTCGCCCAAATAACTACAGTATCATCTGGCGTGGCTGCCGCTCGCAGCCGTGGGGGTGGGGTAAGCTTGGGATGTTGCACCTGTCTTTCCTTTGATAGAGACACTATCCCCCTGATGTCCACATGACTCCCTCAGGTCTTTGTCCCCATGTCACACTCCCTCACGTCCAGCATTCACTTCCTTCACTTTTATTTTGTTTTTCCCTCTCTATCTTTAACAGAATCTATGCGCTTCGCTTCTAAATTACAAGAACTATAAGATTGTTATTTGCGTTGGTCTCTTCTAAATTGCCATTTTCCAGGTTAGGGTCCCACACATGGTAGGACTTGACCCAGCCCAGAGTCGATAGAGGTAACCTCAAGGGAAGAATTTCCTGCATTGCATAGGCACCTGATCACTTCCACGAAGGACTGCCTGACATAAGAATGCAGCCTACTGTGGGCAGTGCCATCTTAGGCCAGTGGCCCTGGTCCCCATGCGAGCAGCATACCTGCGTGGTTTGTCCTGTGCTCCCTGAGCTGGGAATGAGTCCCAGCCCTGACTTCTTTGGTGTTGCACTGCGATGGGAAAGTATAAGCCAAATAAACCCTTTCGCGAGAGCAGAAAGCAAGTTAGAACATCAGGCAATCAAATGTCTTTGCTGGATAAGATGAGTAGGAGACATGGAAAGGAGGAGGTAAAGATGCACATGTGTGTATAAACAGAAGTCACGTGTGCTATAATTGTTCCGGTAGATGGAAGGAGAAAGGAAGTGCTTGAGGGGGTTAGAATGTAACAAGTCTCTCTGTCCCACCAGCCTCTCCCACATCACAGCATGCAGACTTATTATCTGTTATGAAAGCTCAGCCGAGAGCTTGTTTCTAACTAGCTCTTACAATTTAATTAACCCATTCCTATTAATCTGTGTGCTGCCACGTGGCTCGTCACTGTTGTCTCTTCTCCTGCATGTCTTGCTTGTCCTCCATCTCTCGGCATTCTTCCCAGCATTCCCTCTGGCCTCCAAATCCAGCCTAACTATTGGCTGTTCTGCTTTTTATTAAACCAATTCGAGTGACACATCTTCACAGTTATTCCACCACATCAGAAGCCTTGGAGAAGGGGTAAAACTCTTGGAGAAGGCAAAAAAGCTCTGAGGCCCTTGAAACCTCAGTGCCCTGCATTGTAGAACAGGGGCATAATGGAACTAGAAGTGATTCTGCCTGACCGAAAACTGAACATAAGAATACATTGCTGTTGTTGTTTTAATCCAGTTTGGGGGATGGAAAGACGGTCCAGAGGTTAAGAGCACTGGCTGCTCTTCCAGATGGCCCAGGTTCCATTCCCAACATCCACGTGGTAGTTCACAATCCTCTGTAATTCTAGTTCCAGGGGATCTGACATCCTCCCCTTGCCTCTGTGGGCATTACTTTAGTACACAGACATACATGTGAGCAAAGCATCATATGCATAAAATAATACTTTTCAAGTCCCAGTTATGTGCATAGGTCTATAACAGAGCTCTTGCAGCAAATGCATTTGAGTTTTTGGACTTGATCATTGATATTCATTTACTAAATCCTCTTGTTAACTCTCAAGAGCTGTAACTTTTAAGATCAGGTAAGTAACAGCAACTGTCAAAGGCTTAAGAAAATCTTGTGGATGAAACCCTAAGGTGACTTTTCAAATTTCTGCACATTAACTTGAGTCCCCAGTATGGCCATAATTATACTTGGAGAACTACAGCAAAAGGAATTGGCTCTGTGACTGAATTACAAAGTAGATTAATAAGCTCCAGGTCATGTGTCTACCAGCCTGGGTGATGCATAGGGGCTGTGAAGAAATGAAAACTCCAGCTAATCATGGTGACACACACCTGTAAACCATACCACTCCTGAGGCTGAAGCAGGAGGATCTCAGGTTCAAGGCCAGCCTGGGCTAGATAAACTAGAACTATGAAGCACGAGCTCTCCAGCTTAAGTGAGAAGGAAACACTCAGATTCCTGTCTTGACTCCAGCCCAGGTTACCAAGCAGCACTAAGACTTACCTAGATACAGTATGTGTTTACGCTTTTGCTAAGTGTGTTCCCAGGACTCTGGGGAGACCCCATCTAGAGTAAGTGGAATTGCCGGCTGAATGATTAGGCTCAGATTATGAAGGAGTGTTTTTTGAAGTCACCCAAATTTTGCTGGCAGCTAGATCCATGGAAGAGAACTAATGTCGTTCAGCATATACACAGAGGCAGCGCAAAGGATTTGTAGTTCAAGATTGTAATTGCACAGCTGCCTGCCTAAGCTGACGCGGTGTTCCAAATTTTAGCCAAATCACCCCTGACCCAGGAGACCTCCGTTCCTCTTCTGTCACTGGCTAACAGCCCTGCCTGCCCCTACTTCACCCCCCTAGCACACATCACTGCTGCCACCTTGGTGTACCTCCTGTGCTAGACCTCAAGCTCTTTAGAGGCAGGAGGTACATATCCCTCTTTGGGTCCTTTGTCAATCTTAGTTACTAAGACAGATTCGATGGACAAATGTGAATGAATGACATTGAAAGATATCAGTCAAGAATGGCCTGGTGGCTCACTGCCTTTGGTTGGAAAGAATCTCCTGAAATTAAAGGAAGTCATGACTGTGCAGTGGGCTGGGCTATACGGTATGGCATTTTTATCTCAATGGCGTTGTAAGCAAAACAGACACAGACAGAGTGCAAGGCATCAGTAGACCTGCTTTGCCTTCCGTCAATGTTCCCAATGAAGCTGCACACCTGAGAACCATTGCTCCAGGGGGTGTGGAGAAACAGACCTAGGAACCAAAACCAGCCCATAGGGTCACGGTGCTGCACGGTGGCTCAGTGGTAGAGCACACACTTAGCTGAGATGCCATCCATGGTCATGGTGTCTCTTCACAGCCATAGATACCCTAAGACAGACAGACAGACAGATGGAGAAATAAGTGCATAAATAAATGTAATAGAGGTGTCATATCTATCTTCATATTGTTTTGGTCCAACACTGCAATCCTTTCAGGCACTATAACATTTTTAGCTTAAATTTACATTACCTAAAATAAAGACTGAAATAACTACACTGATACTATTTAGTATCTCTGCTTCCACTGGGTTCCTGTTGTCTGCATTGTTTTTAGATTACACTAGATGAAACGTAGTTGAAAAGGAAACATGTTAGTCAATTAATTACCTATTTGTTTTTCTTTTTCAGCCACGTTTCCTGGTATGTGGGAGAGAACAATAACAATAGGAAGTGCTGGCAAGACTTTCAGTGTGACCGGCTGGAAGGTGAGGGGGGAGGGTGCTGCCGGACTGGGGGGGTGTGGCTCAGTGGCAGAGCACATCCTTTGCCTGGGAAAGACTCTGGGTTCAGTCCCCATTACTCTCCAGAAAGAGGAGGCCGTTACACAGAGAAACCCTGTCTTGGAAATAGAAAATAAACCCATACTTTATTTTCTGTAGACAATTTTGCATTTTATATGCATACAAAATATATGTGGGATTTTATACTTTTCCATATCTGCTGATTTGTTTGGCTTTCATGTCAAGCTTCAACCTTTTATTTTTAATTACATGTATTTACTTGGGGACTGGGGGATGTGTGCTGTGGTGCATGTGTGGAGGGCAGAGGGCAATGCATAAGAGTCGGTTCTTTCCAACATGTGGATCCCAGAGATTGAACCTGCGTCCTCAAGCTTAGCAGCAAGCAAGTTCTTACCCTCTGAACCATATCCCTGGCCCATGTTTCATCCTTTTTAAGGCCAAGTAATTTCCTTAAAAGAAAGGAAAATCAATTAATTTAAAATTTTATGAGTGATCAACCAATGTTACTTTTTTCTTTACAAAGAATGTTCGCCTATTAAAAGAGGAAAGCAACACTGGCTAATACCCTGGCTTTAACTGTGGCCCAAAGACTCGGTGTTTTTAAGCATGCTAATTCTTTTCATTCTCATAAGCACAGTGTTATGTAGGCAAGGTTTTCATCCCTGTTTTACAGATTACAAAACTAAGTCACAGTAACTTTTACTGTTTTGCATGAGATTACATTGCCAATACACTCAAGCCAGGAAAGGCAGCCCACCTTCAGAGTCCATGCACCAACCATGGTACTGTTGATCATGACAGTGTGTGCATCAGGATCTGTAATCCTGAGCCACAGGGAGTGGAGGCGAGAAAATCAGGAAGCCAACATTCTTTTTTGTGAGTTCAAGGCTAGCCTGGGCTATAGGAGATACTGTCTCACAAAACAAAAGAGTCCCCAATTGAAATTCAGTTCTCCTTGAGCCTTACAGACACTAGACAGGGCTAAGGGACTGCTGGAAAACCAGGAGAATTAGAAATCCGTGTGTTCTGATTGTAGGGGAATCCTCTGAGCTGTAGTGCAGAATTACTTGTGCCTGTACTTAAGGCAAGTGCAACTGCTCACTGTTATTTCTCATGAGCACCAGAAGTGGCACATCGCAGAGGGGAAGGGCTCACTCACCCACAGGTTTTGTTTACCTTCAGAAGGTAGGCAGAATAGTGAAGACAGAGCTGGGAACTTCACAAAATACAAGCATTGCCCTTCTTTCCTCCGGAGACATTTCTGAATCGCCAATGCTTATGTTTGTCATTTACACTAATTACTCTGTTAGATATGATGTATATTCTTAGATTCTGTTTTGAAATCTGCTTTTATCTTTTCCCTTCCCAGCTTGGCTGGAGCATTGGTCCTAAACACCTGGTAAAACACTTACAGACTGTTCAACAAAACACTTTTTACACTTGTGCAACTCCTTTACAGGTATGTGTTGGCCCTTGTGCGTGCAGGAACGAGATAGCTTCTTCATGAACAAGCCCTTCTCTAGCACAGTTTGGGAATTTGGAAGCAGACACATAGTCATTGGATAAAGCCTAATTTCAAGATCCGTAATTTATGTCACATCTACAAAGCTCCTCTGGTAACACAGGATAACGCATATTAAGGGACAGACGACTTTGGTCATTCTTCATACTCGATTTAAAGGAAAGAAAATGTCCTGGGTGTGGTGGCGCGTGCCTGTCATGTTAGCACTTGAGGCTTCAGTCAGGAGAGTCATGCGTTCCAGGCTGGTCCTGACCACACAGAGACTTCAAAGTCTGGCTGGACAATACAGGAAGACCCTGTGGGGGGTGGGTAGCATGCAGAGAACAAATGGTATAACCGATAAAGGAGGAGTTCCAGAACATAATGTGAAGTCATTTGTTTGTTTGGTTGTTACTGTTGTTTGTATTTTTAAAGGCAAGACACATGGCAGTGTGTATTTATGCTAATATATTTTGTAAGAAAGGGGAGAAACTCCTGTGTTTCCTAAAAAGAGCTCTTACATGGTCCATGAGAAACTGGCAAAATGCTAACTGTATGTGCAGAGTCCCCGGGGACACATGGTAGACTCTATCTACCAGGTCAGTCTTTTCTCAAGAACAGTGACTGCCATGCCTTAACCTCCCAAGCATGGGATAGCAGGCAGGTACCATCATAGCTGACCCTTAATGTGTATCCTTTATTAGACTGTTGCTATTTCTGTACACATTTCTAGAAACATCTATTTGTCATTCTCCTATGAATACCCCCAAATACTACAAAGGTGTTCTACTTCTACAAGGAGTTAACTCACAAGAGAGTAAAAGTATTGGCTCCACTGAACTTGATTGATCCTTTCTCATCAAAGGTGTCTGGACACCCAACAGAAATAATTCCATTGGCTTTAGGGATCCAGGTTGGCGAGTGTATGATGTCATACTGGGTAGGCCTCATGGAAAAAACAGCGCATGAGTGCTGTTTAACCTAGAGAAGAGCCCTGTGGACTGAGAATAGGAAGGGCAAAGGCCCATCGGTAGCATGGCTATTATGAGCAGTTTTCCCGCCAGCCCCAAATAACACACAAAGACACTGCATTAGATATAAAGCTGTGGCCTGTTACTAGAGTTTCTTATTGGCTAGCTCTGTCTTAAATATTAACCCATTTCTATTAATCTAAGCGTTTCCAGGTTGTCTTATCATACTGAGAGGGTCTGGACCTTCTTCTCCCTCAAGTCTCTACATGTTGAATCTCCTCCTACCTCTCCCCGAATCCTCTTTGTCTCCTAGTCCCGCCTATCTTGCTTTCCTATTGCCCAACAGGGCTTTATTCATTAACCAACGAGAAACATATTTACAGCACGAAATCTCCCATCACAGGGCTCCTGGGATGAGGAGACCAGGGAGGAAGAGAAAGAGAGTCTCAGATCTGAGTGATAGCTGGCCTCTCACATCATGCTGGGCCATGCACATCGCTGTTAGGACTGAGGGACTGGGAAGCCATAGATAGCACTTTTGATTGTGTGTTATCAAAAGGAGTCTGGTGCTTGGCTGAGGGAGAAGGAAAGAGACGACTTCCACGAGAGAAACATCAGTAGATTGAACTGAGGTGAGGACCCTGGATGTATGTAGCTGTCAGTGGTGTTTGCCACTGGGCAGCATAACCAGTTGTGGGAGGAACCGGCATCCAGGTATACTCAGCACAGACGTTTGTGTCTCTGTGCTTTGAGTTTTCTGGGGCAAAGACTTCTACAGCGGATCAACAAATTGCTCACAAAGGTATATACGATGAACATTTCCTGAAGTGTCTTATTCTATACTTTGGGGAAATCACTCAGTTTAGAAACTGGATGCTGATTTCCTGGTGTTGAAGAATCACGAATTCCGTTTAATTGCTAAATTCTCCTGCCACAGCCTTCTCTGTGATGTGCCCCCTCCCCCACCTCATCATGCTCTGTCTTTTGCTACAGTTCTGTCACGCAGAACAGATTTTCCCCCCTGCCCTTTCCACCTCACCTCTGCACTCCCCGCTTCAATATGCAGGAATTGGAGGTTTTATAAAAGCCAAGGCCAGGCCTATGTTGTTAATCGCTCTGTCCCCGGCTCTTACAGAAAAAGCTCACTTTGCCTGTCAGCCCTCTGGCCCCCTGCTTGGCAGGTCTTTGTACTGTGTGACTTGTTTTTATTGTCCTGACCTGACATGTTTCTGAGTCACCAGCATGGTCCTTACCGGCTTAGTCTGTGAAGGTTGCTGGAACAAAGAACTAGAGACTGTGTAGCTTATAAAGCCAGGGAGATCACAGCGGATAAGGACCTGCTGCCCCACTGGTGACACTATTTCAGTGTGTTCTCCCATGATGGAAGTGTTCTCCCATGATGGAAATGGCCCTCGTACCATTCCTGGGGCCTCTGGTCTTCTGTGCAAGTCATCCCTGAAGGTCATGTCTCCTAATGCCCAGACCTTGGAGACCAACAATTCACCACATGGGGGTGGGGGAGGGGTGCACAACACTAAGTCCTTTGCTCTTTATAAGACTGGGTTATTCCGGACCCATGTCTCTGACTCACCACTGCTAGAGGAGTTGCCCACACGTTTATCTGTTTCTAGTCCCCATGTCACTTACACCGCCTTGCTGGGATCAGAATGATTTTAGCATTTCCTCTGAAGAACGAGGACCTCATGTTTGCTTGTCTACACAGCAGGCTGGCCTTAATTTCCTCCTGCACAGGTAACAGGAAACATTACTCCCTCTTCTCCCCGCTGGCTAGTCTTTAGACAGAGACTTAACAAGCTGGACCATAGCTTTCCTCAGCAGAAAATGATTCATGTGTCTTTGTTCCCAAGTACACCATCTTTATGACTCTTTTCTTTTTTTTTTTTTTTTTTTGGTTGGGATTTCCATGACTTCCTCTGTTTGTCACATTAGATTAACCTACGGAGCTGGACAGTTCACAGGAATCTGGCTGTGACTTCCTGAGTGCCTTCCTTGCCACAAATCTTAATTGGATGACCTTTACTTATTCTTCCAGAAAATGGAGCCATAATTGACATTACCATGCTTCCTTTCCTTGTTTTTTTTTTTTTTTTATCTTAACATACAGGCAGCCTTGGCCCAGGCCCTTTGGATTGATATCAAGCGCATGGATGACCCAGAATGTTACTTTAATTCTCTGCCAAAGGAATTAGAAGTAAAAAGAGATCGTATGGTCCGTTTACTTAACAGTGTTGGCCTGAAACCCATCATCCCTGACGGGGGTTACTTCATCATCGCCGATGTGTCCTCATTAGGTTTGTAAAGGCTTTGCTCTTTCGCATCTACAGACACTTACATTGGAAAGGAAAGCAGAGAAGTATGGGGGAAGGTGTCAAAGCCAGAATGGCATTTTGTCTCTAGAAGAGAATGTGCATACAACACCAACACTTCCAACAACTTACTTTCCTTTCAGAAATGTTTACGTTGCTCCAATGTGTAGCTGGAAATCCTGAGCGAGAAGCAGTATGCTTGAAATAGTTCACTTGAAAGTTTTCTTTTGTTTGTTTTCTAAATGCCATTTGGTAGGAAAGCTAAAGTTTCTAGAAGTTGTGAAGCCATAAGGAAATACCTGATATTTTCAAAGGTGCCGAAATGAATGCTGTAAACAAGGGGGATGGCTGACCTTCAGTGAGAGCCCACTGCGTACGAAGCACTCAGATACTCTCTTCCCGAAAGTACTGCTAGCTCCGTCACTGTAGGCAGGAAGACTTAGACAGCTGTAAATAACTTCCCAGCATCATGCATCTGGAATCTTTACAGTACTGTTTCCAGAAAGCATGGGATTAGTTATTCATCTTACGCTGGGGTGTGGGGCGCAAGCCAAGGCTCATGTGTGGAGGTCAGAGGACAGCTTTGGGGATTACTTCTCTCCTTCCACCATGAAGGTTCTGGGCCTTGAGTGCAGGTCATCAGACTTGCCTTTACTGGCTGAGCCATTTTGCTGACCCATGCATAGCTCTCTGTTATCTGACATTGATAATCATATATATATATATATATATATATATATAATTTTTCTTATTTTACATATCGATTCCAGTTCCCTCTCCCTCCTGCCCATGCCCCCCCATCCTCCCTCCCATCCCATCCCCCCACACACACTCCACAGGGAAGGTGATGCCTTCCAGGAGGGATTATCAAAATTTGTCAAGTCATTTGAAGTAGGGACTAGGCCCTCCTTCCTGCCTCTAGGTTAAGGGAGTATCCCTCCATGGGAAATGTGCTCCCAAAGTCCTTTTGTGCACCAGGGATACATCCTGATTCCATAAGGGAATCTGAGTCAGTCCAATGCTGGTTTCCCAGCTATCTGTCTGGGGATCCATGAGCTCCTCCTTGTTCAGGTCAGCTGTCTCTGTGGGTTTCTGTAGCCTGGTCTTGACCCCATTTTATCACTTCTCCAGGCAACTGGATTCCAGGAATTTGGCTCTGCCACCAGCAAATCTTTAAGTTGGAAGTATAACAATGTTTCATATGGATCTTTGTTGACCTTCGCCAATTTATGCAGATCCGTCTATAAAACCTAGCATTTGAGGACCTTAGAGAATGGGTTGGACTACAGTCTAATGCTATAGACATCCTTACTTCAGTTTCAGAGTACTTTTATACATGGATATAACAAAGCCATGGTCCAAAGCTAAAGAAGGTTGTTTGAGTTCAGAAAAACATGTAAATAAAAAACCCAGAGGCAATACTAAATATTAACAGAACTAAATATTAACAGCCCTTTCCCAGAACTGTCTCAGTACAGGCCAGTGTAAGCACAGTTGCCTGGCACGTGGTGTAGATTATGTCTGACAGGAAAGCAAGGCAGAAGGACACATCCAGATTCGGGGGACTCTGAGGACAGCACTCAACTCACCCTGTCACCAGATCGGGTTCCATTGCTGTGTCATCACATCCAGCGGGAATAAACATGCCTTATGAACTGAATATATAAAAGTTTGTCACAGGAGGCGTGCAGTCACATCCAGGAACAATCGAGCGAACACAATGCACTTGAGGTGAAAGGCCCTCTGCCTCTTCCTGGAGCCCCTCACAGCTACCCAGGGTCACCAGGCACCAGCCCTTTGGTCATGTTCCCACATCTTTTACATAAAACTTGTGTTTCTGTAATATTTAAAAATATTATTCATAACAGACTTTTGGGTATCCTTTACTGATTGTGATCGCTCTAATATAGTTTTCAATATATTACACTGTAGTAACATTATATGCCACTGAACTTGAAAAACAGAAGTTTCTCATTTACGCTAAAGTATAGAAACCGGAGGGAATAACAGAAGATTCAATTTTAGGTGACGAATAAATGATTGTGTGTTAGCTTTTTGTGTGTGCGGCAGCATGCACATCAATTCTTTAAGAGGAAGTGGAGGAAACTCGGAAGTAGGATGGTCTCCCTTGTCTCTGTTCACATGGGAAACATTTTATAATACACAAGCATTAGACATTAGTAGTTTTTTTTTTTTTTTTTCTTCATTATCACAGGTTTCACAGCACCGAGATACTAGAGTTTCTTGTGGCTGAGGCTCGAAGTCCCTTTCCAGGGACTGATCCCAAGCTCTGGCCCCACCTTGGGCTGCAGGGGAGCGGGCCCTTCACAGGTTTTGCTGTGAGCCTTTGTAGAACATACCCTCCTTTGGTGAAGAGCCCCCCCCCTCCCTTACAGGAAGCTTGTTTAGACTGAGACACCCTGTGGCTCTCATCTGACCTGCGTCCAATTCTCTACACCAGGATCCTTTCGATCTGAAATCTCCAAGATTTTTCCACCCAGATGTATTTATTGAGAAAATAGGTCAAGGGCGCCTAGGGAATGACACTCAGGGTTCTCGCTGTGTCCGGTTTCCCCCCAGACAATGGACTCTGCGGAAGAGTTATTATCCCAGTATTGTACTAAGCGGCCTTTCCACATTGCCAGAGCCGGTCCGTCCTGCTTGGGTCGTAGTTCTGGATACAGTGTGGTTAGGTAGAAGCCGGGAGCATTTGGATGGGGGAAAACCCTTTCTGATGTCATGGAGATGGGAGGCGGTCCCTTCTTTATGACACGATGCCTAGGGGGGAAATATTAACATCTCAAGCTCTCCTCACACGAACAAAATTTAATTTACTGTGTGTGTGAATTGTTTCCTATACCAGAATTTAGTTCTCCCCTTTTTCTAAAAATAAAACACTAGAATTTCTTCTGATGGTAGCCGAAGATTGAAGGTAGCCAGGGGGCTTGGAAAGGAGAGATGGCTCTGTAGATAAGAGCACATATTGATCTTTGCAAGTGACCAGAGTTCAATTCCGGACACCCAAGTAAAGCAGCCCACAACAGCCTGTAACTCCAGCTCCAGGGATCACATGCCCTCTTCTTCTTTCTTGGATACCACACACATGCACATGCACATGCACACAATTAAAAATCAAAATTAAAAAGAAAATAACCAGGCACGGTGTATGCATCAGTAATCCCAGCACTCAAGAAACTAAGGCAGGACATGTGCTGTGTGTTCAAGGCCTTAGCTCCAGTCCAGCCTGGACTACAGTGGGAAGTGCTATCTCAAAAATGACAGGGAGAGAGAGTAAATATAAACCACAATTACCATTACACCTTACAATGAAGAGCAATGGCTGACTGCTTAACAGTTATTGAAAATATATGAAATGGCAGGTCTTGTATTCAGAACTCTGTAAATAGCACATTCTCAGGACAGCCGTATGACACTGGAGCTGTCTCATACTCACTGAGAGTTGACAAAGATTAGCTTCATGGGGTCTTCTTTCTCATGGAGCAACAGCTCTCTGCCCCCATTGCGCCCTGCCCTTCTCTCCCTGTGCTGGCAGCTACATGGACAGGCATGGCCCACTGACTGTGACTGCTGCCTCAGTAACCAGTCATGCTCATGTCAGGTGAAGACTCCAGTGCAGTCTCTCAGTAACTTCTAGAATGTTCTAGGTCAAACCTGTGTGAGTCAGGAGAAAATTTGGATCTTGCAGGCTTAAGTGAAACCCTTGTCTCAAATATAATTCTTCCTCCACCCACCTTTCCCTGTGGTTGCAGATGCTGACCTCTCTGACATGAAGAGCGATGAGCCTTATGACTATAAGTTTGTGAAGTGGATGACGAAAAATAAGGTAAAGTTTACTGACCTTTGCTGTGCTGTTTTAGAGTTGGATGTGCTTTGAATGACCCTTAATTCTAGCTTTGTTTCCTCCCCTTTTCTTTATTTTAAAAATTTTAGTTTAGTTTAGCTCAGTCTTTTTTTGAGTCAGGATCCCACCATGTAGCCTCACCATGCCTACAACTTGCCGTGTAGACCAGGCTAGCCTTAAACTCTTACAGATCTGCCTGCCTCTGCTTCCCCAGTGACAGGTAAACTATGTGAGCCAGCATCCTGCTCTTATCCAGATAGTCCACTTCGGACTCATTGAGGGATTTTAAAATGTTTTTCCTTTTAAGAATTATGGCCACCAAAGGTATGCATTTTTAATGTGTGTAGCTTCCTAGTGCATCCATCTTCTCCCTCATTTTCCAGAAACTGTCAGCCATCCCCATTTCAGCATTCTGTGACTCCAAGTCTAAGCCACAGTTTGAGAAGTTGGTGCGGTTTTGCTTCATTAAAGTAAGTCTCTGTAGTCTCACAAATGTGTCTTTTATTCCAATTTATAGAGCGCTTCTTTCCTGTTTCTAAAAGTGATGCATATGAAGTGACATTTGTTGAATTTGACTTGGTGCCACGAGGTTAACTGTAAAGCAGTATTCAGCCTCTGTTTGCTGTTTTGTTGCTGCTGTTGTTGTTGTTGTTTATTGATTTGTGGTTTCTTGAGGTGGGGGGGAGGAGGGGGGATCCTCACTCTGTAGCCCAGGCTGCCCCTAGACTCATGACAGTCCTCTGCCTCACTCTTCAAGTGTTGGGAGCTGCCATCCTTAAGTCATTTTGAGAGGAAACCAATATAATCCCACACCCTCCTCTGGCCTATGTGGAAGGATATGCACACATTGGTTTCCTTGCATGTGGCATGTGCTCACACAGACACATGGCTGTAAAAAAAAGAAGAATGAATGAATGAATTTTTTAAAATGAAAATGAAAGATGTCCCTATGGCTAGCTGAGAGCACTCATCACCGTTTGACCATCCTAGAAGATGTGCTGTTTTTAAGATATTATTACTGGGCTTCAGAGTGGCTCAGTGGAGAAAGCACTTGAAAGCACCGAAGTTCAGATCCCCAGAACCCACATAAAAGCAAGACATGGGCAGGGGCCTGTAATCCCCAGGCTAAGCTACACTGGCTACACTAGCCCCGGGTTGGCGAGCTCTGAATTCAGTGAGAGACCCTGCTTTAATATATAAACATGGCATCAATGTCCTGTTTCAGGCCTCCACAGGTATGCATACACACTTATACCCATACACATGCAAGTACCACACACACACACACAACATGCATGTTATGACTACTCAAAACACTCTGAGGCAGCCTCTGTACTAATTCAACTCATTCATCTATAGTCTGTCTAGCATAACATAAAAACTTTTTTGTTTTGTTCTGTTTTTGTTATTTGACAGAGTTTCTTCATGTAGCCTTGGCTGTCCTGGAACTCAAAGAGATCCACCTGCCTCTGTCTCCTGAGGGCTGGGATTAAAGGAGTGTGCTGCCACCACCCAATGGTAAATACTATTTTATACTTTTGGGGATAACCTGTCCATACAATATGGCAGACTTACCATAAATAGAATATAAGTATTTACAATAGAACAATGTGATTACCTGATTGACTAAAATAAAAAAGAAAAAGTAAGGTTAATAAAGCATATCATAATGGTTGGCCTAAAGTAAGTCCTAGTGTGTCTCCACTTACAATGGAGACATATCCAGATAAGTCTTGTTAAAAATAGTTCATGTTGAAAATGAATTTACCACAACCTCAAGGCCGAACAGCATATCTTAGCAATGCAGCGCAGCTGGGGTCACAGCCATTTTCCTTTCAGATCTGAGGCTACTTGCTACATACAGCCTAGCATTAGGAGAGTATCTTACAATATATCATCAGCCTCCCCCAAATACCAAAGTTCAGAGCATGGTTGTGACTGTCTGTCATCATCAAACCAAAAATTAGCCAACAGAGCCACACAAGACAGAGGCCACCTTTATAAACACATTATTTGAAAATACAAACATAATCAACAGAAGGAGAAAACGTCACCTTAGGACTTCAGTTTTAGCTGGGAGTGGGAGTCTACGTCTTTAATCCCAGCACTCGGGAGGCAGAAGCAGGAAAATCTCTGAGTTCAAGGCTATCCTGATCTACATAGTGAGTTTGAGTTCCAGGGCAGCCAGGGCTACACAGAAAAGCCCGGACTTGAAAAACAAAAACACAAACCAACTTCAGTTTTAAACCAGTAAACACGGCCCTACCCTTTTCTCTTCTTGGACATAACTCAGGAGAGTTATAAAATGATTTTGCAGATTAGCCAGCATGTAGGGAAGGATTGCCAAGTGTCATAAAAGCAATGGTAGAAGGACACAATGCCTAGAAAGGATCTGTGTCTCAAATAATAGATGAAGCCAGTGGACAGCAAATGCTGAGAACAGAAGGAGCTGCGGACTTTCCCACAGAGAGAGACGCAGGACACAAGTCCGCAGTCGTGTCGTTTAAACACCGTGAGGCTATGTGGAAGGGAACTCTCCCTGGGCTGCGGATGTCCTCATGTATCTGGCAAGTGTTGCCAAAAGTTGGGTTGAGGCAATATGGAGGAAAGGTCTTCAGTTAGGCCATGTAATTCAGTTGGCTGACCTCTTCGTCTCTACATTAGAGTTGTATTAAACTCACCGATGAACAAGAGAGAATCTCTGTTGCCTTGTAGCACTGCCCAGTCCCTCCTTGCTAAACATCTGCAAATCCATGGGGCTGGAGCGATGCCTCGGCCCTTAAGAGCACTGCTGTCCTTCTAGAGGACCCAGGTTCAACTCTCAGCACCCATACAGCAGCTCACAACTGTCTGTACCTCCAGTTCCAGAGGATCTGACACCCTCATACAGACATACATGCAGGCAATACACCAGTGCACATGAAATTACGTAAATAAAAATTTAAAACTCTACAAATGCATCTTTAGGTCACACAGCAGCACATTCGCTCCTCAGATCAGCAGGGGCTCACCCTGGGCATTCAGTCAGAAAACCGTCAGTAATCACCAAGACACGAGATACCCATCTTCAAAGGGCATCATAATAAAAAGGAAAGACACGCACAAAGCAACCTTCAGAGCATTGTGAAAATGACCGATGCCAGGTCCCCACTGAGAGCAACAAGTGCTCTTAATTTCTGGGCTGGCTCTCCAGCCCTAGCGTGGAGTTTTTCCTTTAGATCAAGAGTTAGATAGCGAGAGTGTTCACTGCTGTTCTGCATTGTTGTTCCTCAGCCCTCCCAGTAGGCAGAGGCAGAGAATATATAAATACATCCGTATGCATGCACATTTATATATGCCAGTCATACTTCTGTGACAAAGGGTGATTAGTTTCATACTCCCACCCGTCTGTGTTTACCAGGATATTCAACTGACTTACATAAATGGCACATTATTTGTCTATAATGTATGTACATCCTTCTGTATACTTCCAGTCATCTACAATCTAATACAATGTAACGCCATGCAAATAGGTGTTATAGTGTATTGTTTGTGAATCATAACAAGAAAAAGAAACATGTGTACGCTTGGTGCAGGTGTAGTTTCTTCTCTCACATGTTTGTCACATGTTTGTCACAGCTTCAGTTGGTTGAGAACCAGAGCCCTTGGGCAGACAGAGCTGATTGCATATATTCTCACATCTGTATTTATTTGTATCCAAATTTATTGAAAACTATCATAGGGTTAATTGTAATTTTTCCATTTCTGTGTTTGTATCCTTCTTCAAGAGTGAAGCCTGGTTCCCATCATTTAATTACTTATTGCCTCTGTGTGTGATTGATCTCTGGCCAGTCACACATGCATGTTTTCGAGTGTGCATGCACACACACACGCGCGCACACACACACACACACACACACACACACACACACACACAACCTCTCAGTGGATGACCGTACCAACACACTTTGACCCCAGACCCTGTTCTACCATTTTCCCTCACCGTCCTCGAAGCCTCTATACCCCACACTAGGCACGCTCTGCTCTCATGGTAGGGGCCTCCCTATTCTGTTCAGCGTCAGTACCCTGCATGGGCCGCCCTGCCACACAGACGCCTCACCAACTTGGACCCCTGTGTCAGGTCAGAACTACCTCTGCTGGTGCCAGCACCTTTGGCATGCACAATGGCTGCCCTGCTTGGGCTCCCAGCCTCCAAATGTGGTACCCTCTTCTCTCATCCCCAGAAGCTGGCGTTCCTGCCTAACCATTTTGGTAGAAGGGGGGGAGAGGGGAAAAGGAGAAGAGAAAAACATAAGACTAGATTTCTACGATTAGCTCTTCCATTTACTTTTATATCATGAACATGCATTGCTGGGCCGGAGAGATGGGTCATCAGTTTAAAGCTCTTCCAAAGGTCCTAAGTTCAATTCCCAGCAAACCCATGGTGACTCACAACTATCTATAGTGAGATCTAATGCCGTTTTCTGGAATTCAGGCATACATGCAAACAGAGCACTCTTAGCTAATAGAATGTAAACAAAACATTTATTGCCTATTCAAAAGCTAAGAGGATTGGTTTTCAATAATCATAGCAGTTTTCCCCAGAGTATTGATTAGAATGAACTATTTTCCTTATTGAAGGCAAAATACAGTGAATAATACAATGTTCACAGATAAGGGAATAGAAACCTGAGCATATGATTGGGTTTTAATGGCAGCCATTAAAACTAAACCTAACAACTGCCATGAAAGATTGTCTTGGAAAGTGGGGAGAAGTGGCCTGTTATTTTCCAACATAGTCACCTCTGAACTCATTGGCTTCTGTCTCAATAAGTAATTGAATAGCTGCTTTCAGTTTTTTAATTTTTGTTTTCTTTTAAAAATGTGTGTGTGTGTGTGTGTGTGTGTTCATGTAGGGCAAAAGAGGTCAGCCTAGCCCCTGAGTTGGAGTTTTAGGCAGTTTTGTGAGCCACCCACCCCACATAAGTCCTCTGCAAAGACAGTACATACCCTTAACCACTGAGCCATCTTCCCACCCCTCACATTTTAGTTTTTGCCTGTTTTTACTTTGCAATGGTTTCTCCATGTAAAACTAGATGTTTTCTTATGTCTTCTATGGGTTTTGTTTTGTTTTGGGACCGGATTTCTTTATGCAGCTCAGGCTGTCCTCAAACTCAAGAGATTCCCTGCCTCTATTCCCCCAAGTGCTAGGATTAAAGACCTGGGCCACCGTCACCACCACCGCCACGTGGTTATATCTTCAGTGTTTAAACATTGCTACATTGGTATGTAACAACAGTTCTTTTATGAATCTGCAGAAAGACAGCACACTGGATGCTGCTGAAGAAATCATCAAGGCGTGGAGCAGCCAGAAGCCTTGATGTGAAGAGATGTGCCTTCCCCAGCCTCTTGCAAGGGCTTACTACTGGGTGCTGCAACCTCATGGGCAATAAAAGGAGAGCATCTGAAACATTTTCATTGTCTTTCTAAAACCAACCCCATTCCCAACAATATCCAGTACATTCTGGTTCTATTCAGTTGGACTATGTTAAAACACCCCATACTGTAATTTTGTGAGGGGCCGTTTCTCTGTGTTGCATTTTCTCACACATGGAAACAGAAATCACGTTGACATTTGCTGTGCCAGGTGTGCTGGCATGTGCTTGCAATACCAGCACTTGGGAGGTGGAGGCTGGACGGCATCCTGGGCTGCATGAGGCTCTCGATAAGTGAAAGAAACAAACAGAAACGGCACATGCTTCATGTGACGCCTGTCTGGGAGGATTACTGGCTCGGTCTGTAGAGAGCATGGTAAGCTACAGACGCTCACACGATGTCAGCTAGTTTCACTTCTCCATAGTCCAGGAGCCGAGTGGCTGTATAGGTGCCTATAGCTCCCTCCCAAGGGCCCTGAACTTTGCTCTTGGCTTTGCTTCTCTGTTCCAAGCTCTGCTGTGCCTTGGAGGTAGCTTCAAGGTAGGTCCGCAAGGGCAGCTAGGCTTTTCATCCCTTGACCTTGTTGCCTCTGCTGATGTTCACCTCTACTCCAATGCAGCCACCCACTCCCTTGGCCACACCTTGAAACTATTTCACCTTTTAGATGTCAAGTCATCATCTCACTATAACCACCTGTCCTCTAGCTCACGGTGTCATGGCTGGGTCGTCTCTCTGGCTCTCCCCTTCTTCCTTTCCCTTCTTCTTCCTCTCTCTGTCCCTCCCTAAATGTACTACAGTTACAAACCCAATGTTGCTCAGAAAACGGTCCATAGCCCTTTTACATCAGCATCAGCTCAGAGCCTTTTTAAGATAGACTCAGCACCTTGCCGTGAGAACTAATAATCTTAGGATCTGACCGCTCTGGGGTGGTTTATTACACAGGTTGCAGTTTGTTGTAGTCCACAGGTCCTTCAGTGTGATTCCTATTAGGCCTCACAGCTACACTCACTTCCTTACCCACCCTAGCTTTCATTGTTCTGTCACTCCGGCCAGGACACTTTTGACTTATTGCCATGCTGTTTGAACCTGCCTAGCTGGCCCAAAATAAGAATTCCACGCTGGGGCTAAAGTTCTCCGCATGCACCAGGGCTGCTAACACAAGCAGGCGTGCACTAGCAGGTGCAAGTTCACATCCTTAGCCTTTGATAGATATCACTCTGTGATCCCCCAGTGAGTTTTCTCTGCCTGTCACCACATTAGCTAATATTCTCTGTGACAAACAAAATATCACAGCCCACCACCAGCAAAACTGAGTCACAGCAGAGTCACCTGCTTGTGGGAAAACCCAAAAGACAGATAGAAACTGTTAGCATCCAGGCGGATGCAAACCTGGCCCCACCCGCTGGGAACCTGGCTCAGTGTGTCACCCATCTGTACACCCAAGCAGTGCCTTGCCTCTCTGCAAGCACAGGAGGCCCCTTTAAGAAATGGGCTCTGTCTACTCCACCTCTCTCTTTCTTCCATTTCTTTGAGGAAGCAGACAGGTCTGTTTGTCTCTCTGTCTCCTCTCTCTCTCTCTCTCTCTCTCTCTCTCTCTCTCTCTCTCTCTCTCTCTCTCTCTCTCTCTCCCTTCCCTCATTCCCCTTCCTTCCCCAATAAAACTCCCTTTCCATTGTGAGTTCTGTCTCACTCACCGGACATGGAACTGTTCCAAGGTATCTGTCTGTTGTCGCCGCCTGCCCCCCACCTCCTCTGCACACTGTATTCATAACAGAAAATGCTGCCCACATAGTAAAAAAGGTCATCCCTAAACCTGTTCTGGCCACACAAGTTGGGGGCAGTGATGGAGTAGGGAAGGTTGTTGATTACAAATTGGGTCCAGCTCGCCAAAGGAAAGCTTAAAGTTGGGAATGTAGCTCAATGGTACAGTGATCACCTAACACATATGAGACCCCTATGTTTGAGTCCCAGACCAAAAAAAAAAAAAAAAAAAAAGTAAGGCTTAGAGCCCCTGGAGACAGCTGTCACACAGCATACTAACTTCCCTGGAAAGTTTTGCCTGTCAGCCTGGCTGAGAACTTGGGAAGCTTTTCACCTGGCCTTGAGCCTGCCCTTTGCAGCCTTGGATTTGTTCAAGGCTCCTCTCACACCTCTGTGCTCTGATGATACGAGAGCAAACATTCTTTAGGATGTGTCTCTCAGAGTAATTTTAGATGAGATTGCCATTAAAATGGGTGGCTTTTGTTTATTTGTGAATTTTGTGGGTTGTTGTTGCTACTATTGCTTGTATGTGAGGATTTTGTTTGTTTTTGTGATAAGGATCAGAGTGTACACTCCACCATTCAGCAGCACATCTAGCCCTGAAAATAGTGGGCTCTGAACCAAACAGGTAACCTCTACAACATGAACAAGCGTCGTGTGATGAACTGAAGTTCTGGATAGAACAAAAGGCAGCACAAACACACAAGATTCTGTAACAAACACACAAGATTCTGTACCTGCAGCCCCCCCCCCCAGTCACATAAACCAAAGCTTTAAAATAAGCATTTTTACATATGTCTACACATACTGCTGTTTTCTTTCTCCAGAGAACCATGACTGATATGAACAGGTCAGCCACAGAGACAAGTCAGTCACCTACAGATCTCCCGTTAGATAAGTCATTCTTCGATGTCATTCTGTCACCAACTAAGCACACAGGCAGTCCACGATAATAAGGAACTTATGAAGACTTCTTGTACTCCAGAGGAAATAAAATGAAACTACAGTTTGGCTGTTAAAAAAGTGTCCAACTTTCCCTTTGGTTATTTCTACTATCTAAGATAAAAAGCCAGGGTCCCTAGTGTCTCAGAAGGTAATACTTGGGGCGGGGGGAGTAGGATGTTTTTGTCCTCTGGACCTCTAGCTTCTTTTCCCTGGAATTTAGTGCATCTGCATACTAAAGGAGTACAAAGGGCTGAAAGATGGAAGGAAGTTGGGGCCAACCCTTGGAGGCAAAGGAAGCCACTCTACCTACCAATAGATTGTATCATGCACAAAATAAATAAACCTTTATTTGTTTAACCAGTTGTAGTGCTTTCTGTTTTCTGCGGATGGATGCATTGCTATCTGATATAAATGACAGAGCTTGCAGGTCAACCTCCCAGAAGATCCATTGATCAAGAGCAAAGGGAAAGTAGCCCCTCACTCATCAGACCCCAGGGAAAAGAGGGGTCTGAGGAGGAGGCAGGAAAGGGGAACAAGTTACAGCAAATCTTGTTAAACTCAGGAATTTTCCCCATCATAACAATGAAAGCAACTATGCAACCACACAATTTCCAAACATTTTAAATAAAAAAAAAAAAAGTATTCCCAAGTAAAATGGGAATCCCCAAGGGGATAAACCCCAAGGTAGACAAAACAAAACAGAAACCTCAACCACATTTTTGAAACTTGAGGCTTCAACCTGTATTGAATTAACAGCAAATTACTCCACCTTGACAATTAATCACATTTCCCTGCTGACAAACAGCCATCTTGGGATCTATCAAAAGTAAATTGTAGTGATAACTGGATTTTCTAATCAATATTAACCACCATATTATACAGAAGCTACTTTCCTTATATGTACAGTCAGCTACTTGTGAAAGAAATATTACATAATTAAGATTAGAAGTATTATTTTTGTAGTCTCAGTTGTCTATTAAGTCAATAAATACTCCACTTTGGCAGAAACCTCAGAGCCACAGGTTCTAACACATAGTTTCCTTTCTGCAGAGATTCCCAGGTTAAGTCACTATAATTCTACTTTTATGAATTTTAATACATTCTGTTAAGCAACAAGTGCATAAAGAGGTAAAAGTCTCACAAAAGCTCCCATTTTCTAATCTTCTTCCCTCAGAAATGTTGTTCCTTTGGCAAAACACTGGCATCACACCCCACCCTTGGATGTAATTATTTTGAAGGGCTAAGGACCTTACTTTGAGAAGTTGGAGAGACAGCTCCACAGTTAATTAAGATCACCTGCTGCTTTTCCACAGGACCTGTGCTCAGTTCCCAGGACACACATTGGGCAGCTCACAATCCTGTAACTCCCTCCAGGAAATCTAATGCTGTCACTGGCCTCTGTGGGCACTCTCTCTCTCTCTCTCTCTCTCTCTCACACACACACACACACACACACACACACACACACACACACACGGAGGCACACATAAAAATAAATCTTAAAAAACATTTACATTTATTGTCTCAGTCATTATAGAAGCCAATTTTGTTCCTGTGGCTGATGCATTCATCTAGTTATTAACAGTAAAAACTCAGGAATCAGATATTGGGGTAAGAACCTGAATGATCAGAGAAGCTACAAAGAAGTTACCAGTGAAGTATCTCTTTCATCCCTCCATCTAAAAGAGCCAAGACCCTCTCTCAGTCCCACCCTATGTTTATGTGTGTCTGTCTGTCCTCAGTCCTCCAAAACCTCAATGGTTAATTGTAAGGAGTAAGGTGTAGTTTTTCTGCCTGCTGCCAGTCTTGTCCTGCCGACCCGCCAACCCCAATTAACACACTGAGACTCTGTATTTGATATAATGCTGTTGGCCAGTTACTTGTTTCTTATCAGCTAGCTCTGTCTTAAGTATTCACCCATTTCTGTTAATCTATGTATTTCCATGTGGTCTCATCTTACTGGAGAGCCGGCTGGCGTCCTGCTTTCTCCAGACTCTCCATCTTGACTCCTCCTTACTACTTCCTCGAATCCTCCTTGACTCCTAGTCCCACCTATCTTGCTTTCCTATTGGCCAACAGTGCTTTATTCATTAACCAGTATGAGAAACATATTTACAGAATGACATCTCCCATCAGTTAATTTTGGTCAGGTAGTAGCTAACTCTCTTCTGATTCAAAACAAACTTTATTGTCAGTTTTGGGACAATCAGAATGCAATCAAAATATCACACATTTCCCCAATTCTGTCTAAATAAAAGGGGAAAGTTTTAATTCTGATACAGAAAAACTAATTACTATAAGAACAATAATCAGGTCATAATTACGTTCATAATGTCCAGTCCATTTGCATGTGTCAAAGGCAGAGAAAATGCTCCATTATCTAGTCTGTCTTGGTGAGTCCAGCTTTGTACCTAATTCACTTTCTATCCTAACTAGTACTATCAACCTGAAACTATCCTCATGTCTCCCAACCTTATATACTTTATACCGCTGTTTCTTTTCTGGATTTGGTAACAAAGAAAACTAAATATAATTAAGTGGTCTTCAGCTCCATCAGAAATCCCTGAAAGATATAATATTGCCTGAGTACATAGGAAATGTAGAACAACTTCTAAAACGATAGAAATGTCAGAAACATCTGGCTCCCTGGATGTTCATCCAAGGTTCCTTTGCAATGTTGGGGCATTCATCTTCTTCATACAGGCCTAGAACATCTGACAGACAGGAATTCTGAAGGACTGTCCTACCTTGTTTCAGCAAAGTTCAGCAGTGACCCTCTTTTGAGTCCTGCTTGTCCAATACTGCGAGCAGTCCAGGAAAGGGCAATTTCTTTCCCAGTGGCTAACTTTTGCCACAAAACTCCAAATGCCCATCATCTTCTCTGAAATAGGTTGGTGCTGCCAGGAGGAGAGCCATGCTTTAATGCCAAAGCCAGTTTTGATTTTTCATTGGGCTGGGACTACAAAAAGACCATTTGCCTTATATGTCTTTAGAGAACAGCAGAAACAAACATTTGGGAAGATTTATGAAATCTTATCCTGTTGGAAATGTGCTATATCATTAGGCCAATTTGTTTTTTTTTTCTTGGGACATTTTCTCTGGATGAGTCATCATTTTCCTTCAGATGTGTCATTTGTCCAGTGGTCATCACAATCACATTCCTTAGTTGGATTCTTTCATTCTCCTAGGAAAACAAAAACAAAACCCTTCCCCAGCCCTAGCTTTGGGAAGTTTCCTTTTTGACAGGTTTTATCTGATCAAATTAAAGTCTTATAAGTTAATTTGGATTGAATGGCCACACTGTTTGATGAACTATTGCATCTTCTAAATAAGAAGTCTCTCCTGTTCTAATCTTTATCCGTTTTGATGGTATCCATAGCTTTTCTTCTGTGGAAACAAAAACAAAACCACTTCCCTAACATAACACACACAAATCGTGGTTTCCATTTGGAGGTCAACATATCTTTAAAGTATACAGGCTGATTTAATTCAGGGATTTTTTTTTCTATTATCCAATGTTTATGCAGCTGTCCTTCCTTTCTCAATAGCATTAAAAAACAAAACAAAACCTGACTGTTGGGATACTCTCTGTGCTGTATACATTTAAGTGTTCATTACTATGGTTGTTTATTAGGTGTGGAGAGCCATGCAGCCAAGTCTTGTCCAATGGGTTGCCCTCACTTGGCAAGGGCCAACAGTCTATGAGACAGCATAGGAATTTGCAAAATTCATGCAGCTTGCAGGCTCTTTTCTTTCTCATTATATTAGTGATTATTCTTTAGGTGATTTTTTAGATTTACTTTGCCAGTAACATGCATTAGCTGTAATTTTCCCTGGAAATTCTCTTTCTCAAATATTTTCCCCTAGGTTTCAACAGAAGGATAAGGCTTCTCAAATCTCTTTTCTGGAATTCTGAACTACAACTCCAAATCCTGGGAATTTTTCTAATTGTCTCTAGTTCTCAATAGGGACAGTTAGGTACATCTGAGAAAACAACACTGGGAACATTAACCGTGTCTCACAGTTCTGGAAAGGACAGTAAGGCATGCATACACAGAATAGGGGAGACACCTCAGGAATACACATAGTGACAACTGTTGGGAGTAAGTTCCCTAGACACCAAGCACATGCAATCAACGATAGAATCTAGTATGATCCAATGAGGATGGAAAATATGGGATGGAAAGATCCACCTTTTCCCATACACAGGAGTATACACTGCTGGAAGGTATATGGTGAAGAGAGATGGGAAAAGAGTGCCTTATCAAAGTCTGCCTTTCACAGAGAGATTGAGACATGGGGGGGGGGACCCTCTTGTAGATAGGGGAACTGCATAAAAAAACATACCTCGCAGACATGAAAGAATTGTCTGGGTTTGAATACTGTTGTCCTTAAAGCATTTCATCCACACCTATTACTTTGTAACTTTGTAATTGCAAGTGGCTGCCAGCTGATGTAAGTGCTTCAAGAGCAGGATGTGTCTGGCTCCACATTAAAGCCTGAAAAATGCTGAGCTCTATGTCTAGAGTAACATTATACAGGGGGTGAGAAAGCATAAAGGGAAACAATGGGGGGAACCTTCATGACTGTGATGTACTTCTTACAATATGGCATATTTCTTAAGATTAAAAACGAGGAGCCAATAATAAAGCTGTTCATATAGCTCTGGCAAGAAAAACTCTGCTAAAGTATAAATAAAAATGGCTCCGGTTATTCAAGAACACTCGCGTGTAACCCACTAGTGGTCAGGTTTTCTTCCTTGTGCCCATGTCCCTTCCCCATCTGAGGACCTGAACCCCAGCCAAGGCTGGACCCCAGCATTTATCAATATTTATCTTCTGTCCATAATGAGAAAATTTCAGCATTAGTGAAAGGTATCACAATTGCTGCCGGATCCAATTTCTGTTAATTAAAAAACTCTTAATTTTACAGAAACCTTTTTGTTTACATGTCTTTAAGTTTTTACGCTGTTTATGTGGTAAAAATATCCATGTTTATTAGGGACATTATCTTCTCTCTGAATAAGAATTTCTGTAAGAAAATACATAGAAGGAAAAAACAAAACCAACCAACCAACCAAACAAACAAACAAACAAAAAAAGCAATCAAGCTCTGGACACAAACACTCCACATTTGCTTCCTGTAATTTCTTTTCTACCAAGCCAATTCTTCCTCAGCTTCAGGTGATAATTCCCTTGGACCATTTAAATCCTTGTCACCTTAGGAGATTTGAAATAATATTTAGTTCTTGAGTTGTCAATTCAATTGTGGGCTATATGGCCAGTAAATCTCTCCCAGCAATTTTTGAAAATCATTAAGAGTTCACAATTGATGTTTTTTGATTTGTACTTTCCGTGGTTGATTTTTTTTTTTGTAAACATATCTTATATCCTAGATAATTAATAGAATATCCTCTTTATATTTTTTAAGGAACAATTTGTAATTCCCAACAAGGTAAAATTTCCTTTATTTCTTCAAACATTTTCTCTAAGGAATCTGCACCTGAATCAGCTGGTAAGACATCATTCTATAATGGTAAATTATAGACTGAGGAAACGGATTATGAATTATTTCCAATGGTTTTACAGACAATATTGACACAAGGTAGGGCTGTTTAACATCCTTTGTGGAAGAATCTTCCACTTTTTATCTTTTAACAGGATGGCAATTATTTTAAGTAGGCATGTCGAGGCAAATTTTTCTCTATCCTGTTCTTGTAAATGTACAGAAAAAGCAGTCTTTTGAGTTAGTCACTATAATAGACCATCCTTTAGGTAATAGAAAGGTAAGGGAACTCCAGGCTGTAAAGAGCTCATTGGCTGAATCACCGTATTATAGCTTAGATATGTTACCACCCTACATTTTCGAGATTTCTTTTGAATGACAAATATAGAATTCCGAAGACTGGTTGATTGTTCAATATGTTGAGCATTTGGCTGCTCCTGTACCAGCTGTTCTAATGTCTGTAACATTTCTGATGTCAAAGGCCATTGTTCTACCCAGACAGGTTTGTTAGTTATCTATTTTAAAGGTAGGGAGGTTGGCACCTTTGAAAGATCAGCAGCCATTGTTCTCTGAATGGTTGGTGATTGTTCTTGATAATACTTTTTAATATTTTTCTCAGGAACATTCATTTGTGGTTTGTTTGTGGGACTGAAGGGATATTAATCTGTTTTCCATTGCTGTATCAAATCATGTCCCCATTTGCATTTAATTTTTCTCTGTCCATCTGGCCCTATACAGCTGAAGTCCAAGTGTGTGTGGCAAGGCAGCTGATTTGGTGTGGCAGCACCAGGGGAAGCCTGCACCCCACAGAGAGGGAGCCTGCTGCCTGAAAAGTAGACAGGGGAATGTTCAGAAGCATGCATATAGGAAGTGAGGGACAGGGCTGACTGATGGCACAGTCGACTAGCTGTGGGTGGCTAACTCCTATAAGCCCAGCTGCCTGTAGAGTTTAGGGCCAGGGATGGGTGGTAGCTGGGGGCCGTTGTAGGGAGACTGGAACAGGAAAATCCCAGAGGACTTGGGGCGAGGGAGGAAAACCCAGCCGCGGTAGGGGCTCCAACAGCTGCAAGGCAGAGGCCAGCGGTTACTGTGATTTCATGCCCCAAATTGGATGCCAGATAATTCATTTATCTAATTATTCTTTATCAATAAAAACTCGGGAGTCAGGTATTAGGGCAAGAACCTGAATCATCAGAGAAACAGCAGAAAAGAGACCCGTAACCTCCTATCTGTTCTGCTCCTCCATCCAAAAGGATCAAGACCCTCTCTCAGTCCCACCCTTTGTCTATCTGTGTCTGTCTGTCCTCAGTCCTCCAAAACCTCTATGGTTAATCTTAGTCAGCCAATAGCTAGCTCTGACTCTGACGTAAAGCACTCTTTACTGTCAGTCTTGCGAGCATCAGAATGCAACCAAAATATGACACAACCCTGTATTTCTCTAGCCTCATCTCCTCTTCCCTGCCGTTGATGCGGGCGGCCATTCTGGCCTCCTTGCCCTTCCCTGGAGAATAGGCAAGCTGCAGTTTTTCACTGGTGATTCCCTTTCCTGGAATGGCTTTCTTCCCTCAGGAGAGGGCCTGACCTTCTACCTAAAGCTGGAACTCCCAGCTGAATGTGGTGGCCTGTGCCCTTCCTTTCAGCTACTTCAGTGGTTGGAGTTGAAAAAAGGCGTAACTGAGACTGATCTAGGCAAGATGGTGAGACCCCATTTGAAAATCAATCAATATCTTGATCAATTGACCAATAAAACAACTCTTGCTATGTATGAGCCATAGTTGCCGGGAATACTGTAGCAAGCAAACAAGACAAAATTAATACCATCTACGACTCACACTCCAAAGATGGGAAGAGGGCAACAGGCAGGTTAAAGATATAATAGTTGATAAGTGCTAAGGAGAAAAACAGAATAGGGAAGGTAGAAACTGACGGGCCAGACTCCAAAAGGCATTTTAACAATGGTTTTGCATTCTTTTTTTGTTTGTTTGTTTTGTTTTGTTTTCAAGACAGGGTTTCTCTGTGTAACAGCCCTGGCTGTCCTGGAACTCACAAGATCAGCCTGCCTCTGCCTCCCAAGTGCTGGGACTAAAGGCGTGTCACCAGTGCCGGGTTCATTTTGCATTCTTGCTAGTAGGAATAAATAGAGTACAAAACAGAAAAGCTAGTGCCTGAAAGCCAGAGTGATACAGCCATCTTTTTCTTTTGCCTGGTAATCTGATATTTCTAGTCAGAGTCTGCTTTTTTATTTAAAATGGTACTAACAGGATGTCTCAACTGCTGTGCCTAAACCTGGGGAAGTGCACCTTCTGGAATACTATCAGAGGAAAAGGATCCGTTTCTAGGGATCATTTTTACAACAGTGAATGAAATGTATGAGGATGGTGTATATCCATGTTTGACTTAAATATTGTCAAAGATGTTCCTGATGGCATTGGTTTTGATCAATAAGAACTAGAAGGAATTGCTTTTTGTCCATTATTGACGGGAGAATTAGGCTCAACTTTGTTGCTTGAAAAACAAAACTGAGTAAGCGAATGAGATCTGTGTGTGAATAAAACATGAGCAGATGAAATGCAGCACAATAAAGTAGGTTATAGTATAACATGGGTGCATTTTACATGACTTCAAATTGTGAAAACTAGACATGAGGTCATGTATAAATATTAATACAGTCTTCCTTTCGATTAGAGTTTTAAATTTTCAGGAAATGAGAGCAGCTGTCTACAATGCTTTATGAATCATCTTAAGAAGTTACGTAACTGTCCTTTATCTGATCATTAAACAGAGAAGCATAGTTGACTGCCCCTCATCTAAAATGTTTGGGAATTTACCTGCTTTGGATTTTTAAAAAGATTTTGGAATATATATATAATGAGGAACCTTAGGATGGGATCCAAATTTTAAATACATTCTTTAGTTTCATATACACTTTATACACATAGCCTGAAGGTGATTTTATATAATGTTTTATGTAATTATATTCATGATATAACAAAGTCTAACATATGGAAATTTATAATGGTGATATATTAATACAGTAGTTCTCAACCTTCCTAATGCTGCAACCCTTTAATACAGTTCCTGATGTTGTGGTGACCTCCAACATTAAAATTATTTTCATTGTTACTTCATAAGTAATTTTGCTACTGTTGTGAATTTTAATGTAAATAATCTTATTTGCAGGCTATGTGTTCCGTGACCCTAAAGAGTTGGCAATCCACAGGTAGGGAATCACTATATTAAAAGGACTTACAATCATTTGGGTTTTGTAACACGTCAGTACTCAGATATTCAGAGTATGTAAGCTTAATCTGCATCTCCACGTTAATCAACTCAAAGAAATTAAGAAAGGGTTTTGCTGTATAGCCTAGGCTGGCCTCAACCTTGAATCTGATTCCCCTGCAGCAGTTCCCTCGAGTGTTGAGACTGAGGGTTTGGATCCAGCTCTAAATCCAGCTTTTTCTGCTTGTTTGTTTTTTCCAGTTCCCAATAAAAAGTGCTTGAAGGTGTTATCTGTCACATTGCAGTTGAGTTGTTTTAAAGCAAGCCCAAGCTAAATTCTCATTGAGCCGAAGTGTAGCTTGGATCGCATGACTCTGGCAAAGTGTCCTGAGAAATTGAAAGACTGTAGCTGGGGTTAGCATAACCTGAGGGAGGAATAGGCATGTTGGGATTGTTTATCGGAGCACTTCAAAATTAAATTGTGTTGCGAGGAGACTGAAGTAGACCAGACGAATCCAAAGGTGTTTAGGCATAATTGCGTGCAGGGGGTGGACTAAGAAAACACTAGGCACAGCCAGCTAGCTGGAATGGAGAACACTAGTAAATCCACATTGACTTTTCTTCATTGCTACACAGAACAACATAGGTGGTAGTTTTAAAATGCATGTGTACACATGCAGAAGAAGAATGCGTGTGCACATATGTGCTCATGCATAGGTCTTTGTTGCTCACCTTACCTTTTGAGACAGGGTCTGTCACTGAATGCAGCACTCACCACTTGGCTAGACTGGCCGGTCAGCCAGCTTCCTGGATCCCTTGTCTTTCTTCCCCTGCCTGTAGGGTAGAGACACTTGCCTAAGCTGGGCTCTTCAGAGCCTTGGGATCCAAACTCTGGTCCTCATGCTTACACAGCTGGCTCTTCTAAGCTCTACAGGTAGTGGCATTTTCACTTTGTAAGTAACAAATGAACCAATATGTATTGGGTGTCCACTATATGCAGATGGATTCGTCACAAAGGTACAAAGATTCACCAACATTCCCGGGATTACTGCATTTACTTTCAAACAGCTGAAGGAACAGAATTAGCCTTGCTTAGAAAACGGCCTGGGACATGGTTTGGCTTTAATCACTAAACTGCAAGAGGATGCATACTGTTCCCTAATCCAATCATAAAGGCTGCTTCCTGATTTAGAACATGATGGCTAAAGCTGCAGGCTTCCTACTCGGAGCATTTGTCTTGTTGGTAGTTTTGTGTGAATCTGAAGAGAACATTGCATGGGGCCTCTTCTTGAGTACAGTATCTCCTGTTCCCATTCCCTCACGCCGGGTCTCAGACGAAGGATTACTGGCTCGAGGGGCTTTAGCAGATAAAGCTTTTTTTTTGGAGTCTTTCCAGGTCAGTTTAGAATACTGTGAGCAGTGCATGGCAGGATTGAAAGGAAAGGTATTATAGTCACACCCCATGGTCATACTTCCACACTTTTGGCATTTTAAGTTCCTAATAAACGAGTGTATATGAAACAATGTAGTCACGCAGAATAAAGCTCTTAGTGTGTGGTTTTATGGCAACAATAAACTCTAATATTAAAATGCAGCCTCCAGGTGGAGAGATGGCTCAGCAGTAAGGCTCACTTGCTGCTCTTGCAGAGGACCAGAGTTTGGGTCCCAGCACCCATGTTAAAGCAGCTCGCTATCACCTCTAACTTCCAGTCCAAAGGACCCAACAACCTCTTCTGGCCTCCAAGGGTACTTGAACTCACCATACACAGGTACTCATAATCTAAATAAAACAAATGTTTTTGTTGCCTGCTTTTTTTTTTTTAAATTCAGTCTTAAATAAACAGGCCAACAGTGGTGATTGATGCCTGCAATGCCAGCACACAGAAGCCAGAGGCAGGAGAATTTCAAGTCTGGGAGGAGGTCATCGTGCATGAGTGAGACTCTGTGATTAAAAAAGAAATAAAAAACAAAAAGGGAAGTCTGTCTTCAGGGGACCTGGGAACCTAATCTCAGTAAGGGTCTCCCTTGTGGCAGTCTCTAATAAAAACCTGGGTTTATCCCCAAATGGAGAAGGAGCCATAAGTAAGGTCTCAAACAAATCAATATTACATATACAAGAACACTTAGCAGTGAGATGTGAGTCAGGAACATTTCAGATAAGCGAGCACTTGATCTGACCAACTCAAGTGCCCTTGTGTGGACAACTGGTAAATGTACTTTGGAATGAGGCCACAAGATTGCAGTGGACATCCTTTTATTAAGCCCACCCAATGATTTCCAACTCTATGGATCTAAATTTTGGTCTGAAATCTGTATTAGGAGGCACACTGCATGGATTCTGAAGCCAATTTGTGGGGATTCTAATCCAAGCTCTGCCATCACAAGCGGCACAGCTTCAGGCTAGTTACTTAACAATTTTATACTTCAAATGCTGCATCTATAAAAGGGAACAGTTCATAGAGCTGTTGACAAGGTTTAAGGAGGTAATGTTTCCATGCTTATAGTTCCTGGCACGCAGTAAGTTCTGTCATGATTTTGTGCTACTACTGTTACTACTGTGATTTCTGTTTTTTGTTTTTGTTTTTGTTTTTTTTGTTCCTCCTCTGCCTCCCTAAACTAAAATAACACTTCATAATTAAGAAAAACGCCAATAGACAGTTTCTATAAATATACCACCTGCATTTCCCAAGGTACAGTAACTTGAAGCCAAATAGAAGAAGTCGTGAGGCAGAAGTGTGGCTGTCTGTCTGTTCTTCCTCATCCAAAAGAGGATGCCTCAGAATTCGGTAATGAATGCTGGCCAATCCTTATTAAAGTGAGGTTGCCATCTTAGCCAGTACCATCATCCCAGCACTTGCAAAACAGACATTTCTGTATCAGCATTTTTTGAAAGTGAGGGTATGAGAAACATATCATGAACCTTGAGAACAGTATGCCAGAGCTGGGTGGGTTTATGACTGTAACCCCACACTAAAGAGGCAGAGGCGAGAGCATCTCCATCGTTCTCAGGGAAGTCTGGGCTGTGGACTGGGTTCATCTTGGGTTACATAATAAGACCTTCACTCAACAATAAAATAATAAGACAGGGTGCAATGGTGCATATCTTTAATTCTAGCACTTGAGACACAGAGGCAGGAGGATCTCTGTGAGTTTGAGGCCAGCCTGGTCTTCATAGCAAGGTCCAGGACAGACAGAGCTACACAGAGAAGCCCTGTCTCAAAAATAAATAAATAAAATAAATAAATAAATAAATAAATTAAGAATAAACATCAAGAAAGTTTTAAAGTTAATACGATTTCTTACATATTAATTTACAAAAATATTACTTCTCACGAGAAACTGTAGTCAAAGCTGGTCTAAGTCACTGATCCTTAGGTGATAAAACGCAAGTGTATGTGTATGTGTGTGTGTGTGTGTGTGTGTGGTCTTAAACTCAAGATCAGAAATAAAATCTGAACATGAAGATGTTGATGAGAAGACCTTACAAATTGCTTGAGCCACACTAACAAAGAAACCCCTGCAAGGTTGTGATAAAATAAAAGACCTAGAAGGTGGACAGAGAAGCATCGCAGGTTGCTCTGCCTTCCCCGTTTAGGGTTTCAGTTTCCTTAATGGTTTCTTCCCTCGACAAACATTGGTAACTATCTACTGTGCATCCACTGGGTCCTTGTAACCCTCAAAGTCCTCCCAGGTGCCTTTCATTTGCATTCACCACCTGAGGTGCTCTCCGTGAAAAGACTACTGATTGTGGGTCTCCAGACTGGTGGTGCCCGTTCCCTGGGGCACTCGTCACACTAAACTGTGACATAACCCCCCTCCCCCTCCAAGACAGGGTTTCTCTGTGTAACAGCTCTGGCTATGCTAGAACTCATCCTATAGTCCAGGCTGGCCTCAAACTCACAGAGACCTGCCAACATCTGCCCCGGAGTGCTGGGATTAAAGTCGCTTGGAATGACTGCCTGGCCAGCTCTCTCAGTTCTTAAGGGGAAAAAAACATCCCACAGGAGCATATTCAAGTTTTCCATCTGGAACTAAACAATGACAGACTGAGGTGGGGGTAGTCATGCTCCCTCCCACCCCCACTAAGATTTTAGTTTCTATGCTCCTGTCTCTTACACAAAAGTTATATTCTTACACTGTACTCTGATCACAGTCTCTCCTCATTCATCTACCAGAGCCTCGACAGCCTTCCAATCCCAAGCCTTCTCTCTCTCTTAAGAAAAGAAATGGCATCGCTGGGCATTGGTGGCGCACACCTTTAATCCCAGCACTCGTGAGGCAGAGGCAGGCATCTCTGTGAGTTCAAGACCAGCCTGGTCTACAAGAGCTACTTCCAGGACAGCCTCCAAAGCCACAGAGAAACCCTGTCTCAAAAAACAAAACAACAACAAAGAAAAAATAAAAAAAGAAAGAAAGAAAAGAAAAGAAACAGCCTGGTGGTGTGGTGGTCACACCTGTGATCCCAGCATTTGGGATATAAGAGACTGGTGAATCTCTGTGAGTTTGAGGCCAGCTTAGTCTACATAGTAAGTTCCAGGACAGCCGGAGGGACATAATAGAGAGACCATGTCTCAAAAAGACAAGGAAGAAATAGGCAAATAAAAAAATGACAAACAAGGATAAAACAAAACAAACAAAAAAAGAGGGGGGGGAGAAACTAAAGAAAGATTATAAGAAACCCCTCCCCTCACCCCCGACACACACATGAAAACTCAAACTGGAGACCATAATATACAAGCAAAAGACCAGTAAGGTTAAAAACAAAGAAGCCCAAAGCAACCAATATGAGACACTATATTTCTTTCTTCTAAAACTGCCTTTGGGTTGTTTTTGTTTTTGTTAACGTCTACTGGTATGGGTGTGGGTGGGGAGCCGCCCTTAGGTGTGGTTCATACTTCTTTCTTAAATTAATTAATTCATTTAGGGTTTTGCCATAGTGTATATGGCCTGTCCAGAATTTCCCCACATAGTGTAAAACAGTGTTTTCCAAGGCTGTGCCTTGCCCTAGGAGATCCATTTTACAAACAGCTTTAGACTTCACTTTGACAGAGGATAATGACTACAGCCCTTGGGTGGATCTGCAAACTACCCATGCAGCACAAAATGGTAAATGACTTACCCCTGGGAATATAAAAGGAGCTACTGTATAAAGTATGGGCATAATTGAGACTGTAGGGGCACATGGGTGTATTAAAATCATATATGGAAACGAGGCCCAAGAACTTACAGACACACTAGCCCCAGGAAAGGGTGGAACTCCCTCACCTGGACCCTATAAAGAGACAGACGCCTACAGCCTAATACTTGCTCGAGGACCAACAAGCAGAGGACTTCCTGACACCCTGTCTCAGCTCAGCTCGCTGTCTGGCCTCTGCTGGGCTGCCAGCTTCTTAATCTTTCACCTCTCTGGACCCAGACCCTCCATCTCCCAGTCTCAAACCCCAGTTCAGCCTTCACCTTACATCTGGAACTCTCTGGCTTCACACCTAAACTCTGACTCCAGCATCACCAGCTTCTGCCTCTTGAGGTGACTGGTCTGTTTTGTCATCAACAACACATCCTCTCTCAAACGGCTTCCAATGCCCTTGGAGCTCTGTTGCGGCAACTTTAACTTGTGTTATTCTGGAAGCCTCCTCATAAGTGCATCTAGATACAAAGGCGCAAGTAGCACGTGCTGTGTCACGGGAGAGCTAACATCAGCAATTAGGGTTGGAATCGGAGAACCTGCCTTGGCTCAGCCAGATTTCTAAACCAGGTGGCTTATATGACAGACCGCCACCATTGAACTCACTGAGCCTTGCTAATGTATTGTTATTCAATCCATTCTCACAGTGTGGAAATAAATCAGGTGCTGTAGTCATAATCCGCCCTCAAAATGGAGTCAAAGGCTGTGCTTAAAACAGAGTCTCCTGGAACAAAGTACTCCCGGTACAGAGTGCTTTCAACAGACAGGCTTTCCTGTGACCCAGGCTAGCCTCAAACCCATTATGTATCCAAGGATGACCTTGAACTCCTTGTCTCCATCTTCCAAGTGGTGACATTTCAGATTTGTACCCTCACACCTGTTCTTTTCTTCAGTGCTGGGAATTGAACCCATGCCTTCATGCACTCTGCCGAGCAGGCTGCCAACTGATCTACATTCCCAGCAAGTAGCTTCTGTCCTGTTCAAGGAAACAGTGACTGCTCAGTGACATTTGATTCCCATCAACAAATGAAGTGTTTACTAATACCAGTATCTCAGTTTTCATCCCAGTGGAAGATGCTTCTCTTACGTTACTTTAATTCCGACTTTTGTGAGGATGGTTCATTCACAAGAAAGCAGCATTATTTCCTTTGTTAAGACAAGGGGGCAGAAACTGCGGCAGGCTCTCTCTCAGCAGCCCATGATGGTCTCGACCTCTGTGCCTCCAGCCTCTGCCTCCTAAGTGCTAGGATTACAAGGATGAACCACAAGACCTGCCTTATTATTTTCTAGTTTAACTGGTTAATAAATCTAGGCCCTTGTACAGTCTTTAGCTGTTCTACTACGTTTTCTATTTTTAGCTTTCAGTCCCATGTCTGAGGATGATGGGGGAAAGACAGGCTACATGGATCATGACAGGGCCAGACTCTGCTTCCTTCACAACAAATACTGCTGTCACCGGGCTCCATCTCATCTCTTGTCAATTACAGACGTGTTTTCGAGGCAAATACACTCTATCCCTACACTGTTGAGGTAAAGGGCCTGTAGGAATTCGAAGCTTATAGATAGATGACAGAACTTGAATTAGTCCTTAAGACCAAAGGTAATTTCTTTTTATTCCAAATTCTTTACTCGGGGCAAATGAGAATTCATTCAGACGGGGTGGGGGGGTGGGGGGGGAGAATTGACTTGAAAGTAAAGGAGTGGTTTGAGGTGAGGGCTTTCAATCAGCTTGGTTTCCTTTGTGGATTGAATATATATATTTATATATACATACATATATATATATATACATACATACATACATATTTGAGACTGGGTCTAACTCTGATCGTCTTATCACCGGGACTGCAGGAGAGTGCCCACAAGGCAAATCCTTCATATTTTAATTCGGTCTGTTTGAGAACTGACTCTCAGTTGCTCAATTCTCCCAGACTCTTCCTGGGTCAGTTGTTTAGTTTGTGACACAGCCTCTCTCTCTCGTCCTGGCTGTCCTGGAGCTCGCTCTGTAGCCCAGGCTGCCCCCAAACTCACAGAGATCCTGCAGCCTCTGCCCCCTGCGTGCTGGGATTTACGCCGTGCTGTACGCTGCTACCGCGCCGGCTTCAGCCGGCGGTCGCTCTGAACTGCGGCTGACAGTCACTCAGCCGAAACCAGGAAGCGTTCCGCCGGCGTCACCGAGGAGTTGCATGCTTTTTGGCCGTCCTGCCGACCCGTAGCCGCGCAGAGTGCGCGCGGGCGCCTCGCGCATAAAAGCCCGGCTCGGGGCGTCCGGCCGCCAGTGTCGCTTCCTGCTTCGGACGGAGCTGTTGGCGGAGCCGCGAAGATGGCGTCGACCAGCCGGTGAGTGCGGCGGCCTCGGAGCCAGCGGAGCCGGGGCGGCGGGGCCGAGGCTCCTCCAGGCGCCTGCCGCTGGCGGCCCCTGCTCGCCCGAGTCGCCGCCGTCCGGGGCGATCCCGCGGGTCTGCGCCGCCCCGGCCTCCGCCCCTGCCCCGACCCCGCAACCGTCTTTGTGTCGTGGTTGTGTTTTCTGTGTCTCCCCCGCCCCGTGTGAGGGTCTGTGGCATCGCCTGCTGCCCGAGAGCCGGGGACGTCCTCCGCCCCTGCCGATCTGACAGCTAGAGAGTTGGGAGGCGTCAGCGTTGGTTAGCCTGGTGGAAGCGGGTCTCCAGCCCTGGGGCCCCCGGGGTGGAGGGGGAGGCACACACGGACGCCGGGATCACTCTCTCCCGGAGCCCCCCACCCCCGAAAGTGTCACTGCGTACTGCGAAGGGCGTGTTGTCTGCAGGAAACTAATTACATATGCTGGAAGTCATTTTTAGTGTATTTTTTTTTCTTTTAAACGTAGCGTGTTTAATATCCACAGGAAATGCATGTTGTGTGTCCTCAGAGACAGCCTTTAATCTTGTGACCTGCAAAGTGCTTTGCAGACCCTAATTATATCTCTAGTAACCACTGTGAGGTAGGTATTAGTATCCTAGCATATGTGTAAACTGAGTCATGCCAGTGTGTTGACCTTTCGAGTGCCTAGGGTACCTGTTTCTGACGGTCATTCCATTTGCCTCTGGTTAGTACAGAGTATATTAAAAGTATCAAATTAAGTTCTGCAATCTGGCACATTTTCCCCCCCTGTGGGTGGGTTACTATGTGTGGAATTGATAAACGTCACCACTGGAAGTCATTATTCACAGAAGCGCAGGCCCTTCCTGGTAACCCCAAAGACTTTTATTATAAAAAGCAAGAGGTGGGTATGGGGAGCAGCTTCAACTGTTTGTGTGGAAGTAAAGCCATTGTTACTCTTGCACACTAATTCTAATTTATTTTTAAATTTGATTTAATTATGATTTAATAATTCCATCTGGGTGTGGTTTTGTCAGGTAAGGCTTCCTTGTAGGGACATGGAAACAGCTTCCCCAATTTATCCAATACTGAAATTTTCCCAGGGCTGTCGATGTGGAAGCTGTCTATGGTCATATGTAGGTACAGCTTATCATCAAATGGAATAGGAACTTCTGTATTCTCGAAACACTAGTTGTTAAATACTACACATAGTAAAGTTGCTAGTTACAATTTTTCAACTGTTTTTGTCATTCGAAAAATTCCTTGGAATTTATTTTTTCCTGGACTGTAGTCAGTTTTCATTTTGAGTTCCTGGCCTAGAATTCCATCACCAGCTGGAAAATGGTGGAATTACAGCTATGCCCAGCCCATCATCCAGCTTTTAAATTTGTGTCATTCCTGTTACTGCTCTCAGATTTTTCTATCAGTGGGAATAAAGGAAAGTCAGTGTCAGATTTCTGTCTCAGTGTTTGTCCTTGGGGATCGTGTATAGTCACTTAGCCTTGAAACTAGTTGGTGTTTTCAGAGATAATACGTGTTTAGATTGAAGCCGGTAACTTATTCTCATTCAGGTAGATAATTTCCTGATCATGGTCTGTGAGATGCAGAGTGCCTATTTTGCAGAATGTTGTGCAAATTGATCATTGAAGATATAGAAGGGACTGGAGAGATGGCTCCAGGGTTGAGAGCACTGGTTGCTGCTCCAGAGGACCTGGGTTCAGTTTCCAGCACCCACATGGCAGCTCACAAACTCTTCTTACTCGGGTTCCAGGGACTGTGTTGCCCTCTTCCTATCTCTGCCCATCCCAGGCCATACACATGCTTCACAGACAAACATGAAAGCAGAACGCTTAAATAACTCCATTATCATTTAAATACACTGCAAACCTTTCTGTTTCCCTTTTTTAAGTGCTAGGGATTGACCCTAGGACCTTGTTTATACTAGGCAAGTACTCTCCCACTAAGCTACAATCCCAGCTCTTTACCAACATTTACTGGTTGTTGGTGTTTTTTATTTTTTATTTTTGCTTTTTGAGACTATAGTCTGAGCTACCCTGGAACACTCTTTATTATTAGGATGGCCTTGAATTAGTGGCAAATCTAGCTCTGCTTCCTGAATACTGGGGTTATAGGCATGCTCCATCACAGCTGGCTTGGTCTACTTGTTAATAGTATTAAACAGTGTTAATCCCTAACATACTGCTACATTAACTTCCTGCTTGTTTACTGATAACTACCTTTGTTTTACTAAAATTTTCCTTTATTTCAGCAGCCTTTCAGTTTTTACATACTACTTTTATTTTTTATAACTTATTTTTTCTAAAAATTTCCAGAATAAGTACAAGTATAAAGCAATTTCTGCCCTCTCCCATTTTCCCAATTAGAAAAGTCCAAGCAAGATCTGTTTTAATTAAGTAAAGTTGGTGATTATTATGTGATTTTTTTTTTAAATCAATTTTTCATGTGATTTCAAAGTTGGTAAATAGGGAGCTAGAGAGCTGGCTCAGTGTTAAGAGCACTTGTTGCTGTTGGAGAGAACCTGGCATCCAAATGGTAACTGCACTCTTCCAGGGGATCTGATGACTTTTCTGATCTCTGGGCACTAGACATGTATGCAGTGCACATACATCCATGCATAAAACAACACACACACACACACACACACACACACACGTATGTATGTATGTATCTTTAAAAATAAATGAACAAAAAACAATGTTAGTAGTTAAAACATTCTGCATTATACCAGCTACCATGAGAAACTTGATCCTAAGGCACAAATGCCTATTTACATATTGTAAGAACAGTTAATTTTGTTGTGTTGCTTATGATGACATGATTATGATAAGAAAATCATTTGCTGTTCACATGTCAAGTGAGTTTTGGAAAAGGGCTCACACCTTCCAGAAATAATACTTATGTTTTTACTAAGAATCTTTGTTGCTTTGAAAGCTTGTTTTATCAAGTCATTGAAGGTTAATGGATTTCCCCAAACTGTTTTATTGTTCAGGATAAAATAAATTATAAAATCGTTAAGGTCATGAGCTGGGCTTTGAGGTACATCCCTATGATCTCTGTTCAGGGGGCTGAGGCAAGAGGATTGCTCCTAGTTTGATTGCCAGCCAGGGCTGTATAGTGAGTTTGAGTCCAACGAGACTATAGAGCAACACCCGTCTTTTAAAAATATCAAAGGAAAACTCTTAAGTAAATATGTTAGCTTTGTAGCCATATTGTTTTCATGTCAAATTAGTTTCTTAGATTATCATGCAATGTAATGGATTGCATTATTCATGTCTTCTGTTAGTGTCATAACACATTATTATTAGTCAGCCCTAACCTCCACCATCTTGCTCCTTCACTTCTCCCAGACCGTGTCCCCTTCTGCCCCTCTCTCTTCCTCCTTCCTCCCTTCCTAAGGTCACTTCCTCCCTGCTTATAGTTCCTTTTTTTTCTTTCAGGCACTACCTACATAAGTAACATGTGTGCATATGTGTATATACACATGTAAACTTGAATACAAATTCCACACACGAGAGAACCATGCTGTCCTTGTTTTTCTGATTTGGGTTTATTTGCTCAGTTTAGTGCTTTCCAGTTGCATTCATTTCCTATGACTTCATTCTTTAAGGCTGTTATTAATACTACATTTTCTTTACACTGTAGCTGATTGTACTTCATAACATTATTACAGATGGATATGGGTGTTCAAGTGTCTGTGTGGTGTGTTTACTTAGAACTTTCAGGTATCTGCCCAGGAGTTGTATAGTCTATTATATACTTCTATCTTTAAAAATTATATTAGTATATTTATTTATTTTGGGGAGGGAAGAGTAAGTATCAAGGTGTGAGTCAGGACAACCTGTGGGATTGTGTTTTCTCCTAAGCATGTCAGAGGACAGCCTACGGAAGTTGGTTTTCTCCCTCTACCATGTGAATCTCACTGGCTGAGCTCAAGTCATCAGGCCTGGCAACAGGCATTTTTACACACTGGGCTACCTTACCAGCTCTATGGTGTTATCTTTTGAGAAAAAACCCATTCTAATTTCCATGGCAGCTATAACAGTTTATCTTCCCATCAGCAGTGTGTGATAAGTCTTCTTTTCCACATTTGCCATACTGTTTTCTGTCATTTGTTTTTCAGGTAATTGCCATTCTGGCTGGAATGAGATTTTTTGAAACGGCAGTTTTGATTTCATTTCCCCAATGGTTAAAGATACTGAATACATTGCCAAATATTTATTGGCCATTTGTGTTTCCATTTTTAGAGAGTGGTCTTTCATTAGTCCATTTGTTGATTGCATTTTGGCATTCATATAATTCTTGATGTTAATTCTGTTTCCTGTGTCACGGTCAGAGTTTTTTTCCTATTCTGTACACTGTGTTGACTCTGCTGATTTTTTTTGCATTGTAGGTGCTGTCTTAATTTTTTCATGCAGTCACTCTTTTCAGTTCTTGGGATTACATTTTAAGGGAGTCCTTGCTATACTCACATCTTGAAGTGTTTTTACCTGTTTCTCCTAGCACTTTCAAAGTGTCAGATTTTTTGTTTGTTTGTTTGTTTGTTTTTGTGTATGAGTGTGTGCCTAGTGACCTCAGAGGCCAGGAGAAGGTATCAGACTCCCTAGAGCTGGATTTATGGGTGGTTGTGAACCACCATGTGGGTGCTGGGAACTGAACTCAGGTCTATTGAAAAAGCAGTAAGCAGCGCTCAACCTGGAAACTGAGCCCCAAAGCTCAGATCTTACATAAAGGCCTGATCCATTTTGATGTTTGTGTAGGATTAGAGATAGGAATCTAGTTTCCTTCTGTATGGTTATCCAGGTTTTTCATTTTGTTTTTTTAACTTGTGAAGATACTTGTGTCTTTTGTTTGAGCTGATCTTGGAATTCCAGATTCAAGGGTCCTACTTCAGCCTCAAGTGCTGGGACTATAGCTGCCTAGCATGCCCAGCAAAACTAATTTTAATTTGTAAAAGCTAAAATCCTCAGTTCTGGACTGACTGAAATAGTCGGATCTTAAGGTCTGCATGACTACATCTGACTGTTTTTCATTCAGATGTGTGTTGGCTTTAGAGTGCTATGCTAAATCTGTCATTAAGGTAGCTAACAAGTAGAAAACAACATTATTTTCTAACAAGAGAAATAGGAGCACAAAGCAGATCATTATATGTAAATGCTGCTGGCTATTATGATTATAAGCTGTTATACTAATCAAGGATTTCAAAAATCTTAGTAGCTTGCCTATTACTAGAAAACAATAACACTCAGACTTGTTTCATATTAGTTAGAAAATATTAATTTTTTTTTCTTGTAGTTTGGATGCTCTCCCAAGAGTCACATGTCCAAATCATCCAGATGCAATTTTAGTTGAGGACTACAGAGCCGGTGATATGATCTGTCCTGAATGTGGCCTAGTTGTAGGTAAGTAGCTACTAAGGTTTTAATTTAAATCATAACCCACAGTGCTTTGCTTTTGTACAGTTTCCAGAGTTTTAATGAATTCCTTTTGACAGCTCCCATCCCACAGAAGCAAGTTACAGTAACGTAAAAAGAAGAGAGATAGAAAGAGCCCCCAGCCATGCGCCATTGGGTGCATGCAACCACTGCATGCTGGGATGTGGAGGAAATTTACCAAAAAGGAAGAAAAAGGCTCCCTGGGCTGTGGTGGCTCATGCCTTTAATACCAGCACTCAGATTTATCCCTAGTGCACAAATGGTCCTTGGGAGCCCATTCCCTATGGAGGGATACTCTTTCAGCCTAGATACACCTAGGCCCTCCCCCAAATGATGTGACAAACTTTGATGATCTCCCATGGAAGGCCTCACCATCCCTGGGGAGTGGGTAGGAGGTGGTGGTGGGGGAATGGGAGGATGGGAGGGAGAGGGAACTGGAATTGAAATATAAAATAACAAACATTGTTTTCTAAATTAAATAATAATTAAAAAAATATCAGGAGTCAGAGGCAGGCAGATCTCTGCATTCGACGCCAACCTGAGCTACAGAGTGAGTTCCAGGACAGCCTGCTTTGAAATACACAGAGAAACCCTGCTTTGAAATACAAAACAATAACAACAACAAAAAATGAAAAGGCCAACAATACTTGCATCCTTAGTTTTAAATAGTTAATAGAAGATATGTGTGAGAGGAGATGGATTGATACTCAAATAACTAATAAATATCCAACTTTTGTGCCACTTGTATGCTTTCTAAAATAAATAAGCTAAATTTCAAAGTAATAATATTGAGCTCTATACAATGCCTTGTAGGAAAATAAAAAGATTTGTTAATACTTACATATGATGTCAAGATATAGGATATCCTAGTTTAAATTGTTATTATTTGAATATGCCATGTCTTAAAATTTTAATTTTAGGCCTTAGAATATAGCTAGAGGTAACATGCTTGCCTAGTGCTGGGAGAGCCCCTTTGTTCAATTCCTACTACTACAAAAAGAATAATAAATAGGATTTTAGTTTTATGCCTGTGTGCTCATTAATCTGGATACATAGAAGGGACTTGGAGTCTCAGCAGTAGCAGAGAAGGAAGGAATACTGAGGGATTGGTTACTTGGTTACTTTGTTTTGTCTTAAAGTACTGCCAGTGTAGCACAGGGCCTTACATGTTAGGAAGCACTCTGTCACTGACCTGCATTCCCAGCCCTTGAGCAGTTTGAGTCACTTAGGAATGGAATTGCTATTAGCTTGGAGAACTGTGACAAATGGTGGTAGCATGTGCTGTAGAATTGTCTTATTTAACATCATTCAACCAAGAAGGCTGCTTACTTCAGACCTACCCTGGGGACGTTTTGTTTGTTGTTCCCACTTTGAGAAGCTCAGACTTTTTCCGGTGATTAGCGTACAGTGAGAGTTTTAAAGCATGTAGAGTTAATAATAGAGATTGAGATGCATTGCTTCTCATGTCAGCACCTGCTAACACATGCTCTTAACATGGCTTCCATGCTAAAAGTGGCTTGTATACTTTTAAGTGGTTGAGAACAATTGAAATAATACTATTTTAGACACAAGAGAATACCACCACATGTAAGTTTTGTAATGCTTAAAGTTTTATTGGAACACGCCCATATTCACTTGTTTCATATCTCCTTAACCACTTAGTAATTGCAATAGAAACCACAGGCTTGCTTTTACCACTTGGCTCTGTCACTCAGTTGTACTGTTAACTTTAGTTGTGGAGTTGGAACTCAGTAGAACTGTAAGCAGCATGCAAGTTGCCACATTGCAACACTTTATAGTGTTTATTTTATCACTATTGTGTACTCATATCAAAACAAACCTGTCACCCTCTTAAGGTGGAGTGCAGTAATTAGCTTGTTGATTAGGTCGCAGTGCCATCCATTGTTTGTTATGTAGAGATGCTGCAACTGTTGAATGCCCATAGTAAGCACTCTTCAGAATACACTCAGGAAGACAGCGGTCAGAAAAAATTAACACGGGCTATTTAATCACACCAGAATTTCTTAATAAAAACAATAAACTAGATATGCAGTCTACTGTAAAGTAGTCATGTTTTCTACATGATACTTGATTTAAAAAGAGACTATCAGGAATGCAGGTATTTTTTGAAGGAGGCCAAAGGCTATGTCTAGACCAGAGTGCTCTGGGATTGGTGAGTAAAGTCTTCGACCCACTCAGATAGATTGCGGAAATCCATTTCACTTTGGCATGAGAACCAGTCACATAACTGTTCAGTGCATAATAGTGCATATAGTTCTTTTGAACTATAGAATACATTGAAGTGCTATGATTTGCATTTGCTGTCTTATTGCTGATTTGTGTGTGTTGTGGTGTGCACATGTATACATGTGTTTGTCAACTGGCAGAGGTCGGAGGATGTCCTTATCATTTTCTGCCTTACTCGATTAAGACAGTCCAGAACTTGCTGCTATTCATCGAGACTTGCTGACAAGCCCCAGATTGCTTTGTCTCTACCCACACCCCTTGTTCCTGCTTTACAAATGTATGCCTGTGCTGAAGTTTTTAAATGGGTGCTCATAATCTGAACTTGGGTTCTCATATTTATGCTTCAAGCCCTTTGATCCCCTGAGCCATCCTCTTGTAGCCCTCTCTGGCCTGCCATTTGGAGATCTGCCTGCTCAGTCCCCTTATTGGGATTAGAGGAGTACTTCGGCACATCTGAGCCTTTGGTGTCTCTGAAGATGTTTTGTGACTAAGCAAGTCAACGAAGCAGAACTTCCTTCCATGAAACAGTTCAGTCAAACGATTGTGTAGTAAGTCCTGCCTCCAACTAGATTCTAATGTGATAGTGTCACCGTAGAATTTCAACAATAGACTGCAGTACAACAACATTTAGGGCATCGCTGTGTTTATAAATTTGACTTACTGCATTGCTTGTGTGTTTTTTTATTCAGCAAAATATTAGGCTTGTAGTCACAGTTGTGACACAGTAGCTATTATACAATAAAATTGGGGCTAGAGGGCCTACCTGAATGCCTGTCCTGTTTAACTAAACATTAACTATCAACACTGCTGAGAGAAGGGAATTAATGTCATGCCTTACGAATTAAGATTTCATATTAGCATTGCTTAAAACGATTAGTTCCACTTCCAGTTAACATCATGTTATGTTTGCCATTTATATTTAAATTAAAAGCAAGATAAGGAAAATACATTTGAAAAAGAAATAAGTCATTTTGACCTTCTAAAATTCAGTCATTGATAAGTCAAAAGGTAGGTGCTAAAGTGATGACTCCTTTGAACTAGTGAGAATGATTTTGGCAATTCTCATTTGTATCTCAAAAAATAGAGAGATGAAATTTGTATCTCTTTAGGGTATGGTGAAATGCTCTTTAGATGCTTTGCTTTGTTAAGGCTTATACACTTCAGTGCAGTGACAGGTGCTGGGTGGGACTTCCTTTTTATGTGGATCTTGAATAAAGGTCTTGCCCCAGAGATGGAGCTGGTTGCAGTGATGTTTATGTCTGTGTCAGTGCTGCTGACACAGCCTTCACAAAGAACTCCCATTGGTTTAACTTCACAAGATCAATGTGTAGTTTAAGAGGAGAAAAATTGGCATGTTTTTGTTTCTGGAATCCTTGAGTGAGTGAGTGAGTGAGTGAGAGTGTGTGTGTGTGTGTGTGTGTGTGTGTGTGCGTGCGTGCGTGCGCATGCTCTTGCTAACTGGTAGGCTTCTTGCTGTCTTAGGTTGATTACACACAGGCTTCCTATTTGTCAGGGATTGTAGTATTTGAACATTAGGGCTACCTTATATCATCCTCCCCTTGAAATGATTCTGAATTGCAGTTTTCTTCCCGGGAAACTTAGAATACTGCCTCAATTGAGTTTAAGTGAGAATCCTTTATTTATTCAGAATTTTTCTGAATAGTCCTTTTGTTATTACTCATGCTTGTGACTTTTGAACTGGTTATACTTCCATATCATGCTCTTTGAGTTGCCTTGGATATTTGATTCTTATAAATGCTATTTTGAGCAGTCATGTCTAAAAGGGAATGGCTTAGCATAAGAGTGAGTGAGATGTTTAGATCATGCCACATACTTGGAAAAACTTACTTCATTGCCCATTGCTGGGTTTTCTGTTTATACTATGCCACCTTATAATTGTTATTTTTTTAAAGTGCATTTTGTGTTTTTAAAAGCAGTATAAAGCAATCTGTAAAAGGTACTTGGATGCCAAAGGGAAAATGTTATGAAATGAAGTGTTTCAGCTCGCTGGTGCTTTAGCTCCCAATGTGCAGGTAGAGTTACAGCACGTGGGCACACCTGCATGCCTTTTCACCTGTACTATCCTCCTGATATATTCTTTTTGTCCCTTGAAAATATAACAGCTGGGCCTAAAGGCACGGAACTATAATTCCAGCTACTAGGGAAGTTGAGACGGGATTAAAGTTAAACACCTGTCTGGGCTAGAATAAGTCCCAGACTGGCCTGCACAATTTCCTGAGACCCTACCTCAAAGTAAAAGCTGAGATAGGGCTGATAGTGTAATTCAGAGAACACTTGAAAACAATTATGTGTGCTTTGTGTATATACAACTCTATGTAAGTTAATGGCATTTGACCTTTTTAACCTTTCAAATTTGGTAACTCTGGTTTGAAGGCCACATTGATTCATGTTTGTGCCTATTTTTGTTTTTATCTTGCTGACTAGGAAAGTTGGCCTTATTGTTTCTGAAAGCACAGGTATCACTTTCACTTAACCTTATCCTCCCTGGAAGCCAGTCAGGCTGGCATGTGAAAATGCCTTCTTACTGGGGTCTTTGCTTGTTCTCAGTGAGGGAAATGGCAGGTGAGGACACACCCTCTCATGGTGGTCTTCTTTCACCCAGGTATGGTTGTCTAGGCAATACCCTGGCTACTCTCAGGTTCTCTGGAAGTTCAAAAGAAAACTGAATTCATCAGAAGCCTTCATTAACAAGTCATTCTGCTATACATTTAGCTACTTTCTCAAAGTACATCACTAGGTTTAGATTATAATTGTTCTTTTGTATATATGCATTCTAACTAATGTGTTCTATAAAAGATTTGCTATGATCTGCATTGAAAGCATGATTTGTCACTAAATAGCAGAACCCTGAGGTCCTTTAAAGTCTAATGGTCAGATGAACGCCTCTCTTATCACACCCACTGGAAATGGAGAGACAGAGAACATCTGCCAGTGTTTTAGTTTTCATAGCAGTAAATAGACATTGAGGACTTATAGGTGCTTTTAAAGAACTTTACATGCATTATACATGGACATTTACAGTGAAATGATTGGGGCCATCAAGATGGCTCAGAATAAGAGTGCTTCCCACCAGGCCTGACATACTGACCCTTCATGGCCCAAGAAGAGAATTGTCCTCTGATCTCTACACATGTATTGTGCATGCACCCCCAACACACAGAATAAGTAAATGTGATTAAAAATGAAGATTTTTATTTTGAATTATAAATTATTTGTAGATGTCTGTGTCTATGTGTGGATGTGTCCATGGGAGTAGAGTTCCCATGGAGACAGGCTTCAGGTGGTTGTGAACCATCTGATGTGGGTTGGTTGATAACCAAATTCGGATCCTCTGGGGAAATGGCATGTGCTCTTAATTATTGAACTATCTCCTCAGCCCTCCATGTAAATGTTCTTAATTAAAAAATTTTTCCAAAGCTAAGCAGCAGGTTGATCTCATATTGTAACCATTGTATTCTTTAATTCTCCAGACTGAAACTCATTGTAGTTGCCTAGCAAAGATAAACATGGTGGCCTTTACTGCCCTGTGACTCAATTTGTTGAAAGAGTTTAGTGGAGTAGGTTGGAAGCTGATACACATTTCCCTTGTAGCTGTGTGATCTTTGGCCAATTAATATCATTTGTGAGTGAAAGTGGTACCTGTGTTTATATAGTTCTGGGGATTAAATGATAACATATACAGTGGGCTCACTGTTCACTGTGTGTTTCAGTATTGAATGCTATCTCTGTCTGCTTCGAAGATATTTCCAGACATTGAGCTTGACCCACTAAAGCAATGGCCAGTCTATTCAGATCAGGTGTTCTGATATCACATTCCTAGCTACAGCCTCTGTACTTGAAGAGTATGCCAGTCTGCCTTTGAAAATTTTAATATGAATCTCTCTCTCTCTCATTCCCCTCTTTCTCTCTCTCTGTTTGTGTGTGTGTTTGCATGTGTGTGCTAAGAGGCTTGCTTCACCACATCTGGCTTCATTGTTTTTCTTTGTATCACATAAGCATAGTTTTATTATTTTGCTTTGATCTTTGAGGCAAGGTCTTGCTATGTATATGTAGTCAGTATAGCCTTGATTTCTCTTTTATGCCTTTGCATCCCAAATGCTAGGATTAGAGTGACATACTACCACACCAACCTTTTCTTTTGGGTTTGTATGTTTGCTTCCTAGACAGGGTTTCTCTTTATTGCTTTGGAGCCTATCCTGGAACTCACTCTGTAGATCAGGCCGGCCTCGACCTCACAGAGATTCGCCTGCCTGCCTCCGTGTGTCTTTTTGTTATTTTTAACCAATATTTTCTTGTAAGAGTTGGGATATTAATAATGATAGCATACTATTTACAGTTCATTACTGGAAAATGCTTCAGAGCAGACATGTAAGGCACGCTATCTAAGCTGAAGCCCAGATACTAAATATTAGCCAGCATGGGGAGGTCAGTCCTGTTCCTGGTTAAGTGATAACTGTGTTTACCTTCTTAGGGGACCGGGTTATCGATGTGGGATCTGAGTGGAGAACTTTCAGCAATGATAAAGCGACAAAAGACCCATCTCGAGTTGGAGATTCTCAGAATCCTCTTCTGAGTGATGGAGATTTGTCCACCATGATTGGCAAGGTAATTAATCCACTTAGCAGGAAATGCCAAGGGAGATGAGATAAAGACCTAGAAAGTTAGGATTTTTTCAATTGTCAGTCACTAACCCAAAGAAGACTCTTGGGAATAAGATTTACCAGTGTTACCATTGTGGAAGTCTACCAATTTGGGTTTTTTTTTTTTTTTTTTTTTGTTTTGTTTTTTGTTTTTTGTTTTCCATCATGGAGGGAAGAACATGGAATCAATATAATAATCTTGGGCTGGGATTAAGAGCATTGGCTTCTCTTCTGGAAGACTTACTTAGGTTTAATTCCCACCATCCAATGTGGCTCACAAACTGTAACTCCAGTTCCAGGGATCCTTCTGGCTTCTACTGGCAACAGTCATGCACTGGTTAATAGGCACACATCCATATACATACAGTTACAAAAACAAAATTATATTCTTTATAGTTGTTTTGTAAACCTTTTTTTTTTTTCCTGGGGAGATGCAATACCATCTGTTTCCCCCAGATTTGCAACCAGTGATAGACCTAAGTAATGAGTCTACCAAAGGTCACATCCCACCATAGGCACCAGCTCACACAACTGCATCCTTGCACTTTTCACACCACCTGCAGGCAGCAGGCCAGCATGGAAAGTCTCCCCTAGGCTACACTGCTGGTCACTGCTCATGACTGTCCCCAAAAGGCTAATCAAGGAAGTGTTAGCTACTTTAAAACTTTACTACTGCACAATCTGTTTATTGAGGCAGGGTTATTGAGGCTCTGGTTAGCCTATAACTGGTTATGTAGACTAGGCTAGCTTTGAATTAACATATTCACCTACTGCTGCCTCCCAAATGCTAGTATTTAGAGGCATGTGCCTACATGCTCTGCATAATGACTTTAAAAAGGTCATTCTAATAAAAAATTATTAAAAAATTATTGGGGCTGGAGAGATAGATCAGAAATTAGGGGCAATTGGTGCTCTTGTGGAGGACTTGGTTTCGGTTCCTAGTTCCCAAGTGGTGGTTTACAACCATCGTAACCAATTCCAGGGGAATCTGATGCCCTCTAATCAAGTATATCTGTCTGCTGTTGCTTATCACTTACAGATTCTACTTTTGTACCACTGCTTTCAACCTGGATCTGCTGTTTTCAGCAAATTATTGTCATAACACACATACAAACAGACATACATTGTAATCTGAGTAAGGGGCATGAAGGGTCATAATTTTTTGTTTGTTTCGTTTTATTTGTTTTGATTCAGGGTTTCTCTATGTAGCCCTGGCTGTCCTAGAACTGGATTTGTAGAGCATGCTGTCCTGGAACTCAAAGAGATCCACCTGCCTCTGCCTCCTGACTGCTGGGATTAAAGGTGTTGTGCCACCACTGTCTGGCGGAAGAGTCATAATTTAAGATCACAGCTATGCATTAGTTTAGGCTATACAAGTTGACTACATGGGAAATACACAGGCTGAGTAGACAGGAAGATATCAGTCTTAAGTCTATTTTAGTTGTTTTTCAAGACATGGTTTTCCTGGGTATCCCTGGCTGTCCTGGAACTCACCAGGTCAGTCTTGAACTCAGAGATCTGGCTTGTGTCTACCTCCTGAGTACTGGGATTAAAAACATGCACCAGCATATTCTCTACCTCAAGCTTCTTTTGAGAAACTAAATGCAGGAATTTACATACATATAGTTCTATTCCTATAGTCACTGGGGTAGAGGAATTGTATGTATGAGGCTTCAGATCTCATCAGTGCTTTTGCTGTAACATATTCTCTTGGTGTTAATAGCAGTAACATTTTTTAAAATGTTTTTGTTGGGAACTTTGGACTCAGACATAGTGCCCCCAAATAGCTGGTGGTCTCCTTCACAGTGCTTCAGTTAAACTTCTTTTCTGGCTTTTGAAATGCCATGTTACAGCATGGTGCCTTTAGTATGTATCCCTGTCATGAGTTTGACCTTTACCATCAATTAACAAGCATTTTACTGAGTGCAGTTGAAGCCTTTCCCACTAACCAGAATGCTTGCTTTAGGCCTGCAAGAATGGTTTTTATACTCACAGAAGTGCCCATGTCTAATATGAGTTGAGTCCTTTGTTCACTTATGCTACATTTAGAGATCATGTGATTTTTATTAGACTCGTAACTATGACATTTCATATTAACTATTGCATTCTCTAATAGGTGTCTGTCATGTATTTGATTGGTTTTCACTGGATCTTGTATCTATAGTAAATATGCTTTTGCATTCTGTTTTCTGACATTTATATTTTGTCTCATCTATAAATTGAACTGGGCTTTCGATTTCCATTTTTTGTGTTCTGCAACAGTTCTTTAGATTTACTTGTGTCTGTGAAACAGACTTCTTTAAAGTTTCTTCACCTGGAAGTTTCTGTTTGAGGTACAGGCTCCACTGGACATACATAATCAGATTGTGTAAGTTGTAATTTCATAGAAATTGTCTGCTTAGCGTTTCCAAGAATGTTTAGCAAGGTTAAATCTTACAGGGTACAGGAGCTGCAAGTTTTGATGAGTTTGGCAATTCCAAGTATCAGAATCGGAGAACAATGAGTAGTTCCGATAGAGCAATGATGAATGCCTTCAAGGAAATCACAACCATGGCAGACAGAATCAACCTTCCTCGAAATATAGTTGTAAGTTCTTGTCCATCTGCTTTAAACCATTCTGACATTTACTTTGCATAATTTAATGAACACATGAATTGAATTTTGATATTGTAAGTAATTAAACGGCCTATATTTAATTAAACATAGTTTCTCTGCTTTGAAGGATCGAACAAATAATTTATTCAAGCAAGTGTATGAGCAGAAGAGCCTGAAGGGAAGAGCTAATGATGCAATAGCTTCTGCTTGTCTGTATATTGCCTGTAGACAAGAAGGCGTTCCGAGGACATTTAAAGGTAAGTCTTCAAATGAACCATCTAGAGTGCATTTAACAGATAGTGCTTGTCTTTAGCATAGCTTGTAGTAATCCATGTTCACAACTGTGGTGTTTTGAAAGGAAATTGTCACCAAAGGAAGTGGCAGTGTTAGGAAGTGTGTGTTTGTTGGAGTGTTTGCAGCCTTGTTGGAGGAAGTGTGTCGTTCTGGAGGCAGGCTTTGAGGTCTCATATGCTCAAGATACACCCAGTATCTCAGTTCACTTCCTGTTGCCTTCTAATCGAGATGTAGCCATCACAGTGCCACCATAATGTACCATGATGATAATGGATTAAACTTCTGAAACTGTAATCTGCCATCCCAATTAAATGCTTTTCTTTGTAAGAGTTGCATGGTCATGGTGTCTCTTTACAACAATAGAAATCCTAAGAGAAGTTGGTACCAGAGAGTGGGATATTGCTGTGAAAGGCCTGTTTCAGAAACATAGACTTTGGGATTATAGATTAGAAAAGCATTTGAATGCTTTAGGTGTTGTTTAATGGGCTATCCTAGTAGGAGCATGGAAGACTGGCACTGAGTTGATTTCAGCTTTTGGGGTCTGGCTCAAGAGGTTTCAGAGAGGAAGAAGGTTAGTCTGTGGCCTAGAGATTGTTCTTGTGATATTTTGTTGAAGAATGTGGCTGATTTTTGCTGTAGTCAGAAGAGTCTGCCTGACACTAAAGAGTTTTAGATTAATTTCTTTGGCAGAGGAAATCTCAAAACAGCCTAATATAGCCTAATATGTGGTTACTAAGTGTTAACTCTTACGAGGATATATAAGTGAAAGGAGCGAGCTGAGCAAGGAAAACCATCTGAGGAGACAGGAGCACCAGGAAGTGGAATGGAGCCAAGTCCTGTGTTCCAGGAAATGACAGATTAAGAAATGGGAAAATGGGAGTGATAACTGGGTGGGGTCTGCCCTGAGGTCAAGTTTCCAACCTGTGGAAAGGGAATAAAAGCTTACAGCCAGGTGTGGTGGTGCACACCTTTAATTCCAGAAGGCAGAGGCTGGTGGATCTCTTGAGTCTGAAGCCAACCTGGTCTACTGTGCTAGTTCCAGGGCAGCCATCAAAACCAGAATGCTGGTGAAGGCATAAATGAGAGGGAGCCATGGTCTAGCAGAACTTGGCAGCCTTGCCCACTCGGCCACATGGTTATTGCTTTAGAGTCAAGGATAGAAAAAAGGAGTGAATTTGCCTCTAGAGCTAAAGAAAGCCACTGAGGCCAAGCATGTGTCAGGCGTGTCCCTAAATGGAAGCCTGTGAAACTGCAACCTGATTGCCTTGGAGAACCCACGATGTTGGACATGCCAGAGCTGTGCGCTACCTGCCAAGGAGGCTGCTAACAGGGAGTAGGACCAGCTCAAGAGAACAAAGAGAAGTGTGTTTCAGTCAACAAAACTGAACAGAGTTGGGTATTTGGAGAGCTTTGGCAGCAGATGTGAAGATGCAGAATTTCGAGTTTACCCAGCTAGTTTTCTGTCTTGCCTTGGTCCAATCTTTCCTCACTATTCTCCTGTCCCTATATTTTGGAATGGTAATGTATATCCTGTACCATCCATGCTGGAAGTATGTGGTCTGCTTTTTTATTTAAATTTTACAGGGGATTACAGTTAAGATATCCCATGACTCTCAGAAGACACTTTGAACATTGTTGAGACTATGGGGACTTTTGAAATTGGACTGAATACATTTTTGTATTATGATATGACTAGAAGCTTTTGGGGGTCAGGGAGTAGAATGTGGTATTTTGAAAGAAAATGATCCCAGAGGGAATGGCACTATTAAGGTGTGGGTTTGTTGGAGGAAGTGTGTGTGTCACTGTGGAGGCAGGCTTTGAGGTCTCATATGTGCTCAAGTCACACCCAGTGTCCATTTCCTGTTGCCTTCTGATCAAGTTATAGCCAGCACCATGACTACCTGCAACTGGCTAGTCTAGTATGTGGAGTCAAGTCTTGGAAGGAAGGTCTCAGTGTAATTTCTTTTCTCTTTCTCCTTCCTTCCTTCCTTCCCCTCCCTTTTTTGAGGTCTAATAGTAGTTTTGAGATCATTGCTGGGTTTTGTGTCAAGCTTGTGTTTATTCAGGAACACATGACAGCCTACTCCCAATGTTATGATATGCACACTGACTGTCACTGCCTAAGTGTAGGCTAGACACTACATTCACCATATATCCAATGAGTATCTTTCACATTTTCCTGTGTCAAAGTGAAGAGTGAAGACTTATCACACATCTTTTCTACTGTAACAACTCAAGCAGTGACTAATATTTTAGCTATTTAGAGATAGCATGTAAAGAGTGCATGTGCACTTGGCATTTAAAGTATGGTGAAAATATAAACCAAGAAATTTAAAATAATAAACTCCATAGGAAAACTGTTGAAAGGATTAGGGTCTCATCTTTAAGCTATGATTGATTATCTACAGCTAGACTTTTTTTTTTTTTTTTTGGTAATTAAAAAAAATGACAAATTAGAAAATGAACTCTGGCTTCTGATTTTCTTCAATTTTTTTTTTTTTTTTTTTGTTTCTTTTAGAAATATGTGCTGTATCTCGAATTTCTAAGAAAGAAATTGGCCGCTGCTTTAAATTGATTTTGAAAGCTTTGGAAACCAGTGTGGATCTGATCACAACTGGGGACTTCATGTCCAGGTTCTGCTCCAACCTTTGCCTCCCCAAGCAAGTGCAGATGGCAGCTACACACATAGCCCGCAAGGCTGTGGAGCTGGACTTGGTTCCTGGCAGGAGCCCTATCTCTGTGGCAGCGGCAGCTATTTACATGGCATCCCAGGCATCAGCTGAGAAGCGGACACAAAAAGGTAGGATCTTTATTAGGAAGTGTGCCCGAGACATGGCAAGGCTGGGAGTTGATGAAGAGGAAGTGGGGGAAGATATAGCCGTATTCACCAAGAGCATCTGCTGAGTGTGCCGGAGGGCCTGGCCCAGCACCTCAAAAACAAAACAAAAAAACCTGAAGAAAATACAGTAGATTGCTTTTAAGTGATTATTTAGAATTATTTAAAGCTATATCTTTTAGGGAAGGTTTATTTACTGGAACATGGGCAGCTCACTAGTGGTTATTGAAGTAATAGGCCTCTTCCCCCAGCCATTATTGATGCTGACACCTCAGGGAGGAGTGGTACTTTATGGCCCTTCCTTCACCTTTTTTTTAATGCTTTTGAGACAAGGTCTCTTGTAGCTGAGGATGATCTTTATGCCATGCTGGGGATAAACCCAGTTTTGCACATGATAGGTGTATTGTCTCAGCCCTGCAATATTACCTGGCAAAAGGAACAAAAGGAACCTGTCATTCGGTACCACACCCTAGGTTGTTTTGTATGCTTTACGTCTCTTAGTATTACTAAGACACCTTAAGGGCCTGCTAATACCACTATTTGTATTTACTTTGACTCCGGTAGAATATATTTTTGTTATCAGTTTTAAAAAGTGAAATTGAGGGGTTATTTTTTGTTTTGTTTTCCCCATTGGTAGTAAGAATTTGATTTCAACGGAATGTCTTTTTTTGTCCTTTAGAAATTGGAGATATTGCTGGTGTTGCTGATGTTACAATCAGACAGTCCTACAGATTGATCTACCCTCGGGCTCCAGATCTCTTCCCTTCAGACTTCAAGTTTGACACCCCAGTGGACAAATTACCCCAGCTCTAAGCTGAGGCAACTAAGTGTCACACTCTCATGTACATGGAACTTTATACATAGCTGGTTGAGCCTTTAATGAGATGGTACGCATTCCAGAGCTAAATATTATTACTTAGCATTCTGTATGTATATATTAGTGCAACATATTTAATGATTTAAATTTCGTACTGAATCTGCTTTCTTTTTTAGTGATTAGGAAACAGTATTTTGGAAGATATTGAAATATGTAATTCTCAAATAAAACATTTTTCAAAACTAAAGCTTTTCTTATAGTAATTTATAAATCATGTACATTATTTCAGGTGGTAGAGCTGAGCCTGTTTCCCATCATTTTTATATTTGGGTTCTTCAATTTAATAGACTTTACTAAAGTCACAGAAATAGCAAAGGCTTGAGAACCATCGTTAACACTGTTTTGTAGCATGACTATGCAAACCACAGGCACATGTATGTGAGAAGTGAGGCAGTGACTGACCTAGTATGAAGATAGGATGATGGCATTAACAGCAGACCAACAGATTTAAACTGAAATTTCACAGAACCAGGTTCTGTGTTGTGTTTATTGGGATATGCCAAGGGTAGTGTATTTTGTATGGCCATTACTGGACCCTGGTAGTGTTGACAAATACCACTCATAATATTAATAGTATTTTGCATGTCAGTGTTGAAGGTTTCCTACTTAGGCACTGGAAAACAAAATTTTGCCATTTATTTAGTTTGAACAGGTAACTTACCTCTGTTAGATGTCACTAAACTAGACTGCTGGTCACTAGCTCGGAGAGGTGGATTCAGATCTTGGTCCATAGAGCACTTTTACCTGTCATTCTGCTGCCCATAGAATGAGGATGGGAATGGGAACATGACCATTATTTCTTCCTCAGGTAAAATGTTAGGGAGAGACAGATGCTTGAGTCTGCAGACCAAGTACAGTACTGAACATCTGGTGAGTAGGTCAAGGCCTTCACCTGCCCCAGCGTAAGACTCAAGGAGTCTCCCATGTTTCCCTCATGAGTGCCATTCTTGATGCCCAGAATGAGAGCAACAATACCTGTATGTGTTCCCTGGGCATCTGCCACCACAACTAGGTGTGGTGTTGGCAATTAATATAGGTCAATCCTCAGGAAAGCTGGAAAATAGAACCCCTGTAAATTGTGTAGATTTAGGTCACTTTGTTTCCTTAAGTGGTTTTGCAAGTTAGTAATTAGTGAGTTTAGCACAGGCCACTTTCTATGCAGGTAAAGCAAATCCATTCTGTGCATGGTAGCACAGAATACCTTACAACTCACTGGAAGCTACCTTGGTTCATGACTGTTATTACTGAATTCAAATGCTTGGTTTTCAGTTTCATAGATTCTTTCAGTACTGGTGTTCCAGGGAATCCTCCACTCCGACACAGTTTATAACCAACTGAAAGTCTTTATTCCACCAGGCTGAGACTATACCCAGGTATACCCTCAAGTGAGGTTTTGAAGGCAGAAACCATGTCCTGGCATCTCGATCAGCACCAGTAGTCGGGCGGTGGTGGATTAGAGTAAGCAAGTTTGACAGAAGCTAAGGGTTCTGCACAAACAGGCTGTTTACACAAGTTAGCAAGGACCTAGAATAGTGCCTAAAATAGTTCAATAATTTGTCATGGGAGTCTCCATTAAGGAAATCAAATTCTAGTTAAATCTGAATCAGTCTCAGCAAAAATACAAGATAGAAGAACCTCTGCACTGTCTTGTCACACTGGTCCTCCCCAACTTCTGACAGAGCTCTCAAAATGAAAAGATCTACCCACATTCACTTAGTAGCTAAGGCGGGACTTCGGTCTCTTCATAGAAACTGCTTTCTATGACGCCAGACCACAGGGGATAATTTTACAAGAAGTTTGTCGCAGGACTGAGGTCAGCTGTATTGTTCAAGGAGCATTCTATTAAAGAGACTATTTAGAAACAAAACATACATATAGCTTTTTACAAAAAGCTTTTTAGTGTGCATTCTAGCCAATAAGTGGTGGCGCACACCTTTAATCCTGGTACTCTACTCTGGAGGTAGAGGCAGGTGGATCTCTTGAGTTGGAGTGTGACATGTCTACATCGAGAAACCCTGTCTAGAAAAAATAAAAAAAAAAAAGTAAATTCTTTTGAGAGATTGGAGAAAAGGGGTAAAACCCTTGTCACACAAACTTGAGTTTTATGCTACAGAACACATCTGAAAGCTGGGTGAGTGTGAGAGTCCACCTGCAAGTTGGCTAAGCAGAGTAGTAGAAACAGATGAGCTCTGGGTTGTCAAGAGTGGTTTAGAGCCACCTGAGGTCAGCTTTGAGCCTCTACATGCATGCCCATGTGTGCTTGCACACATGGGAGCCACATGGGAGCACAAATGTGTGTGTATACCATACACATGCAAATAAAGTAACTTTTAAATCAGCCCGGTGACAGTTAATAACTAAAAATTGCCCTTTAGCTATTCTTCCAAACTAAAAATGCCTGCCATTTGATGCCTCTTGACACTAAGCATTTGTGTTCACAGCAGTAAATGTACTCTACCTATAGCTGTCTTGAACTCATTTTTATCACAGGTGTGAGATTTAATTATCAAGGTGAACAGCTGAAGGGGTCAGCCTAGTACCCATCTGGTCTTAATCCAGGCAAAAGGTTTCTGTGCTCCATGCAAGTATTTCCAATTGTCAGTGGCCCTGACTTTTCCTGATGCTGGATTATAGTCTTAGCAACCAATTGTTGAGCTACTAAAGACTCCCCAACCCCCTCAAGTCATGCTCTTTTCACCCCCAGACACCTGTACGTATGCCCCAGGAGACCAGAATTTCATGGCATCACAATAAGGGCATGACCAGTTGATCTCCAGGTCAGAGAGACCCCAGCGTCTTTCCCATAATTCCCTCATTACTTTTTCACTGGCTGAGGTTGGGGAGGAGTGGCCTTTAGACTGGTTTTGACAGAAAAATGAAAGTATGACTTTGAGAGGAAAAAAAGCTTTTCCCTTACATGCCAATCACCTTGACAGTGTGTGTATAGGGTATGTGAGGGGCGTGTTTCCCTAAGTAATACCTAAACAGGTCTTAGGAATGATTTCCAACACTACCTACCTGGACATAGGGTCTGATTCCACAGATTCAGGACTGAGCCACACTTCAGATGCCCCATGATGTCCCTGACTGAAAACTGAAGCTCTTAACTTTAATTTCATTAATGTGTTACAGCAGGGCCCAAGGAGACATGCCTGCTAGCTTGTTACTTACAATAAAAGGACACAGTTGAACAGACTGATGATCAAGCCAATGTGCTAAGGGCAGAACTCGGAGACCCTCTTTGGGTACTCATCTACCAGGAAGTTCTTAACTGCTGTGTGAGTGGTGTGTGTATGATTTGCCTTTCTTCTTTCTTTTCTTTCCTTTTTCTTCCTCCCTTCCTCTCTCTGTCTCCCTCCCCCTCTCTTTCTTAATGATTTGCATATCTGAATAGGGTCTCTCTATGGAGCCTGGAATTTGAAACCGTTCTACTTCATTCAACCTTCCAAGTGGTGAGATGATAGAATTGAGTCACTCCATGCCCTTTAGGTTTTTATGGCAGCTTTCTTATGTGATCTAAGTGATGATTACATTACTGGCTATTGATATCAATATCCCTCAGCACATACCCCCATGTCAGGGGGTAGAGGATACTGGGTATTAGTGTTGGAAGCTCTACCTTCTAATCATATGGTTGGTTCCTCCTGGCAAGAATCATCTCAGAATAAGCTATCACCTAGGAAATTACAAACATCTCAGGAGTTGGGACAAGGAACAAAATTTTCTCCTATTGCTGGGAAATAGTTTTAGGGTACACCTGTAAGGGACCATGTCAGAGACAATAACGTCACAGCAACCACAAAACCACTTTTCTATCACAGAAGAACAATCCTCATGCCTTTTCCTTGGAATATTCTGAGTAGACAATAACATCCATGCACAAATAATGGCTATTTTGTTTCCTCTTTTGAATCTTGGACCATGGTAACAGTAAAGTACAATGTCAAAAAGACGTAATAATGACATGTCCTAGCCTTAATCCCAACTTAAAGTGTTCCCCCGACAATAGAGGATGCCGCCTTTGGTTATATCTCTTTGTTTTTAATAGACACTATTACTTCCTTTCCTTAAAAAGCAGGAACACAATCACCTTTAATCTATCACTTTTTAAAATCTATTTAATATGGCAAATAGCCCCATGTACTTGCTAGTAATAAACCACACTTGTAATCCTACAATGAGTCCAATTTCATATATAGCAGTATAGATTTTCAGATGCTACTCACTCTGACTTGGTCATATTTGACGCAGTACAATTGCTAGTAAAATAGTATCATCACCTAATTTATCTAATTATATCAATTTCATAGTACAAAGTGAAATATTTTTCATTATTAAAAACTTCTGTGAGGTGAAAAACTCTTACTGGGATGTTTGAATAAACTTATTTTTTCATTCAAAAAAAAAAAAGTCAATGTTTTATTTATTTTAGGGGGGGCAGAATTACACAATGTAGCCTTGGCTGGCATGGACCCCAAAGCTGCCTCAAACCTGCAGTGGGTCTGCAGCTACACCTCCTGAGTACTAGGACTTATAGGGACACAGCATTTGAATTGTAGTTTTGAGCACACTAATTCCAGCTTTGGGTGCTAAAGCCTTAGCCTGTCCACACTCCTGCACAAGCCCTTGTTTGGTATGCAGGGCTGCCAAAGTTCATTCCTGCCTTTGAAGAGATGATAATGCTTGAGTTTTTCCAGTGTCTTAGGGATTCTGCCTAGTCAGGATCCTAGAAGAGTGACATTAGGCAGGGATTTTGACAAACAGATTTCCAAGTTATCTAGGTACTTACCTCTATACTTGGACAAGAATATATACATGTAATTTTTTTCTTCCACTATGGGTTTTTCCTCACCAATCACTCAGCCGCCCTGGGAAGATGGGTAATACTTACACAATTTTTTGTCAGATTTGAGCCTAGAAGTCAGTTTTGATCAGGGCAGCATATCACTGTACATTTCTAAAATATACTTTGTTTAGCGTTATTACGAAGTGGCTGGCAATCTGCTTTATTACTTTGCCAATTTTCTGAAACGTCAGAACCTAATTAAAACGTTCCCCTGGGATGAATGAGAAAGCAGGAACGCTGCCACTGCTTCCATTGAACACTAGCGTGGGCCTCTTCAGGTTTGCAAAGCTCATTGCTGCTGGCCTCAAGTCTAGCGACAGCAGGCATTTTATGCATAGGGGAAAGAAGCTGAATGGAGAACTACAGTGTAGAATCTTCTCTAGATCTTGAACATAGCAGTACCAATATTATTTTTAACACAAGGAAAATCCTAAAAGGAATGAATACTTAAAACCAAAATTACAAATTTCAATCTATTTAAAACTTTAATTTGTGCATTTGTGGTAATTTATGACTGCAAAACACCCTTTTTCTTAGAATGATGTAAAGGCACAATTCATTTGGATGCATAGGGTACCATTCTAAAGGATCTGGTTTCTTTACAAAGTGCTTGAGCAGTCACATACATATACAGTAAAAGCAAAGTCTATTTACACTCTTAAAATTGAAAATATGCCTAAAATATATATATATATATTTAAACTACAGAAAAATTAGTGCTTTTCTCAGCATAATTGTGTGACTATGCCTTGACATCTAAATTTTTTAGTGATTGACTTCAATTAAGAAATTTCTGTACACTGTGTATATAACTCTATGTCAGTTTTTAATGCAAAAAGCCCATTTGAAACGCTTTCTATGCACATTTCAGAACCAACAAAGGTATGCAGACTGTACCTCAAAAGTAGTTAGTGTTTTATTTTGATATTGTGTTAACACTGTTCAAATTAAAGCTAGACAATTAGGCTATTTTTTTTTTTTTTTGTATTGTTCTTTCCCGAGGCAATTAACTGGCATTAAAGCAACTTAAAACAACATATTATTCCTCTTTTTATAAAATTTCCTTCCAAAGGATCTTGGGAGAAAAAGCATAATCAATTTGGAAGGTAATATAAAGTATCTGTGAACAATTTTAATTGTTCTCATGGTACAATAAAAATATGCCAGTATATCTCAGCAAGGCTGTTTTAAGCTCAACTCTTCATGTATCATCATGCTTTTAGGTCTCTCATCAGACTCAAATTTGGACAGCTTTAAGAGATGAGCTCACTGTGACTTGGTGGTTAATTCAAGTGTGGTTAGTTTCCAACTTGCTATTCCTGAGGTATAATGGCCCTAACATGCTAAGCACAGGATCATCAATGATACTGAATTGAAGAAAAACAATGAAGTGATAAGTTAGGAGGAAAAAAGTAAAAACAAACAAAAACCTTAAAAATTTCCAGCCAAGTGAAGTCATGATTTGTAAAAAGGCATACTGTAAGAAAGATAAAAAGCCACAAACGGATCCTCTGAAGATTGTAGAGTATTTGATCAAATTATTGGTGAGACTTTTGAGGTACAGTTTTAGTGTTATAATAACTTTTTATAAAATATAGACTGTTTTATCAAAAATATTTATACATTCTGTTACAATATATTGCTTTTGCCCTTAATAACTGCCAATATAAAATCTGGATCCAGTGGCCTAAAATGTACAAATGCACTTAATGTAAATGCTGGAGTCTGAGGTGTCTGCTTGGCCACTGTACAAAAGTGATGAAGTGGTGAAATTAAATAATATGCCTACAACACAGAATACATTACAACTTGTACACATACATGTTCACAGCATGTATACCACGATAAGCTCTATGGTTTAACAAAGAGTTCCCTTCTACAGCAGACACAAGAACAAGATGACTGGGTTGATGAAAGTGTAGAATGCATATCAATAAAGGGCCAGTCAGGCTTACTGACTTCGGAGTAACTGACTGAGCATCCTCCAGGGAGTCTCCACTTTGGGAATGCACAGTTAGCATGGTATCTTGGTTCCGGTTCATCACAAGTCCTCACTGTTCCTACTGTTTGCAGCACTGTTTACTAAGGAAAAGCTTGTTTGGCAGGTAGCTCTGCTGGAAAGCTATGGGGCTCTGCTGCACAGCTGGGGAAGTTAAGGCAATAAAGAGTGTTCTCCTGATAAATATAGAAAATTTATAAAATTAGATATTAATACATTCTCCTTTTTTTCTTTAAATCAAGCCACCAAAGGTGTACAAACTGCCACATTTTTCATATTATAGTGATTTCTTAAAAATAAATTGCCTTAGCCAAACAGAATCACACTTTATGTGAACAGTAATAGCTTCTGAAGCCCTATTTTTTTTTTTTTTTTTTCTTTTGTAAAACATAGTTAAGTGACTAATCTTCCTTCCATTTAAGGCAGGCCTAGGGCACAGATGGGGTCTATTAAAAGAGTGGTTCTTCTTTTTAAAAATAAGAGTACTGATGTAAAAGTATTTATTTGTAATGGATTTTCACGGCAAATGTTCACTCAGCCTAAACTCCATGAAAGAGCTTCCAGTGTTCAGGTTTATGTTAAAAACATTGAGAAGGTATTTAACAGTACTTTAGCCACACCTTCATGTGCTTTCAAAACCGTGGAAGCTCCTGGTGGCACAGCAGGCAAATGAAGGGCGCTGTTTTCAAGAGGTCTTGTCAGTCAGTTTACTTGGTTTCACAGTGTCCAGTAATTTAACACCAATCAGCAATGTAGTCAAAATCACGGAACATTTCCTGCTCCTCTTCTGAAAGTATCCTTGGTTCTCGAGGTGGAGTCAGAATAGGTGCTTCTGAGGTAAATTCATCATCAAAATTACTAACATCTTCCCGCCCTCTGATGGTTGGTACAAATGGTGGCTTGACTTTTTTGTCCATCAGAGCACTCCAGTCAGTTAGCTGGGTCATAAAACATAAAACAACCAGTTCAGCTTTCTGTTTCAGTCACTCAGGTCCCATAAAAACCTCTGCACTTTTGCACTTACCCGGAAAAATGGGTGCTTTTTCACATCCTCCGCATCTTTCTCACCAGCTCCCAGGCGCCGCTCGGGGTTTCTTCTCAACAGCTAGCAACAAAGCGAGCATGTGAGTCAAAATGTGTTTCCCTGACAGCGACTCGTGTCACAACTATCAGAGGCTTAGCATTTTTTGTTGTTGTTTGTTTAGATTTGTCTGAAGCATGCAGCATCTATGAATTAAAAACTTCTAACATTCACAGGGAACTTTTCTTCAACATAAAAATTAAATCTTAAATTTTTTTTTTAAAAGAAGAATTCTTGATCCTAATTTCTTACCCTTCTCATTATGGAAATGGCTTCTGTAGATAAGAACCTTGGATACCTCACTTCGTCATTTACAATACTGTCAAAAACCTCTTCTTCATCATCACCAGGAAAGGGAGACTAGAAGAAATATTTTCTAGTAAGATAAAAGTGCTAAGATAATTAAAAACAAAACAAACAAACAAAAACCCAACCCCACATATTCAAAAGTATAGCCAAAATTCAGGCCATGAGAATGAGATGAAATAAAACAGGACTATTAGAGTGTCTGCCTAGCAAGCATGACACCCTGGGCTCAATCTCCAGCATCTCCAGCACCACACAAACCAGGGATGGTCGGACAAGCCTGTCATCAAACCGCGTACTTGAAAGATAAAGGCAGGAGGAATAGAAATTCAAGGCTGGCCCCCATGACATAGTGAATGTAAGTAACTTGTGCTATGTCTGGGCTACATGAGACCATGTGTCAAACAAACAAACAAACAAGCACACAAACAAACACACAGTATATGAAGTTCAGATTGTGAGCTGGGCATGCTGGCTTATACCTATCATTCAAGCAGTATGAGGACCACAGTTGATTCCAGGTTACCATGGGCTACAAAGTGAGACCCTACTTCAAACCACCCCACAAAACAGGACAGGAAGTCCCAATGAGACAAAGAAAAAAAAAAAAAAGAAAGAAACAATCCAAAACAAATAAACAAACAAAAACCCCCAAAAGAAGAGTTTAGCCAAACCACACTTTGAACAGTTAAAACAAAGACCATTATCAATGAAGCTTCAATAATGCTATAAAATTATAATACAGACCAATAGGTTTTAAGTTTAATTCCTTTCTTGATTACCTTCCTGGGGAAGCACTGAAGACAGATGGAAATGAAAGGCAACTATAATGGAATAGCAATGCCTTCTGGGTATGTTTAAAACTCAACAATTTGGAAACCCTTTTCAAAACCAGAAAGCAGGAACTTCCTCACTTGTTTGAACAGAAAGTGGCAAAATCAATAGCCTATTAATACTGGATGATTCATAAAACTAATTTTTGCATGTTATTTCTAACACAAAGTACTTTTGGGGGTGGGGTGGGGCCTGAAACAGGGTCTCACTATGTAGTTCTGGCTGTCCTAGAACTCACTATGTATTCCAGGCTAGCCTCAAATTCAGACATCTGCCTGCGTCTGCTTCCTGCATCCTGGGGTTAAAGGCATGCACCACTATTCCTGGCAGAAAGTAAATTATTTTGAATCAGAATTAAATCTTAGTCTTAAATGCTATATTTAAAAATATGGAAACAGAAACTTTTTTTTTTCCCAAAAACTAAAGCGGGGACAAAGTTTACCACAGCCTCCAGCAACAATATTCATCACCTTAGGAAGACCATTACGTATTCTGAGGCTAAAACAATTTTATTCCATTCTCAATACCTAAAAACTGCTTTTCTAAACAGAGGTGGAAGATTCTATCTGGACCACGTGTCTCAGGAAAATGAATGGGGCCAGATGGACTTGATAACTGACCCTAAAGCATGAAGTGTGCAGCTCAGAAACAAATTCTGAAAATGACGAGAATGAATGATCGCAACTCTAACTCACAAGTGCTGTGGGACTTGTTATTAACCACTTTGTGTCTACTCATGTCCAGTTTGGAGTTTATTAAATGTTGATGAAAACTAAAAGGTAATATTTGTAAAATTCATAGCTCTTCTAATGAACCATGTCTTTCCCCTTTTTTGAGAGAATCTACTCCAATTTGACACACTGAAAGGACTGTTGTCCACGGGGCAGGTCTGTTCATTAATTAGGGTTAAGTGCCAGTAAACAACACAGACTAAAACTTCAGAACAATCGAACACACAGGAAGGCATCCATTCACTAAATGATTCACACCTGGGTAAACGCAATGGGAAACTACATGCGGTTGTGAGCTCTCAAAGGGTGCTGGGAAGTAAACCAGGGTCCTCTGCAACAACAATACAAACTCCTAACTGCGGGCCTATCTAACACTGCTGTTGCTTTTGAACGTCACATTTATTTCCAATAAATGGCTTTTCTTTCTAGTTGGCAGTTTTTGCTTTTTCTTTTTGTTATTTTAATTCAATGACAAGACGTTTGTGCCATGTAGCCCAGATTCATGATCTTCCTGCCTCTGCCCCCATGTGCTAGGGTAACAGGTGTGTACCAATACACCTGCCTGTAGGCACATATTTTATTAGTCTCCCGCTGTTCTATCCCCAATGAGATACCACTTACGTTAAAATCACAAAACATAACCACCTCACAACACTTAAACATAAGATGCTGTCTGAAGATATTCATGTTACAGTCCATCCACTATATAAAAATCTAAACTAGACTAGTAAAGACATTGTAGAAACACGGCTGGTCATTAGCATAAAAATGACTAATTCCTTCTACAGGAGACACATGTAGGTGTCTTTATAAAAATAACATGCTTTATCCTTCCAATCATCCTCCCTCTCTTCATCTACCTATTTCCTGCTGCTTACCTCTCCGACGAGCATTTCATATATAAGTACACCAAGGCCCCACCAATCTACAGCCCTTGTGTAGGATGTTTCTGTCAATACTTCTGGGGCAAGAAATTCAGGAGTGCCACAAAATGTGCTTGTCCTATCTCCATACCCCATTCCTGGAGATAGATGATAAATTCAAACATTTATTAGCAAAGAAAAAAACTGGCATGAAAATTACAAAGTGTGCTTAGAAAAGAAATTGACATTGCTGTACATGATATCTAACTCAAACATACCAAGACTTTACAAATCTATTTCACACATCAACCTACTGATTTAGTAAATATCACCAACAGTAAGATATCCAAGTAGTGTATTTGTAATCTATGGAAACAAAGTAATAAAATAAAACTACTAGTGTATAGGGGCGAAAGCACATATTCACTACAGCGTTAAGAATAAAGAGAATATCTTATTTAAAATATTGCTTACTGTATCTCATATTTACTATCATTTCTGGGAGAATGCATTATATTCACTTTTACATGAAAACTGGACTCAATGAATTTAAAGCATGTTCTTCAAAGACACACAGAATGTAACTGGGACAGCTGAGAGTCAAACCTGACCTAGAAGTGTGTTGTGTTACTTCCTCACACGACCTTTCGTTTCAGTCGTCTCAGCTTACTGCTTTATTTAGTCAAACACATAGAAGATCGTGAGATACTGACATACTTGATTTTTCCAACTGAAACTGTTAACGGTTCCAAGAAGGTGGCAAGGTCATTAGGTGCATGTATTTCCCTTGGCACAGTCCCAATCAACAAGCCGGCACTAAGTACTGTCTTAAAGTACTGTCAAGTTGATGGCAGAACATCAACCATACAGACAAGCTGAGCCTCACACTACAGCTTCTGGTAACACCAACTATTTGTATCCACAGAACAAAGTCTTGATGTGGTTACTGGGTTATATGAACACTCCAAATGCTTTAATGGAATAAAAAATTAAAACTAAAAATATATTTTTTGAAAGCCACTAAAGTATAAAGGTAGAATAATCTATGAGAACAGGAATTTAAAAAGTACAATTACCTTCTTTGCAAAGACCAAAGTCAGCAATTTTCACAAAGCCTTCTGTATCTAGTAACAAATTATCCAACTTCAAATCTCTGTTCAAGGTAGAAACATGGAAATAAATCAGTAAGCCACATAGTACAAAACAGAATTGGAGACCAATTTTGTCTTCTAGGAACATTTTCTTCCCAGTTATAGTTTTTCTTGATATATATAATGCAGTTACAAAATGAAAATTCTATCTCTTTAAACATTTATTTTAAATACAGAATCAGTTTAAATACCTTTTATCCAAGTTTAAATTTTTATTTATAGTCGTCTGAGTCCCAATTTGAAGTTTGCTTATATGCACTATGAAAAAATTAGAGCTAACAGTATAAAGTAGATGATTTAACTTTTAAGAGTAGAATTTGAAATAATGAGAAAGCTAGTCAATTACAGATTAAACTAGTTTAAAATACTAGGGACTGGAGAGATCACTGTCTGCTCTTCTAGAGGTTCTGAGTTCAATTCCTAGCAACCACATGGTGGCTCCCTACCATCTATAATGAGATCTGGTGCCCTCTTCTGGCGTGTAGGTATACACGCCAGAAGAGCATTGTATGCATAATAAATAAATAAATCTTAAAAATAAAATACTTTATTAAGTAAACAGAATCATGAGGAAATCTTTACCTTAAAACCCTTTCTAGAAGTTTGAATAAACACTGGCTGCCCCATGAGCTTGCTCTCAGTACCATGCAGTGTAGCAGTGTGAAGTAACAGCAGCCACTACTCAGTGTGGCCAGGGGCCAGATGCTGGCCACAAGCTGCTCTGCTGTTTGATAAGGAGCCAGAGCCAGGATATGAATGGGCTATATAGCAATACAGTTTTTAGTTCAGGTGATGGCAGTACTTCCTTATTTATTTATCTATTATTGTGATGGCGATCAAACCCAGGGTGTCACATATCATAACCTCTCTACCGTTGTGCTCAGTCCATGTTACTTAAAACATCAAAGGAAGAACAGCATGAGTTTACATTCTCACTGTTTGTCTCTCTCTGGGGCCATTGGTCTATACAAGTTTTTTGTAGTAGATGATTAAATGTAATCACTACATGAAGGTTGCTGGAGAACTGTGTCACCACAGGCCAACTCACACTTTTACTATTTAATTAGGAAATGAGCAGAAGTCCATCACACAACTCTCCATGCTGGTAACTATGTTTCCAAGTTGCGGTAGGACTCACTTAGGACTTAGGGGAAAACTAAAAAGTTGGTTAAACACAAAATATCCTTGTTAATTATCCTGAATTCCAATTCACATGGAAGTAGGCTATTAGAAACCAGACAAATGTACTTACCTATAAACAATTTTGTGTTCATGTAAATATTGCAATCCAAGAACTACACATGCTGCATAAAATCTGTTGGAAGATTTAAACCAAATGTTTAATAAACTTCACTATTTTTGGGCCCTTTTATAGTTCAATGCAAATACTTATTCCTACTACATATAAAGTACTGTGCTATTCAAGATGAATTTAAAAATTGAGGGTATGGGTACAGCAATGGACAGCATTTATTTGGCCTGGTGGTCACTGAGAGTACTTGTGGTTTGGTTCTGTAGGAGGAATTACAATGTGCTATAAGGATGGAAGGTCAAAAGCAGCAAATACAGGCCACTCCCTTGAAGGAGAGAGAGAACAAACGGGCATGGAAGCTGACAGTTTGACAACTAGTAAGGAATTTGTTGTGTTGTGGGATATGTATACACTGTGTAAAGATGTATTCACTGTGATTGGTGTAATAAAAAGCTGAAGGGCCAATAGCTAAGCAGAAGATATAGGTGGAATTCCCAGCAAAAGAGAAGAGGAAATGAATCTAGGCAAGTAGGGGATGCTGGGAGACACGAAGAAGAGTCAGGAGGCACAAGATGGAAGAGAGGTAACACCTCATGACAGAACATAGATTAACATAAGTAGGTTAATTTAAGTTGTAAGAGCTAGTTAGGAACAAGCCCAAGCTATAGGCTGAGCTTTCATAATTAATAAGAAGTCTCTGTGTCATTATTTGGAGCTGGCTGGCAGGACAGAATTGACTCACTATCTTTGGTGCCCAGTGAGTGGCATGTACTTCTACAAAGAGCCTGAGGACACTTAAAAGAAAACTTGAGGTAGGCAGTGTCTGCAGCACACCTGCACAGCTCTTTCACTAGGTAGAAGTGCCAGCCTGAGCTGGGGCAGATAGACTAGCTCCAGGCCCAGAGGCAGACCTGAGGTCCATTCTCGCACACTTGACGTGAGCAGAGCCATCGGCCAGGCCAGGCGCTAACTGGAGCCAGCAAAAAGGGCCTAGCCACTGCTTAATGTTTAAGGCTTAGCTCACAAGGACAGAAAAGCTACAGGTGAGCAGTAAAGTGGTCCAGACCAAGAAACCATTTAAATGGATACAGGAAAAAAAAAAAAAAAAAAAAAAAAAAAAAAAGGGTATAGACAGCCATAGGGGGGAAAAATAGTGTAAAAATGAAGTCTTAAAAAAATTAAAATTAAAAAATAAGCCACATAAGGACAGGAAATACACAGAATACCTTGATCTTGTATGGTGTTAATTTGAAATTATTTTAAATGCTATTGTGTGAAAAAACAACAGCTCTGAGAGACACTGGATTATGAAAACTAAATTAAACCAATCTAGATATTTTAAGAATATCTTCACTTCAGAATAAAAGTCGAAAGATATATTGCATCTTTTGTTATGCTTTTGTTTCTAAAGCAAACAAAGAATTATGATTCTCTTCAAATTAATAAAGATCAGATTTGATTAGGGGAGACCTCCTGAGGATCTTAGCTACAGACAAGGGGGGAAAAAAGACCACAAGATGGGTGACATATACGCTACATAGAAACAGCCCTGAGACTGGTTGAGACATGATGAATGCTGTTGGCTACAACGTCCTCATGACTTATTATTGCATGCCACCCTTTCATATGGCATGAATAGAGTTATAGTACAGCTTAGTTACACAGTCTAAATGGACTTACAAAGTTGTCAGATGCCTTCTATAAAACACAAAAAAAAAAAATCTTTGGCTGATTTGTACACACTGCATTCCATACTAATGCTAATACAGACATGGATGTTAATTTTAAAAGTTTATGTGTTTTCAAACAAGAAAAGGAAAAAAAAAAAAAAAAAAAAAAAAAAGACTACACACCAATGAAGACAAGTAGCACAGGTGATCAAGCCTCTCAAAATTCTACTTCCAGGACAACTTCAAACCTGCTACCAGAGATGGATTTTAGGATGGTAATACAGGTTATGATAGAAAATGGTTTAGGTCTAAAACTTTAAAATTCATCACAATAAGATAGATAATTGAATATTTTCTCTGAATATGCCAAATACAAATGAACTGGACAGTGTGAATGTAATTCTCACATGATAATTGTTCTTATTGTATCAGTTTTACTATGTTAAGAGTTAAAATTTTTCGAATTTGTTTAGACAAAAAAAGGGGGGAATGTAGAATATTTGCATACTGTGTGAAGATATTTGCTATGATTGGTACAGTAAAAAAGCTGAATGGCCAATCACTACGCAGGAGGTATGGGCAGAATTTCCAGGGAGAGGAAGAACAAGAGATTAATCTAGACAAGCAGGAGATGCTGGGAGACATGGAGAGGAAACAGAAGATACAAAATGGAAGAGAGGTAAAAACTAATGAAAGAACAATAGATTAAAATAATTTAAATTATTAAGAGCTAGCTAGCAACAAGCATAACCTATAGGCCAAGCTTTCACAATTAGTAAATCTCAGTGTCATTATTTGGGAGTTGCCAGGCAGGACAGAAAAATACTTGTTACAGTTGTAGATAAAGCACGGGATGGAAGTCTATGGAAGTCTAGCAGGACATCAAGCTGAAAAGACCTGATTAGGATCATGAATGTCATACAACAGATAGTCCATTTTCCTCTTATAATGATGGGAGATCAGGTCATTTTAATGAGGGAAAACATTTATATTAGGACATTCTAAGTACTGGAACAGAAGTAGATAGTGAAAAGAGAAAACAAACAGGCTTTTACAACAGAACAGAAGATCACAAAGACTTCCAATACAGTGCTAGCAAAGAATTAACTGCTACCCAAGAAAAGGGAACAGTAAAAAAAGGAAATGAATTGGGAACAATTAAAGAAATAAAGTATTGTTGAGAAAATGTTTGGCTATAGATGTGCAGACTTATAGGATTGTTTGTGGGGCCACAAACAGAGTCTAACATGGATACATAGTCTTGGGTTCCAGGAAAAACAGCCTGCTGGAATATCACTCTTAAGGGATAGCACAATCCTGACTCATAGTAAGTTTGCTGAGTGAGGAGGAGAATAAATAAGTGAATGAATTTACAAATGCAAATATAGGAAAAGTAGGTTCTTAATTATATAAAAGCATATTTTTATAGAATATGCATTATTACCTACCCTTTAACCAAATATAACATTCTACTCAGCAATCTATTCCTATCACTCCAACTCAACTGCCATACACAGAGATAATTATATTCTTTTAAGCAAAGTGAATACATTAATATTACATGGAGTATTATACTCAGGTTTAAAGTTTACTCATTTTTATGAAAATGGAGCTGTAATTTAGAAGAATTTTAAAATGCAACTACTTACAAATATATATTTAATTGTACATTAATAACAGTTAAAGCATTCCTATGCCTTTTGTTAAACTTGATACATGGATAGTTTTTCAAGCATTTTAAAAAAGCAAACATTATAGCAGTAAAACAATATTGCAACAATTAAAAGAGTTCCTCCTTTTCTGGCATTTATTTCATTTATTTATTTATTCATTTATTTATTTGGGTTTTTTTTTGGGACAGGATGTCTCTGTATAGCTCTGGAGCCTGTCCTGGAACTATCTCTGTAGACCAGGCTGCCCCTGAACTCACAGATATCCACCTGCCTCTGCCTCCCAAGGGCTGGGATCTTTTCTGGTTTTTAAATAGATTACACCGATTATACTCAACTTACAAAACAAATGGAAAACACTAAGTCTGGCATAGTCAAGTATTTTGTTAGTTGCTTTTCTTCAAGTCTCTATTTCACAGAAGCAGAAAAGAAAACACACAGAGGAAGTCTTTGTTTAGAGCCACACAACTGGAAAACAGCATGGCTATGAACACTAAACTGCTTTGGTTACACAGTCTCAGGTGGTACATATTCCCACTGCCTTAGGTGCAAGGCTCTCTTCTAGGTATCACACTCAATAGAATAGATATAGGACCCACTCCTCTGCTAATAAGGGGAGTAAATGCTTAACAATATTTATATTTCTTCAAAATCAAACCAAAACAAAAACAATTGCCACATATAGTAAATATCTACTTAATATAGTTTTATGCGTTTTTGTTTTTTTGACTCAAAGTACTACCCATGTAGTTCAGGTCGACCTAAATTCAGGATCCTCCTGGGATCATCTCTCCTGAGTGGAGGGACGACTTTACAACAACCATCACTTTAAAAATGTTAAAACACCTACAGGGACCCTACTCCTCTTTCTGTCTTCTGTGGGCACTGCATACATGTAGTGCCCAGACATACATGCAGACACTCACACATAAAAACATCTGGAAAACAAATTTTTACTGACTTTCTACTACTCAGCCTACTTCTAAAATGTTGCTATTCATCAGAATTAATTCCTGTTTTCCTACGTGAAAACTAAAAGCTGTGAAACTATCAGTGTCTATATACACACACCTCTAACAGTTAACACAGAAAATCAAAGGTGTGAAAGAGAAATTATGTGTATCAGTTGATTTCAGCAGAAAATAAGAGTTAAGATGATTCAAAAGTAAAATCAATAAAGGTACTACTGGATTTTTAATCTAATGATTTGGGAATGTTCTGGAAAGAGTTGATTGGATATGCTAATTGTATGGATGTTACAGGTGAGGAAAAAAGAGGACCAAGAAAGACATTCTGCAGTCTACCTTAAACAATATGGAAGGTAATATTGCTATTTAATAAGATGAGGAAGACGGGAAGAGCAGTAGCGGGCTCGGGAAATAGCAAAAAAGAAAAATAAAGGGGGGGGGGGCAGGAAACAACTGGACATGCTAAGTGGGATTTTTATGAGCCTTACGAATGGAAAAGCTGGTCCTGAGCTGGGTACTATTAAAAGTTGGATCACTGGGGAAGAGACTGGGGCTAGAGATGAAAACTTGTATGAGTTTTGTATGTAAGATACAGCTACTAGGAGTACTTTCCTGGGCTTCTATGTAAAAGCTGTAAAATTAGAACAATAAATAATACACTGTATATTGTCTATAATCTAAAATGCTTTACTACTCTTGTTTTTCATGTAGTTGAATAAGTTAACTGTAATATACAATCTAGTTGAACTACAAAAATTGTTTATCCTGAAGTCTCTTTTCCATCTCCTTTTTTGGAGGCAATAAGAATACAGATTGAACATCCCTAATCCCCAAATCTGAAATATGAAAGGCTCAAACATAACATTCAGTTTCAGAGTTGGGTGTATTGGTACACACCTACAATCCTAAAACTTGGGAAGATGGCGGAAGATGGTTATGACTTTTGACGCTAGTCTAGAATACATAACAAATTTAAGGTTCACTTGGATAGCATGGGGAGACCTTATCTCGGGGTGGGGAAGTACAGAACTTGTAGAATTTTATGATTAAGGATTCAGGATACTTGCAAAAATTTCAGTATATGAAGAAACAAAAATCGAAAATACTCAGGCTTCAAGCATTTTATGTAATGGACAATCAACCTATAACAACCTATAAGTTTTTTTTTTTTAAATATCCATTGAGAAATATGATAAACGTAAACTTAACCTTTAAGACACAAAAATATAAATATTTTAAATATGAGATATCAACACTTCAATACTTAAATATAATTTTCTTTTAAGGTTAAGATTCTAGATGCCATTCTTCAGGGGGAAAACTAATAGCTAAAATAAAAATAATCTAAATTTAATCTAAGTTGAATGTAAACTATCAAGTATGAAATAATGGTTAACTCATGAAATTTTCATGATGGACAAGAGTATATAAACATAAAAAATATTCAGAAAAAATATTTCTTACAGGGTCTACATTTATTAGGGAAGAGCCCAGGATGTAAAGGTTACAGCTCCTTTTGGTCTCAGAAAGGCATGAGTCACGAAGAGAGGTGGATGTCTAAGGCATACTCACACAGCTCTGGGTTCCGAGAAGACGTCGGTATGGATGTGCATCATCAGGTCCCCACCCGCAGCATACTCCATCACAAAGCACACATGTTCTTTTGTTTGGAAACATGCAAAAAGGTTCACCAGAAATGGGTGCCTGACGCTATTCACAGTCTCAAAAATTCTTTTTTCACACATTAGGCTGTAAGAGAAAAAATTATTTCAAATTTCTATGAATTTAAAAATCATAAAAATATATTTTACAGTATTATAAGAAATGCTTGACCTGATATATAATGATAACTGAAAATATATTGGTGAATAGCAGAACATATAGATTGTACAGTTAACATGATAATATCAGCCTGGGGCTAGTAGTTATAGTTAATTTACATAGAGACCCAACAAGTAAATAAAGTTTGTGACCATGGAAATTCCAAGGACAGCATTTATAATTTATTAGCTTGAGTATTCCAATTTTTATCATATGAAATATAAAGCTAAGAGATACAGATAGGCTGATAAAAATTTAATCTAGAAGAGTGACTAGAAAGCAAAGATAATTCTATACGTTTCAAAAGGGAATTCTTTGAAAACATGATCTTCTGTGGGGTCATACAAACATTTCTAGAAATCCCCAGAAGAGCAAGACAAGCTCTTGAAAGGAGTGTGCAAGCTCTTCGGATATAGAACATTTAAATTCCCTGAACAGCTAAAGTAAAACAATTCTTTCTCCAGAAAACATTTAGTAAAACTCAAAGTGAAAGAAAATTATGTCAAGTATTAAAATCAAATGACAATATTATTTGAATAAAAATATTTCTAAAGCTTAGTTTAATACTTTTCTTTCCTTAAATTTTTTGATATGCATTGGTGTGAAAGTGTCAGATTCCCTGGAATTGGAGTTACAGACAGTTGTTAGCTGCCACTTGAGTGCTGAGAACTGAACCCAGGTCCTCAGGAAGAGCAGTCATTGCCCTTAACTGCTGAGCTCTCTCAGCCCCTAATGCTTTTATCAGTGAGACATTTGAGTGGGTAATTAGCTATTTGAGGTCAGTGTCTATAACACAAAGCTGGGCAGAAGGTCACACCACAGACTTGCTCTCTGACCTCCATGGACACCCACACAAGACTATCTATGATCATTACCCTAAAATACTTTAAATGCTTACACTTAGATTTTTATTGTTCCAAACACACAAATGTCAATGTAAACCACTGATGTTACAGGCAGGTAATACTATTTCCTTTTGCATCTTTTTAAAAATGATAAAGTTGCCAGGCATGGTGGCACATGTCTTTAATCACAGGACTCGGGACTCAGAAGCAGTCATATCTCTGTGAGTTATGAGGACAGCCCAGTCTTCACAGTGAGTGGATCCAGGACAGTCAGGGCTATGTAGAGAGAGACTTGTCTCAAAAAACTAACCAACCCACCCACCCACAAACCAACCAATCAAAAAACCCCAAACCACCCCTCACAAATATGAGTATTCAAATTACATTATGAATGACTTGAAAATTTAAATAAGCCTGGTTACCATTAAGAATCATATTTATCACAAAGAAGTATTTTAAATTCTGTGTTTCTGTTCTACGAGGATAAGAGGAAACCCTTTCTTTTTTGTTGTTGTTCTTTTTTTTTTCCTTTCCCGATATAGTTTCTATGTGTAGCTTTGAAGCCTGTCCTGGATGTCCTGGGACTTGTTTTGTAGACCAGACTAGCCTTGAAGTCACAGAGATCCACCTGTCTCTGCTTCCTGAGTGCTGGGATTAAAGGTGTATACTGCCACTGCCCAGCAATACCTTTGATTTTGTCCTACTTAAATTTATTGAAAAATGTTTAAAAAATGTTTTTAGGTAGGATGGATTCTAAAAGGATAACATCTGTTTTGTTCAACCAAACTGCATTTTTTGAGTTAATGCAGGTGAAATACTCAGATGTTGTAAGACAAAGGTGCTCCAAGATACACTGGGCTTAAGCCAATTAAAAACATGAGGTATATTTATGTTATGAGTGAATTTATGACGGATCACCAGTCTACTTGATGGATGTCAGTTGGATATGAACTGACCATGTGAGAGGCAGTGTGATGGCTTGAATGAAAGTGGCCCCAAAAGGAAGTGTCACTATTGGCAATTGTGGCTCTGTTGGAGTGGGTGTGGCATTGTTAGAGGAAGTGTGTCATTGAGAAGGTCTCATATATGTTCAAGCCACCCCCAGTATCTCAGACTACTTCCTATTGCCTCAATATCTCTCAGCTTCCACTCCAATGCCATGTCTGCCTGCATTCCTCCATGTCTCATCATGATAGTGAACTGGACTGAACCGCTGAACGGTAAACCACCCAGTTAAATGTTTTCCGTGGTCATGGTGTCTCTTCACAGCAATAGAAGCCCTAACTAACAAGACAGGTAGAAAAGACATATTGACAATATTAAAGATAAGAATTAGAGAGGAAGAAGGCTCTTTAACAATTCAAATTAACAAAAATTTTAGTGTGAAGCATTTTACAGCATCCAAGAAAACTATATAATCTTTAAGCTGCTCCAATGTTGTCTAAACTGCATATTCCCCTTAAAAATTTTTCACAACAATTTAAACTTCACTATTTATATTTATGTATTTATTTTGTGCATTGAGTATGTATGTTGCTACTTGGGCTACTGCACAAATGTGGTCAGAGGGCAATTTGTGAGCACTAGCTGACTTTTTCCACCATGTCCAAAGATAAAATCAGGTTGTCAGTTGTCAGGTGTACCAAGTCTCATTTAGCCATCTTGCTAGCCCGTAACTTTAATTTCTGTATCTTTCAATTCCCAGTATAATATAAATTCAATTTCTTCTTTATTAAAAAAAAAAAAGGCCCTAAATCTACTAGGATATAATGATATAGTTCTAATACACTGTTATTGTCTGTAACACTTATTTTTAGGTTAAATTTATTTAGCCTTCTTTATTAATAATGATTAATAATGTTCGCCTAAGTGACCAGTTTTGTTCAGAGTTCAGCATTTATTAAGAGATAAGAACGAATAATGTTAATATTAGCTATTAAAATATATAAAAGGAATAAAAACATCTTAGCCAGTAGAAAACCAAACCATTAATAAATCTCAGGTTTTTGGATTAAAAGCTATGTAATATTAAAAGCTTTGGCTTTGTTCTATAACACACATACACACACACACACACACACACACACACACACACACACACACACACACACCCAAACCTGAAAGAACTTCTGGTTCTATTCTGTTACAATTAATATGAACTGGAGTGAGTAAGTGAGTGGTTACCATAAAGCAGGCAATGGAAGAGATGAACTGAATGTTCACAACAGCGGCAGGAAAACTGACAAGACTGAGTGCGATGAATTACATTATATTAAAGAAACTTATTGAAATGTATGGTAACCTAGGTAAAGTGGCTCATTTCTAAGTGGAATAATATAAAAGCAACACAGTTCAGACTACAGAACAAATTTAGAGACCTGTGATCAAGGGAAGGGGGAGGAGCATGACTGAATAATAGCACACGCCTGTAATCTAAGAACATGGAAAGCAGGACCAACTGCAATCTGCAGGCCAGCCTGGGCCACATAGAGACTATCTCTCCCAAAAGAACAACAGCAAAAATTTAAAAAAGAGTAACATGGAGTAAAAATGAGCTTGACAGAATTATTAAAAGGACAAAATACAAAGTAAATACAAATGATTTTGTTTAGTTTTAACTAGTATGAGTTATTTTCCAGTCATATTTATAAGTAATATATATCATTAAAAATATATTGGTTTATTTTTTGAAGTGATTCTTTTTCATGAGTTCTAGATGTACTAAGTTACCTTCCCCAAATTTCTTCAAGAGTGAGTTTTATTGACCATTCCTGAAACATTCTCCTTTTTGGTATTCATATTTGATATCTGTTTCCATGTTACCCTGTTGTGAAACAATCTTTGTACACTGTAAATATGTCTTACTCTCATTGGTTGATTAAGAGCTGGGCAGGAGAGACTAAGAGAATTTTGGGAAGAAGGCTGAGTCAGACAGTCACCTGCCAGATGGAATGGAAGGACTTGCAGAAGAGGTAAAAGCCATGAGCCTTGGGGTGGCACATAGATGCATAGAAAGGAATGGGTTAATTTAAGTTGTAAGAGCTAGTTAGTAATAAGTCTGAGTTATCAGTTGAGCATTTCTAATTAATATTAAGATTTCAAGTGGTTATTTGGGAAGCGGCTGCTGAGACAGAGAAACTCCACCTCTATTACCCAAAGCTGGAAAAGCTTAAAACTGAAATTATGTCAGTTTTTATCCAAGGCTAGGTTCCATTACACCAGAGGTAATGGCTTAGGATCTAGCCCTAGCTTAGGATCTTAGGATCTTAGGATCTAGCCTCTCATCTAAACCTTTTTATTTGTGGTAATATTAGGAATACTCTGACTGAGTTAATTAGAAAGCATCTTTTTACAAAGATCTGGTTCAAAGTAGTAACTATGTAGCAAAAAGCTATAAAAGCCATAGCATAACATAGTACTAAAGATTAGAGATATTATCTGAAGCACTCAAGGCCAGAATTGTTTCTCATCACAGGTAATGAGATACAACACTAATGGGCCCCAGATCTAAACACAAAATTCATTTTTGTTTTATATACCTTACATCCCAAATCAAAGTAATTCTATAACAATATTTTAAATAATTATGTATGACTACTTGGAAACACTGAATGATAGGGTTTGGCATCACACCTTCAGTCAAAAAGTTTAGAATTTGTGCATTTCGGGTTTCAGAATTTTAGATTATAGATGCTCAATCTATAACTACTATGTTTCTTATTATTTTAGGAAACAAACTCAAGACAAGGTCTCATTATGTAGCTGGGTAATGTAGTTTAGCGGTAAAGTCCTCACCTTTTATGTACAAGGCCTTGGGTTTAATCTCTAACTATGAAAATAGAGAATTAAAGCAAACCAAAAACCAAAAACTAACTACCCATATGTGGGAGTGGACAACCAAACCTGGTCCTCTAGAAAAGCTGTAAATGTTCTTCACAGATGTGCTCTGTATAGTCTCTGCAGAACTACTTTCTATTAATACTCTTAGTGGTGTAAGAAAAACACTACTAAATATCATACGAAAGCCTTTCTGAGAAACAAGTCATTTCGTTTTTACTGGTTAATGACTTTTTGTTTCTATTTATTTAGACATTTTTAAAATAATTTATTTATTCTTTAAAATTTAATTTTACTTCCCAACCAGTTCTCCCTCCAACCCCTCCCTATTCCCCTTACCTCCCCCAAGTCCACTCCTCTTCACAGGTGAGGGCTCCCATGAGGAGTCAACAAAGTTAAATATGTCATTTTTATAAAATAATTCCACATATATGCATGTATGTATGAATCACATTAAAATGTATTATTGAATTTTAATCTTTTATTCCTAAAGCACTTGCATTTTAACAACCATATAAAGATATATCCACAGCATTTACACAAATTAAACTCTTTGAAAGGAAAGGCACTATAGTAAAAAATATAATTTAAAAAAACACAAGGGGGGGTAGGGGCCTGGAGAGATAGCTCAGAGTTAAGGAGCACTGACTGCTTTCCCAGAGGTCCTGAGTTCAATTCCCAGCACCCACATGGTGGCTTACAACTGGATCTGTAATGAGATCAGGTTCCCTCTTCTGGCCTGTAGGCATACATGCAAACAGAACACTGTATACCCCCCCCCCCAAAAAAAAACCCAAAAAAACCCAACCAAACAACAACCCCCTCCCAAAACAAACAAACAAAACCACAGAAGGGGGGTAAGAAACGGCTCAGTGGTTAAAAGCACTGGTTTTCTTCTAAAGGAGTAAAGTTCAGTTCTTACCCACATGTTGGCTCACAACTGTCTGTAACTCAAGTCCTAAGGGATCCAACACCCTCTACTACTGGCCTCAATAGGTGTCACATGCACATGGTACACAGACAAACATGCAGACAAAACACTCACACATATAAATGATCTCAACTTGTATGCTGTATGCCAATGCATGTGTGTATATACAGACACTAATTATAAGTTTGTTAGAACACAGAGAAGGGAAAATTCATAAGGTGTACTTCAAAAAGTGATGGTACAGGCCATTGAGTAACTTGTGGATTATCAGGAAATTACATTTTATCTGCTTCAAAGGCTAAAATGTGGCTAGTTTACTTAAATTAAAAATGAGTAACAGTTCCATGCTAATACTTTATCAACAACTCAACTTATAAAAATGTAATAGAATTAATTTAAACATCCCACTGTCTTTACTTGATATCTACTAACCCAGCATAAGGCAGAGAAGTTACTGGGGGGGGGGGGGGAACAGTATTTAAACTTCATTGTCCACTCAATCTCTACTCAATGAAAAACTTTCAGTTTACAAAACTGACCTGTCTACTTCGTCTCGAGCCACAATGTCTCCTTTCTTTAAGGCTTTTATAGCAAACATTTCATTTGTGTGTTTATATTCAGCCAACAGCACCTGAAATGAGATTAAAATAATTCATTTTCATTTGACCTACCATTCTTGTATGTTCTCCTAAGTTTTGATAGATTACCTTTCCAAAATGTCCTCTCCCCAATACAGCACAGCACCTGAAGTCTTGCAGATTGAACTGAAACCTTGGTTGAGATCTAAAACAGTAATAATTAAAAATAAGGCAACTACAGAACCAAGCAGACGTCAGTAAAGCATTGTACCTACTTCTTCCTTACCTTTTTTCCTCAAGCTCTCGAATACTCCAACAACTTCGACCTGAGTCAGGAATGTCAAGCTCATATTCAGATTTGGATTTTGGACGCATGTTATTTCTGTCATTCTCAATATCGAAAACAGTTTCTGAACCCTGTAAAGTATCAAGTGCTCATTAATCTAGAAGAACCTCCAGGGGGAAAAAAATTGATAATCATAAAATTTGAGAAACAATTCCAAAAGCATCAGAGAAGAAATATCAGATTTGGTTACTTGTTCTTATTAGAAAAAATAGAAACAAAACCATGAAAAATATAACACATTATCTTCCAATTCATGTAGCCTATTGTATTCCTTTTGGCCTGTGATAACACAAAGGCTAATGACAAGTGTTCTAACAGGAAGAAAGTGGCTATCTCCCAACAACTTCATCTCTTTGAGAAAATTTACACCTAAAACAAACAAACAAATCAAACAACTCCTTCCCCCACCCAAAACACAAACTCATACTTCATACCAGTACTTTTAACTGAAATGTATACTTTAGTCACTACGATGCTATTACTGTAAGAACAAATTGTAGAAGGAAGGGTTAGAATGCCTTGCCTGTCCTGGTATATCCAAAACTCTCAATTCGGAAGATTCATCTATCTCTCCAAGGGAAGAAGCACGTGGTGGGGCTGGAGGAGGTTCAGGTTCAAGATCAAAGTCCAATTTGGTTACTGTAGAATCACTTACAGAAGACAAAGCAATTTACCGAAACAGCAATCAAAGTCTTTACTTTTAAGTAGCTGCAAAACAAAAGCAAACTAACTTCTTTTAAATGAGTGTAATAGTTTCACAATTCTACTTGGGAAAGACTGGGACTGAGCACAGCCACTGTAATCCATGTTAGGAAGTCACGGTAATGACTGTGGAAGATATACTTAAGCCTTCTAAAACATATACCTGGCTGGAGGTGCTAGTTCAGGGATGCGTGCATCAACCACTGGTACTGTAGCTGGCACAGGAGTCTGAGGGCTGAATGTGCCAGAATGATTTACTGTGGGAATAGCTCGTCTCACCAGCCTTCCCCAAGTGGCAATATTAATATTCATTTGAGGAGCTCTGAGAAATGTTTTGCCTGTAGAAAAAGTGAATAACAAAAGCAAGATAAGTAATTTCTTATATATTACCAAAAGCCATAATTTTAAAAATCCATATTCATCAGTTTATAATTTATGAACAAATAAAATTGGCAACTTAAAAACTAGTTTTCTAGTTCTTAACTTCTGTTTTTTATTAAAAGCTAGTGTAAACAGCACAAACAAATTTTAAAAATAGATAAAGCTTGGATTTTTTTGTAACGCCAGAAGTTTGGTGTGGTTAAAGTTTAAGGGCATCTATGGTAATGAACAATAGGATTCAGTGACACCTGGGTTTGCTTCAAATGAGCTCAGAAGGCAGAGAGTGGGTGGGAAATGATAGGACACTCATGCGTTGTTATTACTGAAACGCGGTGATGAAGCCAGGCATGGTGGTGCATGCCTATAATCCAAGCACTTGAGAGACAAATGAAGGTCAGACAGTGTTAATTCGAGGTCATACGAGCCACTAGACTGTCTCAAGACAAAAGAAATGGAGTAATGGATTCTATTACTCAAGTTATGTTTAAAACTACTTAAAAATGTTAGAAATGAACACTAAAAAGAAAGAAAACACAATTACTTTTAGAATGACAGCCAGATTTTCTATAAATAAGAGACTGCATTGATTCTTAAGTAATTACCTTGTTGTTTTGAAAAAATTTTCTTTTGTCTTTGGAGTTTTGGTCTTCTTTCAATAACTGGATTAAAAAAAGTAACCTGCAATAAAGAAAACCCAAGCTGACATGAAAACCGTAAGGGTTATGTTTCGTGCAATCTACTAGACTCCTAAGTTTGAGAACTTAAGGGAATATTATCTATAACTTACTCCAACCCCTTCATTTTCCAGATGAGAACACAGACCTAGAGATGACAAATGATTTTTCTCAAGGTCACACCCCTACTGTGCAGCAGAGCGGCAAGAGTTGAAGGTACCCATCTGTGACACAACGCTCTTGCGTTTCCACATCATGCTGCCAGCACACACAAGTTCTACCACAGTTATGCACATTAAATAAAATACATTCATTACCTCTGCAAACAAAGTACCCTGTGGTTCCAAATAGAGACACATGCCATGCCGCTGGTTGTCTAAAAAATCTTCTAACCTCAGAAATTTTACAGCACACAGAGATCGCCAATCACGCCAATAAACTGAAATTTCCAGTTCACGTGACTAAGATAATTAAAAAAAAAACAAAACAAACAAACAGAAAAGACATCATTGGACACACACTTGAATAAAATATCACGAAATATATAAAATACAAATACAATAAACAAAATGCACACCCAAATCGGAGTACTTTAAAAAAAACTGTAATTTTTTTGATTATGTATCATTTTTATCAAACTTACAATCTTTAACTTAAACAAACTTTTACTCAGACAATCTCTGCTAACGCATTCCTAAAGCTCAAGGCCAGAACACACACGGAGAACAATCAATAACCAGAGAACTTTCTCTCCCACTTAGAACCAGGTGGTTCAGGTTTCTCTTCTCTAAATCCTGTTGCCTGCTGCCCTGTCCTGCTGCTGGAACCTCCCAATGCTTCCACAGGAAAACCATGTCAACAGCCATTTCTTTGACCCACTCCAGGCCGTGTGCCGTGCACTGAGTGCTGTGAGAACATAGGGTCACGGACTTTCCAAAGACGACCACAAGGCAGTAAGGCTGGTGAGAGCAGCAGTCTGGGTCAAATGGAAGGAGGGGAGGGCTTAACCCAGGCTTTATATAGAAAGTGTTCACTTACTATAATCTAAAACAGACATACAAAAAATTAGTAGTAACTTGAATATCCAGACCTTAAAAACAAGTATATATGATTTCCCATTCACGTAAGACAGTATACTGTGATTAGAAATAATGTTTACATGTAAAAACATACTTAAGATTTTGACAACTTACTAATAAATATACCTTAGACAATAGTTTATATTTTGGTATCAAGTCATGAAACTGATTTGTGAAGTATGTTATAATTTATGCACATTTTAATTGGAAAGTACCAGACTCTTCCACTGTTTTGTTTTTAGGAATTATGCAGATTACCCACAATAAAACAGAAATGTATTTCCCTTTAGGTTCTGCAATAAATTACTTCTTTTATATATAAGAATTTTCAATTTGTGAAACTGCATCTTATTATGTAAGCTCCTAGTATACATAATAGATTTTTTACTTTAAATTATGTAACTAGTTGATGAACATGAAAACATTTATAAAAATGCAACATGAAATAAACATGATTCAAAATAGAACATGTCAGAAGTACTCTGTTATCACATGCATGCTCTGAAGTGACACCCCAGGACCCCGCTGAGGGTTTATGCCAGGTAACAGTAGCGCTTCTGGAAAGCGGAGGAGGAGTGTGTGGCTGGAGGGTACATTGGCATGCTGTCCTTCTCTCCTTGCTCTCTGGCTGTCAGGAGGTGAGCAGCCACCTCCTTTGTATGCTATCATCATGCCTGCTTTCCCCTGCGCCTAAAAACAACTGGAACAAATGACTATGAACCCAGACTCTGAAGCTGGAGGTAGGCTAAAGAAAACCTCTTCCTCCTTTTAGATGATTTTTCTCATGTGTTTTGTCATAGTGACAATGTCTGGCTAATACAGACACATTGATGGCAATAGAAAGGATCAGAAAATACAATTTTTATATGGAATTCCCAGGATCTCATCTCATTTCTGACTCATAATTAATATGGCAAAAATACCTGGAGTAAAAAGTATGAGAATGTAAGTATTTTAGGATTAGTTAAGTGGCATGCGTGCGTGCGTACTTATATGCTATTAGAATTTTAAGTATTTTTAGGAGCTGGAGAGATGGCTCAATGGGTAAGAGCCTTGCTGTTCAGGCACAAAGATCTGAGCTGTCAGGTTTGGCTGTGGGAGCAAGCAACCCCAGTGCTGAGGCTGGGAAGGGGTAACAAGAGGATTGATGGGGCTCAGAAGCCATCCAGCCTAACTAAAAAATGTGAGCTCCATATTTACTGATAAACCCTGTCTCAAGGGAACAAGGTAGAGAGTAATAGAGTAAGATTCCTGAATCCCAACCCCTTTTCTGGTGTCCCCATGTATATACATTGGTGCACATACCTAAGCACATGTGTAGGTGAGTATACACATACAAACAAACCACATGCACATACAAGGCTTAAATATTTGAGTCATTTTTAGAAACAAACAGGAAGAATAAACTGAGGCTTTCTAATTTAGGTTTACTTTCCCTTTTCAATTCAGGTGAATGGAGATGTATTGGCTCCTGTCCTCCTCCACTGTTGTGAGTAGAAAGACATTAAGGATCAAGAAGATGTATGAGGCAAAGGCTTACAGATTAAGCAGACTGCGGGGGCACAAATGTTAGTGGGAGAATTACTACTGTTTGTTCTTCACACTGCTGAAGCGGTGGGACTATGTGGACAGCTGTCCCTGTCAATTCATTTTTGCTATCCATTATAGTGAGTCTATTAAAACTCTTTTAATTGATTTTTCCCCCCAGTCTCTAGTCTGTGTGCCAAAGTGAAATTAATCAGAGATCTGAGACTTGGTACAGAATGAGAATTTACAGAGCTAAGGTAACTTTCTTGGAGTTCTACAAGTTTCAGGGCCCTTTACTTTTTGTCCCTTTGCACTGTTCCTATGACCTAGAGATCCTATTAGTGCTCTACAACTTATACCAGTTATGTCAGTTTTCTTTAACCTCTAATACCCAGCGGAATTTAGGAAAGTTGGCTACAGATATAGAAACTGAGGCATAAAGAACCATACAGATCAACTAACCCTTCTACATAAAGAGATGCCACCACTGTCTAGAATGTAAATTACGGGTGAGTTTTAAAGTCCAAGTGCTTAGAAGTAATTTCAAAGGACAGGAGAAATACAATCTGGACACAGTACAATTCAAAAAGGCTGGCCAATAGGACCCAAGTTAAGCATTAACTGGCAATACTGGCTAACTATACAGCTCCTACTTCATTTTGTTTTATTGTGAATTTAAATATAAGATGAAAGGAAACTGTACGGTATGAAGAATCTGTGTGGCTTATCCCTCTAGGGCTAGAATATAAGTAGAAAAAGAACACAAGGCACAAAGCCACCTTTACAGTTAGCTAAGGTACACGTGTAACAAATATAGTACTGAAATGCAATTAAAAGAAAATATGCACATACAAAGAGGCATGAAGAAGGATGGACTTTCAGAGGGAACACAGTGACATCTATGGTGCAGCATGAGAACTACCAGGCGAGGTTTCGTACACTTTCACTATTAGCACCTTGATGCCATCAAACTTTTACTAAGTTTCTTTTTCAATAATAACAAAAGAAAATTGGGGAGGGGGGCACACATACAAGAAGAAATAAGGGTCCATTTGATTCCAAACTTTGTAAAGCTGCATTTTGGATAATACACAGATATACCATTTATTACTTTTAATTAAATAAAAACCAAATAAAAGCATTTAACACTTGTTTCCCTAATACTGACTTTCTAGGACTTAAATACAAATACCAATTAACAATTATTTATTTTGTTTTTGAGATAGGGTCTTACTATATCCCAGGCTGCCCTTGAGCTCTCCTGCCTCGACCTTCTAAGTGTTGGGATTACAGTTATGCCTCACGTGGCACTTACTTCCTAAGGAAGGCAACCATGGGATATTTACTTATTTTTGCATTGTGGCCTATAGAGACGTTATGAAAAATCACTGGAACACTAAACTGTCAAAGTTTGAGCTTTTCTAAAATAAAGGAGAATGAAATTCTACTGCTAAAAAGAAAACACAAAAACAGCAAACTATTTGTCCTAAAGTTAAAAAAAAAAAAAAAAAGGTTCAGTTTTGGAAATCCACAAGCTAAGGAATAGTGACATTTTTACAAAAGTGCACATAACAATTATCTATTTACTGATCTTCAGTAAGCTTCTGAGAAAAACGTGTTATTGCAGCAAGCAAGCAGGTGACTGTACTAAAAAATATTTGAAAACTTTATTAAGATGTTATTAAAGTTAAAGAACAAGAGATGAGAACATGAGTACCTAGCTAGAGCAGGTGTCATGCCCTCTCTTAGGACAAAGCAACGAGAGTCAATAATTATCAGAATCCAGTGACCCTGGATCTTGACAAGAGGACCGAGAAGGGGTGGGCCAAGGCCAAGAAGTGAAGGAAAGAGGGAGTGCACACTAACTTTCCCATGCTCCTGCCCGCTCATCTCCTGGTATCTCTTATTCTAGGACACCATTCAGTAATTCAAGAACTTCACTGCTATGTACCTACTGGGGCAAAGAATAGAACAGGGAAGGCAGATGCCTGGAAGCTCCTGGGGGCAAAGACAAATGAACCACTTAAGGAAACAGTAATATCTGGTTCTCTCTGGGAGTCCAATGAGGAGATTCTACAGCTGGAAAACAAATGTGACAAGACAAAGAATAGACACAGGGACAATGGACAATTTAAGTCAGCTTGCCACAGAAGCACTGCGTGCTCCCTTGTAGGGAAAGAGGCAGGCAAACAAGTTGAACTAAATGAACAAGAGTATAAGTTATGTGTAACTCTTTGCTGTGTCAGCTCACACTCTTCCACAGCCTTCCCTTTATTCCAAACTCAAATAATTTTCTGTCTCTATATACTTATTGCTCCTATTTCTAAACTTGAATATATTTCCCAAGCAAAATGAGTAGACTTTCCTCCTGGTCTTGCCCTCATGGCAGTCCAACTGCCTCTATTCATCAAAGTTAAACATCCATTTGTCATAAAGGTGCTCTGAATAACTTCAGACCCTTGCTTTATTTTTGAGATGTGGGTATCTTACTCATTCTTCCAGAAACTTGGATTCTCAAATCTACAATTCACAATTATAACTGCCTGGAGAATTCACATACATGCCTGCCCTCTATTCCTTCACTTTGAATTCTGCTTAGTGTGTTGGTCTTCTTGCTCTATCCTTCATATGTCTTGACCTCTTCTGCATGAGTTTTAGAAACCCTCTTGTTTCATACTCCAAATAACTTCTTTAGCTCCATCACAGAGCCATTCATCCTCAATTTCAAACATAACATTCGTCACTTTTATAAGTTCTATTAGTTCTTCCCATGGGCATGAACAACTAATGGTCGGTCACAATTTATTTTCTGATTTCTGCCAATTATATCAAAATGAAATTAACACACCTTTAATTTCATTTCCTTCTTTTAAAACGCTGACTACCCATTTTGGTTTATCATTCATTATTCATTCAAGTTTTCAAACACTTATTAGTTCTTTAAACATTTAAACATTAACTTTATATTCTTTATCTCGATCCCTATTTTTGCTAAACATTATATTCTCCTCTGTTTTCATATTTTGAATAAAGGCTCATGTTGAGCACAATCCAGCTTTATGATTCCAAACTAACTTATAGATTTTTATTTCACCACAAACAATGTATTTTTTAATCTGCCAATCTTAGGATCTTTAATGGGAGAAACACTTCTTTTTCATTTCTCTTACAGTAATTTTATCTCAGTGGAATAAGACAGAGTAATAGATGACACAGGATGCTCTAGTCTGGCATCTGAGCATGGACCTATGTAAGCAAGCACTGGTGTGTGTGTGTGTGTGTGTGTGTGTGTGTGTGAGTGTGTGAGTGTGTTTATCACTGAATGACTAAACTGTGCCAGGATAATAAAAGGCATCATATACATACTGTGGCAGTCTTTCCACTGCACATTACTGTAGTCCATCCTGACACCCATCTTACATCTTACAGACAGCCAGACAAATGGGCAGCACTAAACTTCTATCCCTCACCACACTATCAGACAATTAAAAGATAGCAAATGGACTCAAAGACTTGCATCTGCTATCTACTGGCTTGTGCTCCGTCCTTCGAAGTCACACAGCATAGTCAATCTCTTCTTTAAGCGTCTGGCAAACACTGTTAATTGACTAGAATTATCTCTGAAAACCAGGACCTGCCCAGGAGAGACCCTTACGAATGTGTGTTAAGATACAACCTGGAACCCCACTGATATTCCTAGTCAAATCCTTTCTCCTCACTCCTCCTTTAACTGCAAAGAGAGTCAAATCTTTGCTAGCGGTTTCTATTAATTAATAGGTTTAAAATACCCATTCCCCTTGATTGCTCATGTGTGACAGCATGTTTTACCATCTCACCACTCCGGCAACTCTTCACTGGATAAGCTTAAGAACATATGATGGTCTAGACACAATCATACATTCACACCCCTCACCGCCACCTCTCTCTGTCTGGGATACTGCCTACGAGAAACTGTTTTGTGTTTTTTCACTGTGGACTAGTAGTGGCTTCTATATCACAGTATTTCTTTCTATCATTTGCTGTAATAAACCAGAGATCGAGCCCCTATTAAAAAACCTACAGACATAGTAGAACACTTAGAAATCAGATCTAAAAAACAAACAAAATAACCACCCCACTACTACCCCCAACAAAACAAAAACAACAGCAACAACTAAAAGACCTTGTCCTCGCTTCTATCCCATAGCCTGTAACTGACTGACAATGTGGCACCCCGTCTCTGCTGTCTCACTTCACATTACACCTCTGTCTCAGGGTTTGTTCTTTTTTTTGCTGGCAACACATCAAGTTCCTCTCTGTGTAAGGGAAGTTATTTGTTTCTTCTTTTGGGAATACTCTTTGGATCTTAGCAATCTGTCTATGAATTCCTATACCAGGTCCCAGGTTAAGTATAATTTCCACTATCTATAGCATTCCCACACTCCTGACCTGTTATATATGGCTCCATTCCCTCACTTCTGTGCAGATTTTAAACTGTTTACTAGTTATCTTTGACAGGACCAATCACAGCCAGCAATGAGATACTTGGAATAGAATGTAAAATCAGTGACTAGTAAGCCTGTGAGTTACATTATAAACTATGTATCTCTGGAAACCTATGTCCTATAAAAACCCTGACACATATAAGCTGCTGAGTAGATACACAAAGACAGGTCTTACAGATGGATGGGATTTCCTTGTGATCTCTAACTACAAGAACTTAGAACTTACCCTAGGACATACTCTAGAACTTACCCTTCTTTAGTGTAATTATTTTCAAACCTTTGTGACATCATTTTCTGTTCTATTTTCTTGCTCTGGATCCAGATCTACTTGGTAATTAAGTTTTACTAGTTTGCCTTTCCTTTTTTACATAAATCTTCTTTCTATTCTTCCTACCATAATTTAGCTCTCTTCTCTTACTACCTACCTTATGGTTATATGTCAGTAACAGCTGTCCACCAATCTATATGCCTTCTAATTCTTCTCCCTCACATTTATTTTTCACATAAATCCTAAAGTCAAGTCTTCTTGTATGAATTTTCAAAGCACACTACCATGAAGTATGAATACCAAAGTCACTGACTTTTGAGATGAGATCATTAGAATAGAGATAAACCTTATGAAACAAGGTAGCGAAGCCTAGAACTAATGAGATATATACTGAAAAGCTGGTGAAGTATACATTTATTTCTTAAGAGAGACTTGTTGATGTTGTTTACTGTTAGTCTGTACCTGGAAGTTCTGGGATGAAACAACAGTCAATACTTGATTAAATAGGAGTGTATAATAAATGGGTCATTCTGATCTGGGATGAAAGTACCATCTGCTGATGATCAGTCTGGTGCTTACAGACAGAGACTGGTTAGATTACTTCAGTGAACACTAAGTTCTCAGCATGTCTCTAAAATGTTGTATGGATGTAGTCCTCATATACCACTCAAGTGGGATACAGGAAAGGTTAGATATCTGTAAAAGTCATCTGACAGAATTTTGAGACAATAAAAGCAATAATAAGTCTGAAACAAGTTGCTTGTTTTGGAGATAAAATCGGTTAAATCAGAGAAACATTTCACAGGTAGATGCTACAGGTGTAACTGGCAACACTTCTATAGCCTATAATAATCCCCTCAGGCAACATATATACGCTTTCACTCACTGATATACGTAATTTTTAAAAAGCATAGGTACTGTTGATCATTAAATAGTATTATCAGTGACTTTTAGATCAAAATACAAGAAAGGCTAATTATTTTTCTCCTAGACTAATGGATGAATTTAAATCTAAGTTATCTGGCAGATTTGAATGTAATGTTGACTTCTGTTGTTAAACAGACTAGATCCTAGCTAATTACACCATTCTTGAAAGACATATTGACACACTGACAGCTGGAAAAACAGAGCATAATTTTGGTCACTTCTGCAAATCTTGATATGGCAGAATCACTGCAGTAAGTAGATTGCATGTTATTGAATACAAATAGCTGAGCATGCAGTGCCAGAGCGCTGCAATTCAAACACAGGTTGAGAAGGAATACCAGCAAAGAGAAACAATACAAAACAACCCCAGAGCTAACTAGCATACTCTATTGGCACGTGCGCACGCACACACACACACACATATTCTGGTACTGGATTTCACACCACAGACTTTCCTAGCTGACAGAAACTACACATTTCAAATTATTGCAAACTGAAGCTATTGCAGCAATCAGATATCTATGTCTAAAGAGGAATATATATACATTCCTCAGATGAGTAATGTCAGAAACATGTAAGCTACTTCTACTTTCACAAACTTCATGGACCTTTGTGGTTGCATATGCCTTTAATCCTAGAAGGAGGAGGACCTCTGTGTGTTAGAGGCCAGCCTGGGCATATAGTAAGACCCTATCTCAAAACACAAAACAATGTAATATAACAAAACTTCTTAAAGACTTCCAATAAATAAAAATTACACTATTAAAGTAAATTCTTATCTTACCCTGTCTAGTTCCAGTGTAAACTTCTGGTCCCACGATTGATTGGAAATAGGCTTCCAGCTAGTTTGACCAACCACAGTATTATCTAGCTTCAAAACAGCACAGACATCATCTGTAATTAGAATTTATAAGTTTGGTTAAAAACTTTAAACTGTTAAAAGACAATTATCACTGTTTTATAGCACCAAAAGTCTGAAGACTCTTTGCAAATGATATTTTATAATCAATATTGAATTGTCAGAATCTTAATTAGCTCTCGTTTGTATATACAAACATTCCTAATAGTTCCTCCAAAATTATGCTTTGCTTTTGATAAAAGCACAAACACTAAATGGTATTTTGCATATGTAAGGATGCAAACTACCCTTATATGTGTAAACATATTAGCCATCTGATCATCTTCCACTACATTTGTTTGATAGAGAGCTTATTGCCTTAGATAGTTCTTTATTTGCAAAACTTTCCCAGATCCCTCTAAACACAAGAAAGCTACTTCTGCACTCTAGAATGAACTGTCATTTACCTTCCCTCTCGCAAAAAAAAAAAAAAAAAAAAAAAAAAAAAAAAAGAATAGTTTGTTATGTACTAGTATATCCTAAACGTGTTTCTAAATCTCTTATCCACTAGCTATTTACCAAAAGTTCAGTTTTACCAAATCCAAATCATTAAATGAACCAAGATGTAGAATACTAGGAAGAAAACTCTCAGTGTCTGTTGCCCTTCATTTTGTTGAAGATATATTTTTGCCAAATGATTTTGTTATTTGTCACATACTCTCATTCAATTTTAATAGAGTTTCTATTTCCTATACAAATTTTAATTTTTTAATTAAAGCAATTAAAACTTTTGGTCCTATCTGGACACTTCCCATTTTTTTTCTGCCTCCATTGACAAGGCCTTTTAATCTGTGGCATGATTTTAAAAAGCATGGTTACTGAACTGGACAAGTCGTCGGTTTTCAGGAGGTTGCGACTACTTCCACTTTTACTTTTACTAGTTCTGCTCATAAAAGATGATCTGTTTTCGCTTGGACTCCATCCAGGCAATGCAACTGAAGTTGCTTTTGACCGTCCAGGGACATTCTCTAGGATATCTTGGCACCCCATAAGACGGACTTCCAAAGTACCTGTTAATAAATATAAAATAAGAACAATTGTAATATATAAAGCCATGTCTGTTATCTGTTTAGAAGAGGAAAAAGAGGATGATTTGCTAAACTAATCAAAACTCTTCTACAGAGGATCTGTGAGGAATCTACCACCCTTCTGCATACACTCAAAGAAACAACTGAAAACTCTTATGACAACCACAACAATTTTAATGGAAAAGACCAATGCCACCCATCTTAGTTCACTCAAAGAAACAACTGCAACAGTTTTTATAGAAAGGAACAGTAGCAATCAAAATGGTAGGCTACACCTGTTATGCCAGAACTTAAAGCTGAGGCAGATAAGGCCTTTGGGCACAGTCCATGACTACAGAGTTTTACTCCAGCCTGAGTTATATAGGAGACTTGTCTTAAACTAAAACAAATAAGGAACAACAACAGGAGAAAAAAGCTAACTGTGGGACACAAAGTAAGTTACATGAACAACACACACACACACACATATATATTCGAACATTATTTTATAATCAAAAAGATTAAAGAATTCAAAAAGATTATAGAATTATGTGGTTAGAAAACATGAGAGAAAAAAATGAAGCTAAATATTAGCATTCAGATTACATGCAAAAAAATTCTCAGTGCAAATGGCAGCTGTGTTTTAGAGTTAATAGAGTCAACACAGAAAAGTACTTTACCATTCTGCATAAAAAACAGCTCCTGTTCTATTTGAAATGTAAAATTACAATTTAATTTTTCCATTCTGACAAAATAGCCAAGTAATTATGGGTTATAGTTAAGCATAAAATAACAATTTTCTTAAACAAATAGATAAAAAAGGTGTTCAAAATGAAATCAAAGAACTGTGACTAAAGCTATCTGGAAACATGGCTTTGTCACTATGTGGACTAAATACAATTTAAAATGTTGCCTCAGGGCTGGAGAGATGGCCTAGGGGATGAAGACACTTACTGGTTTTTGTTTGTTTGTTTTGTTTTGGTTCCCCCAGAAGACCAAGGTTCAATTTCCAGCACCCATGTGGCAGCTAACAACTGTCTGTAACTACAGTTCCAGAGTATCTGATACCCTCTTCTGTCCTCTAAGTGATTGGCTTGGGTGTAGTACACAGACATGTAAGAAGACAACAGCAAAACACATTAAAAAGTATGTTTAAAAATGCTGTCTCTGTGTTCAAATTTTACACAGTATAAATATTTTAGGAAGACTATTCTAGCAGAACTGCCCAGTTAATTTTTTAAATGATTAATATATAATATCTAAAGCTTTTACTTACTAAAAAGGTAATGAACACCTTACATTTTCAAATAAGAAGTAGAAACAAAACAACCAGACAAAAATCTTTGAAAGTGTTAAGGCACCAGGTCACAGGCAAAGAAACACAGTGATCCCTGAAGGATTAGAAAAGGCCCTATGTCTGCTCCTAAGACTACCCCAAGAGGTTTCAGAACATGCTACACCCGGGGGGGGGGTGGGGGGGTTGGGGGGGGACCAGAGCATGAGGAGACAAAAGCATCTAGAGACTCCTTAGATTTCCAAGTTTCCCTCGTACCTGCTTGAAAATGAAAATCTAGAGGTAGGGAGGGAAACCATGAGACAAGACTAGAAAGAACAATATTCTGTATACAAAGGTAGGAACAAGTGTCCCTACCAACAATAGGGAGGAAGAAAGAAAAAAAAAAAAAAAAAAAAAAAAAAAAAAGCAAAAACATCAATTTGCAGCACACTGGCAGGGGTGAGGGGTGGGGTGAGTGGAATTCAAAAAGAATTTTGTTGTAACAGTAAAAGGTGGTTACTCCCAAATGACATTCTTTTCTATATAGCAGACCCTAAAAACTATACACACAAGATTAAATTATTCCTGGGTATCTGCATACTAGAACAAATCTTAAGGATGCTTACTCAACAGCTCAAAATTTGCAATGCCTGCTATCTAATCAATGATTACCAGGTGAGTTTGTTTTATTAACACATAGTGACTTAGATACAAGTTAGTATACAAGGCCATTAAAACAATTACATCTGCATTCCATCTGTTCAAAGGTTGTATAGACACATGGAAGAAATTAAAAATCTCACAAGTATTAAATTTCTAGAGAAGGAAAAGACAATGTCTAAAATTTAAAGCTATGTAATGGATGGCCTGTTGAGTACTGCAAAAGAAAAGGTTGCCTGAGTTAAAGACAACAGCATCAGAAAAAATTAATTCACCAGGGAATACAATAATGCTTATGTAAACCATGAATTTAACTTAGACAGAACCATGGAAGTTTAAATGAAGTTTCCAATAAAAAGCAGAAGTATTTTTTTTTTAAAGTGGATAAAGGCTCTCAAAATTACATGAAAATTAATTAGAAGTTCAAGATTCTCAGTGAATACCAAATCAAATAATCATAAAGTGTATCATATTTATTTATTTGTTTGTTTGTTTGGATAAACAGGAAGCATCACAGGAAGCAAGAAGAAAAATAACACCACATACAGAAGAAGAGAGATTAGGATAAGAGTAGGTTTCTCATTGGAAACAGAGCAGAACTACTTTCAATATGCCTGAAACACTTGTATCACTAAAAAGTGATACATGTTTACTTTAAAAAGTCATCATATGGTATACATAAGATGAGTGAATCCTATTGAATAATTATGCAGTAGCACAATTGTTATGGTGGGAAGAAGAACAGTTATCTTTTTTTCAAGTTGTTAGGCTGTATGTAGAGCAACAAGATAGCAGAGTGGCTATCTTTTTTGTTGTTGTTCAAAAGAAGCAACTTGTTGTGCTTATGTTTTGTTGAAACAATGGCAAACTTTCCTCATTTCCAGTGTAAATACTCTGCTGTAAAATTTATCCTGGGGAAAACTGAAAACATCTGGTTACTACTTCAAATCCTGGTGGCTTATTAAATATTTCAGTAATTTCAATGTATCAGGACATGACAATGCTCACCACCTGCTTTCATTTAGAACAAAAAAAAATCCCAGAGGGAGTTAAGATCTTTATTAAACATCTAGGGGTTTCATCCTTTTATGACATGGTATAATTACAATTGCTTGTAACCACATCAGAAATAGGGTAAAACTACATTCTTCACCTCATAAACCATAATACAAAATATTTAAAACATGTGAGTCTAAGAGCTAAATGTATTCATAAGCTGTTTTACTAGCTCAGCATTGTAACCTGTACAATTGTGTTATTAACTGCTACTGTTTTGAGATGAGTTCTTGTATGTAGTCCCTTCTGGCCTTGAACCCTTGATCCTCCTCTCTCATCCTCCCAGGGTTGGGATTGCCAACCTGCATACTATGCTACAGTTATAATCTTGGTATAACTGATTAATAGATTTTTAAATTCTGAAAAAAAAAAAAGGTATCTTCATTAGGGCTACTACTACTGTGATGAAAACTATGTCAGGATGAAAGTGTTTGTATTTCAGCTTATAGTTCGACAGCATAGCCCATCATTGAGTGAAGTCAGGGCAGAAACTCAAACAAGGCAGAAATTTGGAGGCAGGAACTAATGCAGAGGCCATGGTAACTTGATGCTTGTTGGCTTGTTCATCATGGTTTGTTCAGCCAACCTTCCTATAGCACCCAGGTCCACATGCCCAGGGATGGCACCACCCACAATGGGTTGGGGCCCTTACACATCAATCACCAATTAAGAAAATACCCCAAAGGCTTTCCTACAGCCTGATCTTAGGGAGGCAGTTTCTCAATTAAGAGTCTCCCTTTTCATATACATCTCTAGCTTCTGCTAAGTTAACATAAAACTAAAGCAGCAAAACCAGACCAGAACAGAGATTGAAAAAATAAAATTGTAGGCATATGAGCTCAATTTCAAGTGTGGCTTTATTATTTTTATGTCAATAATATCAATTTCCAAATACTTGAAATGTTACTTTACCGAATGAATCTTGAGAAATTCTTAAGAATAAGCACTAACCTAAAATATCATCAAACAATGTATTAAGTACTGTAGGTCCCTAATTATCACACAGTAGTTAGTAGTCATTTGTGGAATAAATAAAATGGTAGGTTGGTGATCATCTCTTCATTCACTATAGTTCTACATTCCTGTTTTGAATTTGAAAAATATATACACCATTATAAGATAGATAATATGGCAAAGACATTTAAAGACGACAGGGGAAGATGGCTTACAATGTACTTGAATTGTCAATGGGATCTGTTGAGCCAGCGCAAGTACCATGGTATGTAGGCAGAGTTTCTTCAGTGTTACAGGCTTTACATAAAACAGTCTGCTAAAAAGCAGTTCTGACATCTTAACAAATTAATAGCTATTTGAAAAAGTAATTCACACAACTAGAAATCCTTTTTTATTTCACTCATTAAATAAGCAATATTATTTCCTAGTAAGGGGCAATATTATTTCCTAGTAAGACTTCCTGGTCTACTAACTTTTCACATAGTAACGAAGGAAATCTCAACTTTACAGCACAGACATCACTTGTCAGAAGGACAGAGTTCTAGCTGGGATTCAAACTGCATACAATAACCTAGCAATGTGGATAGTTAGCTTAGTGTGGTGATGCTGTGCTGCCTCAAATATATATATCCTGTTGTGTTTCTCTGAACTCATTTTGACACCACAGTGTGCCTCAGATTTACAAGTTCAATTTGGGAGCTACAGCTTAGGATGATTCTAATTACTAACAACAGTAAAGGTGAAGTGTAAAAATTTCATTCAAGTTTTATGTCGGTTTACCACAGTAGGCTGGCAAGATGGCTTAGCAGGTAAAGTCACTTGGAGACAAACCTGATGAAACGAGTCTGATCACCAGGTCCCTAAAATGGAACAAGAAAAACAACTCCCAATATTCTCTTTGCTGCCCAAGTTTACATCCTCAGAACCCATTCAAAAGCTGGAGGGAGATGGCTACAGAGAGAAGACTCCCTTGAAAGTTAAGAGCTAGGCAGCCTGGCATATCAGCAGAAAAACAAGAATAAGTCCCTGTTTCAAACGAGGTGGAGGATGAGGACTGATACACGAGACTGTCTTGACTTCCATACTTCTGCCATGACATGTAGGCATCCACACTCACATACATGAATGCATGAGCTCACACACTCATAAAAGTGCTGAGAGAAAATGTCAAAACTATGATGCAAAAACGAAAGACTAATTAGATCCTCCTATAAAAATAAAATCCAAGGCAGTCCTTTAGCACATTACCTACTCAGAAGAGATATTAATGAAAATGGCTTACATTTAAGGGAAAGGACACTAGAAAGTAAAACCAAAGATTTGAAACCAAAGAAAATATAACTGACACCAGTAACACAAATGACACTAGTGAATATTAAAGCAAATACCATGATTTATGGTTCCTAATTACTTGTGATTTAAAAGACAAATAAATAAACATGATAACCTGTCAATGAGCAAATTATGTACAAAGACTATTTGTAACAGCAGGAGGAAAGAAAAGGTATATCTGTATACAACACTTCTTGTAGAGTATTAAAGAAATGCTGGCATCTCATGTAAACACACACGCACGAAACCCTAGAAAGGTTACACATTTTATAACTCATGCTATAACATCCTAGAAAAAGAAGAATCCTTGAGTTGGGTGTGTTGGTAAATGCCTATAATCCCAGAACTTGGGAAAAGGGAGTGGAAGAAATTAATAAAAAAAATAAAAAATACAAAGAAAGGGCTGCCAGGCTTGTAGACTGGGAATGGGACAGGGACTGGTAAAACACAAAAGGGAAACATAATGGGAGACGCCCATGGTTACAGAAGGCTAACACCTGGGTAATGTGTACATGAAGAGTGAGCTAGTTTAAGTTATGGACTTCAGACCATAACGATGTGTCAGTGTAGATCCACCAATTATAAAAATCTGTGATTCATGCCTGTAATTCTAGTACCCAGGAGAACTGCCATCACTTCAAGGCCAGCCTGGGATACAGAATGAGACTGCATTAAACACTATACCCCTAAAAAACAAATGAGATGAGAGGAAACAAACAAAAACAAAACCACAAACCAACCCCAAACCAAAACACATCCATGCCTGTCTGGGAGATGATGAATATAAAGATATTTGGCTTGTGAAGACTCTTCTATTTCATATTCAAATTCTGTATGACTATTATAACCTTTGTAAAATTAATTAATTAATTAAATAGTAAAAGAAAAGCGAGGGAATAAGAGACTAGAAAAATCTACAGAGAGCTTATATAAGGCTCTACAAAGAAAGTACCATTTGTAGAACAAATAGCAGAAATCTCTAGTTTAAATTTTAATTACATTGATTGTGTATGTATGTGTACGTGCATGTACGTGTGCATGCACACCACAGCATGCATATTATCAGAAGACACTTATGGGGAATCAGGCACCGGCAAATGTCTTTCTTTTACTTGATGAGTCACCTCATTGTGTTATAATACAGGGGTCTCATAGTTGCTCAGGTTGGCCTCATTCTCTAGTAGCTGTCTTTGTTTTATTAAAAAGAATTTTACCCTTAGTTTATGGTAAGGAGACCCTAAACCAGACAGAAGCTGTCAACCTGTGGCTCCTGACCCTTGGGATTTTTCAAATGACCTTTTCATGGAGTTGCCTAAGACCTTCGGAAAATACACATATTTATATTACAATTCATAATAGTAGCAAACTTATGAAGTAGCAATTTGAAACTGTATTAAAGAGTCCCAGCATTGGGATGATTGAGAACCACTGTTCTTCTAAGCCCTTTGAACTGTCTCTAATATAGAAATAGATAGCGTGCCTCAAACCACGCTAGAGTTTATGTCAACAAGGTGTCTCACTGTAGGTTCTTAAACAGTTTCATGATTTTGGGGGGGGGGGGGAGATGATATTTCCAGAAAGACTAATCCTGACATAGGGGGTTGGGGCTTTGAGTCCTATAACAAAGACTGATGCCCTGACCTCCTGAGCAGGGCAACTGGCTGAAGTTGATTTTACTCACATGGCAATGATTCATTCAAACACACCCACATAATAAATTCAGGACACCGAAAGCTCAAGTGATTGCCCAGTTGGTGAAAGGCGCTGGCTGACATGACAGGCAGGGCGATAAACCCTAAGAACCAGGAAGACTGGCCTAGTGCTTGCATTTTTGCTTTTGGCTCAACTATCTCTACCACCACCCACTTCTTCAGTTACATTTTTTAGATTAGTACACAAAATAATGAATTTCATTATGGCATTTTTCATACATGTGTATCATTGTACTTCAGTCTCATTCACTTCCCTCCCCAGGCGGCCTGGCCCCTTGACTGGGTCCCTTCATTTCACCCTCTTTTGCTTTATTCCTACATCTTTCATTCCTCTTTTTCTGTTCTCTTTTAAGAGCTCTTCATCCCTCCTCACAATCCTTTTTCTAGTTTTACCTCTTATACAACACACTCTTAAATCTAGGTTCTCCATATTAGAGAAAAACATGTATTTGTCTGAGTCTAACTCATATCCTTTCTAATAAAACTATAATGTTAAATATAGCCCTTCATGAGTTCCTCAGTAAACTGTCTCAGGGAACAGAGCCTGACACTCCAAGGATTTGTAGGCTCCTGTCAGAAGTACAGATGACCTGGGACCTCCATGTCTGAAGTGAAGGCAATCATATAGAATAACCCTATAAAAATCTAGTAGTTATTAGCATTATAATTTATTACATATTACCGGCAGTAACTGTAATTACAAATGGATGACACTATGTAGTTAAAAAGACTCTGGCAGGACGTATTAAAGATGATCCAATTGCATATTATCAAAAAAGACTCATATTAGATCCAAATATACACTTCACTATAAATGAAATGATAGAAAAGGATATTTCTTTCACATAATAACCACAAGGGAGAGTATATATGTCTAACCTATTATCAGACAAAAAGGACTTTACATCAAATTTGTTATAAAAGACAAAAAAGAAGACTGTATATTGACAGAAGTCGATTCATGAGGAAGATAAACTTGTATACTTAGATGCATCTAACAGAGACAAAAAAGTGAAACAAATAACTGAAAGAAGAAATAGAGACAGCTCCACCAAAATAGCCAGGGACCTCTACCCCACCTTCAACAATGGCCCTACTAGGATAGCTACAATAATTTAAAAACCAACAACAACAAAGGATATAACAAACACTGGTGAGATGTAGAGAACCCTTATGCGTTTGTTTTGGGGAATATTAAATTGTACAACACCTGTCAAAGTTTGAGTGTTGTTCAAATTTTAAATACAAAAGAACATATGGCGCAGCAGTGCATTCCTAGATAATGCGTCCTCCTAGACTGTAAACAAAGACACATACACCAGTGTTCATGGAGGCGTTATTCACAATGTCCAAATGGCAAAAAGAATTCAAATATCCTAACAAACGAAAAAAGAAAATGTGGTATAAAACTCTAACATGGGCATCATTCAGTCAAAACATTAGTAAATGTGAAATACACCAGATAGAGAAGGCCACAGGGCATATGTAATCCCACTTACATGAACTATCCAGGAGACAAATGTATTGGGCCCTAGGAAGAAGGATGGGGCACGGAATGAGTACTGGTTTTCTTTAGGGAGGATGAAGTAAGTGTTGTAGAACTTGACAGTGGTGATAGTTGTACATTACAAGTCTCTGAATTTTATACTTTTATAAACACTTAGAATAAACTTTATTTCAAGGCTGGGGAATGAATCCTTGTGCATACTAGGCAAGCGGTCTTCCACTGAGTTACATTCTCACCACTTAAGTTAATTTTTACTTTGAGTCAGGGCTTCGCTAAGCTCTCTAAGCAAGTCTAGAACTTGGGACCCTCCTGCTTCAGCGTTTCAACTAGCTAGGTTTACAGAGCCATCAGCCCCAGCAAAACAACAAATTATACTGTAGAAACCTAAACTATGATTCAGGGAAAGATCTTTACACATGTTCTTGATCCAACTATTAATCCATAATCTGATATGAACAAAACACACAGAAAAAAGAGCCTCACGCTACGCACCGGTTAGCGCTGCTGGTTTGGACAGTGTGCTATACTGGTTCTGCGTGGATATCATGCTCTGCCGCGGACTTAGGGTTGGTGATGTAACGAGAGAAAGCTCCTCAATGACAACACTGCTTTTGGGATGATTCTTGGGGAGTTCATTTAACCTTTGCTCTAATGAATATTTTAAAAGGTCCAACTTCTGACTTGATTCATTAAATCTTGCTTGAGCCTTGCAAGGAAAAGAGATATTGTTGTCATCTAAGTCATGTTATTCTTCATATAGCATATTAAAAAGCTAAAAATTGTTTTTTAAAATTACTTCTGAAAGTGCTTTTCTGTCTGTTACTTTTCCTGAGCCAAGTAATTTCATGACATTCTTTGCACCTTCTGCTACTGCAAACTCTATCCTAAAATGATGCCTTAATTCTTCCATCCGAAGCTCAAGAGGACTAATCACGGGTTTTGCTAGGAGAAAAAAGAAACAAAAATTTATTAATTGAATTATTTCACTTTCTAACATCTAGTGATTAAAACCAATGAAATGAATTACTGACAATGAGTTAGTTCTTAAGTACTGTACTAATAAGAGATAGAAGGCTGAAATACAAATGTTGTTTTAGCTGTTATGAACATGTACACCACATATCTGAAAAGGTTTTAGGACTGAAGACAGTGGTATGTAGAATTTGATGAGATGGAAGCACAGAGGTTCTTCATACCAGCAAGTTCCATATTAGGAGTTCAACCACCTCCAAACAAAAGTGTTTGAGAGAAAAACCCAATCTGTACTGATAATGTAAAGTCCTTTTGTTCTTGTAAATACTTCTTAAACAATAGAACTAGTTATATTGTGGTTACATTGCAGTAGGTATGATAAGCAATTCAGAGATATCGTATGGGAGAGAAAGCAACAATAGTCTTTGCAGATACTATGACATGTCCCACTTAAGACTTGAGCAATCAGAGATTTTAGGATCCATTGGGGACTTGAAACCAATCTGCATTTACTTAAGGACAACTGTAGTTTCAGGCTCTACTTTCAACAATTAGCTCAAGAGGAATAAAAAACTAAATAAAATAAGAATAATGCTAAACAAAAAATACTTTAAAATAGCAACATGCTTCTTAAAGCATCAGATTTAAAAAATCCGATTGCTTATTCAAATAAAAAAATATTTTCTACATGTGAAAAACAAAGGTCAAATATCTGAAAGCAATCCGACGTAAAACTCATGATAAATAAAACAAAAATCCCCCAGACCAAAACTTTCCTTCCGCCCTTAACTCTGAATGACAGTTTTTCTTTCCCTTTTTAAAAAGTTTTTTGTTTTATTTTTTTATTAAGATTTTATTGTTCTATGGGTATGCACACTTTGCTTGCATGTATGTATGAGCATCAGTGCATGCTTGGTGCCCAGAGGTCAGAGAGGGTGTTGAATCCTGAGGCTGTAGTTAGAGATGCTGTGTGGGTTCTGGGAATCAAACCCAGGTCCTCTGCAGCAACAAGTACTCTTAGCTGGTGAGCCCCAACTGCTTCTTTCTTAATGAATTTAGTAACCATCCCACACTAGTAAAAGACAACAAAAATTTAAGTGTACTCCATCACCATTATCAAAAGCCAGCTCATTGGTTTGGACGGCCTGAAGAATCTGCATTCGGATGACTTCTATTTTTGTCTTGCTGTCCTGGAGCAGTTGCTGGGCTGTACCATGGAGTTTCCGATCCTATCAAAAACGAGTTAGAAAAGGTAAGCAGAGAAAAGGATAAATCTTTCTTATCTTCTGAAAAAGATCAGCTGATAACCTAGCAACAAAAAGAGTTAAAAGAACTGTGCACATTCTAATAATAAAGTTTCGTCTTTTGAGACAAAATAGCTTGGGTGGCCTAAAACTAACTATGTAGACCAGGCTGGCACAAAACAGAGACCCACCTGCTACAGTGGGTGGAATTAAAGGCATCTGCCATAATTTCCAGCTTCTAATAATCTTAGAGACAGACAGACAGACAGACAGACAGACAGACACACACACACACACACACACACACAAGTCATCAAAACTTTAAAGGTTAACAGAAAAGCATTATTGGTTCAGACAATGAAAGAAACGAGTATGACTGACTATAATAGGTGAGTGCTCCTCCACACACTTAGCTACACTTCCAGCTTGAGAAGGACAACGTGTTCTAACACAGACATGACCTTCTCTTTACCCTTTCAGAATATATGTGTGATGAAGGCACCAAAAATCTATAATACAGAGAATTGTTAACTCTTGTGATGCTGACCTCATCCAGCACTGAGTTAAACCTCCACTCTCTAAGCATGTAATATTAACTACAGTTTTCTACCTATACTTCAGGTCTCTAGACTTATTAATCCACCCTAAAACCGTGTAGCCTGCAAGACCTATTTTTCCCCATTTCCCCTCTCATGTTGTCCCAGAACATGAGAGGTCTAGTGTTAATATTTATTCAGTTTTATTTTCAAGGGTCCACATTCAAATATGATCACAGAACATTTTTCTTTCTGTGCCCAGAAAATTTCACTTGGCCTGATGTCTCTGGATTTAGCCATATTATTACAAATATAGGAATGCTAGCTTTCAAATTTAATTTTTTTTTTTTTAAAGACATGGTTTCTCTGTGTAGATCTGGCTGTCCTGGAACTCATTTTATAGACCAGACTGTCCTGGAACTCAAGCGTTCCACCTGCTTCTACTTTCTGAGTTCCCGGATTAAAAGTGTGCACAACTACAGAGAAAAATTAAAATTTATTATTGTTGTTGTGGTGGTGGTGTGTGCGTGCCTGTGTGTAGCTTGAGGACAACTTTTGGGAGTTGGTTCTCTTTTTTTGTCATAGGATCCTGAGGCTGCACTCAGATCAGGTTTGCAGAGCAAGCGTGTTTACCCGCTGAGTCATCTTGCTCCAGAATCTCCCTCTTATAGGCAGCACAGTATTTTATTGCATGTTACATTTATATTATACATTTATCTATTCATCAGTTAATGGGCACTCTTTGAATCCTAGTAATATTTTTAAAAATTCAAAATTGCAGTTTTCTTCCATCTTTAACACAAAATAGGATGGATGCTCCTTTAGCACAATCAGTAACTCCCAAAATCTGCAGCCCAGTATCTGATGCTTACTGCAATAATGACAAGCTGAAATATCTTTCTGTCTTACTAGATTTCAGTAAGTAAGGTGGAGAGCCAGCTTAGCAGTTAAGAGTGTGCTGCCTTTGCAGAGGACCAGAACTCAATACCCAACAAACATGGTGGGAAGACACAGCCACCTGTAACTCCAGTTCCGGGACAGCTACTGCCTTTCTGTGGCTTCTGTAAGCACCTGCACTCACATGCACGTACCCACATATATAACCACATAATTAAAAAGTCTTTAAATTTGAGTTAAAAGTTCAGGGAGTGTCACATAATGGAAAAATTTAAATCCTAGAAAATAGCTGTGTTCCCTTAAATTAGGCAAAACGACCAAGAAACAGGATGAGTTAACATTGGTCTTGATGGTCATTAATGAGTTTTTATAAATTGGGGAGGGCCAGGGGTTGGTGTCACACACCTTTAATCCCAGCACTTGGAAGTGAGAGGCAGGTGGATCTCTGTGAATTCAAGACCAGCCTGGTCCACAAGAGCTAGTTCCAGGACAAGCTCCAAAGCTACACAGGGAAACCCTGTCTTGAAAAGCCAAAATAATAATAATAATAATTAATAATAATGATGATAATAATAAATAAAATAAAATTGGGGAGGAGTTATCGTTTGTCATCTCTTAAGACTTCAAACAAGATTCTGAACTAAGTAATATTGTTGTGGTTCTGTTTAATTTTAGAACCACTGACTGTAAATGACATGGAATTACAGAAGACACTAAACAAATAATGGCCTGATCAAAGATGTCCATGTTCTAATGTGAGAATCTTCTAGTTACCTTACTCATAAAAGGGATTTTTGTAGCAGATGGATTTAAGATGGTTAATCACCTGACCTTAAAATACTGAGAATATCCTGGTTTATGAAGGTAAACTCAGCTGGAAGACAGAACAAGCTAGAGCGAAGCGATGGAACGTGATAAGCACTAAGCCCCGATGTACAGCTTCCAGAACCGGAATCTCCCCTGTACTCTCCAAGAGGAAACAGATCTGCCAATACCTGTTCTGCACTTTAGTGAGGTCTAGTTCTGACAAAATAACTATAAAACTGTCTCACATACACACACAAAATGTACACTGCTTTAAATCTCTAATTTGTATGATGTATTGAGTGAGATATCCTTCATAAGTCTCAGGCATTAAAGTACTAGATCCCTAGTTAGTGGCTGTTAGGAAAGATTAGGAAGTATTGCCCTGCTGGAGGAAGTATGTCACTGGGGTCAGGCACTGTGGTTTCAAAAGACCTGTACCAGTTTGCTCTCTGGTTCTTGCTACTGGTTTGAGATGTGAGCTATATGGGCTTTTCTGGCTCCATGCTTTCATACCACCATTATAAACACTAACCCTCTGAACCCAATAAACCCAATTAAACTCTTTTATAAGTTGCCTTGGTCACGGAATCACAGCAATAAACAAGTAACAATACAATTTGTTCCATACAGTAATCATAGAAACCTAACAGAGGAATTTTTAAAACCATCGGAAGTTAATGGTATTTCCTACTATAAGAATTACATTTTAGCTGGGTGATAGTGGCACACACTTTTAATACAGGGACTCTGGAGGCAGAGACAGATGGACCTCTGACTTTGAGGTCAGCTTGGTGTACAGAGCAAGTTCCAGAACAACCAGGATTACAGAGAGAGACCATGTCTTAAAAACAAAAATAGAAACAAAAAACAATTACATTTTTAAAAACAGGTATCCACAAAACTTGATAGACTAATTAGGTTGGTAAGTAATTATTTACATGGTAGGTTAATCTTCACATACTATTATTATTATTATTATCTTTAATCATCAAGGCAATCAGTATTAACCTGAGAAAAAAATAGAATATATAAGCTCTATTCTCCATGAGACTTAGGACCAAAATTCAAGAGACAAGAATCACTTAAGAGTACCATTTCAATCAATCAATCATGTAGAATGGAACACTGTAAAAAGACGAAAACAGATTATGTATGGGTAATGTTTTACAAAGAGAATAAAAGGTGAGTTCTTAATATATAATATATATGTTTAACAGAATTAGTATATCATGGGAGAAATGAGTGACATAATTGTACTTTTTGTTTTATTATTATTTTGCATTTTTCCTGCTCCTAAGCCAGTAATTTTAGGAGCTTCTACATTTTACCAGTGAGAACCTGCTTGAATTTTGTGTTTGTTTGTGACACAGCATATATACTTTTATGAAAAAAACTCTTAATTTTCTAAATTTAAAAGGAAAACATTTTCCTTTCTTCTGCTTCTCTAGTGTTAAGAACATCAGACAAATCAAAGATCTGAAATATATACTGGAGGCCAGATCAGAGTTAAGAGAACAAAGTGTTTGCTTTGAAAGCCATAATTTAATCAGATGTCTCATGTGTGAAAATGACTACCTTCTGAGAGCTGTTGGTCTCAGAAGGGGATACAGCTTTCTGTGTTGGTCTCAGAAGGGGATACAGCTTTCTGAATACAGAGCTTCTGCGTTAGTAATACTAAAATTACACTGCCAGTGCATAATTATGGTTAAAAAACTTCGAGAGCAACAAGAGTGGTACAGTATCTTATCTTTAAATGTAAAAATGTAACTAGTAAAGAAACTATGCAGTACTATGTTTTTCATTAAAGCCATTTCCTTTATTTTATCCTATAACAATTCGTTTTCTCCTCCTCCCTGCCTCCTCCCCCTACCCCATGAGAAAGTTTCTTATGTATCCAAGGCTGACATCAAACTCGGTATGTAACTAAGGACAGCCTTGAATTTCTAAACTTGTCTCCAACTTGCCTGGTTTATGTGCTGCTAGGGACTGAATGAGAATAGTGTGCGTGCACTGGCAGGCAGGCACTGTAGCAGCCAAACTGTCCTTAGCCAGAGGTTCTTTTAACCATTTTAATACAATATGCAAGGAAAACTCATATACTTCATTTTAAAATCAAATGGATTTCCCAACATTGACCGTTTTTAGAAGAGCTGCTCAAATGTTACAATGTGATGAAGGCTTTTAAAGCTGACTTTGGACACCATCTAACATCTTCTTTGGTATATACTACATAACAATTTTAGAACAATATTTACTAATTTTGAACTAAAAAGTAGTAATTTCTTATGGCTCCACTAGACTAATTAAAGTGAATACTAACAACAAGCACTTTATAATGCTTGATAATTACATTTGGAATGGATATTTTATATAATAAGTCAAAATAATTACATATGTCAACTTATGTATTTTTTTATCATTGAAACTAGATTCTTCTCTCACACAGTATTCTATACATCCTGACCAGTTTCCCCTCTCTTCACTTCTCCCAGCTCACTCCCACCCCCCACCTCCCCAGATCCACTCCCTCTCCATCTCCACTCAGAAAAGAGCAGGCCTCTAAGAGACAAGCAAGCATGAGAAAACAAGATACACAATGCAAAAGCGTTGTTCTTTACCTAATAGGAAACAGGTGACCAGTCATGGTAGTGCATTCCTTTAACCCTAACACTCAGGGAGTGAGGCAAACAGATATCAGAGAATTTAAGGTCAGCCTCCTCAACCACCTAACAAGTTCTAGACAGCCAGAGCTACATAGTGAGACCCCCATCAAAAATAAATAAATAAATAAATAAATAAATAAATAAATAAATAAATTTTAAAAATGTATTGCTTTGTAATTCCATGGTGGGTTAACATACATCTCACAAATACACAGCTATCAAATAAATGAGCTGCCATTATTATCTTAACTTTTCTATCATATTTGTAGCTTACTTCCTATATGTTAAACATTACCAGACATAGTTACAATACAAGGTTTGGCCTGTTAGAATCCTAACATCTGAAGCTTTTAGTTTGATAGATATCAGGGAGTAAAAAATAGATAAAGGGATAGTGCCCAATTAGGAAAAAGTATGACAAGGCTTGGGAGCAGAAGGAGGAAAACATGGGAAAGAACCCTAGATCTTAATAAATAGCTTTATGTATTATCTGACTGTAAGCACAGGTGTGTCTCTTTAACAAGCTGTATCAAAACCATCAGAGAATAAACTGAAAGTCACTGATGGTTACATGGCCCCACCACTGCACAATGAGGGAATGCTACGACATACTACTCCTTAGATATTAAGGTAAAATAGATGCAACCCACTCCTGGTCTCTGTATTAATAATAAAAAAAATCTTAGTCATAAAATGGTAAAGTAAAAGTAATTACAGTACACAGATATGAAAACAGAAAAGAACAGTGAGCACCAAGGGCCAATGGAAGACAGTGGTAATAAATGGGTGACAGAGATGTACTCAGTCTTGTAAGAAGTAATAAAGTATGTCAGGGCCAGTAGGTAGGGATTCTTCTAAACAGCACAGTGAAAGAAAGCACAGCAACATTCTTGACCTACATAAAATGTGCACATAAAATGTGACACAATTGGTCATGTATGCGGCAGGCATGGCTGCAAAAACCTAGAAGAATCTCACTGCTCAGAAAGCAAGAGGCAGGAGGATCATAAGTTTAAAACCAGCCTACCTGCATAATGAGTTCAAAGACAGCCTGGTCAGACAGGGCTTTAAAAGAATAGTACGGTGAATGGGAAGAAGTCTCACATCATGCAGAAACTAAGTCCAGGCTAGTGGCAGGGCAGTGACAGGAAGAACAACTTATTTCACCTGGGACAGTGACATGGTTACCGAAGCACTTACATTTAGGAGAAGAGAATACTTAAGACAAAGGCCCCGAGTTAAGTAGACTAACTATTACATTCAAGGGGGTGGGGGTGGGGGAAGGTCATTGAAGGTACAGGACAAGAAGAAAAGAGGTGCTTTTAGAAGACACCTGGGGATAAATTTTATGTGCTTACCAAATCAGAATAAGGACTCTGGATTTTGTCTAACCTATGATGGAAAGTTTTGGGGTTTGAAGTGGAGGTTGAGAATATCTGTCCTAATATTTGAAAGGGAAACTCTGACTATACTACATATAGGAATAGTGGTTTTTGCCATAGAGAAACCAGTAACCACACTGCTGAAGAGAACTTCACTGACAAAATGAAACTAATCACCCCTGCCCCAACACTTCTTATTCCCTCTTCTGAATTTCTTATCAATGTGAAAAGCACACAATTCAGTCTGCTACATACCATTTAAGGGTCATTTGAACTGTGTTCTTCCTCAACCAGATATCAACAGCTTGACTCCATCACTTTTCTTTTTACTGCTGCTTCAAGACACATTAAGTCATTTAACCTGTACTCCCATAAAAACGAACTACTTAAACTCTGGCCTCCCCATGCATGCACACTCACCTGCATATGAATTTGTATATACATACATATCACACACACAAAAAGTAAACTCTACTAACTCTCAACTTAGGTTAAAATTAATTCTACAAATTCGTGTTATAGTCCTACAATGAATGACCTCTGTGTCTTAACCAAGCAACTCACACCACCATCCCTAGAAAGTACTTTTGTTGGCAGAGACAGTGTCATTACATGGTCCATGCTGGCCTTATACTTATGATGCTCCTGTCTCAGCATCCCAAGTGTTGGGATTATAGTTATGAGCCACCAAGCCCTGCTGAATTTAGTTTTTAAGTACAAATTGTCTCTCTGATTCCACAGTTGAAACTTAAATGATTTGATGCTGCATTTCCATGGCTCTTCTCCAGGGTTCCAGAGTCCTTTGCTCAAGCCACTCCTATGATTTATATTATTCACATATACTGTTGCCTTTTAAAGACAGATCTTCTAAAAGCTTATATCCTAGTACCTATCATGAGTATTAAATAAGATCCTTTCAATAATCTATGTAATTTAAATTCAATTTTATCTCTAATCTCATAAAAATGTACTTTTATCCTTGGAGAAGTTACCAGTTAAGAACATGTCTAGACAGAAGAAAGATGTTAAGACTGCGTTGGAGGCTATAGCAGCTGCTAATAGGCTTTGGTCTTCTAATTAGGTATCATTAATTAAAAGACTTCCAAATTAAAATTCAAGTGCTACTGGAAAGTAAATATCTGCTTTAGTATGATGCTTTCAGGTCTGTTTAGTTTGGACCTGTGGCTTTTGTAAATTATCCCTGTATTTCTTTAATTTTAGTATATTCATAACATTATTCAATTTAGATCTGTTGGTTCTTAGTCTTACAGGTCTCCAAGAGCACTGGAAAATACAAGGGAGCCTATGGACCTTTTAGTCACACTTTTTCTTTAGCTTTAAAGGGATCTTAAACCCCTTAAATTAATGCATCTACTTGGGATTTAAAAAAATCTTATGACAGACAGCACTAACTGGCTTAATTTAATTTTAAAATGCTTGGCATCATGTAGTAGAACATTTCATAACCTTTTATAAAAATAAAAAATTTCCTATACTAAAGGCCAATAATAAAACCACTAAAGGCTAATAAAGCTGGGCACATTAGCAAATGTCTATAATCCTAGTACTTGCGAGGCCAAGGCAGGAGGATTGTGGGTTTGAGGCCAGCGTGGACTAGACAGTGAGACACTGTCTCAAAAAAGCATTAATCAGAGAAGACTTGGGGAATGCAGAGATTTGTAGTTTCTCAGATTTCAAAAACAAATGACAATTGAGTGCTCATTCCTAACCAAGACATCTATACTATCAGGGAACATCATGGAAGAGGGAGTAGAAAGAATGTAATACCCAGACAACAGAGAGACTGTTGAGGTAAGACACAACCACTGCAAACATAAACCCATAGCAGCTTTGGTGCAGCATAAGTGTAGGCCTTTCAACAGAAAGGCATGAATAAAACAGCAAAGACACGAATATAAGGAAGGGACTTGAATGGAGGGCACTGATAAGAAGACAGAAACAGAAAATTGTAATTTTATCTCAAATAGTAAATATTAAAGATTAGTGAAGTAACAGCCTATCAAATAAACATACTCCACTAAATTTTTTAATGTTATATAATCTAGCTAGTTTTCATAACTAACCTTAACATCTTACTTATTATACACATTCTTTGTTCAGTGGAAGACTGGGATGTAAGACATTAAGAAATGATCCTTCCCTCTTGTTTCACATTCTATCAAAGCGCTACACACACACACACACACACACACACACACACACATACACACACACACTGCACACACGCTGGGCCAAGTGAGGAGGTTTGGATACGTGCTGCCAAACCTGATGGCCTACATTTGATCCCTGGGATTCACACAGGGAAAGGTGAGAACTAACTCCACAGTTGTCTTCTGACCTCTACGCATGCTGTGGGTCCAAACATACAAGCAACACACAGAAGAACAACAAACACATGTGAGTTTTAGAATATGAAGAAACACTAATATTCAAAGATAAGAATCTTTAAAATAACTGAGATTAGATAGGTAGAATTTATAATAAATGCATTCCAGGTTTCAGAATCATAAAACCTATGAAACTTTATGTTGGGAAGACTCAAGAGGTTCCCAATATTTTTTTTTCCTGACATAGTACTCTTCAATCATATGTTCTCATTACTAACTTCTCCCTCAACACTGACTTTCCAATAGTAGTTCCAACATTAGAATTTCAAAAATGTACAGTGGTATGTCATGTAATCAGTGATGCTAGGATATTGGCTTTACACTTGCCCTTTCGCAAAGCCTGCTGGTGACTAGAAAATTCATCTGTTGGGGGAATAGACTTTCTTGTTCTGATGTAATTGTAGGTTTATAGAAATGTCACAAATACAGAAGTCGTTCATTTTCATTGTTCATTAGGTTTTCAGAGAACACACAATTTTTATACTATTGCTTTTAAAAACATTTCTATTTTTTTATTTGTATTTTCCAACTTTGAGGCTAGAATTACTATGTACTGCTTAAACTCCGAAATTATCAACCCAAACCAAAAATATATGAACACCATGGCACTAAATGGAATAAAAAAGACACTTATTTGCAGCGGGAATGCTTTAAAAGGCGAGAGTCACCTGCTGACCTCAGAGGGAGCTCACACTGATAAGGAGGCAGGCCACCACTCTCTGGAGGTCAGTCTGCCAGTGACCGTCAAAGTACTCCTCTTACTGACACTGGGGCAACAAATGAATCTTAGGGATTAGGCAAAGTCATAAATATGTAACCTACAACTACTAGAGATTTGCTTACCTTTGAAGAGCCATTTGAGTACATCTGTATCATGTTCTCTGCACCTTGCTTTACTTTAAGTTCTATATCCAATTGTTTCTGTAAGGCCATCAATCTATTGTTGCTAGTAGAACTACGAGAGTCACTATTTGGAGTATCTGGAGTCCTTGGACAATCTGTGTATAAAATATGTTAATGTTACTAGGATCAAACGCTGCTTAAAACTGGATGTCAGGGTAAATCTAACCAAAGAACATTATCTGCATGTGTGAAAATAGCACAATAAAACCCATTATATTGACAAATGATAAACGTTAATAAAAATTATCATTGAAAATCTGTAGGTTAATATAGTTAAAGAATAACAGAATTTGAAATGAGTTTCAAGTCACTTAAATGGAATTTCCTTATGTTTATAGATAATAAAGAATTAAGTAATTCAAGCAAAGGAACTACCTGAGTTGCAGAACTACTTGCTAATTTAGTTTTATCCTTTACAGACATGACCACTTTGGGCCTAGCACAGTACAATTGCTATACACAGGATGTTGAGATCAGTGTAGGTTACAAAAGTAAATTTGAAAGCAGTCTATCTTAAGCTGAATTATGCCAATCCAAGGTTTTCAATATTATTACTTTTAAATTAAATCACAGCAATTTAACTATTCAGTTCAATAATAATATTCTCCATTTGTCACATTATTAATAACAAAATAAAATATCCAAATATTACACAAATTTTATCCTGGTAATTTAAAAGGCGGTGCTGACATTAAGTGCTAATGAATTAAGCATAAATATGTTAACACTGTGTTTTATACTGCGAAAATGTTCAACTACAATTGAAATTGTTTAAGGATTGACATCAAATTGGGAAACTGTTCATTGACATCAAATTGGGATAGGTAAGGATAAAGAGATAAAATATTATGTCTATATACTGTACAAAATATCATGTTTATATTTACATTAAAAACAAAATATAAATGACTTCAGAAGTGAATGTTTTTGGTAATTGACTTCTAATACTTTGACTATGTCTCTAAATGTTCATATTGAAGGTCACTGGTTTCTTTCGTATCTACACTGGTTCCCCTAATTGAAAAACAACAGGTTAGGACAAACAAGTAGGCCAGACATAGTATGTCTGTCACACCTGTAATCTCACCAGGAGAAATAGGAGTAGCTTGAGTTCAAGGCCCGCTTGGGCTACAGAGCAACTCTGCCTTAGAAAACATACATGCACGCGCGCATACACATACCATTTATATACAATTTACTAGATAAAAGTACTAATCAAAATGCTTTTTAAAACATGATTACATATGGAAACAAGACTGTTCAGCAGGTAAGAGCACTTACTGTGATGGCTGACGACCTGAGCTTGATCCCTAAGAGCTACATGATGATGGAGAGAAAGAAGTGATTCCTGAAAGTTGCCCTCTCACCTCCACACGCATGCTGTGATATGCATGCCAACATCCACACACACACCCAAATAATTAGTACAGTAAATGCAAATGAGCAAACCTCAATCTTCACAAGCAGCCCTGAACTACTACATTCGTATTACAAATAAGAAAACCAGGACACAAGAGATTAAGAATGTCATACAGCTATTAAATGGCAAAACCAGATTTGAATGTAATCAATTGTTTTGACCCCTACCCTACTGAATGCTGTGCTATATTAGGTGTTCAGCATTTATTCTGTTTTGCATTTAAAAGCCTGTAAGCAACTATACCAAACTGTATATAGATATGAATATTTATGAAAACAATATAATCATGTATCCCAGGAGTATGTATGCTATTAATCCTTAAGTAATCAACTGAGATGGATATACTTCAAGACTCAGACAAAGCCTTCAAGTTATTAGCTAGAATTCACTTCAAGAAATGCTTCTATGTTAACTGAATTAGCCAAATTTAAGATGCAACTAGACCTTCTAATAGAAAGTTGATATAACATGTACCTATGCTTTCAGATTAGCACACAGGAATAATTAACCATAGCAGTACAGGGGATAAAAGTGCTTACCATAGCTGAATTTGGGGGAGCACGCCTTTAATCCCAGCACTCCAGAGGCAGAGGCAGGCAGACCTCTAAATTCAAGGACAACCTAGTCTACTGAGCCGGTTCAGGGACAGCCAGGTAGAAACGTGGTCTCAAAGGGGGACAAAAAAAGGGGGGAGGGGAGGGAAAAGAGAACACAGGAAAATTACTGAATGGCTGTGCCCTATGTTCTTCTTCTGGAATGAAAACACCATGTGCCTCATGAGATATGGTGAAGATTAAATGAGTTATGTATAAAAAGGGTGTGGTGCATAGTAAATATTTAATGGCTATCAAATGGCCACATTTACTATAGAAAACAATCTCAGCTGAGGTTATAATTCACAATATCCTTCTGAAAACATTCTTCCTTTCCCCTTTTTATATAAAGGTTGTATAAAAAAATCAAAATCACACAGGCTCTGGGCATAATTACCATGAAAGCACATTTATAAAACAACAACAAAACTACAGTGTAAAGAGAGTACAAAGCCCTCTGCAGAGACAAGAACAGGAATGTGTTGTTTGTAAAAGTGCGGATGGTGGTTAGCCTGGGATGAGGGGAGAAACGATCCCTGTCTAAACATTTCCTTTAAATGACATGAAGCTGCCCTCATCATGTTCCACATAGGTCAGAGAGTCAATGGGTAAAGGTGTTAAGGACACAGGTCCTATCATGAGGTGAATTCCTAGTAGTTAGCACTATCTAACAACAACAATGTGGTTTGCCTATTGAGATATTCACTTTGTCTGCACCTGTGGCACAGGTCACACCCACTGGGGGTGGGGACAGGGGCGGATGTTACCTGGGGGAACTAAGTCTGAGGAAAGGGCTCTGGGAGCTCTCTTGCTTTCAGCACAGGGACAGGAGAACATCCGGAGGCATCTTGGGACCAGGAACCTGCTGCTGGTGTTCATCTGTCTATGTTGTGAGTTATTTCTCCTGAATAAACATCTATTCGGCCTATCTGTTTCTCCTGATCCTTATTAAACCTCAATATTTGCCAGAAGATATAACATATTTCCTAGTCTCTGGAAACATGTTTCGGTGGCAATGGTGCATATTCTTGTATATTATAGTAGGCTGACAGACACTGAACTATTACTTTATGTAAAGTTATGGAAGTAGTATACACTGACTTCAGTCTCAAGGACACAGGAGCATAGGAAAAGAACAGGTAAACCAGGATTCTAGAGTCTGTACTGTAGGTTAATTATCAGTGTAGTTACGACTGCATACTTTACATGGCTGCACTGTAGCTACTAGCAGGATCAATACGTAAAGCATACCAAAGGTATAATAGATTAAATCAAGGCTCAGCTAGGCAGTAGACAGTCCTCTTCATTTAATCTTTACAAAGAAGGAATTTTCAAAGCACTGACTTTTGGTATGCTTTGTTTTAATGAGATACTACTCTTCTTTCTCTCTCTCTCTCTCTCTCTTTTTTTTTTCCTTTTTTTCTTTTTTCATTTAGAAATTAGAGAAATAGCTAAGTATGGTCTCTCCTGACTGACTTCCAGGATCACAATGCAAACTGAGCAAGTACTGCTGATAGGTGCTCAGGTAGATACCTGTCCTTTGGTGTGGCCACAGGTTAAGTTGCCCATGCTCCAGTGGATGAAGAGGAAGAGAAAAGAAGAGGAGGGAAGAAGAGAAAGAGATGGAGAAAGGAGGAGGTCGTAGAAAAGGGAGGGAAACGGAGTCGACATTGATATATTGTTTACACATGGAACTCTCAAAGAATACTTATTTTTTAAAAATTTAACATGTTATGTGTGATATGAAATAAGTTTAGTTAATATATAAAATTGAAAGTACCAAAACGATTTTTTAAAAATGAATAGGGATAGAACAGATACAAACCAGAGTGGATCCCAGCACTGAGATGAGTTAGAAGACATGAACTCCCACCCCCAACCAAGACATTATCTATCTCTAATGAATAGCTTGCAAAGGAAAATTGCTTTCTCCAAGGGAGTCTCACTGGTATGCAAACCCCTACACACAAATGTGGGTGTGCAGGGATAGGGAGGCAAGAGAGACAAAGCAAACATAACTGCAAGGGGAAAATTGCGAGTTGTGATTCATGGCAGAAACTGAAGTAGTCTGCAGATGTAAGGTTATAACGGGAGTCTCTAATATGCTACAAGTCTGCTATGTTTTATAGAGACTGGAGACTACTGAAAACAAATGAGGAGACAATGGGATCAAAACATTAGCAGCACTCAGGAGTCCCAGGTCACTGGTGGCTCCTACCAAGTTTGACCCCACCTCATAAAAACAAAAAGAAAAAAAAATACAAGGCAGCAAGTAAACAAACCAAACCAACTCCCAAATCAACAAAAACCCAACTCCCTACTGAATACTAGGTTAAAAATAATCCTTGGTAACAATGTTTAAATTGGAGTGGAGAAAAAGTATAGAGAAGAAAAGAAACAATTACAGATTCATTAAAGACAGACCCAAGCCTTGGTGATCTGAATGGGAAAGTGAAGGTGGCCAGGATGATGTTCATCATGAATGTCAAGTTTTAATTATGGCCACTAGGGTGAGGTCATTAACATGGGAAACACAAGCAAAGCTTTACAAGTAGCTCTGAAGTGAAGAGTCCCACCTAAGACATGACAAAGGCAAGAGGACACCTCCTGTTTACCAACTCTGTACAGCTCAGAGAACATACCCTGGCTAGAGGCAGAGCTTTTGAGTTAGCAGAAGGTAGAGTGTGTATAATGGGATGACACTTCATTTGTTATCGCTCATCCTCATCACACATTTGTAGTAATCTGATGACACTGCTTTGGGTGCTTTTTCTTTTTGAATAACATTTGTAATGCACACACTAGTGACACATGCCAATGTATCACAATGTGGGACAACTTGTAGGAGCCAGTTCTCAGCTTCTACCATGGGTGTCCTGGGGAAAGAATTTAGGTGGGAAGAATTTCCTCCTCTAAGCCATCTTGCTGAATGATTCTGGCATTCTTAATATTTCTGATACAACCACAACTGAGTAAGTACTTCAAAGACATATTAGAGGTTTAGAACACAGGAATAAGATCTTTAGGTCAATCGTTTCCCTAACTGTTCTTTTAAAAATATTTATTTTTATTCCATGTGTACATGTGTTTTGCCTCCATGTATGTAAGTCCCTCACATGCATGTGGTGCTCACATACAGGAGCAGTGGACACTGGCTCCTGTAGAACTGGAGTTACAGTGGATGTGAATTGCTATGTGGGTGCTAAGAACTGAACTCAGGCCCTCCCCAAGAGCATCAAGTGCTCTTAGGCATCTCTCTAGTCCACCTTGAACCTCGTTGAGATTAGGAATGTGGTTGACACTAAGTTTTTCCTCTCTGTGCTAAAAAACTTTTCTTAGGATTTTACTAAACCCAGCAAGGTTTCACATTATGATTCAGTGAACTTAAGTGCCTTATGTTTGACACATACTTTATTAAAACATCTTGTTCACAAAACACCCTTGGAACATACTGGCTAGCTTATTTTTCTTTTTAATAAATAATAAAAACAAGGTTTGAAGGTCATTCAAGTGGTGAGCAACCATAACACTATGTAATGATCTAGCTGGATGTCAACTCAATCATGTGTAACCTTTGGTTTTCATTTATAGCTGACTCTACACTCAAAATTATCAAGGTGTACTTGTACAGCCAGAGTGTCTGCTTATGGTTTACTTCATTTAAGCATACGCTTATGCTTTACTTCATTTAAAACTGTTAAGAGGAAAGACAGTTGAAGCAAACTGGGACAAATCGAAATACATAAAATGTTATATAGAAGCATACTCATCCACTTACCCATTTCCTTAAGCTTTTGTCTACAAGTCTATAAGACACTAAGTACTGCTTACTAACCAACATTTTGGTTTTCGCTTGGTACTCAAATTGGTTTAAAAACAAAGTGCTTCAGAAACTTGTCATGTTCCTGTTCATACTTTCTGCAAAGTCTAAATTTTCTACGGGTAGACTTACCTCATATAATCACCTGTAATCTACTCAAAATGTAATGGAGCCTTCATATTTTGTATATTCATACTGAATGTTGTCAGAAGTTATAAACTAAAGCAATTTTGCTATTTAATAAACTCACACCAACTTTGATTAGGTTTCTTAGAGCATTACAAACAATGGACATGAGTAAGACTGTGAGGTATGGCAGCTTTTGATTAAGGTAAGACAATGTTAATTCCCAGTGTGAATTCAGAATTGCTTCTATGTTGCATCTTATTGTCTGAAAGCGGTACACTGCATCTTCTAGGAAAGGGGACTTCATTCTGTATATAAACTCTGCACTTCTTTATATAAACACAAGGCATATGAAGTTCCCTCTTACATTCTCCTTAATGCTTTATCCTTCTGCTTCCTTTCTCTAATCACAACAAGACACACTGCCAACCACGGCACACCTTAGACTGGTTACAAAACACACCTGAAATGCTAAGGGCTGGAGAGCATGTGGTATTACAGACTCCCCATGCACTGCTGGTGAGAACACATAAAACAGTTTCCCTTAAAATATTTGGCAGTCTCTTTTAGGTTTAAAGACACTATAGCACATTGTGGTGGTTTGAAAGACAACAGCCCCCAAAGGAAGTGGCACATAGTTGGAGTAGGTAGTCTAGTTGGAGGAAGTGTCACTGTAGAGGCAGACTTTGAGGTATCACATATGCTCAAGTCATGCCCAGTATCTCAGACTACTTCCTGTTGACTGTGAGTCAAGATGTAAGCTTCTTCTCTAGCACCATGTCTACCTGCATGTTTCCTTGCTTCCTGCCATGAAGATAAGGGACTGAACCTCTGAAACTATAACAGAGCCACCCCATTAAATGTTTTCCTTTATAAAAGTTGCCATGATTATTCTGCCTCTTCACAGCAACAGAAACCCTAAGACATGCATATCTTTGCAATCTTAGTCCTAGGCATGTATCAAAATAAAAGTGAAGTCTTACTCATACAAAATGCCATTCATGAATATCATCAGCAGCTTGGCTGATGATTGTCTAGAACAGAACACTAACTCCAATATCCTTGGTGAATGAATAACCTATGATATATATACCCACAGGCCAACTGACCTGAGTCATCCTTCTTTGAGGCTTCCTCTAGGCTACAGTAAGTTGAAAATAAGTTAACTATCAGGATGGTACAAAAAAACAAAATAAACAACAAAAAAAGCAAAGCTAAGTTTACCATATAGCATTTTTTTTTTTTTTAAGTACATCAAAGAATTCAAGTAGTAGAGCTGAAGAAATGGCTGGGCAGTTTAGAGTATTTGCTGCTGCTGCACAAGACCCAGGTTCTCACAGTCTAATCTTCTCTGTTCTCCTTTGGCAAGGACATGCATGTGGTACACATATACATGTGGGAAAACACTAAAACACATTAATTATAAAGATAAAAATAATAAAAATAAGAATAATTGAAATAATAACGACTCAGACACTATTTTATCATATATGATGATAGTGATTAGGAAACAAATCCAGGGATGGAAAAAAAAGTGATTCTTAAAATTCAAAATGTTTGTTGAAGAGTGAGAAATTCATTAGATGGTATCCCTACTGAGACATTATGTAAGAAACAACTCCATGGATTTAGATTCCATCCTTTTTTTTTTCTTTTTGTGGTTTTTGAGTCAGGGTTTCTCTGTATACTCCCGGGTATCCTGGAACTCAAGAGATTTGCCTGCCTCTGCCTCTTAAATGCTAGAATTAAAGGCATGTGTTTCACTGTTGGGCCCATTGTTTATATTATACTACACATAAAATTCAGGTTTATTTTCACACCACATTTGGATGACAACAGGAAAATTAAATTTCTATTTCTACTGTTCAAGAATGGTTTAATAAATTATACTTCAGTCATTGGGGAAAAAAAGATAAGATTAATAACTCTCAGAAAAAAAACAAGCACAAACCTCAATTTTGTTACTTACAGACTAAGACAACGGCATAGTGCATGTGTACTAGATATTAAGGAAAATAATCGCTAGATTAATAATTGTAATTGTTCAGTGTATTTTGATGGTATGAGAAGATAGAAAACACACTCACATCACTCACATGAAACAGTGGGTCAGGGATATAACTTAGTAGATAATGGCACTTGGGGTTAACCTCAATCAGAGATCAAACTCTGGGACATGTGGCATGTTTACCTCTCTCTCTCCCTCTGCCCCCTCCCCCTCTCTCTCACACACACACAACCCCCACAAGAAATACATATTTTTTTTTAAAGGTGAAACCAGGGCACTGAAACCCTGCTGCGTGTGTTGGGTTTGTGTTTGCGACAGAGTTTCACAATTTGGCTTGGCCTCCCCGGTTCTTGTACCACCATGCCTGACACATGCTGTGGTTTTCTTGTTTGACAGAGCTGCACTGTGTAGCACTAGCTGGCCTGCAATCCACTATTCAGTTAGCCTAACCCGGGCTGGCCTGAACTCCTAACCCTCCTGTCTCAGCTATCTAATAATGGGGCACCACAAAGCCCAGCATAATTTTCTTAGCCTCTTTTTAAAGAATGATTCATTTAAGAAACCAAGACTCAGAAATGATTCTTTCCCAAATTGTTCCTTTTGGAGTATTAGGTGCTGATTTACACTTAGACTGCAGCTCCATGTTACAGAGATTGGTAATCATTCATGTATGGTACATTTAGTCTCAACTAACCATACATCCTTAATTTTTATGTGTGCTAAAAATAATGTCCTTTTTAAAGAATTTTACTTTTCATTGGTGAATATACAATATGGTGTTTCATTTCTACACCAGAAACGCCCAAATGAAGCTAATTAACCAGCTCTTTGTGCTCTATTTCTGAGTTGAATGTTTTTGGCTATGTATGCAAATGGCCTGGTGTGTGTGTGTGTGTGTGTGTGTGTGTGTGTGTGTGTGTGTGTGTGTGTATATATATATATATATATATATATATATATATATATATATATGTATATATATATATCACTTGTCTCTTTCCATACATTATTGTCCTAATGATAATTCCCACTAGGTTCACCCATGTTTCCAGATATTTAAGGGTATGATGGTATTCCCCATATATGTAAAAGCACATGAGGGTGCAGTGGTAATGAGGCTTGGTGCTTGTTAGAGTTCCCAGACTTAAGCCTACTTTTAATTCATTTGTTTATTGATGACCGTGTCAACTGCTCCCACAGCTTAGCTATGGTGGAAAATACTGCAAGGAACATTTGGTTGCACCCAGCACCTCTTAGGTGTGATGATTTTAACTTCTTTGATCAAATACCCAGAAGCCGGACAGAGTAATGAATCTTTTGTTTGCATTTGTATTGCTAGAGACTGAATGGGGACCGTGCACACACTCTTACCGGAAACCTACTTTTTCTATCTTTGTTTATGAGAAACCTCCATACTGTTTCCCAGACTAGTTCCACCAACTTGCGATACCACCAAATATACACAAGGACTTCCTTCTCTCCAATCTTGCCAGCATGTATTCTTCAACTTCTAAATAAATAACCCACCTAAGAGAAGGGAAGAAATATCTTTCTGTGGATTTCAATTACATTTCTCCAATGATTGGGTATTGAACACTTCCATTTGCATGTCTTCTGAGAAGTGCCTATCTTTAGGGTTTCTGCTTTGTTTTTTTGTTTTTTTTTAACCACACCCCACACACACATTTGTATTTGTCTCAAAAATATCCACAGACTACTCCTACAACTCTATTCAAGTAGTCTTAAGTTTCGTGAAAAGCACCTTAATACATGATTTGCACATATTTTCTGCATCACGTGTGTTGTCTCTCCAATCCATTATTTCCTTTGTCATGCAAAAGACTTTAAAATTCACTATAGTCCCATTTATCATTTATCTATTTTTCAAAGGCCTTACTCAGGCCAATTACATGAATATACTCTCCGAGTTTGCCTCTATAATTTCAAATATTTGTTTATATTTACTTATAATTTCAAATATTACATTTAAACATTAATCCATCTTTAATATATTCTGGTAGAAGTGTAAGTTAAGGGTCCATCTTATTTTTCTACATGTTTTCAGCTTCCCTAAACACTATTCATTAAAGAAGCCTTCTCTATTGTGCATTCCTAGTACTTTGTCAAAATTGACCATAAATGTATAGGCTTATTTCTGAGGCAGCTTACTTCATTAGTTGATATGTCTACTTTATGGCAATATCATGCTGTTTTAATTAGTACACTTTAAAATATACTTTGAAAACTAGTAATTTGACATCCTACATTTTACTTTTTATTTATTTATTTTAATGACTCTAATCATTCAGTTCTTTGTAAATCCATACAAGTTTTAGTAACACACACAAAGCTATCCAGCTTGTCTTTTGAAGGAACTCAGGAATTTGACAGTAGGGCTTAAAGGAAGTCATTAAATAAAAACAAATAAATCTTTAAAGAGATGGTCAATATAATATTCGAAACGATTTAATGTTATGTGTTGAACACTATTAGTAGCTTCCAGGAATGAGGACTGGGAATGGAAACTGCCTGGGAAGGTAAAGAAGGGATGCATTAAAGTGATGGAACCATAGATCTAATGGCATGTCCCTAGATACATTAAGTTTAAACCATCAAATCATATACTGAAACATATATATAAACCATTCACAATTATTTATCATAGGCAATTTTTATTCCAATAAAATTAATTTTTAAAGAGGACTAGACAAACCAAATGGGCTACATTTTGTGTTACTAAAATGCTCATATTTTAATGAGTCACAAGGCAATTCTCAGTATTCTATGAAGGAAAAAAATACTTTCTCTAAATAGAGTTTAAAGCTCTACCAGTTTCTTATTTTAGACTTCTAAAGACGCAATAGGAAAGACATGTACCTTGGCAGCAAACCAAACACAACAGACTATCATAGTTTATAAAAGACTACTACTAAAAACGGAATTTTCACAATACATGTTTCCATTTATAATATAATTATGAAATTTGTGGGTAAGAGACTACTAGCTGAAGAATAGAAAGTGTATAACTAGTTTGACTATTCTGAGGAAATTAATTCATAACTGCAATTTTTTCAGCCCTAAAACAGAAAGACTGGTTTCCTACTATTTACGTCATTTTAAAGATTAAATCCTTGTACATGGTTGAAGTCTATATACAGAGCCTCCTCTTGGTAAAAGTTCTAAGTCCCAGATATAGAAGGTAATAAAATAAAGGAGGAATATTAAATACTGTATTTTCTATTTTTTTTTAGTTAATTTTACACTTATTAACCCTTACCAGCTAACCACATGCTCATCTAAAATAAGTGACTTTTCTTTTGTCCTGTTATTTACTGCAAAGAGTTATATCACTTAATAATACTTCACTCAAAATATCAGCTTTGCAATAACAAAAACTATTACACCACAAGTGTCTTAAATGTTTTGTATAAAGTTATAGAAAGAATATACATATTGATAAGTGGATAATGGTGTGAACAACAAAAAAGCAATGCTGCTTTAGGGAAGTGGTCTGAAGGAGAGAGACAATTTTCCTACCTTTACTTTTTGTACTGAAAAAATTCTAATATGTGTTGACTCTTTAAAAATAATGGCCTTAGGTTGGAAACATATGTTACAGTTCCCTCTTATTGTCTATACTTACAGAGAAGTGAAAGATAAGTTTGGGGTTTTGTTTTGTTTTTTACTTTTTTTTTTTTTCTTATTAAACAATAAGCCTGATAATGGAGGTGCTTTATTCAGGTTCTCCATATACAAAGCATCAAGGTGATAAATTTGATTAATGGCTATAAACTCTCAGCTATCTATTTTCACAGAATGCATATTTTTTTACACATTTATTTATTTGGGAGAGGGCAAATGGAAGTCATGAGAAAATGTGTCTTTTCACTCTGTGGGTATGGGGTATTATTAAAAGGTCTCAAGTCTTCAGGCTCCAGGACTCAGGCTAGAAGCACGTGTCCTTGGTGGAAAGCTACCTTGTCAGCCACAAGGAATAACTTTTTCACTTTTAAAAGTCACCTAACAAACTTCCGCTACTGATCATAAGGTTAAAAGCATGTGGTTGACTCACTGCAAAACAATACTAGACAATAGCTGCTCATCCTGTCCTACAGACTGGGGATAAATGAATACAACAGCTGCTTATCTCTAAGTAAATGCTTCATTTTTTCACAGCCATCAACTCACTCACCTGCATGGTATATAAAGGAGGGTTAACCAGAGAGAATAATCTGTACCTTTAAAACAGCTAAAAACTACAGTCATAAAACTTACAGTTCTCTGGAAGGACATATATTCTGCTAATATACCACATAAACATCAAAGAAAGTACAGTACCTGCAGCATCCTCTGGATCTGATACAACGATGTGTGCATTTAATTCTTGTAGCTTGTGATGTAATTCTTCTAATTTTTTATTTGACTTTTTCAAAATATTGTCTACATATGCCAAATTTTTCTTATCAGTTGTGACTTTCCTCAGATTTTCAGCTCCTTCTTTGATTTTCAGTTCTTTCCTTATTTCTCTCTTTATTCGATCCTTGATGTCATCCAATTTTTGTTGCACCATTGTATCTGAAAAGTCTAATTTTTGAACAGCACTCACGTTCTCCGAAAATGGAAGACTCCGGGAATCTCCCTAGAAGAAATACATAAACAAACATACAATATTGGAATCTAGAAAAGCACATGTAGGGATAAGTATTTGCATCATGAAGAGATAAGTTATTAACTGAATTACATTTAAGTTTCTACTTAATAGGCAACAGTGTATTCATTTCCCTTCATTAAAACCACATGGGCCAGGCAGTGGTGGCACACGCCTTAAATCCCAGCACTTGGGAGGCTGAGGAAGGCAGATCTCTGTGAGTTCAAGACCAGCCTAGTCTACAAGAGCTAGTTCCAGGACAAGCTCCTAAAGTACACAGAAAACCAACATGTGGGATACTCTAGCTACTATCTAAGTAATATTATTTGACAAATACACTTACATTAAAATGAGGTAGGCATAGTGGTCCATACCTTTAATCCCTAAGGGAAGCTGAGGCAGAAGGATTGCAAGGTTAATGGTTAGTCTGGGCTATACAGCAGTTTTATATCTCAAATAATCTAGTTAAGTACATAAATCAACATTCATGTACAGTATAAAGGCATCACAGGGTTGTGTAAAGATGGTTAAACTGTCACTCTTACACTATAAACTCTAGACAGGTTATTTAATCTTTAAGAACTCAATTTAATTACCTATGAAATCTGAACAATAGTATAAGTGGCCTTTCAGAGCTATTTGGTAATTTAAGACATTCTAAGCAAAACAAAGGAACACCTTCCTGGACACTTTTTATCATATCACAGTGCATATTAGGCTTGTGAAGACAGTATTCAGAATTCCATATATATTTTTCATGACTATCTCATCTGCTAAATTTGGTTTGCAATACAAAAACAGAAAATTATTAGCAGAAGATAACTCTAAATTATGTCTTTAAAAGTACCTGTATAATTATTTTTCTTAAAATGGAACGTTAGGTAAATCCAATCTACATTTAAAACAGTCAAAGTTACATCTTAACTACTTTCACTTGTGTCATTAGAGTAATAATAATAGATATTAGTCTAATAGCATTGCTTTGAACACTTGTAAATTCTGAGAGGAATCACATATTGGTTCCCTTTGAGAAGAGCTGATTGGCTGATGAGATATAATAGAGGTAAACAGTTCACTGTACAGCATGTTTACCTACCTCTGGAAATACAGAACTAATGAAATAAAAGGTTTTCGTTCATATCCCTGTAAACTCATCACACACATACACACACACATACACACACACACACGTATGAGCAAGTACTATTAAAATTTTGGTATATACCTTTTACATCTAGTTCTTAATCTCTAATAAAAATATGTATCAGGCAAAGTAGGGGGAAAGGTGAACTAATAGTGGCATCTTATATAAAAGATGAAGAAGCTGATTTCTATTCATTGGTTTCTAACATTCTTATGTCTAAGATCTCCTTGACAGTCCGACAAAACAAAACACATTATCCAAAAAAAAAAAAAAAAAAAAATTTCATATGCATGCCTATATGATTTTTATACTGTACTCCATGCATCTCACCTAAGCTAATTCCTGAAATGTGACTATTGGTTTTAAATGTAATTTTTCTAATTGTATCTAGGGTGAAATTCTTCAACATTCATTCATTCATTCATTCAAGTGCGATAAAACTCAAGCTTCACATGCTAGTCAAGCATTGTACCACTCAGCTACATCTCCAGTTCCTTCAACATTTATACTCCAATGTGAGTCTCATCATTGTAGTTTCCAATTCACCTCAAGTTAGGTATTGGAAACACCAGACATATGACTGCCAAAGAAAAAGAAATTCCTTCTGTACAGACTTATGTAAAGCAGACTGAAGCAAAAAATACTTAAGATGAAAAAAGACTTTAACTAATTCAACTAGGTATTTTTATTTCAATTCTTGTAAGTTAACCAAAACATGTCACAGAATCACTTTAACAAGTCCTTGGATTAATGTTATGCAATAAGGCACAAGTCCTTAGTCCAACTACCTTAATATTTGTGTTTTAACAACTTAGTCATGGTATACAGTAACAATACAAGTTGAACCAAAAATTAAATATTTATATATCAGCTTCAAAAGCTGTTAGAATAAACAGATACAAATATATTTGGTGTGAATTCTTTGATGGCCCTTACTTACTTCAACTTTTTTTTCTTCAGATTGGTCTCCAAACTCCAACACTATCAAGTTGTGGGAAATTACTTTGAGAGACCATTTTTCTTGGCTCCATCACCACACAAGTTTGGGATATACTACCTCTCTGTCTCCAACTATTTCTTCCAAGTTCCTTCTTGGCCTGGGTAACTTTTTGTTTCAAAGTTCATGGTAACCTTCCTGGGGAGGAATTTCCTGCCAGTGTTCTCCCTTAGGAGTTAAATGACTCTCCTGTGTGATGGTACCATGGATCTAGTTTAAATAATTATCCCTTTTGTTACTTGATTTCTGCAAAGACTAAGAGCAATTTGAGGGCAGGGTTGTAATTGACTGATAAACGTTTTTTTAAAAAAAGATACAAAAACGATATGCCATTTAAAATAGTTTACACACACACACACACACACACACACACGCACGCACGCACGCATTAAAACCTCGTGCTTCCCTCTTTTCTGTTAAAAAGAATGCTCCTGGAAGTGCAGCAGCAAACTAGGATTTCACCATCAAAAAGTCAGGTATGAACTTCGACTGATAACAGGTTGGTTGGCTCCCTCTTCCACAAATCTGACTTTTTAGTAACCATATTTTTACTCTTATCTTTTTCTGTGATATGAGTCAAATGCCTTTAGGACAGAAACAAGAGATGTACACAATATAGCCAATAACTTAGGATAAACAAATATTACAGATACCAGACTTCAGACTCCAAAAAGGTTAGAATATCCTCCAGCCCTACACAGCCTTTTTTAAAGCAGTCTCACTATACAGCCCTGGTTAGTCTAGACCTCTTTTGTAGGCCAGCCTAGCCTCATAGAGATCTTCCTGCTTCTGCCTTCAGCATGTGCGACCACTGTCCTTTGGAAACATTTTAGTTAGAATTTAACTTTTTAAATTTTAGTTAGACTCAACCTAAAGTTTATTTTAAAACAACCCTAAGTTCCTTACATTTACAATAAACAAAATAAGGTATTTACTTCCCTAAATTGTGATGCTGTCCCCAAAACAAAATCAACTGTAATGACAGGAACTATTACCAGTCAATGAAATAATACTCATAACCTGAATAAACTAAATTAGCTATAGGAAAATAGTTCACAACCAGTGGGAAATCCTTAGCAGCAACTTCTGCCTTAGTATTTTCTGCTGAGGGGGAACTGACTACCTACATAATTACTAGCTTCATGCTTTTATCCACTAGTTCAGAACATCTTTCTACAGAAAGTACAGTGTAGTGGCTGGCATATGCCTATTATCCCAGCACTTGACAGGCAAACACAGGAAAACTGAGACTAACTGGCCTACTAGCACACAGTTCAAGGCCTGCTTGAGCTACGTAGTGAGACCTTATCTGAAAAAACAAACTGGCAGGGAGTTGACTAACATGCCCCATGTCCTCAATTTGGTCCCCACTGCTACACTGTAAAACAACAATCCTAATTACAAAGCTCCTTTTAAATTCACTAATACACTCTGAAAGTACGAGAACGAGAGGAAATCAAGTCCATGAGCTAATTCTAGACATAAAGCTTAACTAGACACAAAGACCCACATTTTCCCTATTTTATCATGGAAACTGCAGGCTTAGCCATTCTAATTAAAATAATCTAAAGTCTGCTGTTTACAGACATTCTAGTTTTACTGTTTTTCAAAGGATTAAATGTTTTTTAAAACTACTAGGTCCAACATTACCAAATGACTGACCAAAACTGTTTAAAACATGGTTTTCACTATCAATCCCACCTATACTTAATATGTACTAATTTTTCTGTCATCTTTTATCTGTAAGGCAACATTCAAATTTTAAACGTGAACCCATCTGTGAAATTAATGCCCTAAGAATCATCTTTACAGCTGAAATGATTAAGAAAAGATGTTTCAATTGGCAGAATGATAAAAACAACTACATGAATAGACAAAACAAAAATTACAAGGATTTTCAGAGGAAACAAAATAAATTTAAAAATTCAAGTAAGATAGCTTAAGTAATAGCTTAAGTAAGAGACTAGAGATAATTAGTACAACATCAGACAGATAACTGAGAAAAACAAATTTCCAATATAAAAGTTAAAAAAATTCATCTGAATTAGTTTCATTAAAGAAAATTGCTGCTTTGACAAAAGACTACTCCACTTTTTGTCCACTTGACAAAGATTTTAAAACTCATATCACTGACTATTCACACAGCTCTAAGACTAATAGCATTAAGAGAAAGTTATTAATATAAATAGAAACTCATGATTTCTTTTGATTCAGCAATTCTAATTATATAAATACAAGAAAATAAATAGTAATTACTGCTAGCTAAAAACCACACAACTATAAAAGAATTCATCCTCATCAGCAAAAAGAAAAAAAAAATCAGGATACTACTTAAGTGTCATAACAAAACATTTACAGAAAAACAAATCTTATTTATGACTTCCATTAACCCACTCACAACAGTCATATGTATCTCAGTATACTGCTAAGCATATACAATATTTTTTTATTTCAAATGTTATGTTTAACATAAGACTAGAAAAAGATAACAAAATAGCCATGATTATCACTGGGTCAAACTATTAACAGGGATCTTTTTTTTTTTTTTTTTTTTTTTTTTAACTCTGTTCTTCAAAAATTTTACATATGCCTTTGGAAATAAATTTTCTCTATTCTTTTATTCTGCCTAATAAGGACATTTTTCAGAAGAAACCAGAAGCAGCATTCACTTCATTTCAAATTTGTCAAATTTTAAAATGTATAATGGTATCACATACCATATATTTGCTATTTAAGTTTTTGATTCAAGCATTTCTACTATAAGAGGTGGAACTACATATCTTCTCTAAGTTAACCATATTACTGCCAGCCAGGTATTTCTTTTCTGTTTTGTTTTCGAAACAGTGTTTCTCTGTATAGCTTTGAGCTTGTCCTGGCACTTGCTCTGTAGACCAGGCTGGCCTCGAACTCACACAGATCTGTCTGGCTCTGCCTTCTGAGTGCTGAGACTACCAGCCAGGTATTTCAAATGAAGAAATATGTTGTTTTTAAAGCTATATTTACCAAATACATACTTTATGAAACAATAAAATTCTGGTTTTAGCCTAAAACATAAACTGGCATTTTTCAATCTACTATACTTCAATAAATTCACAATAAAGCTAAGAAAATATTGAAATAAGACAACCAGACTTGAAAATCAAGATGAAGACAAAGACCACTGCTTGTGACCAAATACTTCATTTAAGAGGACACAGGAAAGGATGTTTATGTCTCATTGGCAAACTTCCCAGAGACGTGAAAAGGCTGTATTTCAGAAACATGAAACAGTCTGACTTGATAGATGCCAAGACATGTTAGAACACCCATGAAAATACTGGGTGTCATGATACATGTACTATCTTGACTACAAGGATTTAAAAAATCATTTGGTATAATTCTTTGACTAAAGTTTGAGGTGATCGGGTTCACAACAGCCAAGCAAATAATCTAAGATCACTAAGAGTCAGTAACCTGGCTGGTTCAGCACAGTGGCCTTCTGACTCCTACTGTACCTTCTTTAACAAGGCCCTTCAGAATACTCATTTACTACATTTGAACTAAGCCTTGACCTAAATAACTTTCATTACAGATTAATCATAAATAGGGGATACTGGAAAATACAGGTCTTCATCTCTTATTTCACTATAACCCATGCTTTTATACTTCAGAGGCCAGATCTCAACAAAGAATCCAACATCAGTTCAGACATAGCCCTACTAGGAGCTATCCAACACAAGCAAGGCATACCACCACCTTCCCTCTTCCCAGTTTGCTAACAACAAAAAAGGGTCTTGGTTTTTCTGTTTTTTAGTTTTTAACTTCTTATTAGAAACAATACACAGTAGTATAAAGATAAAAGTGACATTTTTTAAGTGTTCAATTTATTTAAGAAACCCATGAAAACCAGCTCCAAAACCTTCACACAAAGTCTGGTGGTGGTGGTGCTTGCCTTTAATCCCAGCATTCAGGAGGCAGAGGTAGGTGGATCTCTATGAGTTCGAGACCAGCCTGGTCTACAAGAGTTAGTTCCAGGACAGCCTCCAAAGCCACAGAGAAACCTTGTCTAGAAACAAACACACGCACACAAGCACGCACACACGCACACTACATGGATATTTAACAGAAGGCCAAATCAGAATCTAACATGAAGGAAGAGTAATGTGTTCAAAATCAAAATGATCATGTATAAATTCTAATATTCCAATCAGACTAAAACTTCAATTTCCTCATTATTATTATCATCAACACTACCTTAATATACTATGTCTCAATTCTAACAGTGGTTATGCCCAGGACTAAAAATTGTTCTGGGCTAGAGCTGTTAAAGGCTAGACTCACAAACGACAATGCCATTACTGGCACACAGGCCTGAAGCAGACTGCTGGCTACTGGGTACCCTCCCTCACATTTTCTTTTGGACAGATGCATCCAAGTGTACAGATAAAATTCTCACTTCATTAGCCTTTCTTGTGCTTACAAACAGCCACATAGACAATTCTTGTTAAAGAGAACAACTAACACCTTCTTGGAGATGGTGTTCATAGCTTCTTTTCTTTCACCTGGAATACAGACCCAAGGTTTGAAAATGTAGCAATGATATGTGACAATGAAGTACAAATAGGACAAAAGCTAATTCACCATGAATGCATAGCATAAAAGTCTGTGTTCTAGATATCCCTATTTGTCTGGTACACAACTCCTACATTGCCTACCCTTTGCCTCCAAAACAATTATCAGCATATAATCGTTGTACACAATGAGTTTCCTTTTGACATTTTCATACATCTGTCATATACTCTACTCATATTTACCCCCTATAAATTCTGACATCCTTTCCCTACTCTTGCAGGTGTCCTTCCTCTTCAAAACAATCCCTCTTCTATTTTCTTGACTTAGGAATTTAATATATGCGTGCTTCCTTCATATGGACTCTGTATATGAGAGAAAACACAGTACTCGTCTTTCTGGGGGTGCCTTATTTCATTTACCATGGTAATCTCCATTTCTATCCATTTTCTTGCAAATGACAATTTCATTTTTTTCAGCTTGAGTAAAACTCCAGTGTACATATTCTACATTTTCTTTATTCATTTATCTACCGACAAACATCTAGGTTGATTCTATAAATAGTGAAGAGTGTTGTAGTCAATCTGTAGTCCTTCAGTTATGTGTATTCAGAGGCATGCCTGGATCATATGGTTATTCTGTTTTCTTTCTTTCTTCCTTTCTTTTCTGTCTCTTTCTCCTCTCTCTCTCTCTCTCTCTGTGTGTGTGTCTCCCTCCCTCCCTCCGTTTCTCCCTCTCCCCGTCCCTCCTTCCTTCTTTATTTTGTTTTTTCAAGACAGGGTTTCTCTATGTGGTCCTGGCTGTCCTGGAATTCACTCTATAGATCAGGCTGGCCTGGATCAGAAATCTGCCTGCCTCTGCCTCTTAAGTGCTGGGATTAAAGGTGTGAGCCACTCAGTTTGGTTATTTTGTTTTCAATATTCATATTGACTAGTACAGCAACTATATTAACTTCAATCCCTTCACACAAATGGTTTATGATAGTTCCTTCAGCATCATAAATACTGACTTGAATATAATAAAACACACAAGGGCTCCTTTACCAATTTAAGTATTTATAATTTTTACTATGAGTAAAATGGAAATTCAGGGCAGTATTTGGCAACAAAATGATAGTCTGATTTGTGCTAAGAAAAATGAAGAAAATTCCACCATTATGAAGGCAATGGTGTACTGATACAAAAGGCCCTGAATTACTCCTCATTCCTTTCATTCTGTCTCTGGGTAGTTTTTTGACTTACTCTTACTAACCGTATGTGGTAGAAGTGACAGCAGGTGAGGTTAAGAACATTTCCATGGTTGGTCTTATGAGGGCTCAAAGATTCTGCTTATACTCTTGCAATTTCAAATGCTATCCAAAACCAAGGCTCTTCTGCTATCAAGTGCAGTGAGCTCTGGAAAAAGGGTGGAGCCACACAGACGAAGCCCACTTAGAAAAGAACAAAGTCCTCAGTTGCTCCCACTATTACAACTGTGATGGCAGACACTGAGCCCACAGTGAACACCCAGCTAGCCACCAGCTGACTTGCTCTGTACCAGTGAACCCAGCTCAGACCAACACAAAAAACACTTAATATTTTTCCAAATTCACAGGGTATCTGTATGAAGAAGACCTTTGACAGTGAAGCTATACTCAATCCAGGCCCAAAGTAGTTTCTTTAATTATATCCTATTACTTTTTGTGGACCCTTAATGGAAGCATCACCATTTAACTTGAGGAAAGGGAATGTTAACAATATTATAGAAAAATGGCAAACAATGCAATTTTAGTTTTCTTAACATCTTCCCACACACCATCTTTATGAAAACATAAACTATACAATCCTCCCCCAAAATAAGGTACATACATAATAGTTAAAAAAAAAAAAAACAAATATATTGACTAAATATTTATAATAGATGTTATTCCTGGACACTAGGCATAAAATGGTGAAAAGACACAATTTACAAAACTACAATCCATGACTACATGGATCATTTCATTTCTATGACCATATGGATCATTTTAATCTCCCTTTGCTTATTTGCAAATACTCACTCCAGAGAGAAACCTGGAGTCTATCCATCCATCTTTAATGTTCGGCATTACAAACTGATGAACTCAACAAGAGTGGAATGGTTACATGACAATCCATTTTTCTGCAAATGTACCCAATAAAAATCTATTTCAGGAACCATAACCTTTATACTTAAGGAATATTATTCCAATGGAAAGACAAGTCACAACTAGAAACTGTATTATACAATAGAGGAAAAGACCAAGGCAAAGAAAAGGAAAAACAAACACACAAAAAGCAACTCAAATTTTAGATTAAAATGTTGAAGAAATAGTTGTACGATACTCTGTGGAAGTAATATGTATTTTAAGACTTGAGCAATGATTAGGAATTATCTAAAAGGAGAAACAGAAGAGCTGCCCCTGCTTGAACTAAAATGATAGTCAGAGTTATATCATTGGTTCTTGAGAAGATTTAATGGTTATCTCTCCTTCTATCTAGTAAGTACAGCGAAACAACACACACTCCTAAGAAACAGAAGGTAATAAGCAGACCAAATAGGGAGTTCTAGTCATGAGGAAGATAGTAACGAGTTCTCTCAATTTTCTCCAACTGTATACTTCTCCCTCCAAAGCCAAAGGAAGAAAAAAGTAAATAGATAGACAAATAAAAAAAGCAAACAAGAAGGCCCTGCTCTTTTGTCAGAGAATTGCAAAAGAGGAGAGATAGCCAAGAAGGATGTAAACTTTTTGATGCTGCTAATCCACTAATTTTTACACCAATTTAAAAAAAATTAATAAAAGAGACAAAAGAAAATGAGCTTTATAAATAGCAAATATACAAAAAAGTCAACATAAACTAGTCAGTCTTAAGTAGATTCTGACTTACGATGCTTAACAGTTACTTTCTATTCTATGATACATTCATTGTTATTAATTATAACCTGCCATGATTTAACAGTCATTTAAAATTTTACACACACACACATACATTCTGAATAACTTAGAATATGGTTTACTTTAGTTTTGATAAGTTAGTACATAATCATAATTGAAAGCACATTCCTCCTAAAGGTAGATGAAGAGAGTTGGAGGGAGCTAGAACTGGCCAAGAAAATAGTTAAGTAAACTCTGGCTAGAGAGTAGTTAAGAAAATTTGTTGCTTTTGCAGAAGACTCAGGATTAGGTACCTAATACCCACAAGGTGGCTCATAACCATCTGTAACTCCAGTTTCAGGAGATCCAATGCCTGTCATTCTCTGCAGGACCAGGCACATACGTACCACATAATACATACATGCAAAACACTCATATACAGAAAATCTGGGGTTTGTTTGTTGTTTGTTTGTTTAATGGAGGAGTGTGGTGGTTTGAATAAGAATGCCCCCCATAGAATCATACATAAACTGTTTGTTTAGTCACCAGGGAGTAGAATTCTTGGGTAGGATTAGAAGGATTAGGAGGTATGACCTTGTTGTATCACTGGGGGGTGGCCTTTGAGGATTAAAAAGCCCATGCCAGGTTCAGCCTCTCTCTGCAGATCAAGCAGATCAGCTACTTTTTAAATGCCATGAATGTCTCCCTGCCCCCTCTATGAAGATAACAGACTAAGCCTCTGAAACTGTAAGCTAGCCCCCAGTTAATTAATGTTTTCCTTAAGAGCTGCCTTAGTCATTGTCTCTTCACAGCAACAAAACAGTGACTAAGACAAGGGGAATTCTGAGTAAGAAAACCTAAATTCTAGTCATAATTCTGCCATTGGTTTATTGTAGGATGTTTTTCAAACACTTTGCTTCTTTTCTAACACTGCTAAGTTCAGCTACATCGGTTTCAAATTATTAAAAATTTGAACAAGATAATGTGAAAAGGATGAATGTCACAGAATTCTAGATAACATAAAAACTTCTTCCTTATTATGGTTAGTATAAAATATGGTGCAAGGTTGGGCTTGGTGGCACATGCCTTTGATCCCACCAGATGGATCTCTGAGAGTTCAAGGCCAGTCTAGTTTAGGCTGGATCAAGGCTACAGAGAGAGATCTTGTCTCAAAACCAAAAATTGGCAACAAAGTGTAGAAGAGAAAGGGTCTTAGAAAACATTTTCTCCCTGACATTTGATAATCTCAGCTCACTTCTAGGAACCCTCCTTTCATTAACTCATCTTAAATCAAGTTGTTCCTAATTATTTGGTATTTATACACTCAGGCTAACTTTGCTAATAACATGATTCAATACTTCCCCAATGACTTCCTAGAGTACATTCCACCACCCTAATTCCTAGAATCAGTTTCACATTTCTAGCTGCCTACACATACCTCACTACATAAACTGTTTCATGGATTTGAAACCCAGTATGCCTCAAAATAAACACCTTAATAGTCTTTCCAAATTTCCCTATTTCTGTTAGTGATGCCAAAATCCTCAGTCATCCTGTGTCAATTCTTCATGATCAATTGTCATAATCCATACCTTTAATCCCAGCACTTGGGAGGCACAAGCAGGTGGATCTCTGTGAGTTCGAGGTCAGCCTTATCTAAAAAAAAAAAAAAAAAAAAAAAAAAAGCAACTTCCAAGACAGCCAGGGCTGTTACACAGAGAAACCCTATTTCGAGAAAAACAAAAAAACATCTTCACTCTTCATAATCAATCAATGGGCCAGTACTATAATAGCCACTTTTCATTTTCTCTGTAAGAATTCTTCATACGCTATTTATAGTCAAAATCATAATGCAGGAAGAAAATGTTTCCTAAAATTTGTTAACTATTCAAGACAAAGGTTAATTTTTTAAGTTTACTTAAGGAAAAACACATCACCTAATAAATCATAAATTTAAGTCTCAACATATGTTTATACTTAATCAAGTGTTTTCATAAGTCTGTGTCATTTTTACTCTCAGTGACATTTTGAGAATGGTATGTATTTCCCAACATCAATTCTCATTTTGTTAAAAAGCTTACATTATGGCCTTTGAAACCAGAAATCAATGTTTTTTCTTTTATGGGAATTTGAACTGTATGTTTTCTTTACCCCTACCCTTCACTACTCTAAATTTAGCAAGTGATGCATGGTTCCCTTTAAGTCCCACTATTCCTTGCCTAATTATTTAATTACTCAAGAACCATCACTACCATATTTAATAGTCACGAGAAAAGAAAATATACTGATTATTATTAAATATGTTGCTAATTACTATATGAACAGGCCTCAAAATAATACTTTGCATCCAGCAGATGTTTGTAAGTATTCACTAAATGAATGGAGAAATGGTTACAAAAAATTAGCATACTTAGAAGTAACAAGAAAGAGAAAAAGAATCACACTAGCTCATCAACTTTTCCATAAGGAGTACACAAAAGAAAAGTCACACACGTGAGCTATAGAATACTGTTTCATTAAACAGAATAAAGTTTCTAAAGTGACACATTCCATCGTAGGTGGAGTTGAACAACAAAAACCTATGGAGAGCCTGCTAATACCCACAACTAGTTTCCTTACTCTTATTCATATAATACAAGAATTACAGGTTTAGCGGGTTCAACCACACAAACCAAATTAGAGGATAACAGGTAGGTTACCATTGTGCTTGTACAGAATATCAGTAGACATTATGTGTGGGCGGGAACCAAAAAACAGGGTGAAGGATGTAAAGTACTGGTAGACTATTTACCCAGCAGTAATACAACCCAGGGATCAAACTCCAGCACACACAAAAGCACACACACACACACACACACACACACACACACACACACACACACAGATGGACGGACACATAGGCAGACGACGGGACAGCATAAATATTGTATCCAATATGCTACTAAATTTTAGTAATGGGGTTTCCTTCAAACATAAAATAGAAATTCATCAAAACAAAAAATGACAATGATAGAACCCAGAACATTTACAATTTTAATATTAATTATACAGATTCATTTGTCATTTTCTAGTGTTCTGACATAAAGAAACGTGAAATGAGATTACAAATGCCTTCCCATAACATTTTTGTTAGGAAAATATAACCAGGTAACTTATATAAAAAGTGATTCAGAATAGGCAATAAGTGAATGAAACACCAATTCTCTGTAATAATGATGAAGATACAATTAACAGTATATCCTTTCACCAAAATATTGGAAAACTTTTAAATATGAACTTGTAAAAAAAAAAAAAGAAACTATAGTATACAGAGAAGTTTGGCAGTAACTATGATTCTAACTTGACAGTATTTATCTATGTAGAGCCTGCAATTTCATCTTGTAATAAACCGAGAATGAAAATATAAGGAAGTTGGCTCAGCAATACAGACATCAAGGCTTAGTTCATTGTGTGTGTGGTGTGTATGAGTATTGAGAGACAATATATATAAAACACAAAAGAAATGATTATCATGTCACAATTGCTACAGAAAAACCACCACAATCAATTTATATAATCATTATAGAAAATGAAGACTGAGGTAAATGTATTACATAAACATATACTCTTTAGATAAATACTGAAAGCAATGTTACTTTGATTATATCATAATAAATATAAAAACTCCCACATAAGGAAGCTGCATTAATACCCAAAATCTAGTAATAATTATAATGTATATCAACAGTGAAATAAACAAATTCTGGCACAATCCATATAATTTTATTCAACAAAGTTGAATTATTAATACATGCAAAAGCATGGTATATTCTTTAAAAAAATCAGTATTCGATTGAAGCCTGGGCCCCTAAAAAAGTACAGATGATATTAACTCTTTTCACAGAAAAAACAAAGAACATATAGAGACAGGAAGCAGAAAACAGTTGCCAGAACCTGAGGGAAAGAAAATAATGAACATAGGATTACAAATGATTACACAAAAATCTTTTGGAGTAATGGACATTTTTGTTATGTTGATGATAATTTCACAAGCATGAAACTATGTCAAAATACTTCATTATAAACATGCAATTTGCTGCCTACCAATTATTTGTCAATAAACCACTTACAAAAGAAAGCCTTTTTCAATTCTTTCAAAAACTTACTGTAAACTTATATTTTCCTCTGTATTAACAAAATCCCAGAACCTACAAGGCAGCTTACAACTGCCTGTAAGTCCAGTTTCAGGGAATCTGGCACTGGCACACACATGCAAGCAAAGCACCAGTGCACATAAAAATAATTTTAAAAACATAAACTCAAGGTGTTGAAAGCACATACATTCTAGAGCTAGTGTTCTTGAGGGTGGTGCTGTGTTTTGATTAATGCACTGTCAAAGTGTCAAAGGCTTTGTCACTGGGTGATGCTATTGGCAGGAGGTGCACCCAGCAGGTACTCAGGCCACTAGGATCACATCCTCCATGGAGCGGGGGAGTCTAGTTTCCTTCCCCTTCCTCTGTAGTTTCCTAGACATGAGGCCAGTAGTTTATTCAGTTATATGCTCACTGTAATTGCCATCTAGCATGCCCATAAGGGGGCCAAAGGTATGGAGATTGTAGATCTTAGACTGGAACCTCTAATAGAGTCAGCCAAATAAAAAATTCTCATCTTTTAAATTATGTCAAATATTCACCTCTTTTAAATTATGTCAAGTATTGCTATATAAAAAGGAAATAAACCCAGTGGACAAATCACTGAACCTCTCCAAGTCTCATGTTGCTGCCTGTATAATGTCTGTAAACTAAACTGACACTTTTGTGAAACTTCATGAGCCTATATGCTAATATCCCATGCTTTCTTTAACTCTCTCATGGTATAACATGGTAAATCTCATGTTATAAATCACAGTGAAGGAGGGAAACATTTACTAGAAAATACACAAATTTCCATTATCATTTGAAATATAAAATCACTTACATGGACTTATATGGAACTATTTCCAAATTCTAGTAGGGATACCTTGCTATGTAGCATGGACCCATTACTTCACCTGCCTCACTATAAAAATCAGTAACAAATTAACAAATGTCTCTTACCTGTATTATAAATCAAACCCAACATACATGATACACAAGTCATAAAGTAACTAATAAGAAAGCAGTAATTTAAATCATGAAACATTTATAGCCTTAGATTTTATAGTATTACATGAAAGTAACTGTATAACATCAATTAAAACTTGACTACTGGCTTTACAAAGAATTATTCAGCTGCTGTGCATGGATAAGGAAGGTTAGGTAAGTGTGGTGGTGTGTATGAGAATAGCCCTATAGGCTCATATATCTGAATGCTAGGCCCATAGTTAGTGGAAATATTTGGGAAGGAGCAGAGGGTATGGCCTTGCTGAAAGCGATGTGTCTCCTGGGGTTGGGCTCTTGTGATTTCACAAGTCCATGCGATTGCCACTTAGCTCTCTGCCTTGCGCTTGTGGAACAGGATGTAAACTCTATGCCTGCTTGCAGCCAGGCTCCCTGGCATGACCGTCATGGCCTCATAGCCTCACCCTCTGAAGTCATAAGCTCCGATGAACTCAGAACTATCAGTTGCGTTGATCACGGTGTATGTTTTTTACTTTGAATTTTTAAAGTTTTCTTCAATATCCTAACACGTAAACTCACAGAGATCCGCCTGCCTGTTTCTGGAGTGCTGGGATTAAAGACATGCACCACCACCACCCAGAAGGTCATGGTGTCTTAACATAGCAATAAAAAAGAAACTAAGACAGCAACAATACTTAACGGTGTTCATTAAGAACTACATAAAGTAAATAATATTACATTTCATTTAACCTGCAGAGTAGACCAATAACAAGGTAACGTGAGGACAGGAATGTTACATAATTACTTTTGTATTTTTATTCCTGAGCCTAGAGACTTGAACTGTTGAGATGGCTCTCCAGCCCATATAAAACTTAGTAACAAAAATTAACAAGTATCTTTTACTTTTATTGTAAATTAAAATCAACTATGAATGATACATAAAAGGTGTTGACTTGAATGGTAATTAAAGTAATTATTAGTAAGAAAGTAGTGATTTAAGTAATGAAGCTTTTACATGTCTGTTTTTATAGTAATACATGAAAGTAACTGTCACATTTTTATATAAGATGATCAGAAAAATGCTCTCCCACAGACATTTGAATGATATATTTATCTCTTATAAACTGATTTTTACACAGAGTAGCACTAGATCATTAGCCAGACTTCTTTATTCCTGTAACTTGTTTTTGTAGGCCATGCTAACCTTGAACTCACAGGTCTGTGTGCCTCTACCTCTTCAGTGTTGGGATATATATATATATATAGATAGATAGATAGATAGATAGATAGATAGATAGATAGATAGATAGATATAGATATATATGATCCTTAAAAAGAACATAGCTTTTATATCAAAAACAAGGACAAAAATGTTTCAAGTGGCAAAAACAATGCCACAGAATTAAATGCATTTCAAAGAACAAAGCCAACAATTACTGAACAACTTTTTCCCCCATAGTGGTGGTTTGAAAGAAAATGGCCCCCAAGGGGAGTGGCACTATCAGGAGCTGTGGTCTTGTTGGAGCAGGTGTGGTCTCAGTGGAGGAAGTGTGTCACTGTGGGCAGGTTTTGAGGTCTCTTTTCTCAAGGTTCACTCAGAGTGAACTTCCTACTGCCTTCTAGACAAGATGTACCCAGCACCCTAGTTGCCTGCATGCTGCCATGCACCCTGTCATGATAATGGACTGAACGTCTGAAAACTCTAAGCCACCCCCTCAACTAAATGTTTTAAATGTTTTCTTCATAAGAGTTGCGGTGCTGCACATGGTGCTGAATTTTCAATTGCCTTCCTCCACAGCTGCTCAACTTAAGCTGGCATCCCAGAAGGGAGCATGAACCTGGCTAAGCCCTTCAGGTGGTAAGACTCAGTAGTCTACCAAGTGAAAAGAGCTACAGCACAGCTCTCCTTTAAAAATGTATATTCCTTACATCTTTGTTGTTGCTTTTTTTGATGCAAACAAAGAAAACAATACAACACCTCCATTTTCATACTGTTGATCAAGTTTAGAAACAACAAATAGATCAAGGCTATCCACAGTTATTAGACAAATTGCCACAAGAGGGGGAAAAATTACAAGAACCTGACCCTGGACAGTCTTAATGAAAAGTAGAACAATTTCCTGCCCTCATTATCCCACTCTCCCTGAACTTACTACTACTCTTCAGATATGTAACTTAAATGTCTTATATTTATTTCTATTTGTGTGTATGTGTGTGAGCATGCAGGTGTCCACGGAGGCAAGAAAAGGGACAACAGACCTCCAGAACTACAGCTGCAGGCAGTTGTGCGCTACCCAATGGGGGTGCTAGGACCACATTCACATCCTCTACAAGACTGCAAGTGATCTTAACCAAAAATCATCTCTCCAACCTGCTGCTTAAATCTTAACTGGTAGTTTTTCATGACTGTCTAAGTGCCACTGTCTGTGTCAGTAGTATTAATCACATGTCTGTGTAAATTTAACTCTAAATGAAAAAGTCAGTCCCTCAGACACACTAACCCTTAATTCAAGTGTCGCTAACCATGTGTTCCTAGTGGCTACCATACTGAATGTTATCAATCACAACAAGCATTATCGCTAAACAATGCCGCTCTAATGGTTAATGGCCAGGTCCAGTGTTTCTTTCAACACATCATAGTTTTTAACATAGCATACTTGGCAATGGTAAGTATTAGAAAGTATTTGGTTTTGTTTATTTCCTTTGAGACATTGCCTTGGCAGGTCTGAAGCTCAAAGCAATCCTTCCACCTCAGCCTCCCAAAAGCAGGAATTACAGGTGCAAGTCTCTGTGGCTAGCAATTATTTCATTTGATAAAGACTAATCACTATAATGATGAATGTAGTTCTAGCAACACATTTTGTTTGTTTAACAGTCTTGAAAAGCAATAACATGAACACAAGTACCCACAGCTCAAGAGTGGCTACAACTCACTGGTTTTCTATGCACGTCCCAGTCCCCCTGCCCTGCCCCCCCCCCGTTATTGTCATTCTCATAAGGCATGCAGCAAATGTATCTTCAGCTGATTAATTGCCTGTAAGTTCTCACTTGCTCTATACTATGTGGGCTTTTACACATTTGTTATTTAAATACTAGGGTTGATTTAGATCAGTTTTCTGAGCTGTAAGGAGTGTGCTTTATGGCTCCATTTAGATTTGTAGTTTCCTTTAACAACATAAGCCCTAATTGCTCTTTTTATATAAATAAAAGTTCAGAATAAGAATTTTTCATTTGGTTTCTATTGGCAATGCCTGTGTAAGAAAGTTACGCAAATGCACAAGTCCTAACAATACAACTTTGGAAATTAATAGCAAAAGTTTCTCTGGGGACAACTGAAATGATAATGAGTCTACTTTAATTTCATGACACTTCATTCGCTCATATCTGAGTGCAAAGGTAGATAGCATGTATTCTAAATTATTAAATGAATTGTACTCTTGCTTATATATGGAAGGAAAAAAGCTGCTACAAGCATCATAAGATAAAATGCTAATCAAACAGTCAAACTATGAAACTCTGGTTTAGAAACAATTTAAAGAATTTTGCATTTGCTGTCTCTGTTATTGCCGCAGTAGAAAAATCTACAAAGCAAGGACAAATTCCATTTACAATATATCTTTTCTTGATCACTGAAGGGATTTTTCTAGATATCTACATATACTGTATTAAAAAAAAATCAGCTGTTTCCTCTGCTCCACATAGTATTAGTATTAGCTCATTAATTTTAATTGTAGTAAGAAGAGCTAATAAAAAAGCAACCAACCAAAGCTGGTGAGATAAAGAACTGGACTGTGAACCAGTGTTCTTGCTTAGCTCACCTACTGCAGTTAACCCAAAGAGAAGCCCTGCAGAGAGGCTCATTATCAGTGTATCACAGACAGGCAGACAGACAGAAAGATGGGCAGACCCACCACCACCACCCCTTTAGTTTTTTTCTAAAGTGATAACCCTTTATATATGCAGTTTTTCGATGTGGGATACTAACGGCAGAATAGTCCTAAAAGCATGGCTTTTGCTCATTAAGACTGTTTTCAGTAGAGCCGGGGAAGTAGCTCAATGGTAGATTGTTTTCCAGTATATGCTAGACCCAAGGTTCAATCTCTAACACTAAAAACAAACAATAAAACCACTCAAGGCCTTCATATGCTCATATGGACCCAAAGTCAGTCTCCTATGTTAAATATGGAAAAACTCAGAGACAAAAATTGAAATTGGATCAATTTCTTCATATTTACTATTAAAAAGTAAAGCAAAATAATTTATTACATACACACACAAATAAAATAGTTATTATGTGCACATGCACGTGCGCACACACACACACATACACATACCACTTAGAAATAAAAATCCCTTAGAAATAAGGGAGTTCCAAGAAACTAGTCAACAAAACACCAAATAACCCTATTAAAAAAATAGGGTACAGAACTGAAGAAAGAATTCTCAATGGAGGAAATCAAAAAGGCTGAAAGACACTTAAGAAAATGCTCCACATCCTTAGCTATCAGGGAAATGCAAATCAAAACATCTTTGAGATACCATCTTACCCCTGCCAGAATGGCTAAAATTAGAAACACCAGTGATGACTCATGCTGGAGAGGATGTGGAGAAAGGGGAACACTCCTCCACTGCTGGTGGGAGTGCAAACTCATACAGCCATTTTGGAGATCAGTATGGCGGTTCCTCAGGAAAATGGGAATTAGTTTACCACAGGACCCGGCAATGCCCCTCTTAGGCATATACCCAAAGGATTCACATCCATGCAGCAAAGACATCTGTTCAACTATGTTCATAGCAGCATTATTTGTAATAGCAAGAACCTGGAAGAAACCTACATGCCCCTCAACTGAAGAATGGTTAATGAAGATGTGGCACATCTACACAATGGAATAACACCACTCTGCAGAAAAAAATAATGGTATCTTGAAATTCGCAGGCAAGTGGATGGCACTTGAAGAAACCATCCTGAATGAGGTAACCCAGTCACAAAAAGAGGAACACAGTATGTACTCACTCATATATGGATTTTAGACCTAGAGCAAAGGATCACCAGCCTATAATTCACACCACCAGAGGAACTAGGATACAAGGTGTATTCTAAGAGATTCATATAAGGTCCCTCACAGAACTGGGAAGGGACAAGTCCCCCAGAGCTCAGGTGAAGTGGGGAAGGACAGCGAATGGAGAGAAGTAGGAGAAAATGAGGGGGAGGAAAGGAAAACCTGTGCGACCAGGAAGATTGAGCCTGGTTAGGAATAGAAGATAGGAGAGAGAGACAGAGACAGAGAGAGAGAACATAAAAGAGGGAGCCAATATTGGTTTGAAGATAAAATTGAACACAAAGAAAGGTCGAGAGAACTACAAGACTGCTCCCAACTAACAATCTCAGCTTCCGTGGAAAGGCTATCATAAATGCCCTTCCCGGAGAGTGAGATCAACAACTAACTTATCCATGGAGCCCTCAACTAATGCCTGTTGAAAATAGGAGCAAACACCCATACATAAACACTGAGTCCAAGTAGAACCCAGAAGCAGATGGAGAGGACAAGACCATGCGGCAGAAGCACATAGAGACAGCTTACCTGAACAAGGAGGAGCTAATGGCCACTAGACTGATAGCTGGGAAACCAGCATGGGACTGAGTCAGGCCCCCCTGAATATGGGTCTCAGCCAGAAGGACTGAGCAGTCTAAGAGACCTCAGACAGTGGAGCCAGGATGTATCCCTGGTACACAAAAGGACTTTGCGAACACATCCCCCATGGAGGGATAACTGCCTTAATCTAGAGACAGGAGAGAAGCCCTAGTCCCTACTTCACAGGACCTGTCAGATCTACATGACCCCAACTGGATGGCATTCCCCTACATATGGAATTGGGGTGGGGGATGGGAGGGGAGGGTGTTTAGAGTGCATGTGAGAGGGCAGAGAGGGAGGGAGCGCTGGGGGGAGGGAGGGAGGGAGAAGGAACTGGGATCAACATGTAAAATAATAAATTAAATAAAAAAATGCTTTGACTCCAAAATTTAAGTTGAAGGACAAGTTACTGGGGAAAAGGATTTCTATTTTTGTTTCCACAGAAAATGAAAAGATGTGGATTCCTTCCAGACTAATGTGGTTTGATCACACCAGACCGCCTGAAACAGAGTACAAGCTGATCCTACATTCAGCCCTACAGACTACAGCCAGGATATCTGAATCTTCTTCGAATCCCCCCAAGACAGAGCCCCTTACCAGCAGGAAGTAGTTTGGAAAGAACGACGCCCAAATTCCCAAATATTGTGTATAAATGTTTGTTTTCATTTAATTGGACTTTGTTATATAAAATTAAATAAAATAAAAAAAATGGTTAAAAAGAAATAAGGGAGTTCATTCTTTTTGGTTTATGTGTTCCAATAATATATTCAAGAAATAAGACTTTTAAAAAACATTTAAAAACACAGCCAACAAATTCAAAAAAATATCTAACAGTATCTTTTAAAAGTAATTTTACAGTACAAGTCAACAAACTGGTATTAGTAAAAAGCAATGAAGAAACCCATGTTATCAAAGATGCACTAGACAAACTTACTAATTAGCTATACCTGAGATCAACCTGAAATTCCTCAGAGAATGTAGTTCCTATTCCCTTATTAAAGAAAATGGCTACAAAATGACTTCAAACTCATACTTTCCTTTCTATGAATTTTTAAAACAAAAGTATGTATGAATTTATATCTTAATAAACTAAATCTCAAATATACCTATGTTTTTACTTCTCATTTGAAAGCATTACATAAAAATTTATATAATACTCAGCTGGGAAGTGGTGGTACGTGCCTTTAACCTCAGCACCAGGAGATAGAAAGCAGGTGGATCTCTGAGTTCTAGGCCAGCCTTGTCTACAGAGCAACAATAACAACAAACTTACATAATACTTAACCAACTATAACGCTGACACTTCTCAGCCAGATTTTAAGCAAAAACACAAGGACTCAGTCTAAGAAACCATCCCCACCCCCACCCCGTTTGTAGAGAAACAGTATATCCAGACTGTCCTGGAACATAGACCACACTGGCCTCAAACTCTGCCTTCTGAGTGCTGGAATTAAAGGTGTGTGCCACCACCACCAGGTTTAGGAAATTATCTTTAAATGGAATGATTTATTTTCAAATCATACTAATACATTATTTCATTGAGATGTAAACAGAAATATAATTTACAAGAACTTTAGGCCTCATCTAAATTGACAATATTGAAATAATTTTCAAGAACAGTTCTATCAATTTTATGATATCACAATCAAAGTTGTATGATAATCAAAGTTGACATTATCCAATATAACTCCAATATAACAGCCACTGGCCAAATATGGCTATTGAGTATTTTATTAAATTTCACTAATTTAATTTTAATGGCTAAACATTAGCTGCCAGACATCAAATGATCATGACTACGTATAGTAAATGATTACACAATAGTCGCTTTCTATGTAATAGTTATTATTTTAGAGTATACTCCTACCAATAAAAAATAAAATGTTAATTGCAAAAGAGCCAGGTCAAAAGATACTAAGCACAGATTACAGCTCTACATGTTATTTTCCTTGAAGACAAGATTAAGATGGGGAGATAAAAAAACAGTGATAGCCCTAGACTATGTTAGTGCCTACTTAACAAAAATATTACTGCAGTAAAACGATAAAAAGGTAATTATATCTGAAACAAAACTTTACAGAACACGTGTGTTTTTGTACAAATACATACCGTGGACTTTCTGTTGTTTTGTTTTCTGAGAAAGGGTCTCTCTCAATACATCCCTGGTTGGCCTGGACTTGCTAAGTGGACCAAGCTGGCCTCAGACTTACCAAGATCTGCCTGCTTCTGCCTCCATGATACTGGGATTAAAAGCACACCACCTCTAGCCAGTATTTGTTTTTTGGGGTTTTTTGTTTGTTTGTTTGTTTGTTTTTGTTTTTGTTTTTTTTGTTTCTGATTTTTTGTTTTTCTAGACAGGGTTTCTCTGTATTGTTTTGGAACCTGTCCTGGAACTAGCTCTAGACCAGTCTGGCCTTGAACTCACTCAACAGAGATCCACCTGCCTCTGCCTCCGAGTGCTGGGATTAAAGGCGTGTACCACCAAAGCCAGGCTCAGTATTTGTCTTCTTAAGCCAAATGCTATTACAGACCACCAAAGTTTTAAAAACTTCAAGTTTATAAAATATCAAGTTCAATAAGCCAATTATTGAAGAAAGAGAAAATATCTTACCAATTTAAAGACATTTCAATTCAGTGCCTATAAAATCTTTAGTGGTGCACATTACCCACTCACCAGGACTTCTAATTTGACCAGTAAGTACTTCTGACAGAATATGTAACAAAATTTTAAAGTCACCAAAGGAAATGAAGTGCTTTTCATGGCTAGAAATATCAAATGATGCATCAGGCTATAATACACAGCTACACATCCCAGGCTAGGCTCTAGCTGGACAGACCAGTGGGTTTTTTCAGAAGGTACAAGGCTAGACGAAATAAAATCAAAGCTGAATTTCAGGTGTTCCTGCTGCTGCTGCTGCTGCTGCTGCTGCTGCTGCTGTTGTTGCTGTTGTTAGGCACTGGCAACAGAGCTGGCTTTTAGCAAGTCACATATTGAGCAACAGGAACAAGAAAACAAAAGAAAAACTGAATTACAGTAATTTTCCTTCCTTACAAAGACAAGTGTAGTGGAAAGGATGGCTGTCAGGTTTTAAAGAACACAGAAGGGAAAACTGAGGATAAGCCATAGGAATAACACCATTAAGAAAAACATTTTATCTGCCAAGATAAAATTAATATAAACGATGAAAATAAAGTAGATCATCCTTTTCCTTATTATTCTGTATTTAATTCTGAAATGCTAGGAGTATTGGGTGTTAAGATGTTACAGAAAAAAAAAAAAAACAATGGCTTACAAGTTGGGAGAAGGCATGCTGGGATTTGAGGAGAGAGGGGGGAAATGGAGGCTGAATAAGCCATTTCACTGCACGTTTCTATAAAATTCTCAAGAACAAACATTAATTTTTAAATGATTTAGGAAAGCTTGTTAGATACCAAAGTGAAAAGGAACTGACTCTTGACCTTTAAAATACCTTGTTATTTAAGTCACTTGAAACACCTTTATTCCCTGCTATCGTTTGAATTGTGTCCCTGAGGTTCATGTGCTGGAAACTTAGGCCTAGTGGGTAGTGTTGAGGCACCCTAGAAGAGGGTAAACAAGGTCATGAAGAGTAGGTCTGTGTCCTGTGACTAATGAGAGCTAGTTGTTATACAATGAGTTCACTCCACATATTTGGTCCTCCTGCAGGCTACCAAGTTCCCTTTCTAATTCCCCAGCACCACAATTCAGCTGTGATGTAGCCGGGGAAATCACTTGTAAGGACATGGCACTGTGCTGTATGAACACAACAGCTAACAGAATTATGAGCCAAATAAGTTGCTTTGCAAGTCTGTACAGTGTGTGACATGTATGGCTTCTTTTAATGTACACATAATTCAACTCACAAATACAGAAAACATCTAACTTCGTTTGTAATAGCTTCTTCAAGTGATTAAGTTTATTTATATAAACAGTAAACAAGGATAGGTAATTTTAATGTTACTAATAACTACATCAAAAAACTTCAATACTATCATGTCCAAGTGCCTAATCATAAATGCCAACTCATGGTCATTTTCAGTTCTCCTGAAAGATATTTCCCAAACTCATTTTTAATATATTTGAAAATTTTAAAATTTTTTGGGTTATTTTCAAAAGCTCTAAAAAGTAACAATACTAGAATAAATCCTTGAAAAACCTTGGGTTTTGCAGGCAAACTAAAACTAAAGCCAAAAACCCTACAAGGTGATAATAATAGAATTATATAGAAAACTTGAATGAGAGAGGAGCCAGCAGATGGAGGTTCAGGTTAAAGGTGACTTTGACTAAATAAATACAAACATGCAGATTGGGTCTATTACCTCTTCAACCCTAACAAGAAGAGGCATTTTAAGAGTGCAGCCAGGCTGCTCACTCATGTAACCCAAATACTTAGAAGACTGAGGCAAAAGGACTGATACAAAGTCAAGACCTGCCTGAGCTACAAATACACACAACAACAAAAACCTACAACGATCATTAAAGAACATTCCACGAATGTCATTATAAATACTGAAGTTACTATTAATATTTTCCCACATAATTCCCTTTATTTTCTATGAGATACCTGTATTACCAATAGCAGTTCCTATCTATAACCATTGTAGTATAAGTAACATAATAAAACAATGACTTACCACTTTGCCAGCCTTAATGAACTGAAAATGCAAGGTGCATACCTCATGTAAAATATTTAAAGTCCTCCACTGGTTATAAGACAATTTTTTTCTAGTTTGCTCTATAAATTTATTTATTATATATGTATGAGTATTTTGCTTGCATGTAAGTATGTATATGTGCCACTTGTTTATCTGGTGACCATGAAAAATCACAAGAATGTGCTGGATACCCTGGAATTGGAGTTCCAGATGGTTGTGAGACGTCGGGTTGGTGCTAGCAGCAAGTGCTCTCACTGCTGAGCCATCTCTCCAGCCCTGATAAGACTATTCTGGGCAAACCAACACCGAGGTGGTCTGAAAGACAAAGGCCCCCAAAAGGAGTGGCACTATTAGGAGGTGTGGCCCCACTGGAGTAGGTGTGGTCTTGGGGGCGGTACTGCCCAGTGTCTTCAATCACTTCCTGTTGCTTACCCATCAGGATACAGGACTCTCAGCACCAGCACCATGTCACACCATGATGGCAACAGACTAAACCTCTAAAAATGAAGCCACCTCAATTAAAAGTTTTTTTTTCTTTCTAAGAGTTGCTGTGGTCATGGTGTCTCTTCAGAATAAAGAAACCCTAAGACAAACACTAACTACAAAATTTTCTGTGAAGTTTTTCTATGGGATTTTTAACATAGAAACTTCTAGTTGAGTGAAAATTCAAACTAGAACAAAAATGTATAGGAAAATGAACATTCTCTTAATATTGAAGTACAAAGATAGAGTTTATGTAAAAACAAAATGGAAATTCAATTATGCTAAATAAGAAGCAAACTGGGCATTTAATATAATTTGCACATCAAAGCTCAAGTATATTCAATTACAGAGTTCATATTATTTAGTAATATTTAGAATATTGCCACAAATCTTTTTATCTAGAACAAAATGTACAGGACCTTTTGTACTTTGTAGCTATATACAATCTTAGTTAAAACTGATAAGTATTTCAAAAGTCTCTGGGAAAACAACAAAGGCAGGACATGACTTTATTTAAGCAGACCCATGGAGTCTGCAAGCAGTGCTACAGTTCAGTATTTGCAATGCACAAATTATAAGCACCTTAAATTCTTCAATGAATGCTCAATCCTAGAAATTCATCACACAGTGTAAGATTTCAATTAGCAGGCACACAAGCTCATCTTGCTGTTATTTGGAATTACGGCTGTCTTGGAAACATCTACAGGTTAAGATAGCTATCTGCACTGTCCTCTGCCTGCCATGAACAAAAGAAGAAAGAGAGCCATGATCAGTTATCTAGATTTTAGGGCAGCCTGTAACACAAGGTCTCATTATATACCCTGGGCTGACCCTCAGATTTCCACATCCCTGCCACACCTCCCAAGTGTTAGACTTACAGAATGTGCCACCATGCCCAGCAAAATGAAACAATCTTAAAAAAAAAAAAAAAAAAAAAAAAAAAAACAGAAGCGGGAAAGGGAAAATTGCATAGATATTTCCATAATAGTCAAAATACTTTACTACAAGAATCAACTGAAGAGGCTAAGACAGCTACTAATAAAAGATGACTAGATTTCTAGCATAGTCAACAAAAAAGAGATCTTAGAAATTTAGAGAAATGGTACATTGGTCAGAAGACTAAAAACAATTTTACATTGCTTATCAACTTGGGCATTTATTGAGCAGAAGTAGTATGCCAGGTACAGGGACATACAGTGAGTAAATTGGTAGTGACACATAATTTAACCAATGCACTAAGTGATATATTCAATGATAGGAGCTGTAAAATTGGAAGTAGCCCATTTTACAAATGGTCACAAATGCTAAATGACTAACTTACTAAATTTACTCATTTATAAAAAGCATCATAATACAGTGGTGTATGCCTGTAATCTCAGTACTTGGGAAGCTGAGGTAGAAGTGGGACAACCTGAACTACATGTGACCCTGTCAAAGAAAGATAGGTGGGGGAGGGGCTTTTTGATTCTACATGAATGTAACTTTCTTCGTATCGTTAGAGAATTGTCAAATTTGCCAAGTACTATTTATGAAGACAGACATATTACTATTCTCAAAACTAGAACATTATAAAAGCACAAAAATACAAAAAAAAGAAATGTGGCTCATACATCTTCAAATAGTTCAACATGTCCTAGCTTATGACAGACACAGAGAAAGGTCTAGAAAATCAGGACCAGAAAATGGAAGGTCTATTTCATTCTACAATCAAAAGAAAGTTATTAAAGTTTAAACGTGTGTGCTTTTTCCTACCCTACACTCACTTCTCAGAAAATAATTGCCATCCTGAATACAATGTCATTCCCCAAGTTACATAGCTGAATGGATCAAAGTGAATAAGGCCAACAAGATTTTCTCAGCCTCGCATTTGAAACTGTGGCATAGAGCACACTGGTTGGTCAGTTAGCCATGGGCTTGTGGGTGTTTGATCTGCAAGGCTAAAGAGATATGAGAACACAGAATCCAAGAAAGAAGAAAAGGAAGCAGGAAAGAAAGGCATTCAGTTTTCTGTTTAGCACTATGGGGACTTGGTACTACATCTTATTCTTGAATTAAGTGAGATCTTCCTGTAGTACATACATGTCAGTTAGTCATGGACTCGGGAGTGAGCTTGTGTGTACATATAAAAAACACCAGGTTTGTGCAGGATCTTCAAAACCTAAACATGAAAGTTACAGGAAGTTGAAGTAATATCAATTGTCCGTAAGGATTAGAAACAGAAGACCACTAATGTCTTTAAGAAATTAATTTTAATGGAATAATTGATATATAGGTCATATTTAGATAAAGAAGTAGAAAGTAAAGATAAAGGTAGCTGGGCTGGAGAGATGGCTCAGTGGTTAAGAACACTAGTTGGTATTCCAGAGGTCCTGAGTTCAATTCCCAGCAACCACATGGTGGCTCACAACCATCTGAAATGAGATCTGGTACTCTCTTCTGGCCTGAAGGGATACATGCAGACAGAATACTATATACATAATAAATAAATAAACCTTAAAAAAAAAAGATAAAGGTAGCTAAGGGGAATTTCTTATTTAAAGTGTGATTATAAAAGAAGTTTGAAACATCATGGTATTAAAAAGTCTAATAAAAACATTAGACATGAACATATTTTCAAGCAATAAATGGGGGGGCACCTCAGACTTCAAAGAATAAAATATAGCTACTACAGAGAATGGAAAAGACCAGGGAAGTACAGTCACAGAAAAGCAAAACAATGTCTCCTTAATTTTGTAGTAGCGATGGAGAGAGCAGGGAGAGAAGGACTAAAGTCTTAAAGCTTAAAGAGAAAGTTAAGTAGTCTACATTGTGGCATACCATGACAAGGTAAGTGATTTCTTGATTACAAAGGAGCAGGAATGGGTTGGACTTGGAGAAAATGTAAAGCTTGAGCTATAAATGGTGATTATTACGGGAGTCAAGAGAGAAGTTAAAGAATGATCTTTACTGACACAGATTTTTAGGGAATAAAGTGACAAAATACAAATTAATGTTACAAGGAAGAAGCCAGCTACAAATTAAGTAAGGATAACTTCAGGCATAATTCTTATATACCTAGTATGTATGATACAGCCTCAATTCTAAATGGAAAAACTGGGTCAAATAAAGCTAATTTAGGCATGATCCAACAGACAAAAAGGTATCCTATCTAAAATTTATGAGTGTATTTTATACACATTACAAATAGTTTTAGACATTTACTCAATAATCAAAAATCAACTATTAAAATGAGACATGATACCTTTTAGAGCAGCTAAAATTGAGGACACTATTCCATGCCGCAAAGGATGTGAAGAAAAAGAAACTAGTATTCCTTGTAGGTGAGCATACACAGTGCAATCAATTTGGAATATGGTTTGGTAGTGACAAAATTAAATAGGCTCTTCTCACACAATCTAACAGTTACATTACTTGGTATTTTTCCAAGGAAATTAAAAACTCGTACTCACAAAAAAATTTTACAGGATATTCTTTAGTAGTTTACTCATTATTTTATAACTTGGAAGCAACCAAGATGCTCTTTAATAAGTAAATAAACCAAAAACAGTACATCCAAACAATAATACAATTCAAGAAAGAGGCAAGACAATTTTGGCCTAGAGATGTAGTTCCACTGGCAGACTACATACCTATTAGCCACGAATTTGATCCCCAGCACCACATAATCTGTGGTGTAGTAGCACAGACATATAATCCTAGCACCTGGGAAATGGAGGCAAAAGGATCAGAAGTTCAAAGTCATCTTGGGCTACATAAAAAGTCTAGAGCCAGTCTGTGATACATGAAACCTTCCCTCAGAAAAAAAGTACTTATCAAATCATGAATGGATATAGAGGAAACTGATGGGAGATGTCATTCTGTATATGTTTCTCATACTGGTTAATGAATAAAGCACTGTTGGCCAATAGGAAAGGAAGATAGGGGGGACTAGGATACAAGGAGGAAAGAGGAAGTAGTAAGGAGGAGTCAAGATGGAGAGTCTGGAGAAAGCAGAATGCCGGCCGGCTCCCCAGTAAGATAAGACCAGGTGGAAATACATAGAAATGGGTTAATAATTAAGACAGAGCTAGCCGATAAGAAACTAATACCTGGCCAACAGCATTATATCAAATACAGAGTCTCTGTGAGTTATTTGGGGCTGGCACGGCGGCGGGACTAGACCAGCGGTGGGTGGAAAAACCTTACTCCTTACAGGAAACATAAGTACATAAGTACATATTGCCGTGTAAAAGAAGTGAAAGCGGGAATGCTACATAATAATGTATGACTTCAACTGCATGCCATTCTGGAAAAGAAAAGCTACAAAAACAGTGAAAATATCAGTTGTTCTCAGAGAACAGAGCAGGGGGAGAAATAAAGAGAGGCACAGAGGATTCTTAGTCCGCCATTCTGAATGATACTATAATGGCTGTGCTGGCTAATTTTATGAGGGAGGAACCTCAAACTGAGAAAATGCCTCCATAAGATCAATTGTAGGCAAGTCTATAGGGCATTTTCTTAGTGTTTGATGTGAGAGGGCCCAGCCCATTGTGGGTGGTGCCACCCCTGAGCAGATGGTCTCAGATGCTATAAGCATACTAGACAAACCACAAAATGCAAGCCAGTAAGCAGCACTCCTCCATGGCCTCTGTGTAAGTTCCTGCCTCCAGGTCCCTACCCTGTTTGAATTCCTACCCTGACTTCTTTTGATGTGAACCTCCCTTTAATATGACTGATATGGAAGTACAAGCAAAATAAACCCTTCCTTCTTAAAGTTGTGTTTGGTCATAGTGTTTCATCACAGCAATAGTGTTTCATCACAGCAACAGAAACTCTTATGACAATGGTAAGTATGTGTTGTCATACATTTTGAGCAAATCTATCAAATATATTATCTCAAAACTGAACCTAATGTAGACTGGGCTTTGGATGAAAATGCTGTATTAATGCATATTAATGAATGTCAATACACACATTCTGGTGAGCATGGTAATAGGGAAGCTATGTTTACAGGTAGTCAGGAAATCTGTGCCTTCTTTGGTTCTGCTTCAAAAATAAAGCTGCTCTTTTACAAAGCCTATCGAATGAAAAACATAAAAATAATAAAGCATCACTTATTTTAGTAGAAGCCAAAGGTGGTGGCACAATCTGTGACTTCAGTGCTTGATAGTTGAGGTAGAAGTAGTGTAAATTTAAGACTACTCTAGGCTACCTAGGGAGACTATCTCAAAAATAATAATGTCTTACTAGAAAACACAGGTATGTGTCTTTTAACCCAGGAATTGGGTTTAAGAAGCAATTTCTTAAGAGTGTAAGGCAATTATAATAAGAGAAAACATGGACAAACACATTAAAAATCAAGAATCTTTCATTACCAAAGGATAGCACAACAATCAGATTTCTAGGTTTGAAAATATTAGTAAACTGTGATAATGAATAATACTTTTTGTTGTTGTTTTATACTCAATACTAAATCTGACCAACTTCAGAAATAAACTGACAAGCTATGTACATATGGGAACAACTGACTCAAACTCATACATATACTGTCTACTAAACATAAGAATTAGACATTAATAATGACAAATAACAGTATTAAGTAATTTAGGAAGTGGAATAGAAAAATGAGTAGTTTTATCAACTTTTCACATAAATAATTTGCATAGACACCCCGAACTGATGCTCAGTCACTCAGATGGGGGCTAGCTGGCCGGAGGTCACAAGGTCAATAGACACCTGGGGTCCTCCAGACCCTGGTTGGTGGGAAGACAGCCAGGGGTCCACCAGGCACCTTGTGGCGCTAGGCATGTGTGCCTTATTACAATAAGGAAATATGTAGTAGAGAACTGGAAGTAATAGAGAAACAGAATGGTTCGTGTGCTATGGAAAAATGCAGAAAGGGAAAAAATGAATATGGAAAGGAGTCAGCAGATGTTGGAGGCCTGCTTGCCACCTGGATGCATGGTGACGGTGGTAAGGAGTAGACTTGCCACCTAGGGCCAGCTTGCTGCCAAGGGCCTTGAGGTCCCTGTCCCTATAGCAACCATGGTCTATGTTGATGGACATGGCTCCTGTTTGAGTGTTATCCTGATTCCAGTGACCTGGATCACCTCCTTGTTTGGGTCCACAACCCAAGCTGATGCTGGGGCCATACCCATCAGGGCAAATTTTGCTGCCACGTAGGACTATGGTAACAACCAGGTCTAGGCTGCTGGCAAGGACCATGTCTGGGTTTGTGGTCCTATCACAGCCAAGGTCTATGTTGATGCTAATAACCCATGAAGCCTGGGGTTTAGGTGGCAACCTGTGACCTTGATGATATCCAGGGACCATACTGCTAGACAGAGTCATCCTGATCCAAGTTGCTGGGCTACCACTTGGAGCTAGGGTGTCACAGACCAAGCTGCTGCCAGGGTCTGTGTTTAAGTCTGTGGACCAGGTTGCCACTAGGGCAAATACAGAGGCCCAGGATCTAGGCTGGAGACTGTGAATTTAACCAAGTCTAAGGGCCATGTCTGGGTCTATGGCCTACAGCAGTGAGGGTCAGAACTGACATTTGGGGCTCATGTTGCGACCAAGCACCATGAGGATGCCCAGGGTCAGATCAGCCACCTGAGTCCAGGTTGGTACCTGAGGGCCAGGATGCAATCCAGATCTGAGTGGCCTGCACTGCTAATCAATGTCATGGTGATGTCCAAGCTAGAGCTGTAGTCAAGGGCCATGTCAGCATCTGTGGCTTTACTGCAGCCGGCATCTGTGCTGATGTCCGATATTATCATCGAAGGTTATATAACACCAGATATGGAGGGCCATGTTGGGTGTCTCAAGGTTACATATTACCTGCGGCAGTGGGTAACAACCAGACCCAGCCACTGCTGAGGACCACATTGGGCCCATGGTTCTACCATGTCTGGGGTCTGTGCTGAAGTCTAAGTCCTGCATTGCCATCAAAAGTCACACAGAGGACCAAGGTTAGGGCAGCAACCATTCCCACCTGATGGCCAGTCCCTCCACCCACACAGAGCCAGGATATCTTATTACATTTCAACTTACCACCGTGAGAACTGAAAAGATTCAACCTCCAAGAAAACTATTGATTTTTATAGTGTCAGGCGGCCTTTTTATAAGCTACCATGCCCAAGCTGCTGCTGAGGGCTATGTCTCTATGGGTCTGTGGAGATGTCTGTGGTCTGTGTCACCCCAGGAGGCCCTAAGAACCATGAGAGATGAAATCAAGAGGGCCATGCTGAGCCAGCCATGCCTGTCACTGGCCCTGAGAAAGCTGGCCTTGCCTATCACTGGACACTACAGCTAGAGAGTTGGCCCCTGCACACTGGAGAGATGGACCCACCCCTCTCCATAGGCCAGGGTGAACTGACTCTGAGGGTATGAATGTAGGGGAGCTGATTCTACCCAGGGGTACAGACTGGCCAGCTTGGCTACTATCCAAGCCCACAGCCAGGCCTTGGGTTGACCCACCCTAGGGGTTTTTTTATTTTTGTTTTTATTTGCTTTTGTTCGCTTGCTTGCTCACTTTGTTTCCTTATGTGGGGGTCATGGCAGGGATGAGAGATGGATATGGAACCTAGAGGTGAACAGAATTGGGGTATATGGGTCAATAAAGAAGTTATTTAGAAAATAATTTTCATATTTATTTGTTTCTATATTTACTCTAAGTTATCTAACATTTAAATGCCTAGAATGTGTGAGATGTACATTTTATACAACTACCTGAAACTTTTCATTTGGAAAGTTTACAAACCATTGACATAAATTATACTTTTATTACTGTATGCCAAATCTGTAACAAATAATAACTGCAAGGTTATAGATCATGATTATGAATATTTCCCCAAATGGCAAAACATTTAAAACTGTTCTTCCTACCACAACCCCATAAACTGAAAGTAATAATTGAGCAACTGAAAGAAGATATTCAAAATATACAGAGATTTGGAATAAAGAATATACAGAACTCTTAAAATCAAAACAAACAAAAAAGGAAAAATGAACAAGAGAGAAGAAAAGAACTGAAAAAAAAAAAAGCAAAAACAAAAGGTCAAATAAATAAATAAATAAATAAATGACTTTCCAGGGTGGTTTGAGTGATGGCTCAGTAGTTAAGAGTACTTGCTGCTCTTACAGAGGATACAACTTTGGTTCCCAGCATCCAGGTCAGGAGGCTCTCAACCATCTCTAACTCCAGCTCCAGGGAAACCAAATGTGTCTCTCTGACATCTGTGGACACCTGCACTCAAATGCAAGTACCCGTATCAAACAAACACACCTATACATAATTCAAAATAACAAAGATAAATGTTTTAAAAGAGAAATAATCTCTATCATGAGAATAATGAAACATCAGGATTAAGAGACAACGTACTATGGCTTTTGGACTTGCAAAAGTTAAAAATGACACTATAAAGTGTTGAAAAGGACAGATAACAAAACCCTTTATTCTTTTACGTATCTGTTGGCATGGTTATAAGTTTATAGCAGCCCCAAAGGACATTCAGTATCACCTCTTGATGCTAAAAGCCTTAACCCGCTCTGTAAAGTGGCACATGGGCCTCCACATATACTGGCAGTTCTGTCAAACCACACATAGGAAACAAACACACTGTCCATAGTGTCTTTACTCGTAATTATGAGTAGCAAATAAATTACCAACTACAGTTAAGTATTCAAATATCAAACAATGGGAGATACCTACTCAATGAAATTACTCAATGCTGTTACACTACAGCAACATGCAATAATATGGATGCCTTCATCTGAAGTAGGTGGAAAACCAAGTTTTTATAGAATTGTGTTGAATATAATCTAAAAAGAAACATCTTTTAGGATTGTACATTCAATAAAATTACACATGAGGAAAAAATGGCCACATTATTCATAGTGATGACGACATGGGATGATAAGGAAGCAAAGTTGGGGGTAAAGAGACAGGAAAACAAAGCGTAGATATTTGAAGCGGGAAAGTGGTGGTCCACTAGTACTTCTTATGACAGATAATGATTCAGTGCAGTATGTTTGAGGTTTAATAAAAGAAAAAAAAAAACTGTATGTAGCTTGTCCAATGAAAGCGCTGAAACAGCCAGAATAACCATCTCCCTTTGTAACTACAGGTAAGAGAAAATAAAAAGACTAAGGTATAAAATGCATGCTACTTAGCACACATTAGCATACTAGGTGGCAAATCTATAACCAAATATAAATTCCAAAGTCTGTCATAATTACTTTCCAATATATTAAAATGCCTATATCCCTGGGCAGTAAACCATTAACTAATTAGGCAGAGTAGTCATTGCAAATCTTTTTATTAAATGGATATACTCTACTATCAATATTATGTAAGTCTTGTGTATCAGTCTATCTTTATAATTCAGCACTTTAGCATGTATGAATTGGGTTTTATAAATAATCTACAGGTGATTGAAGGTAAAAGGGAAGACTGTGTAGGTTACATGCAGATATCACTCACACATAAGACTTAAGCATCCAAGAATTCTGAGATCCAGGTGTCACGGGATGAATACCCTATTTATTTCAAGGAATCATTGTATTTGTAATATCCACACACATTCTTCAATACAATGCAAATGCTATATTGTTTGGGGGAATGACACAAAAATATTTGTACATGTACAATACAGATACAGTTGTTGTGGTTTTTTAAAACAACTTATTTATTTTTTACTTTATGTTCATTGATCTGTCTGAGGATGTTGAATCCCCTGGAGCTGGAGTTACAGACAGCTGTGAGCTGTCATGTGGGTGTGAGGAAGGAACCTGGGTCCTTTGGAAGAGCAGCTGGTGCTCCCAACCACTGAGCCATCTCTCTACCCTCCCCACAGTGGTTTTTTGTTTTGTTTTTTGAGATGGAGCCTCTCTGTGTAGCTTTGGCTTTCCTGGAACTTTATGCAGATCAGGTTGGTCTCAAACTCAGAGATTAAAGCACTTGGGAGACAGAGGCATTTGGCTGAAACCATGGATGAAGAATTCAAGGATACAAGGGTTAATTGTAATTGCGCAGGACAACAATTAGCATGAACTTCTCTTAAAATATCAGGATGGTTCTCACTGTAGGTAACAAATAAAGCCTTCTTATTAATATACCAAGCACCTTCTAAGTGCCAACACAGAATTAGGTTATGCACAAACTTAAAATGTAACCTATGACAGTCACTTGAGAAATCAGTCTTTAGGAGATTTGACACAAGCTTTTGATGCCTCTCATCAGAAACAATTAAGAGAAGTTAAGAAATTGTTGAGAAGAAAGCCTGGAGAAGGTTGTTTATATTGTTACTCTTTGTGGAATAATGCACCCTATTTGAAATTAATAAAGCACAGCTAAATTATACACTACCAGGTGAAATATGAACACCACTTTTTCCTGACTCTAGCAGGATCTTAAAGTTTACAACAAAGCTAACCCTGAGTAACAACATTTGAACCTATCTTTAGAAATTTTAATACAACACTGGAATACAAAACATTATGAATCCACAGAACTGAGACAAAATAGTGATGTAATTGAAAATACACAGATCAGAGTTCAAGTGCAGAGTTAACAGTATAACCATGGGAAATTTACTTAACATTCTTGTTTGTTGGTTAGTTGCTGGTTTTTGTTTTTGAGGAAGGAGCTTACTTTAGCACTGGCTATCCCAGAACTCAGTGTATAGACTGGCTTTGAACTCACAGAAATCCTCCTGCTTCTATCTTCTGAGTGTTGTAATTAATGACATGTGCCAGGCACACCTTAGCCCCTCCCCTTGGGGCAAAAGGCACCCAGTTCGCTGGCTCTGCATGCAGGTACAAAAGGTCCCTTTAAGAAACAAGCTCCGCCTACTCCGCCTCTCTTCCTCTCTCTCCTTTCCCTGTCTTCCCCCTTCCCCCAATAAAACTTCCCACATAAGTTGTGTCTATATGGCACAAGTTAGTCCCTCACCCGATATGAAATTCTCCAAGGGCCCCAGCCCCCTTGTGCCCTTTTATATCAACCATACCAGACAACTTAATACTCTTGAGGATAGTTTCCTAATTCATAAAATGGAAGTAGCATATCTTATCCTACTAGAGTTTTGTGAATATCAAATAAAACACACAAGGTATCTAAGAACAGTGTCTGATACGTAGCAAAAAATAAATGTTACTTGTCCTTTCATAAAACTCTCTAAATCACTCGGGAGGCAGAGGCAGGCAGTGAGTTCAAGACCAGCCTGATCTACAAGAGCTAGTTCCAGGACAGCCTCCAAAATCACAGAGAAATCCTGTCTCAAAACTACTAGTACAAATGCTATTTGTGCTATTCTAGAAAGTAAAAATCATCTTGTCATATTTAGATCCTTCAATAGTTTTGGTAGTCAATTGACATTTACATCTGATTTAAGGCTAACTACCATAACTTTTCATTTGAGCAAATTTCCTTTACCCAGGGAAACACTTAACTAGGAACTTTGATGAAGATAAATCACCAACATCAATATTTTAAGTATTTGGTTCTACTCAATACTTGGTTGTGGATTCTCTAAAATTACTGCAACAGCCATTTGGAAATTCTTTATACTTTTCATTAATCTCAGTTTCCTCAGAAATAAAATATAGGGCTGGGCATTGGTGGAGCACACCTTTGATCCCAGCACTCGGGAGGCAGAGACAGGTGGATCTCTGAGTTCCAGGCCAATCTGGTCTAGTATTGGGGGGGAGGGGATAAAATGTAGGGTTTCTCACAAAAATAAGTTTCCTGCCAATGCTTCCAACGGGAGAAATATTCATTATAATATAAAAGCTAGAAACTGCCAATAGAGTTTAAAATTTTTAACAGCCTGTTTTTGTTGTTTCTGTAACAAATATCCTTCCTTACACCTTCAAATCTCTGGTCATCAAAGTCAGTGTGCACTCTATTAATGTGTCCTCATTTAATAGCGTTCATGTTACTAGCAAGAGTTAAAAACATTACTCACAGAAACACTACAGTAAGTATGAAGGCAAGGTAATGTATTTATAGTTTTGCCTGTCTAGAAGCAAAATTATTAATGAGTCAATTCCAACTCCAGAAAACTATTTCAAATTCTGCAGTATGACTTAAAAAGAAACTGGATGATATTACAAACAACTATTTCATTGAAGTTATAATCAATGTCTAGTGTGAAACAGTATTCCTAAGACAAGACATAGTGTAGTAATAGTGTTAGGCAATTAAACACATTTTAAAATTGGTTATACAACTTAACACTTAGAAGTGTGTTTGGCAGATAAACATTATGAAATTAATGTTAAACTAGTTTTCTGTCTAAATAAATTAAAACAATTTAGAAGCTTTAAAAAAATGACTAAGTAAACTTTTGACAAATATTGGGGTCAATTACATTTGTTTCATGACCAAATGAAATAAGTATTTGAATAAATGAATTATTTTAATGACCATTTATCTTAATACATGTAGATAAGTATTTTAATAAACATGATAAACTTTAAATACAATAACTTTTCTTAGAACTAAAAGTACAATAAACCCAGAAAAAATGTCCAAAACATATACTGACAACATAAAGGTTATGATTAAAGTAACAATAAGAACTATTACTTTTTTCAGGGTGAGTTATACTTTATTATTATAAAGCCTAACTGCATCAGGTGTCCCTTATTTTGTTTTCATTATTTAAATTGTGATATTTAAAGTTTCCTTTAATTTGATTGCTTGTTACTGCCAAAATTGACCTTACTAACAAAAGATCCTAAATATAATTTAATAAACATATAAATGTTCGCTGTTACAGTGCCAGAACAAGTGCCATTTATGTCAACCCCCCAAAATACAAGGATGCCATAAACTTTATAACTCTAACACCACTGATAGAAAAATGAAATGACATTTTCTGCTATGAGAGTCAGAGTGTGCTTTTCATGCTTCAAAGTTAGGCAATATATGCTACTTCCAGAAATTTGAGGACATATTACTTTTAGAAGCATGCAAATTGAAAACAGAATCTATTCATTTAGGAAATGCGTGCAGTTAAGAGCTGATTACTAAAAACTACTTGTAATTAAAACGTTATATAATGGCATTTTCAAATGACAGGAAATTCCACTTTGTATGCCCAAAGGATTGCACACGTGTAGCGTTGTATTGTTTGTACCCTGTTCAGGACTCTTACTTTGTTTAAACTATACCAACTATCATAGCAACGCGTTTATGCTTACAACTGATTGACTAATAGAGTAGGTAGGCTTATACTCGGATCTAAGAAAAATGCATTTCAACAAGAAATTTACAGGTAGAAGCAATGAGTAATTTTGTCATACTAAAGAATCAACTTTTCCAGAAGAAATACAACTGTATCAGTCCTCACCCTGATCTCTGAGTAGCCCAAGTATATTTATAAAAAAACAAAATCAGTTTAAATAAGAGTCAAAATTTTAATCCAGATGCAAACATGTCGAGTACTGCAAAGTAATAAAAAGTGTATAAACTCCAGTGTCCTACACCACACCACAGAGATCTGAAAACAAAAATCGTGCTTGCATCATCAAATATCTAGCTACAAATGGGAAAGAATAACATTGCTTCCACACGAACTGCACTAATTACGGGAGCTACTTTGTTATCTTCCGCGGACATGTGCCGCCTAACGTTTTCACTTAATGAACTGTTCTCTGGTTTGTAAACAACTTCTGGGGCTCTTGTGTCCAAACCGGAGGGAAAATGAAAGTCTGGGGAGGAGGGGGGGGGAGTACCAGCATCTGAACTTCCGGATCTGGGCAGGGGGGAGCCATCGGAGGGACCACCTAGGTCTCCCGGAGTTAAAAGAGGGGAAAGTGACGGAAAGGACGCGGCGCGCATTGGCGCCCGCCCGCCCGCCCGCCCGCCGAGGGCACTGGGTCACCTGAAGGCGGCCGGCGGAGCGAGTCGTCCTGCGGGGTCTCTGCAGTTCTGGGGGCGCCCTTTGTGCTATCGGAGGGGAAGGGGAGGGGACGGCCCGCCGCCGCGGAGTCATTCAAAGCAGGCCGGGAGCGGGCTGGGGCTGGGGCTGGGGCTGGGGCTGGGGCTGGGGCTGCGGCGGGGAATGGGGGGGAGGGCGGGGCGGCCACAGCGGGAGGGGACCCGAGCGAGCGCACGGCCCCGCCCCGCCCGCCCGCCCGCGGGGACCGGGGGTCCCCCCTCCCGCCCGCCCTCCCGCCCGCCCGGTGGGCTGCGATGGCGCGCGGCGGGGCGGCCGGGCCGTGCGGTGGGGGAAGCGGCTCCGGGCTGGCACCTGGCGAGCGGGCGCGCTGAGCGGGCCGGGGGCGCGGTGCGCAGCGTCCCCGCGGGGCCGCGGCCCTTACCTGCAGCTCGGTGAGGAGGATGTCCCCCCGATCGGGGTTGGACGCCATGGCGCTGCGCTCGGGACTCGGCCGGCGGGGCCGGCGGGGCCGGCGGGGCGGGGGGTGAGGAGCGGAGACGGGGCAGCGGCCGCTTAGCGAGTCATGGAGGCGCGGGCCGGCTGCAGGCGCGGCTCATGGAGAGCGGCGGGGAGCGAGGGCCCTCGGCGCGGCTCCCCTCGCCGCCCGCCGCCGCCGCCGCCGCCGCCCGCCGGACTCTGTCCCCTCGGCCGCTCCCTCAGGGCGACGCCGGGAGCCGCCTCTCAGCTCTCGGTGCGGGGCGCAGCGGCCGCGGCGGCAGCTCCTCCTGTCGCACCATTTGGCTGTCACCGCGTCGCAAAAGCCGCCTCACTTGGCGGCCGCCGGCGCACGTGACGGCCGTGGCCACCGCCCCCGGCTGGGCGGGGCGAGGGGAGCTGGGGCCGGCGGGGACCCCGGGGCGGGGAGGGGCGGGGCCGGGCGCGCGGGGCGGGGCCTCGCGGGGCGGCCCGGGTGACTCAGGGCGAGAGGCGGGAAGGGCGCGCAGGCCACACCCACCGCCGGCCGCGTTTAACGGCCCAGCGCGAACGCTAGGTCTGGTCTGTGGCCGCAGGCCGGGCCTACCTTCCCCGGCCTCTTCCCCCCCAGCCCGGCCCCGGCGCCCGGCCGCCCCGGGCCGCGCCTCGCCTCCCTCCCGCACCTGTCAGGCTCGTGCCACCTGGCCACCAGTAAGGTGCTCCGCGAGCCGAACCGGCCTGGAAAGGGCTCTCTCCCCGGGGAAGTGGGAGCGCTGAGAGCCCCAGCGACTTCTCAGTGCCGTCCCTACGAGCTGCCTCTGCGTGCGGCGCTGCCCTGAAGTGCGCTTTGGGCTGGGAAACTACTCAGCGCAGAGCTGAATCAGCCCACTTGTTGCCTTTTTTCCTCTCTGTCTCTCTAGAGTCTATTGGAAAGAGAGGCAGAATCAAGGTCTGGAGTGGACAAAAGGCAACTGTGCTTGGGGAGGTGTAAAGGACAATGAAATCGTCCACTTAGTAGCAAAGCCAACTGTTGGAAGCTTAGGCTTCTAAAAGTAACACTTTGTACTTTGTATCCAAAGTATCCACAGAGTCCCTAAGCGGTAGCTTTTGTTTTGTCTAATCAGTGAATGGACATGCCATGCATATGCTGCACTCGAGATTCCGAAGCTTGAGTATGTATTGCTGGTTAAAAGCTATGTGGAGAAAGTGGCAGTGGTTATTTAGGTAAAGGGTAAGGGTTAAATGGTAGGCTTTAAGTAGGAAGCACCGAGTCTGAGAAGTATTTTACTTGGTGCTGAGATTGTGCTAATTTGACGTGAAAGTCTCACACCTCAGTTCAACACTGGAGATCTAGACCTCGAGGACTCCAAAGTATAGATTGGCAAAGTCTTTCTGTTATGTACTTCAAAAGTTTTACTATTTATATGTTTGATGAGTTGCCTGGATTGAAAATGATAAAAAGCAACAAGTACTTAAATAGTAAGTTGCAACAAGTACTTAAATAGTAAGTTGTATAATAAATTTTAGAATGTGTGTAATGGCTGAACACTGTTACTTTACCGTATCTTGTCTTGGGAATACTGTTTCACTCTAGATATTGATTATTCAATGAAATATTAATTTGTAAACATACATCCAGTTTCTCCTCTCTCTCTCTCTCTCCCTCCCTCCCTCCCTCCCTCCCTCCCTCCCTCCCTCCCTCCCTCCCTCCCTCTCTCTCTCTCTCTCTCTCTCTCTCTCTCTCTCTCTCTCTCTCTCTCTCACACACACACACACACAGGGTTACTCTGTGAAGCCCTGGGTGTTCTGGAACTGCATTTGAGAACAGGCTGGCCTTGAACTCATAAATCCACTTGCCTTGGCTCCCAAGTTCTGGGATTAAAGCTGTGTGCCAGGCATACACTTTCTTTCTTAAACATACTTTAGAATTTGAAATAGTTTGCTAAGGCTGGAATCAACTTTTAATAACCTTTGCTTCTAGAAAAGCAAATCTGTGAATCTGAAAAACATTACTTTGTCTTCATACTGTAGTGTTTCTGTAGTTGACATTTTTTTAACTCTTGCTAATAACATAGAGGCTTATTAACCAAAGAAGAAACAAAGAACTAACAACACTTGGAGAAGCTGGGATATAATTACCTTCCCTAGTAACCAAGAGCCAGGGAAGTTAGGCCCTGGAGTCATAAGTAAAATTGAGAAAGTCCAGAACAAGTGAGCTGGGAGTCCTTTGGGGAAATGTCATTGTGTCCAAAACAACTATAATGTGATTTTAAATGGCAGGTACAAAGTGTTGCGGGGGAGTAGATGCATGATTAGTATGATTTTTATTGTAAAATACACATAACAAAATTTATTATTTAAAGTGTCCAATTAGGGGCTCTGGATTCCTACTGGGGTGTGTGTGTGTGTGTGTGTGTGTGTGTGTGTGTGTGTGTGTGTGTACACCTTACTCCAGGAAAGACCTGAGATATCCAATATACACATAGTGAGTGGTTAACTATTAAATTAAGAATTACGCTTGTACATCTTACTCGTGTGTCTACTTGTCTACTTCAGGTGTGGTGGTTTAAAGAAACTGGTCCCCAAAGAGAGTGACACTGACATAAGAGGTGGGGCCTTGGTGGAGAAAGCATGTCTCTGTGGGGACAGGCTTTGAGATCTCTTTTGCTCAAGCATCTCTCAGTGTGACTTTTCCTTGATGTCCTGTTGCCTCTGGGTGAAGATGTAGCCCTCTCAGCTACAGCACAGGTCTGCCTGCACACCATCGTGCTCCCCATCGTGATGATAATGGACGGAACCTCTGAAACTGTAAGCCAGCCACCACAATTAAATGTTTCCTTCATAAGAGTTGCCTTGGTCATGGTGTCTTTCCACCCAAACTAAGGTGCCAGGTGTGGTGGTACACCCCTTTAATCCCAGCAGGTGAGAGGCAGAAGTAGCCAGAGTTTGTAGCCTGCCTGGTCTACACAATGAGAGCCAGGTCAGCAAAGGCTGCATAGTGAGACCCAAAGAGAAAATGTTCATATTTCAGCAGCATGGAATTTTAGATCTAGGAGAGTGTTACACATGTAGCCCAGATCTTGCAATATTATAAACCCTAGTCTGGCTAATTAGGAGAAAGGTGGCCTTATTACTAGGCGACACAGAGAAGGAGCCAAGTCTTAGAGCTTGTGTTCCGTTTGCCACCTGGGCTGGTTGTAATCTACACCGAGCTTTAAGATAGTCCTCACATAAACTCAAAGAGCATTGTGTACCCTCAGAATGTTACCACAGGAAAAGACTTGGAATCTTTCACGGTTCCGGTGTTCAAACACGTAAAATAAATAGTCTTAACCTTACAGATCACCTGCAAGTATAAACAACAGATGCATGAGGTTTTTAAAGTTGTAGGAATTATTTCTGAGATTGGTTGTGCTCGGGAAAGTAGTATAGCCCAAAGGGGAAGCAGTCGTAAAAACACAGAATCATGGCTTTTAAAGCAAATTAACTTAAGCGAATAGCTACCACCCAGCTTTTTTAAGGGTGGAGGCTAATAGAAAGTGAATCATTTGTAACAGATTGATACATGCTTGAAAAAGTTTTAAAGGAAATGCTCATTTTGACTCAGAAGCCTTGTGTTTCAGACTCTGCTTAGAAATGTTTTTAGAGAATCCTTAGTACAGTTCATTTCATTATAGTCTAATTTATATTTTTTTAAAAAGGGAGGAAAGAAATTTAAATTTCTGTTAAAGTCATTAAAATGCCTAGTTTGTATTACTAGTTATACAGCACCTCTTAAATTTTTATCACATATTTTAAAGATCTTTAAGTGGAGATGACCAGACATATATTTCAGTTGCTGACTATATAAAACGTGTTATCTCTGACTTCCTCTTTTATGATATCCTTTCCTTTCCATAGAGAACTTTTTAGGGGAAACTGTGGTAGAATTAACTTTGTTCTTTTTCAGTCCTGTTGAAACAGACAGTTATTCAAATGAACTGCACGTCCAGTGTCCAGAGAGTAAATGGTAATAACAATAAGACCAAAACCCAGGAAGATGAAATGAGAGCTCCCTGGCCAGCAGGGAGAAAGCTCAGTCTGGGGGGGGGGGATTGCTCTACAGGCATGAGAACCTGCATCCCCCACATCCCAGGTTTTAAAAAGCCAGGTATAGTGATACACACTTGTAGTGGACATGGTGCAGTGGGGTCAGGGAGGCATATGAGAAAGACAGGCAGATCTCTAGGGCTCATTGGCCAACCACCCCTAGTCTAATCAGCTGAGATTCAGGTGAGTGAGAAACTATTTCAAACAAGGTGGATGGCAGCTGAGGGGAGAGTTTCTGTCCTCCACACACGCGTGGGCACCTGCACATTTGAATGTACACACAAATACACAAAAGAAAAAACTATCTTGTCATCATCTTTCATTCCTTAAGAATCTCCTTTTAGGAAGCATCCCCTGTATACCATATGAGGATAACTAAAGAAAAGCTTGGGGCCAAGAACACAGAAGAGTTGGGTTAACTGTGTCAGATGGGTTTGAGAATGTCCTCAGTTCAGCCTCATCCCCTACACTGAAAATCTTCCCCACTGAGGAGACATCTCTGAAGCAGTGATGTCTGAGCTGAATTTAGATCCTGCGCTAACCTGACCAGAACACTGGTAGACAGACCATGTGCAGGTCCATACACAATTGGGATCTGCACAAGACTTCGGAGATGCTAAACTAGCGGAAAGTACTAGGACTGCCTTTTGATTCTAAAGCATATCTGATTTCTGCCTTCGTGGAACTTGCTATTTTCTGAACCAGATAAGATGACAAGTTAAATTCAGGCTTATGTGTTATCTATTTATTGTGGTGCCCCACATACTTGCCCATACAAGGCAAGCGCTAAATCACTGAGATACAACAGCAGCCACTTAATAACTTTTAACTGGAGACAGTCTTGCTAAATTGCCAAACTGGCCTTGAACTTGCAGTCCTCTTGCCTTAGCCTCCTGAGTTCTAGGAGGACAGTCCTGTGCCAGTTTGTGTCTAGGATCTGCCTTGTGGGTAAATGTGGACAAAAGAAGAAACAAACAAACTCCAAGGACAGACAATAGAAACAAGTTTGCTGTTACGGAAAGGCCAGTCCAGCTGCAGCAAAGAGATGAGCTAGTATGCCAGAGGCCACATTATGCTGGGGAACAAAATATTCTGAAAGATTCTCGGTGGTCTGTGATAAGATCTGTCTCCTGCTGCATGCCCTCATAGCTCTGTTCCTTGTCATCTTCAGTCTGAACTCAGAGTAGCAGAGCAGCCAGACTTTTGTCACACTGAGCAGCAAGGGACAAAGGGACAGGACATGGTGTCCTGTAGAGGAACACCACAACCAAGCAGACCCAATGCAGGTGGGTCTGATCTGTTCCATACCACATTTAAGATTTGGGCCTTTGTAAGGAGTAGCGTACATTGCCAAAATTTCCCATTTGAATAAATCGTGCTAGAACACAGTGAGGAAACAACAGTTTGGAAGCAGGAAAATAAGTTTGAGAAAGAAAATTAGGTCAGTTCAGTGCCACCCCCCCCACACACACACATACATACACCATAATTGTACTTTATAGGGTCAGGGCAGTGAGGATACATGAAATGCCTATTTTACTGATAGATGGGAAGGCCTGGTGGCCTTCCTTTAATCCCTGGGGGCGCACGCCTTTAATCCCAACAGTTTAGAGGCAGAGGCAGGTTCAGGGCCAGCTGAGGCTACATAGTGAGACCCTGTTTCAAACAAGCCGCAACCGAAGAGTAGAATAAGGCGAAGTGCAAGCAGCAGCGGCGGAGACAGGAGGGCAGGAGAAGCAGGCAGCTTGGTTCCTGACTGCCGTCTCCCAGCAAGTCCCTTTGCCATGTTTTATGTTTGTTCTTGGGCTCTCCGTATCTCCTTAATTAGTAAGTATGTATGCATGTTGTGCGTATGCGTATGTGTGTATATGTAGTCAAGGTGTAGTCAAGGAGATAAAACCATAAGTGAAAGTGTGACCACAGTTCTGCCCTAGGAAGCAGTTGACCGCCACAGGTTCCCAATCCAAGGGATGCCCCTGAATGTTCTCTCTCCAGGAGGGAGCTGGGGGCCGGGACCCCAGACCTAGACCTCAAAGATCATGTCTGCCCCTGTGCCCACGCCCCAACAGTTTAGCTGGTGTAGCCTTTGCTTCTAAAGACCCCACCTCTATCTGGTACACGTTTCCATAGGATCCGGGCATCGGGAGATGGGCAGATTATAAATAATAATTACATCTTAGGCCCGATGAAGTTTTGCCACAGTACTTTGTTTTCACATTTTATAGCCACTTAAATTCCTTCTCTGCAGAATCAATGTATATAATACAGCTTGTCTGTTGGGCTTTAATCACTAGAAAGGCACACATATTTTATATAGCACAATATAGCATTTCACAAGTAATAAATAACTATGTTTTTTCTACATTTCTGAATGTATAACAATCTTAGCCAGGGACTCACTAACCAGAGAATGAAATATTCTTGCCTTGCATGCTCAGTGGCATAGCCTATTGCATGGGAAATAAGATTCTGGAACACAATATAGGCTGATTGATGTTTATTTGAGGAGAAATCACACTAGAAACAGTTGACCGCCACAGGTTCCCACTCCAAGGGATGCCCCTGAATGCTCTCTCTCCAACCAGGAGGGAGCTGGGGGCCGGAACCCCAGACCTAGACCTCAAAGATCATGTCTGCCCCTGTGCCCACGCCCCAATGGACGTGGTCAGTGCAACAGGTGTGGGTGGGATGGATATCTCACTACAATAACCTCTGAAGTTAAGAGCCTCTTTCTTCCAATCCAGTTTTCAGGATTCTCTGGCAGGCTATTTTCAAATGCTTGCTACTTTTCTTTCCCACATATATTTCCACAGCATCCACACTGCTTGTATTTTTTGAGTGCCTACATTGTTGTGGGCTGGAAACTCAGTCCATGACCAGTCCCCCTTAACCCACTATCTCCAGCATTTCAAGATGCCACTAACTTCGTACAAAAGGTCACATGGTAGGCGGTGGTGCCTTTCGCTTCAGTGCTGAATCCACCCTCTTTTTTACCCTCCACAAACAAGTAAATCTCACTCCTTTCCCTGTTATAGTTTAATCATTCTCAGAGCCTCATGTTTCAATTGTTATTCCAAATAAAATCATTTTGGAATTCCTTCGAGGTACACAAAAGTTCTCCTGAAAGAGATATCAGAAAATGCCACTTCTTGATACATAGTCACTCAAGTCTGGTCCTCAAGAGAAGCTTTATTTTGTTCTTTCATGTTTTTTTTTTTCTTTTTATGTCCTGATTATGGTTTTCACTCCCTCTACCCTTTCCAGTTCCTCTCTATTCTCTTCCATCCAGATCCATGGGGGTGGGGGGTAGCCCAGCTTCTAAAGAATAATAAAATAAAAAATGAGATAAGACAAGGATGGCACATCAGAATAGGAGAAAAAAACAAATAAATAAAAGGAATAGAGCCAAGAAAAGGCTCAAAAAAACCAAAAACAAAACAAAACAAACAAACAAGCAAAAAAAAAAAAAAAAAAAAAAAAAAGGAATCCCATAAAAGCACAGAACTAAAAGCCATAACTTTTATGCAAAGAATAGTTTTTAGTATAACCCTCAGTCTCAGAAACTGAATGCCCCCCCCCCAATTCAAATCCTGGAATCCTAACAGTTGTGATGTTAGGAGATAGGATCTAGGATAGTACTTAAGTCATATGAATAGAGCCTAAATAGATTACTGTTGTCAACATTGTGACCAAATAACTGACAAGAAACAAGGGAGGAAGGATTTGTTTGGGCTCATAGTTTTTGAAAATTGCTAGCTTGAAGTAAGATTATCTTGGAAATGGGATAGTTACAACTACTAGCCATATCCCTACAGCCCCATGTCTACCCATGTCCATAAGATTCCACTTCCCAAAATAATGCAAACATGTCAGCCTGTAGAGGACAGGTCATATTCAAACATCAGCAGACCCCTTAGTGGATAAGATTTGTCCTTGTAGAAGAGGCTCAAGAGAACTCTTGTGTTCAACCACACAATGTGAGGATACAATAAAAGTCCAGCAGTCTTCGGCTTGAAAATAGTCCTCACTGAAACACAGCAGTAACGACACACTGATCTCGGACTTCTTGCCATCAGAACTATAAGAAACAAATTTCTATTTTGGTAAGCCGTCTATTCTGTGTTTTGTTTTAGCACCTGGAAATAATATAAACATTGAGGATCTCTTGTTTTCAAATATTAACAAAGACCTGATGAGTTACATCTTCTGAGGTTTGTTCTTTTAGAAGTTAAAGCCAAAGAAATTTTAAAATACAAGACTATACAGGCTTACATCACATTAATCTTTAAAGTAAAGGCCTTATTCTCCCTCACAAACCCCTGAAAAATGCCATCAGAGTGAAAAAGATAATTGACAACCTACCAGTGCTGTGGAAGTGCATTTGACCTTACCTATCTTTCTCAACCTCCCTCCCCCTCGAGCCACAGTAGGAGAGCAGAGCAGCTAAACTGCAGGGCTGCATCTGATGACTGGGTTAGCAATGATCTGTGTGAGTAGTGAAATGGGATCTCTGTCTCTTCAGACCTTCTGACAGTAGTCTTAGTTCACTTTCTGTTGCTATAAAGAAATGCCTGAGATGGTGTGAGGTATAGAGACAGATTGTGTCTTACAGTTCTGGAGCTTGGGGAGTCCATGTCCAGGTGGCTGCACCTGATGAAGATCTCACGCAAAGAAGAAAGTAGAAAGGCAAGCATTCATATATTGAAGGGGCAAAACATGCACGTGACACCTTCTGTCTTAGGGTTTCTATGGCTGTGATGAAGAACCATAACCAAAAAGGGAGGAGGAAAGGGTTTATTTGGCTCACACTTCCACATTGTAGTCCATCCTTGAAGGAAGTCAGGACAAGAACTCAAACAAGGTAGGAACCTGAAGGCAGAAGCTGATGCAGAGGCCATGGAGGGGTGCTGCTTCCTGATTTGCTCAGACTGTTTTCTTATAGAACTTAGAACCACCAGCCCAGCGATAGCACCACCCACCATGTTCTGGGCCCTCCCCCATCAATCATTATTAAGAGGATGCCCTACAAGCTGGGCATTGCTAGTGCACACCTTTAATCCCAGCACTGGGGGGGCAGAGGCAGGATCTCTGTGAGTTCAAGGCCAGCCTGGTCTACAGAGCTAGTTCCAGGACAGGCAATACAGAGAAACCCTGTCTGGAAAAACCAGAAAACAGGCTTGCCTACAGCCCAGTCTTCTGGAGGTATCATCCTAATTGAGGTTTCCTCCTCTAGTTGATGTAAACTATCCTGCACACCCTCACTATTGGCAGCCTGCTGTGGGACCGTCTAATCCAGTTCCATGAGAATTAACCCAGCCCCACGAACAAGACACCAGCTCCTTTCATACTCACTATTTCTGTGATGGAGTCTTGTTGTGCAGCCCATTCTGGCTTCAAACTCAGTCCTCCTGTTTCAGTCTCCAAGTGGAGCTGGGGTTATAGGTGTGTGTCACTCCATCCAGCAGTCCTCCTCTTAATATCCAAATCACCTGTGAAAGACCCAACGCTTCTCAACACTGCTACAGAAAGAACCAAATGTCAACTGAGTGTTTAGTGGGACCATGCCGTATTCAACCATAGCAAGTCTAATGGGCTTTTCCTGTGAAAAGCTGTTAATACATGAGAAGTCTGAGTTGTCTTTGTCAAAATAAATAGTATGAGACAGCTTATGTGAAAACATGGCCATTTACTAGTGCTTGCTTTAGAGCAAAACTAACTGCAACTGCAAAATGGCAGTGCAAAAGCTACTGACCATGCAAAATGCCTGAGAAGGTTTGAGGAGGAAGAGGCCACAGGGAGCTTACCTGCCCCAGCCAGCTCCTCAGCACCAGGCTACTACAATGATGCATATGGCAAATTGCTTTTTGTAACAGACTTCAAAGCACTATAGCTCAAAGAACACTGGATGCTTTCCTCTCCTCCTGTTGTAGTTTGGGTGTCCTCGTGTCCCCTCAAAGCTTCCTGTGTTTGGAGCCTACTCCCTAAAGTGGCTGTACTGGGAGCTGCTGTGGAATCTTTTAAGGATCGGTCTACTGGCAAGGAGAACCCGAGAATAAAGGCAGTTATCATATAATCCCATGGTTGCCCTCTCTTGAGGTTGCTTTAAAAGAAGCAAGACTAGCTTCACTGTTTTCTGCTTCTAGGCTTCACATGTATGTTAGTTTAGTTAGGGTTCTCTAGAGGAATAGAACTCGTGTGTGTGTGTTAGAATATACATATGTAATAGATTATGATATGTTTCACATGAAAGTATATACATAAGTACACACACACACACACACACACACACACACACACATTACAGGCTGTGGCCTAACTATCCAACAATGAGGCTGTCTACCAATAGAAAGTCCAAGACTCCTATAATTGTCCAGTCTGGAGGCTATGTGTCTCAGCCAGCATTCAGTGTACATTGAATCCTGAAGGAGTCAGCTGTTATACCAGTGAATTATGAACATGTCAGAGAGAACAAGGGCAAGCAGACAAAAACCAAGCCCTTTTCCCTTTTCCTTTATTTAGGTGAGCCTCAAATTTAAGGTAGCTCTTCCCATCTGTCTTAGCCATTGTTTTGTCGCTGTGAAGGCACCATGACCAAGGCAACTCTTATAAAAGAAAGCATTTAGTTGAGGGTTTGCTCACAGTTTCAGAGGATTCGTTCCCCAGCATGGCAGGGAGCATGGTAGCAGGCAGATGTGGTGCTAAAGCAGAAGCTGGGAGCTACACCCTGATCCACAGGCACACAAAGAGATCTGGGGCCTGGAGTGGACTTTGGGACCTCAAAGTCCATCCGCAGCACCATAGGTCCTCCAGCAAGGGCTCACCTAATCCTTCCAAGCAGCTCATCAACTGGGGACCAAGCTTACAAATAGATGTCTAAGTCAGTGGGAGCTGTTCTCATGCAAACCACCATACCACTGCAAAAGCAAATGATTTAATTAAGAAAAATCCCTTACAGGTGTACACACCACCTTAAACCTTGGGGTTTAAGTCAATTCCAAATGCAATCCAGCCAACAACCCAGAATAGGCACCACTCCATGTGACCATGAGACAGCCTGGCCAAGCGGTGGCCCTCATTACAAAAGTGAAGCCTCAAGAACCGTGAGCTTACTTTTTTTTTTTTTATTGAAAAAGCACTTTTCGTAGATGAACTACTTGAAGTATTTTGTGACTGTCATGAAGCAGTACTGTTTATGCAGAAGGACTGCTTAGAACAGCAAGCTATCAGGCTCTCTTCCCTGTGAGGCCATCAAAGGACTTTTGCCTCCTCTTTCTTGTTCTACTAGTAATTGTGGCATTCTTTGCAGTTGCGTATTTGAAAACAAGTCAGGGTACTCCATGGCCTACTTTCTGAGAAGAAACATAGATCATGGAGGGTGATAATGCTCTATGTCTTAAGGCTATGCCTCAGAAATAGGCATTCCCACTCAAGTGGAAACTTGAGTGTATGTAGTTTCAGACGAAGCTGAAGAGTGTCTCTGAGCAATGTCAGGGCCTAGCCATAAAGCTTCCTCAAGAAGGCCAGGTAGATTTTGATGGACAATTAAGACTACCAACTACATATTCAATGATTTGTGCCATCAGCAAAGCATTCTACTTATCAAGCTTTGTAAGTCCAAATCTATAGTTATTGGTTTCTCTAGGACCTAGAAAAAATGTAATTAATTGTGGCGGTTAAAAACTGTCATAAATTCTTGGAACATGTTCTCTTAGCTTGAACCTCCTTAGAACCCAGGAATTATTCTGATAAAAACATGGAGTCTAAAAGAGAGATCATACACAGATGCTATGCTCAGTAGTGATACTTGAGCCAGGCCTTCCCATAATTCTAGCCGTCTTTAATCTGCTTTGTTTTCAGTTGTTTATGTCATTCAACATGAGGCTATAGATGTTGGGATTTAGGCATTATGCTGGCTTGCTCCCTGTCACCTGGCAGAATGTGCTCAGGCAGTAACTTGGCAAACCCAGGATCCCTGGCTTCTATGTCTATGTAGTCTGCATGCAGGTGCAAGGGTTTCTTTAAGAGGCAAACTCAGTGGGGGCACACACCTTTAGTCCCATCACTTTGGGAGGCAGAGAGAGAGGCAGGTGGATCTCCGTGAGTTCAAGGTCAGCCTGGTCTACAGAGCTAGTTCCAGAACAGCAAGGACTATTTCATAGAGAAACCCTATCTCAAAAAAACAGAAAGAGAGAGAGAGAGAGAGAGAGAGAGAGAGAGAGAGAGAGAGACTCAGCCTACCTACCTCCCTCTTTCTTTTCCTCCATCTCTCTGAGGCAGCATACAGATCTCTTTTCTGTCTCCTCCATCTCTTTCCTCTCTGTCTTTCTTTCTGTTCTCTCTCCCCCTCTCTCTCCTATCCCCCACTCAAACTTCCTTCCCATGTAAGCTCTGCCTGGTGGCATGTTTGTCCTGCATCAAGGGATCCGCAATATTCCACCTTGTGCTGTATTTCCAACAATAGACATCAAAGAGGGACAAAGAATCCCTCCTGTGCCCTGTCCAAATTCCCAAACCATATAATCTGCAAGCATAATAAAATAGTCTTCTTAGTTTATTGGATTTTTAAAGGTGTGGAGGACAATGGATACAAATAACCATTAGGAGATACAGTCTAAGTTGTATGTTTAAATAGTCCTTTTCCTTAAACTTGCCCTTGATAGAGTTTTTCTGAAATAGTTAAATTCTCTACCCAATTATAAAATCACATTTACAGTTTATTCACTCATTTCTATATTTAGATAATACTACATTTTAATAGGGTTGCATTAGTAAATTACACCTGATAGGACACAATTGTATTGACTCTTTGGAGTTTCTGTGAGGACTTACAGCTTCTTGAGTGAAAAAATAATATTGGACTCTGTATCTCAGAGCACTCAGTATTATAAAAAAAGCTGCTTGTGGGTATAAAGTGCTTATTAAACTTATTTGATATTTTTAATTTACAGCCAACCTGTTTATAATAAGCACCTGTTCTTCTTGTGCACACAACCCATTTACTTGGGCGTGGCTAGAAAGACATTTTTCTATTTAAAAAAAGGACCACTAGTTATAAGTACTTCTAAAACATAAAACAATCTAAGTACATCATTTCATAAAGAGTCTTATGAAAGATGCCCTAGTAAAGATGCTATTTTGGAAAAGTGTATTACAGTCATTTGCATATTTATTTTTATATGTTGATAATTCACATGATCTGCATATTGCTTTCGTGTTTAACTGTAAGCTGCTCACCAAATGAAGCGTTACCTTTAAGGTATCTAATTGCATACACACACATATGCAAGCAGTTTGAGATCCAGACTAAGCTGTTTGGCTGTGTTGGCTATCATAGGAGAACCTCCTAAAGTCCTTTATTGGGAAGAAATGGAGAGGAATCAAATACTGTCTTTCAGCTGCCTTCATCATGAGGAGGCTTGTAAGATCTCAACAAGATGTGTTTAGGGCACCATCCATGTTTCAGACTGTGCTATCCTGCTATAAGCAATCTTCTAAACACCTCAGAAGCAGCTTACACAGCTGGGACTTGACTCCAGCCATGTGGACACCTAGTCTATTGACTTGAATTTGGGGCTACAGATAAGATATTCAAGATTTTCCTTGTGAGTTCACTAGCTAAAGACACCTCTCTCTCTCTTTCTCTCTTTCTCTCTCTCTCTCTCCACAGACTAGCCTTGAACTCACAGAGATCCACCTGCTTCTGCCTCCTAAGTGCTGGGATGAAGGGAGTGCACCACCAACGCCTGTAGCCCAAGCTATTTTAAAACAAAGAATGAATAGGCACTATTCTATTGGCAGTAGGAACATTTTAAAGGGTTTTACACAGAATTTGACATGCTTTTGGTTTTGTTCTGTGTTATATTGGCCTTACTATAACTTCTTCAGAAATATAGGTATCAACATGTTTTAATCACACTAACAAAATATCTATATTTGGAATAATTATTTACCTAAAAATGTATATCATACTGAGTTAATCTACATAAAAAACAATGTCTTACACTCCATCAGTTAATAAAATTATTGTGCCAATCAACTGTATTATATCTTTGATGTCAAACTGTGCTCAACTCTGAGTTTCACCATATTTAATAATAAAAAGAAAGGAGGAAAGGAGGAAGAGTTTTATCATAATAAGAAAAACTACTTACTTTTAAGTCAGTTGGTGATAAGGATGTCATTTACATTGAGACTGTAACATGTCAAAACTCACTATGTAGGTGCCATTCACATACAACTACACAGCATAAAATTCAGTTATAATTTCTTGGAAAAGACACTGATTAGCAGGATTTCTCAGTTTCAATTCCTTTTTGGACATGACACGACCATAGTAGTACAATAATAAATTGAATAATTTCATATAGCCTACTGAGATTTTTTTTACATCCTTTCTATTTTTCATTTTTAAATCTTATTTCTAAAACCATTAACCTTCAAATGCTTTTTTTCTCCTGCTGATTCATGATGTGGACTAGCATCTCTGAATGAATCATTTTTCATTAGTACATGTTTTACTTGCCCTAGGTTCCATGCCAAAAGCTGATCTCAATTTTTGCCCTCCCTATCCCTTTAGTGCTGAAAGAATTTAAATTCCCTCCTTATAATGATGCATGCAGTCAGCTCATTTGTTTTTCTTTGAAAGGTAAATGAAGCCAGTAGCTATAAAGACTTATAAGAACCAAATCTCATTCCAAATGTTAAAGATCTGATTCCTTATCTGCCTGAAGTTCATAAAGAACATCCTTGGCCTAAGGCTGTGTTAATGGATGAAAGATAAGACATTCCTGGCAGAGATTTGAAGTGTGATAGTCAGGATTTCCTCAGTAGTCACCCCTGCTGCATTTGCTGTGATATTGATGTGGTATGTGGTGGAGATCGCTTATAGACAAACTAGCCATTACTTCTATAAGTGGCAAAATGCATTCTTTTGTGTCTTCTTTCTGCCCTTCCCTACTCTCCACCTTCTCTACCCAACATGGTTTAGAAATTACCTTAAAGGGATTGAAGACATGAAGACAGTATTCACAGCAGCAATACCTATTTTTTGTAGAGTTTGGCTATTTTTGTCTCTGTCTTACTTTTAAATTTGTATGGTAATATGGGTTGAATGTGTCACCCAACTTACCTTTAGTAGAGACTTAAATACCAATTAATATGTAGACGTTTGTAGATGGAGTTTTTGGTAAATACTAGGGTGATTTAAGGTTGTCAGGATGTAGCCCCCATGTTGCAACTGGTTTCCTGCTAAGAAGAAAAGAGACCTTACTTGGCACACACATTTCTCACCATGCAATTCCCGTTGTCAAATAAAGCTGTAAAAGCATCACACTCACAAACTCCTGAGACTTCACAAGTCAAATAAACTTTGATTCATTACAAGTCACCTAGTCTCAAATACTTAGTTACAGCAACAATTTTTACAGCAACAGTTTTTACGTCAGCCATCCCAGAATAATTCCAACACCCAATCTCATCTCTCCTTTAATCCATGTCTTTCTGATTAATCATGGTCAGGAAGCTCCTGTTAGTCAAATCTGTGTAGTTTTTATTCATAAACCGAGTCAATTCTCTGCTCTCAACTTTGATAACTGCTCTCTGATTCACATCTAATAATCTGACCTTGCGTTAACTCTGACTCTGGAAAAATTAAGACTTTGCAGTATACACACTGAGTTAGATTAAGTAGGTGACTTACTCAAATATCTGTCCAGCAATCAATGTGTTTATATGTGATCTAGTTCAGTTTTCTTCAACATCAAGGGATTGTGCAAGACCTATCTGCCTTTTCATTTGTATTACATTGTGGGTCAGCCAAAATAAAGAAAATTCCACACCTCTATTTTCAGACACAGTTTAAGATTCAAAGTCTAGCAATACTTTCAGTCACCCTACAATTCCAGTATTGGTGCTTTTACCTGCCTGTTGCACTCTTAAGTTTTGCAATGTTTCATTTCCTGTGTTGACTTAAGCCACAACAGTAGAACAGCCAAAGAACAACGAGATAAAGATAGTGTTTGGGTAGAAAAGAAAAGAGAGAGAGAGAGAGAGAGAAAGAAAGACCAGAAGTTATATGAAAATTTAGTTTTATCTCTTTTCTAGAGAAGGCTTTACTAGCTTTAAATTCTTTTCTCAACATTATTTTATTTTATGTGTATGAATGTTTTGCCTGCATGTATATATGTATGCTAAATGCATGTAACACCCACAGAGGCCCAAGGGGGCATCAGAACCACTGAAACTAGAGTTACAAGCCACCACATGGGTACTGGGAACTGAACCTACGTCTTTTGCAAGAGCACCAAGTGTTTTTAACCACTGAGCCTCATCTTCAAATTCTGACTTCAACTAATGGGTCCTAATCAGGATTCATTTTCTGTCTCCCCAAAAGACGGCATACCTTTTGGGTTCAACCGTCGCATATGTCAAAAAATAACATGTCTGCAGTATATGTTGTTCGAATGGATTATGTATATGTCTCAGCTAATAATGATACCATAGTCAGTAAATATCAATTAGGATAGTTTAATGGTGTTACTGAAGTCATCTATCTATTAAATGACTTTAAAAAAAATCTAGTTTTTAAAATTACTAAATTTCCTACTGTTATTGTGGAGTTCTATATTATTCCTTTTAATTCTGTCAATTTTTAAATGTATTTTGAGGCTTTATTATTGAGCACATATCATTATCATTATCAAATCTTCCTGATAAATGTATTTTTTAATCATTGTTACATACACATCTGTCTTAGTTACTGTTCTATTACTGTAGATCAAGGCATTCTTACAAAAAAAATTGTTCAATTGGAGGCTTACCCACAGTCTCAGAGGGTTAGTTTATTATCACCATGGCAGGAAGTAGACAGGCATGGTGCTGGAGCAATAGCTAAGAACTTTACATTCTGATTGGGGGTTGGGAGGTGAGGGTACTATTAAGCTTGGCATGAGCCACTAACTGGGGTCTAATCATTCAAACATGAATCTATAGGGGTCATCCTCATTCAAATCACCACAATTGGCGTGCCCGATTTTATGTAACAAAAACTAGTGGACATAACGAAACAACTAGATCCAAATACTCTTACAGTGATTTCAACAACCTACTCTCATCAATAGATGAATTTTCCAAATTAAAAAAAAAATCAGCAAAGGAGCTTCTGAGTTAAACTAAACAGTAGTTAGGGAATTTTGAGAGTGAATATGTTCAAAACAATATATGTTTGTATGAAACTTATAACACATAACACTAAAATAAAGTGAAAGCCTGAACAATAGGTCGAATGGACAAGAAAACACGCCTACATTTGCAGCATGTTCTGCTCAGTAGCAGTGGAATAGGAATATACATTCTTCACATCAGCTCTCTGAACTTCCTCTAAAACAGATTACATTTTAATCCATAAAACAAGTCTTGGCAGATGCAAAAAAAAAAAAAAAAAAAGAGAGGGCAATAAGTTCTTGAATCTTATCAGATCATAATGGCATAAAATTACAAATCAGTAACAAGAGAAACTAAAAAAAAAAAAAAAAGCTATTCAAACACAGAGATTGAACAATATATAAGTCCAAATGATCAGTTAGTCATTGAAAGCGTTCAGGAGGAAATTTAGAAAGTGATCTATAGATTCAGTACAATTTTAATCAAAATATCAATGACATTTTTTCACACAACTAAAAAGAAAAATCACTTAAAAATCTATATGGAAACACAAAAGTTTCTGAAACAGCCAAAGCAATCTTAAACAGAAAGAGCAGGGTTAGGAGTATCACAGTGCCAATTTCAAATTGTATTTCATAGCTATAGTAATGAAATCATGTGGTCTTGACACAAAGCAGACAAAGTAGATGAACAGAATAGGTTGCAATGAACAGAAATAAGCCCATGACTACAGTCCTCTGATTTTTTGACAAAGATGGCAAAAACATGGGAGAAAAGACAATCTCTTCAACGATGTTGCTTTAAAGAGTATTTGCATGTAGAATACTAAACCAAACCCCCATATGCCATCCTGTGTTAAAGTTGATTTTAAATGGATCAGTGTTAATCTAAGTCCTGAATCTTTGAAACTACTATGGGGAAACTAGAGGAAATGCTTCGAGTTCTAGGTATAAGGTGATGGTTTTCTAAGTATAACTATGGTAACTCATGAAATAAGAGCAAGTAATCACAGATAGGATAAATGTCAAACTAAAATCTTCTGTATAGCAGAGGGTATAATTGGCCAAATGAATAGTCAGCCTGTAGAATGAAAAAAATTTGACAAAGACACCTGAAACATGATTTAATGTCTAGAACCTTTAAAGAACCCGAAACACCAAATACTACAAATTATCCAGCCAGTGAATAGATTAATAAATTAAGTAGACAGCTCTCAAAAGAGAAATACAAATAAAAACAGGCATTTGAAGAAGCATTCAACATCTTTACTCAGGCTTTGAGATTCCATCTTACCCCAGGCAGAATGACTATCATCAAGAAAAACAACAAACTCTGCTTAGCTTACAGGGGGAAAAAAATCACCCTCTTACACTCTTAGTGGGAGTGTAAACTAGTATAGCCACTATGGAAATCAGAATAGAGGTTTCTCAAAAAACAAAAATAGAAGTACTGAATACCAAATGACACAACCATAACATCCCTGAATGTGCATCCAAAAGAATCTAAGTCAGCATACGATAGTGGTAACATGTTTATTGAGGCACTATTCACAGTGGCTAACTTATACAACCAGTCAACTAACTACCAGTAGATGAATGGATAAAGAAAGTGCACATATACATAAAGGAGAATAACATTTGTCCTTTTCAGGAAAATGGATAGAACTGGAGATCATCATGTTAAGCAAAATAGGCCAGACTAAGAAAGATAAATAGCACATTTTCTCTTTCATGTGGAATCTAAATTAGAAAAGCCAAAGAAAGAAAACATGAAAGTCAAAGGGGAGTATTTGCAAAGAGAAAGGGATGAGCAGCAGTATCAGGGGGACAAGAGAGGATCATGAAGGGTGAATATGATTATAGTATGACATATATGCTAGAAAATGTCTTAATAAAACCCTTTGTTTTGTATACTTATACTAATTGAAAAGGAAAATATATTGACAAATATGAACAACTATCATTTTTTTGTTGTTTTGCACTTTCTTTTAGAACCCTATCACATTTGTTCCCTTCCCATAAGCACCTGTGGTGACCCATGAAGATGGTTTGCTACTCTATTCACCCACACAACCCTACAAAATCATGCAAACCAAGAAGTTTGAATCTTTGTGTTCACTTTAAGAACATCTGTGAAACTGCCCAGGCCATTGAGGGTAGGCATATCCGAAAAGCTGCCAAATGTCTGAAGACCATTAGAAATTCCTTTTAGATGCATGTGTGCAGTTCAGGCAGTATAATGGCAGGGACAGTAGGTGCATCCAGGTCAAACAGTGGGGCTGGACACGGGGTCAGTGGCCTAAACAGGGTGCTGGAATTTTGCTGCACATGCTTCAAAAATGCAGATAGTAATGCTGTGGTGAAGGGTTTAGCTGTAGATTCTCTAGTCATTGAACATACCCAGGCGACCAAAGCACCAAAGGTAGCCCTGAATTAAAAAAGCTAATGACTGGATGGATTAACCTGTACATGTGTTCCCACTGCCACACTGAGGTGATGCTCACTGAGCATCAACAAATTGTTGCAAAGAGGATGTTTCACAGGAGAAAAAGATACCTCAGAAGAAACCGAAGGTACAAAAACTTACAGCACAGGGATAAATTCAGCATGAAACAAAGGCAGATGAAAGTAAAAAGGTAAACCCTACCACGTTTAATATTGCAAAGTATCTAAAACCAGTTAGGGATTTGTTATGAAACCAGCAATGCTGTCTATGCATAACTGAAGGATCAATCAGTCTGGTTGCTGTCAATGCATTATGTATTCCCTGGTCTAATGGGGAGTGTATGGAGGTCACTCAGTTGGCTTTTGCTGGAACTGGGACTATCAAACCTCTCCGTGACTTAAAAACAAAACTGTAACTGGAGTTACAGATGGCTGAGGATTGTCCTGGATCCTCTGGAAGAGCAACCAGTGCTTAGAGGTGCTAAGCCATCTGTCTCCAGCCTCTCTTGGACTCTTCAGCTCTCACTTTCCACTCCGAGGCCCAGACTTTCCCAGCTCAAATGCAGGCACTTTGGACTAGATGTCTGTCATCCTCCAGTTATTTGCTTCCACAAGTCAGGAAATAGGAAACACAACCTTGGGGCCACTGGCTTAGGCATGCAGTGATTTCACTGCTCCTGGAGCTCAGCCACTCATTCAAAGATGAGCAAAATCCCCCTAGGCTCTGGCAGGATTCTAGTTTTCTTTGTTTTTCATCTCATAGCTTTAACAGTGAGCTCCTTTGATAAAGAGGCTATTTCCTTCCAGGTTTAGAAGGTAGAAGATACATAGCTTCCCTACACAATTCAAAAAGTCTGCTTTGTCTCATAGTGTACAGCCACCCTTTCTCTTTTGGTTACAATTTGCATGGAGCATTGTTGTTATTACGCCTTCCTTTTTTCATAGTTTTTGATATAAAATGAATCTCTTAGACAGCATATACTTGGGTAATGCTTTTCCATCCTTTCTGTCAGGCTGTCTTTGAGAACATAAGCTAAAGTGCTACAATGGCAATAATGACTTTGCCTTTGCCATGCTGCTTGTTTTCCATATGCCTCCTTCTTGCCTCTCAATCCTGCATTATCTTTGCGTATAGTTGACTTTTGGGGCAGGGAACTATTGAGTTAACTATGTTTGCTTTTAGTACGTGCACAACTTGTTTTGACCAAGTCCACCCCATTTCCAGCCCTTATCCATTCCCTCCACTTCTCCCAACTTCACGGCTCTCTCTCTCTTCCTCTCTCTCTCTCTCTCTCTCTCTCTCTCATTTTGAACTCACTGAGTACACTTAGTGATGCTAGTGTGTGCAGGGACGTAGGCCCATCTACTGGAGTCCCACGGAGGCTAGAACTCTGATGACAACTCGTTCTCCCTCCCCCCAGCAGCCATCAGTTGTCAATACCTTCTTGATGTTCTGACCTCTGGAAACGATTTGCATGGCACACCCAGTTGAAGCAAAGGAGTAAGGTACCAATTGTAAGCAATGGAGGTCAGCAAAGGGCAGGGCCTGGAGAAGTGGGGTGAGGTCTGGAGAAAAGGGGTGAATAAAGCAAGGACAAGTCTGGACTGCAGCTTAATTTGCAAGAATGGAATCTATCTTAGTCAAATTTCAGCTAACCCAACACCCCTTCATGATAAAAGTCCCGGAGAATCTAGGGATTTAGACTACATATCTCAACATAATAAAGGCATTATTAAAACAACAACAACAACCCACAGTCAACGTGCTAAATGTAGAAAAACTCAAAGCATTTCTGAAGATTCAGGAACAAGACAAGAATATTTACTTTCTGCACTTCTGTTCAAAATAGTGTTTATAGTCTTTTATAGTCTTATCTAGAGGAATAAGACAAGAGAGAGATGAAGGGAACACAAATGGGGAAAGAAGTCAAAGTCTACTTATTTGAAAATGATATGATTTTTTTACATAAAGACTAAAGACTCCACCAGAAAATTCCTACAGCTGATCAACATATTCAGCAAAGTATAATACAGAACTAACATTAGTCAATCAGAAACTTCCCCATATACCAAGAAAAAATAAACCAAAAAAGAAATCAGGGAAACAATCTCATTAAAAATAGCCTCAGAGGGAGGAGAGGGAGTAGGAACTGGGATTGGTATGTAAAATGAGAAAAGATTGTTTTTGAAATAAAAAAAAAATGGCCTCAGAAATATGTGTAATGAATTGAAAGATGTGAAAGACTTGTACAAAGAAAAATTTTAAGACAACGAAGACATTAAAGAAGACAACAGAAGATGAAAAGAATACCTATACTCATGAATTGGTGGTATCAATATTGTACAGATCCAGTGCAATACCCACCAAAATCCCAACTCATTTTTCACAGACTTTTTTAGATTTAAAATTTGTATGGAAACATAACATTAAGATATTCAAAACTGTTCTGAACAATAAAAACACTATGTGGAGGTATCACGATCCCTGATTCCGGGTTATATTGCAAAGTTTTAGTGATAAAACCAGCATGTTCTTGCATAAAGATACATTGATCAATGTAACAGAATTGCAGACTCACATAAAAACCCACACTCATACGGCCTCCTGATTTTTGGCAGCCCAAATGTTGACACTGGAGAAAAGGCAGAATCTCCAACAAATGGCAGTAGGCAGACTGGACAGTTATCTGTAGAAGAATAAAACTTGATCTTTGTTTCCTACCATGAACAAAATTTATAGTTCAAGGACCTTGTCTTAGTTATGGTTTTATTGCTGTAAAAAGACACCATGACCATAGCAACTCTTATAAAGGAAAACATTTAATTGGGGCTGGCTTACAGTCCATTATCATTATGGCAGGAATCATGGTGGCATACAGGCAGACATGGTGCTGGAGAAGGAGCTTGGAGTTCCACATCTTGATCTGCAGGCGACAGTAAGAGACTGTGAGCCACTAGACTTGGCTTGAGCATAGGAGACCTCAAAGCCCACCCCCTAGTGATGCTCTTCCTCCAACAAGGCTATATCTCCAATAACATCACTCTTTATGAGCCTACGGGGGCCAATTTTATTCAAACTACCAAAGACTTCAACATATGACACAATAGCTTAAATATATTAAAAGGGAAAGCAGGAGATATACTTCAACACATAGGTCAGGGAAGGAATTTGGGAGTAGGACCCCAGTTATAAAGGCAACAATTGACAAATGGAAAGTCATAAAACAAAAAGTTTCTGTACTGCAAGTAACAGTAGAAGTCCAGGAAATAGAGTTCTAAGTGGAAAAAAGTCTTCACCAGCTATACATCTGACAGGGGATATATATATATATATATATAATCAACAGCAAAACTGAACAGTAAGAAAATAGCCCAAATAAAATTTAGCATGTACAGACAAGGGGGCACATGCCTTTAGTTCTAGCACTCAGGAGACAGAGGCAGGTGGGTCTCAGTGAGTTTGACTACTATACAACAAGTTCCAGGACAGCCAAAGGCTACATGGTGAGACATGCAAATGGCTGAGAAATAATCCTTAAAATGCTTATCATCAGGAAAACGGCAACTAAAACCACTGTGAGATTCATCTTACTCCAATCAGAATTTCTAAGGTTAAAAAACCAGGTGGGCTATGGGGAAATGAGTCGGCAGATGGGCGGTGCTACTTGCATGAGGTGTGTGGTTCTGCACAATCTTCAGTAGCAGGGGAGGCAGTAAATGTATAAAAGGAAGACATTACCTTGGCTTACAGTTTTGAAGCCTGTAGCTCATGATCACTTGGCCCCATTACTTTCAAATCTGTGATGAAACAGCGTGTCTAAAAAGAAAGCAACTCTACTCTTCTCATGGCCAGGGAGCAGAAGAGAGAGGGAACAAGGGACAGGGTTCCCCAAATCTTTTTCAAACATGTAGTTCCACTGATCCAAAGGAGCCCACTTCAGGATCCACCTCACCAAGGCCCACCACCTCCCAACAGCACCAGAGGTTAGCAATCAAGCCTTTAACATGGGGGCTTTCAGTGGGATGGATAACAGTACCGTCTTTAAAATTCTTTCAAAAAATCTTGAGAAGTCTTTTGACTACTCTGAAACAATTATATGGCCATTTCTGGACTAATGTGATCAACTTTTTCAGTTCAATAGAGTAGGCAGAATTCCCCAAAGGAATAAATGGGCAAAAGTATCCTTTCCACATTCACTGCAAATCCTGCATTGCACTTGTTTTTAGTTCTCCGCCTGTTGTACTTCATAATGACCTCGAGGGTGAGGCATTTACCATATTAACTTTATACCTACCCATCCAAGGACATCATCTGGCATAGAAGAGGCCTTCAACAATACTTGTTGAGGAAAGAAATGAGCAAACAAACTGCAGCAATGAATTTCAAGGAAAGTATGTTAGGAAGCTGTGAATATGTCTAAATAACAGATGACATCGATAGAAGTGGATCTCATGATCGCTAAGTAGCTGTAGGCTTGGACATTTTCCATAGTTCTGGTGTAGGTAGGAACTTAATGGAATATGCCCAGTTCAGGATACAAAAGTGTGCAAATGTGTTGCATAGGCAAGCAACTGCCTTTGACAGGTAGTTCTCAAACAGTCTATTGTAGTTGTTTAATCATCTTGAAATTTGTGAGAAGCCATATTTGAAAATGTGGTTCAAGATGCTCTGTAGAAATCCAAATTACTATCAGAGAAATCAGTTGACCTGACACAAATGACGATGGACAATTTAGGCTTAATGGCTAAAGAACTGTAAAATAATTTCTTAGACAGGGTTCAGTTTTATCAAATCAGAAGCTTGGAGAGGATGACATAATTTAGTATGGGAATTCTACCAAGAAAAGATAAGAATTAAAACTAAAATGAGTAATGTTCAAAGTTGACTTCTTTGAGGGAAAGTGATAAAATTGCCAAGAAGGAAGGGGTGGGGACTACGTTAAGAAATGCTGTATTGGTGTTTAACTGTGCATCGAGGAATGGGGTGTATTCTGTTTGGAACAAGCCTCAGGATCATATTTAAAGAAAGATGCCAGGCAGGGGCAATCATTATTACCTACCTTAAGAGGAAATCTTTGTTTAAGAGGTGAACAGTATAAAAAAAGAATGTCATGAAATGATAGTGGTAACATGAAAAATTTTCTTCAAGTGGTTCAGTCTACACTCAAATTTTGAAAAAAAAAAACATGTCTATAAGATATAGTCTATCCCCATGTTTCTTAAACTAATATAACCTCTGACCCAATTCTCAGCTACTTGATCTATTTTAAAGATTAAACAAGATGTACTGATCCTATTTATGTACTAGATGTTAACAAGGTCCTACATGATATGAGGGCAAAAGAATCCTATTGTAGTCATTTTGCATTCCTAGCACTAGTAGAGTTCACAACCCACAGCGGGTACTCTATGCCCATTGAAGGAAAGATCTCTCAACTTATGGAGCTTTACAATTTTCAAAGTAGTTTTAGACACATGATTTCATACAATCCCATAATAGCCCTTTCATGTCTTTATAATGCATCTATCAGAATAGATTCAAAAGGAGAAATGACTTCGAAGTTACAAGAAATTTGAAGGCAAATCTTCCTTATTAGCTAATTCAGTCTATTGGCAATGTCTTAATAATGGAGTGTGTTTTGTGTGAGTGTGTGATGCATGTGTGTCTATATGCATATGTATTCCTATGTGTGAATGCAGATGTATATGTAAAACAGTACTCATATGGAGGTCAGATGGCAAGTGTCCGTCTTCACATTCCACCTCATCTGAGACAGGACTTGTTAGTTTTCTGTCATCTAGGCCAGGATCTAGAACAGAATTCTTGTTCTGCCTCCTGTCTCCCTGTAGGAGTGTGCTGGACTCATTGATATTTATGGTATGCATTCATTTCTGAAGTTTCAAGTTGAAATCCTGACATGTGTCCAGCCCTTTATCCACTGTGTCATCTCCAATCCTCTGTAATGGAGTATGTTTTAAGTCACCACAGACCCAGAGAAACAGAAATAGTAGGGGCATCAGTGGGTTTGTCCTTCCGGTTCCACAACTCCTTTGTTTGATTTGAGACAAGTTCACACTCTGTATCTCGGGCCAGCATCAAACTCACAGTGATCCTCCCACAACAACCTCTTGAGTGCTCATAGTGCAGGCGTGCCAGCACAAAATGCTTGCTTTAAAAATGCGTGCTTTAAAAAAAAAGATTTTATTTCAATATTTTGAGAGAGGGTCTCAATATGTAGACCTGGCTCACCTAGAATTCACTATGTAGTCCGAGCTAGCCTCAAACTCGCAGAAATCCTCTTGGTGTGCCTCCTCAGGTGCTGAAATTAAAGGCATACACCACCATGTCTCGCACACCAAGACTCTTTTGAGAAACTAAATGCAGGAATTCATATACACATATTTCTGTCACTCCAGTCACTGGGGTGGAAAGTGAGGTCGTTCTAGCCAATAATGGCACCCTGCTCACAATGCTTGTCTGACCTGAGGTTATGGTCAGTGCTTTTCTGGGACTTTTTTAACTTATAAGAGAAAGAAATTGACCTTTGAAGCTACAGATCTTCAAAGTGTGTATAGGTGGGTCTGCTCGTGGCCATGGCGAGACTATCCTTAGGAGAAAAATGAAGGAAGCCAGTTGAAAGAAAGTTCATAGACTGACTATTTCTAGTTGGTTAGACTCACTCCAGATATGTTCAGCCATGTGAAATTGCTACTTTAGGTGGGTAAAAATGGCTAAATACAATTTTATCTAATCTCAACATAAAAAAAAAAAACAAATGAAGAGATCACTTATCAGTCTTATCAAAACTCTAGAGATTTTCTTCCTGATCTTGTCTTGAGACAAATGGGAAAACAGAATCCTGGGATGTCACAGCACTAGACGGACTGGCAATGTAGCCCATTGGTAGAGCACCCAGCTAGCTGGCACAAGACCCTGGGTTCTATCTCCAGTGCTGAAAGGACAAGGCCTTGCTCAGTGTCAATGCTAATGGCATACAGTGCAGGGTTTCTGATGGTCAATTTAGGATTCTCTCTAGCAAGCATAATAACTAAAGTTGAATATTGGTCATTTTCAAATTTTATATCCAGGTGTTTTCCATTGATGGTTTTGTCTCTAGTTTTCATTGTTTTCCCTACTGACAAATATCTGTTATAACTCAAAGTACAAACTCATTATGTTCTGGGAAAATAATTTCCAGGTTGAAAAGTATAACCATTAAATTTTAAACTAAAAGCAAATATTCTGAGAGAAGTTTCACATTGCCACTGTGATAACAAGGTTCACAAAGCAAAATTCTAACTATGTGTTGGCCCTTCCTTTTAATTAGATTTTCCAAGAGAACTTTACAAACTTGGGCTGGAGAGATGGCTAAGCAGTTAAGAGCAGTTGCTGCTTCTTTGGTGGATATGAGCTCTGTTCCCAGAACCATATCAGATGGCTCAGCTCCCCTTAAACTCCAGCTCCAGGCAATCCATGCCTTCTTCTGACCTCTGTGGGCACTGGACACACACACACTCTCTCTCCCTTCCCCACCCCCCCTCTCTCTCTCTCTCTCACACACACACATACACACACACACAATCACACATATGCATAAATAAAGTTTTAAGAAAAAAACTTTGCAGACCCCATAGTGTGTAACAAGCATCCAGAGCTGCTTTTTGTTTTTTATTCCCCTCCTTTCCCTCCTCCGTTTTGAACCACGACTTTTGTCTCTATAGCGTAGGCTGCCGACCTTGAAGCTGACCTCAGCCTCACTTGCAGTAGGATCACAGGCACACCAGCACCCCCACTTTGGGGTTGCTTGTGAAACATGCGTACTCCCGACCCCTATGGCAGAGTACTGACTCAAACTCTTCAGGGATGGTCCATGTCTCTGCATCCTAGAGAGCTTACTGGATGTCCTCATTTGCAGGCAACCTGCCTCATAGTGAAAAGCATGAGTAAACATCCCAGGAAAATATCACTGGATGCCATAGTTGCCAGTGGGCCTTCATGGTTCAGAGTGGAAGCCAGTTTAGAACCAAAGTTTCCCACAAAGGCTGATTCATCAACTTTCATTGTTTAGCCTGTTACCTACAAGTGTACCTCCTACACAAACCTTTGCCCTTGAAACAAAAATATTTCTAATGAACTTCAAACCTCAAATATCTTCAACTCATGCCATTATTGTTTTCCCTGAGTCTACTTTTCTTTCTATACTATTTCAGTTAATGCTCCAATAAGGTACAGGTTTGATACAGCCATAAAATTCAGCCGCATCTTCATTTCCATGTTTTTTCTCTTCTAATTAGTCTCCTAATTAAATGAAACCCATGTGAAGAATCTTACAGAGATTAGTTTCCTTATAATGCTCATATTATTGCCTTAGGGGTCTCCCTTAGATGCTCATCATCATCTATTCTAGGCTTTTGAAATAACCTCTGTATGCATTTTCTCTCTGTTGCTGTGATAAAACACAGACCTAAAGCAACTTGGAAAGGAATGGGTTTATTTCATCTTAACATTCCCAGGCAACAATTCATCACCAAGGGAAATCTGGGCAGGAAATCAAAGCAGGAACAGAGGCAGGCATCTCTGTTTACAGTTTGATTCTAATAGCTTGCTCAGCTTTGCTGCTTATGCAACTTAAGACCACCTGCATAGGGATGGTACTGCTCACAGTAGAGTGGGTCCTCTGACTTCAACCATCAGTCAAGAAAATATCCCACATGTCTACAAGCCAGTCTTCTAAAGACAGGTCCTCAGTTGAGGGTCCCTTTTTATATGATTCTAGTTTGGGTCAAGCTGATAAAGACTGACTAGCACAACCCTCTAAAAGCTTGACCTGCCTCTCATCTCAAGCCTTCTGTCTTTCACCTCTCACACTGCCACTTCATGATAGCCAGCTTTCTATTATTGCCAATCAAGTTCTTAAGAGGAAAGGCTTGTTGTGATCCCCACCCTGGGAGGTTTGGCCTGTTTGCTTCACCCAATTGCTATTGGGCCTGTGGTAAGGCAATGCCTCATGATGGGAGCATATGGCAGAGCACACTTCGTGTTGGCTACAAGCCAAAAGAGACTAACACCCACAATCCTCTTCAAGAACATGTCTCCAGTATTTTAAAGCTCCCCTCCCACTATGTGTTGCTTCTCAAAGGTTCGACCACCTTTCACTTTGCCAAGATAAGAACTAAAATCTTTAATACATGGAGCTATGAGTCATATTCCAGATCTAAACCGTTGCATCCTACCTCAGGCTCCCAAGGTTTCATGTGGGTCTTGCAATGCAAAAAGAATTAAGTATATCCTTAAACATATCCAAATTCTCAACTGTTCCAATATTGTTGGGGGAGAAAAGCCAAGTAGAAAGTCTCCTTTGATACTCAAGGAAAACCATTCGTTGTGAGCACCTGGGAATGTAAAAAGGAGTTACATCCATCTGAGATACAGTGGCTCAAGATAAGAAATCCTACTCCAGAAGCAAGGAAAACAGTGAGAATCAAATGAAAGCAAGAGAAAAACCTAGCAGGAAAAAAGAACAAAACAAAACAACAACAACAACCAAAAAAAAAAAAAAAAAAAAAAAAAACAACATTAAATCTTAATACTCCATGTCTGGCATCTGGGGCACACTCTGGCCTTGGGGAAAGCTATGACTCTGATCCTTAAGGCTGCAGCCATGATCCGAACTATCCAGTCCTGGAAGCATATTTCTCATGTATAAATCAGACTTTACCATCCCTCAAATACCTCTGAATACCCCTCAAAGTCCAGTTTCTTTGCATGACACACTGTAATTTTTCAAGTTCCAAGGGCTATATTCTAGTTATACCATCAAAAAGCACAAATTTTTAAATGAAGCATGGCAAAATTGATTCTGTTATAATACTTAGCACTGTCATTCCTAATCCATTTCGGGGCGCAGGGTTGAGAAGGGTCTTTCTATCTGTCTATCCTGGAGCTGACTGTGTAGACCAGGCTGACCACAAATCACAGAGATCCTCTTCTACTTGTGTCTCCTCAGTGCTGGGATTAAATGTGTACAGCATCATGCCGAGTTCATTCTTATTTTTCTAAGATATATTTTTAAGTTGTGTGTTTATGTGTGTGGAAGTATGTGAATATATGCACAGGAGAGAGGTCAGATTCCCTGGATCTGGAGTTATAGGCAATGTGAGCTAGCCAACATATGTGCTGGGACACAAATTAGCGTCCTCTGCAAGAACAGTACATATGTGCAGGTACCTATGGAGACCAGAAGTGGCCATTGGGTCCTATAGAGGTGTAGTTATAGGTGGTTGTGAGCCACTCGATGTGGATGCTGGAAACTAAGCTCCGGACTTGGTTATGACAGTGCTTTTAACCACTGAGTCACCCCTCTATTCCTTTGATCCATTCTTTCTAATTTTTTTTCCTTTGGTGTTTGGAGACAGGATTTCTCTGTGTAGTCCTGGCTGTCCTGGAGCTCTAGTTGCAGACCAGGCTGTCCTCGAACTCACTGACATCCATCTGCCTCTACCTCCCAAGTTTAATCCATTCTTAGTGCTGTTTTTATTTTTCATTCCCTAAGCAGCTTTGCTAATCTTGAAAAGAATTTGTCTTGATTCCAAATGTCTTTAAGTGAACTTATTTCCCCACATAAGCATCAGTTTGAAAATTCTGGAGGCTTATTTCTCAGCTGTGTAGCCTCTTCATGCTGGTCCCATGAGCTGGTTAAGAGACAACTTAACACAGTCTCAACAACATCTTGCCTTCTTTCCAGATTGCTTTTCCTTGTCTGTTCTTTACAAGACACTGTAAGACATGGCTATAAACAGTGGATATTTCCCAGTTACAAACACATCAGAGCCCTCTGCCACTATGCACTGAAAAGTAACATTCTAATCTTGCCCAGCTATTCATCAGCTGCACTACAAAGTCCTTTGTTCTGCATTTGGGGGTCAGATGAATTCCTTCATTTTCTTGGCAGTGTTTATCTATAAAAGTAGCCCGAGTGGCTGGAGTGATGACTTTGTAGTTCAGAGTTCTTCTGGCTCTTCCCAGAGAACCTGAGTTCTCCTACAACGCCAGCTCCACGGGCTCTGATGCACTCATGTGGCCTCCATGGGTGCACACATATGGCACCCACCCACATAGACCCCACACATGGAGACAAATAAAAATAACCTTAGGTGTCCGTTGTCAATAGTCATAAAATCTGGAAGCATGTTTCAAATTGTAGTAACTTCTACTTTCAGAGGAGGAAATTGGACATCGTCACAGTCAATTAATTTTAGTGCTTGATAAGCCTGCTTCTGCCACTGCCGGGTGGCAGGACACAGGATGAACCCGATTCATTTTTGTTTTTCCCCACTGGTGTTCAGTGTCATGGCTATTGTTGGCCACTTCCCTCTTATCCATTCAGTAACTCCATCTTCTAATCTTTTTTAAAGAAACAAAACAAAATACTGTCTTCATCTTCATGATCCTCATGATGCCTAGGTTTGATGCCCCCGCATTTCTCCTAAAGTGGTAGCTGTCAGACTTGGAAGATGTCATGGTGGAGTTTTCCTAACATAGAAACAAACAGGGGAACGCTCCTTGTGGTCATTATGCTCTGGTGCTCAGTTTCCCTGGCCAGAAAAGCTTCCTGGCTCCTTCGTGGTCCTCTGGCTGTGCACATTGTCCTCAGAGTCTAGGTGGCTTGAGTGGCTGCAAGCCCTCCTATAGTTTTCTCTTGGTAATTAGTTTGCTGTTGTTTGGGGTCATTGCTGTCACCACTCAAGGCAGTGTTACTTGTTTCTAACATTTCTCTGGTAGTCTGAGGTCATGTTAAATTCCCCAGCTGCTTGATGGTTAATGGTTACCGTGGCCAGACAGGTCTGAGAGTGTCACTTCTATCCTCTTGTCTAGGTCATCCAGGAGTACTACAACACCAGGGCCATGACCATTTACCTTTGCTTCATAAACATCTGTAAGAAAATCAAAGGGAGAAATTTTCACCCAAATACAAACGAACTACAAACATCTCAACCCTCCGAGGGGGGGGAATCTTAAGAAGAAAGGTAGGGCCATACAAAGAGAAATAGAGCACCAGTGAGTTGAGAAAAAGGTTCCCATAGCTTTTGTAGCAGAGGCTTAGCATTCATCTTGGTGTTAGAGTGTGTGAGCCAATCAATAACACTGGCAACCGGAGCCTGTGTACCAGGAGAGGCCCCGCTGTTAGCCACAGCCACTCTGTGACTTCTGACTTTTGAAACATTCAAAATCTCAAATGGTTACCATACCGCTACGAAAGAAACACTGACAGACTGCACTGAGCATGTGGCCAGGCTGCATAGCTTCTTGTAGGTATGGGGGTTGGGGGTGGGGTGGGGTGAGTCTAGTCTTATTTTATGAAAAAACAAAACAAAACAAAACAAAAAACTTTGTTCATTAATTTATAACCATTGTGATCTACATGTGATTGTTCATTTAAAGCCAATAAGCATTTAGCACTTGTTATTTTTATTTTAAGACAGAGTTCCATTATCTAGTCCTTGGCTGGTCTCCATCTCTATTCCTATGTAGGTCAGGTTGTCCTTGAACTCAGAGACCTTCCTGCCTTTGCCTCCTGAGTTTTTTAAAGACTTATACTACCACACCCAGCCTCTTTCCCTTCCTCTTCCCTCTCTTCCCCTCCCCTCCCTCTCTTCTTCTTTAACAGGGTTGCACTTTATAACTCCAAGAAGACTCAAAATCCCTATGTGTAGCCCAGGCAGGCCTTGTATTTGCAGCAATCCTCCTGCCTCTTGCTCCTGAGTGTTGAGACAACAGGTGTGCCCCTATACTAACATTTGACTTTTAAAATTTAAATTTGGACACAAGCTTCACTGAAGTTAATTGTAGGATATGCATTATCATCACTCAGCTCCTTTTCTTTTAAGAGAGAAAAACTGAAGCTTATAGTACACTGGACAATCCAAAATGAGTGATTGATTTTTTTTATTTTAAGTAGCTTGGTTTTTCTCCATTACTTAAAAAATGATAGAAAGCAAATATTCTAGGTGACAATCTCTCTTGAGGCTGTTATATATCAACCATTCTCTGAACATAACATTTGACACACAGCTTAACTTTCATTTGATGTCACAGGTTCAGAAGAACAGGGAGAGTCATGAGTGTACCATGGAAACTCGGCTTCTGCCATTTCACAGCTGTGCACTCTGGGCAAGATGATAAATCTCTCTGGGCCTTGGATGACATTCAACCTAAACTACTGTCTCTGCCAGATTGTTCAAAATACACGAGGGAGAAAACTCAGAGCCTGGATTATACACTATTAAAAATAGCAACATTGCTGCAAATGAGTTTGTTATTCAAACAAGAAAGAGAAGTAACACCACATGCATGCCATGTTTGACCTCTTTTGATATTCATAATAACCCCATGCTTTGTTATATTATTCCATAATTCCTGTTGGCCATTATTCCAATTTCACACTGAGACATGAAAGTCAAGAAAAGTGAAATAACTTGCTCTCGGGAGCAACGATGAAACGAGTAGGCCATTTTGCAAAGGGAGAACCAGGGTCTAGAGGATCTGCTCCCATGTGTTCACAGAGTGGGTGAACTGAGACACAGACGCAGCTTTTTCTCTGTGACTTTTCGGGTGAAATTTCTCTTTGCTGGCATGCCTTTCCATTCTAGGTATCAATTAAAGGGACATTTGACTACACATTTGTTAGAATTCCTAGAGTATCAATTTCAAGAGTGTGGCAGTTATTATAGTTGCTTTTAAGGTATCTGTTATTTAGTTTGGAGGCCATATTTTTTGTTTTGTTTTACTTTTATCATGGTTTGTTATTTACTTAGAATCTCATCAAGCCTAGGCTGACCTTGAACTCAGCATCTGCTGAGCATCCCAAGTTCTGTGGCTAGAGATGTGCACCATCACATCTTCCTTAGAAGAGCTCTTTTCTGAAGATACACTCTGGGATACTGATGAACAAAGGGTTATAATGCCCAGAATTTGTTTCTAAGATAACTAGAGGTGAATGGGATTCCATGTAGTTTTAGGGTATTGAGGAAATAAGGTTCATAAGAAAAAATATATTTTGAATGTGGGAGTTAACATTTTCTTTTAAAGCCCTTTGATTCCAAAGCTGTGTCTTAGTTAGGGTTTCTATAGCTGTGAAAAGACATCAGGGCCACAGCAACTCTTATAAAGAAACACTTAATGGCTTGCTTATAGTTTCAGAGGTTTAGCCCATTATCATCATGATGAGGTGTAATGAGATACTTTAGCTGCTTCTGTGGCACTGACCATGCCCATTGGGGGTGGAGCCAGGGGTGGAAGTGACCTGTGGAACTAGGTCTGAGGAGGAGCCCAACACTCTCTTGCTGGCTGGACTCGGAGAGGAGAGTATCCAGTTGGAACCTGCTGGTGTTCATCTGTCTAGGTTGTAAGTTATTTCTCCCTGAATAAACATCTGTTCTGCCTAATTGTTTATCCCGATCCTTATTAAACCACGATAAAGGGGAACATGGTGGTGTGCAGGCAGTCATGGTGCTGATGCTGAGAGTTCTACATCTTGTAGGCAACAGGAAGTCAACTGGAACACCGGGCAGTATCCTGAGCATAGGAAGCCTCAAAGACCTCCCCTACAGTGACACACTTCCTCCAGTAAGGCCACACCCACTCCAACAAAACCACACCTCCTAATAGTGCCACTCCCTATGAAATCACGGGGGCCAATTACACTCAAACTACTACCCTGTGTGTGATCAGGTGGGAACTCAAAACACCACCACTGGCAAGGCTGGTACTGGGTTTTATCTGCATGGAATAAGTATTTGAAAGCCACTTCTTGGGACACTTACTTCCTATCTTTTGCATCTGAGTGTGCTTGCCCTTTGGGTGGTACTGTAGTAACTCTGGCCTTTCTCACTACTTCCTGGCAGGATTCAGATTCATACAGTTCCCTTATTTTGTAGGTATAGACACTGAAACCACAGCCGAAGCCTCTGAATTGCTATTGATGCTCTATGGCCTAATTTGCTGAGCCTGGTGGTGATTTCCAGTATTCCAATGGCCACTGATGGATGTGTTCTCTGTAGGTGATTAGCCCTCACCACCCTCACAGAATTACCCTTTACTGAGATTTCTCCTGGTTTTCCAACCTGCGTTGGAAGTCTTTCACTTACTGAAGGCATCATGAGGTTAGTGTGGGGTGAGTTTCAGGGCTATTACCCTTGCTTTCTGGGCTTCTTCCACAGCTTCGGCTATACTGTGGATTGATTCAATGTTCTTGTGCCTGGAGAGGTGACTCACTGCATCAAGTGCTTGATGTACAACCATCAGGATGTGAGTTTGGATTCCCCAGCTCCTACATAAAAGCCAGGTATCTCAGAGAGTGCAACTCTAGTCCCGGGAGTAGGCCAGAGATAGGAGAATTCCTGGGGTGTTCTGGCCAGCCAGTCTAGCTGAAACAGTGAGCTCCAGGTTCTATGAGAGACTCTGTCTCAAAAAACTAAGGTGGAGAGAAAGAAAGGAAGTAGTCCAATGTTGACCTATTGGCTTCCTTGAGTGCACAGAAAAGAAGGAAGGGAGGGAGAACGGGAAGAAGGGAGGGAAGAAAATACTTTATTTTACTACCTGTGAAGAAAACTGGAATTGTTCTGAGTTTATACTGCTGATTTATGATAGAAACTTTATACTTTCCATGTCTAAGTGCAGTCCTAAGGGTCCTTTCATCTCAGTAAGCCTTAAGCTTATAGGCATCAATATACAGACTGTGACGTTATTTTTATTATATTTTTTCTACAAGAGATTTTCATATCCTTCCAAAATCCTGATAAACAATAAAATGGGGGCTGTAAGGAAATAAATGAGTAAAATCAGAAATAAATTCAAACCAAACTCAAAACTTTGCAGAGTGAAAAAAAAAAAAAAAATTAAACTTAGTTGCTCCATCTAGTGGCAAACCATTATTTGATTTCATGTTAAAGATTTTATTTCAAATTTTGTTCTGCTATGTAGCAAAAAATGTATTTAATTGACTTATCCTGTCCCTTAATTGAACAGAAAATTACTCCTGTGTAAAACAGAAATGTCACCACTTAATGAATTTAAACAGACTTTAAGGATGTGTTTGTACAAACTCAAATTTCAAATAAGTGTTTCCTGCCTGAGTGTAGGAACAAGCAGCAAAGTGATATCAATAGTGTGTGCTCGTGTGTGTGTGTGTGTGTGTGTGTGTGTGTGTGTGCTGTATACCTTTACATGTCATCCTGAAAACAAAGCAAAGCTTGGGGCTGTCCCACATAACAGGAAAGAGATGCTAACTGATAAATCAGACTTGCATTTTTTTTTTTAAACTTAGACCTAAATAAGATCTGGAAAAAGGTTCAGCATTTCATATTAAATATCTGCCACAGAAAGATACTTACAAATGAAGATCACCCACTTAACCAAATATGCAAATGGTTATAGGTAAGCATAGACTGTAGGCCAGCCAGGCTACTTGAGACTGGATAGCACCTTTTAGCTGTGACCTGTGTGTCTTAGGTACTCCCATACCTGAGGGGTTGCATTAGGCACTACCTGAAGGACAGTTGGAACTGACACAGAATGGCTTCTCCATCAAGTTTCCTAAAGTCAACACTGACTTTGTTGTTTGTGCCTTTTGTGGGGGATAATTGAACTATAGAAGTCAGGTATCCATTTGGAAATTACTGGAACTCTCTTGCTTCCCTGTTCTGGAAAGGATTCTTGAAGAGCAAACTGAGGACAACGTCATTTGCATGGTCAGTCACTCATTCCCCAAATCCAGTTTCCTGCGTTTCTGAGAACAGAGAAATGTGCTTGCCCCTGAGCATGCCGCAGCTCGACTTGCTTCCTCCACAAAGCCTCAAAGCCATGCTGAGGTTTTAGTGTCTCCTGACAGCAAAGCTTTGTCGGAAAAACTGGAAAGACAGCTTCCCGAGTCTAGTTTTGTAAGCGTGGGTGTTCTGGGTGATCCCTGTTGGACCACAGTGTTCATAGTCCCTTGGGGGGGGGGGGTGTCTCTGCCACAAAAATAACTTTCCTTTCTGGCATCTGGTTACAGATTCTTGTAACCGTGTCTCAAAGTACTTGAGTCTATAGACTACAGTGCCTTGTTCTAAAACTAGTCCCACTAATAGTTGACTAGTATTGGGAAGATCCTGGCCTCTCCTGAACTCTTGTTTATTTCTTTGCAGAAGAGAAATCTGACCATCCGAGTCATGTTTTGTCCTGTAAGTAAAATGAACTAATGAGTGTCGGGAATTTGTAATAGTATCTGTTGTGTAGTAAGTGTTAGGGATGGCTGTGCTAACAGTGTGGATCCTAAGTGTTAGGGTTAGCTGTGCTAACAGTGTGGATCCTAAGTGTTAGGGTTAGCTGTGCTAACAGTGTGGATCCTAAGTGTTAGGGATGGCTGTGCTAACAGTGTGGATCCTAAGTGTTAGGGATGGCTGTGCTAACAGTGTGGATCCTAAGTGTTAGGGTTAGCTGTGCTAACAGTGTGGATCCTAAGTGTTAGGGTTAGCTATGCTAACAGTGTGGATCCTAAGTGTTAGGGATGGCTGTGCTAACAGTGTGGATCCTAAGTGTTAGGGTTAGCTGTGCTAACAGTGTGGATCCTAAGTGTTAGGGTTAGCTGTGCTAACAGTGTGGATCCTAAGTGTTAAGGATGGCTGTGCTAACAGTGTGGATCCTAAGTGTTCTGGGGAACATGAACTGCCAGATCCAAGTTTACCAAAATGTAAGGAAGAGCCGGCTTCTTCCCTGCTCACCTCTCAATGGCTTTTACTAAACATTGTTTTCATGCCCTGGTTTTGAATTTTCTTTACCTCTTCCAAGTCACTTACTTCCATTTTTTTTCCTCTTAGATGGCATCATCTGCTTCTGAAACTTACCTCCTCACTTTTTAGCAGGGAATTCTGTGAGGACATGAACTGTGTTGATTCTGTGTAGGCTGGCCTGCCTTGAACTCATGATCATCCTGCCCCATTGTCCTGAGTGGGGAGAGTATAGGCATGCACTCTCAGACCTGGACTGTTTATTTATTTTTCTGATGCTGTACACAGAACTAGGTCCATAGTAGGTGCTTGATAGATCATGTATGCATAGAACACATGAAAATTTCAACTTTCACTCACATCTGAAGACTGATTGCCTTAGGAAAAAACATATAATATTTATTTTCATTTACTTATCAGTGTTATTAAATTTTAGATTTTTATTTGTAATATGATATCATGTAGTGCCGTTAACACATTTTGTTGTTGTTTTGTTGAAACAAGATCTTGCTGTGCCGTTCAGGCTAGTCTCTCATCTAAATCCTTTTCTTTTAGCCTCCCAAATGCTGAGCTCACAGGGAAATGCAATATACCGACTTTCTGTCAGTTTCTTAACTTATTTAAAAACTGACAAAAATTATATACATTTACCCAGGCATTAGTGGCACAAACCTTTAATCCCAGCACTCAGGAGGCAGAGGCACATGGATCTTTGTGAGTTCAGGCCCAGCCTGGTCTACTGAGAGAGTGCCAGTCAGATACCAAAGCAACACAGAGAAACCATGTCTCAACAAAACAAAACAAAACAAAAAACCACCACCAACAACAAAACAAAACAAAAACAAACAAACAAAAACCCCTGGGGTTAGATAAAAACTGAATGATCAGAGAAGTAAAGGACCAGACACCGTCACCTCTTACCTTTCTGACTCCTCAGACTGAAAAGGCCAAGTTCCTGTCTATGCCCCACCTTATTACTTCCTCTCTCCACCCATCATGCTTTGTCAAAACACAAAGAAAATATCACAACACTATTTGCCATTTATAATGCGTTATTTAAACACATGTATAACTGATGGGATTGCTAAAATTTAGCTGGCCAAACACACAAATATTGCCAACAGCATGTATCTTTTGTTTTGGGGAAACAACTCCTAAAACCTACTCTCATGGTAATTTCAATAACATACTACATTGCTGCTGACTGTAGCTACTCCGTGATTAAGTTTTTTGAACTTACCCTTCCATCTATCAGAAAATTTGGATCCTTGGAGCAGTTTTGGACCCCTACTCCTGAACCTCTAGCTCCTGATTCTGGTCTCTTCTTCTTTTAAAAAATATTTTATTTCCTTATTATGTATACAGTGTTCTATCTGCATATTTATTTGCAGGCCAGAAGGCACCATATCTCTTTGTAGATGGTTGTAAGCCACCACTTGGTTGCTGGGAATTGAACTCAGGTCCTCTGGAAGAGCAACCAGTGCTCTTAACCTCTGAGCCATCTCTCCAGCCCTGGTCTCTTCTTTCAGGAGTTCAACTTTTTAGATTCCTCATGTGAGACCATGTGGTATATCTCCTTAACATAATGTTCCCAGATTCATCAATGTTGTTTCAAGTAACAGGACTTCCCTGTTTTTAAGGACCAACTCTTTGCTGAACTTATCCAGTGCAGGTAGGAGGGTGCACATAGAGGATATAAAGATTAGCCAAGTTGTGTCCTTGTGAAAAGGTTCTGAACTATATTTAAAGGACACAGGTCCTACTTGCCTTGAAGTCGGGCATGTATACTGTTCTGCTGAAGTGTTAGCTTGTTCAGTGTGGTCCGTGTAAAGGACTCCAAGGAAGGCCAGTCAGCAAAACACACCCAATACTGCCCAATACTGGTATTTGAAGAGCAATGGGAAAGCTCTAGTGTAACACCAAAAATAAAAACGCAGAGACTGAAATTGGGGTTCAAACTGAAGATCAGAAAAACAAAGCAGCCGAGCTCTTACCTCTACCAAGCTGAAATGGCAATCCTGTCTCCATGAGTCCTCAGAGGAAATGCTCCATGAATTCTCAGAGGAAAAATGTTCTAAGTTCCTGTCCTCTCCCACCTTACTTATATTCCTTCCTCCACCCAGCCATATCACTCCTGCCTCCACCTCCCTAAAGCCGGGATTAAAGTCATAAGCTCTGTGACTCTTCAGACTGATCACTCTCGTGTAGTCCAGGAAGGCCTTGAACTCAAGAGATCTATCTGCCTCTGCCTCCTGAGTCCTGGTATTAAAGGTGTATACCATCACTGCCTGACTTCTATAGCTGCTTAGTGTGGCTGGTGGAATTAAAGGTGTGTATCACCAATTCCTGGCTCTATGGTTGTGGCTAGCTTTGCATTTTGATCTCCAAAATCATAAACAATATATCACCCTACTCTAGTAGTATTTGTAACCCCTGAATTCCAAGCCTAAACATTACATGTTGCCTCAAGATGTAAAAAGACTCCTGTACAGGTTACACAAAACCTTGGGCACCTCTTACCTATTTACTAAAACCAACCAACACTGGGTTATATGAGCTGGAGCTAAGCCCAAGGCTCAACAACATGAGTACAGGTGAAGTACAAAGAGTTGTCACCAGCGCAGGAGTATGTGCTTGACACCAGGGGCCTCCTCATCTTCTCCATTAGTGATGAGATTGCTGTACAAAACTATTCTTTTTCTTCTTTTTGATATTGTGCTTTGGCTGGGAGCCGGGACTCATAACCCTTACCACTGATAAATTCAAACAAATGTTTGCCTTCAATCTTTCTCTGCCTCTTTAGAGTTCCTAAAATAGCATTTTTAGTCTAACTTTCTGTGGGGAAAAAAAAAAAAAAAAGCAGCTGGGCACCGTAATTCTTTTGTTTAGGTGAGACATTGAATTAAAATAACCAAGTCTCTTGAAAGGTTCCATATAAAGGGAGTGAGGAATGGGAGGGGAGGAGAGAGAGAGAGAGAGAGAGAGAGAGAGAGAGAGAGAGAGAGAGAGAGAGAGGGAGAGAGGGAGAGGGAGGATCTTGGAGGTAACTACTGCTGCTATTCAACTGGCTTTCTTCTGGTCTGCTTAACGCCAGACCCCAGTCACATGAGGTGGACATTCTTTTGTCTTGTCATAGCACCTTCCCATCCCCGGGCTCTAGCATATTGCCTTAACACAAAACAGAGATTCCAAACAAATATTTGTTGGTCAACTCATGATGTTTCAACTTGTGCCATCCTGTCACGCTCAATTTAGTGTTGCAAATCTGAGCATGCCTCCCAATTAGCGTCTTTCTGGCCGTCATTCTTTCCCCTTCTCTCATCTCTGCAAATTTCATTTTCCCAGTCTTGCTAGTTACCGGGGCCCTGAGTCCACTGCGAATAGGGCTTCCAGCCTCTGTGTCCCCACACTACCTCCCCCCTGTCGATTGTGATCCTTGCTAGCTGCTCTTCTTAAGTCTGTCGCTTGTCCCTCCCTATACCATTCTGTTTATCACTGGAAAAACCCTTCTGAGGACTTTGGCCCCTCACTAAAGATTGCCTTTGGGGCTTTTCATTGTTCACATCTGGGTTCAGATTTAGATTTCGTTGTAGATGAGCCATACTTTAATTTTCATTGGTCTTGATCCCATAATGCCACCAGAAGAAGTGCTTTGCCACAGTAGGGCTGGTTGGTTGACAGCTAGCGCCTGGGAACACAGAGCAGACACCACCCCCACCCACACCCCCTCACCCCCTAACCCCCCCCCCCCCCGGCTTTACTGTTCATGTGTTCATGTTGTCTTAGCACTTACTTTCCAGTTGGATAAATCTTACCTCCTGTTTATGGTCTACACTATCCTAGTATATGAGAGGCAAGTGCTTCTCTCTCTCCTACCCTGTCCTCACGCACACTTTCTTGGCTTTCTAGCATACTGCTTAGGCCATAAACATGGACTGTCTGTCACATACTGTTTTTCAGCAAAGTAGTGGGATACAGTACCAGTACGGTAACCAAACACAGACTGTCGGGCCCGTAGGACCAAGCAGCTGACTTCAAACTTTGATCCGGATGATTTCAAATCCCGTCACTCCCTAGCGTGGTGACTGGAGCCAAGTAAGCGAATCTCTCGGTGCCTTCATGGTCTCGTCTTTCCATGGAGGCGAAGAAGAATGCCTATCGCAAAGATGGCTGGAGGGCTGCGTGACTCATTGTGCATAAAGCAATGCCTGGCCCTGGAAAGCACTCTGTGGATGTTACCAGTTGCCATTACCATCTTTTTGTTTTCTTTTATGTGACTGGCCTTTCTCTATAACTAATTTGTTTTTTGGTGCTGGAGATTGAAACCAGGCCCTTTCACATACCAGGCAAGCACTCTATCAAATGAACTATGTCCCCACCCCTCCATAACTGATTTATAAATCCTTCCAAGTCAGGGATTTCCACATATACATCCCTTGGCCTTGGAAAGGAGACCTGGAAGACAGCAATTTGAGGCAATCTGGCCAGGCTGGCCAGATTGGGCAGGTCTTTCAACTTCTTGGAGACACCATTTGCTTATATACAATATGCAAATACCTTCTTTTGTCTATAACGTCTCACATAGAATAACTTGTTTATTAGCTGATTCCTTGCTTCTATATGACTGATGTAAACACATTGGAAATTGAAGCATGCGGATGTAAATTCTGTAACTAAGGTGTTCAGTAAATGCTTTTTGATGAAGGGATTGAAATGTGTGGCTTTATTTTTTTTCTTCCAATGTAAACTTCATATTAAAAGAATGGGAAGCATTTCCTTTTGATGTGTTTAGTCAATAGTGTCCCAATTTTTCCATAAAGCCCAGCTCCCACTTCCTTCATCCCAGGTCACCATTATTTGCTTTTGTATGGCAGGTGCTGAATGTGAATAGAAGCATCTGGATCTATGGTGTGCCGGTGTGTAGAGAAATACTGAGGAATGAAGAAAATCTTAATATGTTTTAGCTCCTGTTCCAAAGAGTTTAGTTTTTATCAGGGGTGCTCGCAATCTCTTTTCAGAGGTAAAAAGACCAGCTAGACTATGAGGGGATAGAGTAGAGTAAATGACATATAGAAAACTAAACAATTATCATGAGAGAAATGAAAACTCAGAAACCAGAACCTGACAAAGGAACAATAAAGGTATTAGATTAAAAATAAATAAGCAGTGGCACTCTACAGAATGAATATAATTTTTCAAGGCAAGAGACTGTGACTCATTTAGTCTTTGAGAATCAGAACATTACCGAAACCAGCAAAAATAATGAGTACAGAAGGGTATATGATATGGGCGCGGCGGGAATTTGTAGGCTTACTTCTGTGCTAATTATTAAGAATCCCAGTTCTCATTCTATATGCAAACTAAGCATCCATAAACTCCTCTGTAGCAGGAGGAGACATAGGAAGATATTCAAATACCAAAGTAACTATGGAGATGGAAGGAACAAAGAAGGATTCTTGAAAGTCTCTGGGTAAAGATAAAAGGAACACAGAATAAAGAAGACCTCACAGCAGGGGCTGGTGACAGATCTCCAAATCAGGAAGTCAGGAAGATGAAGTGGAGCCCAGCCAAGTCTCCCCGTCCCGGGAGATGGTCCATAGATTTCAACCACCCAGTTAACTTTAGCGAACTCACTCAGGAGAACAGAACTGGAAACATGAAACATCAGTTTAATTCTCTCAGTAAATGATGCAAAAAAAGAGAAGCGAGGATTTTGAAAATGATCTCACACTTTAAAGATCTTATAAAGAATTTGAATGCCTCACCCTGCAGAAGAACAGTCCTGGTTTAGCCAGATTCTAAGTATGGATATTATTCCAAAATGTCAGGACATCAAACTTGCCATGCCTGTAACTCTGATGATATATATCCATGTCTGAGTCCTATTCATGGATATACTAAACTCTTTTAAAATGTTTGTTTTGGGTATGTACTGGTACACATGTATGGTGTCTGCATGCTAGTGTGTACTGGTACACGGAGAAGGAACTCAGGTATCCAGCTCTGTCATTCTCTGCCTTATTCTCTTGAGACAGGGTCTCTCACTAAACCTGGAACTTAGAAGACAGCTATCTAGTGCAACAATCCTGCCATCATTGACCCACTTAGTGCTGGATTTATAGGCCTGTGTGGCTATGCCCAGATTTTTCTGGGTCCCCATGCTTACTAAGAAAACATTCTTACTCACTGAGCCCCTTCTTAGACCCCAACTTTTTTTTAATGGAGCCAAATAAAAGGCAATAGACCCCTGAACTTGATCGACATATATTTTAACTAATTTGACGAACCAAACACTTCTAAATTTAGGGTTTCTTATCCTTTTATATTTTTATATTTTATTTTCCTGCACACATGTTCTCTCAAGGTCGAAGCTTTCATTCACACAGCGTTTCTACCTTTTCAGCCAAACAAAATCTCAATATCAGCCCAGGTTCAAGGAGCGGGGAAATCAATTACTGCTCTTAGTAGGAAAAAAAAAAAAAAAAAGCAAATAATTTTGTGGTCGTTTTTAATCTATTGTGAGTTAACTTGATCACAAGATGAAATGAGAGCTATGAAAGAGTTTAGTGTCACTCAAAGTCAGTCAGATTGTCTTTTTTCTTCTCCAAAGTATCATCACTATGCGGGCAAACAATTGCGCCTTCCTTCCTTCCTTCCTTCCCCCTGCATGTCTGGTGTCCTCAGAGGAAATCATCCTGAGCATCAGAAGGGTGCTTGGGACTTTGCACATCCCATTTCCTTTATGCTTCTTACATTTAGTATTTCAGGTGCCCGTCTACTACCAATTCAATGACATATAAAGTATGCTGGATTTCTGGAAGGAAGATTTCTCCAACTGCCACAAATCTTGTGATAATATTTGTCATTAGCTCAACCACTGATCCATAGTTCAAAGGAAATTTACACTTCAGCTCAGCAAGACAAGCTCTTATATTCTTAAATCTTTGCACCAGAGGACCTAAATGGAAATAGTCAAGCAATAAAGTTGAAGAGAAAAACCCTTTGGCACCCAAAAGTCGAATGAATACCCTTCTCTTTCCTTAGTTCTTTCGAATGGCTCAGTGGCATCCTCATAAGAACTCAGCAGTGTTATGCTTCGGGGTGCAGCTTTTGTTTGCGGCAAGCAACTCTTTGGTAGTTTTACGATGCTTGGTTTCTCTTCCCTAAAGAGTGACAACATATATAACATTATCCTCTTCTAGTCTTTGGCCTGACAGCCATCTTCATGTTAGTCACTTCTACTCATAGACCCAAGACTGATTGGTTCAGTACTGTCAGTACTGTCACCTGGCCTGAGATATGTCAATCAGTTTGCCACTGTTATGGAGTAGAAACATTGGAAGAAGACTGTTGTTGGAAGGTGCTGGGAGCTGAGACATCAGTCTGGAAAGAAGCTCATAGCCTTACACAGAGGAAATACCAGGGCCTGAGCTTCCCTCAGCCTTGGCTTAGCTCTCCCTTGGCATCTCTAAGACTTTCCAGAAATCTTCAGATGCATTCTCCCTCTCTACTCAAACAAGCAGAGCTGATAGCTGTTGTTTATTATTGAAAGACACTTAACTGACAGAGCCACAACCCTGTCTGCGTGCTTAAAGCAAGTGGTTTATCTAGATGCCATTTCATCCTTTCTTTCCTCTGACAGTCCTTTATTGGGACCTATTACATGCCAGTGATAGAGATAGGCATACTGATGAGACAGGAAGAGATGTGGGGAGGTAGTCCTGAGCACATGTAATTACTCTAAAGTACAATCTCGCCTTGGAGGAGGGTTAACAAAGTGATGGCAGAGTACAGATAAGGGTGTGAGTGAATTTACTGGGAGGTCACAGAACTAGGGTTAACCAGCTGGGGCAAGGGTGTAAGTTGAAGACTAAATCAAAACTACACAGAAAATTCCACCTGATTACATTCCAGGTGCAGCAAATGAAGAGTTCCTGCATGAAGACTGAAGAGCAGCTATGCTCAGTGTGGACTCCTCTCTGCAGAGTGGAGGCCGATTTAACAGCAGAGTGAGAGACTTAGATTATAGATGGCAGGCTTCCCTGACAGTGAGCGTTGTTAATGTTGGAAGGTCGTAGAATCTTCTCCTCTGGAGCTTTTCAAAATAACATAGCTCTTCATCTGCCTGGATGACATTATTGTGATGCTGTCTAAAATAGGGAGATGAAAGACAATCACTCAAGGTCTCCCCTAGCTCAGACATTTTTTATACACTGTCATTTTGAAAGACTTTATTTTTCAGAGAAATCTTAGGTTCTCAGCAACACTGAGAGGAAGGTACAGAGGTTTCTGGTATACCTTGCACCCCTGCATGCACAACCTCCCTTAATTTCAATGCTTTCACCAGAGCGGCGCATGAATGACAATTGACAGTCCCCCTTTGGCACACCAAGGTTTATATTTTTTTGTTGTGCATTCAAAGCCATTGTGTAGAACTAGATAGTAAATCAGCATTAGCTATGCCACTCATAGTTCATATCTGTTATACTAACAAAAGTAAATCAATTCTACTTTTGTTTTAGATTGTATTTTTCCCATGTATGATTTTCTGTATACCTTTCCATGTACTTATGTATTCCCTGTACTTGCCAGAGTCTGTCTCTGACACAGACCTTTCCCCCATGCTTTGTATGATCACAGGTGTATGTGAAAGGTGAACAATCTAGACAATTGTGTTGTAGTTTACAATCACTGGGTCATTCTACTTTGACTTTCTGTGATGGTTAATTTTATATGTGAACTTGAATTGGCAATAAGGTGTCCAGGTATATGGTTAAACATCATGCTGAGAATATCTCTAAGGGTGTTTTAAAGTAACACCGACTTTTTCTTGGTAATCAGTATGAAACAAATTGTACCCTGTAATCTCTGTGACCCTCACCTAAGTCAGTTCAAGTTCTGAACAGAGCAAAAATGTTGATTCCCAAGTTAGAGAAAATTCTTTGGGAAGTCAGTTTTTCCTGCTCTCTCTCTCTCTCTCTCTCTCTCTCTCTCTCTCTCTCTCTCTCTCTCTCTCACACACACACACACACACACACACACACACACACACACACACATAGAGTCTCCTTTTCTGGACAACCTTGACAGATTTAGTACTGATGTTAAGAGTGTTTTTAGAGGGACAGAATTTTAAGTACAAACTTTCTGAACTGGCTGTGGAGTTTCTGGAATTGGCTGCTGAATCTGAATGTGTTCAGAGGTGCTAATGATTTCTACTAGTTAGGAAGCACTCACAGACAAGGATGTAACCTGGTGGTGGCGATGTATACAACATGATCACTGGATGTTCCTAACTGACCAACCACAACAGATGAGTCCTCCAGTGACTAGGAACATGGTATTTTTCAATACTTAGACAAACTAATATATGTGTGTGTGTGTGTGTGTGTGTGTGTGTGTGTGTGTGTGTGTACATACATACATATGAACTAAAAGAATGTGGACCATCACTGGACAAAGCAGGGAAGGAAAAGTATGCGCTCGGTCGGTCGGGGATTTGAGTCATCGGCTTTTATGCTGCTTACATGCCCTGAAAGCCATCAAGGAGGCCCCTACCTCGTGCAGCAAAGAGATTGAGAGTGCTGAAAATCAGTCTCAAAATCTCACTCTGTGGTTCAAAGTTAGCAGCTAGCTTTACAAAGCAGATTGGGTAAGAATGGTACCCTGAAAGTTGAAATGGGATGTGTTGGAAGATCCTGATGAGGCTCGGAACATCCAAGACCCTCAATTCTGGTGAGTCTCCTTTACCTCTGGAAGACTTCACCCCAGAGCAAATTGCCTTTTCATCCCTCTGGGAGGATTCTCTCTGAACTTCCAGAACCAAGTGCAATAGACTCCTTGCTTCACTGGTAAAAATAAATATGAAGACTCTTTCACATAAAGATGAGCCTTCTTGACACCTGGGCTCTTGTGGTTGGCTCAGATGGGTGTCCCTGAGTCCAGGTTTCTTAGGATAAGTGTCCCATTCCCACCTGGCAGGTATTAAAGACTCAGTCTTAGGCGTTGATCCTTTTCTAATTGTTTTGTGAAATGTTGACTTCAGTTTCTGTTATCACCCTGACTGATTTTGTCTAACACTTAGAACATTTTTCTTTTGTTTGCAACTTAGGTATGAACGTACAATTTCTTCTTATTAAATTGTGCCCAGAAGATCTTTGTATTTAGAGGTAGGTTCAGGGTAGGAAGAGTCTCAGAAGACAGGTCTGTGGGAACCTCCATACTGATGAGCTGTTGGCATATATATATTGTGAAGATATCCAGTTTATACTTCTGGGATGTATTCATTATTAAACCATACTGCAAAATAAATAACAGATCTTGTGCTATATATTTTTATATTATATATCATTGTTGACCCCAATAACTAGTAATACATAGCATTATCTTCATTTTGTGGATGAGGTGGTTAAACTTAAAAAAAAAAAAACTTAAATAGTTTTTGCAGATGCAGTCATAGACAAAAGGTAAAATTCACACCAAATCTTACATGTCCTCGATGACATCAGAGTTGCTATTTTCTGCAGACTTTGATTGTGGGTGCTTATTCCACCTTCTACCACGTTCTCCCCCATCAGTGCCATGCAAAGGCAGGGGAATTTCACCTCAAGTTCGTTGAACTACAGTGGAGATTTTCTTTTCATACCCAGAGCAGTCATTTTCAGAAAAGTAAGCACTTAATACAATTGTTGAAAGGCTGAGGGAATTTTGAGAGCATTTATGAGGAGAATTTCCAATCCCCTCTGTTGACGTTGAAGCTTTGCCTCCTCTCCAGCCACTCTCTCTCTCTTCCATATACTACCCAGATATTCAGCTGGAAACCAGGCCCCACACCCCCCCATTCCAGACCCTGCCCCTCAGAAAGCCCACCAAGGGTCATCTCCTCCCCCAGAGCTGAGTAACATCATACCTACAGGGTAGTTAAGACCTGGTTGCCTGATTTGCCTCGGGCTCTCTTTCCTGCCTTACTGAGAGCCACTCTGGAGTTGCTTCCGTCTACTTTGCTCTGGTTATTAAATCTAGATGTATTAAATCAGTTTGATTTGGCATGTTGCATCAACAAGGACCCAATAACCAGGAATCCAGTACTTGCCACCTTCACTTTGCTTATGCGATTAACTGTATTTCTATCCAAATTCATTTTGATATTGAGATTAGTTTTATGCCTCTTTGCCTGTACAAGGAACTTCTCTCTACTGATTCCATTTCAATAGCACGTAATTGCTTAAGTCTCCTTGACTTTATTGAACACAAACTTGTGTCACAAAGCCTGCTTCTAAATACGGATAGATGAGCATACGATGAGTAAGGACTCTTGACTTCCTGGCGATTGCCAGAGGGTAGAGCCTGGAAGTATATGATTACTCATGACGTAACCTCAATGAGATAAGAAGCATAGCCTAACTTTTCTATCTATTTCCTTTACACAGACTACTCAGAGGTGATTATATGTATATATATTTGAAAGAGAGTGTCATATACCCCAAATAGCCTGCCTGGAACTTCTGACCCTCTTGTCTCCACAGTCTGAGAGCTGGGATTGCAGACATATACCATCATGTGTGGTTTATGAAATGGTGGGTATTGAACCCAAGCCTTATGCGTGCCGTGTAAACACTCTACCAACAAAGCTGCAGGCCCAGGCCCAAGCTCTCCCTATAAAAGCCTTCGGAGCAGCAGCAGAAGAACAACCTGCTCTGCTGGCTTGCTGGGAAGGGAAGGGGCCGTCAGAGGCTCAGCACTTTCCTACTGCTCTGCTCTTTTCATCATTCTCCTCTCCTCTCACGGTCACCTCCTTGGACTTCGTCTCACAAACAGAGAAAAGCAACGTTTGTCCTTCTTCAGGCTCTGTTTCCTTGAGGATGTAGGTGGATGTATCTATCGCAAGACGGTTTTCCTCACTCAGTCACATATCTCTTTTCATCTTCTTCCCTTCTATCTTCCCTTCTTTGAAATTCTCTGAAAAAAAAAAAAAAAAAAAACCTTTTTCCTTATCTCCATTTTCTTATAGCTTTCATTCTTCAGTCTGGCTTTTCTAAGACTGCCTTTTCAAAGATCAATAGTGACTCCCTTTGCTGCTAAATCTAAAGGGTAATTTTCAGCTTCTTTATCTTACTTGATCTGTCTATAGCACTGCACTCTGACCCTGACTTGCTGGCTTGCTTCTTCAAACATTGTCTTGCCCTGACTTCTAGACTATGCACTTTCTTGGCTCCCCCCACCCCTTTTATAACTGTTCTCAGGAACTTTATGTATGTTGTAAATATTGGTGTTTCCCAGGGTCCTCTCTTCATCCCCCACTCCCAATTCTGTTTTCTCTGAATAAGCTACCCCAGGAAACTTTATGCATTCATATTCATAGCTTTAAGACCTAGTAACTTTCTAAACTGTATTTTAAAGCTAGCTTTTGAATACTGGAATGTAAGAAAAGGTCAGTCTGTCTGCTACACATTTCTTCTCGGATAGCCTACAGACTCCTGAGACCCAAGATGTCTAAAATTGGACTTCAGGATCCTCTTGACATTTGTATCTGAGCCTTTTTCTGCCTTTCCCATCTCAACGATGCCTTCACTCCTAAGCCAGGAACCGAATTCCTCCCTCACTCATAATTTTAATGCCAGTAAGGTGACTAAACTAATCCTAGTTTCCCCACATTTTCTTGGCTTATCATGGAAAGTTCCAACACATGGAGTCCCTTGGGTTTTGCCCACTGTCCCTTCTCTCTGTACATATTATATTGAATATAATACAATGTCATATGCCATGTATTTTACACACTTTTATTTTTGTAGTGCTGGAATTCACACCCTGAGCCTTGCACATAACAGGCAAGAACTCTGTCATTGAGCTCTATATGAGAACTTACACCTTGGTAACTCCTCAGCTCTGAGAATGTCAGAACACTGGTTCATATTTAACCAATGGACACCATCTAGTGCTGGATTTTCCATGTGTCCACATGTGTGTTCCTCTCTATCTCCTCAGCTCACCAGTTCATACCATCAGCGCCTCTCCTGGATTACTGCAATTCCCTTCTGTTCCCGCATTGTTCCCTCCAGCCCATTCTCTTCATTGGTGCTAAAATAATCACTCTAAATTATAACTCTGATGATATCATTCCTCTCCTCAAATCCTTTTCAACTGTTCCCCATTTGCACTAAGATAAGCTGTGTAATGTTTAAGATTGCTCTCATGGCCCCTCATAAAATTATCCTGCTCCTTTATCCACACTTCTTTATATTTCTTTCCACTTTCTTCATAAACCTTGTCAGCCCAGATAACAACAGACTTCTCCACAGAGCAGCCTTGGTTTTTTATTATAGTATGCCCTCAGGAACACAGAACGCCTGCATGGCTTCACATTGTTCCCCTCTCAACTCTACTTCTGCAAAGGTCTTAGTGACAGCCTCAGAATCCACAGGGGACACAAAAGGGATATTCTGTCACATACGGTACAGTAACAACTATCTAATAATTTTTTTCCTCCAAAGTTCCTTTTCAGCTGTGGTACTCCTGGGACGTTTGTTTTTGTCTTCATCTTCCCTCTGACGTATGGTCTTCCTGGATCCACCCTTCCTCCTACCCCAGGCTCTGCATAGTCCTCTCTTTACTATACTGAGCATTTTGGCTCTACCCAACTCCATGAAAAGGCCCAAGAAAACAAAGTGTTCTTTATTTCTGAATTCTGTTCTTGCTCAACAAGCATCATTTTTAGTTTGAACATGTCCCTTGAGATCTTACCTCTCATCCCAAGTAGCTCATTAAAACATTTCTTTGAAAGTGTGGTAGGACACTCTTACAAGAATTATCAGACAAGCTCTAAGACACTAAAAGCTCCTCACTGCTCTGTTCTGGGCATACTGGCTTTCCTCTAGTTGATATTATATCCCTTGTTCTCTCCTACTACATCTGTATATAAGCTGCCAACCTCCCTTGGAATGCTTTAAAGATAGCCAGTTTTAGCTACAGTTCATGTGCTTGACTGGGACCAGAAAAAAAAAAGTTCCTAATTATATCATGACTCATTTCAGCGGCTTTCATCATCATCACAGGACAGAGTTCACGGCGTTGGTCTCCAGGGGATTAGAAAGAAAACATATTTCAGTTTCTAAAAGTGATTTTCAAGGCTTACAGGGAAGGCTTACACAGGACATGAAAGGAGCCCAAGAATTAAACAGTTTTCAGTTTGATTCTAAATTCAAGAATTAATATAATTAATCAAAGCTGTAACTCACAATTCCTTTGAAAACAATATGCAAAGTCCATGGCTTTTTCATGAAATCCACACAGTCTTATCAGTTTGAAAGCCAGTCATATTCAATTAACCCATTGATTTCCTAAAAGAGTATTTTTATTCATTTTTTCAGAATTTTACATAATGTATTTTGACCATATTCACACCCCCAACTCCTGCAAGACCTACACCCACCTCTCTACCCACTCAACTTCATGTTCTTTAAAAATACAAAAGAAAAAACACAACAAATGCAATTGGTATTGTTCAAATATCCTTGGGTGTGGGGACCTGCCCTTGAGTGTGGTGGACCCACCGAGGCTCATGGCCTAAAGGAAAGCTGATTCTTCCTCTCCTGGAAGCTATCAAATGTCAATAGCTTCTTTGATAGCCACCCTCTCCCTCCATAGCAGAGGTAGTGGAAGACAGTGGTTGAACTAAGAACATTGTGTATGGCAGGAGTTTGGTTCAAGTTCCAACTCAGCTTCTTTTAGCCATGTAAATTTGGTGATACTGACTTTCAAATCTGTTCCCATGTTTGAAACAAAATCATAATTACATTCTAGGATGTTTCTGAGGATCAAGTAAGATACTGAAAGTTTTTTGTGAAGTCTTTGCTATGGATCTATACCTCAGAATGCAACACTTCAAGAGCGAGGACACATTAACTATTTGTGGAGGAGAATCTATGCTTAGGCTAAAATAAGGAGAGAGGGAGGGGCATTCATCGCACAGTGCTCTAAAAGTAACAGAGCATGAGACACAGCCCCCTGGGTTGGGGACAAAGGGAAGGAAGAGGTGGTATAACTTCACTGCAAAGTGGGCAGCTGGAAGTACCGTCATGGTAAAGGGACATCCTGGGCACCTCTTTGGTGTTAGACCAGGCTAATTTGTAGTAAATAAGAATCTGGGAAACGATAGGCTGATGGATGCTCATTCGGGGAGAAATCAATTATACCAGTAACAGATGACTGCTGCAGGCTCCCATCCCAAGGATGCCTCCGGATGCTCTCTGTCTCTGCCCAGGAAGAGAGCAAGCTGGGGTCTGGACCCCAGACCTAGTTTCCCCAGGTCACTCCTGTACCTGTCCCCAGGCCACGACAGGTGCGGGCAGGGTGGATATCTCACTACACCGGGCAGACCCTCTCTAGCTTCTAGTCTTTGGCTTTTATTCGTCTTTGTCTTATTGTACCTGTGTGTGAGTGTGTGTGTTAGCACATATCAACATGGCTCTTCTCAGTTAATTCGAGAGTTGACTAGAATAACGCTCTTTAAGACTGGTCTGAAGAACAGCCCCTCCCATTCACTTGTTCTTTATTTTCATGTCTTCATTTATGAGGGTGATTACATGTCCTATTTTATATTTCTTCTCAATATCTTCTATTGCTATCACAAGTCATGTTTTCTTTTATCCACTATAGCACGACTATGTGAGGGCAAAGAATACTATCAGCATTATTTTGATTCTCAGGGACTTAACTATTTGGTGTTATTATGCATGTATGATGGGCAGTGGTACATGTGTGGGGTCAGACAGTCACTTTGTGGATTTGTTTCTCTCTTTCCACCTTTACTTGGTTTTCAGGGTTTGATTTTAGGTCATTGTGATGATGTGGCAGGCCCTTTACCCATGAGCCATCTCAAGGACATTTTATTGCTTGATCCTCACAGGCCCTTTGCATGGAAAAAGCCTGAGCCTCAGAGGGAAAACATGGTGTTCAAAGAGGTTAAACCACTTTCCAAAGATCACAAAACTCATGAGTCTTAGAACCAGTATTTCTGATTCTGAAAAACATTATCTTTCTGCTATATCACATAAACTAATTTAGGATGCCCACCTTTTGTTTTTCCTATGAAGATGGGAAGTTAGAAATTTTAATATTATGCAAGAGTTTTAAAAAAAGAACAGAATCCTCTACAATCAGTTAAGGAAGGAGGTGTTCTTTGGCATCTGAAATGTGCAAATTGTCCCTACATTTCTTTCTTGTGGGCTCATGTCAGCAAGTAGAAATGAAGAGGTTCTCATTAGCCTTGGCACTCAATGTCCTATCCTAAGCATTTTAAGTCTCAAACACAGAGAAGGGGACTCATCTGGTGAATCTGTTCCCCTCCCCCCCCGCTAGAGTATATAACTCTTGGCAATATACTTTGCCAGATGGTCACCATCTGTGAAAGGTAGACAGCCATGCCTGTGTGTCATGCCGAGGAAGTTGGTCTTCATGCCTTCTACCATTTTGCTGAGCTTTGATTTGACAAATCTCTTGAAAAGTAACTTGTAAGTGTTGACATATGCTTCTTAACATAGACTCAAGCACACAAGATCCAACACGAAGGAAACCGAAGTGGGGGTCATGGTATGAGTTTGCACTGCAATAGTTGGCTAACCTACTGAACATGAATATCTGAACACACTAAACTACATTTAGGTTGGGATTACTCTATGCTCTAAAACAGAGACTTGCCGTAGTGACTGAGTTTTAGCACGGAAGTTCTGTACTGGAGTCCATGAAAGAGAGAACTGCCATACATTTTAGAATAAATGTCTTTGATTATTTCTTTATCAAGTAGAACTCCAGTTTGGCTGTGTATAAATGGGAAATCCAAATCATCATGTCTCAAGTGAATAATAGCGCTCTCTATTTCGTATATGAAACAGAAAGTCTAGTGACAGTGTGAAGTTGTGAGAATGTCGCAAACCCAAGATCTTTGCAGCTACTCAGGCTTTGCTGCCCAGTCAAAGGTGAATGACTGCCATGTCACTCGCTATCATATCTGGAGAAAGAGCAAAGGGCACAAAGAACACGCCTCCCTCTCTATCTTTAAGTAATGTCCTTTTTCCCTTCTTTCAAACATGCGTTTATACCTCCTAGGTAAACAGATACTCTGTCTGCTAAGAGGCTTAGAAACCCTAGGCTTTTATTAGTGGGGCAACTTTGCCTTCATCTCACAACAAAGAAAGGTTTTGTCAGGGATGGTGGGAGAATGGATAGGAGTTGAGTCATCTAGCTGACTTTCCATAATTATGCATTAAAGAACCTCAGCTTAGGCCCACAGACACCCTGAAAGAGCAGTGCATTCCGATTAGTATTTTGGCCGGTTAGTTTCATGATACAATCCGAAGAAGATTAATCAATTTATCATGTGTGTGTGTGTGTGTGTGTGTGTGTGTGTGTGTACACGCGCGCGCGTGCGCACACGCGCAACATCTATGAGGGGAATCCAATCCACATGACTGAGATTAGGTGGAAAGGAACATGATGATGAGGAATGGAAATGCCATGTTTGCATGGTTCCATTTGTGAAAGTGTAAGTAACTTGTAAAACTGTAGAACTTATTATTTAGTAAATCACACATTGTTAAATAGAGATGGAAATTAAGTAAAGTTAAAAAACAGTGTTGGATAGTTTCCATTTAGGGGAAGGAAAGCACCCATGGACAACTATCACGGTAAATAAGGATCAGGATAAACAAATAGGCCGAATAGATGTTTATTCAGGGAGAAATAACTTACAACCTAGACAGATGAACACCAGGAAATTCAACCCGATCCTCTCCTGTCCGAGTCACGCCAGAAAGAGAGCGCCTTTCCTGGCCCCCTCCGACCTCCTTCCACAGGTCACTTCCGCCCATGGCTCCACCCCCCAAAGGGTGTGGTCAGTGCCAGAGAAGGACTATCTCACTACAATTCCCCTTTTAGTCTAAAGAAAAGATTTAGGCTTAATACAAAACTATATACAAAACAGTGAATAATAAGTGTGCTCTAAGAAAAGGAAAATCGAGAACAAAATGACCTACATATCTAGTCCTAGGGTGAGGGCATAATGGAGTTTACAATAGAGTTGTCCTAAGCTGGGAAACGTAAGTCTAGTACCTAATATATCTAACTAGGAAGAGAGAATAATAGTTGTGATAGTTTAACCTTCAACCTCATCAAGACCTGAGAAGGAGGAGGAGTCAAGATGGAGAGTCTGGAGAGAGCTGGACTACAGCCAAGATTTCTGCGTCTTCTTAGGATTCCCCCATGACAGCGCCCTTTACCAGCATGAAGTAGTTTGGAAAGAACGACGCCCAAATTCCCAAATATTGTTTATAAATGTTTGTTTTCATTTAAATGGACTTGGTTATAAATGGGTAATGATCATAGCCAATTCTTTTTAAAGGTAAAAAGGGAATTATGGTATAGATATGATTACTTTGTTTTGGAATGGATTTTCATTTATTGATACAATTTAAGGTCAATTTTGTGATATGTATATTTCTCCTTTTGTTTAGGTATTGTGTTTATATAGTTCATTCAGAAATGTATAAGGTAGTACAGATTATAGATAATTACCTATGATAGTCAAAGCTTAGAGTTAAGTTAGTTAGGTTTTCAAGATATACAGAGATTTATTTGAGATAGATAGGCATTCTTCAAACCTTTCAAAGACCTACAGAATATGGCATTTAAAATGGTTTAGGGTTTTTGTGACAGTGAGACATAATTGCTCTTGGCAATACCACCTGCACCAGAAAGGAAGATGGAAGATGGACAGCGAAGAAATACATTATAAAGTTTGCTTTCAATATGGCAAGACTAGCCATGTGGACAAGATACTGCTCTTGTCTGGACTGTTTGATTTTGTGATGTATAAACTGGACATGCAGGATCCACAGAAAAGTGACTGCTGATTCAAGATAGACATTGATACAGAGTTCCTGCTTCATGGAAGAGTCTGCCAGACAGTCTGTAGGACACAGAAAAAAGTGACGAACAAACTGCCAATACAAGAAGACAGTTTAAAGTTTCCTGCTTTGCTGAAGGGTCTGCCTGACACACTATGGCCTATGGGCTGAAGATGAAAGATTACAGAAGAACTTCAGGTGACTGACAAGGCAAGATGTCTCTGTCATTTCTAGAGTTTATATACTATCCTTCTGTGGTCTTTGAAGGAGTTGAAGACAGATAGTTATGGTTATAGTTTTCCTTAGTTAGGATTCAATTATAAGGTACATATAGGACTTAACTCACAAAGATAAAATAGATGATGGAATATTTTCTTCAAATCTTGCTAAATGTTAATGGACTAAATAGTGTTAACTGTGATTCTTATTTGATAACTGTTATGTGATATATTTTGCTATGTTAAGGTTAAAACGCTTCTTTTTATTTAGACAGAAAAAAGGAGATGATGGGAGATGCCATTATGTATATATGTTTCTCATACTGGGTAATAATAAAGCACTGTTGGCCAATAGGAAAGGAAGATAGGAGAGACTAGGAGACAAGGAGGAAATAGGAAGTAGTAAGGAGGAGTCAAGATGGAGAGTCTGGAGAGAGCTGGACGCCAGCTGCGTCCCCGGTAAGAGAAGGCCATGTGAAAATACATAGATCAGCAGAAATGGGTTAATAATTAAGGCAGAGCTAGCCGATAAGAAACAAGTAACCGGGCCAACAGCATTGTATCAAATACAGAGTCTCTGTGTATTATTTGGGGCTGGCACAGCAGCAGGACAAGACCAAGCGGCAGGCGGAAAAACCATACTCGTTACAGACAACTTAAACATTGTTGTTTTTACAACGTGTGGTGTCTTCAAAGGCATTTGTGGCATCACCATTTTTTATATCTTGTATGTATTTTATAAGGATCCTTTGAGCCTACATGTTACTTTTCAACAAATTAAAACAAGTAGCTGGGCACACATATCAACCTCATTGGGTTGTTGTGAGCATCAAGTACTAAAATGCTTGATTCTTCATTAATAAATAAATCAAATAAGTGTACATTATTTTTAATCACTGCACTCTGCACTTTGAAGACAGACCTACTTCCTACCCATCTTCATGTCTGAACCACAGAATCTACTTGTAAACAGCTTTGTGGAAATAAGAAAATTATCTGTTTTTAAAGAAAATCATTTTATGATTAGAATATGTTAGTATTTACAATGTGATGTTAGAATTAAGATATTCTTTCTAGCATGTTACTAACAAACACACCATTCTATTCACTTATTAAAAACATCACTCATTCTTCAAATATGTAACAAGGCCTATAGTTTTCTGGGTACCATGCTAGTTATTGGGGGACTGAAATGGCCTCTGCTGGGTTCCTGTTCCCAGAAGTTTCCTTGATGAGCTTTGCGTTAACCCACGGTGCTGTATTTAACAGACTTTCTGAGGGATGTGAAATTCTATTATCTTACATGAACTGGGACCTGGAGATTGGGCCCCTTCTTGTTACAGGGTTTAGTTCAGAGGGCAATCAAGCACTGATAGGCAAGGATCTATTTAACCCCCTGTGGCAAGACTAGCACACCTCAGAAAGAAGGGCTTTGGGTGCAGGGAAATTGTCTACAGATTTCAGAATTACACTGGCTACATAATAGCAACTGAATTAATGACTCTGTTCTGTGTGACACAGGATAGATGACATCTGAAGTCAGGAGTGAAGGCTGACCCTCCAGCCATGACCTCAGATGATTACATCAAACAGGCAGCTGTCCAGGACAGTATTTCTTAGGTCATACTCTTTGGACTGTCATTCCTTCAAAGATTCAGATGATAAAACGTACGTATAATTAATAACACATATACAGATTCGGAGTTTGCTGAGCCTCTCATTTTTCTTTGGAAGACTTACAATGTAGAACAATAAACGCCTTCATGAAAGCCGGTTTAACTTTGCTAAGGAAGTTACAAAATGCGAAGCTGTCAACTAACCAGGTTTTTGCTCTTCTATTTTTGTCTCTTAAATGTCCAGGAAATTGCAGTGTCTGCAGTAAAAAAAAAAAAAAAAAAGTGAAAAAAAAAGGGCAATCAAGTTAATAATTATTCGGGGGAATGCAAACGATTTTTACGTGAAAGAAAAACAAATGAGAGGCTCGGTTATTGTCTGGGGTCACTGCAGTAAGAACACATGGCTCCCTAAGCTTAAAATGTCTGAAACGGGAATTCGAAGAGCAGTGTACCACCTAGTGGCGGGTCCTGAACGTGCAGCTTTGGAGTTTTCCACTCTAGGAATGCAGAATCCCATATCCCTGAAAAGCAAATGAAGTTTGAATGAGGCATCCATTTTTCAAAAGTGAAATTGAAAGTATTATTATCTTTTTATTGTTAAAAGAAAATGCTTGTTAATTTTATATTAGAACTTTCAATTTAGGAAATAAAAAATATAATAAATCAAAATTATATTTCCCCTCACATTTTAAACAAATTTATACATAACCATAAATATTTTATACCATAGTTTGTGCTGTAAATGGTGTTTATCATGAATGGTCTTTCATATTTCACATAAGAATCATATGTACTTATGACTGTAATTGTATGTATGTATGTATGTGTGTATGTATGTATCCTATTTGAAACATTATTGAATGATATTTTCACATACACCATAATTAACCTCTCCCCATTGATGGACATGTAGATATTTAAAAAAATTCAGGGTCATGAAATTTCAGTCAGTAGTTTTTGTGCTTTTGACTTTTTATTTCATTAGAACGGGTTCTTAGAAGCGAAAACTTTTGTCAAGTTTCTCTCAAAGAGGCGCCCACCCCTTTTCCTTCCCCTTACAGCGACTTTGTGTCTGCTTCTTGCTTTCTCATCTGTGGAGCGGCCCACAACCTCAAACGCGCCAGCCTGAAGACCAGGCTGAATCCTTGTTTTAGTCTGGATTTCTCTGATCACGTTCTGAGCTGAAATGTCTTCATTTTTAACGTGTTCGCTCCTGGCCGTCTGCTCCCTGTTCCTTTGTGCATATGATGCCGATCCTGTTCTTCCTTCTCCCTCCCGGGGTCTGGGGTCTTCTTCACACTGGTCACACCGAGAGTCCTTTCAGGGGTTTGGGCTGTTATTTCACTTGAATTTTGAACTAATTTTAGACCGACAGAAAGTGTGAGAACACAACCTCCAGTTCCTGTGTGCCTTTTACCCAGCTGCCGTTCATGTGTCATTCTTAAATAATCCGTGGACAATGAACAAAACCAGGAAATCCATACAGGTACAACGCTGTGAGCTAAACGGTAGACCTGCACCGAGCGTCAGCCCTGCTTCTGATTACTTCCCTTTTTTTTTTTCCAGGACCCAGTCCAGGATCCCACGACATGTTATAGAGCCATCATTTCCCTGATGGTCTCCATCCTGTAACCATTGATCAAAAAAAAAAAAAATTTTTTTTTTTAGGCTCTTGTGACCTTCACACTCAAAGAGAACTGATCCATTAAGTGGAAAAGAGAACGGATCCATTACGTGCAGAATGTCCCTCACTTTGTGTTTGTAAAATGTTTTTTCATGGTTAAAGTGAGGTTGTGCTTTTGAGGCAAGAATGCTACAGAGTGACAGACAGGTACCCTGCAACTTGTGCTGCTTGGTTTTTGTCAACATGACACAAATCTGGGAAGAGGGGACCTCGAATGAGTAACTGTCTCCATTAGACTGGTGTGTGTGTGTGTGTGTGTGTGTGTGTGTGTGTGTGTGTGTGTGTGTGTGTGTGGTGGGGGTTCTTCATTGCTGATTGATGTAGGAGGGCCCAGCCTTTTGTGGGTAGTGCCATGTCTGGGCAGGTGGACCTGAGCTACTTAAGAAAGGTGGGCAGCCAAGCCAGAGGCGAAGAAGACAGTAAGCAGCATTCTGCTCGTGACTTCTGCTTCAAGCTGCTGTCTAGAATTCTTTGTCTTGGCTCCCCTCAATGATAGGCTATTCACCCTAAACTAAACTAAACTAAAACAAACCCTTTCTTTGCCAATTTGATTTTGTTCAGCATTTTATCACAACAACAAAAGGCAAACTAGGACAACCATGTAACATAATTCATAGATAATATTATCATTGGCTTAAGTTGTTATCAGGAAGATCTACTTACTATACAGTTTTATTGTCGTTAGTGTAGTCCCCAGGGGGAAATACTTTGAGGCCATACAGCATTTGCGTGTGTTCAGTTTCTCACATCTGATTGCTTACATAACATTATATGGTACTTGTACGTGAACAATGTATTTATGTGGTGTTATTGTGTAGATGCGATTTATTTTCCGAGACAAGGTCTCTAGCTCAGGCTAGCCCTGGACTTCCTGCACCACTGGGGCTGAACCAGGGCAATTGTGTATGCTGGGTAAGTTTGCACAAGTGAGCTACATCCCCAGATGCATCTACACGTTTTACTTCAGAATTATGTGGTTTTTATTTTTTCTTTCTATTTTTAGGTGTCCTTTAGAAACATGCTTTGCTTTCGGTGCCGTGGTTTCAGATTTAGCCACGTGGATACAGCAGGTGGGAGATTGTTCCTTAAACTGATAAAATGAGTTCATAGTACCATTGCCAATACAGAAGAGCCAGTTTTTTGTAAATAAACTTTACTGGAGTTTCTCCTTGACTATTTAGTAGATGTCTATAATGTACTCTGAATAGTTTCACCCCACGTCGTTTCTCATAACCCTTCCACAAATGGTCACTGCTGTGGTAGTTTAGATGGGAATGGCCCCCATGGGCTCATAGGCTTGAGTACTTGGTTCCAGGTTGGTGCAAGTGTTTGGGAAGGATTAGGAGGTGTGGCTTTCTAGAGGAAGTGTGTCACTGAGGAGGGCGTTAGTGTTTTAAAAGGCCACAGTAGGTTAGGTTAGCTTTCTGTACTGCCTATCCCTCACCGCCTCCTTCTTGCTGATAAGGAGGTGACCTCTCAAGCATCATGCCTGCCTGCTTGCCGCCATGCTGCCTACCGAGATGCTCACGGGCTCACTCTCTGAAACTGTAAGCTCTCAATCAATGGTTGCTTCGTTAAGTTACCTCAGTTAAAGTGTTTTGTCACAGCAGGAGAAAAGTAACGAAAACAACTGCCTTTCCTTTCTCCCTTCAACTTCTCTCATAGTCATGCCTTTTGTTGTGTTTTGTAGGTTTAATCAAGGCTAGCCTGGAGCCCGTCTCTGATTATTTACAGGCTTGATCTTAGATAGGCCAGTGCAGGCAGTCTTTGCGTGCGTGCGTGCGTGCGTGCGTGCGTGCGTGTGTGTGTGTGTGTGTGTGTGTGTGTGTGTAAGGAGGTGCATACTATGATCTAAGTGCAGTGCTCACAAAACAAGCCTTGTGTCAGTACTTGCCTTTCCTCTTGTTTCAGATAGGGTTTCTTGCTGTTTTCTGATGTATATACATCGATGTACGTCAGGTATGCTGACTACTTTTATGTCAACATGACACAAGCTGAAGGTTATCTGAGAAGAACTCTCAGTCCAGAAAATGCTTCCAGAATGTTGGGCTTTTAGCAGACAAGCCTGTAGGGTGTTCTTAATTAGTTGGGAGGGCTCTGGGGCTACCCCTGGGCTGGTGGGCCTGGCTGGGTTCTAAAGTAAAGCAGGCTGAGCAAGCCGCCAAGAGCAAGTCTAAGCAGCATCCTCCATGGCCTCTGCATCAGCTCTTGCCTCCAGATTCCTGCCCTGTTTGAATTTCTGTCTTGACTTCCTTCAGTGACGACAGGTGAAGAGGAAGTGTAAGCTGAATCAGTCCTTTCCTCCTCAAGCTGCTTTGGTCATGGTGTTTTATCACAGCAGTTGTAACCCTAACTAACACAGAGATTGACTGCAGGATAATGATATATCGCTATGATAATGGCATATTGCTATGGCAGGCAGACCTGGCCATGTATTTTTGGGAGCATAGTGGAAGGACTTTAGAATGTTGGGATGGAAGAGCTATTGAGGACTGAGGGCTCAGTGGGCCGTTCTTTAGGATCTTGGAAAAGAAGAATGTGGAGAGCAGTACAAAAGATGGAGTCCTGGCTTATGAAGTTTCAGAGGAAAGTTAAAAGACTATCTGGATCATTTGATATTTTCAATTAAGATTCTGTGATTCTGGTCAGCTGGGGCTGACAGTCAGCCATGATTAACAAGAGACCAGGACTGTTAACGCGAAAGCTTTGCTTTACTGGGACGATCGATGCTGGTTTAGCTGGGGCTAAGACATTAGCAGTGATTAAGAAGAGGCGGGCATCACTGAATCGAGATCTCCTGGGAAGTGTTTCCTGAGAGGTAGCAAACAGAAACTGTATTCCCCAGGTGGCCAAGGCTGCACCTTGTGCTGGCAGCCAACCTTGGTAGTGTAAGAGTCACCCAGGTGGTGTTGATTTGGAAAGAATGAAGGGGTCAAGGAGAGCAGCTGAGACTTGGGACGGTGTGGGAGGGTTGCAGTCCTGGAAGAGAGCCCAGGGGCGGCTACTGGTGAAAATGCAGGCCAGTTGTAGCAGAGGACCCAGCATTTTGGAGAGGCCAGTACTGTGGCTGACCAGGAACAGCAGCAGTGTAGGAGTGGAGCCATCCAGAGCCTACGCTATAAACTGTGTGGACTGCAGAAGGCAGAGCCAGAGAAGTGACCCAAGCCCTTTGAAGGAGCCCGGAAGACTAAGCTGTGAGTAAATCCCAGGTTATTGGACATTGAGCTAACTATACTATTGGAGTTTGGTTTTGCTTTGCCTTGATTGTAACTGTGGCTGTGCCCTGATTCTTCCCTCTTGCAACAAGAAAGCATTTGACGTAGCTCTGATTTCAGCGGAGCCCACAGTTCCGAGACTTTGAAGAAAACTGCATTGCTAGTGTTTGAATTTGCAAGAGTGTGAGACTTCTTAAGTTTGTAAAATGTTTTATATTGTGATGCCAATGTCAACGTGTAATCTTGGGGATAAGCAGGGAAGGAAATGTTGTGGTTCAATCCTGAGGCATTTATGTGTCACCTGAGAGGAGGGACCCTCACTTGAGAAAATGCCTCCAGGAGACCTGCATTAAGCGGACATGCTTGTAGGGCACTTTTCTTCATTACTGGGGGAGGAGGACCTAGTCTATTGTGGGTGTGGTCACCCCTGGGCTGGTGGCCCTGGTGCCTATAAGAAATCAGGTGGGGTAAGCCACGAGAAGTCAGTCAGTCAACAGCGTTCCTCCATAGTCTGTGCATCAGTCCCTGCTTATAGGGTCCTGTGTTGTTAGAGTTCCAGTCCTGACTTCTTTCAGTGATGAACGGTGAATGGTAAGTCTGACAAACCCTTTCTTCTCCATGTTGCTTTGGCCAGGGTGTTCTATCACAGCAATAGTAACCCTAAGACACCAAGCTAACTGGCTTTCAAGCTCTCAGAATCCTGCAGCCTCTGCCTCCTCTCTCTCTGTAGAATCATTAGGACTGTAGGTGTGTGCTACTGTGCCCAACTTTACGTGGATTTCGGCATTTGAACCCAAATATTAAGCAGTTGTACACTTATTTTTACCAAAGCCCAAGTCCAAGGACTATAAGAGGTACAATAAGAATAAATTAGTTCCAAGTCTATTTCCAAAGCCCATGCTCGGTGCTATCTTTCCCAGACCAAGAGGGAAGCACAAAACAACTAGAGTATCTATCTATGCCTGTGCACACACTGCCAATGCCTAGTGCACACACTGCCAATGCCTAGTGGACCCACTACCAATGCATAGTGGACCCACTACCAATGCATAGTGGACCCACTACCAATGCATAGTGGACCCACTACCAATGCATAGTGGACCCACTACCAATGCATAGTGGACACACTACCAATGCATAGTGGACACACTACCAATGCATAGTGGACACACTACCAATGCATAGTGGACCCACTACCAATGCATAGTGGACACACTACCAATGCATAGTGGACCCACTACCAATGCATAGTGGACACACTACCAATGCATAGTGGACCCACTACCAATGCATAGTGGACCCACTACCAATGCATAGTGGACCCACTACCAATGCATAGTGGACCCACTACCAATGCATAGTGCGTACACTGCTAGTGCATAGTACAGATAAGAGGGAAAGTGTGGTGATGTATTTTGTATGATTAGTGAATTCTGCCTGAGGATTCAGAAAGGAAAGCCAGACTTAAGCTATAGAGATTGGGCCTTGGTGGTACACCCCTTTAATGCCAGGACTCAGGAGAAAGGTAAATGGATCTCTAAATCCAAGACTACCCTGGCCCATTGGAGAGTGAATCAGTGCTCATGCCTTTAATCCTAGCATTAGGGAGGTATATAAGACAGGAACGGGGTCTCAGAGCTGACATTCATTCTCCAGCCACATTGAGGAGAGGAAGACATTGAGTCTCTCTCTAGTCATGTCAAGGAGAGCATAGCAGTGTGAGTGAATCTGAGGAGCAGTGCAGTAGGGAGCAGGTTGAGAATCACCCCTTTGGTCTGAGCTGAGGTAGAGGTAAGAGCTAGTGGCTGACTGCTTTGCTTTTCTAGTCTCCAGGCAGGCTTTAATAAATCATAAATAATATATCACCATAGACAAGATATCCACTGAGCCATCTCCCTACTCCAAGTTGAGGCAATTTCCTTGTTACTAAGTTTTAACTTCAAATTTAACATATCAATGTTGGAAAATGTGTATGATAAGTTATAGTGGGGTTGAGAGGAGACAGACATTTAGGTTAATCACAGTAATTTCTCTTTATATTTAAAACAAACGATTTAAGGCATTTGTTATATTTTAATGGTGTTACGGATTCACTAACTGCCAATTAATGACTTGATGCTGACTTTAGTGACTTTACTCACTGTTGTGACCAAATACCCAACATTTGGGAGAAAGAGTTGTTTGGGTTTATGATTTAAGAAGGGACACAGTCCTTCATGGCAGAGAAGGGTTGATGATGAGATGAGAAGCAAGGGTTCCATGTCTGCAGTTAGGTTAGGTAGTTAGGTAGTTAGGTAGCAGAGAGGAAACAGAAGTGAGGTTAGGTTCTAAACCATCCAGGTCCACCAAACTTGATCTCCAACTTCCACCAAGATTTCCCCTACTCACAAAGGTTCTTCAACCTTCCAAAACAGAACTACAACTGGGAACCAAGTGTTCAGATGTATGAGCCTAAGGGGGAGGGCATTTCATATTCAAATCACTATTGTGTTGGATAGCCAAAGTTTCCCATGTAAAAAATTAAAGCATTGCTAGACAAAAACCCTGGGCGCATGCCAGATCTTCTATAGGAATAAGGAGGATAGAGATGGTGTTTTTTTTCCTGACTATTTATGAAAGACCAACTAGGAGCTTACGGATGTTGGTGTTGCCATGTCTTCCTCCTCTTCTATCTCACATCCATAGAGACAAACAATAACATTTGGAGAAATATTTCAGTTATCCCAGAAAAAAATGCCTAATGTTTAGGTTTTACATTTGCCTCTCATTAGCCACACAATCTTGGACAAATCAGGTTACCCATGAAAGTCTCACATGGCCAGCCTGCTTTTAAGTCAAGGTCGATTGATAGAACACCAATGGAAGAGGTTTGCAAAGTAGAAAACACCACATTCAGGGGATTATTTGTGCTATTCTTTCAAGCCCATTCTCACAAGTGCTGAGTATTGGTCATTGTGATACCAATTTGTATATAATGGATGAAGGATTCGTACAGAGTATATGGCACATGCTCTATAGATTTTATTTTTGTAATATATGGTATTGCGTTTGATTCATTTATATATTATTTTCTTGGCACAACTTCCTACCACACTTTGACAAACAAGGAATGAACAGCTTATCTGGTGGGGATTTATAGCACAGGGGTCCACAGTCTTGGAAGATGTCATTGGCAGTGTAAATAGCAAGGTTAACATGGTTGTTTGAGAAATAAATACAAACTTCAGTTAGTATTTCATCTTGAGAACCAGCTTAAGCGTACTTTAGATAACCTCTTATAATTGAAGTCCTTTTATAAGCTTGGCCTTTATATTGAGTTTTGTCAAATTCAAGGTCAGGCAGAAATTCTAACATTAATCAGTTCAAAATTGTGCCCATTGTCTTCTCCTGAAATACACCAGCCATCGCTTTCTTTTCTATCATCTCCCCTTTTCTCCTTATATCTCATATGTTTAGTTTAAAAAAAATATAACTTCATTAAGTTGAATTCGTCACAGTGGAAAGGAAGTCCTTGCCTTTTGGTTGAGTGAATAGCTTCTGAGCCATTATACGCGCAGTCAAAAGCAGTTCATTCTTATTTGATAAATGCATTGAAAGTACCTGAAATTGTTTCATCCTCTGTCTTTCTTCCCTTTTCATCTTTTAGAGCAATCAAATGAAACATCCCCCTAGCTTTCCTGATCGAAGCTGTCTGCTCTGCCTTGGCACCAAAAATACATGTTTCAATAAGTGTTCCTATGTCACAGTAAGTTCTTGAATCTTTTCACATTTATTTTATACTGAAGTTTCAAAAAAACAAAAAACCAAACCAACTCTAAATCCATTTCCATCATACTTAACATACTTACTTAACATCAGTAAATACACACGTCCACATATATGTACAATGGGTTGCACATATCACATGTGTATGTACTGGGGTGATCGAGAGGGACTTTGTTGTTAAGTAGGACACTAACTGTTATAACTTTTATCTTTGCATTACTCTTTCCATTGCTATAGGGCTAGTACACTCATAGAATTAAAACAGGATTTAAATTTTAAGATGGCTGATGGTCTATCATATACAGAATTAAAAGAAAAAGATTCATCCCCTAAATGCTAGATTGTTGACTAATAGTTAATTTGAAGGAAATTTACATTTAGGGGCTTTATTCTGGAAAACTATACTGCACACCCATCCTCAAAACACATGTCTTTATTTCCATATTTCTTTTTGCTTTGCTCTCAAAGTATAAACCCACTCTGTGTTCTTTTCCTTTGTGCCCTAGAAAAATCTCTTTTTTTCTTTTTCGTAGCATCATGGAAATCCATTGCTGTGATCTGTGCTGTAGTAGAAAGCAGCACTTGTGTCACCAAATGACTTGCGGGGAATATGACAGGACAGTGATTGCAATCATGTAGCAGTTGCTTCTGGACTTGAGCAAAAGGAGGAGGATCTGGGACAGTGGCAGCTCTTTGAGAAGACATGCACCTGCTACACGACAGCTGTGTTTAAGAAGCTTGTTTTATTTTAATTATTTGGTCAGGTGGTAAATTCTATAATTACAGTATTATTGGGACAGTGAACCAAAGTTAATCAACTCTCTGAAAGGGGGTGGTGATAATAGTGCCTTTTATTGGAGTACTTGTCGTATTTTCTAAGCATACTCATGGTCATTTATTGAATGTTACAATGAGCAGGTAAGTGATAATGTCATCATTTCGGACCTGGGGAGCCAGACCACGCTTTCGCCTGCCTCCAACCCTGAAATGTGTTTTCCCACTGCATGAAGTGTGAAGTTTTAAACCATCACTGATTCACTTGACATTGTGTGGGCTCCCTCCGTCCCTCCCTCCCCTCCCCCTCCCCCTCCCTCCTACCCCCTCCCTTCCCTCATCCACTGTTGCTCTTGCCATGTAGCCTTCACTCAGTCGCATGAACACTGAGAGCATCGTCCTTTTGTAGACTTAAAGTGTGCAGCTTTTGTGTCAGTGAATCTTTCTTCCTCTTCCACCTTGCTAATTCTCATTCATTTTATTTACTTCGGAGACAGGGTCTCATACTGCCTAGACTGTCCTCAAACTCTCCAAGTGGCCCAGATTTGTCTTTCTTCACCTGCAAGTGTTGAGATGACATGCCCGTGTTACAGTGGTTAGTTTACATAGTTCCAGGAACTGGGTGCCTGAGCTATGTCCCCAGCCCCCCAGTCTCTACTTAATTGCTAGTCCTTTGAGGCACCACAGGCATCCCAGTTTTCTGTTGCACACGTTCAGAGCACCCTGGCTGTTTTGCCAGAAAACCTGCTCCTCAGAGAATTGTCTGTGTCATTTATTCAGTGTCTGCATTTGTAGTGGGCTGCAGGCTACATGAGGGCTGAAGCTGTCTGTCTTCTTTGTGTTTTATACTTGGGCCAAGTGCAATTTCTGAACCACTGTATGTATTGAGTAGTCTTTCTTAAGTAAATAGCTAACAAATAAATATGAATTACACAAAGTCACAGGAGAAGAAGCTAGAACTAGATCTCTGTTCCTAGTTCAGCTTCTTTCTGTATCAACATAGAAGGTTTGTTTGTCAACAAGGGGAAAACTATAAGAATTTATAAAGACTTCTCAGTAGGAAGAGAAAAGCCTGGATGAAACACTATGTGGTCTTAGAATGGGAAAATATGTTCATAAAGTAATGAAACAGTTACCTAAAGAGAGTTTAGCTATTGATGTGGTCCAGTGACTTTTACCTCGAACTTTTCAAAGAAAACTGGGAAGTTTAAATTCTTAAATTGTGGACTGAACACCAAGGCAGCGAGGTGAATTTTGCTTTTCAAAACTGCCCTCAAATCTCATGTGATAGAGTCCTCTGTTGTTAGAGAGGGTATCAAGGAAAGATTGCAGACTCTAAGTACAGCTCTTATGGGTCTGACTCCCTGGGAAGAAGATTCTGAGATTAGCATGCGGAAGGTTTGCTGGGGGACTATTCCTGGATCAACAGCTGGAAGGGAGCGAAGAATACAGATTGGGGCAGAGGAGCTGTATTATTAGTCACAAGAGAGACAATCTGGGTCCTCAGGAGCTTTGGAGCTGAAGCAGCCCAGGCCAAGGGCAGTAAGCCTCTGCCACCTTGTATCTATAAATCCCTCATGCACAGTGCCCTTGGAACAGAGCACACATTGAGAGAGATGGCATTCCTTCGCAGAGAGCAGTGTCCCAGGAGATAAAGCATGAGCTCCAAGTGCCTGGCAGCTGGAGCGTGATACTGCAGCCCGGAAGCGAAGGGGTGACTGGGAACACATGAAACATCCCCCAGAGTGTACTGCCTGTGCTCACACCCACCTTCTTGGAAACCTTAGGAAAACTTCCGCCAGCATTTGGTGGGCTTCTTGGTGAAAATTTTCAGAGTAGACAGGGGGTGAAGCACCCAGCTACACCCTTTTGGCAACCCCTGTTTTTCTGTGCTGGGGCCTCCATCCTATCTCATGCCACCAGTTAGCTTCTGCCCCTGGAAAAATGCTGAGAGGCTCAAGTTCAAGGATGATAGCCTTTTCCCCCTTTAGGTTCAGTCCATGTCATTTGGCTCCTCCTTCTCTGGGCCCATGGTGAGGCGGGGCATCATGGTGGGGAGCATGTAGTGGAGAAAAGGTATTAACCTCATGACAGCCAGGAAGCAGGGGCAGGGAGAGAGGAAGGCGCTGTGGACAAGACATGCTCTTCAATGGCAATTTCTCTGGTCTGCCCTCTGTGATCTCTTCCAAAGCCTCATGCCCTAAAGTGTCCACTGTTTCTCATCCTCACACTGAACACCAACTCTGTTAATCAGTTAATCCATTCATGAACCTGAGCCTCACAAGCTAATCATCTCCCAAATGCCTCCCTCCCAATCTCCCTACATTGGAGATCAAGACTTCCACACTCAAGCTTTTGGGGGACATTTTTAGATTCAAACCATAGCATCCAGGACATGCCTGGTCTGTGTATTTTGGAGGTTATCCATTTTCCAGTGCAGATGGTGCTTGCTTGCTTGCTTCCTTTGTTCCTTCGTTCCTTCCTTCCTTCGTTCCTTCCTTCCTCCTCCTCCTTTTTGCTCCAGAATCCCAGGATCATTCATCACTATTCTCACAGTGGGGATTGGTGTCTATAAGGTGTCTTATCCTACAAGGCCCATGGCTTAGGGTGTGTTGTGTTGTGTGGTCCAAGTGGCAAGACTGTTTGTATCATGAATTGGATTGCTGAGCCTGGTCCTCTGAGCTGCAGCTTGCATGTTTCTTGGGATGTGTATCAGAGCAACATCCCCAATTGTGGAATTTGTTTCCTCTAATACTTCGAAGCCCAGACATCTGACTTTTATTTTGACAAACACAAGATGCTATAAATTAATGAACAAACACTCAAGTGTCTCCTGCAAACCTGGGCCATTCCCTTAGCCACAGAAATTGGTAAAAGCTGAAATAAGATCCAGAAATCATTGAAATGGAGAGATTTGATTTCTGGTGCTTCCCTGGGTAAAATAGGAACACATTTAAACATGGCTGACCTGACTCTGTGCTTTTTCTTGGTGTGGGGAGGTTGGGTGGGGGTGGGGTGGGATGGGGAGGGTGGTGGTGGTGTTTTTTGAGACAGGGTTTCTCTGTAGCTTTGGAGCCTGTCCTGGATCTTGCTCTGTAGACTAGACTGGCCTCAGACTACAAGAGATCTGCCTGCCTCTGCCTCTAGAGTGCTGGGATTAAAGGTGTGTACCACCGCCGCCCAGCTCTGACTCTGTGCTTTGATTGTGTTGCTCACAGTCTATGGAAACCTGGACAAATTACTTCACATCCATGAGACCTGCTTCCTTTGTCTGTGCATTTGGTATTAAAGCTGTCCTATCTCCCTCACAGTGTCCTCAGAAGAATTAATTGAAAACATTGGCAGCTTAAACATCGAAACTTATAAAACTGTACACATAGGGGTATTTATTATTATTACTAATATAGTAGTTCCCTTAACTGTCATTGATATAATTAACAGCAATGCAGGGACACACCAAAATCACCACAACTAAAAGAGTGGGGGAGCTTTCACAAATTGCTGAAAACTATAAATTTTAAAACCTTAGCATGCAGAGGGATATTCCTAGCAGATGTTATATCTAAGGCTATTAGGGAAAAAAATAAGGTACCAAATTTTCAATTACTTGCTTTTATAAATATTTATAATATTTCAATTATTTTAAATTGGGATCCTTTATACTATTTTTTTAAGGTAAGATAATTTACAACTTGTTTCTCTTAAGGCTTCTTGTCAAAGGGTGTTTATCTGGTATTTGTTTCTAATCCCAGTTAATTAACTTGGAGGTGAGTGTCCCATGCCTGTGTTATGGTACATTATTTCTTTAAACTGCACCATGAAGGTGATGGGCTTGGGCACTGATGAACATAAAATGCCTTCATTGGGAGGAACCAGTTTATATCCCCACACAAAGACCTTATGCTATGCCACAGCAAACACAGTAAAGTCATTGTTCCGCTAACATCTTTTGACCCTGAAGCATAGATGGTTGTTTAATGGCCAGTATTCTAAATGCTTTATTGTTAGTGCTCAAATCCAGATCACTTAAACTATCTTGTGTGATGGGAGTACAAGAAAAAACCGAGTGTGTGTGTGTGTGTGTGTGTATGTGTGTGTGTGTAAATATGTATAATTCATTGCACCAAAGAGAGACCTCCTCGAGTCCTGCTTTCTGTCCTTGTCCATGCTTTCTGATGTTGGTTTGAGACAGAAATCAGATAAGAGAACAGAACAGTTCAGTTTGTACAAGTTCACAAGGTCATTTCAATGGCCAGAACACACCAGCAACAGGTCTATTTTTTCACTTTGAACACCATCAGCCTCAACGCTCCTTGAAAATGGATGTGACCAGCACAATTCTGGTTCTTCACCTACTATGGAATCAGCACCACAGGGGACTAAAGACAGAAAACAAATGATCCTACACTCAGGACCCAAGGCCCAATAAATGAGTAATGAATGTGTATGGAAAGCAGGGTGGTGAGGGTCTCAGGAAAAGTTCCAGCTGGTAGATGGTTCAGGGTAGAAGGGGATATTTATTCTGTGTGATGGACTTGTAAGGTGGTCCTAAGGTAAAAACAAAGCTAGACAAACACCTAAACTTTATTGCCCATTGGCCTCTTCTTACAATCATATTTTAAATGAATGAAAAACATAAAAACATTACACTAGAACATTGTTAAAATGTAAAAGTTATTATATAGTAACAAGTATACTTCTGTATTATGATTTTAAATAGATTCTATTCTACTAACAATTATAACTTTGAAGTAATGACTATAAATGATAATGAAAGGATGTAGGGTGTGTAGCATAGAACAGATATGTCTGTGGTTCCAGTTTTGACAAAGTCACAAATGTGTCTGATATCTTTGTAGTTTGTTACTGATATTCATAATAAAAGGAGTGAACATATTTCTGTTAAAAGTTAGTGAATAATAAAGATGGACCTTTTTCTCACCTAAGTTCACAAGTCTCCTTTAATTTTTATCCCTGAGCTCTTTGGTGAATCTGTAAATTGCAGTTTAAGAACTACTGCTAGCACCACTATTCTGCTAAGGGAATATAGTGATAAAATAACTCCTAATGGCATACTGCTATGCCCATAGATGACTGCATCACTCTGCCATCGTCAGAAACTCTTCTTGCAGTGGATGGGAATTAACAGAGACCCACAACTGGACAGCATGCAGAGAGTGAGACTTTGAAGCACTCAGCCCTAAATGAGATGTCTTCATTAACAACCCCTGCCCCCCCTAAAAGAGCTCAGAGATCTATGCAGAAGATGGTGTGGGAATCTTGAAAGAGCCACAGACTGTGGATGACCCCAAGGAAACAGCATTTTCCTGATGGGAGATGTTTGTGTATATGTATTTCTCTTAATGGCTGATGAATAAAATACTGATTGGCTGATTGGCCAGGCAGGAATTATAGGCAGGGCTAGGATATGAGAATTCTGGGAAATGTAGGCAGATGGAGTCATCATGGGGAGCCTGGGAAGAGAAGACATGCCAGGTGTTCTCTGGTAAGCCAAGACTAGTAGTTATGGGTTAATAATTAAGACAGAGCTAGCCAATAAGAAACCCAAGCCACCAGCCAACATTATAACTAATGTAGTGTCTGTGTGTTCATTTGGGGCTGAAGCGGTTGTGGGACTAGGCAGGACAGGAAAAACTCCACAACATTTTCCAGATACAACAGGGCTGATGTACTTATGAACTCTCAGAGACTGTCACACACAAGATCTGCACAAGCTCAAACCAGAAAACAATCCTACTGCAGAGAAGGGGAAGTAGGCACAAAGTCCTACACCTACTCAAGAAGCCTATTTGCAATTGATAGCTTCCAGGAGTTGGAGAATCTGTTGTTTGTTTGTTTGTTTTTCCAGTGGAGTCACACTGGGTATCTCAACTACACCCCAGGGAGTAGCTGGCCAACAAAAATTGGACTAGATTTTTGTATTTTTCTATTTTAGAGAGCGAAAGAATGTGAAGTTGGGTGAGTTGAGGGGAGGACCTGGAAAGAACTGGAGGAGGAAAAAAAAAAAAAAAAAAAAAAAAAAAGATGGCCACAAGCTTGAATGGGTTACTGATAGAGAGCTGGAGAAGGACAGAGAGGTGACAGGGAGGAGAGGAGCATCCAGGTAGAATAACCTTAGTCAAGACCTGGAGGACAGGGCAGGTCTATAGTGTAGATATATGGGAGTGGAAGGCATGTCTTTGTGGCATGTGGTATCTGGGATGGAGAAAATGATGGACCTAAGGGGAACAAAGGAGGTTATAGCATGGATGTAGAAGGAGAAATTGTACGGGTGGGTTTGCCACCATGTCTTTGAGTAGGTGACAGACAAATATATTGCTTCAGGAGTTTTATTTACAGTATAATGGAAGCTGGGTTGAAAGCCTTGAGAAGGGAAGTCTTTTAGCAGCCTTTATTGCATTAGTCAGGAGAAATATATTGAGAACATGAACTGCATGAGCAGAAGCTAAAAAGGGAAGAGCCAAGAACAAGTAATGGGCTGGCGAGTGAAAGGACTGGTCAACGGTGAGGTGAGGAGGAGTGGGGAGCCAAAGTGATGCTCAGGGCTTAACTTCTGACCCATGGACAGTGACGATGGAATGAGCTTACAGACGGGTGAATCTGTGATACTGTGGCTTGGGGGTGTCCTGAACGTTTGAGGTATGGGTGAGCTATTTTATGCAGTCTTCGGTAGGCAGCTGAAGATGGGAGTCCAGAGCTCACACAAAAGTTCAGGACTGAGCAGATTTGGTAATCATTAGGAAAGCAGCAGAAATCAAAGGAGTAAAAGACATTACGACAGAAGGGCAAGGGTGATGAAGAATGAACCTTGTGTGACTTCTCAGGCCGTGCAAAATGCGTTCCAAGAAGATCTGCTTAGCAATCTGCACATTTCGTCCCCGTGTCCTCAGCTCTATGGTGAGGAATGTGCCTGCTATGCTCCTCTGACTTCTCCAAGACCAATAACACTCACTGGCCTGCTCTCAAAGAAGTGCATTTCATGTAGGAAGGCCAATACAGAGGGGAACAAATAGGCACAATTCTGTATCACGAGCAAAAGGACAGAGCTATGTGTGTACACGGAGCAGAGCGATAGAGAAAGGAGCATGAGTAACCTCAGCTGGGGTCACTGGCAAGACAGGCTTCTGGGGGAGGCGACATTGGAAATAGCTTTGTTTGTCAGAGGGGAAAGATGTAGTCGGAACAAACTGTGCACAAGTCTGATGTATTCAAGGAATCGCTTTCCTTCTGGGGCTCCTCATGAGCAATCACAGCTCGTGTCGTACATCAGGACTTGAAGTATTTATAAGTCCCATCGCTCCGTGGTTAGTGTTACTCTTCATGTTCACCTTTCAGTTCCCTGCTTTATGCTTGATTCAAATCTTTGCCGTTGAAATTTAACCTCACCTTTTTTTTTTTTTTTAAATATTGCTCTTTTTAAAATGGAGATAGATGCTTGGGGCCAGAGAGATAGCTCAGTGGTCAGGAGCCCTTGCTGTTTTTATGGGTTCAGTTCCCAGCATCCACACAGAAACACACAGCCATCTGTAACTCCAGTTCATGGGCATCCACACAGTGCTCTTGTACACCTATAGACAAAACACTAATGCTCATAAAATAAGTCCTTAAAAACAAGAAATTATCAAGTAAATATCTCTTGTTTATATAGCCATTTTTCTTTCTACTAAGTATCTGGTAAGTTCAACAATAAAATGGGCTCCGAGGTCAGTGAGAAGGCTCAGCAGACCAAGCAGGCCAAGCATGAATTCAATCCCTAGGGCCCACATGGTAGGAGGAGAGAACTAACTTCCATGTGGTCCTGTGACACCCTACCGCCCCCCCCCCCCAGCAACAGTTAGTTACGTAGTTGTAATAAATAAAAGCAGACAGGGGAGACAGCTCAGTCGGTAAAGTGTTTGCCATGTAAACATGAGAATTTGAGTTTGAGCCCCACATGTAACAGGCTGGGCTTGGTGGCATATGTTTGAAATCTCATCACCATGGGGCAGTGGAGGTTTCTCTGGAGTCTAGTGTGGTGCAATCAGCATTTGCAAGAGAAGATATATGGGCAAAGGGGTTTACGGTGCAGCTCACGGTGTCACATTGCAGCTTCCATGATGAGATTTTTAAACGTTTTTCTCTTTTTAAATTTTATTTTATGGTTCCCCCTCCTTTCCTCTCTCTCAAATTTTGTTTTATTTGGGGTGTGTGTGTGGGGGGAGGGCAGATATAAAGGGATGGAGAAGTGAATGGGATTAAGATACATGATGTCAAAGGCACATAGAATAAATACATTTAAGAAAATGAAGATGGAATGACACCCATTGTTGTTCTTCAGACTTCACATACATTCATATACATGTATACATTCCTGCACACACATGTGCACATTCAAAGTAGTGCTACCTTCCAAGGAGCATAGTTTGTCCCAAATCCTCTTTGTGTTGACTGATTGTTTGCTTCCAAACTGGATTAATAACAGAGTGTCCTTTTGTGGTCATTAAGGCAGTCGCGAAGCCTATGTTTTCTATGGCAGTGTGACAGTGCTGTCTATTCTGTCCCAGCTGGCTAGGGTTAGCCTCAAAGTCAAGCCATCGAGCTTAGATGTGTCATTTTAAAATATGAATGTTAACAACATAAGAATAGGTTTATTTTTGCTGCTTTGTGTTTTTGTAGTATCGTGTCAGGACAGGGGCTTTTCTTCCACATCTTTCTGTTGTCACAGCTATAACATTGTCTCAGAGCTAACAAAGACATCAGAAAACATTCTTTGGAAAAACACCAGAAAGACTCCTGACATCTCACAACAGAGTCCTCCAACATGCAATAAAATAAATTTGTCCTTTGTCCATTTAATCTTAAATTTGGTCAAGAGCGATAATTTTCCTGTGTCATCTCAGGGCCCTGAAACTTTAGGAGCCACCCAGCCATAGCTTTTCCAGAGAGAAACCTGGTTGGAATCATTATACAGAAGACCTAGTATTCAACGTCAACGTGAAAGAGCTAGGACACTGTGCAGAGCAGATGCGAGTAACTGAAGGGCAAAGAATGACCAGACAGGAAGGGCTCAGTTTTAAACTGACAGGAGGCTCAAAGGGCAAAATGAAGTTTTATAACTTCTAGATTCCTGCATAAGTGTATCTATTTAATAAGATCTAAAATTTGTATGTGCTGCCATGAGCCAGGCGTTTATCTCTTTAGAGACCTATTCACACAAATGCCAATAACCCAAGCAGAGAAGGTAAGCAGAAGCACAGTGAAATTTCATACCGAAACAGCAATTCTGCTCTGTTTTGTGGTGCCATACACATATGACAGGAAGGAATGAAGTCTTCCTCTGTACAGCCTGTCTTTGGGTTTGCAAGAACTGCCTGGAAATATGTCCATTTTTTTAAAATTGTACCTCCTAAAGAAAGTGCCTTTCACACTGATTCACCTATCGAGATAGCTGGATTAGCATTCTGTTATAGTTAAGTACAGATTGGGTAATGCATGTGGTCTGTCTCACATCCTGTGTAAGGGGCGGGCAGGGAAACAAACAGGAAAATAAACATCCTTTTCTTGAGCTGGTGAGAAATGCTGGACATGTAAACAATACCTACTACCTTTCACCCACTGCAGAAGTGCAGACAGACAGACAGAGAGAGAGAGAGAGAGAGAGAGAGAGAGAGAGAGAGAGAGAGAGAGAGAGAGAGAGAGAGAGAGAGAGAGAGAGAGAGAGAGAAACACCCGCAGAGAAACAGAGAATTTAATCCCCATTTAGGAGATGATGATTTGCTAGTGACTGACATTGTACTTGTATGATGAAATACAGTGTGAAGAAAGTCCCAGAGATATATGAGGATTCCAGGATGAGTTTTCCTGAGGTCTATACTCTGCTAATGTTTACCCCGTGGTCCCTAAATTCTACTAAACAACCTTTTCTTAGCTCATTGGGTTTTATACAAAGTGCTCCCTTTGCTCTGTCATTTAGGCTGTCAGGTGTCTAAACTTTCTGGAAGACAATGACAGCCACAAGTGCAGGCTGGATCTTTTCCTTTCCCTCCTGGAGGTGGGGGCGTGGGGGGTGGGGGGGGGGAGAAAGAGGGATCAGTATTTGCCAAACTCACTATCAGGGAAAGCAGAGAACCTATGGGTGGCCTTGACTTCCATCTCCACTCCCCAGGCTGGACACTGTACCCAGCTAGTGTCCTTTCTAGTTTAACCTGCCTACCCACTGCCTTGGCTTAAAATTGGAGCAATTGAGCCGTTCACAAGTTCTTTGGTGGGCAAGGAACCAGTGTACTCAGCATAGTCTCTATCATTTACTTCCAAGGGAGCTTTGCAGAGTTATCTCCTAGACCAGTGGCTTCTCCGAGATACCGTGTTTTCTGAACAGGCTAAGGATGTTTACCACCTTTGCAGTTCTTCTCAGCACCTAGAGTAGACATCTCCCCTCAGACGCTTAAGTATATAAGGCTGTCTATTCCTATCATTGCAAATCCGACTTAGATACTGTAAATGCTTGGAGGTACCTTCGTGGTTTCTTTTCTCTTTATAGATAATGTCCTTCTCTGGGCTAACAAAACACTAGTACCGTGGCACTAAGGCTGTCATAATTAGACTGAATATATAAAACAGTATTTGGCACAATGGAAATACTCCGTAAACATTATCTGTGTATAAATGAAAACTTCACTAATCTGTAACTTCATGTGTATATGTGTATGTGCATGTATGTATATGTGAGTATAGACACATGCGTGCTACTGTGTGCTTATGGAGGCCAGGGAGTCTTTTTATGCTTTCCACTTTGTTAGAGGCAGGGTCTCTCATTTCTGCTTCTTGGGGGCATATTTCCTCTGGTGGCTCATTAGCTCCTGGAAGATGATCCACCTTTGTTTCTGACTGTAGGAGTTCTGCGATTATGGATGCAATCCATTGCATTCAGCTTTTATGTGGACTCTGAGGATCTGTACTGAGGTCACCAGGCTTGTGTGACAAGCATTTTTATCCACTGAGTCATCACTCTCCAACCCCAACCTGTAAGTTAAGAAGGAGAAGAAGAAGAAAAAAAAAAAAAAAAAAAAAAAAAGAAAGAAAGAAAGAAAAAGAAAGGATGAGAAGGAAAGGTTTTAAGGAAGCGCACGGGTACTTTTGTACCTGTTTGAACCCTGACTGTATAACATATTGCTACAACACAGGGAAGCTTGTAGGAAAACTGGTAATCCAGCTGTGCACCATACATTCTGCTTTGAGTTAAGTCCCATAGCTGATGTACCCCCCCCCAACAACTGTCCTATGGAATAAGCACTCATTTTGCTTTATATGTGTGGAAAGGAGAATTAGGGAATTTAAAAGCATCCACTAACTCAAGGTCTACAAAGAATCCCCACTCATGGGTGACCCCAATTCCCAGGTTCTTGCTTTCACGTTAGCTCTCAGCTCTCAGGACTAGTATATGGACAAAATAGTCCCCCTTTCAGTCCAGAGGATCTGAGGCAAGTGCTGTACCACTGAGCTATGTCCCCAGCCCTCCTTTTCAATTTTGTTTTGAGAGAGAGGCTAATTAGATTACTGAGGCAGGCCTTGAACCTGTGACCCTCTTGCCTCTGTCTCCCAAATAGCTACTGGAACAGGCATGTGACATTAAATATGTCAAAAGTAGTTTCTAACAAACATTGACAACACAGTTCTAAGAGAGGTTCTCATCAACGAAATGAAATAGTCATGGTTTTAACCCAAAGTTGATTTCTGGGTTGTTTGCTGGCTGGCTTGCTTGTTTTGAGAGATGTCTGTATCTCTTCAGATGATGCCATTGGAACAGTCTCTTTGAATGGTCTTTGTAAGTTTGCACAGTTGTAAATTCCCATGGGAACAGAACAAACTTTTGACGGTAACATGAATGAATGTGTTGTCAGGGAATCCTAGCTGTGTATAAACTCTTTCACTGGCTGGCATGTCTGGGACTGGTGTAAACGCTTCAGTTAGAGGTGTGGGTCTCTCTCTCTCTCTCTCTCTCTCTCTCTCTCTCTCTCTCTCTGTTGGGTTGGGCAATGGGAGGCTGAAATGTAGACTTGCTGCTTCATTTAGTGGTAGCCCCTTCAGGGACCATAAACTTTCAACGGAGGTTAGAACCTAGCGTTTGTCAACTTGCCAAGAAATGTGAGAACAACCGGTGTTTGTGCAAAGGCTGAATATACACAGGAAGCTGAGCCCCAGATTCAAGTGCACACTCCCCTGCCTCAGCCCCTCCTTGTTATACTAATTACATCATCTGTAAATTCAAAACAGCCAAATCATTCTGTGGTCTTGCTGATTACACGGTTTGGTGTAGGGATGCTCTTCCTAGTAGGCAGCTTTGAATTTGCCTTCAACATGGAACTGTGGCCTATGGGAGAAGCAAGTGTTGAGCAGATCAGGGTGAGTGGGAAGGAAGACGTTTCTGTGACAGGGATGGAGAAATGGCATGTGCCTTGTGGCAGAGTTTTCCTGGGCTACTTATAAGCTCAGTGATTGGTTGTAGGTGACCTTCGGACATGTGGAAAAATCTCAGTTTCCTCAGCTATAAACGGGGTTGATGAACATTTCCTGAGATTTGGGGAGAACATATGCAAAGTGCTGGCATCTAGGAAGTCCCTGAGAAATGTCAGAGATAGCCATGATTTTATTTTATTGAACAATGTAAAGCGCTGGTAGCCACCCTGAGGAGAATTGGGCCTCAGGCCTAGTGTGATCGGAGCTGCCGACAGCTCCCCTCTGCATTTTTCTTGCTCCTTTGTCCTTCTCACGCCCTCTGTTTACTTCTGGTCAAATGAATGTCTCAAACTCACACTTATCAAGCCCCTCCTTTTTTCTTTTCAGCCTTTTGATAAATGCAAACAAAGCTGCTGGAGATGACCAGACAAAACAGTGACAGGAAGTCACAGTTATCCTTTCTTCTTTTTGCCTCTGCCCAACTTTCTTCCTTTTGGTCCCTTCACTCACTTTTGTTGGTAATAAAACGTATTGTGAGACCGATTATCAAATGTGTAATGTAAGTGCTCACCTTGACACCTCGGTGAGCAAAGACTTAGATCTGGATAATAGACTGAACTGAAATCTCTTCCTGGGGGTGTCTGTTATTAACAAAACAATTGCCGTCCCCGCAAACAACTGGCAGATATGACCCTTAGATGGAGTACAGGCTTTCCAGACGTTGGCTAAGGAGGCAATCTCCCTAGGCAGTCATTAGAGTTTGAGTTAACTCCCAGTACATTTGTTGTCAGCGAAGTGGAGGATCCCCACAGCTCTACCCCCACCCTGCTGGCCAGGCTGAGATTCCAGCTGTGACAGAGATGGACATTTAATTTGTTTGTGATTGGGTTGTTAACACTGGACATTTGCCATCTGACATTTTTTTCTTTCTTCCTTCTCTGCAAATCTACTCCTAACAAGGATGGTTTATTAAAAAAAAAAAAAGTTAGGTTACACATGCCTTTAACCCTAGCACTCCGGAGGCAGGGGCAGGTGGATCTCTGTGAGTTCAAAGCCAGCCTGGTCTACAGAGTGAGTTCCAGGACAAGCTCCAAAGCTTGAGACAGAGAAACCCTGTCTCCAAAAAAAAAAAAAAAAAAAAAAAAAAAAAAGTTGATGTATATGCATGGAGTGTATACTGTGTTGGTTTCTATTTTATTTCACTTCATAAAAGTCATAATTTTGGGACCCAGCAACCAAAATTCCTGATGATATGTGAGCAAAGCTCACAAAACACCCCAACAACCACATCCTGTTTCTAAGGGAAGATTTAATGGCAGGCCTGCTCGGTGAGGCTCATATGAATTCATTACCTTTATAAGACAGTCTAGAGGGATTTTACCAGTGTTCAAGGCACTGCTCTTTCTGGTTTTCCAGCACACATTTCTATAAAAGAATGAAAGACAGTCTGCCCTGTGTTTGTCTTGCTTTTCTTGTGTGTGTCTGTGGCTTTTCTTTTTCCTTAATAATTTTATGAATTCAAAACATTGAGCCCTCCAAATCTCCTTATCATGTGTATTAGTTCCCCACAAAAGTGTTGTGGTATTTCACTGGCCCTGTGGGAAAGTCATTCTAAGCCTGTATTACTGTCTAAGTTGAAAGCTGTAGGTGTCTCCTTGGTTGAGTAGAACTTTAGCTGAGACACAGGCCCCAATTCTGACATCCATTCTTCTGGGCAGAGGGCTCAGCTGGAGTTACATTCCTCACACCTAATTTTTCCCAGGCAACTTGGGCAGAAGCAATGGACAAATGGATGGATATTGTAATGTTTCCTCTGAACTTTGACTTTGGTTTTGGTAATCTTAAGTCAGCTAGTTGGTAGAGCACCACAGTTGAGATATTCATATTTTCATATAATAGCCTGTGTCTTAAAGGTTTTTTAGAAATATTTTTCTGTTATTGAAAGTAGATTTTTTCACATAATATATCCTGATAATGCCTTCCTCTCTAATGCTCCCAGTTTCTCCCCTCTTCCCTTCCCATCTAAATCCACCCTATTTCTATCTCCCATTAGACAACAAACAGGCTTCTAATTGATAATAATAATTTAAAATACAATATAATCAGGTAAGACAAAAACTAACATATTGAAATTGAACAAAACAAACAGAAAGAAAAGAGCCTACGAGAAGACTCAAGAAACAGAGGCCCACTTGTTTGCACACTCAGGATCCCCCAAAACACTAAACTGGCAGCCATGATATATACGCAAAGGATGAAAAGAGAGAAGAAAAAATATAGAATAAAAATACATAATAAGATAAAAGTTTTTTAAAAAAGGGAAGAGCTCTGACATGATATTATAAGACAAGGAACCTTCAGAGACCCTGTTGAGTTTATTTTCTGTTTGCCATTTACTACTGGGCATATAGCCTACCCTTAAGAATAATTGACTTGCCTAGAGAGATTCCCATGGTGGAAACTGAATTTTCATTTGCGAGTGGTTATCAACTGCAGATTGTTCCTGAGTTAGGGGTGGGGCATGTGTTCACTCTTATGTTTAGCTCTAGAACACCAGCTGGTGAAGACCCATGCAGGCCCTATGCATGCTGTTACAGTGTCTGTAAGTTCATATGTGCATTGATCTGTTGATTTAGAAGGCCTTGTTTTCCTGTTGTCTTTCATTCCCTCAAACTCTTACACTCTTTCTGATTCGTCTTCTGTGGGGTTACCTGAGCCCTGACGGAAGATTTGATGGAGACACCCTCTTCAGGACCGAGTGTCCCAAGGTCTCTCACTCAGTGCGCATTGTCTGGCTGTGGATCTGTATTTGCTCCCATCTGCTGCACAAGAAAGCTGCTTTGATGATGGCTGATCAAGGCCCTGATCTATGAGTATAGCAGAATGTCATTAGGAATCATTTTATTGCTGTTAAAAAAAAACAAACAGTAGTATTTGATTTTCCTATAGGTTCCTGGGCTATCTAGTTTGACACTTTTGGTCACCTAAATGTTGTCAGACATGAGTTGCATCTTGTAGAGTGGGGCTTAGATCAGATATTGTTTGTTTACTCCAATAAATCCTTACTCAAACTGTGTGCCACCATTGCACTAGCATGTCTTGCTGGCAGGACTGCGTTGTAGGTCAAAGGTCTTGTGTCTGGGTTGGTTTTATGTTTCTCCTTTGCAGCATGTAGCGTATCTTCCCATAGCAGAGATTCTAGCATGCAAAGGTAAAAGCTCTATGTAGGCAATGGCTCAACTTCTCAATATCTAATGAATTTTATAGGTGTTGTCTTCAACAATGAGGCCTTACTGTCAATTTGTAGAGAGCTACCAATTGCAACATGCTGGGTTGTTTGGGGATTCCCATGGGACTCCTTTGGCCAACAACTAGTTAGATGTAGCCCAATTCTGGTACTGGAAGCTTCCTTTGGTGACAGGAGATAGCTAGTTGGGTCCCTGTCTCTCCCATTATTTGGCAATTTCATTTAGATTGTCGTCATATGTACATGTACATGTATATGTCCTAAGAAATCTTTTTAAAAAAGTATTAGGCTTCCATGCTACTCCTCAAATGGCCCTCATTTTGGCTGTCCCCTGTAGTTTCTCTCTTCTTTCTTCCCTTCCCCTCTCCACTTGATACTCTTATTCCATCCTCTTATATTAATTAATAATTATCTATTTTATTTCCCCTCCTACGGAGATCTATTTCTAGCCTATCACACAGTCCTTACTCTACACCTAACTTCTCTGGTTATATGGATTGTAGCTTGATTATCATTGATTTAACAGATAACATCCACATATAAGTGAATACATACTATATACATATGTCCTTCTGGATCTGGCTTAGCTCACTCATGATGAATTTTTCTACTTCTGTCCGTTTACTTATGAATTTCATGATTTTATTTTTATAATGACCAAGTAATACTTCATTGTGTAAACTGACCACATTCTCTTTGTCCAGTTATCTGTTAAGGAGTACCTAGGCTGTTTTCTGATTTCTGGCTATTGTAAATAGTGCAACAATGAACAAGTGTGAGCAATTGTCTCTATCATAGACTGAAGTGATCATTGGGTATGTGCCAAGGAGTGATATAACTGGATCATGAGGTAGACTGATTCCCATCCTCCTGAGGAACTGCCACACTGATTTCCATAGTGGCTGTACTAGTTTGCGCGCCCACCTGCAATGGATGAGTGTTCCCTTTGTTCCACACTCTCATCAGCATGAGCTGTTACTTATTTTATTGATCAGAGTGATGGTATAAGATAAAACCCCAAAGTAGTCTTGATTTGCATTTCCCTGGTGACTAAGGATGTTGAACATTTCTTTAGTGTTTCTCAGCCATTTGAGTTTTCTCTTTCAGGAATTCTCTGTTTAGATCCATACACTATTTTAAAATTGGATTTTTATTATTCTTTTGGTATCTATAATTTTGGGCTTTTTATATGTTTTGGATATTAGCCCTCTATTGGATGTGTAGTTGGTAAAAATCTTTTCCCATTCTGTAGGCTGCTGCTTTGTCTGATTGACAGTGTTATTTGCCTTACAGAAGGTTTTTATTTCATGGGATATCATTTATTAATTGTTGATCTTAGTATCTGCTTTGCTCTGTTTACAATGTTGTTTCCCGTGCCAATGAGTTCAAGGCTATTTCTTATCCATTAGGTTCAGTTAACTTGTGATTTAGTGCAAAGCCTTTATTTTTTATTCTTTCTTTCTCCCCTGTACACACACACACACACACACACACACACACACACACACACACACACACACACGCTCTTTCTCTCTCTCTCTCTCTCTGTGTTTGTTTGTTTTTCATTTCTCTCTTTATGGAGCCAATACACAATCAGGTTACACACAAGACTCACATGTTTTAAGCTTATAATTTTGGGTTGGGGCATATTCCTAGCTGTTCATATCCCTATGTCGCACATGGGACATACCCCAAGAATGGCTTATTCTTAGCACTAGTCTTTAAGAAGGTAAGAGACTGACCAAACAAGGAGAAAAATGAAAAGTTCTGAGGAGGTATCACAAAGGACATAATGGTATCATTGAAATGAATACCTGTGGGAGCTGCCATGAGGCCTTAGGCATACTGTCCTCAGAAGCAATTTGTGGTCATGATGTGGCAGAAAGAATGTTGCAGTTGAACGAGGGAGGTTAGTCTTGGCTTTGTATCTATGTAGCTTGGTGACCCTATAAGTCATCTAGTGTTTTGAAAACTCAGGTTAGATGTCTGTCAATGAGCCTCTGTTCCTGGATAATTTACAAGATTTCTTTTTCCAGTTCTAAGAAAATGATTCGATGACTCTCACAAATGGGTGCTTTACCTGATTGTGACAATTGTGACATTCCATTTGGCACCCAATTCTGTACATATGTCTTAACTCAGAGTTTTTTGGTTTGCAGAGATTTAATACATGAATTTGTCATTCTGCTAATGTCCATTGGAGAGAAACCCTCATCTGAGTATTCATTCACTCACACTCATAATATGTATTACATCTTTTTAATGTACACCACGAGAAGTGCCAGTGGACCTAAATAAAATATGACTATTGTTGCATTCACCTGCACCAGCTCTGTCAGGCTAGATGAATTAAATAAGAAAAGACACGTGCTTCAGAGACCGTATTTTCCGTACTCGCAGGTGTCTACACCCTGCATAAATACACACATTGACTATGCTTTGCATTTTCTTCACTAAGAGTCAGAAAAGTTTCTAACTTGAAAATAAATTGAATATCAAATGGACAAGTTGATCCTGAAGCAGGAGGCCAAGTGTTGTAGCTGCACCATTGTCTCTGGCCGACGGCGCAGCTGGGCCTCCTTCGCCTCTTTTGTCCTGTTCCTGGCGATTGCGCAGGTGAGAAGGGGTGAGAAGGATGTGAGGAACACAGGTTACAAGATTATGAATAATGGTGAGAAGGATGAACTGAGGATCAAGCGGGCTGTGGGGACTTCTGAGGAGAGAAAAGCCAGGCTTCTTTGATCTCGCAGTGCATGTACACTTCAGAACATTTCGCTTTTTCCCTTTTCTTTCTGTCCCTTTTTTCCCCCTGCCAGCTGTCTGGACAGCTCATCTTACTTCTCTATAAAGACACTACAATCTTTTTTGGAAATCTCATTTTAGCTTGAATGTTTCCGGATTTAAATAGTAAATTCACACCAGGAAGAATTCTGCCTTGACATTTTTGCACATGAAGAATAGTGAATGCAACAGGCAAGGGCTGGGGAGCAGGACATGGGTTGCCAATCTGGGAAGCAGTACTTAAAAGTTTGTACTGGACACGTGCCTAGGACATGAGCTGCCATTTATAAAATGATTTGAGGGTTTTAGAGAGTTTTTGTTTGCTTTGCTTGGTAATGCTCTCCCAATAGCAAAATGATTTATATAGAATAAAGTGAACAAATCTCAAGTGTATAGCTATGTGAACACACACACACACACACACACACACACGAATTTATAATGGGAATTTTATTTAATATATGGAATTCTCTCAGCACCCTATAGGCCACTTTATGATAACTTCGTAGGATGTAAATACACCCATTTGTATTTCACCAGAACTAGAAGTGTTTTCAGAAGGAGACTTCAGTTGTCAAATACATAAGATATTTGCTGTGAAAATTTTTCTCATGATAGTTTTAGTTTAAGAAGCAACATCCAAGCACCAGAAAATACATCCAAGTTCATTTAGATAATTGTTGGTGTGGGGTCCTAATATTTGAGGAAGTGCCAGCCATGATCTACAGTCTTTTATTTTACTTTTTATTGAGGGTCATGGCCAGACACAGTAGAGTCCTTGTCAACCCTTTTATATCCCCACACTCAACCTCAAAGCCCATATTTGTGGTTTCATGTGTAATGAGGTGATTTATCATGGTGTGTCAACCCTAGAGAGTTCAGTATGAATGAATTAGGTTTCTTTTTTCTAAAAAGGTATTTGTATCTATAAGCACTTTTACAATAATCTGACATTGCCCTTTAAGGCAAACACATATTATTATGTGATTTGCATATGAAGAAACCATGCATTACTCTTACTTGACTGACTGTCAGCTTCAGCCACTGCACCTGGTAGTCTCCAGGTCTGTCATTGTTCCATGGTGGGGCTCATTTCTCAAGGGTTAATAACATAGACCTTAACATTCACTTTGGGTTGAAACTTGGCAACCACTATGAGTGCACAGCCTTAAAGAACTGATTTGGAACAAAAATTCTTTAAATTGATTTACCCTTTTTAAATCAGAGCACACCAGAATAATGGTACCTTGCGTCACTTCTGAAGCTTTGCACTTATTTAATGTGCAAAGCTGTTATTCCCAGGTGGCGATTTGGAGGATGGCCGCAATGGTCCAAGTTAAATAGAGACTGCTTTCCATTGGACGTTAGAAAAGGAATTCCCAATTTTGACACACACTCTCTCATACCCTTGCTGTTTTCAGAGAAGTGTTATAGGCCTGCCTTTTAATAGAAGAGGGTGCTAGAATTTTGCACTTAGTTGCACAGTGTCCAGACTTTAGGAAAGGCTCAGCACCCTGTAAGACTATTTGAACTGGGTTAACTTTGGGGGGGGGTGGAGTTGTTCAGTCTTTAGTGTTTGAATTTTGTAAGATCCATGTTAAAAAAAAAAAAAAAAAAAGGCCAACCTGCGTTCCTCTATAACACACAGTTTGCTATCCCATTCAAATGCACAGATCTATTTTATATTCATTTGTTAAAACACAGACAGCTCATTCTCCTTTCTGGTCAACAGAAGTTAAAACTCCCCACTCATTTTTCTTGCTTTAAAATTATTTGGACGTCAGTGTATTTGTGTGTTTAATATACAGCTGCATTCTAAAGAAAAGAGATGCCGCTGGGCTATTCGTGTACTGAAGATATCTTCTCAATGAGAGATGAGCTGGACTAATGAGGACATTGTCCTGTCAGTTTTAAACTTTGATCAACTTTTGATTAAACATGATATAGACAGAAATTGAGAAAGGAAGTTCTCATGTGTGTTACTCATAGCAATACTTATGACAAGATACAACTTGATTCTTGTAGTGTACAAAGATATGACTACAGAATAAGAACAGCCAAAAAGTAGCAATTATTATGGCATAATCTAAAGAATTAGAGACATGTGGATGGAGAAGCATTGTGTAGTATGACAAGGTATGGAGGGAATACCAGCCAGTTTTGAGTTAATACTATTTTTTTTTTGCCATTTATTAGAGACATATATCACCTTGAGCACACTAATTGCCTATCTTTACTAAGTCTCAGTAAGGTGTGAATGGTAACTGTCTTCCTATCTTATTATAAGAATGAAAAGTATTTGGCAGACAGTAGCTGCCTAATAAAAGGTCAGTGTTCTCTTGAAATTTACATATAAGCATTTAAAAAGTGGGTTTGTGAGTAATGGAAAATTTTCTGCTAGTTAAATTATCCCCATTTGTGAAGATCCAGAATAAACACACACACACACACACACACACACACACACACACACACTCATCTTGGTGACAACTACTTTGTATATCTCTGTATAACTGTTATACTCAAGAAAAAAGGTACATTACTGTAGGGATAGGAGGAACAGTATGATAGTCAACAGAATTTTGTCTATGTGGGAAATACTGTTGACATGGACAGATGGTGAGAAATGATCCCCACTCCTAGTTTGGGTGTCAGAGGCAATTGCACTGGTACCAGTCAGAGGATAGGAGGAAGACACAAATTCAGCCAAGATGATGGATCTTCACAGGATATCCTGATGGTGGTGGTGGTGGTGGTATGTGTGTGTGTGTGTGTGTGTGTGTGTGTGTGTGTGTGTGTGTACATGCATACACAGTTCAAAGGATAACCTTAGATAACTTTATGTACTGGCTGCTGTTTTGTTGATTTTTCTTTTTTTGAGATGGGCTTTCTTTAGCTTGGAACTCTACAGATGAGTTCTCCAAGTGAGCCTCAGGGGTCTGCCAGTTTCCACCTCCCCAGTGCTGGGATTGCAAATACATGCCACGATGACTCTCTTTAAAACACACATACACATATTGTGATTAAATAAGGATCAGGATAAACAAATAGGCCAAATAGATGTTTATTCAGGGAGAAATAACTTACAACCTAGACAGATGAACACCAGCAAGTTCCACCGGATGCTCTCCTGTCGGAGTCCTGCCAGAAAGAGAGCCAGAAAGAGAGCATTCCCGGTTCTTCCTCAGACCTCCTTCCACAGGTCACTTCTGCCCATGGCTCCACCCCCCAATGGGAGTGGTCAGTGCCACAGAAGGGCTATCTCAGTACCTACAGAAAAGTGACTGCTAATTCAAGATGGACATTGCTACAGAGTTCCTGCTTCATGGAAGAGTCTGCCAGACAGTCTGCAGGACACAGAGAAAAGTGACTGACAAACTGCTAATACAAAAAGACAGTTTAAAGTTTCCTGCTTTGCTGAAGAGTCTGCCAGACACACTATGGCCTATGGGCTGAAGATGGAAGATTACAGAAAAACTTCAGGTGACTGATCAGGCAAGATGTCTCTGTCATTTCTAGAGTTTATATACTATCCTTCTGTGGTCTTTGAAGGAGTTAAAGACAAATAGTTATGGTTATAGTTTTCCTTAGTTAGGATTAAAGATAAGTTACATAAACTTTAGACATACAAAGACAGAATAAATGATGGAATATTTTCTTCAAATCTTGCTAAATGTTAATGGACTAAATATTGTTAACTGTGATTCTTATTTGATAACTGTTGTGTGATATATTCTGCTATGTTAAGGTTAAAACCCTTCTTTTTATTTTAGACAGAAAAGAGGAGATGATGGGAGATGCCATTATGTATATATGTTTCTCATACTGGTTAATGAATAAAGCACTGTTGGCCAATAGGAGAGGAAGGTAGGAGGGACTAGGAGACAAGGAGGAAATAGGAAGGAGTAAGGAGGAGTCAAAATGGAGAGACTGGGGAGACGAGATGCTGGCCCCTTTCCCCGGTAAGAAGACCACGTAAGACCACGTGGAAATACATAGAAATGGGTTAATACTTAAGACAGAGCTAGCCGATAAGAAACTAGTAACAGGCCAACAGAATTGTATCTAATACAGAGTCTCAGTGCGTTAATTGGGGCTGGCTCGGTGGCAGGACAAGACTGGCGGCGGGAGGAAAAACCCCACTTCCTACACACACACACACACACACACACACACACACACACCATGGATTATGATATGAAACTTGAACTCAGGTCATTGTGCTCGCAAGGCAAACACTTTCCAGGCTGAGCTTTCTCTCTTGTCTTCATGGGGGAGGCAGTTATTGTACGGGCATAGTCCATGCTGGAGGTAAAGGACACACCCACTGTTATGTGGGGGAGTCACAGGATGATGAGAGCACTGAGAAGGTGAAGATGCTCAGTGAGGAGGTAGGGAGGCAAGAGGGGCCTTTGTCCAAAGGAGAGGAGGGGATCAGAGGACTGAAGGACATCAAGGGTGGCTAAGCTGAAGTCAAAGGAAGAACCTCATTAAACATCTGGTAAGACTACTGTCAGAATTCACCCTGACAGTGACTTTTAGACAGGTGACCACAGAAACAAGGACAGCTTAGTAGAAAGGAGGGTTTCAAAGGCATGCGATAGATGTGTGTGAAAATGAATGGGTGCCGCTCTTGTGAAAAGTTTAACTGGAGAGGGAATATCTGTAAGAGGAGATAGGGACAGTGGCAGTGGCTTCTCACGTTTGTATGAAGGAGAGGCAGTGGGGAGGGCCGGGAGAGTTTACAGTTAGGTGAGGATCCAGAAGGAGATGAGTCTTGAAAAGAGAAAAATCTCTTTGTACTCTGTGTGTGGCCTAGGCTGGCCTTGCAGGTGGGGGTGGGTACAGGGAAGGGGAAAGATAGAGAAAAAATAAGTTTGGTTCTGTTTTCTCAGGGAGGAGGTAGGATAGTGCCCTCTGTGAGTAGGGTAGGCCTCTGTGAACACTTGGTGTTGGTAAGTGCCTGTTACCCTAGCAGCAGGAGCGGAACCAACTGAAAGTAGACGCTACATCAGAACGTCGGAACCACAGAAGGAGACACCCAGAAACAAGGAACATGTAGCTTGTGTGTGTGTGTGTGTGTGTGTGTGTGTGTGTGTTTAAATACAGTGTTCAATTGCTTATAATTAAGCTTGTGTCTTAAGTCCCTTGAGTGTGTGTGTGTGTGTGTGTGTGTGTGTGTGTGTGTGTGTGTGTATATATATATATATATATATATATATATATATATATATATATATACATTTTCCTCTTTGGGGCTTATTCCAAAGGCAGCTTTGAAATGAGAGTTATCATGAAAGTCTCACACCAAGTTAGTGTGGCATTGGGATTGGACTCTGTGATGTTGTTCTAAACCTTATCTCCTGTTTAGTTTGATTTCACAGCTCATGCCTGAGTGAGTTACCAAGCACATATATTTGGTTTTTAACTAAAGCAAATTCAATTGTAAGGGATTCAGTTTTGTTCTTGGAGTATTTTGGGTCACTGAAGAGCAGAAGTCTCCTGGCAGAAAATACATTCAAGCACAAACACCCAAACAAGCGGCTTTGTGGCATCTGACACTTAGAGTTAACCTGTGTGCTGCCTGCGGCATAGTCAGCATCTGGGTTAACTTCAAAAGTCAGAGAGGTCGTTTTTCTAGGCAGCAAATGCTTACAGGAAACTGTACCTTCAGCTCCAGTGGAAGCCAAATGGGCTCAGGCTTGACACCCTAGCAGAAATCTTTGTGTATAAATAGAGCTCCTGGATTCTCTCTTAGCTCCTCCACCTTCTAGCTTGACCCATGAGCTACTGTCAAAACAGCCATGGAGGACTTGCAAGGCAGCAACGGCTCTTTTAAGCGGCAGAGAATAGGAAGATCTCAAAGTGAAGCATATTGTCAGGAGACTTGTTTTGCCCTGGCTCTCTTCCAGGAGTGAGTGAGTTTGGATTCGGCTTGGGTTGAGGAGCATTTAATCTCCAGAGTGGAGATGGGAACCAAATTGTTAACCTTACAAAGGAGCGATGGTGGTGTGTTTAAAAATGTTACCTAAGAATGTCTGATTCATGACAATGATAATGACATAGCACATTTTCTCAGGTTTCCTGCATTTAGGACACCCTTTAATTTTTTTTTTTTTTTTTTTTTTTTTTGTCTGTAGAATGTCGTTCAGATTTTTCATGTGTGTCTGTCTGGAGGTGGAGTTCTGAGCTATTTGTATTATGAATGTTTTGCAGATGCCCATATCACTTTTATGTATTTGTTTGACTTGATTTGAAAACATGTACAAGTAGTTTCACTCTAGATTTCAGTGAGCATAAGACTTATCTAGACTAGCCTTACGAATGAAGTAGCCAAAGTATACTGGTGATCTATTGCACAAAGACTAACCCAGAACAGATGAGTGGCTGTCACATAAACATTTATGAGCTAGGGCAATGACTGTCCTCATTTGAAAGCAACCAGTATCAACTTGGCCCATACTACAGTGGGTGTGAAAATTGCAAGGTAAAATAAAACAGATGAGACCATTTAAGTTTGAAATGGAAGAACCGATCACTGGCAACAGCTATTTACTTTCACAGTCACTAAAATAGGGTGTTTTGTTGTGAAAACTATCAATACTGGGTGATAGATACCCTGATTAAAGTGCCAATATGATGCCATTCTGAACTGCAAAGCGATTTCATTACAAGTGTATGGGGAACCCTTAAACATGACATTACGATGCGACTATAATGTAAGATAACAATGGAAAAACAATTTCAGAGTAAGTATAAGGAGACTATAACCATGCAGTTAGAAGGCCACTGGAATGTGAGATTATAATAGCTCAACATTAAAATAGTGGGAAAGATGTGGTCAATTGTATTCCCCTTTCTTAAACTTGGAAATAACCCAGACACCGTTTATGCTCATGAATAGTAAAGCCCTAGGATGCATTTATCGAGGATGGAACTCATCCCCATATATCCAGTTCTTGCTCCCATTCTGAAGCACAGCCGTTCCTTTCCCATTCATTCCCTGGGGTTAAGTTGGAAACACTTTTCATCTGACCTTATCATTCTCCTTCAGCCATACAATGTTGAGACCTGGCTATGAGCTCTAAACCTCTTCTTAAGCTAGCCCCATGTCTTGGCCACATCTGGGCTCTAATTGGAGACCAGGAGATGGGTCCATTGTCCTTCTAAAACCCCCAGTTGTCACCGGACTACAGCTGGAGTGTCAGCATTAGAAATTTGTTTCCTTGTGTATAAAGGTTTCCATTTTCAAAAACACTTAATAACTTATATTTGAACAAAAACTTATAAACTCATAACATGCTACTAGCCTATTAAAGGGGTGGTACATTAAACCCAAATAATCTAAGAACATCACTGCCAGATAGCTCTGAGTTCACAGTTTTTCTTTTCTACTTGCTTGAGAGTGAAGCCAGCATATCCTTCCTGTTATCTTTAACTCGAGGCTACTAAAAACAATTAGTTCTTAGGGTTAATATTCACAGGGCCTAGGCCTTATGACCAGTTGACAATTTTCTCCCTTTTTAGATATAGAAAGGGAAAAATCTATGAGAGTCCCTAGTTGTGATCCCCACTACCATGCAAAACAAAAAGCCCATGCTATAAACCAATTAAAAAAAAAAAAAAAAAAAAAAAAAAGGAAAAAGAATAGGTCAAGACCCCAGAGAGGACAGGTTGGGAGATAGAAAATGGGCTTTAATGAGTGGCAGTGTGTCTGCCAATTTCTCGTCCCCAGTTTCAGACTTCCTTCTGAGCCACCCCAGTTCTGTCTAATGAGACAGTTAGGTCTTGATTATCTAAGGCATGCTTACTTGGGTCTCATCTGCTCCTGCCATTCTCCATCCACAGGTTATTGTGTTTGTCCACAGTTACTGACTCACTTAGTATTAATTACTCTTTCTGTGGCATCAGAACATTCTGTCCTCATGTGGTGACTGCTGCTGTGGCCCAAGTGTTCACCTGCCATGGGGCTCTTTCCTCTAAGCTTCTAGCTTGCATGTTGAAACATTAAATAATCTCTCGGATCATACAGTGACTGTTGTTTTGTTTACTAACCGCTGATGTTACACAAATGTGTGTAAACATGAGTGTTGTCATATCTCTGATCCTGTTTGAAATCTATTCATCTATGCCATACTTAAAGGACCAATCCATTGAGATCACACACAATTCTGTGAGTATAGAGTAAGATTTTGTCTCCCTGGATACTGTCTTCTGGTAAGGGTTGGATTTTTTTTCTTCAAAGCCCTAATAACATTACAAAGTATTCCCATGAAGGAATTACTTGGCTGTAAAAAATACATTCCTGCATCACTCAGGTTTAATGGCCCCATTCACTATACTGTTGGATAATTTCCTTAAAAGTCCATCCACAGAGATGAATCACCAAGGGCCATGAACTCCTTGGAGCAAGACCCGTGGTGAACATACTTTCTGCTAGCTTTTAGCAGTGTTAAGCATTGAAGTTAATGCACAAATGATTTGGGGAGTGAATTTAATGTAGACTACAAACTTGTCCAAAGTACTTAAGGCAGTGTGATCCGAGGAAGTGTGGAATACAGGGTTGCAGTGACTTCTGAGCACAGAGTCTACAGTGAGCATGAGCTGTGTAATGGGCACGGCGAAGACCATTAAAGACTAACCAGGAAGGGGAACAGTCTGTTAGCGTCATAGACTTTACTTAATTCATGTAATGATAGATATCGCAATTCATAATTAAAAACACAGACTAGGAGAGGTTAAGAAAGTTTTCCGAGGTGACCTAGTGGGAGCATTCAGCTTAGGCCTTGCACCTCACCACCTGCTTACAATCCTTTGTCATTTCTACTCTCTGACACAGCTTTCCACCACAGGGGAGTAATTGCAACCCAGTTGCCTTAGTTACTTTTCTCACTGATGTGATAAAATGCTCAATGGAAGAAAACTAAAGGAAAGGTGAATTTGGTCTTAAGGTTTGAGGGGATACAGTGTATATAGTGGGGAAGGCAGGAGTGTGAGGTCCCATTGTGTCTCCAGTCAGAAAGCAAAGAGAGAGAACCCTGCTGGCTTTCTCCTTCCCCTTTTTCAATGCAGGGCCCCAGCTGTAGGAGGGTGCTGCCCACGTTTGGGCGGGTCTTCTGGAAATGTCCTCATGGACAGATGTATGTCTGCGGGATGTCTTTAAATTAAATCAAATTGACAACGGAGATTAACTCTCAAACCACTAAAGAAGAGATGACAAACAAACAAACAAACCAACCCAAAGAAGAGATGAAGCAGCCTGTGGTGAGACTTGAGTGTTGTGCCTGAGTCAGAAGGCTGTGTGATTTAGAGGACTAAAGACAACCAGAACATCTGAAATATCACCCTCTGTGGATCTCTGGAACTAGAAGTTAGCAGTGTTAGATACCATTTGAGAAGAATGAGAAGAGGCACAGGGTTTGAAGGAAGATGAGATGATTTCTGCCTGAGTTCCCTCTTGATTTTTATTCATCTCTTCCTTCTGCATCTGCTGTTGGGGATGCTATTTTCTCCAACTGGCTTACCTCTTTGTCCCCACAGCAACATTGCATATTGGTCACGCATCTAGTTGATGTTTGTTATCCACTGTCACTAGAGTGAAATATCCTAAAACAGGTTAAACTCTTTCTTTTTGTTAGGATTTGGACGGTTCTGGGTATATCTATTCCTGTGATAGACCTGATGGAGTGCAGTTACCAGAGAGATCCGTGAGGGAAACCTCTAAGAGGTCTGTTTGGGAGCAGGGACAAGACTGCAGAAGAGAGAAATCAAAACATAGTTTATATTCAAGTAGCAGAGTGGTAGTTTTATTGAAGATCAGCCTTCCTCCTCCCCCCATGCAGTTGTCTCTGACTCAGAACATGTCATGAGATGGAAAAAGCCATAACTGGAACATCTGAGAAATATGACCATATAAAAATCCCTGCAAGGATTTTGGGACTGGAAGGCAGCACCGATGCAGACCAGCATATACAGCAATAATGTCTGAAAGTGTTTTTAAAAATTTGTAGTTATTATTACAATAATATTACAATATGCCTGGCATACTGATCACTGTCACCTCCTACCTCCCTACCACCCATGTCTTTCCTCTCCCTGTGAGTTAATGATTAGAGTGATTAGGTTAAGTGTACAAAAATTACTTTAAACACACACACACACACACACACACACACACACACACACACACACACACACACAGAGTCTCATGGAGTCCAGGCTGGCCTGGAACTTGCTATGTGACCAAGGATGAACCTGAACTCCTGAACCCTTTGCCTCTACTTTCCAAAGGCTTGGATTCCAGGTGTGTCCAGCTCAGAAGTACTGTTTTAACCTTAAAAAGTTTCTTATATAAAACTTGGTGCTATTTCATGTTCATCAGTTCAAAAACATACACAAACAAGTGGCTATGAATTCCTTGAGTCTTTTAACAAATTTATGTTTATTCCTTGTAAGAATCTTCTGCATATTTGAAGGAAGTGCATCCAGTGGGATGACACACTCTATATGGACAGCGTAACCAGTACAAATGGAACTATAGACTTCCTACCATGGAGTCTTTCACCCACACGGAAACCTACATACATTGGGTGCAATGCAGCTGTGCTGACACCAGGGGTGCTCACCTCAGCCCAGTGCACCGCGATATGTTACCATAAGAAAACCATACTCAAGACGCGAATACAGAGATGGGTAGCTACCCATGACACAGAAAATAAGTGATGGATGGAGGCCCATCTCTAAACAAGTCACTTATACCATTTCCTCTAAAGCCAAGGGAACACTGGGGAAGTGGGGTGAGACGGCTTTAAGAGCCAAAAGACAGATGAAGGGTAAACTACGCCACTCCTTAGACTTGATATGATTATCGCAATCATTAACTTACATGAAGTGTAAATGCCTGCACTGGGCCCACAAGAGACCAACGCTATCAACAACCAGTCAAGAAAGATAGAGGGTTTCACAGGTCCCACAATTTACCTCTGAACCATTGACTATAAATAGCTTCCAAGAGGGGAAATCACTGTATTTAGTTGTGTACCCTCTTCTGAGCCTACCATGCTCCTAAAGTTGGCTCTTACTCCAGAGTCACACAGATAGCCCTGATGGTTATTGTTGGCTCATGAAACAAAATGAATACAAATGTATGAGAGAGATTAGTGGGGAGTAAAAGCATGAGAAGGGGTGGCAGAATGTAGGAGAGGGTGAGGATAAGAATGGTTAGGGTTTCTATTGTTATGAAGAGATGCCATGTCATACTTTGAATGTAATTGGATCCCATAATCCCAAAGGCAGTAGCACTATTATAAAGTATGGATATGTGGAGGAAGTGTGCTACGGTGGGGGTGGGCTTTGAGATCTTTTATTCAAGCTTCACTCAGTGTGACAGTCAGCTGACTTCCTGTTGCCTCTGAGTCAAGATGTAAAGACTCTCAGCTCCAGCACCATGTCTACCTGCACACTGCCATATTCCCCACCATGATGATAATGGATTAAACCTCTGGTGAATTGTGAGTGAGTCACCCCCATCAAATTTTTTTCTTTGTAAGAGTTGCTATGGTTATGGTGTATCTTACTTAGGGTTCCTATTGCTGTGAAGAGACACTATGACCATCACAACTCTCAAAAAGGAAAAACATTTAATTCAGGGTGGCTTACATTTTTATCATGGTGGAGAATATGGCAGTGTACAGGCAGACATGATACTCAGGCTACCTCTTTATCCAAAAGAAACATACTGAATGTTGCTAGAGTGAAAGTGACCCTAAAGCTCACATCTAAAGTGGCACAGTTCCTCCACCAAGACCACAGCTACTCCAAGAAGGCCACATCTCCTAATAATGTCACTACTAAATTATGGGGGCCAGTTATGTTCAAACTACAACATTGCACTCCCTGGCCTCCATAAGCCTCTAACAATATCATAATCCAAAATGCATTTAGTCCAACTTCAAAAAGTCCCCATAGTCTATCAAAGTCTCAAATTTGTTTCAAAGTCTAAAGTCTCTTCTGAGACTCAGGGAAATCCCTTAACTGTAATGATGGGAGATGTCATTCTATAAATATGTTTCTCCTATTGGTTAATGGGTAAAGCACTGTTGGCCAATAGGGAAGCAATATAGGTGGGACTAGGAGAGGTGGAGGATGCTGTGAAATGTAGGACAGAGTAGTGATGTGGTCTCAGGAGAAGACACATGAGTTTGGGGTCCTTGGTAAGATAAGATCATGAAGAAATACATATATTAGTAATTATGGGTTAATATTTAAGACAGAGCTAGTCAATTAGAAGCTCTAGCCATTGGCCAACAGCTTATAACTAATAGAGTCTCTGTTGGGACTGGCGCAGCTCTGGGACCAGGCTAGAGGGAAAGTGCTCCTAACACTGTAATCCCCCTGTAAAATCAAAGTAAAAAAATCAGGCCAATACTTCCAATATATGATGACACAGGATATATATTATTGATCCAAAACGTAGGGAAGGAGCATATGAGAAAATACTGGACCAAAGCAAGACCGAAAACCAGCTTGACAAACTCCAAACTCTGTATCCTCATGTCTGATGTCAAAATGCTCCTCAGAATTCCAACTCCTTCCAGCTTTGTTGACTACAACATGCTTCTTTCTCTTGGGATGGATCCACTGCTCTTGTAGCTTTCCTAAACAGGTGTCCCATGGCTCTGGTGTCTCCAGCATTATAGGGTCTCCAAGGTAATCCAGACTTCAACTGCACAGCTTCACAAAATGGCCTTTCTAGGCCTTTATTCAAGGACACCCCTGACACATGCCTGGCCTCAGTGGCTTTCCTTAGATGTGGAGGCAAATTCCATGGCCTCTTTCTTCTATCCTTAACTCCAAAACCATGTGGCCAAAGCTGCCAAGTTCTGTTGCTTGCTGGGGCTGGAACATAGTCCCCTGTTTAATTATATCTTCACCAGCTCTCTGTTTTCCTTCACTGACTAAGCTTGGCTGTCCTTGAATTTGTTCTGTAGACCAGGCTGACCTCAAACTCAGAAATCAATCCATCAGCCTCTGCCTGCTGAGTGCTGGGATTAAAGGGTTGTACCACTGTGTCCAGCTCTAAACTTTTCTTTAATTCCTTTTCACAAGTTGAAATCTTAGCTTGGTGGGATCTGCCCTGAGGTCACCATTCCCTTTATTCCATTTCTTTTTTTATTCATCATTTAAAAATTTTATTTTATATACAAACCACAGTTTTCCGACCCTCTGCCCCTACTGTTCCCCATCCCCCTTTCAATGTCCACCTCTATCTGCTCCTCCTCTTGTCTCCATTCAGATGGCATAAGGCCTCCAATGGGAATAAACAAAGCATGGCATATCAAATTGAGGCAGGACCAAGCTTCTCCCCCTCTGCATCAAGTCTGAACAAGGCATTCCACCATAGGGAATAGGTTCCAAAGAGCCAGCTCATGCATCAGGGACAGGTCCTGGTTCCAATGCTGGGTCCCACAAAAGACAACTAACTGTTAAAGGCTGGGCTCACAACCAAAAATATTCCATTTCTTGCTATGTGTATCTCCTTGAACACAGGACTTGGCTCCATTCCATTTCCTGGTGCTCCTGTCTCCTCAAATGGTTTCTCTTGCTCAGCTCGCTCCTTTTCATTATGTATCTTATCAGAGTTAACACTAGTAACCACATAACAGAGTCTGTACCAGGGTGTTTAGAGATTTCCTTTTCATTTTAGCTTTGGACCAAAGGATAAGGGCAAAAAAAAACAAAAACAAACAAACAAACAAAAAAAAAAAAAACAGCCACACTCTTCATCAAAACATCACAAGACTGGTCTCTAGGCCACACACTAAAATTCTTCTCTGAGACATCTTGAGCCAGCCCCACCACAGTTTAAATCACTCTTAGCACCATGGTCTTCCATGCTCCTACTGGTGTGGTTCCTTAAGCAGGGCTTAGAGCATCCCACTGCTTTCTTAACTCAAACTCCCAAAGTCCAGAATCTTCCAGACTGCTTTTCACTGTAGTACCCTAGTCCCTGGTACCAACTTCTGTCTTAGTTAGGGTTTTTATTGCAGTGAAGAGATACCATGATCATGACAACCCTTATAAGAAAAATATTTAATTTGGGTGGCTTACATATTCATAGGTTGGGTTCATTGTCATCATGGTGGGACAGGGTCGCATGCAGGCAGACATGGTGCTGGCTACATCTTCATCAGAAGTCAACAGGAAGTGGACTGAGGCACTGGTGTATCTTGAGCATACATGAGACCTCAAAGCCTGCCTCCACATGACACTCTTCCTCCAACAAGAGCACATCTACCCCGACAAGGCCACATCTCCTAATAGTGTCACTCCCTTTGGGGGCTATTTTTTTTCAAGCCACCACAAATGTTCAGTATGTACTATAGATATCTTTAGAATTATTTGAGGACAAATTAAATAAATAAATAAAATAAAAGTACAAAAATAAGAACTTCCAAAATATTAGTGGGGAGTGAATGGCATCTGGCAGTGGTAACAATTTCCAACCCATTTACCAATTCCATATGGACTGCTATTGGTTCTTTGCCATTCAGTACATAAACACTCACATACAACACTTAGTGAGTCAGAATGAAGGAATAAACATGAGACTTTCAAATGTCAGTCCCTTCTTGCCATTGCATTCTGGTCCATTGTGTAGATTCCTAAGTGTAGAACAGTTTCCGTGAAAATAAAGAAAATGGTTTACCACTTGTCATTCAGTCAATATATATATATATATATGTATATATATATATATATATATATATATATATATATATTTAATTTCAGTAGAATAGTCTGTAGATCAGTCTCTTTATTGGCATTTGAACTTGTTCCCACTCAACAAGTCAGTTGAGACAGGAATTGTAATTTAATTTTGTTCACTTCACTGGTGGCTGTCACAACAAACTCTGATGTTTTAGTTGTAAGAAAAAGATGACCTGTGTCATTTCCTTTCCTCATTTCAAAATGTGGTTTACAGAGTGTTTTGATTGAAAATAAAAATATCACACCATTAAAATATTCTAAGAGAGTGTGATTGTTAGCGTTGCCAGTGCGAGACAATCTAGAGTCGCCACAAATCAGGTTGGCCTGTGGATGTGGATGTTGGGTATTATCCTTATCACGTTAACTACTGTTAATTTTCATCTACAGTTGGTAGTACCATCCCCATAGCCAGGGTCGGGGTCTTGACTTGTATGGTAGTGGACAGAGTGAACTGACCACAGCATACATGCAGTTATTGCTCTCTTCTTTTGAGTGTGGTTGTCGTGTGACTGCTGCTGCGTGTCCCTGCCACTTTGACTTCCTTAAAGTGATGGGCTACCATCTGACAGCGTGAGTCAAATAGATTCTTTCTCCTTTAAGTTGCTTTTGTCAGGCTGTCTTATCATAGAACAGGAAATGAAACTAAGGCAGGGAGTGAATAATGTATCTGGATTAATTAAACCATTTACTTTGAAGACGCTTCAGCTTCGAATGTAGTATGCTCGCTTAGTATACATCCACAGCTGGGGCAGAGATTTTGCTCTGAACTTCATGAGTATGATCCATGTTGGCTGCTACCCCCCACTCCCCCACTACCACCACATTTGCCTTTCTTCTTTACTTCTGGGACTGTCAATGCCCAGAAAAATCTAGACAGACCCTAATTGATAAGCACTCAGCATGCACTCATGCTATTGAAGCATCATGGGAGGGACAACAAGAGGAAGTGGAATCATGAAATTCAAAGAGAATCTCAGATGGTTCAAGATGAAAGGGAGCTCAGAGAGCATCACAGTTCTATTTGCTCGTTCTACTGATGTTGCCCAAAGTCTGAGGTGACTCATACATCAAACATCCTGTTAGTGCTAGATGTGCAACACCAGAGGTTTTTCTGCTTCATCATCTCTCCTTGCTGTGGCCTTCACATTTTGAGTTAAGGTTTAAGTCTAATGCTAAGCCTTGTACTGTCAGGTGACTGAAAGACTCTATAAAGATGTTGTCTATTGGTTCCTCTAGAGCCTCTCATGACCTGCTCCAGGAAGCTGGCCTTTGAAAGTAGAATCAGAAGACTCCATTGCCCTCTGCCTTCTGGTTGCTTGGATTTAATCAATGGGAGACTTCCCAGAATACTAGAAGACAGGAAGAACACAGGATCAATGCAATTATCAGTCTGCAGGCATGGATTGCAAGTCACTTGTGGCTATTTGCTCCCTAAAGCCACATTTGGTGTTGTAACATCCTATTTGATGTTAACAGTCAGTTGACATTTGGGACTACAATGCTACAATGGGCAAGTTGGATTGTAATGATCTCCCACCTCCCTTTCATCTTGAACTTTCCGAGGCTCTCTTTGAATTTCATGACTCCACTTTCTCCCTCCCATGAGTCTTCAAAGGAGAGTCTTTCCTTCAGCTACGAAGGGCTTTTTCCTTTGGGTTATGGTAGCGGCAGTTTTACTCTCTCCATTCATCCTTTGGTGTAGGCAGCGGAGCCTCAGTTTGCTGGCTCTAAGGGGGTTCACTTTCCCTTCTCTGGTTTTCTTGATGTTTTCTGCACCTTTGAAATGGCCTCCTTATTAATTCTCGTTACCCCACTTAATATAACATTTTTCCTTCAGTAAATAATGACTGATCTGACCCATTCTTTTTTGCAATTGAAAATAGATTTTTTTTCCATGCAATGTATTCTGATTACGGTTTTCATTCCCCCAGTTCCTTCTAGATTCTCCCCACCAACTCAAACCTACACCTTTTCTTGCTCTCTCTTACTAGAAAACAGTTATCTTAAAAAACTAAGTAAGATAAAATGAAAACAAACCTGAATGGGACAAAACAAAACAAAACAACCAAAAAAACAAAACACAAACAACAACAACAACAACAAAAACTAAACACCAAAACTGAAACAACAAAAAACAAGATTTCCCAGAAAGCATTCAAACCTCTGAGCCAATATTGGTGACTACCCTAACTATTATCACAGAAATTTTATCCAGTGAATGATGGAAGAAGTTGCATAGATCCACATCCAAGCACCATGCTGAGCTACTGGAGTCAGCCCAAGAGAGAGAGGGGAGGTGATGTGAACAAGGGGGTCAAGATCACGAAGGGGAAAACCACAGAGAGAGTTGCCCCAAACTTATGGGAACTCACAGACTCTGGACCAACAGCTGGGGAACCTGCATGGGACTGAACCTCTGCATGTGGGCAACAGTTTTGTAGCTTGATCTGTTTGTTGGACCAGGATCTCTATCCCTAGTGCAAGAGCTGGCTTTTTGAAGCCCATTCCATATGGTGGGGATGCCTTGCTCAGCCTTGGTGTGTGTGTGTGTGTGTGTGTGTGTGTGTGTGTGTGTGTGTGCTTGGTCCTGCCTCAACTGAATGTGCCAGGCTTTGTTGGAGTGCCAGGCCTTACCCTTTCTGAGGAGTGGATGAGGCTGGGTTGGGAGGAGGTGGAGGGGGAGGAGGGGAGGAAGGGGAAACTGTGGTTGGTTTGTAAAATAAATAAAAACATCTTAAAAAGCAGCAACAAACAACAAAGAAGAAAAGCATAAGAAACACACACACACACACACACACACACACAGAGAGAAATCACATGAAGGCACACGATCAGAAACCATAATATATAAGCAAAGACCTGTAGGGTTAAACAAAACAAAACAAAAACACCCAGACAAAGCATTTTGAGAGAGAGAGAGAGAGAGAGAGAGAGAGATCTTTCAAAACTATCATTGAGTTTGTTTTGTGTTGGTCATCTACTGTTGGGCATTAGAACTGCTCGTAAATATGGTTTGCATACCCAGTGAGATTCTGTTGTAGAAGATTAATTTTTCCTTTGTGAGTATTATCAGTTGATGATAACTTTTAGGTTAGGGATGGAGACTTATGCTTATTTCCTCTCTCAGTACTGGATTACCTTCTGCCTTAGACCTGTGCAGTCCTGCATAATATGTACACCAGTCCTATTGAACCTAGAAGTCCTGGACCTGTTTCTTTGGTGTCTTTCACCCCCACTGATTCTTACAATCTTTCTGCCTCCTCTTCCACAGACTTTTCTGGTCCCTGAGGGGTGGGATTTGATGGAGATATTCTATTTAGAACTGAATGTTCCAAGGTCTATCACTGTCTGCATATTGTCTAATTATTTGTTCCCATCTACTGAAGAAGGAAGCTTCTCAGATGATGGCTGAGCAAGATGCCAATTTCTGAATGTAGCAGAATATCATTAAGAATAATTTTATTGCTATGCTTCTTTAGTAGAATAGTAGTATTTGGTTTTTCCCTAGGTCCATGGCCTGTCTAGTTGCAGGCTTTTAAATGGTGGAAGAGTGTTGTGAATGGGTTCCAGCTCATAGATTAGGCTTTAAATCCAATCAGATAGTTATTGGTTACTCCCATAACTTTTGTGTCATTGTTGCATGAATGGTTCTTGCAGGCAGGTCACCATTGAAAGGTTGAAGGGACCGAAGGGATTGAAAGGTTTATAGCTGACTCATACTGTGTCACCCTACATGTTTTCATCATAGCAAAAATTATACATCATACTCAATTGAAAATATGCATTTACTTATTATTTGGCTTTCTCAAACAAGTGTTTCTCTTGAATGCTATAATGTCTGACTAATAGTAGGTACTCAGTAACTCTTTGTTGAGTGAGTGGATCCAGGCAAATAAACTTCTAGCTCTAAATTATTTCTTAGATTTGTACACTGAATGGTGCATTGCACTGATGGGAGAAATTGAAGAAGAGTAATAAAGTAATAAAGAGATAGTCCATGCTCATAGATATATAAATTAATATTGTTAAAATGTCCATAGTTCCCAGAGTAATATATAGATTGAATGCACTCCATAAAAAAGTCCTAATAGCATTCTTTGCAGAAATAAAAAATGTTAAAATTGGTTTGGAATCATGAAAGAACACAAATAACAATAGCATTTGTAAGAAAGAAAAATAAGATGGAGGCATCACATTCATATTTTATGATTTAAGATTATTTTAAAGGCTTGTAATAATCAAAATAGCATGGTACTATCATAAACCAGACACATTAACTAGTAGAAGAGAGACTAGTAAATAGAGAGCCCATAAATCAATCCAAGTGTAAGTAGTCAACAAAATATTGGCAAGGGTACTACAAAACCAACAATGACAAGGAAGTCTTTTCAATAAATGGTGCTAGAAAAACGAGTTTTCTACACACAGAAGAACAAAGAGAGAATGATAGAGAGAGAGAGAAGAAAAAAGAAAAGAAACTGAATTTTTAGTTTGTACCACACATAAAAACAACTCAAAGTGGATAAAGGGCCAAAACGTAAAGCTAGAAAGTATTAGGCAATGCTAAAAGAAAGCACAGAGGAAAAGCTCCTGAACATTGCCCTTGGTGATGAGGTTTTAGATATCACACCAAAAAGCTTGGGAAACAAAAGCAAAAATAAATAAATGGGACCACACCATGTAAAAAGCTTGTTTTCAATCAAGGAAACAACATATGGCAGCATCCTGGGAAACACATCCGTTAGGTATATAGTTGATCAGGGATCAAAACGCTAACAATAAAGAATATATTCAAGTCGATCATAGACAAGCAAATGATCTGATTAAAAAGTTGAAAGAAGAAAAACATTTCTTCAAAAATTTAAGAATGGCCAACAGAAGCACAAAATGATTCTCAACATTGTTAGTTTCCAAAGAAACTGGAATAAAACCACTGTAAAACACCACACCACCAGCAAATTGGCTCAGTTGGTGAGGGCGTTTGACAACAAGTCTGACCACCCATGTTTTATCCCTGGGACCCTCATGTGGAAGGAAAGAAACAACTCCAGTGAGTTGTCCTCTGACCTCCACACCTGTGCGGTGTCACAGGCATATTCCCCTATATAAATTATATACTATCAGGGTGCTTATTATAAAACATTGAAAGATAACAAATGTTGACAAGAACATGTAGAAAGGAGAAGAGCAGTACAGAGTATTTCAAAGGAATTGGAAATTGAACTCCCAAGGTGACCCAAGAAAAGCTCTTTAGTACAAATACCAAAAGGAAATGAAATGACCATCTGAGAAAGATAGCAACACTCCATATTCATTGCAACACTACTCATAGTAGACAAAACATGTAATAACTAACCAGTGTCTATCAACAGGGAAAACATGGCATATATGTACAGTGTGATATTATGCAGTATTGAAAAATACCTGCCATTTGCCACAGTGTGGAAGAATCTCGAGGGTATTACGACAAGCAATACAAACCAGATAGAGAATGGAAACCATTCCCTGAACTCATGTGTAGAAGCCCTTTACCACTGAGTTGTACCCTCAGCCTTCATATGTATTCATATATATATATATATATATATATATATTCATATATATTATGATATGGGATGTAATAACTGTAAATGTGTAAAGATAGCAAACAAAGCAGTGGTAATCATTGGGTGAATTAGCCCGCTTCTCTGTTTCTATGCTAAAACACTTGGGCCAAAAGCAACGTAAGGAAGAAGTTGGTTCTTTTTGGCTTACACGTTACAGTTCATCATTAGGGAACCTAAGACAGGAACCTAGAAGCAGGAATTGAGGCAGAGCATGGAGGAATATTACTTTTTGGTTTGCTCTCCATAGCTTGCTCAGCTTGATTTTTTTTTTTTTTTTTGTATATGCCAAGACTACCCACCCAAAGGTAGCATCAACAACAAATCAAGAAAATGATTCATAGACTTATCCACAGGTCAATGTGATGGAGATAGTTTCTCAGCTGTGGGTTCCCTCTTCCCAGAAGATCCAGAAGATCCTAGCTTGTGTCAAGTTGACAAGAAAAAAAAAAAAAAAAAAAAAAAAAAAAAAAAAAAGGATCATAGGAGGAAGTTGGGAGATATAATCCAGAAGGTCCACAAACAAGCAAAATATCAAAATATGAAAGTCTTGATTTGGAATGCATCACACTAGGGGTGCAGGTAATAACATTGAACTACTTGGGGGATTCATGCTAAGTGATTTGAGCTCTTTCCACAAAGAAATAAAGCTGATAATAATTTTTTAATAGATGTTAATTTGTTTTATTATAACATCTAGGAGGCTTACAATAGACACACAATGGCATATGTTTTACATAAACACAATAAAATTTAAGAAAATACCTAAAAGTCTTGAATTGGGAGTGTGAATCAGTGTTTGATTATTTTCCTAGTACCTGCAAAGGCCCTGGGTTTGAGAAAATTTGTTCATAATGAGAGTAACCTTATGGAACTTTTAGGAACAATTCTGTGTGAAGGGAAAGTGTAAGCTGTCCCAACTCTAGTATGGCTGCATCAGCTTTGTGTGCAGTCACTACCATTTAATCCATTGTTTCTAGAGCAAGTGTGCGTGGATAGAGGGAGATGGGGCTTCTTCTAGAATCTTCCTACTCTGAAACTGCTTATTGAGAAATCTAAGTTCAAAACTATGGATTCTAAAGTGAAGATTTTGACAACAGCTACCAAATGTTTCTTGCACACACAAAGCCATCTGAATTGGATTTATGTTTTCCGTCTGTTAGCCTTCTCCTTTTATTTTTTAATTCAGGAGAAAAGAAAAGGTGAAAGAAGTAGAGATTTGTTTTTGAATCTGGAGTTTCTGAGTACTGGCCACATTTAAATGATAATAAAATCTGTTGAAAAGATGATACAAATCTGTTCATTCGAAAATATTATTTTTTTTTCCATCATGAAACTTAGCTGAAATTGACTGCAGGAAAACAAGACAAAACAAAGAAAAATATGATGGAGGAAAAGAGACAGAGAAAGAAAATGAAAAAGAAAAACTTGTTATATTCCCCACCAGAGGGAGACAATTTTTTTCCATTTGCCTTTCAAAACCCTGTTTTGAAAATTCCTGTTAAGGCAGATTTGATGAGGGTAACGTGTACTTTACAGGGATTGAGTAATTCCCAGGGGGGAAAAACAAAGTCACAAATATAATTTGTTTATTTTTGTCTTTTAATATCAAATTATTTTCTCGACCTGAGCCTGTTCTGCCAGCCGAGTTGACGATATTTGGCATGCATGGAACCTTAAGGGTTACATGGTTTTTACCGCTGACTTTATCTCTAATTATGTTAGTATGGATTCAGATAGGACACTGATAATATAACAACATGGAATAACTTAGCATTAATTATTTCCTGTAGTAAGACATCTGCAAATCAATCCTAAACTAACAGATTCAACGGGCATGGGGCTGGTAGAGAAAGGGGAAGTGGTAGCATGTGCTCCCCTGTTGGGGAGACTTTAGATGGTGAGATAAATGACAGCTCTTTCAAAAAATTTAAAATTGGTTTACAGTAGTTATTAATTTAGAAAAAATGACACCCAGGTTGTGGTTCCTTCCTATGGTATATCTGTGCTTAGGATAAGTAAACATTTTATCAAAACTATAGAAAGCAAGACCTATTGTAGTTTTAAGAAGCCCAATTTCATGCCTAATTTAATAGACAGAGTGTTAGATCCACATGTCAGGATAATTACCGGGATGTTTCATTTTTCAATTTTTTTTTTTTTGGAAACCAGTTCAGATCTGACCTTGTGGAAATGCCTAAAATTACTCCAGATCATTTTACAAACTCAGTGTGGGGCCAAATCTCGGCTCACTGTAGGTGACAGGAAGTGCTTCTGAGGCAGCCTTACCGCTTACCACAATTTCTAGTTCCCTCTGCCATCATGTCCAGAGTACGTACAACTGAGAAAAACATGAAATAACCCCCAGAAGGTGTGTTTGAATGTCGGCTAATGTGGAGGAGCCAGGTAAAGTATCTGTGATGTTAGGAGTATAATCATCCTGAAGCTAGGAGGGCCGATGGATGCGTTGAGAAAGCATGAATGATACTTAACTTTCACTGAGGTATCACTTAATCAGCAAGCATACTTCATAATTCCGCTTTCCTATTTGTCAAGATCTCAATATTTTTTCAATATGAGGCCTGCTCCAGTGTACTTTACATGACACTTTATAATTAGTGGTACTTGAGAATTTGTCAGTTTTAAAAATTCATACAACATTCTTGGTTACAATTTATAAATGATTTTAAAGTATAATTAACATTCATCTTTACAAGTTATATGCAAACAAATATGCAAATTTCAAAATAAATATGCAAACATATAAAATGTTTTTGAATTAAGTAGTCCTTAACATTTTTAATGAAATCAATATTTTATTCATATTTTGCACACAATTTTGAGTACTTGCTGATTTTGGGGGGGTCCCTCCCTATATAGGCTTTTGCATATTACATCCTCTAACCACTAGCAACAGGAAGGAAATGAGAATGAGTTCCCTGTTCTGATGAAAGTTGAAAGGGTAATTTCAGAGATAAATACCACAGGTGCTGCCAGGAGGAGGATTGGTCATGCAATTAAAATGGCCTTTGAGCTCCTTCAAGTCAAACTTACTTCTTCAATGACACAACCAGATATCAGGGAATACGTCAAGGAAAGTACCCTTGATCTTTTGTGCTGATGGTTAATACAGACTAATAAGTTGTTATTGATTTTTAATTATTTTTTATTATTTATAACAATTTTTAAATTTAAACATATTTTGATCATACTCTTTCCTTTCCCCAAGTCCTTCCAGATCCATTCTCCCTCCCTATCAAACTTTAAGTTCTCTCTAAAACCACCAAAACCCAGTACAGTAGTAAAACTAAGAAAACAAAATAAAACCACACCCCAAAAGAAAAAAAAAATTCACCAAACTGTGTTACGAGTAGTTTTCCTGCCGGTCTGGACCCACGGCAGTGCCAGCCCCAATTAACACACTGAGACTCTGTATTTGATATAATGCTGTTGGCCAGTTACTTGTTTTTTATGGGCTAGCTCTGATATGGATTTTAGACCTAGAGCAAAGGATCATCAGCCTATAATTCACACCATCAGAGGAACTAGGATACAAGGTATATTCTAAGAGATTCATATAAAGTCCCTCACAGAACTGGGAAGGGACAAGTCCCCCAGAGCACAGGGGAAGTGGGGGGGCAGCGAATGGAGAGAGAAGTAGGAGAAAGCGAGGGGGAGGAGAGGAAAACACGTGTGACTAGGAAGATTGAGTCCGGATAGGAATAGAAGACAGGAGAGAGAGAGAGAGAGAGAGAGAGAGAGAGAGAGAGAGAGAGAGAGAGAGAGAGAGAGCCAGTATTGGTTTGAAGATAAAATTGAATACAAAGAAAGGTCTAGAGAACTACAAGACTGCAGTCAACTAACAATTTGAGCTTCCGTGGAAAGGCTACCATAAATGCCCTTCCCGGAGAGTGAGATCAACAACTAACTTATCCATGGAGCCCTCATCTAATACATGTTGGAAACAGGAGCAAACACCCCTACATAAACACTGAGTTGAACTAGAACCCAGATGCAGATGGAGACGACAAGACCAGGCTGCAGAAACACATAGAGACAACTTACCTGAACAAGGAGGAGCTAACGGGCCACCAGACTGATAGCTGGGAAGCCAGCATGGGACTGACTCAGACCCCCTGAATATGGGTCTCAGCCAAAAGGTCTGAGCAGTCTAAAGGACCTCAGACAGTGGAGCCAAGATGTATCCCTGGTGCACAAAAGGACCTTGCGAACACATCCCCCATGGAGGGATAACTGCCTTAACCTAGAGACAGGAGAGAAGCCCTAGTCCCTACTTCACATGACCTGTCAGATCTACATGACCCCAACTGGATGGCTTTCTCCTACATATGGGGATGGGAGGGGAGGGTGGTTAGGGTGCATGTGAGAGGGTAGAGAGGGTAAAAGTGAGGGAGGGAGGAAGAGAGAGGGAACTGGGATCGACATGTAAAAAAAATAAATTAAATTAAAAAAAATGTAAAAAAAAAAAAAAAGTATTAACACATTTCTGTCAACCTAAGTATTTTCATGTTGGTCTCGTCCTACCGGAGAGTGGGTCTGGCATTCTGCTCTCCCCAGTCTCTACATGCTGACTCCTCCCTACTACTTCCTCTTTCCTCCTTGTCTCCTAGTCCCTCCTATCGTCCTTTCCTATTGGCCAACAGTGCTTTATTCATTAACCAATAAGAGAAACATATTTACAGAATGACATGTCCCATCAAAACTGTTTTTTTTTTATGTCTATGGATTTTTAACATAATAAAATCTGAAAACAAAAGACTGGAAGGTTAAATATAAAATCCAGGCATCTCAGATGAAGAAGCCTCTAAAACAAGATTATAGACTGAATATTTAGTTATTGTTATCATCAAAATCTTCCCATTAATGGCCTATTCAAGGTCAAAGTTCACTCACTCAACAAGACTCATCCTCAGGCTTGGCTTCTCTTCTTCCCATGTCAGACATATTTCTCACTAGCAAGGTTTCACTTTTCTGAATTCATGTTGTATTATATTAATCAAAGATTTGTATAGGCATCCCATTGGTCATGTTAGTGCCATCCAGAACATTAAGTTTATATAGAGCCTAAAGGTCAGTAGCCAGTCTTTAATTAAATTGGAATATTTCAATTTGTTTTTGAGACAGTCTCACTGTATCACCCTAGTTTGTCTGGAACTTGCTGTGTAGACTAGGCTAGCCTTAAACTCACAGATGACCACCTGCCTTTGTCTCCTGAGTGTTGGAATTAGGGATGTAGACTGCCATACCCAGCTTCTATCCAGGACACAAAGAATTAAGGGATGACTTAATTGGTACTACATGGTTTAAGTCTAAAATATTCTATAATTTTACAAGCATCCATCATTACTCTTTTTAAACAACAAACTCATGTTTTTTTATTTTTTAATCAAAAAATTTGAGATTTTGATACACAAGTGTTGTATTTATCTAATTTCAACCACTTTATCTCCCCTTCTGATTTCTTCTCATTTTCTTAATTTTTATTGTTACACATACATTTATATATAAATACAAGATGCTCATGTGTATATGTGATTAGGGAAGACTGCTTAGGATTAGATAGCCTGTCAGGGGGCTTGTTGCTAGAGAAGTCAGAATCTTCTCTAGTGGTCTTGCTGTGAACTTGTAACAGTGGCCATACCCCATTCTGACCTCAGGCAGATAGAAGCAGAAAGAAGGAAGCTTGAGGTGTGGCTTTCCTTTGCTCCCTTTCTCTGGTGAGTCAGAAAGACACTCCCATGATTCTTTGTATTTTTCTGTGTAATTGTTCCCCAACAAACACCCATTTATCACTTTTCTTGGGTCTAGTGAAATAATTAAATCCTCACGTTCAATATTCCTCTCTTGGTAGTCATGAATTTCCTATAGTTCTTGATCTAGGAGTGGCCTTATGAAATTTTCTCAATTTATCTTGGTATTTCAACTGATGTTATCATTATGTTTGTCTTGTATAGGCAACCATACTGTTGCATATGGGTGCAGGAAATCTTCCCTCTAATATATAGAAGATTATCTTTCAGCAGACATCTTGTATGCACACACACACACACACACACACACACACACACACACACACATCAAATGTCAAAGTTTAAATGAAATTATTCTACTTGGGGTAGCAACGCTCTCCAAAAGAGCCATAGACTGTCTAACAAAATCACCAGTGTCAGACACCAAAAATATCCCTTTAAGCTATTGATGAGGGGAGTTCAAGAGCCTCCCCAAACAATATAGGTTATTACTATTGCCTTTGGTTGCCTCCTAAAACTTAAAGGTAAGTTCGCATTATGAAGACACCAAAAGGTTCAGACACAGGACTTAGATAAATCTTTTTGGAAGTGAACTGTAAACTTCTCCCCTGAGGCCTACCTCTCAAAGTATCTGAAAGTTCTATACAGGTTGTCAATGGAGAAAAAGAATAAATAGTCTTAGTTAGCTGTAAAGTCTATGAACAGCAACAATATCCAGCATACCAAGATATCTCCAAGGTGCAATAGTGGCTTTGGAGGGCAAAGTTCAACATCTAGTTGGACTTAAGACAAACTCAGTATAAAGGAATTCAGCTTGGTACTGTAAACCTAGCCAATTAGCTATGGTTGGTGAAGTCATAAATCCTAGAGGAGAACTTACCATGGTCAGTTTCCTAATCCAGTATAATATCTAACTCTTCTACATACTTATCCTTAAATGATGAAATTAAGGGAAGAGGACATCATTTATGTAGGGAATAGTTTGCATCCTCTTCTGATGAGTTAATCGCTATTTGCTGTGATGCTTTCTGGAGAAGGGTTCTGAGGTTGTCTCATGGCACTAACCTTAACACGTTTTTGTTATCCCTGCTCCACTTATAATTGCAATGGAATAGTAATAGGACAGTAAAGGAATTTCTCTATTAAGGGATAAAATCTTCACAATCCATTCAGTTCCCCCCTTTGAGCTTATAAAAACCCAATGGGAGGATTTGATATAATTTTCTTCTCATTTATTGCTAGATTTTTTCCCCTTTTATTTTGGGTGACTATGTTATTATACTGTAGTTTGTTTTGACAGTCATCTACTTTAATCTTTTTGAAAGAAACTAGTAATTACCTATACTCCTTTCTATAAACTTTATGGTGCCTAGAATAGGCCCAGTACTCTAGGGAGGAATAGGATGAATGCACTTTGATTGCATGGAGAACACAGATCTTGATGCTGTGGAGGAGGTCTCATGGAAAGTGCAAAATGGTCCATGAATGAGTGAGTGAGTGAATGAATGTATTCAGGAGAATTCAGAGCACAAGGACTATCATGTTGGGATGCAATTTATCGATGAAAGCACCAGGCTGGAGATGAATCCTGTCTGAAGTTTTGCAAAAGGCACAGAAGGATGATTGTAAGAGGTGAAATGGCTTGGAGGGAAATGCAGGTTTAAGAATTTTAAAATAACATGAGCCATAGTGTAATATTTGCCTCTTCTGCTTGTGTGGAATACAAGAGTTCATTCCACAAATCCACAGTCTTTTTTTTTTCCAGTGACAGAGGGAAATAAGTAAAAAAAAAATTACTTGAGGACACATATGTGTAGCTGTTTGAGGTTTATGACAGGGTCTTTTGATGCTATTTGATGATTGTGCTAAGTACATTCATTTCAAAATAAAAAAACGGATGCAATTATTTGAACTTGCTGATTTATGGAGAAATAATTCATTTAGATGCATCACAAATTAATCTTTTTTTTTCTAAGAATCAGAATAAACAACTGAAATTCCATTTTGCAGTGAGCTGTTCAGTAAGGTCTATGGGGACCCATTTCTTTGTTTGCTCCTGTATGATAGTCTTCGGTAAACACCACACAGCCATATCTATGTGCATCTGGATAGCCTTCAATGTTTTATTGTGCAACTTAAAAATTAAAGAACTAAATCTGCTGTACTTAGCAGAACAGCAAAATCACACAGTGTAAAGCAGACCCCCACCACCTTCTTGTCAAGTACTTGGCCTTTGAAGACCATCCCTGAACAATCAGTCTTTTCCGTATGCCTTTCATTCTTACCATATTCTAGGCTTTCCCCCACACAATGTTTTGTTTCTCAGGGCTAAATTTCATCTCAGTTGATTGCCCAATTCACTTTTCATTCAGTCATAATTGTTTTTTGAATTGTCTTAAATTCTCAAATGGATTATGACAATTTGAAAATTAACAATGGCGGCTTAATTGCATGGGGCCTTGTGATCCATAAAACCCTGTTGGCATATGGTTCCCCCATCCCCTCCACCCACCTGTATTTTTTTTTTTTTCAGTGTGAAAAGGTAGGAGCAAACACACAAGCATAAAACACATGTGGTTATGACTTATAAAAATACATGACTTTCCAGTATTTAGAAATCAACTACAGATATTTTGTAAGACCCAGCAGCAAAGAAGAAAAATTCAATTTTTTTCATTATTTCAAAATATTTCCTTCCTTCCTTCCCTCCTTTCTTCCTTCCCTCCTTCCTCCCTCCCTTGCTTCTTCTTTAGAAACAGGTTCTCACTATGTAGCCATGGCTGATCTGAAACTCTAGATAGATCAGCCTGGCCTGGAGCTCACTGAGATCCCCATGTCTGCCTCCCACATGCTGAGATTAAAAGGCATGGGCCACCAGGCCCATTCCTCAGTTTTCCTTTATGGCAGTAGGAACATACACATTAGAATGCGTATAGAGATTAAGATCAGGGAAAAAAAATATTACCTTTAACTGAGTTCTTAGTGAAGTGTGACATTCCTCTTTCCTGTCCCTGGTAACCCCCCACTGTAATTACTCTTCAGGGTAGTTGTTTAAACCTTTGAGCCCCTGCCTTTCCTCTCAGGCCCCAAACTTTAGCCTTGCTTTGGAATCCCAGAGACTATCACAGCTCTGAATTGGCATTTTCAACTTTATCTTTAGGTGGAAGACAGCTGAGGGTGGGAGTTGTAGGAAGTACATTATACCACACTGCAAGGTGAGAGAACATGCATGTTCAGATAACTTCAAGAAATCACTGTGATTGCGGCAGAGGGTTTAATGTCTGCATTGTGAGAATTAGGGCCAACGTGGGGCACCTAGGCATGAATCAGGTTTTGGAAGGACACATGAACCTTTCTGAAATTTTGTTTTGCGACTGGGTCTCCTATAACCCAGGCTGGCTTTAAACTCACTACATAGCTCAGGGATGACCTTAAATTCTGATCTTTCATCTCTCAAATACTGGACTTCTATGTGTTCCCAGGCCAGGCTTTTGGCCAGTCTTTATCTTCATTGCTCAGCATTGTGAGTAGCAGGTAAATAATAAATGCTGTTTGATTGTATGGCTTAATCTTTGTGGGTTATTTTAGATGTTAGTTTTTGGCACATACGTCTGCTAGACCATCATTCCCACCTACCAATAGTTAATTGACTACCAAGAGTGCTTCATGGCTTGGATATCTGAAGAGCAATTGAAATCAAACTTTATTCTTACATTTAAACCATTTATTAGCATTAATAATGTGAAAAGTGGTAATGAGTTTTCCACCTTTTAGCTTTCTACCATCGCTGTAAAAAGCTCATGAAGTCAGAGATCTAAAATAACACACACCGATTATATAGTTTAAAGGTCCAGGCAGATTCCAATGCTTATGGCATTGCCACACCCATTCAAGGTGCCAGTAGAGGTGGGCTCTTAAAGAGAATTTCTCGGAATCTGCTTTTAAGCTTATTTGATTGTTGATCAAATTCAGTTCCTTGAAGTTGTAACTTCCAGGCCCCTTCCCTGCTGGATGTCAGCTGAGAGCTGAATCACTCTTGCCATGACCTCCTCCATCTTCAAACCAACAATGGCAAGTGGAGGGCTTTGCCTCTTCCGAATGGCTCCGATTTCGTCTTCTCACTGCTGTCAGGGTTTTAGAACTTATTATCACATGGAGCTTACTGAAGAAATAGAGGATGATTCTCTTAGTGTAAGATGAATTCGATGGTTACCCTCGATTGCATCAATTTTCTTCGTCATGTAATCTAACATATTCATGGTCATGATGCCAACTCGGAGTCTGGAAACTAAGAAGGGACATGTTAGAAATTCTATCAATCACATTCTTATTTTAAATTAGAAAACATTATATAATAATTAGACTCTAATAACCAGAAATCTCTATAAAGTCACATTGTAAATGGAAGAGTAGTTTCAGGCATAATTTTAGTGATTGATGTCTCTCATCCCCTAACATATATATATATATATAAATATATATATATATATATATATATTTACCTCCTGGAACTTTAGCTTGCTTTCTTTACATTTCCATACTTCTATCTAAAACTATTGTGTTGACTAGGGAAAGATCAGTTTTAAGTAACCTCATTCTTTAATATACCTGGACCAGTAACTTCTTAGATGCAAAATGTATTGTTTTATGATCAGAAATATATTTATAGGGAAATCCTTTAGCTCTAGATAAGGGATGAGGAAGCAGTGGTAACTGTTGTAATTGTACCGAATTTAATAGTTTCATTATTCTTGGGGATGGAGACTCACAGGCTTTCCTTTGGATCACCCAAAGAACCTGTCAGACTTTGTATTTAGATGTGACTTTTATTCATTTAATAAATACTTAACATATCTTTACAGGGTTTCAAGTGTTCTATGTACACTGATATGGGGAGAAGAGCAATGCTTGCTAGTTTAGTTTAGGAGGTTCTGCCTGTTGCTTTATGCTCTGCAAACAAAGGAGTGAATGGTGAAAAGTGGGAAATGTGTTGTGTTATCTCTTCCTATGGGGACACAGGCTCTTCTCATGAGCTCTGAGAGCCTCCTGGATCCACTGCATCCTCCTTTGCCCTCTAAGCCATCTTCACATAATCCAGGCTAGCCTTCAACTCACTCTGTAGTGAAGGATCACTTTAGACTTTTGATCTTCCTGCCTCTACCTACCAAGTGTCAGGAGTGGAGGGGGTGCTGCTACTATGAGTAATGCTGGGATAGGATCCAGAGCCTTTTGTAGCTAAGCAAGCATTTTACTACCCAGCTGCCTCCCCACCCCAACCTGAGCCTTGTTTTCTATTTCTGAAAAGTAGATGTGAAATTTGAATGGCTTCCAGAGTGACTCAAAAGGAAAAGGGTCTTGACTTACTTGACTTCCTTAGGACCACAGAGAGACACAGGCTTGACAAAATATTCAGATTAAACATAGTGAGTTTTACTTTTTCAATAAATTTGGTTTAAAGAAAGAAAACAGAGGGTGGAAAAAGAAGCCTAAGGAGAATGTTTCAAGGATGGCTTTGAAAATATACCCAACAAAGTTTCTGTTTGTTCTAAGGAATTTTCAGAGTATCTGATGTAATAAATGGTTAAAAGCTTTTTACCTTTGCAGTAGCATCCTGGTTGGTCCAACTGAGACCTGTGATGAGTTCCTAAAGAATACCTAGGTGTGAATACAAATCACCAATCTTGTAAAATCAGTTGGACAATCAAATAAAGCAAATTCCTGACTTGTCTTTCTTTCCCACAGTGCACAAGACACCGATACCATTGAGTTTGTTGAGAATAAAGATGAGAGAATTGTCAGTCATTAGGCACAGTGCTAGCAAATGGAAACAGCATTTGAGAGGCCACTTATTATCAGTTTCAATTCAGCTGTAGTCATGAATTCAGGCTCACCATGTTTCTCTACTTTTTATATTTTCTTCTTAAAAATGAAAATAGATACAAGGATATCTATAACACTAGATGTTATCATGACAAGGAAGCTCTTACTGTGTTAGAGTATTGAGAAAAAAGGCACGAGACAACTTTCAGTTTGTAACCAGGGTTCTTTCTGATAAATATGATAAATATGAGAAAAATAAATATAAGAAAAATTCAGCATGCTTCTTGGTAAGGATTTGGCCCTGCTTCTGTCTTAACCTAGAGCTGATGAGAATGAACTTGGAGGCAGATCATCTCTGCTATTTCAATCTCGAATCAATTGTATTCTTTGACCTTCTGTGAACTCATAGCTATTTTACTTTATCCTAATTTCAGGAATACTAAACCCATGTTCTAGAAGTTATGTGTATGTGAAGTTTTACATTCTCTACTGCTATGATTTGGATCCAAAAAGTATCCAAAACTCTTTTGTGTTGAAGACCTGCAGATGCTTTAGTGATTAGAGTTGTGTACAGGTAAGGTTTTTCAGCCCGCAGCTGGTCTTGTCCCACTACCGCGCCAGCCCCAAGTAACGCACTGAGACTCTGTATTTGATATAATTCTGTTGGCTAGTTACTTGTTTCTTATCGGCTAGCTCTGTCTTAATTATTAACTCATTTCTGTTAATCTAGTATTTCCACGTGGTCTTCTCTTACCGGGGAGCCGGCCCACATTCTGCTTTCTCCAGACTCTCCAACTTGGCCCCTCAGTCCTAGTTCCTCTTGACTCCTTGTCCCTCCTATCTTCCTTTCCTATTGGCCAATAGTGTTTTATTCATTAACCAGTATGAGAAACATATATACATAATGGCATCTCCCATCAGAGTTGGGACTTTTGGGCAGTGACAAGATTTTGAAGGTTATGATATCATCAATGTGTTAAATCATGCATGGGTTTATAATTCAAGGTATTATCCAAAAGCAGTGGGAACTGTAAGAGGTAGGTCATATTTGAAGTAAGTATAAAAGGTCACTGGGTCATGGTCTTGAAGGGGACACCATTTGCATCTGGCCACTTGCTTACACTCTACTTTTTAGACTTCACAAGGTGTGCATATTTGCTACACCACATGCTACCTTCTGGTGTTCTATTTTGTCACGGTCCAGAAAAAATTGAGCCATATAATTATGGACTGAAACACCATAGTCATCCAGAAACTTAAACCTTGATTTAAAATAGCCCTTTTGTCCTTTAAGTTGGTTTTGTCAAGAATCTCTTCACAGTGATGAAAGCTGACCAGTACACACATACCTACTACACAATTGAGCAGATGATCTGTCTTCAACATACGGAAGTGATTATGACTGTTTTATACACAACATCAGTTCCATATAATTCTCAAACTCCAAAAAGTTTGAAATGTTCTAGTATATTAATTATGCAATTAATTAAAATATGTAAATATGTTTAAATCATAGCTTTAGCTTTAAGGAAAATAAAACAAACCTTTTGGGCTTCCATATTTTGTGCTACCGAATTGATCCAATGAGGTCTAGGTTGCCTTTTGCATGGTATCCTGTAGGAGATTACTTCACAATTATTAGATTATTCTTTTCACCAAACTTTCCATGTCAAATGGCTAGCAGACCTTTCCTTACACCAACAGGAGACCTCTTCCTCTGTTTCTCTGTCTATGGTCTGTAATTGTCCAAGGCCAGGAAGGAGCAGAAGAGAGTCATGAATGAATGACCCTTGGGATGATGCTTATCTCCTAGCTAGTGTCTCAGAGGGACCAAGAGTCTCCTCTTAGATAATACAATTCTTGGCCTCTCAGCCTTCTTTGGTTTGATTTTAGATTAACATTTTGTTTCCCTAAACCATGTTTGATGTATAAAACACCTAGCATACCATCTGCATTGACCGTGGTACCTTACTCATGATTCAGGTGACCAACTGCAGTTTTAAAACCGAGGCACAGTTTTCCAGCTCAATCACTCTTGTCAATCCTAGAGGAAAAATGGTAATGAAAGCACTATTAATTTGTCTCTCATGGTTGTTAACTTTCTTAGTGGAAGAAAAGATATAGTTTCATGTTTTCTTGCATTGTCTTCCCTAATACCCCTCTTCCCTTATGGCACCATCATTAATATTAAGTCACAGTTTACCTGAATATTATTGGCATGTAGAATTGATATGTCTGGACATTTGGTATAACTGTGCAATGCATACACATGTGTTCTCATCTTCCTATATATGCATAGAGATACAAACACCCATACAAACATGTTTCCATCTGTACATCGAGATCATGGGATTTGAAATGTTTTCTTTCTCCAGAGAGTAGTAAAAACCTTTCATGAAATATTAGCCCATTATTGGTGAAATCTGATAAACTACTCTTAAATCTCTCTCTCCTACTCTGTGCTTGAAAGGTCCTCCAAAGTTCTATGATGGTATTCATGGTCCATCTTGTAACCATGCAAAGTATTCTTTTTTTTTTTATGTCAGTAGGAATTTTACACATGTAAGAAGTCTTGAGACAGGTCCCTGAGACATACAGAGATGACAAACGTGTTCTAGAGTTCTGAGGAAGTAAGAAATGTCAAACAGGTGTGTGCTACAAGAACAAACATTCTTGGGCATCCTTCAGCTGCAATAAGCAGAGTGCATTTGGCAGGATGTTGTTTGACATGGATTTAAAAAGTGGTTTGGCAAATCTTCTTTGTGTTCTTCTTTCCTTTTTCTGATATGAAATGCCAGTCGGAGGCCAGGGGGAGGCCGGTAGACCCATGGCAGTCTAATAGTACAATGCTGTATAATAAGGATGGATGGGTCAGGATATATACAGTGCATGGGGACAGCAATTTTTTCAAGTGAATTAATGCTCTTACACTGGTGCTCTAAACAGTGGCCTAGACAAAGCCAGGCCTGTAACTTATGGCTTCATTTTGGAGTAAATAACCATTGTAGACACTATATACATAGGTAGAGCATTTCTGAAGGAAATTTAATTTAGCTCACCATAAAAAATCCTCTCATTGAAATATATCTTGTAAATTAGAGAATTGAAACTGCCTAAAACATATTAATCCAATATCTCTTGATTGGTACTTAAAAACCTTTAAAATCAATGTCCTTTTATTCTCGTCTTAGCATTTAATTTCATTTGCATATGACTCAGGCAATTCCTTTTGGTAAATTTAATTTGCCAGAGTTTGGCTCCCAGAGCAGAAGGAGTGGCCTCCTTTGAGACAGAGCCACCAACTGCAGCAAGTCTCAACTCAACTCAATTTGTTGTGTACACTTTGCAAACTTCTTAGATATGCTTACAGACATTTGGCCTGATGGAGGGAGCCCTGGGGACTAGAAAAACACAAAGCATGCTACTGTACTGACATTCAGAATGTCTTATAATCTGTCTTTATCTTTCATGGCTGCAGTGGTCTGGGTAAATTAGACCAAATTGAGCTAAACACTGTCCTTGGCTCCACTCACACAGCTGTTTTCTGAAGCTAATAGGAGCTGTGTGTGCGCATCCAAGGATGGAATTTGGCCCCTTTTGTCTTTGCACAAACAGTTACTTTAGTTGAGATGATTATTCTTGAGTGACTGTTTTACAAGCAGTATTTCTGCCCAGTTTGAATCTCTTTTCACTTTATTCTTTATAGTCGAGACATTTATGAATATGGAAACATGTAACTTGAAATTCTCAATTTCCGGAAAAATAAAAACCCCCAATAAAACCTGTGAGCGTCGCAAATGAACTGGGAAAGAGGTAGCACAACTCGTCTAAATGGTGGCAAAGACACAAGTAACACTGAGAAAATGTGTTAGCATTCATTAATGGTAATAATCTGATTAAAAATTTTACAGCACATGGACCCTTGACAAGGAAATCTGTCATTAAACAACATTTTCAAGAAAAGTACAAATCACTAAATAAATGTATTCGTTCAGATGCGGAAAATATAAAATTAACCCTGCGTGCAACTCCTTTCTTGTCAAAAAATACTACAACATCTCACCCCCCCTCCAAGGCCAGACTTTTTAAAATAGCGAATCAGTGTGACCAAAACGTTTTCATTGTTGAAAATTGCAACCTTGCCTCATCTTTGAATTTTTTCCAGGAAATAATATGTACAAGCAGAGCCTTGAAGTTTTGGAAGGGATTTCTTGCATAAATCTACACAAGCTGTGAATAAGAGAAAGGAAGGACACTCTAGAATCTCTTGACGTTTGAGGTATTTACAAGTGTTAGCTCATTTCCTTTATGCTTTGAGCAAATCTCCTTATTTATAGTTCTTGCTGCACTTTCTCTGGAGATGATTAATTTAAGAATGTGTTTAGTTATACTTTGGAATAAGGGCTTTAAAAAGTTCATAATTATATATATTATCCAAGCCAGTATATACCAATTACCATCAGTTAAACATTTCACCTTTTACATGGCTAATAATCCTTTACATAATAATTTATGCAAAAATAATCCCACTGAGTTCTTTGAGTGGCTGGAAATTTCTGTAAAATAGTGAATTTTCTTTTACTACCTGTCAATGTGAACAGATTTTAGGTATTTGAGACCCATCGTATCTCTGCTTGAAACATTTTGAATACCAGTTCCAAAACCTAGACATTAATAAAACATTAAAGTTCCAACTTACACCCATAAAAGTCAAGAAATCCAGAGTTAAGGTCGACCCAGCTCTCTTAACTCTCTTCTCCTGCATGTATGCATGGGGGATGGGACATTGGCTCAGGCTGTTGCTTAAATCCGCCTTCCTGAATAACCTGGAAATGTAATTGAATTAGTGTATAAAGTATTTACATACCCTGTGGTGGGCATCCCCACACACTATATTATCTACATCTCTTCTCAGGGTCCTCATTTAACTCCTCCTTGCAGTGTTCCTGCGAGGTTGCCTCAAACATTCAGAAATTGGACTTGCAAATACAATTTCCCTTCTTTTATGAGGCTTCAAGATGAGTGATGCTCACTCAGCTTTCTCATTGCCTTTCAGCTCCTGGCCAGACTGATAGAGTTTGGGTAACATTCTTCCTTTTGGCTCACATCCTCAGGGATTGCTAGGTATTAGACATTCTTGTTCTATGGCCAAGGATCATTTTATGGTCAAAGTCAACCAGGGGTAGGTCCATTTGTTACATTTAATATGAAAACTAAAGCCTCAAAATTGAGTTGAGGAGCAGACTATAGAGAATTTAAGGACACTGACTTTGGTTTCAGACAGACTTCCGAATAAGCTGTTGTTCTGCCACTGATTGCTGTTTAACCTTTTCAAACCTCAGTTGTTCCTCTTCAAAATGGGGATGATTATAGTCTCCATTTCTTTTAATATGCAGTGAGATTTTGAAGATTTAAAGATAATATGTATATAAAAGATTTGTGTATAAGGAAAGTATGTAAGAAATGTGATGATATAACATTCTCGTGGAAGGAAATAATGTGTCACTCCAGTCAACTCAACAAACAAAACAAACAAACCCAGGATCTCATTATGTATCCCATGGCTGGCCTGGAATTAACTATGTAGACCAGAATGGCTTTGAACTCATAGCCTTTCAAGTTCTTGGCCCTTCAATTTCATTCTTTTTCTCCCAGCCTCATAGAATGTGGGGCAGGGTCTTTAAGGATAGTTGCATGTTCAGAAATGTTAAAAATGACAATTAATTATGAAGATAGTCACCCTCAGCCATAGTCAAGAAATGTGTAATACTTTTTTTATTTTTAAGATTAGCAAATATTGAAAAAAAATCAATACTATTTGAGTATAAAGAGGTAAATTTTCTAAGACATTACTATCAGTACCAGCTGGTATGCCATTTGCAAAGACTCTGGCAAGGAAACCCAATACATGGCTTGTTAACTCTGTAATTCTAGAAATTGCTCTTGATGAATAATCAGTTAAGTATCTAAAACTATTTATTCATGAATATCTTGCTGAAAACTTGGAAGCAATCTAACTATTGATATGGGACAGTCTTAATTACTCTTCCTGTTTCTGTAATAAAATACTCTGACAAAAGCAACTTAAAGGGAAAAGGGTTCATTTTGGCTCACACATCAAAGGAATAGCCTATTACTGTTTCCAAGTCAAGGTGGCAGGGGCTGGAAGTCAATTGTATCTATAGTCAAGAAACAGAGAGTGATGAAGGACATGCTCAGTTCACTCTCTGCTTTGTGTGCAATTTAGGATTCCAGCTAAGGGAATGGTGCCATCCACAGTGGGTAGATCTTTCTATTAACTTAATCAAGATGACTTCACCAGGCATGCCCAGAGGCCATCATCCAGGTGTCAATTTTCATCAATTTGACAATTGAGATCAATCATCATAGGGGTTGTTAGATTACAGTGCCATCATACAACAAGATTCTACAGACCTTTAAAAAGTAAATGTGTTTTACATGTGAAATAGATTTGTATTATAGGGTGTTTGGAATAATTTCTTTCTCTCCCCGGTGACTGTTACCACTTCGTTTTGTGGAACTTCCATGCATGGACATACAGCTAGCCCATTTACATATATTGTTCTCAATGCCTCATAAGCACAGAGTTCTCATGGATCCTGAGATGTGATGTTCAGTGAGACTCGAAGAGAGTACAGGGTAAGGTAGGGTCATTTGTAACTGAGAAAGCCAACTCACTGGCAGTCCTAAGAGGCTATGCTGTCCTTTCAAACTAGATTGTCTTAAGAAACACGAGTGGCCTAGACACTCTACCATGTTTTATCAAACTTGTCATACTTTCGTGTATTTGCCAGCCATTTACATTGAAGTGACAACAGGGGTAACAAGAAAGTATGACAACACATAGTCACCTTCTCTTCAAGTCTTTCCTCAGTCGTCAGTGAGTGGATGAAGGGAGGAAATGTAGAAGCTGCATGTGTCAAGAGGGAAATAAAGAGATGACTTAGTTCCCATGATTCTGCTGAGATTGAAGTACATAGCAATTACGAGTCACAGAATCTGAATCACACAATTTAGGGGATTCCACAGCTGAGATAAAATCTTTTTTATTTATAGTTACACTGATATTGAACAATATAAGGATTAATGGGAAAATTTATATTAATGATTCAAATTTAAAACTGTTCTCTAAGTATAATGGCATTTTGTAGCAAAACCAAATTGATGATATTTAAGGATTTCCTACAAATGAAATAAAAGTGTTTAGACATTTTCCTTCTACTAACATGTTCTACTTTTAAAAATATTTTTTTTGTGCAAGGAGGCCCCCTCCAAACCACTTGGCTCGTGCCAAGGGTAAAGGAGCCAGTGACATTGGCAAACTTGTAGCTTTTGCTTATAAACATCTGTCTAAAGAGTGAAGCACTCCTCAATTCCATTCTCTTCAGGTTCATTAGAAACTTAAGGCTGGTCATTTAGAAATTTGGTTTCCCATATTAGTTTGGGGTTCACCACTTGAGCTATACAAGTCATAAAAATGTAAGGACAGAAAGGAAGAGGAGCTGGAGAGATGGCTTAATGGGTAAAATGCTTGGTATGCACATATGAAGACCTGAGTTTGCAGTCCCAGCATCCAATAACAACACATGGGTGTCATAGCATACCTTTGTAATCCTAGCTCCTGTAAGCAGAGACAGAAGGCTCCCAGGTGTTCACTAGCTAGCTGTCCTAGACAAAATAGTGAACTCCATGTTTAGTAAGAAACCCTCTTTCAACAAGTAGGGTTGAGTGTGACAGAAGAAGACTCTGACATTGACCTTTGGCCCCCATATGACCACATAAAGGCAAAGGCACCTCCTCCCCCTCCACACCCAACCCCAACTTTCTAGAATAGGCAAGAAGTGATTCTTTGTTTTAAGAGGGTCCCTTATGGAACCTGAATAATAGCAATTAAGAGTGTGGCAAAGTAAGGGATAGAAGCAAGCACTGCTTTTATCATTTGAGTCTGGATGACTCCATTATGCCTGAAGCTAATTACATATACACCTAGTTATTATTTATGTAACTTTTTTATACTTGAGGTGATTTTAGTTAGATTTTGTCACTTGCAACAAATAGTCCTTTAAAAATTTTTATATATAATAATTGTACCCATTATTGGGGTAGAGTATGGCTTATCAATACATATTTATAGCATGTAATGACCATCTGAGGGTAACTGGTGGGACCTCATCTCCACTAGCTATTTTGAAGTCTTCACAACATGTACAATATTCTTTTGCTGTTTGTGCAGAATAGTGGTCTCTAAAGTTATCTGCCAAACTGGTCACAGTGAGTATCCCAACTGGGAAAGATGACAAAGGAGCTTTTAAAAATCTATATCTATAGTGCTCTCCTCTGTTAGAATTTTAAAGAGCCTGTATTTATTGCTTGAAAATCAGTAGAAGCAATAAAGGTGTTTCTATCTTGGGAAAAAATTCCAAGATGCTTAATCTTTTTTAGTATGGTGAAAAATGCATAACACAGAATTTACAATTTTAATGATTTTCAGGTGTAAAGTTCAGTAAGGTTCTGATATTCACTTTGTTACAAAACAATGTGGTGCTTAATTCTACTATAAAACCTGCACAGTTGGATGCAGAAGTGGATGCCTTACAGTTTATGGCTCCTAAAAGGACAGAGTTTGGGCCAGCATCCCCACAGCAGCTTCTTTGTAGAACCATGTGGGCATGAAGAGCAGCCTCGGAGTTATCATAGGAGCCTTTAACCAAAAGCCTCACTGGTTGGTGCCCTGTAATTAGACTGCAGAAAACAGCAAATAGAGGAAGATTGATGAGTTCGGCCTTGCGAAGCATCCAAATGTGAAACATTTAATTCTCAAGTAGGTAGTCTTTTGTCTGGGTGTCCTAAGGTGTGCGTGTGAACAGAGGGAGAGAATGTGGGACCACTGCTGTATCAAAAATGGGGCACTATGAAGACAGGAAGGGGCACAGTCAGTCTAAGCTGAGAAGACCCTCGGGTTTTAATGAAACCTGTGGAGCATATTTTGCACAGCCCAGGTCCTGCTGGATGGAAGTGCTGTACCATTTCCTAGAAAACATCTGCCAACATTTGCCACATCCCCCTTTTCAAGAGCAGACATCAGGAGGGCAAGGAGTGGCCGGATTTTTGTCAAGTGTGGGGACGGGGCCATGCTTGGCTGGGAACACTTGCTACATTTGCTGACCTCCTTTTCTGCCCTGCCCTGTAGTTACTTCTCTTTTATGTAGTGCAGAGTGCATACAGACACCATTGACTGCTCATTGTTTTTAAGGTAGGCTCTCACATGTCCAAGGCTCTCATTAAACTTGCTACCTAGCTGAGGATGAACTTGTCTCTACCCTCAAAGTGCTAGGATGCAAGGTGTGTGCCACCAGGCTGGGCTTATGGGGTGCTGCACTCTGTCAACTAAGCTATCTCCCCAGCCCTGCAGCCCATTGTTTAATTGGGGGAAACTTGTTCCCTGTGTTGGCACAATGAAGATTTAAAAGGATTGTTCAGTTTGACATTGTCTTTTGATGAATGTGTAAGAAAGCAAAAATATTGCCATATGCAGTAAATCAGCAGCCTTCCTGGAAGTTTCCTTTGACCGGTGTAAGTTGGAAGAGACCGGCTGAAGTTGAGGGAACAGAGAGGAAGGAACTTTGAGGCGGCAGGAACAAAGGAAGCTAGGGGGTGGGACTGTGGAAAAGAAACCATTCCAAGGCGCATCGCATCGCTTTGTTAACATCAACCTCTGTGTCTTTTTGAGCTGCCACGGGGTTTGCAGGGACACATACTGCTTGGTCATCTCCATGTTTACTCTTGCAATATGAGAATAAGAGAAAATATTCAAGTTTGATGAGAATGAGCCCAGGCTGAAAAAGATAAATATTGCATGTTCTCTCTCACGTGTGGATCCTAGCTCCCCATTTTCATGCATTATAGTTGTGTGGGAGCGGATGTGGGTACAGGTCATGAGACCAGAAGGAGACCCTGAGAGAGGGGGCAAGAACAAGGAGCAAGGAGTATTAAAAAAAAAAAGAAAGAAATGTTTTGTGACATGAAAATGGTGAGAGGTAAAAGTTGGGGATTGAGAAGTGGGGTAAGGAAATAGAGAAGAGGGTCAACCAGTGCTAAATATGCCCAAAAATGCCAAAGAGGAAAGATGCTACCTGGTGCCCTAATTAAAAACTAAGAATGTAAGACAATAAAATTTAAGAGGAACAAAAAAGAGCCCCGTAAAAAGTAATTTCCCTCCTCACCATTACACTCCTCTTCTGTCCCTAGTGGTCCTTTCCCGCTGAGCTGCGTGGTGCTGTGTGGGCGATCTGAACTGCGTTAGCATCTCTTTCTGGTTCTTCGGTGTGGCTTTGCCTCTGCTTTGACCTGTTAAATAGGGGCTTCACCTGCAATTAGGAGGGGCCCCCAGCTCTGCATTCTAGCTTTCCTTTCTTAAGCCAAGCTGTGTCCTCCAGCAAAGGGATGTGCCGCACAAGGAAGGTATGCCACAGCTCCAAAGTCTTCACTCCGGGTATATGATTACCTCCCTCACGTGCTTTTCATACCTTCTCTTGAAGAAAGCCACATAGGTGACTCGTGCATTCTTTCAGCCACGTGTGCCATTTCCAAGTCATTGCAAAATGAAGTTCAAATAGCTAAAAAAAAGCTGGTTTTTAATTAATTACCTGAGATGAGAGTTGCAAGGAGTCAGCCCTACAGCTCTCATCAATGAGATCAGTAGACTGTGAAGACATGTGGCCAGCTACGTCTCGTCATTAATATAGTCAGCATGATCAGATGCCATCATAATTGTTATTATTTCAGGACCACAAAGCTTTATGATAACAGAAGAAGCAAATACCTTTGGATGAAAGGTCAGGCCAGAAAACAAGCAGCTCGTCAATAAGACAGGTGCAAGAATGGATGAGGATACATAAAGGATTCTCAGGAAAATCCAGTAAGCAAAGACCCCTGAGACGATGTTCACATTTAAATTAGGAAGTGGGCAGAAAAAAAATCCTGGTGGATCCCTCCACATTGAATTAGAGATGGAAATAAATAACAATAATGTTGTTCTAATGTCTGTAATTAATACTGGGTAACAACATAAATTGGTTTTCTCCCATATTTATGTATCTGAGTAAATTTTCATAATGGATGCATTATAAATTTAAGCAATGGGTCCCGTGCAATCTAAAGCAACTAAGAAAATGAGTTTTCTGCACAAAGCAATAACAATGCATTTTCCTTTAGGAAGTGTGGGTGTGTTTGTGTGTGCATACTCTCTTGGAGCGTAGCCCACTGCTGGGCTTTCAAAGGTCCCCTTTTCTTGTGAGTCTCAGATATGATGGTAAGATTTCAGGGTTGCAGAGTCTGAGTGGGACTGTGAGCTGACTTGTAGGCAGCCATTTACCACAGCACAGAGAACAGGAAGGTGTGTGTGGGAGGGCGTAGACATTTCCAGGCAGATATGTTTTACCTCTGCCTTTTTTTCTGAAATCAAATCTATGCCATAGCCACCTGGGATATGAAGTTGCTTATTATAGTTAATGGGTTGTTCATCCTCTTTGTCCTTGTACTAATCTGGAGTCTGTGCATAAAACAGAACATGCTGCCCATAAAATCCAATCAGTCTGGAGTTAGTCCACAAGGCAGACAACATTCACTAGAGCAGATCAGTGGTGTAAGGTTTGATAACAGAGTGAAAGGGTTAGGTAGCACCAAATAAGCTAACAGAAAGGGATAAGTTCATTTCAGGTGGACCTCTGTGACCTTTCCTGTACCCAACAACAGATCAGAATGACCCTAGCGCTCTGCCTTTTGGACACTTTCCCCTTGTGTTGGCTTAGTAGACGGTGTTTGCTTTGCCAAATCATCACCTGCGTCTGTGAATAACTCAGAAGATGGGTTCTGAGCTCTTTAAAGATGTAAAAAGTGAGTCATTCATAAATGAATATACATATGTGGAAATGGCAGAGCTCTGCTAACTGAGTTTCTGTCTGAACAATGAACACATTGAAACGTGACTTAGAAAGGGATGTGACCACGTTTTTATAAATGACAGTTGAAACTGTCACAATGTTTGCTGATGAGGTTTCTATTTATCTTAATATTTAGTAGTTAAGTGAGAAAAAGGATTGTGGATTAATGCCTAAGCAGTTATGAGCCCAACTTTAATGCAACAACCTGTGGCAAATGGAGGTGACTGGGAAGCCTGCAAGCCCCACGTCCCCTATAAAGGTAAGGATGGGAAGACCTTCGCAGCCTAAGTACATCTTCATTTGTTTTTCACCATGTTTACTTCAGCAGTTGGCAAACTGGAGAATGGAGGTAGCTGTCTGTGACTTGCTAGTTTGGGGTCTGGCTTTTACTCAGAAGGGTGACGGTTCAAGTTTGTAACCACAGACCTTGGAAAATGTGTGAGTGTAACCTCTTTGGGGAGCTGGGCTTATTGGGAGTACAATGCTGATTGCGTTTTGTCATATGTGCTGGCATCTGAACTATTCCTTTGCCTTTTTAAAAATCTTTTACTGCTAACTTCGAGAAGTATGCCTTCTTTTAGCATCTCGAAGTCTCAACTCAAATAGCCTGGAGGAAGTTGCCAAACAAAGAAGCGTCTTCTGTTGGCCTGGCTGCTCCTACCTATTCAGGTGCATAGGCTATTTCACTGTGTACCTTGCATGCTGTGCAGATGTGCTCTGGGAAATATCAAGCTATTTCAAATAGCTTCTTGAATAATAGAATTGAAAGGCTGTGTTGCAGAAGTAGCCAGGAATGAAGCATTGGAGTGGAAAGCTAGATTCTGGTTTTCCTTGAAGACGTAATGGAGCCCTGGGGCATTCAGGTTTTAGGTTTTCTCCATTTGTTAATTTTGGAAATAGAGTTTTCATAGCTCTCTTTCACTTTGGTGTTATATCTTTGGATTTTGCTTTTACACATAAGACTGGATAGAAAACTCAGGAGTGTGTGTGTGTGTGTGTGTGTGTGTGTGTGTGTGTGTGTATGTATGTGTTTCTGTAGATTGTAGACAAAAGGCCTGAAGGCTAAACATCAGTAGATACAATCATTATGAGCTAGAAACAAGCATGTTACTTGTATAGTATAACCAGTGTCCCTTGCCTAATTAAGCAAGGGACCAGAAAGGATGCTGAAGATTGTCAAACACTTGTAAGGTCTCAATGAAGACATGAAGAATGAAAATAAAGAAACAAACTTTCTCTCTATGTATGTATGTATGTATGTATGTATGTATGTATGTATGTATGTATGTATCCCAAGTGGATTTTTTCCCTAGAAAATAAAGAAATATATAACTTTTAGAGGAAAACAAATACAGATTCCCTGGGGGTGCAGTTTAGATTTATTATCCACATCTTTCCTTAAGGCCTCAGCAAGTTTATCCTAGCTATGAAGACAAATGTCTCACAAAAAGTGCACTGTGACTTGTGGTCTTTGAATGTTCACAAGGAGGCTGAGTTTTAGGGCTTCTGTGTCCAGGTAAAATATAAGGGCCATGGTCTATCTCACAGCAATAACCATTCATCTTTGGAAGACTGCTTACCATATGCTGTCATTCATGGAATGTCTTCATGGTGTTGCCATGGCAAAATACTGCCAGTCTAGTTAGGGTGTTCCTTTGGGTTCATTTCAACATGTGGTCTATGGGCAATGGGGAGAGAAAAGCCTATGATGCAGACATGGAGACACCCCTTCCTCTAGTATGGGGTTATCTTAGCCTGCTTCATTTCACTCAAGGTCAGTAAAGAGGAGTCTCTGACTTGGAGAGTGGCATCAAATCTAGGAGTTATTGGGGTTTTGCTTACGAGCAATACCATTCCATTACAAGCACACTGGGTGACATTTGCCACCAACTATGACAGAGATGTTCCCATTTAGTCACTATGGTGGACCCAGGGACTCCAGGAACAAGTTTGACTCTCTTTGAAAATGGAGTTCTATATCTCTACATGGGTGGTACCAGGCAGACATTTTGGGGATGCTCACCATGACCTGGGGTGATTGATCTTAACACATATTTACCCTTACCTTTTGACTGTTTACATGCCACATGCCACTGTTTAATTTCCCACATGCCAGAGTTGAAGACTTTAATACTCGCACTGGATAGCAGAACTTGGCATTGTGAAAGTAGAAGGTATATTTTTCATACATTCTAGTTTCCACGAGCCCAATGTTGGATTTCCTAGCATCTGATGGCCTTAGCCTCTGTTGAACACTCACAGGAAAGGCAGCATTTATTAGTTCTTAAGCCAGGGGCTCTAGTTTTCCCTTAGGGGAAACTCACACCTACATTGCTCTTCCTCAACCTTCTATGTGATCCTGCTTTCTAGAACCATGGTCATAGATCAAGTGCACTGTAAGTTAGAATTTGAAATTTTTAAAGACATTGTCTTCTTTTTCCCCCTCCAAATATAAGTGAAACATATCAAATACTCATTCTAAGAATGTTCACAAAGTTGCTACAATAAACAAATGCCAGAGCAGGTACAGCGGGTGATGAGGAAGACCCAACAACCATTTCTCTTTGATTTTTGCTTGCTTCACTGTCACCATGGCCACCTCCCTCTAGATGAATCCGCTCATCAGTTATTTCTTTATTGAGAACCCCATCAGAGTTCATTAATGGCAGATACCATGGCTTACCCTGAGGATCCTCCAAGTCTGCTATTAGACAAGAGCATTTCACAAGAAGCTCTTTGACTTTTTCTAAAATGAAGAGCTCTGTATGCAATCATAGTATTATTGAACTGTTTAGACCAGTACTGAGCACTCTGGGACCACAATGCCTGACCTAGTACTGGTACTAGATAGGGCTAACAAGGCCTCTGTGCATATGGGCTGCTGGAATTTTCTTTGAGGACACTCCACTTACTTCTCAACTATCTTATCTATGTTTTAGATGGGACAGTAGAGATACATAGATTCCAGGCATGTGTGCTCTTTTGTATTTGAGGCCTTTTATAGCATGGACTTCAGCTCCTACTTAACCATTGGTTTTTCATTTGGTGTTCAAGTTTTAAAAATCCAGTATCTTTATTTGTTTCAAATCATATTCAGTTAGTGTTAGCCCATGCTCTTTGTTGCTGAGTCCATATGAAATATGAAATCTTACTGAAGATATTTTTTTTTTTTACCAGTTCTTGCTGTTCCTTTTTGTTTGTGTCATTGTTGAGGAATTCTAAGCTTTGTGTATGTGTGTGCGCGTGTGTGTGTGATATTGATACAGAACACTAATAGTTTAAATGCATGCCACTGTGCCACACCCAGAATTCCATACTCTGGCATGGTGTTTATCTCCTCCCCAACACCATTTTGGGAAAATTGTTCAGCTTTTCCTGCCATTTAGCTCACATTTTAATATACATCTTGACTGCACAGATAACATGAAAATTTTGTAAAATTAAGACATATTTTGCTTTAAATTTGACATTTCCCCATGTGTTATATACCATATTATAAGCATGGAAGACACTGATTCCTTTCATTTGTTAACCTGGTGGGTATGATTTGGTCCACACTGTATTTTAGACAGTATTTTAAAAGTTAAGTTTATATTTGTAACGTAAAGGTTTTTATTGTTTTAAGTTGTGTGTTTGAGTGTTTACCTGCTTCTCACTACCCATAGTGTGGTGCCCTTAGAGACCAGAAGAAGGCATTGGGTCCCAGGAATGGGTGTTATAGGTGATTATTAGCCATGATGTGGATGCTGAGAACTCAATCCAGGTCCTGACAGAGCAGCAAGTGCTCTTACCCACTGAGCCATCTCTTCATAACTTTTATCACTTGTCTCCATATTTTTTTCCCTTCTTGCCTCAATGCGGTATCTGTTCTAAAACATGAGGAAAAGAAAACCCTGATGTAAACTAATGTATTTTCCCAACAGAAATATTACTCATTTCAATGTATACATTCAAAACTTTTAAGAGTCTGATTTATACACACATGAAGTAACTCCATCAAGTGAGGATGGTACTTAGGAGCTGAATTACAGGATTTGCTTCCCTTTCCTCTCTAGCTTTGGGCAATCTAGTGTAATTACAGTCACCTGCCTTTCATTTTACTTAGTGTGTTTTAGCTATGCATGGGAAAAGTTAATCAAAAAACAAGATGAAAAACTGTGATGGCTAATGAGGCTACAAAAGTGTTTCTGCTGTTCCTTAGTCTGTCTTTGGGGACGGACTCTGAAATGTTACCTTCAAAAACAGCATGCCAATTGTTCCCCACTTCTAGCAAGGAACAGGATTTCTTTAATTTTAGAAGTTTTCCAATTAGGAAGCAAGAAGAAAATGCTAGGTTTTCTATTGTCTTGTATCCTTTACTTGTGGTTGTTGGGAGGCTTCGAAACCACAGAAGACACTAAATCAATCTTTTCTCGGGTGGACTAGATCTCTCTTTGCAGCAGATAGAGAAAGGCAATTTCTCATCTCCTCGTCCTCTTATTTGTTTTGGATAAACATCTTATTAAGATGGTGCAAGCTTCTGATTTCTGAACTTGGGAAGTGGAAGCAGGAAGAGCATGGATTTCAGGGCATCCTTGTCCACACAAGGGTTCCAGGATAGCATGTACTGTACGACACACACATATACCCAAACATGAGAGAGAGGAGGGGGAGGGGAAGAGACAGAGGGAGGATGTGGAAGACAGATTATTGGACTCTTCCATTTTCCATCCTTGCCTCAAAGCTGAATACCAAGTACTAGATCCATCTGTCACAATGGGTGTGTACATTTTCTAAAAGGCTTCGTTTTATCTCGTTTCACTTCAGATGCCCCCTGTGACAATACCAGTGCAAACCTGACATCATGCAGCAAAAGGTTGTGTCTTTAATATTAACCAACCCTTATATATTATTTTTCCTTTTTGGAAAGCATGGAGAAAGTGCAGGTTGGGGTAGGGCTTGATGGGAACTTCTGAGGAAGGGAGGCTTCATTGTGGTGCTGTTGGCCATGGCGGCAGACGGTTAGAGCATGACTGTAGTGTGTTATCTGCATGAGTCTATAGTATGTGCAGCTGCTCCTGTCAGACAAGAGAAGCTCTCTGGAGAGTACATGTTGATTGCTCTTGCAGCCTACATGACCCCATGTTTCTCAGCTGTTTAAAGTGAGCTGTGTGGACAAACACCATGCCTTTCCCCCTATATGCAGGGCAGTAGAGTTTGGAAATGCACACTGAAGGAAGAGCACAGTTTTCAATGGCTATTTGTCTCCAGGAACTGTAATGAGTAGGACTTTTCCTCCCGCCAGTGGTCTGGTCCCATCACGGTGCCAGCCCCAAATAACACACAGAGATGCTGTATTTGATATAATGCTGTTGGCCAGGTACTTGTTTCTTATTGGCTAGCTCTGTCTTAAGTATTAGCCCATTTCTGTTAATCTATGTATTTCCACGTGGTCTTATTTTACTGGAGAGAGAGGCCACCAGCGTTCTGCTCTCTCCGTCTTCCATCTTGACTCCTCCCTACTACTTCCTCTTTCCTCCTTGTCTCCTAGTCCCCCCAATCTTCCTTTCCTATTGGCCAACAGTGCTTTATTCATTAACCAGTATGAGAAACATATTTACAGAATGACATCTCCCATGAAGGAACAGACAACTTCTTGGGATAGTGATAATAGTTACTAAAACCTGATTGAGCAAAATAATTTAGTTGCTCAATTTGGCACTTAAATCATACCGTATCTAGCTCAGTATTGTGGCAAGGAGGCATCAGTTTACTTTGGAGAGAGCTGTCCAGTCAGGGAAAGATGTGGATGTAACCTTCCTTTTCTGATCCTTGGATGTGATAAGAGTTTGTTAATACATATCACTAACAGCATGTGAGTTCCAGAAGCTGTTTTTTTCTTTTAAATCTATTTAAACTTATTTTCTGAACAACCCAAATAATAAGAACTATGCTAGCCTATTAAACATGCAAATGATTTATCAATAACAGCTATATGGATAAAGACATGTACACTCAGATTTTCTGAAACCTAATGAAGTCCAAGAATTTCAAGGCATTAAGCCTATATTGTTCCTATTTTACCTTCCTGGATGATATAAATTTGGTGTTCCAAGTTGCTGCTGAACCCATAACTGAGAATCTAGTTTATTCAAAGTTCCAGCTTTATTAGCTTCAAGGTCAAATAGAAATCTTAGCATAATCAGACATTCTAGGCATGGAGAGTAACCAGAAGTTGCCATGCCATCGAGGAACATACTTTAAAAATTCAGACCTAATAAATTGCCTAGAAATCCAGTGAAGCATCTTGTTTTATTACTGTAAAATTTTTGGCCTAAGAAATTAGGATAATGTTAATTACAAAAATCAGCACTGCAATGTTATAAAAAGATCACTAACTCAGGAAATTAGGAGATGAGTCTTAGTCTCTGCTAATAACCATTAATTATTTCTTCATTTCTGAGCAATTACTGTTTACCACAGTAGGCATTCCTGCATGCATTTAGTCTAGCCCACACACTAAGACAGCATCCTTTTCTCAACTTGAAGAAAAAAATTCAGAGATTGACTCTCCTAAGATCATTGAATGGGAAACAAAACAAGTAGAACCCTTAATAGCCATATCCAACTCATGGCCTCTGGGATAACTTTGAATGGAATCCATCTGAAAATTACGGGATTCCTTTTTTGATAAAAAACATTTTTCTTAAAATCTTGATTGTGAGGTTCTTGACTATGAGCTCTGTAGATTACAACATTGTCCTGCAATGTCAAAAGGTTGGGCATGTATGCCTGACTCCTGAGGTGATATCACTGCTGAAACATTCTGGATATTTTTGTATCAGCTACTTCTCTTGCCTGGAATGCATGACTTTGGTTATTATTCAGGCCAGGCTCAAGGTTAGCTTTCTCAGGACTTTCAGGACATACATATCCAAGGCATCACCTCTCTGTAACTGTATAGTTTTTCCTATTGTACTTCTCACTTGGCACCTGCTTGTGTGTCTGACCTAGTCTTCATTCACTTTGATGCTGTGAATGGTTTGAGAAGTTTTAGTGTATACTCACTTGGTTCCATTACTTTGAGCTTGTGGTGGGATGATATGAATTGATAGGAGCATGTGGTGGTAAAGCCTATTTACCTCATGGTGAGCAGGTCCTCTATCTATGTCCTCAAACAGACTTAGAGGAAGGCCTTGGAATACCAATATGATCATCCTCAGTATATCCTCCTCATCCAACTTCTTTCCACTTGGCATTACCTCTTTATGGTTCATTATCTTCCCAGAGTACCACAGGCAATAATCAAGATTATTGATTCAGGTTCAGGAGGTACTCTTCAAATCACAGCTAAGGCAGTTGTGTTATCTATCCTTCACTACCCAAAACCAAACCCTTTAGTTAAGGGATTGTGGTATATGCTTCTTTGTGGTTAACATGGGCTCACAATTCAGTAGACACACAATGGGTGTGTACTGAACAGGTAGATGCAATCTCTGACGAAAGTGAAAGTCTTTGACTTTTAGTAGTCTAAAATGAATAGAACTAGTTAGAGGGTGACTTCACGGGTTTTATTTGAAGTGACTCCTTACTCTCTTGTGTTATAGAGATGAGAAAGTAGGGTAATAAAGTGCTATTTGAAAGGATTCTGAAATAAGCATGGTTAACTTACAAAATTTATTGCCATAATGACATTTTTTTAAAAAAGACCAATAAATTGTCAGTGACCCTTCTGTTTCTAGCGTATGGAATACTGAGGAGTATTAGTATTAGGTGTTCTTTGAATTCCTGGTAGAATTCCGCACTGAAACCATCAGGCCCTGGGCTTTTTTTTTTGGTTGTGAGACTTTTGATTACTGTTTCAATTTCATTAGGCATTACAGGTCTATTTAGATTGCTTATTTGGTCTTAATTTAATTTTGGTAAGTGATATCTATCCAGAAAATTGAGGAGGACATGAGGAAACAGGAAGATCGAGTAAGGGGAAGAATAGAGGAGAATAAGAAAAGAAATACCATAACAGAGGGAGACATTATAGATTTAAGGAGAATTCCGGCACCAGGGAAATGCCAAGAGATCTACAAGTATGAACCCAATTAACAATCTAAGCAATAGTGGAGAGGCTATCCTTAATGCCCTTCCATGATAATAAGATTGATGACTACCTTATATGCCATTCTTCATCTAGTAGTTGATGGGAGCAGAAGCAGACACCCACAGATAAACACTGAGCTGAACTCCTGGAATCCAGTTACAGAGAGGGAAAAGTGATGAGCAAAGAGGTCAAGACCAGGCTGGAGAAACCTACAGAAATCAGGTGACCTGAACAATGGGGAGCTCATGCACCCCAGTCTTATACCTGGGAAACCAGACCTCCTGAACATGGGTGTTAGTTAGAAGGATTGGGCAGTCTATGGGGCCTCTAGTAATGGATCAGTATTTATCCCTAGTATACGAATGGACTTTGGGAGTCCATTCCACATAGAGGGATAGTTTCTCAGTCTAGACACATGGGGGAGGGCCTATGCCCTGCCCCAAATTACATGACAGATTTTGAAGGCTGCCCATGGAAGGCCTTACCCTTCCTGGGAAGCAGAAAGGGGATGGGCTGGTGTTTGGTGGGAGTGATAGGGAAGGATGGGAGGGTGAGAGAACTGGGATTGACATGTAAAACAACTTTGTTTCAAATTTAAAAAATAGGGGGGAGGGGAGACTAATAAAAGTAAATACTGATGAAACTATGAACCAAACTATAAGTGTATTTAAATACCAGAATTCTTATACCAACTAAACTGTATTCTAAACAAAGTCTTCTGCATGGCTTACCTTGGAGAAGTTTAACTACTCTTGGATATTTGATCTTCAGCATGTCAACACAAACATTTCTTAATATTGTCATGCTTTTAGCTTTGAGTCTTCTTATCAATTCATATTTTTGTTATGTTCTGATTATTGCGCACATGGAACTTATCCAATAATGGTGAGAGAAGAGTCAAATAGGAAGAATGAGTAAATGTAAGGAATAAATGAGCTTATAAAACTTTAGAATTATGTCTGGCACATAGTTAGAGCATAAGCACTTAGGTTAATCCTTTTACAATCATTCAGGAGAAACATGAGGTAGTTATTTTCTAGGATTTATTCTAAATTATCCTGGATGAGTCTAAAACTCTTATTTCTGCGTTTCTCCAAAGCAAGATTATTATTTATTCTGAGGATCCCACTAGATGAAAATCAAGAAGATCAACTATCAGAAGTATCAGATGACTAGGAAAAGGTAGATGGACATTGATTAGATAATTAAAATTAAGCTGTATTGTGCTTATGATCATATATGTAGCTTCATATGATGTTGATTATAATCTGATGACTACATGGCCATTCTTCCTTTTATCTACTCACTCATTGATTCATTTACCAAATATTAAATACTTGCCAGGTGTCTAGGATGGTTTCAGGCACTGATAGTGAATTAATGAACAAATAGAAACAGATTATTTGCTCCCTTGTGACTTAACATTCCAACATGAAGAGGCAAAAAATAAGCTAGACATACAACAAGAAAATTATATAGACCATTGGAAGGTGATACTTTTTGTGTAAGAAGACATGTAAATCAAGGTAAGGAAGATGAGGAGAGTCTGGGGGTTTAGTTCTCAGTATTAAATAAAATACTTAAGGTAGGAGTCATTGAAAGGATGAGAAATGAAGAAAGACTTGAAGGACATGAAGAATTAGATGCCCAAGTCTCTTTAGAAGATAGATTCAAGCTTGGCTCTTACATTTCAAGTAAGGAGGATGACTGTGTAACTGCACAGGAGTGAGCCAAGTAGAAAGCAGGAAGAGAAATTTGAGAAGTTTATGGAGAACCAAACATGGAGAGACACAAAAGCTATCATGAAAACATGGGCTTGCGTTAAGATTTTAAGATCATAATTGCTTCTGTGTTGCTGACAAATTCTAAGAGGGAATTGACAGGAGCTGAGAGATAGAATGCACAGAGGAGCTGGTAATGCCCACAAGAGAAGAATGATGGCAGAGCTGGTATGTGATGAGATTCTGGAGTCATGTTCTGATTGACTAGAAAGAAGATCTGTATGAAGGAAATGAAGAGCCAGGGATGACTCACAAGATGGTTGTAACAGAGCATCTGATAGCATGGGCAGCTTCCATCATCTGCCCTAGTGGATAAAGCTTTGGTAAGAGTACTAGGCATTCTGTATTTTCAACACGTTTGAGTCTTTTGGATCTATAAGTCTGGAGCTCAGGAAGGAAGCCTTGATTAGTAAGGTAGGAGGGGGACATTAGATGTTCCCTGAAAAAGGCATATGATCATAGTCATCAAATCCTGAGGATAGTTCATGGGTGAAGAATAATAGACTGCTTAATGCAAGTTGAAAAATAATTTGGTAATCTTGAGGACAGTAATTCCATTGGATGTGTAGGGAACAGGTAAGGAACAAGTTGAAGGAGGTGAATCAGAGACTCCAAAGTGTACAATATAAAAAGCAGACAAGTGAGACTAGTCTAAAAATGGGATTTAGACATCTCTCTTTTTGAGTACCCTTCCCTTCATCTAATAAGATGCCTCAGACATTGAAGTTGAATTTCCTTGTCTTACTTTTAAGGAGCTTTTGTATGCAACCATTGTAAATGTCAACAACTTAGACACAAAGTTTTTAATGTTATGACACGGATTTGTCTATTTGTATCATACAACTAAATTTGCATTTGCCTTAGTGTTTCTATTGTTGTGAAGAAACACCATGAGCATAGCAACTCTAATAAAGGAAATGTTTAATTGGGGTGGCTAACTTATAGTTCAGAAGTTCAGTCCATTATCATCATGGTGGGACATGGTGGTGTGCTGGCAGAGATGGTGTTAGAGAAGTAGCCGAACTACATGTCAGGCATCAGGAAGTGGACTGAGTGTCACACTAAAGAAAGCTTGAGCAAAAGAGAGCAAAGCCTACCCTGGTAGTGACATACCTCCTCCAACAAGGCCATAGCTACTTCAACAAGGCCACACCTAATAGTGCTATCCCTTTGGAATCATGAGGGCTAATTATATTCAAACTACTGCAGCATTGAAACTGAGAACTTTTCAGAGGTACAAAAGGATCTTAGACATGACATAACCCAATATGTAAGCATCAGACATATGTAAGGAGAATACGTGACTTTTTTTCCAGGTCTCATTTATTGGGTGGCAACAATAGCTATAGAATCCAGGATTTCTAAAAACACCAAAGACAGTTTATGCTGGAGAGGATGTGGAGAAAGGAATACACTCCTCCACTGCTGGTGGGAGTACAAACTCATACAGCCACTTTGGAAATCAGTATGTTAGTTCCTCAGGAAAATGGGAATCAGTCTACCACAAAATCCAGCAATTCTACTCTTAGGCATATACCCAAAAGATGCACATTCATACAACAAGGAAATCTGTTTGGCTATGCTCATACCAGCATTATTTGTAATAGCCAGAACCTGGAAGCAACCTAAATGCCCTCAACAGAAAAATGGATGGAGAAAATGTGATACATTTACACAATGGAGTACTACTCAGTTGTGTGTGTGTGTGTGTGTGTGTGTGTGTGTGTGTGTGTGTGTGTGTGTGGCAATGGAATCTTGAAATTCACAGGCAAATGGATGGAACTTGAAGAAACCATCCTGAGTGAGGTAACCCAGTCACAAAAAGACAAACATGGAATGTACTCACTCATATATGGATTTTGGACATAGAGCAAAGGATTATCAGCCTACAATTCACACCACCAGAAGATCTAGGAAACAAGGAGCCTAAGAGAGACATACATGGTCCCTCACAGAAGGGGAAAGGGACAAGATCTCCTGAGCAAATTGGGAACGTAAGAGGGAGGAGAGATGGAATTAGGAGAAAGAGTAGGGGACAAAAGGAGGGAAGAGGTGGGCATGAGGGAGCAGGAAGATTGAGTCATGGAAAGAATAGAGAAGAGCAAGAAAAGAGAAATCTGGCAGTAGGGAAATGTCCAGATATCTACAAGGATGAACCCAACTAACAAGCTAAGCAATAGTAGAGAAGCTACCTTAAATGATCTTCCCCGATAAGATTGATGACTACCTTATATGCCATCTTACAGCCTTCATCAAGTAGCTAATGGAAGCAGAAGCAGACATCCACAGCTAAACACTGAGCTGAACTCCTAGAATCCAGTTACAGAGAGGGAAAAGTGATGAGCAAAGAGGTCAAGACCAGGCTGGAGAAACCCACAGAATCAGGTGACCTGAACAAGGGGGAGCTCATGAACTCCAGCCTGATAGCTGGGAAACCAGCATAGGAGTGACCCAGATTCCTTGAATGTGGTGTTAGTTATGAGGACTGGGCAGTCTATGGGGCCTCTGGTAATGGATCAGTATTTATCCCTAGTATACGGATGGACTTTGGGAGTCCATTCCACATACAGGGATACTCTCTTAGCCTAGACACATGGGGGGAGGGCCTGGGCTCTGCTCCAATGATATGACAGACTTTGAAGACTCCCCATGGAAGGCCTCACCCTCCCAGGGGAGCAGAAAGGGGATGGGATGGGGGCTGGCAGGGAGACAGGGGAAGAGGGGAGGGAGAGTGAATTGGGATGGACATGTAAAATAAGCTGTTTGAAATTTAAATAAAATTATATCATCATGTAAAAATATTTAAATCCTATCCTTAAAAAATGTTTTTAGGGTTGTATATGAATCATCATATAAAAAAATCTATATTAATCCAAAAAACAAAACAAACAAACAGGATCCTGGATTTCTATTCTAGTGCCTTTTCTACTGTACAATCCCATGCATGTATGTGTATGTATAGATAGGTTTGATTCAACAAATACAGAAGACAATTGAAGACTCATGGAAATGTTAATAGGTGTCTGTGTGGATAAATGAATGCATGAATTAGAAGTTGAACACAGATGATACAATGCACATGTGCGCAATCCAGTGTAGGAAGTTTGCTCTGGCGTACAAGGAGTGAGGGAAGCCAGGAAGATACATAACAGCTCAGGGAAAAATAAGCAAGGATGGCAGACTCCCACATGAGTGCTGTGTATCTGGAGAGCATTACAAGTGTTTAGCATTGTTTCAAAAGTCAGTGCAAGCTATTGATGAAGGTTAGTGAGCGAGACTGAAGATGGCGAAGTGCTTTTCTAACAAGGACTGGGGCAATGGCTCCTTTAAAGAGAAATCCTCTGTGGCAACATAAGAAAACTACCAACAGGGAGGCTGCAGGTTTACAACTCACTGGAAATAACCAGACACAAGAGGTTTCAACTTGTTGGAACTCTTGTTATATGCTTCAGTGATTCCTGAAACAAAAGAGGACTGTGTGTGATTGTTCAGGAAAGTATGAGATAAACAAAGCATGTTTCCTAACATCTCTTGACTGTAATTCCATAGTGGTATTATATTGGCCTTTGTTCATTTTAGGATCACATGACAAAGATGGCTTTAGTAGTTCTTAAGTTCAGCACATAAATAAATGATGATAAGACTCTACTTTAACTCATGCACTTCAATTTTTCATACGTACTTGCTGCTTTTCTTCAGGAGAAGAAAATGCATATTACTGCTCTCTTGGAATCATTCCATGCTTTTCTTTCTTTCTTTCTTTTTTATGCTTTTCCTTTCTCTTTTGAAAGATTCCCCCCTCACACTGCATAAATAGAAATGTCCCTGAGATTCATTTGATTTCATGGATGGCAGAGTACTCCTTTCAAATAACTTTGGGAGAACCAGATAAAACAGCCAGTCTCAACTGCATTACCTGATTTAGTGCCAGGGACTCTGAGGAGACTAGATGGCTGAAAGAAATTGGGGTAGGAAACATGAGTTCTGTTGCTTTCTAAGTTCTGAGGTCTGGATCCAGTGGGGGCCAGAGTAGTCAAAAGTTATCACCATCTCAGTGACTTCTCACTCACTGTTGCAAGGGAAATCAGTGCATTGCCCCGGTTTTTTTTTTGGGGGGGGTTAGCAGGGAACATACCCTCACTGTGTTGTTAAATGGCAGTTCCTAAGCAGTGGGCAGAGCTGTCTCCCTTCAGCCACTGTTTTGTCAGGGTGAGGGCTTATTGAAGGAGTAGTTGAAAGAGCACCTTTGTTTACCAGGCTGTATCTATTCTTGGGAGAAAAAGAGGCCATCCTTTTCCAGAGCTGTCAATCTGGTACCCCCAGCCACTACTAAAAGCCATTTCAATTTATTTCTTCAGTTCCTTACACTTTGCCGAGCGTTTATTGTAAAGATGTATTAACCAGTAAGATGCTTGTAAGACAAATAGCACTCAACTTTGGGAAGTGATAGCAACTTTTGCAAAGGCACCAATGGTGGTTTTAAACAGAGAAAAGTCACAGTTCTTAGCCTCCATGTTTCTGTAGTTTCTGTAGCCCAGCCATTTCTGATTTCTTTTTTTCCGTGTATAGTTTCGTTTTCTGTTTCTTTCTGATTAGTGCTGTTTCTTCCTTTTAAGCACCCATTACTGCTTCTTCAGGTCTCATTCACTTTATTTATTTACTTATTTTTACTTCTATTTGGTATCTACTTGACCAAATTTTCCAACCTATGAGAAAGATGCATATATGCATATAATAATAATGGGCTTCTCTGCTTGTGTGTGAAAGTCCATAGCAAGACAGGCTAGTAACCCTAGGTAAGAATAGCTGAGATTAGCCAATTCCTTGGGCTTCCAGAAATTTACATGGAATTCCAAGGGGTGCTGTGGACGGTCAGTTTCTCTTAACAGACAATCTAAGCATAAGGCATAAAGGAAAATGCCTAGTCTTTCTTCCTCTGCTAACATAAAAATCATTCATGTTAGGTTTATGGGTAATGTTTAGGTCAATGGTTCTCAAGTTTTCTAATGTTGTGATCCTTTAATAAAGTTCCTCATGCTGTGGTTTCTCCCAACCATATAATTATTTTTGTAGCTACTTTGTAACTGAAATTTTGCTACTGTTGTGAATCATAATGTAAATATCTGTTTTCTGATGGCCTTAGGTGACCCCTGTTAAAGGGTTACTTGACGGCCACCAGGGGGCACAACAGGTTGAGAACTGCTGGTTTAGATGGATCCTGACAGAACTCTAGGCAGAGGCGGTATTCCACAGCTTGACTGAGTTATGGGTATGGCTTAGACATTTGCCAACTGAGAAATTTAGGAATGAAAATCACTTGGGGGAAGTGTGTCTATATTTTAAGAACCATGTAGAACTTGTCAAATGGCACTCTCAGTTGACTTTGTAGGCACGACCTCATGTAGCCCGTGCTGGATTCAAACTTGCTCTTCAGCCAAGGTGACCTTCAACTCCAAATTCTTCTGCCTTTTCCTCCAGCACTTCAGGTGTGTCCCAGCACTTCAGGTGTGTCTAAGAACTTCAGGTGTGTCTAAGAACTTCAGGTGTGTCCCAGCACTTCAGGTGTGTCTAAGAACTTCAGGTGTGTCTAAGAACTTCAGGTGTGTCTAAGAACTTCAGGTGTGTCCCAGCACTTCAGGTGTGTCTAAGAACTTCAGGTGTGTCTAAGAACTTCAGGTGTGTCTAAGAACTTCAGGTGTGTCCCAGCACTTCAGGTGTGTCTAAGAACTTCAGGTGTGTCCCAGCACTTCAGGTGTGTCTAAGAACTTCAGGTGTGTCCCAGCACTTCAGGTGTGTCTAAGAACTTCAGGTGTGTCTAAGAACTTCAGGTGTGTCTAAGAACTTCAGGTGTGTCTAAGAACTTCAGGTGTGTCCCAGCACTTCAGGTGTGTCTAAGAACTTCAGGTGTGTCCCAGCACTTCAGGTGTGTCTAAGAACTTCAGGTGTGTCTAAGAACTTCAGGTGTGTCTAAGAACTTCAGGTGTGTCTAAGAACTTCAGGTGTGTCTAAGAACTTCAGGTGTGTCCCAGCACTTCAGGTGTGTCTAAGAACTTCAGGTGTGTCTAAGAACTTCAGGTGTGTCCCAGCACTTCAGGTGTCTAAGAACTTCAGGTGTGTCTAAGAACTTCAGGTGTGTCTAAGAACTTCAGGTGTGTCCCAGCACTTCAGGTGTGTCTAAGAACTTCAGGTGTGTTCCAGCACTTCAGGTGTGTCCCAGCACTTCAGGTGTGTCTAAGAACTTCAGGTGTGTCTAAGAACTTCAGGTGTGTCTAAGAACTTCAGGTGTGTCTAAGAACTTCAGGGGTGTCTAAGAACTTCAGGTGTGTCCCAGCACTTCAGGTGTGTCCCAGCACTTCAGGTGTGTCTAAGAACTTCAGGTGTGTCCCAGCACTTCAGGTGTGTCTAAGAACTTCAGGTGTGTCTAAGAACTTCAGGTGTGTCCCAGCACTTCAGGTGTCTAAGAACTTCAGGTGTGTCTAAGAACTTCAGGTGTGTCTAAGAACTTCAGGTGTGTCCCAGCACTTCAGGTGTGTCTAAGAACTTCAGGTGTGTCCCAGCACTTCAGGTGTGTCTAAGAACTTCAGGTGTGTCTAAGAACTTCAGGTGTGTCTAAGAACTTCAGGTGTGTCTAAGAACTTCAGGTGTGTCTAAGAACTTCAGGTGTGTCCCAGCACTTGTTTCCTCAGTGGACCCACAGTTTATAGAGTCTTGTTGAATTCAAGTCTCATTTTGCACAACCATCCAAATCACTCTCTCCTCATCATATAAATGGTTATAATGTTTAATGTTTATATCATTCACTAAATAAAATCCATGTGCCTTGCATTTTAATTCAGTATTTCAAATTCTTCAATAACATGAGCTCCCAAAGGCTATAATGATATCTTGTTAAATACCTATTACATTCTCTATGAAAAAAAAATGAGTAAATTGGATACTTAATTGTAAAAAAACAGCATCCAACTGCCTCTAGCTGTCAAAGTACCCTTCTAAATTTCTTCAGCTTTTCTTTCCTTTCCTTTCCCCTTTCCTATTTTTTCAATCCATGATATTAATTTTTCAATTCATGATACTAAATTTTGACCCACTGTTGCCACAGGAGTAAGAATTTGAAGCACACAGGAAGAAAATATTCAACATCTTTTATTCATTAATGCAATGTTTTCTGCTTTAGATTTCAAAAGCTTCACTAAGTGAATGTAAAATCTAGCCAAGAAACAATGAAAAGCAAAACCAAAAAATGAAACAAACAAAAACACTCCAAAGACTATGTAAATGAGCCTACCATGATTTTGAATTTGAGAAAATTCTTAGTTTTGCTTGGTGCTTCTGAGTCAAGGATGGAGAATATGAAAACTTTTGAGATGCTGCTTGGTCTAGAAAGGCAGAACTTTAGCTTTTCAGTTAGTTAATTAGTTTTTACTTATGAGTACATGTGTGCCTGCTTGTCTGTATGGGAACCTCATGTACACAGGTCCAGGGGAGGCCAGGAATGTTTCTTCCCCCTGACCTGGAGTTACAGGTATGAGTTTCTCACTGTGGGTCCTGGGAACTGAACATGGCTTCTATAAGGTAAGTGCATGCTTTTAGCCACTGAGCCGCTCTTTAGATTATTTTCTTAAGAAAAAAAAGTAAGGTTTTGAGATGAGGGTGAACACTTTCCTAGCACTGAGTTTGGTCTCCAGCACTATGAACCAATTAAAGACTGACCGACAACAAAAATATGCAGGTTTTAAAAGCTCATGGAAGAAGGTGAATTCTATTTGCATGTCTATATTAGTCAGGCTGCTAAATATAATGGGTTTCTATCAACACATCAACTTCATGAGGGAGGTGTTGTTAATCCTATTTTACTAAAGTGAAATTAAGGTAAGGGAGCTAACTACTTTACCTCAGGTCACTCAGCTAAGAAGTACTAGGGAAGAAGTTTAGCTCTTACTTTGACTCTCCAAACTCACAATCATTTTACTCTAAGAAAAATGCTATCCTAATTACTATAGGGAGCAGTTGAACACAGGCTTGATTGTAAGCACCCCCCCATTTGCTATTGGACTTCTTTGCATATGGGTGCCAAATATAGAACATTTTTTAGTCTTACAAGTTTAATTAGTAATTGCCTACCTTACCAGAGAGAACAGTTGAAAATTTTGGTAACATTTGACAGACTAGAGTGGACAAATCAGAGATTAGTGGACTAGTGTATTTCCTAAGCGTTTTACTAGGAGCTAAAGATGTATACCCAGAAACACCATTTAAAGCTCTCTTTTTTCTCTTGGTGACTTAAACAGGCTACTTCTGTTTAGAGCAGGGTCTTTGTTAATGAAGAAGCCTTCTCCCTCTGATTTATGCCACCCAGACTTGTAATATGCTTTACATGTGCTATGCAGACATATGAGTGGCATCTCTGAATTTTCTTTTCATCAATGGTTGTCGATTCACAATAAGGTCATCCTCAATGAATATACATGGGGCACACAGGCTGCTGAGGTCACAGGATGACATAAATTAAACATGATACAAACTTTGGAGAAATCAAATTGAGGTTCCAGCATGTCAACGGAAGCACTATGCTAACATATACCCATTTACTGAGTTTGTGGTTAATGTGATAATGCTTGGTAAATTCCTAGTCAGAGGGATTATTTTGTAATCCTTTCTCTAAAACCTAGAGAATTCTTCAAGAATATTATTACTTGTATGGATCTGGAAGCTTCAGCTACCAGCCACAATTCTTGATTTGGTCACAATTGTCTGTTTGAACTTATTTTTTTTGTATCTGTTTGATATTTTAATTTGCTGTGTGCAAAAGCTTCTCAGCCACCATGAGATTTGTCCTGAGTAGTATCATGGTTTAATAAGGATCAGGATAAACAAATAGGCCGGATATGTGTTTATTCAGGGAGAAATAACTTACAACCTAGACAGATGAGCATCAGCAGTTCCACCAGCAAGAGAGCCTTCCCAGGATCCTCCTCAGACCTAGTTCCACAGGTCACTTCTGCCCCTGGCTCCATCCCCAATGGGCATGGTCAGTGCCACAGAAGCAGACAAAGTGAATATCTCACTATAGAGTAGTCCTAGAGAGCATGGCGAAGGATGCATTGTTTCATATTTTCAACTTGGTATTTCATTTCTTTGTCTCCATGGTTTTGACGACATAAATGGTTCTTAACATTTTGGAGTTCAGAGCCTCCTTCCACAAACTGAGAGAATCTGTGGCTACTGTTTCTGGAAAGTTGCATATACCTATAATTTCAAATGGTTTATGCCAAATCTAACAGAAGCCCAAGAACCCTTGGCTAAGCATCTCAGGACTAAGCGATCTGGTGGTTCTCTTCCAGTCAAATATTGTATTGTTCCATGTTTCCTGTAATGATTTGGGTGATTGTCATGATGCAACTAAAAATGAAATGTGAGCTTTTTAGGTAGATTTTAGCTTTTGTGTAGCTATAAACAACAAAACATCATCTGAGTCTTTCTCCTTCCTTCCTCCCTTCCTTCTTTCCTCTCTTCCTTCCTTCCTCCCTCCCTTCATTCCTTCCTTCTCTTCTGCCTCCCTCTCCTTCCCGCCCTCCCTCCCCCCCCCCCATAGCCCCTTTGAACCTCATCTACTCTTTAGAATCACCTGGGGAGATTTTAAAACTCTCAACACCTGGCCACACCCCACATCACTTAGATCAGAATGACTAGGAGTGGGTATCAGCCATCAGTTTATTAAAGCTTCCTGGGAGATTCGATGTGTATCTAGGCTGAGAGTCTTGCTCTGCCATGATTAAAACAGTGTCAGAAGTTCCAGATAACAGGAATATCAACCATCAGCTGAAGATGAAAGGCCTCCCCATTCTCTCTGCTTTCAAATGTCTGGCATTGAACACTGAATTTCCAGCTGAAAATAAGGGTTTGAAAACTCTCGTGTGTAATCATGCCTCCAAATGTGCTACACTCTTGGGTATGCTGGACAAGTGTGACCAATACAAAATTGCCTTCCTGGTACTGTGGAGATGTGGGTAGAGCTATATTAGGACATGGCCTGCTCTGCCTCAAGCACACACCAGGAAAGGTTTGTTTTGGGCATAAGAACAATTACCATTGTCATATTCCAAACTGTGTGCAAATTGTTTTATTATAAACTCACTGTTGGTCTCTATTTAACTGGGAAATCATTCACTCTAAATTTATCTACTCTCTCTGCATGGCATTGATGTCCACGGGCAACGCCAGACTCGCTTCACTTAGGAGAAAAGATTCCACGAAAAGCAGGCCATGTTCTCATCTGGCTGATTAATAATCCAGAGAGGGTCTCTGGAAACTTCCTGTGTGTTAACTCTTCCCAACCCTTTCCTAATTTTGACTTTTCATTGAACTCAGAAATCCAAACAACTATTTTTCCTAAGATGAGCAATGAAAACTTTTTCCTCAGGCTGGCTCTCCAAGGAAAGTGTGCTCACTGCCAGAGCCTGGAGATGAGAAATGCCATTCAGAATGATGACTTGTTTGTTTTCTAGAATTCTACAAGTCAATTTGGGATACTTCATCAGCCAAGTTTTTATCTCTGCTCTAAGCAACCATTACATGTTTTCAACTTGGAAAAAATGTCCACCCTTGCTTTCCATGGCATCTGTGCTGTATTCAAACCACCCTGCAATTTAATGCAGACAAAGGCTTTCCATGTCACAAGGTCTGTTTGAGTAATAGGAGTCCATTAAGATTGAACAGAGGCAACGCATTACAGTGATTTTTTCCCTTTATGGCCTTTGCAATTTCCCTACCAAGCTTTGGTGCTTGAAGATGACATTTTCAAAATTGGATTTAACTACCAGAAAACTTATGACACACAATTGCCAGCAACCGGTTGGTAGCCTGGAAGGACCTCAATTAGTCATGGTTGTCTGTTTACCATTTCTTTTTGGGGGAAGGATAACTTTGAGAGAACACTTGATTTATAGGTCTTTCTTTTTAAATAAATGTTCTTCAAATTCAGATCTGGGGAAAAAAGTCAGATATGAATCCTCAGAGTCATTAGGTAGCACAGTCTGTGTAGATTTGAAGCCACCACAGACGGCTCCAGATTTCCATAGTGACTGCTGCTATTCCAGGTATTGTCAATGAGAAAAAGAGACACCCATTAATAATGACTGGACAAATTGGAGATCATAGGAAATACTTGCTTCAGACATGGTATTTTTACTCCACATAGTGATGGTGTACATATGTATGTACAATTATCTATGCTTGTTATGTTTGAAAACTCCCTAAAATTTGTATTCTTCAACCTTGATAGAAGGCAGAAGATGAAACTAAACAAAACCAAAGGCACCCCATTTTAACACAGACTGCCATTCACCAGGAAACAAAGCAATGGCATTTATGTGGGCTCTGGTTACTACATGGCATGTAATAAGTGCTCAATAATGACAAATGAGTCAAATTTTGGAATAAACCATGGGCACTTTCTTAAACTTAGTTTTCTGTCTATGAAATGGACAGAAAACTTTTCAACCATTACCAAGTTTAAGTGATGCAGTTATTGATTCATTTTTGTGGTACTGGGTATTGGTCTCAAGACTTCTATGTTAGATCAGTGTTCTACCAATGCTCTGAGTCCCTAAGGATTCTTTTTTAACATTTGTTTATGTAACCATGGTAATATGCATGGACTTTTTACCTTAGGTGCTAACTTCCCATTATTCAATGGATCAGTACACTCTACATCATTCCCAACAAATCATCAGTGGGTATAGGCAATCTTGCATTTGGATAGCATTTGCCATGTTCCTTCACATGTAGGTTGGGTTGTTTCTTCATAATAACCATGTATCAGAATTTGACTGCATTTACAGATAGGTCATTGAAACTGTGAATAAGTTAAAAAGATGTCATTAAAGTGGGTTCTTATCCAATGTGGTGTGTGTTCCTGCAGGAAGAGGGAATTTGGGTAGTATCAAGTACAGAGAAAAGATTAAGTGAAGAAGACACACTAAACATGGCCACACAGAAATTAAGGAGATGGGCTCAGAAGAAGAAAATTGCTGGTAGCTTGATCTTGGACTTGTGCTTTCCAGAATTGCAGAAACATAAATTTCTGTTGTTTTGTGCTAGTTTTGTTACAGTCACCCTAACAAACAAATAGTACCCCCCACCATAACCTTTGTATTTTAAATATGACTAGTCACTGGAAGCTTAAAATATGCTCTAATCTTCAGACATGGTATTTTTGACTACAAGTGATGATGGTGTACATATGTATGTGCAATTATTTTCTATATGTGTTACATTTGAAAACATAAACCATTAATAGATCTGATTTTTTTTACCCAAACTTCCTCTTTCTCTGACATTAACAGCAGCTTATTTCCTAGTTTTGTTGACATATTAATCAGGAGATCTTTCTGGAACTCCGTATCAGCCATAAGAGTTTATTTATTACATTCACTTGAATGTAACAAGGCACTTGAAGAAGACATTCTCTCTATAGCATCTATAATATTTAAAATGGAATTTGAGGAGGAAATACCAATGGCTGCAGATTCCTTTAAACTATGCATATGCATAGATTATATATTTGTTCATTTCTCACAGTTTGCCTTTCCTAACTCTCCATTGCAATGTAGAAACACCAAGATACTTAAACAGAGACATGACTAAAACTGTGCTTGGCGTAGGATAACACCATATACTGAGATCCAAGTTCAGGGTAGAGGAAATCAGGCTCACTTTTATTCGTTAGCTATGAAGATCATAAACCTTGTTGCCCTCCAATTCTCCCCTCAGCTAACAGCCTGGGTGAAACAGGCTATTGCTAGAATGCCTAGGCTTTGGGCTAGGAAAACTTCCAGTCATTAAGTTTTTTAAAATCCAAATTCTATAGGCTGCAGAGATGGCTCAGTGGTTAAAACTCTGGGTACTCTTCTCTTCCAGAGATACTAAGTTCAATTCTCAGCACCCATATTGTGGCTCGTAACCATCTATAATGGGATCCGATGTCCTCTTCTGATGGCTTCTTCTGTCATGCAGGCATACATGCAAATAGAGCATTCATACAAATACATACACACACACATACATACATACATACATAAAGTTTTTAAAAATCCAAATTCTACTTCTAACCATTGGGGTTAAGGTGCTGAATATGACTGGCTAGGGTCACCTTTAGCTTTAGAATTAAGAAAAGTAACAAATGAAGCAATCTTTTCCTTTGGATGATGTTATGTGTTACCTCAGGCAATTCTATAACTGACAATTAAAAGCAGTAGCTCTCTGAGGGTTTGGGCATTAGGCATGGACCCTCTATGTTCTGGAATTTCTTCAATTCAGTAAGTTCAATGTCTTGTGGGGGCAAGAAACAAAAAGCCTGGCAAAGTCAAGCTTACTGAAAACTCATATTGTAATAAGAATAGTCATGATGTTATTACTTAGCCATTTTGCAACTATGCAACTTGTCATGCCTCTATTGGAAAAAGCATACATGCATAAACATATTGCCATTAATCATAAATATATTAATAGACACTCTGATTACCTATTATAAGCATTAATTTAACCTTTCATTATATATTGTAAAATATAAACATGAAATAAAAGGATTTTTGGCATGCTTCAGGGTTACCATTATATTTATTAATTATCCTTTCATTATATATAATGTAAAATAAAATATACATCTATAAAATAATTAATACATGTAATGGTAACCCTGAAGCATGCCAAAAATATTTTCTAACTCTGCAAAGACAATAAATTATATTTTGCTTAACCAAAATTAATTCTGATCATATTTTGTTCTCTGGAAAGTATTATGTATATAATGTGACATATGCATTTATTTTGAAGAATGAAAAAGTGGAGGCTTTAAAAGCAATTTGGTTAAGTCATATAACTTCTGTGTCTTAGTTAAAGTTTCCATTGTGGTGAAGAGACACCGTGACTACCACAACTTTTGTAAAGAAAACATTTCATTAAGGGGGCTTGCTTACAGTGTCAGAGGTTCAGTCCGTCCTCATGGGGCAGAGCATGGTGGCATGTAGGTAGGTGTGGTGCTGGAGGGGTAGCAACAGGAAATCAACTGGAACATATCCTGAGCATAAGAAGCCTCAAAATCCGACCCCACAGTAACGCATTTCCTCTAACAAGAGCACTCCAACAATGCCATATCCCCTAATAGTGCTACTCCCTATGAGATTATGGGGCCATTTACACTCAAACTACCTCTGTGCTCTATAACCTCACTTCCTCTTTGCTTCTGAAAAGGGATGTAACCAGAGCATATTGTGAGAACTAAGTAAGACTGTGATTGTTAAAACAAATACTTTAATACATTCATTCTTATGTCTATAGTCCAGTGATTCTCAACCTGTGGGTCGTGAACCCGGGGGAGGGGTAGGGCAGTAGCATAAGACCATTGGAAATATCAAATATTTACATTATGATTAATAACAGCAACAAAATTACAGTTACGAAGTACCAATGAAAATAATTTTGTGTGTGGGGGTCACCAAAGCATGAGGAATTGCATTAAAGGGTCATAGCATTAGGAAGGCTGAGAACTACTGCTCTAGTCCAACAAATTAATCAAGACATCTTATTTCCTGACCACATTGGACAGAGGGTTTATTATGCATATAAGTAGACTAGGGGGCATGCTCTGTCGTCATGGAAGATGGGGTAGGGCTACCTTTTAGCATGGGGTTGTTTTCTGGGTGCTAGCTGCTTTGGCTCTCATCTGCAGCCTTATTTTTTTTTATGATAATGAATTTTTATTTAAATTTGGTGAATTTCCTTTGAGCTCCTTTTAAGTCATCTGAACACAGGAAACACTTTTTCATGCTTTCAGAGGTTTTCTGATTGACTTTGTTCTCCAAAAAGGGCTGATTCTAATATTCTAAGTGATAAAAAGTCCCTTTGACACGATTGAAGCAATTTAATTAGTAATCCGGAAATTAGAAAGGATTGGAAATCACACCCTCCATGCTTTTAATAAAACAGAGTAGTGAAACTTCTGATAGGTGTATGCCATGTGTTAAAAGAACTCAGCGCCACACACATTGAGAGAAATGTCCTTCTTTGCAAGGGACCTACTAAGAGAATCACACAATTAACAACTGTGTGCTCGCTATCCTGTAGGGCAACATTCATAATTTGCATATAGTACATGTATAGTTAATCATGTAGAATAATTAAAAGCACACATAGAAAGCCAACACATTTAATGGTAGGTATCGTAGCAAAGGATAGACTAATCCATGAATCAACCGAACTCAAATTATCTTAATCCTCCAGTAAGAAATGTACAAGGAATTATCTAATGTGCATAATGGGGCTTTTAGTGTCTGCCTGTCTATCTCATGATGAGGATCATGTGTGAATTATCTCTAACCAGTTTGCCATAGAAGTATTCTCCTATAGCATGTCATTACTAAACACGGAACATTGATACATAACTGCTAGGCATAAACATAATAACATGTTCAACAGTAAAACCATCTACAGTATATAAATACTGATGCTACACTCAAAAGCACCATCATCTTTTACTGCCTTGGTAATGGAGTGCTCCAGGGAGATGTGCATATAGATGATTAGTGATTGGTGGATTCCCCTGCCCACCCTAGTATCCTCAAATGTTTAAGTGCAGCCAGCGTTTATAGGAATCAAAGAGCCCCTGATTCCTGTTTAGGAAGCAAATCTTTGCGTTAAACTCTCATTGTTTAATCATAAATTACAAGGAGTGATAAGGAATATCAACTGTGGAGGATAAACAAGCATACTACTACTACTAACCAATTAAAATGTTATTATAAGAATTATGTTTTACTCTTGTGAGTACCTTACAAATTAGTGGGACTGGTTGAGTAATCTGCATCTTTTCCAATGCCATTCCATTTATTGCATTAGTTACTTTTCTGTTTCTGTGATAAAACACCATGGCTGAGACAGTTTGTAGAAGAAACAGTTTATTTGGGCGTATGATTTCAGAGAGATAAGAAACCAGCATGGTAGAAAATCATGACAGCGTATAGCAGGGACAGCAGTGTGAATAGGAATCTGGGAGCTCGAATCTCACCATTGACAGAGAGCAGAGGGAATGGTGTGACTTTTCAAGCTGTCAAAGTGACATGCTTCCTCTGAGTGCTGCCAACTGGGAACCAAAGGGAACCAAATGACCAAACACATGCATTCATGGCACCACCACAATGGTACCTCAAAACATGCATATGTGTGCACCATGTGTTGGCCTAGTGCCCAAGGAAGTCAGAAGTAGATCCCCTGGAGCTACTGATGGTTATGTGCTGCCATGTGGGTCCTCTGGAAGTGCAGCCAGTGCTCTTAATTACATCATCTATCTAGCCCCTCACAGTGATATCCTGATACACAATGATGGTGAACTGCACTTGATAGGAAAATGTTTGAAATGTAAGCAGAGTCAACGATGGAGTGATTTTGAGAGATCCTTTAAAAGTTCATCTGTTTTCACCTAGAAAAAAAAATCATTTCGAGAGCTCTACATTTCATCAGAAGAAGTTAGGCATGCACATGGCTTTGAGACTTAGAGAAAACTTAATTGCAAACAAAGTGAATCTTGATTTCAGTTTCATCCACAGTGATTTCTCTAGTTTTTTTCTCAGTGAACCAACAAATGTGAGTGGTAAATGGATGGGCTAGCCTAGAAATTGAGCAAGATTTAAGATTTACCATGTGACTCTAGAGGCTGGCCTGGGGTAAGCCAGCCTTTATGAGCTGCTATATAAGGTTTGTTTTTTTCTTTATTTCTATTGTACATAAGTAGAGCTGATACAAGCTCTCCTCGTTTTTATTATTTTATTCTTTTTACATACCAACCACAGTTCCCTCTCCCCCCGCCCATCCACTCCCCAGAAAGGGTAAGGCCTCCCATGAGGAGTCAATAAAGCCTGGCACATTCCCTTGAGGCAGGACCAAGCAAACCCCACCCTTCACTGTAAGGAGTAATGTCTTTCCTCCCGCCACTGGTCTTGTCCCGCCGCCGCGCCAGCCCCAGTTAAGGCACAGAGACTCTGTATTTGATATAATGCTGTTGGCCAGGTACTAGTTTCTTATGGGCTAGCTCTGTCTTAAGTATTAACCCATTTCTGTTGATCTATGTATTTTCACGTGGTCTCCTTACCAGGGAGTGGGGCAGGTGTCTTGTCTCCACAGTCTCTCCATCTTGACTCCTTCTTACTCCTTCCTCTTTCCTCCTTGTCTCCTAGTCCCGCCTATTTTCCTTTCCTATTGGCCAACAGTGCTTTATTCATTAACCAGTATGAGAAACATATATACAGAATGACATCTCCCATCATCTCCTCTTTTCTGTCTAAATAAAAAGAAGGATTTTAACCTTAACATAGTAAAATATATCACACAACAGTTATCAAATAAGAATCACAGTTAACAATATTTAGTCCATTAACATTTAGCAAGATTTGAAGAAAATATTCCATTATTTATTCTTTGTGTGTTTAAAGTCTAAGTAACTTATCTTTAATCCTAACTAAGGAAAACTATAACCATAACTATCTGTCTTTAACTCCTTCAAAGACCACAGAAGGATAATATATAAACTCAAGAAATGACAGAGACATCTTGCCTTGTCAGTCACCTGAAGTTCTTCTGTAATTTTCCATCTTCAGCCCATAGGCCATAGTGCATCTGGCAGACTCTTCAGCAAAGCAGGAAACTTTAAACTGTCTTCTTGTATTGGCAGTTTGTCAGTCACTTTTCTCTGTGTCCCGCAGACTGTCCGGCAAACTCTTCCATGAAGCAGGAATGCTGTAGCAATGTCCACCTCGGATCAGCAGTCACTTTTCTGTGGGTCCTGCATGTCCAGTTTATACAGCATAAAGTCAAACAGTCCAGACAAGAGCAGTATCTTGTCCAAATGGCTAGTCTTGCCACATTGGAAGTAAACTCCATAACGTGTTTCTTCGATGTCTGTCTTCCTTTCTGACACAGGTGCTGTTGCCAGGAGCATTTATGTCTCACTGTCAAGAAAAACCCTAAACCATTTTAAATGCCATATTCTGTAGGTCTTTGAAAGGTTTGAAGAATGCCTATCCATCTCAAATACATCTCTATATATCTAGAAATACCAACTCACCTAACTATAAGTTTTGACTATTATAGGTAACTATCTATAATCTTCACTAAATTATACATTTCTAACTGAGCTATATAAACACAATACCTAAATAAGAGGAGAAATATACATATCACAAAATTGACCTTAAATTGTATCAATAAATGAAAATTCATTCCAAAACAAAGTATTTATATCTAGATCATAATCCCCCTTTTACCTTTAAAAATATTGGTTGTGGCCATTAACCATTTATAACTAAGCCCAATAAAAGAAAACAAACATTTATAAACAATATTTGGGAATTTGGGTGTCGTTCTTTCCAAACTACTTCCTGCTGATAAAGGGCATTGTCATTGGGGATCCTAAGAAGATGCAGAAATCCTGGCTGTAGTCTGCAAGGCTGCCTTGTTCAAGCTGTTTTGAATGTTTTAGGGGGTCTGGCTTGATCAAACCACATTTGTCTGGAAGGAATCCACAGCTTTTTATTTTCGGGCAATACGGCAGGCATCTCGTCTCCCCAGTCTCTCCATCTTGACTCCTCCTTCCTACTTCCTCTTTCCTCCTTGTCTCCTAGTCCCTCCTATCTTCCTTTCCTATTGGCCAACAGTGCTTTATTCATTAACCAGTATGAGAAACATATATACAGAATGACATCTCCCATCACTTCAAAGACATATCAAGGCTAAGCAAGGCATCCTGCCATATAGAATGGGCGTAAAAAAGCTAACTCAAGCATCTGCATGTGGGCAACAGTTTTGTAGCCTGGTCTGTTTGTGGGACATCTGGTAGTGGGACCAGAAGGCTTGTCTTTGGGCACCATCTCAGCAAGATCATTCGTTTGGCTTTTTGTTTTTTGCTCAGAGATGGCACATTCTCTGCCTAATATCTTGTATGTACAGAAATTTTGAGTCTGTATAGATTAGAGGGTAGACAGGTATAGGTAGAAGGTAGATTGTTACTAATATTTTAGATTTTAGTTTAATGATTTCTGTGTCAGTCCCACCCTACACACATACGCCAGATACTTCTAATATTCTTTTTGAAGCACTGAAGTGTCTGTGCATGTGAGATACATACACATGAGTGCATGTAGCTGTAGAGGCAAGAAGTTCATAGCAGGTGTCACATTGCTCTGCATCATATTGTGTGAGGCAGAGTCCGCCCCTGAATCTGGAGCTTGCTGACATGGCAGCTTTTACATGAATGCTAGATATCCTAACTCATGTTCAAGCACCCCCTCTATTGAGCCTTCTCTCCAGCCCTTATGCATTCTGTTTAAAAAAGACTTATTATTTATTACTTATGGCGTGCACATGGAGACAGAGGACAACTTGCAAGCGTGGGTTCTCTCTTTCCACCATGTGCATTCTGGGTGTCAAACCCAAGGAGTCAGTCTTATTGACAAGCTCATTTACCCACTTAATGGCCACCCTGAATATTCCTTATAGTTAATTACATTTCCCAATGGTAGTAAAATAAGATGTATCCTTTTCTAGATTAAAAGAAAAAGAAAAGCATAGATCTTTAAGGCCTGTAGTGAATAACGTGGACATCTGTCAAATCTACAGGCCACTGTAGAAACCACCCCTGAATTACTGGGTACTTTTTGGTAACTCACCTTGATATTAAAGGGTTACAAGTTAGTGCATATCTTTATTGAGTTTTGTTACAGGAACTAAATTGCCTTTAACACAATGCTCACTTCCATTAATAAAGACGTGGGTTCACACATATGGTTTGCCTAGAGCTGGGTGTTTCATTACTTCCTTCTTTAAATTAATTTTTTTTTTTTTGCAACGAGCCCTAATTTGCTCCAGCTGCTGTAAATTGGCTTCCAGTAATTTTCACATCTTCTTCAACGCACACTGACATCTGTAAGTATAAGGGCTTGTATTAAATATTCAGTTATATTTGTGGGAACTCATGGCTGGCTAGGACTAAACTTTGTCTCCAAGACAGTGGATACAATGCTAGGTGTGGCTTCTTCTGGTCTTGTACACCAGACCAAGGAAGGCTTGAGTGACAATAAATAATATGCAGTTGGTAAGAAATTAGTTTCAAGCTTCCACGCTCTGCCTTAATGCACTGTGCTGCAGCCAAGAGTCACATGATGTCTTACAAAATGTCTTTATGCTGTTTCCTAGAAGCACGAGGGGGCTGAAATGACAAGGCAAAGGGAGTTGCCTCTTCATGGAAAATGGGCAGGATTGACAGGGCAAGTATGCTGGCAAGTATGGTGATGGTTCCATTGGCACCCTCTTCCTTCACCAAGCCATTTCTCTTTCAGAGTGTTTTCCTCTTTGCTTTCAGCTATAATCAGTTAAGACCCACTGAGATTTGTGAAAAATGGTTTAAATTGCCTCTTTGGATGGGTCTTTGCAATTTGCTAAAACAGTTTTGATGACCGAGAAAAGCTTCAAAATAGGGAAGAAAAGTGAATTTCTAGTAGTGTGGTCTGAAGCTCCTTGATAAACACTTGAGTAGAAATGGAGAAACCTGTCAGTGAAATTAGTATGATTCCAACCTGTACCATGTGGGCCTTGCTTAGGCAGAACTGTCTATGAAGAACCTAAGGCAGATGCCATGGACAGCCTTGAGGAACTTATTTGGTGTGGATCTCAGGCTAGGTCATCAGGTAAATCATTACCATTTATAGGGAATTTGACCATCCTGGCCCAGGGGCCATTCCAAGAGCTCCCAGTGGAGTTGTTTGAGGTTGAAGTCTGCATTTCATGTTGACTTCTCTGCCCACTCTTGCTTTGACATGACAGACCCTTGGACATCATGTATACCACACTCCTAGAAGAACTCTGCCTATCTATCTCCTGGGAAACCAAACTTCCACAGACGAGAAACTGGTCTGCTCTCCATTTGTGTGGACAGTGTTGAGAGTGCCCATGCTTTGTTTAAGTGCAGCTTTTGACAGCAATTTTATGCTGAGTTAACCAATAGCTTAGGGAATGTCTATTAGTGAAAACAACATAATTTAGTTTGGTTTATTGTTTTCACACCAAAAGATATGTCAGAGTTTCACTGGAGTTATTGGTGTCTGTGAGCCACCATGAAGGTTGATAATTAAATCCAGGTCCTCTGTAAAAAAGAAACAAGTCTTTTAACCCATGAGCTATCCTCCAGCCCTGATTTATTTATTTACTTATTTCTGTGGCTTGTGGATCTCAGAGAACCCAGTGAGGGGATATAGTGAATGCTTCTGAGTTCTGAATTTCTGGACAACTAGCATTCTTTGGTTGAAAAAAAAAAAAAGTTGACTCCTTTTAATTAGAATTAGCACATGGCTTTATTTTCTCTCTGCTATAGACTCAGGGTTTTATAGATTTGATCTAAATTATATTTGAAAGTAGTTTTTGGTATGCAGATATTTTTATTGTTTGGAAGAATTAAGTAGCTTAGGCCTAAATAAATATTAGGGCAATGATTATGGATGGAGTAGTGTGATGGGGTGGTTTAAAGTTAAATGTTAAGAGGGATGATGAATCTATGTGTAGGTCAATTAGCAGGTTAGCTGCCAAGTGTTCTGTGAACACTTAATGCAGACTTCAGTGATGTGACATTATGACACAGTCTACGTGTCCATGCATTTTTGTATTTATAGTATATAGAATACACATATTTACAAATGGCCCAGGGAAATACTTTGTGTATATACTTGTGTGTGTGTGTGTGTGTGTGTGTGAGAGAGAGAGAGAGAGAGAGAGAGAGAGAGAGAGAGAGAGAGAGAGAGAAAGTCTCATGTATTCCCAGTTGTCCTTCCTTGAACTTGCTATGTAGTAGAGGATGACCTTGAACTTCTTTAATAAAAAGATGTGTGTGTGTGTGTGTGTATGCGTGCACACATGGAACCCAAAAGAAGAAAGAAGGCCTTGGATTTCTTGTGCAGTTGTGAGCTGTTGACATTTGTACAGGGAACCAAACATAGGTCTTTGGAAAAGCGGCAGGCAATCTTAACTGCTGAACCATTTCTTCATCACTGACCCTCAATTCTGACCCTCCCGTCCTCACCTTTTAAGTCCTGGGATTATAGTCATGCCATTATGTCTGATTTATGAGAGGCCAGGGATGAAGCCTAGTCTTATATATGCTAAGAAAACACTCTGAGTTGCATCCCAGGCGTCGGTATCAATTTTTTTTATTGCGTTTCTACAGTTCTGTAGTGTACCTTTCAGTTCTAGTGTCTATTAAAGTGTTTTGGTCATGTTTTGGCTGAAAGACATATTCATGAATGTGTGAAAGTCAGTACAATGTCTGCTTCTAGGAGGTGAGAATGCAAAACTCAGCTGTGGAATGTTAGAGAAAAGCAGCTCTCTGGCATTATTTGGCAGTTTTCATAGTTCTGAGTAGATAACTTCCTTTAGCTCATACTTATTAGATTAGTTACAGGATTTTAGTTCTCCAAACATTAACTATAAAGATGATAATGATAGTGATAATGGTGACATCTATATTTCTTTCTGAGTGTTTAAGTTGTGGCAGGTGCTACTGAGATTTTTTGCAAATAAAATCTCCAATGGTAACTTGGTAAAATTTGTGTCATTGTTATTCCCATCTCACATATGAAGATGCCTATCACTCAAAGAAGCCAGGGGCAATGGCCTTGCTTCTTATATAGAAACACACCAGGTTTATTCCAGCTTGGTGCTACTGTGTATCTCCTTTGCCTTGAATACTCACCTACATCCTAAGCTCTGCATAAGTAGGCCTGTTCTGTTCCACTGTGGCTTCAACTGGGACATTATCTGCCCTTTGAGGTCTTCCTTCACCACAGACAATGTTTTACCCATTATAGCTCTTATTCTATTTACGCTTAAAAGCTTTAACATTATCTGAAATTGTCCTGTTCTTCAACTGGTTATCTCCCATTAGGATTAACCTTCAGGGTACAAGAACCTTAGTGTAGTCTCACAATTTTATACACAATGCAGAGTGGCTGCACAATATGTAACAGTTGGCTGAATTAATAGATGAGTACTAAGGGGCTAAAAAAAGATAGATCTAGGATTTAAACCCATGTCTGGTTGGCTTCAAGGTCTATGTAACATTTACTCTATTTTGTTTTCTGCATAAATCTAATGGTTAATTTTTGAGAAATATAAAATTAGATCAAAACCATATTTGAGTCATTTGGTAGAAAACAAATTTGAATTTTTGTAAGCAATTAATTCAAGGGAAATGAAAAATTGATTGATGAAAAGATTGCAAGAAATTTGCCCCTCTTTGCTAGAGAAGAATTGAACCAAATTAACAGTCAAGGTAATCTAATTTTTAACACAATAGGAGAGACTGGGTACAGTTTAAGAAAAGAGATTAACTTTGACTCTCAGTGTTGGTGCTATATGTATTAGGGTCTGCTTTTGGCTTTCTTGATTGATAGAGTCCTTCTCTTTTTACAAAGTTTTCAGTACTCACCATATCTAACCTTAGTCATTTCCCAAAAGCTCTACTTCAAAAACATCATTGGATTAAGTCTGCTCTATTCATATTTCACAATGAGAATTAAACTATAATGTGAAGATTTGGGGATGCCGCTCAGTGGTATAGTGCTTGTCTAGCACATGCACAGTACTGAATTCAATCTTCAGCCCTACAAAAACCAGTTAACTAAATATAGTCATAAAATCTATAATTTGATTTTTATAGGGAATAAGCCACAAGAATCTGTAGAGTTAACTCACATGTTATTACATTTTGTTGCATTTTTATAAATTATCAGCATATGCATACATGCATACATATGTATGTATATCATAGACTCTGAGCTTTTCAAACAATGGTTTTTATTTGCAAGGGCAGAGCATGTTTCTTTAGAGTTTTGTGTAACTCAGGTTGACTTTAAATTTTCTGTATGCCAAGGGCAATGGCCTTGAATACTTGATCCTCTTACCTCTACCCCCAAAAGAAAATCTAAGCCTTCGTGAGGCTAATTTGAGTTACTATGAATGCATAAAAACTAAAGGAGAAAGTATCTTATATTTCTTTAAAAGTTTTGCATTAATTAAATGTTAATGTGTGTGTGTGTGTGTTTGTGCGCACATACTCTCATGGAGTGTATATGTAGGCACACATGTTGTGGTGCACATGGCGTAGTCAGAAAAATTGGTTCTAGTCCTCTACCATGAGTGTTTTAGGGCTGTACCTCTGGTCACCAGGCTTCATAGCAAATACTCTTACCAGCTGTACCATCTCATGGAGTTCACATTTCTTTGAAATCTTCCACAGTCCAGAATTTTCACCAATTCAGGGTTATTTTCTTTCTAACAGTTAAATGGAATTGATGAGGTCCCTCTGAGCTTCTGCTCTCTATTTTCCCCCAGCAGATGTGAACAAATGTCTCATATGGGGAAATGTAAACCATCATGGTGTGAGGAAACTAGGGTGTGATTGAGACACTAGAAGGGAACAAAATGTCCAACAGCTGAGTGTATAACTAAGAAATCAATCACTGCCCAGGATGCTTTATTGGCATAATTGGCAATGATTTATAGAATAATGGCAAGAGACCAACTGAGCATATGTAATCTTAATACTACTCTGGCACTCTGGCGTGGAGTCTTACTTAAAAAATTATAATCAGACTACAATATAATCAACCAGCAGATAAAGCTGAACATACTGATTTAAATTAGCTACTACCAACAAAAATGTACATAAATGTATTCTGTTTAATACTGGGCAAATTCCTGAGATAGTTTAATGGCATTTAAAAGCAAAATTGTGCTGAAAAAAAAAAAAACAACCAGGAAGTATTTGTCAAATGGTTGTGCAATGGGTAGTGCTTGCATGTATCAAATGTGCTATTACTTTATTAATCAATATTGTAATAGAAAAGTTGTTTACAGAAACTAATCTTGTCTGTTGAGTGCCAAGGAAACAGGGAGTGGGTTCAGAGGCAGAGAGTGTGCAATTGGGTCACTGATAGACTTGGTTCATTTAAGAGGGGAAATGGAAGGCTTATCTCCTGAGTTGCATCTTGTAACTTACTTGTTAAATTTATTCAGGAAAGATGGTGTTAGTGATTATTCTGGAACCTAACTAGTGGCTTGTGAGAGATAATTAACAAAACTTCCTGTTTCTTCTCTTGGAACAGATGGATATTTTTGAGATGCAGCGGCACACGGAGCTCAGTCTGAGGGCATGCATAGCTGAGTCGCTTCTATTTGTATAATGAGGGGTTACTTGCTTGTGCTCAGAGGGCTGCAGCTTTTCATTCGCACAGTCCTATAACTTGACTGTCTCCAGTGACCTGAGCAGCTTGTGACAACAGCCAACACTGCCTTTGGGAACAAGCTTTTAAGGACACTGTCTAATCAGCTTTATTATTATTTTTTCCTGTCATGGTTTCTTATTTTCCTTACCTAACAGAACACATTTGGTCTACCTTATTGCCTCTGTTGAGTGGGTGCCAACATTTGAAAATTAGCTATCTGGGTAAAACTTGTGGAAAGGTCATATAGGATGCATGTTTGGGGGGAATGGACTCTAAAACCAGTAAAATACTGCAAAGACAGACAGAACTGGTGGGAGGGAGATAAAGGAGGGAGGGAGGGGCAGAGACAGCAAGATCATATTTTCTTGTTGACCGACTATTCAAATGAGAACTGCTCTCTGTGACAAATCAACGTTTTGGCAAATGTGGGTAATTATAGCCCAGAGCAGGTATCTTTAAAGGGTCTCCATGTTTCTGATGTGGGCTTTATTCTGAAATGGCCAGTCAACATTATTATAACTTTTGAAATTGCAATGCATACTTATAAACTTGATGCTCATGAGAGGGAAATCTGCCATGAAGCTGATAAAGCTTGGCTCTTTATTTATGTCTAAGGATTCTTTCATTTTCAAGGAGGAAAGCTAGCAGCTCTTATGCATAATTTTGTACAATTTCTTTTTCTTAAAGAGCATCTTCCTTCCCTCATAGAGGAAACTCAGTGTCCACACATCTTAGATCTGTCCTATTCAAAGGAAGAGGCAAAGATAAATAGTGGCTTGGTGGTTTTCATGGGAGAATGTGTAAGTGTTGACTAAACTTACTTTACATTAATTTGATTTCTAAACACGAAGCTCAGAAAGAACACAGAAATGCAGAAAGAATCATTGGAAATTTTGGTGCTTGTTTAACTCTCACCATCACTGAAGGGTTACAGAGCTGTGGTAGAAGACTATGACAGCCACTTTTGATTGCGACTTTAGACTATGAACTCTTTGAAGGAAAGCTGAGTAAATATGTTAATTTGATTGAATTTGGAGAAAATTCTGAACAGCCATCTCTACCATCAGTTATGAAAACAAGCCATTGTGACTCATCTAGATAGCTCAGCTCATCAAGTAATCAAAAGAGAAGTAAAATTTAACTTGAATTAACCCAAGTGATGTATTTCTTGATGTGTGTATCATACTGAGGAATAGGAATGTAGATTTGGACAAGACACAATAATCATGTTTCTTCTATGCTCAGAAAAACTGCAGAACATATTCTCTGAAGCCAAATGCTTGCTGTGGCATTATGCCATCACATAACTTTCTAGTTTTATCTGTCAACCACACTTTGCTTGCTGTGTCTGTCCCCTTATCAACAGAATAGATGCCATCCAAACAGTCTAATTTCTTTCCACACTGGCTGCTGGGATTGAGTCCCACTTCCTACCCACCAAATAATGTAGCATGGTGATGCAGTGAAGCTGTGCTGATAGCTATCTTAATACCTCAACTGAGGGCCAAAGGGGAAGTAGATCCTGAACTTGAGCAAGAGGCATGAAAGAACTGTTGCTTCCTGATGCTTTGGGAGAAAAGTACACACACACTGAGATGGTACTTTGGAAACTTCAGTTTAGTCATAGCTTCTTTTCTTTGTTTCGTCTCTTGTCCTCTTTCCTTGGGGTCTGTAACTGGTTCTGTAAGCAACCTTCATTCATACCTGTGCCTTTGGGTTCCCTGTCTTTTCTTTCTGTTTGATCTCTTGGCCTCAGTGTCTTTCTGTTGGCTGATTTGACTGGTCCTCTGGGTCTCGCTTCAGGAGTCATCCTGACCCAAGGAAACCATTTTGTCAGCTCCTCTAACTCTATAGGTTTTATTTATGCCCAACCCACAATATGATCAAGCATGTCTTCAGGATAAACTAGGTACTTGCTTGTTTGTGTCCATTTATTATACCCAGTAGTTGTTCAAGGGTCATGGCATCTTGTTTACTGTGAATCTCAAGGCTGAAGATAGTGTTCAGGACAAATATTTATTGAATGGATATAGTTCGTTCACCTGAAACAACTATAAACAACTGGATACAAGACTTATACATACAAATTTGTGTTTTGCTTCCATATCGTTGAGTTCATTAGAGGCCCACTTATGTGAAGAGATGCTACTGTACCACTTACATCACCAAGAGTGTAAGTTGAATGTCAAGGAAAATCTCATACAAAATGTAGGCGCACATCCTTTCTACCTCTCTAGAGAAAGAGAAAAGCAGTTTCCTGCTGTTACAATTCTTATAATGATACGTTAATATCACAGTGGGTAACATGTCTTAAAAGAATCAGAAATTGATCCAAGGACATGGGAAAAAAGTCTCTGCTGAAAATCATTTAAGTTTCTGTGCAGAGAAGCTTTTAAGACATCACTTAAATGAAAAAGAATGTTTTTAAAGCCATGTAAGTTCAAGAGCTACATTCTACATGAAAATGAAAAATAACAGCAGAAGAATAGTGCTTTATTACTGCATTTTAAAGAAAAGGAAACCTGCATTACTTTTGCCCTTCCTATCTTTTCTTTATAAAGATAAAAATGCATGATTATTTAAGTCCATGTCTTGATGTTACTTAAGTAACATATTATTCTATTTAAAAATATCACCATTGAGAAGTTGGTCTAGCAGTTTTATTTCAACTATGTCATCCAAAGTAAACTTTAAGTGCTCTGGTAAGAGGAAGACTGAATGCAAAAGCTGGGAAAGGAAATACAGGAAATACAAAAGAATAAACAAGAGAAAAGACAGACTACCACTTGTAGACAAAGACTTATATTTAATTTCTAGAAGATGAAAGAGTGATTTTTAATGAGAATTTTCTTCCTTCTCCATTAATTACAGAGATTCTGGCCCATGATACCCAGAAAGCCTGCAACAATGGGAGCAACTGATGTGCTAGGGAAATATGTAGAACTTTAGCTCAAAGGAGGTGAATCCGTTATATCCAAACTCAACTATTAGTTGTACTGCAAGGGCACAAACTAGGGAGGGCCGTTATCCAAAAGTAGAAAAAAATTACAAAAGCTGCATAGAAGCTTTTAATTATTGTTATTGAAAAATATCACCCCGTGTTAAGATGAATGTGTGAAAACACCGCAAACAAACATAGCACGATGAATACGCAGGTGCTGAGAATAAACAGTAGGAAAGGAAACCAGGACTTTCCTAAACATGCTAAGACTTTGAACATACCCACAGACCTCATCAATTGGGAAATTTCCTTATAGTATTCTTTGAAAATGTGAGAGAAGAAAAAAAATACATAGCAATAGTACTAAACCAAGAGTTCAAAAAAGGCTATGCAGTTTAATAGCTGTGCTAGAAGTTTCTGAGGTACCTTTGAAACATGACTTATGGAAGAAAGGAACATTTCCAGGATTAGAGATAATGGGCTAAAGATGGATGCCACAAATAACAGGGTAAAGTAGGCAATATTCTTTTCTTTTCTTTTTTTAAATCTTTTGTTTATTTTATTTTTATTTTACATACTGTTCCCTGTTCCCTTTCCCTCCCTCCCACCTTGTTTCCCTCTCTCCCACCCTCTCATGACCCCTGACCCCTCTCCCCTCCCATTCCCCCCACTCCACATGTAGGGTGAAGCCTTAAATCTGTCAAATCATTTGGAGTAGGGACTAGGCCTTCTGTCCTGTCTCTAGGTTAAAGGAGTATCCCTCCATGGGGAATGTGCCCCCAAAGTCCTTTTGTGCACCAAGAATACATCCTGGTTCCACTGTCTGCGGTCCCTTAGACTGCCCAAGCCTTCTAGCTGAGACCCATGTTCAGGGGGTCTGAGTCAGTGCTGGATTCCCAGCTGTCAGTCTGGGAGCCCATTAGCTCCTCCTTGTTCAGGTCAGCTGTCTCTTTGGGTTTCTGCAGCCTGGTCTTGTCCTCCCTCTCTGCATCTGGATTCCAGTTCGGCTCAGTGTTTACTTGTGGGTGTCTGCTTCTGTTTCCATCAGCTACTAGATGAGGGCTCCATGATGGTGGATACATTAGTCATCGATCTCATTATCAGGGAAGGGCATTTAAGGTAGCCTTTCCACTTTTGCTCAAATTGTTAGTTGGGGTCAGTTTTGTAGGTCTCTGGACATTTCTCTAGGTTCATATTTCTCTTTAAACCTATAATGGCTCCCTCTTTTATGTCCCCCCCTCTCATCTATTCCTCCCCTGTCTCAATCTTCCTAGTCCCATGTGCTTTCCTCTCCTCCCCTTCTCTTCCTCCTAGTTCCCTCTCTACTCAGTGCCCCTCCCCCACACTCCCCATATGCTCAGGAGAACTTGTCCTTTCCCCTTCTGTGAGGGACTTTATATGAATCTCTTAGTATCCTCCTTGTATCCTAGATTCTCTGGTGGTGTGAATTATAGGCTGGTGATCCTTTGCTCTATATCTAAAATCCATATATGAATGAGTACATACCATGTTCCTCTTTCTGTGACTGAATTACCTCATTCAGGATGGTTTCTTCAAGTGCCATCCACTTGCCTGCGAATTTCAAGATTCCATTATTTTTTTCTGCAGAGTAGTATTCCATTGTGTAAATGTGCCACATCTTCTTTATCCATTCTTCAGTTGAGGGGCATCTAGGTTGCTTCCAGGTTCTTGCTATTACAAATAATGCTGCTATGAACATAGTTGAACACACATCTTGTTGTATGGATCATTTGGGTATATGCCTAAGAGGGGAATTGCCGGGTCTTGTGGTAGACTGATTCCTATTTTCCTAAAGAAGTGCCATACTGATCTCCAAAATGGCTGTACAAGTTTGCACTCCCACCAGCAGTGGAGGAATGTTCCTCTTTCTCCACATCCTCTACAGCATAAGTTGTCATTGGTGTTTCTAATTTTAGCCATTCTGGGCAGGAGTAAGATGGTATCTCAAAGTTGTTTTGATGGCAATATTCTTTTCTAATGACATCAAAGAAAGGAGAATTATCAAAAAGAGAAACAGGAAATCAATATTCACATGTTCTTTTGTTCACGAGGAGCACACATTCTAATAGATACATAATAGGATATATCCAGATTTAACCCACTGTAAGGAGAAAGTGTGAGTAAAATGTGTCTAATGCCTCCAACTTACCAAACTTCATAGCTCAGCGGTGTGGTCCACTGCGGGTTATTTGTAGCTTTTTGGAGATGTAACTGACTAACACTGAGAAGGGAGGAAGGGAAAGAGAGGGAGGGAGGGAGAGAGGGAGAAAGAGAGAGAGAGAGAGAGAGAGAGAGAGAGAGAGAGAGAGAGACTGAAAATAGATTAGATTTTGCTGCTCTGGGAAAAGATAAAAATTCAAGACTTAAAATAAGGTTACTACACACCATGCCTTAGCAACACAGTGCACTGTAGATTGTTGGTTATTTCCTCTGGTGATTTTGTAGTTAATTTGAAGTGACATACATTGAATAAATAAATGGAAAAATATAACCCAACTGTATGTTGCTTTCAGGAAACTCATTTCACCTCTAAGAGTAAGTAAGAATGAATGTGAAGGGATGCAATAAAATGTTCCATGATACAGACTCTAAAAGAAAGTGGAGGTAGCCACATGAATATCAGACTTCAACAACAGTAAAAAGAGATACAGAGGGCCATTATGTAATGATAAATGGGTCATTTTAGTAAGGGGAAATAATTCTAAATATAAATGTATCCAACATTGGAGTATGTAAATATAGAAAGCAATTATTAACAGAACTAAACAGAGAGATGGACACAGATACCCCAACAGTTTGGATATGTTAACATTCTACCTTCCTCAGTAGAAAGATCAAATAGATAAAAAAAAATCACCAATAACACAGCAGAGTTGAATAGCATGTTAGACCAAAGGGGCCTAACAAATATTCACTCTGTTTTCTGTCCAACAGATGCTGAACTCATTTTTTTTTCTTTATCAGCCTATAAAATATTCTATAGAATAGACTGTAATTGAGGCCATAAATCATGTCCTTAACAAATTAAAAAATAAATATAAAACATTCTTTTTTTTAGCACAGGACAGTAAAGCTAAAATAATAAATAAGAAAATAACTGGATACTAAATAAATACATCAATGTTAAATATCTTTTGAGCAACCAATATACCAAGAGGAGATCAAGAAGAAAACTAAAAAAAACAAAAATTGAGACAGAGTTGCAACATGTAGCATCAGCTGAACTTGAATTGACTGATACAGATGAACACACTCTCATAATTAAAACAATGCTAAACAAAGTAGGGACAGGAAGGACATACCTCAACATTCATCCAGCTGTTAAAAGTGCATGAGATGGGAAAAGCATGAAACTTGTTCCTTATGATCTAGAAGAATCCAAGGATGTCCACAGTCACTACTTTCATTCAACATGTTCTTCATAGTTCTAGTCAGGGCAACAAGGCAAAAGAAAACATCTGAATTAGAAAAGAAAATAAGTTGTCAGATGACATGATTTTATGTCACAAGCAGGTTTTTTTTTTTTTTTTTTTTTTTTTTTTTTTTTGCCATCCTGGTCCCAGAGCCCCAAATAACACACAGAAGCACTGTATTAGATATAAAGCTGTTGGCCTGTTACTAACATTTCTTATTGGCTAGCTCTGTCTTAAATATTAACCCATTTCTATTAATCTAAGTATTTCCATGTGGTCTATCTTACCGGAGAGAGGATCCAAACTTCTGTTCTCTCAAGTCCTACATGTTGAATCTCTCTACCTCTCCCTGAAATCTCCTTGTCTTCTAATCAAACCTATCTTGCTTTCCTATTGGCCAATAATGCTTTATTTATTAACCAATAAGAGAAACATATTTACAGAATGATATTTCCCATCAATTTTTTATTCATATAAAACCCTTAAGACTCCACCAAAATGCACAATAGTGTTAACTGGACTTCATTCTCTAGGAAAAATACCAGAGCCAGTTACCTTAAGAGGGAGCAATGATTATGTCGACTTCTGGCTTCAGAGATTTCTCTTTGGGCTGCTGTGTGGAAGAACACTGATGGGCACAAGTGGGAACAGAGCTGCTCATATTATGTTGAGGGGGAAATAAAGATCAAGTAAAGGACCAGGGCTTCAATATCCCCTTCATGGGCCACCTCCAAATGAGCTGACTCCCTTCTGCCAGGCCATGTCCTAAGGCTTCCAATACCTCCATGAAACCATTACAGTCTGCTGTCCAAATTTTTCACACTGAGCAGACACTTAAGATGCAGACTATAACAAGAACTAGTGTATGAGTTTAGCAAAGTTGCATTTCACAAAGTCAACTCATATATATTTGGGGGATTTCTGGATGCCAAGGGTGGATTAGTTGAAATAGAAAACAAGAAGTTATTATAGTTTATAACAGCTTCCAAAAATACCTGGGACTAAATTTAGGTCAAGAGGTGATGATTTCTACAATGAAAATTATAAAATATTGATGAAAAAAATGTAAGGGAACAGAAAAAAAGTGAGAAAATGTCTTACATGTGTAGGATCGCTGTAAGTGATACTGTTAAAATATCTACACAACCTAAAATAATTTACAGGTTAAATACAATTCTTATTAAAGCACACTGACATTATAAAAATGTATAGAAATATACTAAAGTTTATATGGAACCGCCAAGAAACTCAATAGTCCAAAAGAACAAAGAAGGGTGCTGATTTGCACTACTTGACTTCAAGACATCATGTAAAACTGTAGCAATCCAACAGCATTGTACTGGCATAAAGATAAGCACTGAGTCCTGTGGGATAGAATTAATAGTCTAGTCAGTCACAAACCCATGCATATACAACTGACTGATTTTAACAGGAATGCTAAGAACACGTCCTGGAGAAAGAACATCATTTCAAGTAAACGTTTCTGGGAAATCTTGACATCTGATCTTCTACCTCTCCACCTCTCACTAGATTATTACAAACTTAAGTATAAGGCATGAAACTAACCAATTTATGGAAGAAAACAGAAGAAAGACTTACAGCATTGACAAATAATGGTTTCTATGGAGAATTTTAGCCTGCATGTATGTCTGTGTGATGGAATTGTATCCCTTAACTAATATTAGATCCCCTGAAACAGTTTATGAGTTGCCATATGAGTGCTCAGAATTGAACCAGGGTCTTCTGTAAAGGCAGCCAGTGCTTTTAACCACTGAGCCATCTCTCCCAGCCCCAAGTAATGGTTTCTCTTAAAAATTATTTATTCAGAAAAAGATCTTAAAAACTCCACAGGAAAGAAAAACAAAAACAGTCTCCATGGTATAGGCCTATAATACAAAATACTCTGTAGACTGAGGCAAAGTGATTGCATAGTAATGACCTACCTGTGTTAGGGAATCGGTTCAAGGCTCACACAGGCTACTTGGAGAAATCCTGTTTCAAAAAAAAAAAAAAAAAAAAACAAAAAAAAAAAAAAAAAAAAAAAAAAAAAAAAAAAAAAAAAAAAACGTTCTGGAAAAATAGAATGCTAAAGATACAGGCGAATGAAAAAACACTTATTTAGAATGCACGAGGCTCTAGATTTTTCAGGGTTGATATAATTACATCAAGATAATTGACAGACCCTACCTCCTTTTTTCTTGTTGCTCTACCAACCTCTATCTATGGATTTCACATAAAACAAAACAAAATAAAACAAAACAAAAAAAAAAAACCTAAACCACAACACAGAAGCTTTTAAAAACAGTTTCTGGAATTAGAGATAAGATGAGAAGGTTAGAGCTATAAGGTTTGCTTTTTTAATTACAAAAATGATGGGAAAAAATTTCAAAATTTTTCATTTTTAGCCCATTACATTTTTTTTTTGGTTAAACATAATAAAAGAGACAAGAGAAAGAGTTGCAAATTTTTTCAGTTTAAATGTTATTTACTCAGAAAATCATGTTGACAGTACTTGTACAATGTTTTCCCTTCTTTAAGAAACTCTTTTCCTTTATTCATATATTTCTACAATTTGTTTTTGTGCCTTTGTTTATGTATTAATTAGTACTTCCCCTAACTAAAATGTCAATCCAATAAAGAACAAGTTTATATCTTTGTATCACCCACCATAGCTCTTGGACTAATATAGATTGATGGGAGATGTCATTCTGTAAATATGTTTCTCTTATTGGTTAATGAATAAAGCACTGTTGTCCAATAGGAGAGCAAGATAGGTGGGACTAGGAGACAAACAGGAGAGAGGAAGTAGTAGGGAGGAGATCCAAGATGGAAGACGGAGAGAGCAGAATGCCAGCCTCTCTCTCCAGTAAGAGACGACATGTAAGTACTTAGATTAATAGAAATGGGTTAATACTTAAGACAGAGCTAGCCAATAAGAAACTAGTAACTGGCCAACAGCTTTATATCTAATACAGAGTGTCTGTGTGTTGTTTGTGGCTGGCGTGGCTGTGGGACTGGCAAGGAAAAACTACTCATAATGTAATGGTGTCCACAACGTGGCTAATAACAACTTCCACTTAAAACTTAACAAAAGCTTAAAAAATGGTTTTTAGAAACAAAAGAACAGAGACAAGCAAGGCTTCTTGGTAGTAGCATTTTTCTTGGTTGGACTCTGTTTTGCTAAAGACAAACAGAGATTTGTGTGGCTCCTTTAAGGGAGGTTTCCTGACTCAGCATAAGCGGCAAAACCCCACAAGGCTTTTAAAGAGCTCTGCAAACAATTCATTAGTGTGTATGAGAGCTGGCAATGGCAACGACCACATCTCCAAGCCGGCAACATGCTGCTGGATGGCAGCATAGACCAAGACAGTGAGCACAGCTCTCAGTTCTGGCAGTAAAAGTACTTGCCGTTATCTTGGATAGACCGCGGATAATATAGCTGTGGATTTCATTTTAGCAATGTTGTTGTTTACCAGATAAAAGACTCATGGCCACAAAAAGATAAAGATTTACAGTAAAGACAAATTCAGATTAAGAAAATCCACTAAAGGTTTACAATGTATTTTAAAATATACATAGGCTTGGGAGAGAAAAATAATAAAATGGTTTAAAAAAAGCAGAGTAGCTGGGTGTGGTGGCACACGTTTTTAATTCCAGCACTCGGGAGATAGAGGTAAGCAGATCTCTGTTGTTTCAGAGTAAACCTGGTATGCAGAGTAAATTCCAGGACAGATAAAAGTTACACAGAGAAACCCTGTCTCAAAAAATAAAAAAATAAAAATAAAAGAGAGTAATTAAAAATCCACTTAAAGATGGGAAGCACAAGAAGAGTGTGCATACTATATGCTGTTCTGTTATCTTTAAATCATTTGACTGCTGAAGAAATAGCAACAACTGTTCAAAGAAATGCTGCTGGATTAATTCAATTTATATATTTTAAAAATGCTTCGACTTCAAAATTTAACTTCAAGGACAAGTTACTGGGGAATAGGATCTCTATTTTTGTTTCCACAAAAAATGAAAAGCTATGGATTCCTTCCAGAATAACATGGTTTGATCAAGTAAGACCCCCCTGAAACAGCGTCACAGGTGATCCAACATTCAAAACAGCTGGGGCAAGGCAACCTTGCAGACTACAGCCAGGATTTCTGCATCTTCTTAGGATCCCCTATGACAGCGCCCCCTACCAGCAGGGAGTAGCTTGGAAGGAACGGTGCCCAAATTTCCAAATATTGTCTATAAAATGTTTGTTTTCATTTAAATGGGGTTGGTTATAAATGGTTAATGATCACAACCAAACTTTTTAAAGGTAAAAAGGGAATTATGGTATAGATATGAATACTTGTTTTGGAATGAATTTTCACTTATTGATACAATTTAAGGTCAATTTTGTGATATGTATATTTCTCTTCTTGTTCAGGTATTGTGTTTATATATCTCATTTAGAAATGTATAAATTAGTACAGATTATAGTTACCTATGATAGTCAAAACTTAGAGTTAAGTTAGTTAGATTTTGAAGATGTATTTGAGATGGATAGGCATTCTTCAAACCTTTCAAAAACCTACAGAATATGGCATTTAAAATGGTTTAGGGTTTTTCTTGAAAATGAGACCTAACTGCTACAGGCAACACCACCTATGTCAGAAAGGAAGATGAACCTTGAAGAAACGTATTATGGAGTTTGCTTTCAATATAGTAAGAATAACCATTTGGGCAAGATACTGCTCTTGTCTGGACTGTTTGTTTTACTTTATGCTGTATATGCTGGACATGCAGGATCCACAAGAAAGTGACTGCAGATATAAGGTGGACATTGCTACAGAGTTCCTTCTTCATGGAAGAATCTGCGAGACAGTCTGAAGGACACAGAGAAAAATGACTGACAAACTGCTAATACAGGTGGACAGTTTAAAGTTTCCTGCTTTGCTGAGGAGTCTGCCAGACACACTATGGCCTATAGGCTGAAGATGGAACATTACAGAAGAACTTCAGGTGACTGATCAGGTAGAAAGATGTCTCTATTATTTCTAGAGTTTATATATTATCCTTCTTTGGTCTTTGATGGAGTGGAAGGCAGATAATAATGGTTATTGTTTTCCTTAGTTAGGGTTAAAGATAAATTGCATATAGGACTTTAGACTCAGAATATTTTCTTTAAATCTTGCTAAATGTTAATGAACTAATCATTGTTAACTATGGTTCTTATTTGATATCTGTTTTGTCATATATATTTTCCTATGTTAAGGTTAAAAACCTTTTTATTTAGACAGAAAAGAGGAGATGATGGGAGATGTCATTTTGTAAATATGTTTCTCTTATTGGTTAATGAATAAAGCACTGTTGTCCAATAGGAAAGCAAGATAGGCGGGACTAGGAGACAAGGAGGATAGAGGAAGTAGTAGGGAGGGGATCCAAGATGGAAGATGGAGAGAACAGAATGCCTGCCCCTCTCTCCGGTAAGATGAGACCACATGTAAGTACTTAGATTAATAGAAATGGGTTAATATTTAGACAGAGCTAGCTAGTAAGAAACTAGTAACTGGCCAACAGAATTATATCTAATACAGAGTCTCTGTGTGTTATTTGTGGCTGGTGCGGCTGTGGGACTGGCAGGGCAAAACGTACTCATAATAATAGATATTTGTTATGAATAACAATATATGAGTATAACAATAACAATTGATGAGTATTTATGGAAGAAATAAACTCCCAAATAAATGTGTAGATATTATGAAAACTTTCAAGAGATAATGAGAAGCTTGAATAAAGGATCCATTATATAGAAAACCATAGATCAAACTGGCATCACAGTATTAGAAGACATGCCTTAGATGCAAAGTTTATTGAAATACTTTTACAAAATGGCTTCAGTGACTGAATAACTCTGGGCAGTGATACTTGCTCTATGCCTCCATCATATATATGACTAATCTATGTAAAAAAGTTCTATTGGGAAATAAAATAAACCAACTGGCTTAATACAACATTGACCAAAAAGCCTTTAATCTCATGTTCCATGAAGCACACTTTCAGAAACACTATAGGTGTACAAAATATAATAATGTAAATTTTGGGGAACTTGAAGAAATATGAAGTGTAGAATTCAAACTTAACAGTAATTAGCACCATATGTGAAAGTAGAACAGGTTAGGGTTCTTCCTCCTTTCCCCCTCAGTGTATATGGCTATGTTTGAAGGGGAGAACCCTGTCATGGATTCAGAAGGTTGTTATACACAGCGATCTCTTGTGACCAGAGGGCTGGGCCAGTACTACTCATTACACTTGAAAGGGAAGTTCTCATGGGACATTGTACTTGCTAAACTCTATGACTTTTATCTTCTTACTGTTAAATTCGTTCAGATTGTAGAATGTCAAGTAAAAATGAGGTTCTTCATCCTCTTTTAAGACATGGGAAATTCTAAAACTTATTTGGGAACATTTAATTATTTTAGTAAGCTTTGTACTTTCCACTCTGTAACAAAACCTTTTTCTGAATCCTGTGTTTAGTGCTAGAAATTATTAACTGAAGTTAATGGTTTTCTAACTTACAGCTCACATTCATTCTCATGTTCTTAGCAGATGGTATTTTCTGTAGTAGATGGAATTACCAATTCCATTTTAAATGCTGTAGGAGACATCATTTTGTTTACTTTTTGTGGGCACCTATTCTATGCTCATGCAGTATTGTTATGCACTGCTTGAGGATTCTTTAATTTCTTTCAACCTCTCAGGAAAACTGAGACTTGTTTTTAATTTCATAGTCAAGGAAAAACAAAAAACAAAAAACTCTAACTATGCCAGTTAAATTGACACATTAAAACAAATTCATAGAAGTTTCATCCAATAATATCCAACCTATTCTTAAATGTAATACTTAACATTTATTTACACAGCAAATAATAGATCATCCCTATAATGAGCATCCTTCTATTTCTAGGGGCAATTCTCCATGTGTAGAAATCAACTGATTGATTTCCTTTAGAGTCAATGGTTCTTGAGTTTCAACATGAAAAGAAAAGCAGATTGAGTCTTTTGTGAGGTTCATCTTAGACTGGCCTTGGGAGACGAGGTTTTTCTTCCTATGTTGCTCTGGTCACCTCCAGTCTCCTTCATAGACTTAAGCCATCTTCTTGACTTGCGTTGTAGGTGTATGGTGGTACATTCATGTGTCACTTTGCCCAGCTGAACAACATATCTATATTGAGATGTTTGCAATTGCTCCCTTCTTTGTTGTTGTTTTGAGACAAGATCTCATAGTCTTGGCCGGCCTTGAATTGTGATCATTTCTGCCTTTACTTCCAGATTGTACAATCATGCCAGGCATGACATTCCCTTTTCATGGTTGTTGGTTAAAACTGCTCAACTCTCAGCAACATCATATTTCAGACTAATTGATCTGGAGTGTAAGAACTATCTTAGTCAAATAAATCCCCACATCAGTCAACTCCAGTTGGTATGCTGAACAGTCTCTCAAAGAAAGAAACAATAAGACATGTTATAGTGGAAAATTGTAGTTAATTTTCCAGATGTAGGAAAAATATGAAGAAGGTATTGTATTTAAGTACCTGGTAGGGTAAAATGGGAAATAATGTAATTTGGCCTACTAATAGGTCTTTAAATTGATAAGCACAGTCTTTTTTAACTACTGCATTGCAGTTATCCAAGCCAAATATTGAAAGAACCTCAAAGGAAATCACTCAAAGAAGTTCTAGTCTTTGGGTTATGAAGTATTTTAAAATCTGATTTTATTAAAGAAGTTATATTTTGTCTAGTGTGTGGCAGACACACTGCTGTGTGGATTATTCCACATGCTCCTGGGTACTGATGCTTCTGCTAATGGTTGACTTATGTCAAATATGAGTGTGTTGTCACATTACTTTGGATGGACTCATTTAAGAAGACATCAATTATTTGGGATGAGATTTTCCTAAGAACCAATAAGAGGAGCAAATTTTAAGGAACAATTACATGCCTTTGACTCTATGTGGTCCTACAAGAGGGTAAAAGCAGACAACAATCTACATGATTGTTGAAGAGAAAAATGGTATTATAATCTCCATGTTGGAGCAGTGAGAATAATGGATGGATGTGGAGAGAAAGGGTATTGATGTGGGTAAATATATTTTTGGGGGGTGCAGTAGTATTGTCTGACCCAGTGGTCTTCTGTAAGCATTCTACTACCTATCAAGGGGCATGTAGGTCTCCTCCCGATTGATATTGGTGGGCATTTGTGACTGCTTAACATTGATTGTAAATTGATTGGAACTAGCAGGCACACATCTGAGGGTCTGTGAGGGCATTCCCACAAAGGGACAGGGGAAGGCTCTCCTCCCAGACTGGATGGCACCTTCTGGTGGTAGTATAGATAGATAATGATCCCAGAGAAAAATGATGCTGTGCTTTGCCTGTGCAGTTTCAGATCTTGCTGGTGAATGCATCCTTCCTTCACTGACATTGAAACACAATGTCTTCATTCCAGTATGCACCAGTGACCATCAGGGATCCTCCAGCTCTCCAGTGCCAGGTTGGGAATGTTGAGGCACCCCTTATGTACTGAACAGCTCCCAGATTTTCATCCTCTCTGGCACTAACCTGGGCTAAGGAGGCCCTGTTATGTAAGCTGATCTTATGAGTCGCAGTGCACATGAATATGCCACCAAAACATATTATTCTACCAGGTCTGTTTCTCTAGAGATCCCTTACTCAGATACTGTGACTTCTAAGGCGAAATGTAAGAATATCAGGCACTTCTCCTATTGGAAGCCAGCCATCACATGGTAAGAGAGCCTGAGCATCTTGTAAAGGGGCCACTGTAGTCCTGGCTTAGCTCTAGCCAATAGCATCAATCTTCTAGGGAGGGAACAAAGTACTGTGAATGTGGAACTTCCTCTTCCAGGGGACCCTGCTGCAGATGATGCTGAATGAAACAACCATGAGCTGTTTCCACTGAAGTACTAACCACAGTACAGATTTACTAGTGAAGTAAAGGATAATCACCTTTAAAACAAGTTATAGTTTGGAATTATCCGGCAACAGACAGCCAAAGCAGCTATACTGCGTCAGGTTATAACTGCAGTAGAGCCATCAGTATACAGACAGCAGACCCGGAGTCCTTATCAGTGCGTTTAGCCCTTGCTTTCCTTCCGCTCATCTACATCACTCTGGTTTCCGTTGCTTTGCTGATATCATCTGCTTATTTTTCATTGTTTTGATTACTCTTCCCTAAATCCCCTCTCAGGTTTTTAAGACCCCAAGCTAGACACATTATGTTAATAAAGGCTTGATTAAAGCTGAGAGTAATTAGAGGATTAAGTGTAATTCCTACATTCTATTATCTTATTTATAGAACTTGGTGGCAGGCTCCAACTTTTAATGCAAGTGCTGAATTTAAGACTTAGACTGACAGTCCTTCTGACTTGAATATACTTTAACTTTTTTTTTAAAATATAATGGAATTTTGCAATTATTCATATCAAGTTACAGAGAACATTGTTATAAACCAGTCTCTCCTGTTCCAATTCTTGCTTTTCACTTTGTGTTGTATATTTGAAATGTAGGAACTGTTTACATAATTGATCAGCCTTCTTCCATATCATTCCACTCCCTAGAAAGACAACTACCTATGCTGTTTATTATTTCCATTAGTGTTTTATAGTTATGAAATATATAGACATCAATAAATGATCTATCACTTGTTTTAAACTTTCTACAAATGGACCTCTTATGTCTTTCTGAAACAAGTTATTTGAGTATCTCTTTCATATATATCTATATACATATATATGTATGTATGAGTACACTTTCTCAGTCTAACCAGTTGCAGTAGTATGGACTGAAATTGAGTTTTTGCATGCTCTGATATACATGCTCGATGATATATAATATTATAATATTCATAACCATTGCATCTCCATTTATTGTATTCATGTCCTTTTTGGTTTCTCTCTAAAGCTTTATAGTTTTTCCATGCGCACACACACATTTCCCATATGGTATTTTATCATAAGTATTCATAGACCCTTATGTAGTCCCCAGGAATTTTTGCTATTGTAAGCTATTTTGCAGTGCATATTCTTTTACACGCCCTCATATGCACATGTGATGTTTGCTCTCAAGCTGCACCTGGAAGACAAGCTTAAAGATATATGCAGTGTTGACTCTTGTAAGTATTACCAAATTGGTCTTTATCATGTTTTTGTCAGTTCATTCCCTGCTAGCAGGGTTCAAGTTTTTCTCACCACATGGAAAGTTATTACACTTTCTCAGTCTCACCAGCTGGAGGAGTATGGACTGAAATTTAATGAATTTTTGCACTTTCTGATTACATATGCTTGGTACCTTCTATACATTTACACTCTTCTTCTTAATCATTTGTAGGTTCAGAAAAACATCAACCAGAGTTCATACCTTAACTTTTTGTTAATCTGTGTTGTACTTCCTGTTGCTCCATTATTGCACCCGAACTCTTTGTGACACCTTTTATTGGGGTTTAAAATTTTTCATGGTCAGTCTTTTCCATTATAATTTGCTCTTTTTTTATGTTGTTGTTTCTTTTCTTTCCTTTATTTTCTTTCTTTCTTTCTTTCTTTTCTTTCTTTCTTTCTTTCTTTTTTTTTTTTTTTTTTTTTTGTTTTCTTTTTGAGACAGGGTTTTTCTGTATAACAGGCCTGGCTGTTCTGGAACACATTCTGTAGAGCAGGCTGACCTCACACTCACTGAGATTCATCTGCCTCTGCCTCCTAAGTGCTGGGATTAAAAACATGCACCACCACTGCCTGGCTGTTTTTCTAAAGGAGTCTCACCATCTTAGAGACTAAATAATCTTTTATGCATTTTCTAAATATAAAAGTTTAGTTATTGCATTCAGACTTTCATTTATTTTCCATTTCTAATATATGGTAAAAAGAAATTTATAATATTTTTTCAGACTTCAGTCTGAGTTTTATTTTCTGTATTTCAGGGTTTTAAGTATAAAATAAGGAAGATGCATTTGAAATTTATCATTTTTACATGGGTAATTTATTTCCTCTAATATTATGATTATAATTTTTCTCTGATTTATAATGCCATTTCAACATTTGTGTACAAGTGTGTCAGTTTATTCAACTGAAGTTGTGTTAAATTTATATTCACTTAATAAAGAGTACTTTATGCTATGCTCTATTATCTGGTAGAAAAAGCATCTAAAATAATTCCTTTTCTTTTTGATGTGTTTGTGTGTGTGGTGTGTGTGTGTGGTGTTTGTATTTGTGTGTGCATGTTTGTGTTTGGTGGTGTGTGTGTGGTATATGCACATGTGTATGTATATGTATGTACCTGAACCTTCATGCAGAGGTCAGAAGAAACCTTGGGATTTCCTACTCTACCCCTCTTTGCCTTATTGCTTTGAGACCTTTGCTTTATTGCTTGAGTCTCGTATTGATCCTGCAGTCGTGTGGTGGCCAGAGTGCCCTGGGACCCCCTGCCTTGATTTTCAGGTACCCAAGCAACCATGCCCAGGTTTTAAATGGGAGCTAGGACCTCATCTCAGGTTCTCATGCTTGAGCAGAAAGTGTTCTTACCCACTGATCCATCTCTCCAGACTTTCTCCACCAACTTCTCAAATTTTTTTGGTTGGTTCTTGCTTGTTGACTTTCCCTATGAACGTAGGATGTAGGATCAACTTTGCATGGTCTGCAAAAATGCTCTTTAGGGCTTTGATGGGATTAATTTATGGCAGAGTTGATACTTTATAATTGTGTTTCCTTATTCATAACCTCTGGCATCTCCATTTATTAAGTTTCTTTTGGCTTCTCTATAAAGTTTTATATAGCCCTTTTCCCCCAACCCCCACCCCAGGAGTGAAACTGGCTTTTATTATTCGGAGCTTTGGTATTTGTGAATATACCTACATTTTAAAATTTATTTGCAACCCTGGTATTAATGCTGTTGTGTTTTCTTTGTTGTTTGTGGACATGCAAATAGTACTGAAACAGGCAGTAGTGGTGCACACCTTTAATCATAGCACTCACAAAGCAGAGGCAGATGGATCTCTGAGTTCAAGAATCTATGAGTTCGAGGCCAGCCTGGTCTACACAGCAAGTTCCAGGACAGCCAGAGCTGTTAACAGAGGGAAACTCTGTTGGTCTTCAAAACCAAAACCAACCAACCAACAAACAATAGTGGAGAGGCTACCTTAAATGTCCTTCCCCAATAATGAGATTGATGACTACCTTATATACCAACCTAGAGTCTGCATCCTATAGTTGATAGAAACAGAAGCAGACACCCACAGCTAAACACTGAGCCGAACTCCTGGAATCCAATTGTAGAGAGGGAGGAGTGATAAGCAAAGGGGTCAAGACCAGGCTGGGGAAACCCATAGAAACAGCTGACCTGAACAAGGGGGAGCTCATGGACCCCAGTCTGACAGCTGGGAAACCAGCATAGGACCAATCCAGATGCCCTGAATGTGGATGTCAGTTTGGAGGCCTGGGCAGTTTATGGGGCCTCTGGCAATGGAACCGGTATTTATCCCTAATGCACAAATAGACTTTAGGAGCCAATTCCCCATGGAGGGAAAGACTCTCAGCCTAGATACACAGGGGAGGGCCTAGGCCCTGTCCCAAGTGGGGTAACAGACTTTGACAATCCTTCATTGAAGGCCTTATCCTCCCAAGGGAGTGGGTGAGGAGTGGGATGGTGGGGGTCAGTGAGGGGCATGGGAGGATGGGAGGGAGAGGGAACTTGGATTGATATGTAAAGTAAGATTGTTTCTAATTTAAATAAAAAATTGTGTTAAAAATCTAACAACATCATCACCATAATAATAATAATAACAACAATAATGATACATCTTAAAGAAAAATAGTGCTGAAAATGTCAGTGTCCATAAGACAGGCATGCACATTCCCAGTTAACCAGAAAAAGCCAGTGCCCCTTTTTGGTCTTATACTGCAAACATACATGTCCTTTTGTGTTTTAGGCGGTGCTATGTCTTCAACATCTGATTGGGTTTTGCCAGTCATTCTGTGTTTGCAATGAGCCTCAGGCATTGGACTGACTTGGCATTTAACATTCCTAAGAGCAAAATGGCTAAAATGTATCTTATAGAAAAACCAGCATTTGTTAGACAAAGTTTCATTTAGACATTGGGTGGGATATGATGTCACTTACAATGTGTATGAATTAACAATATATATTAAGAAAAATATCATATATTCATTAGTTGATGGCAAATATTGTGACCAGAAGCCTAAAGGAACAGAACCCTTATATAAAATCTAGTAGGCATTTAGAATTTGGCACATTGACACTGAAGATGCTTGTCACAAAGAGTAAACATTTTCATTAGAGCCATTTGAAGATACCCAGTAGTGGTATAATTGTGAATAGTTATCTAATTCTATTGAATTTTCTAATCTGCTACACAATGATGATTTGCATTTGCTCATTTTGTGTCCTAGCATTGCCATGTCACCAACTGTATGATACATTCATGTGTGTCATAACAAAAGTGCAGAAACTGAGAGGCTTAAAGTAAAGGGACCTGCCATCTGGAAGATGCTGGAAGTTTGAAATTCAGATGTCAGCAGAGCCACATCCCCTCTGAAAACTGTAGAAGCATCCTCTGAAAACATTTCCCTTTTCTTAGCTTGTGGTGGTTCTCAGGTATCATTGGTGTCCCTCGACTAGTACCTGCATAGCTCTAGTATCTGTGTCCATTATTCCAGGACACGGTGTTCTCCTTGCATGTGTGTGAAATTTTGTGCTTTCTATAAGGGCATGACCACATTGTTAAAACAATGGGGAAGTGTCCCCATGGTGTTCATGGGGTGGGTGATTTTGACACTAATTTGATCAGGTTAAAAAAACACCTAGTGCATTGCCAGAGCTCTGTTCTGGGTAGGACTGTAGGGTTTTTCCAGAGGAGGTTGATATGCAAACTGGTGAACTGCAGGGGGTGGGGGGGGGGTCTGTTCTCAATGTGGGAGACTCCTATTCTTTTGGTTGTTGAGGGATGGGTTTAACACAATAGCAAGAAAAGGTAAATTATTGTCTACTCCCCCTACAGCTGAAAGACCTATCTTTCCCTAACCTTTGATTCTATAATGCCAACATGTCTTGCCTTTAGCCTCTGAAGTTTGCACCGGTGGCTCCCCAGGCTCTCAAGCCTTCCATGTTTGACTGAGTTACATTGCAGGCTCCCATGCTTATGGGGCTTTGGGATGAGAGTGAGCCATGCAGCTGACATCGCAGGGTCTCTAGCTCACAGCTGGCCTATCGTGGTACTTCTCAGTCTCCTTGATGGCATTAGCCAATTCCCCTAATCCCCTCTAGTAGCTTTATTTCTGTCTGTGTCTCTCCACCTTATTGTTTCTTGCTGTCTAGGGAACCTTGACTGAAGTCTTCATTTTTATTTAATCATCTCGGCAAAGATCCACTTTTTAATAAGGTCATATTCACAGGTACTTGGAGGGGGGGCAGGGATTAGAGCTTCAACATCCATTTTGGAAAGTAAAATTCAACCCACAATAGCCGTCTACCTAAATTTTCTGCGTGTTAGTACAGAAATTTCCCTCTGTAAAAATATGTACCATTACTAAGGACTATTGTATTAAATTGCTTAATATTACCACTTTATAATACATGAAAAACATTTGGAACTGTGCATAAATCCAATGACAATTTTATATGTTATCTGGTCAAATTACTTTTATTTAATACGTTTTCTTCAATCTCATTAATTTCTCCAAGTATTTCTGCATGTTCTTTAAGATATACCAAACAGATAATCATATCAAATAGTGATGCAATTTTCAATTTTGAGTTTCTTAATTTTTATATATTTTAGTTCATTTATTATTACCACATTATTATAGGACTTCCTGAGCAGATTTTTGTGACATGAGGATGCTAAGCTAGCGAGAGTATTGTTTTGTTTCTGCTTTAAAACTGGGAATTATTCTGTAATTTTTAATCATTAAATATGACGACTGCTACAGGCTTACAATATTTCTCAGGTTAAGAAAATCTATTTCTAGTCATGATTTTAGAGATCTTTTAAATTAAATTTTGAGGGATCATTACTTTTGCTGCAACTGTTAAAAATGTTATATGGTTTTATTTCCCCCTTCATACCAACTCGAAAAGATAGAAATGGAGCAGTAAATAAAATTCAGGCTGTGGGAGTCGGGAAAGAAGCACGAAAATCCCTGGCATGGCTGTTCACTTTTATTGCTTTGAAAGTATAAGGCTGTGATTGTGGAGAACCACCTTAGAGTTGGTAAGGATACAATATGATCAATAACAGTTAACATCGGTCTACAAGTCCCTCCCAAACAGTACAAATAAAGGATGTGTATTTCATCCTGTGGCTTATAAGGTACAATTATTTCCTGATTTCAAATGAAGCACCAGAACTAATAGGAAAGCACTGAATAATGAAGGAGAGATGTCCGTATCCTGCTATCAGTTACCTTTCTCATCACTGAAGCAAAATGCTTGACTGCAGCAACCTAAGAAGTAAAGTTTATTTGTGACCCAACACACAACTGTGACCCTGTGTGTGTGTGTGTGTGTGTGTGTGTGTGTGTGTGTGTGTGTGTGGTGGCAGGAGCATGAGGCAGCTGGTCACACGGATCCACAGTCATGAAGGACAGAGAGCTGAGTGTGGCTGCTCGGCTGGCATTCTTCTCTCTCCTCCCTTCTTTTGATAATGTTCATATCTGTCTATTTATTTATTATATGAGCATGTGCATGCCATGGTGTGTGTGAGGAGTTCAGAGGACAGCTTGCAAGTGTCCATTCTGTCTTTGTACCAGGTGGGTTCTGGGTATCAAATTCACCTGCTGAATTGTCTGTCCCACATTTAGGCAAGTCTTTCCTCCAAAGCTACATCTCAGTGGAGGAAGACTCCCCCATATACATGCCCAGAGCTGTGCCTTCCAGAACACTCTGAAATCCAGTAGTATTGACAATGAAGATACAAGAGCCTACAGTCGGATTTCATCTTCACTGGGAGGTTGTCTGAAGTGATGGCTGACATTCAGTCTACAGAGCATACAGATTCTCTGGCTGCCCCCTCTTTGTTTGCACAGACTCTCTTCCCTTGATCCCCTTTTTACTTATAACCAAAGTTTCCATGGTTATTTGAAACTTTACAGCACAGAGATGAATAAAGTCTTTGGGGTGCGGGGTAGATAAAAACTTGGCTCAAATCCACACACAACTTCTTAACCATTGTTTGTATTAAATATGTGGACTTTGGGGCTGATCTATTTCTTCAGATGACAAGTTGGTCCTGGCTTGGGACCTCTCTGCACTCATCTTTTGATTATGAGTAACATCTTGTTATTTATATTTTAGGAGCTACTTTTTGACTTCATACTCTCTGAGTGAAAAACGCAGAGGAACAAGGGGGTTACGGCTTTATTCCAGAGTTTCTCTGCAGTGAGGAAATCTCAGTTAAAAAAAAAAAGTCTCAGTTGCTGTCAGTAGGATTATTTGTGATTGAAGGCTCAAAGTGCAAATACCAGAAGTTAATGGGTACAAATATAGCCTGATACATATTTCAGTAAATCCCAATGAAAAAGGAATATTTCTACTGCTTACCTACTCGAGTTTCAAATTCCTAAAATGGCTATAGAGTCAGCATTCAAAAAAAAAATGCCATTACTAAGTCTTTCCCTCTCCCCTTGTTTTTTTCCTTTTTTCCTTTTTCCCGCCCATGCTCATTTTAGTGTCCAGTGAATATGTAGGAGGAGTCAAAAGCATAGTTTCTAGTACTTCTTGAATTCTTAGTAAATGATCATTATTTTTGATGCAAGTATGTGCGCGTAGTATGTGCATGCCATATGTACACGTGTGTTTGTGTGGGTAGTATGTGTGCATGTGTGCTCATGTATAGAGACCACAGCAGGATGCCCACTGTTCCCTGCTACCACTCCTGTTCACGCCTTCTTGATACAGGGTCTCTGACTGGACCTGGAGCTAAGCTGGTGCCTAGAAAACCCCAGTGATTCTCATGCCGGAGTTACTGGAGCCTGGGGCCACTCCTGGATTTTTAGGTGTGTGCTAGGGATATTGTAACACATGCTTGCATGGCAAACGGTCTCACCTCCGGAGCCATCTTTCCTGTCCAATAAGTCCTTATTTATTTTTTTTTAATGAAATAAACTCAAGTTTTGGTGTCATCTGTTATCACAAGGCAGAGAGCATTATAAAGGGAAACTCTATCTTGGTGCCTTCTTATGGCCATAGATTAGAGTTTATAGAATAGAGAAATGACCTTAATAATAGATGTGAAATTCAATTTCTAGTGACATTTCTATAGGAGCTGTGAAACAAAATCTGAGTGACTTGATTCAAACATGATGTAAAGTAGCAACAGACAACTTGAAGACTGTATAAAAGGTTAATGGGTTACTATTTAAATAACATGTAAAGATTATTTTTTTTCTACTTTTAAGGTCTGATTTTTTTAAGCTCGCACATAAATTCCTTCTTTATAATGGGTAAGCTGCCTTTCTTAGCTGCGTACTGTCATTCCTAAACAACCTCAGAACTAAAAATTTTAAGTGCTGTCACCCAAAATTGCTAAACAGAACTTACTCTTTAATTTGTCTGTCACTCTTTCTGTCATTTTCCTTGCACTTTCTGGTGAGGCATTGGTTCAACTGTCATATCTTAAGTCCTTTGAAATATAAAGAGAAAGCTCCAATTCACTCTCATGATGGCCTGAAAGGGCACCTACAGTTGTTGTTGGGGGTGGGGAGGGGGGGCGCTCCTTGACCTGAAACTTTGGAGTAAACTGTACTGACAAAGTGTGAGTTAGTAATGTTCCAGTCAGCTTTTGTTCATTGGATGAAATGTTCAAGATAGTTAACTTATGAAGAGTAGAAGTTTTTTTTCAGACATGGTTTGAGAAGTTCTAGTCTGAAGATCACTTGGCCTGTGGTGTGGTGACACCTCCTGGGGGGAACCACACGGTGGGGCAGAGCCCCATGCTTCATAAGCAGAGAGGGAAAACAGCCATAACACATTGCGAGGAACATAATACTCTCCTCCGGTGGACTTAGGGCCTAGCTCAAGACCCTTCCTTCTACAGGGGCCATGGATTTCCAGTGCCACCACCCTGGAGATCAAGCATTTAACACATGTATTGAAACCATGATGAGTAGTAAACCCTCTCTGCTTCTACATGGATGACCTTCTAGATGGATGCTCTAGATGGGTGAGTCTAAAGGTATCAGTAAGTGGCAAAAATCTGGAAAAGTGGGAATAAAGAAATGGGGGTAGATTTAAGTTGGATGTCTTTAAGCTTTGTTAAGACTCTACTAACCCAATGACTTGCTGTCATACAACACTCCAGGAAAGTAGTTTGAGTTTCTTAACAAAAGATATAAAGAATGGTGCTGGAGAGATGGCTCAGAAGTCAAGGGCAGTTATTCTTGTGTAGGACCTCAGTTTAATTCCTAGCACTCACACAGTAACTTACAACCACCTGTAACTTGTGGTCTGTTAGCTGTTGTTTTCAAGACTACAATCAAATGCCCGAATTAAAACAAAATAAAGAGAGCAGAATTTATTTTAAGTCAGGAGTGTGAAGCAACTGGAAACAAAGAGAGGGGATCAGAGAGAGAAAGAGAGAGAGAGAGAGAGAGAGAGAGAGAGAGGCTAGGAGAGAAACTGTTCATGTACCCTTCTCATTTTTTTTTTTATTCAGCCAAGGACCTTGGTCCATAGAGTGATGCCACTGTGCCAGTCCATCTCTCACAGACATGTCCATAGATCTTGGATGATTCTAGATCCTGTAAAGTTTACAACCAGTATTAACCACCACAGCAGGTGACAAGACCTTTGTTTTAGATGTTTCCAAGGTTTCCAGTCTATGCAGCAGGCAGCATACAGTTCTTCTACCCATCAAAAACAAAGTTCACTTTACTTTCACTTTATTGAACCCTAAACTGAGCCCACAAGGCATAATTGGCTTTTGCTGTTTCATACAGAGCCCTTACTCCCTCTTATTTCCTATCCACTTTCCAGGGAGGGTGAGGCCTGCCAGAAGGGATCATCAAAATATGGAGAAGGGACTAGGCTCTCCATCCTGCCTCTAGGTTAAGGGAGTATCCCTCCATAGGGAATGTGCTCCCCAAATCCTTTCGTGCACCAGGGATACATCCTGGTCCCACTGCCAGAGGTCCTGTAGACTGCCCAGTCCTTGTAACTGACACCCACATTCAGGGCGTCTGGAATGGTCCTATTCTGGTTTTCCAACTGTCAGTCTGGGGTCCATGAGCTTCCTCTTGTTCAGGTCAGCTGTTTCTGTGGGTTTCTGCAGTCTGATCTTGACCCCTTTGCTCATCACTTCTCCCTCTCAGCAACTGGATTCCAGGAGTTCGGCTCAGTGTTTAGCTGTGGGTGTCTGCTTCTGTTTCTATCAACTATAGGATGCAGGCTCTAGGTTGGTATATAAGGCAGTCATCAATCTCATTATTGGGGAAGGGCATTTAAGGTAGCCTCTCCACTACTGCTTAGATTGTTAGTTGGGGTCATCCTTGTAGGTCTCTGGACATTTCCCTAGTGCCAGGTTTCTCTTCAAACCTATAATGGCTCCCTCTATCATGGTATCTCTTTTCTTGCTCTCCTCTATTCCTTCCCTGACTCAATCTTCTTGCTCCCTCATTTTCTCCTCTCCCCTCCTCTTCTCTCCTTCTCTTTCTCCTAATGCCCTCTTCTCCACTCACTGCCCACCCTCTGATCCCAATATGTTCAGGAGATCTTGTCCCTTTCCCTTTCTGTGTGGGACTATATATGTCTTTCTTAGGGTTCTCCTTGTTTCTTAGCTTTTCTGTCGGTGTGTATTATAGGCTGGTGATCCTTTGCTCTATGTCTAAAATTTATATATTAGTGAGTACATACCATGTTCGTCTTTTTGTGATTGGGTCACCTCACACAAGATGGTTTCTTCTAGTTCCATCCATTTGCCTATGAATGTCAAGATTCCATTGGTTTTGTTTTGTTTTTTTGTTTTTTTTTTGTTTTTTTTTCTGCTGAGTAGTAAATGTAACTTTTTAAAATAAAACCATCCAATGAAATAATATTATTAGCTTGAGATCTATGAAGTATTTTGTATTTCTGACACTCAATGTATAAGTTGTTTTTTTCCCCTTTAGGATACAGGCTAAGTTTTAGAATTGTGAATAAAGTGACTTTTCGGGTTTTTAATGGAGACACCAGGGTCTGGGGAGGACATACCAGGGAGACTTATTTTCTGGACTACCATGAAGGAAGTAGGAATATGGATTTGAATCTTCTTGCTATGGCTTGAGCCCCCACAAAAAAAGTTATTTTATTCCTAGAGTTTTAATTCTTAGCTCGTGATCATGTTGGCAGGCTTGGGTTGGCTTATGCATCAGACCTCATTCATGCCTTTCTTTCGGGAATAGTTTAGTTATTTAAGGAACCGGCCTCCATTTACTCTCCAGCACATCCTCTGTCTCCTTTCCTGGTTTCTTCAATGCCAAGAGGACACATGAGCCTCCCACTGAATGTAGTTCTCCCATTCTCATTTTCCAAGCTCCTAATCTTTGAGACCGAGTCTTGGTTATTTTGTTATGATCAGTGAAAACAGATGGAGTTGTTTCCCACATAGAGACTTACCATAAACACAGGTGTCTCTGTTTGTAGCTTGGTTCATATGTGCCCTGGGATTCAGGAGCTCCATCCATTTCTTACTCCCAAGCCCAGTAGAGGAACACCTATCTAGAATGTCTTTGAAGGGCTTCCTTCCTTCTTCCTCCCTTCCCTTCCATTTCCTTCTCTTTCCTTCTTCCTTTCTTCCTTCCCTCTTTCCTTCCTCCCTTCTTTTCTCCCTTTCTTTGTGAATTTTAGTTAACGTTCATATTAGGAAATATTGGCTTTCCTTTAAAACATCTGTATTGATGAGAAGCTCTACTTTAGTATGTACTTAGCCATTCAGAACTCTGTGTCTAAGGCAATTTCTGAGAGCTGACAATGTGTTTTAATTTATATACTAAAGTGTTCATTTTATTTTGCAACCCTTTAGACTTGCGTGGTACGTTTATCAACCACAATTCTGAAAGTTCTCATATGGACAATGTGTAGTGTGGGCTTAATAGAGAACATTAATAAACTCACACTTAATAACAGCACTAAAAGCCACTTCCATCTGGATTTATTGGCACTAAATGGAGACATTACAGAACTTTGGGAATTTGATCAAGGCGCCGGATACTAATCTTAGATTACAAAACCATGGAATCTAACTGCTTAAACATAGGGAAACAAAGCAACTAAAGGACATGCTTTTGGTAAAAGCTCTGCAGTGTGGATTAATAATTAATGTTCTGAGTATACTTTATAAGCCCCATCCTAATGGATTTCGTTTGATAGCTGAATTGGCAGTGGTGCCTCGAATGGCTTCATTGACTCAATGCTTCAGCATTCCTTGCTAGATTTATTGGGTTAAACTACAACATGCCTGTTATTATATAACCACTTTAATTCATCCAGAAAGCATAATTAATTAAAAATATTGATGGGGATTGTAAAATTATACAGAAATTGAGGGTGATACAAAAAGGAGATCTTAAGGGAAAAGTGGCTCATGATGTACTCTGGTGGTAAGCAAGCAACTTTTACTACATAAAACCAGCTCAGAATTCAACTAACACTTTTCATGAAGACATTGCTGGATGTTTGTCATATATAGACAACACAGATCAGATATCCAGTGACCGAGTCTAAAAATAGCCACACCAATGCTTTAGAAATAAGCAGCGAAAATTATGATTTGTATCAATTCTGAAGGCAGAAGTTAAAAGTAGACATGAGACATAAATGTGGAGAAATATTCCATTTGGGAGGTTTTCCAATCTAGTACTTTTTGTCCTTTTTCAGAAATTGAATATAAATCCTACAAAAATCCCTTGGAACACACAGAGAATGGCAGACCAAATAGACTATGTCTTAACAAAGCGAGTGCTTTGTTTGTTTGTTTGTTTGTTTGTTTTCAATCTTTGCCTCAACCTTTTGGAGATTGCATTACTTTATATTTGCATAGGACATTCCTTTCTCAGAAGAGGGCCATTCTGGAGTTAAGGCATGTGGTCACCGTGAAAACATGCCATTTATCATTTACTTTTAGAATCCTGGGTGATAATCATCTAACATTCATATCACAGTTTACCTGCCATAAAGGGGTCTTGTTTTTAATATTACCATGTGATTCATTATTTTTTCAAAAGCTCCTTTAAACCATAATGGTGTGTCATGAGTGTTTACATAGAAAAGGCACACCACTGATGTCAGTGGTGACTTCTTTGCAAAGAATAAAGACTTGGGTATCTGTCACTAGGGACCCTCTTCTTTCATGCACCGTTTTACTTATCCTTAACACAACCCTGGAAACACATGCAAACAGCAGTTTCCAGACAAAGCTTCTCTGTGTTCATCCCCCACCCATCTGGGCATCGGCTGTATTTCAGCTATTTTAAATATATGAATGACTTCTAATGCCAGCCAGTGTGGGAATTAAAAAGTAAAATAAGGTGACATTGGAGCTTACACTGTTTAATTGTTCATTAGAAAAAGATGCAGAGTGGCAGGCAGAGGACGGAGGGTGTTGCTGGATGAGACATGAAGGTGATACTGGAACAATCCTTGGAAAGAGGGCATTTGGGTGGAGAGCATTCGGATAGGAAATGGACAGTTCACAGAAAGATCACAGGGCAGAAACATGGTCCTCAGGGAATACTAGGTGGCTGGTGGAGCTGGGGCAGAGTGAAGACCGATAACCTAGTAGCATAGGGCATTGGTTCCCATAGAAGGGAAATGGGAAGCCACTGTAGGACTTTGAGCAGAGGAGTGCCACGATCTTAATGGCTTTGAAAAGCAGCTGTTTTGAGATAGAATGCAGAGGAACAAGTTTACCTGGGAGCCCAGTGAAAAGGCCAAGGCATTAATCTACAAGAGGTGTGGGTAAAGGCAGGAGAACAAGATGAATAGTGTCTGAATGTAGAACCAAGACAGGTAAGTCGGAAGAAAGAACCTGCAAGGGGACTCTGAGGGATTTGTTTGTTTTGCTGTTTTTGCATGTATGGAATATTTGAAAGATGTTGCTCCATTGTCATCAGTTTAACTGAGGGGAAGGGAACTGGTTGGGATGCTGAAGAGCTTTCCAAGGTAGAGATGTGATTTCTTTTCTTTTCTTTTTTTTTTAATTGTGTGTGTGTGTATATAGCTATATCTAGGGCAATTGTTGAATAGGTAGGCAGATTTGAATCTGCAGTTTGGGAGAGAAATATGGAGTAGAGCTGTACCTTTGGCAACTGTCACCATGTTGATAACAAGGCTACCAAAGATATTAAATGATATGTCTGAGGCCCACCCAGGTGCCTTTATGCCATAGACTAAAGGCAGACTTACAGAGACAAATATGCAATTGCAGTTGTGATAACATGCTATGAACAACAGCATTCTATAGCTCTGTGGCACAACAAGGCAGGTCCGGCCTTTTGCAGAGGGGATCCTTCCAAAGAGACTTGAAGGATGGATAAGGAGGTTAGCATTTGAAGGGTAGAGGATGAGAGAAGAGAACTAAGGAAAAAAGTGGTCCCAGCAGGTTACAAGGTGGCCTGGGTGTTTAATGAGCAGAGTACAGGTGAAGAAAGAATGTGGTATTCATGTTGAAGAGAATCTGAAATGAGGTAGGAGAGGAAGGCAGGAGACGCATTAAAAAATGAAGAATGTATGAACTTGGGAACAGCCAGGAGCCTTTTGAAAAGCTAGGAAGAAAGACTATAAAACAAGGAATTAAAACCCTTTCCCTGGAAATAACATCACTAAGCGTTTTAAGAATGGTGCAATGGAAGTTGCTGCTTAGAACATATAGCACGTATATGCCACAGACATGGGAGAAAGCAGGTGGATGATTGGTGGTGGTTAGTGTTAATTATTAATGGGACAAAGTCTAGACTCATCCATGTGATGAGCCGCTGAACAGGCTGTGTGTGTCAGGGACGGGGATTGTTCTGGTTATTTTAGTTGACTTAGGAAGACCCATCTTAATTGTGCCTGGGACCATTCCCTGGGAAATGGATCTTGGGCTGTGTCGAGTGAAGAAAGTGAGCTGAGCAGCAGCATGCATTCGTTGCTCTCCATTCCTGAGTGTTGCTGCAACCATTCCTGAGTGTTGCTGCAATGGGACCTGCTCTTTCATGGCTTCCTGCTATGATGGAGCTGCAAGTCAAAACAAGCCCTTCCCTCCTCCCCCTTACCTTGCTTTTGTTTAGGTCATCTTGTCACAGCAATGGGAAAATAGAGTAAGGCAGTGGCAGACTTGAAAGCAGGCTCACAGAGTATGATGCTTTAGATGAAAACAAGGTAGAAACACCACTCTTCAATATTACAGTCGTATTACTAAAAATTAAATCATAAGACATTAGTGAGGGACAATAGGAACCAAATATGGTGTGCCTGGTGGTGCATCCTTCACATTGAAAGCTGTGAAATCCCTTCTTAAATTGAGAAAAAGAGGATAACCAGGCATGTAAAATAATGCATAAATCACTAAAGAGCAGGTGGCTGGCTGTGGTTGTCCTGCCTTTCGATGATAGAACAGGTCGCAGCTAATGAGTGGTGACAAGCTGTTTTCTATGTACTGTGAGTCCAAAAGAGGAAGAGGCTGCTGTAAAGGATTTTGCAGTGATGGGAGGACTTTTTTTCCCCTTAACGTTCAAATGTGCTATAGGGAATTTTTTTTTGTTTTCCTTTTCTGAAAGATTTTAGCAGCTAGATAGAGCAAAGGTTGACAAAGTCTAAAACAAGAAACCACAGGCAGTCTTGGTGTTTCTCTTGTTGGACTTATTTGCAGTAATTGCCCCTTTATTAGTACTGCTGCAAGGTTATAGTAAAGTAGCACAAATGGAAAACTGAAATTACTTGCTCACAGCCATGAAGGCTGCAAGTCTAAGATCAAGGGACCAGTGGGGTTTTCTCCTGTGTCCTTGCCTTTACAAGGCGTGTGTGTCCTTACCTCATGTTCTTATAAAGACAGCGGTAATATTGGGCTAGTCCCTATCCAAATGGTCCCATTTTAATAAATCACCTTTTAAGGACTCTGTCTCTAAATATAGGCCCATCTCAAGATATCAGGGTAACTTTAAGGGAACAAATTCAGCCCACAATATCCCCCAGTTAGGAACTGGAGCGTGGCATAGAGGGACTGCTATTGTAAGACTGGAAGGATTTCTTAGGGCTGACTCAAGAGTGTGAGGAACTTCTGGACACTTCCTCATACTTTAAGTTTTAACACAGATTCTCATCTTCTTGAGAAGGTACCTGGGAGGAAGCCACTCTTCATGAACACAATGGGCAGCTAATTCTGAATTGAAGACTATTTTCAAAACCCATTTGAGAAATCTGGGGTTTTTGACAACACACATTAAATAGTCTTAGAGAAACATCTTGATGGAAAAAAAAATCTCATGATCTCACTGTTATGATGTTGATATTTGCATCTTCTTCAAATTCTTCTGCTGAACTCCTACCCTAAAAGTGGTGGGCATTATGCAGGGAGCTTTTGGGGGATCCAACAGATCACAAGAACAGAGTATATGTGGAGGTCAGAGGACATATCACAGGTCAGTTCTGTCCCTTCCTCCATGTGGGTCCTGGGGCTCAAACTCAGCAGATTCCTTTACCTGCTGAGCCATCTTGTTGGTCCCCAAGGGTATGCCTTTATGACCAGTGAGATGCTACCATCTGTCAACCAGGAAACAGGCCTTTCTTTTAGCTCCTTCACACTGAGAACAGTGCTAAATTCTTGACATGTCCCTGCTCTTTAAAGTTTACTGTACTTGGAAAAATAAATAGCAAAGAAATGAACACATATAACTTGTCCTATTTCTCAGTACCAGGTAGATAAGTAGCAGTTTGAGCTGAGTGAGGGGAGATAATTGAGGTCTGGAGTGTTCCTCTGAGAAGACACCTTCAGGCTGCTATCTAAGGAGAACCTTGTAGTTCAAAGTCTCTCAGAAATTCCTTAGTTAAATGTCCTGTGCAGGGTCAAGTGACTTCTCTTTTGTCCTGACCTTCTGAAAATTGTAAGTGGTGGAGGTTTTATGCCAGTTAATGACAACTTATAAAGAGCCTAATAACTGTGCCACCACAGCTCTGCCTTACTAAGTCACCACCTTCTATCAACACTGGTTTGCTGCTGTTTTTAATGCACTATAGGCTTAGCACTAAGACCATAGCAATTCCTAGTACAGGCTTAATAAGAAGAGAATCATTTCCTAAATAAAGTGCTCATAAACGATTTGCATGTTCAACTGTAGGGGGAGTGAATATTCATAATAGAAAAATTCCACTGTATAAAGTGAAGCTAATGATTACTAGGGATTTGAAAACTTAGAAATAGCTTATAAATATCAGTATATTACCAAGATTGCAAATTACTCTGTTATTAAATCATAAAAGTCTCAACTTTTACCACAATAAGGTTGTGAATGCTCAATATTCTCCTGCCATTTAACTAGAACACAATATTTCCTAGATATAAATGGATGTATTAATTTCCATAAAACTGTTATCTTTTTACAGTATATTTAGTTCAGATCCAGTTTCTATTTTCACTAAAATAATGGTCTGTGATACATAGAGTCTATTTTATATGACTAATTAGAATAGTGTATGGGAAAAATAGGCTTGCAGGTAATATTGAAATTAAATATGTTAATCTGTACCTCAGTGTGCACATTTTATATGAGCTTTAATTTGCCAAATAAATTATGGTTCTTTTTTTATAAGGTGCCCTTGAAAGAATGTCCTATTTTTGAGTACTAATACCATGCGGGAAACAAATATATAAAGTCCTTAGCTATAGGCTACACTTGCATAAATTAAGGCATGAGCACTTGCTTGGGAAGCCGAACCATAGCGTCTCAGCTTTCTTAAACACTCTGAATTGTTAACATGATTTTTTAAAACTATGGTTACTAATATTAAGAGAATAAATAATATTTAGTTTCAATATTGCACCCTCATCCAGGGCGTAAATTCATTTTGAATGCTGCATTGAATTAATGTACAATAAACACACTGCAGTTTGCTATCAGGAGTTCTGGATGAAATGCAGGAAGTAGGTTCTTCCCTCACACATCAGCACCAGCACTCTTGGTCCGTTTAATTTTAGCTATCTACAAAATTGCTCTGCTGATGGCCCTCTCTGTTTTAATGTGATAGCTTTAAAGTTAACCATAAACGGTGTGGCCTAGTATCCGAAGTGGGTTAAAGTGCTGACGTAAGAATATAGGACCCTTTCCACCATTAGTCACCTAAGGACAGGACACTCAGCTGCCTAGCTGGGCAAATGGTGGGTCAGGAGCCTGTCAAGCTATTGTGTGGCCTGAGAGCTGCTGAGCCTCAGAAGGGAGTAGAACACAAAAGAATTGCCAAAGAAAGCAGTGTTGCTGTTGGAAACAGAATCTCACCTCAGTGACAGCAATTGCCACCCATGTCTGAGACAAATGACAAATGTGTTTAGAATGTTTCATATTGTTGCCTAATTGGTTAGTTTCTTTTTATATCTGTTTAAATGAAAACCGTTAGAATTGTGGACCTAAAAACAGAGAGAATATGCTGAACCACCAGCATAGTACCCACGCTTGCAAGTAAAGAGAAGGAGTCCAGTGTGACAAAATACAAGATTTATCTGTACCAGTCAGTAACAGTGATGGAGGCTGGTGGTCTTAATGAGAGGAACTTCTCACTGTCCTGAAGGCTACAGGCCTGACCACAGGGTGCTAGCATGGGTGGGCTCTGGTGAGGACCTTCTTGTTTCCAGGTGACTGCCTCTTAACTTTGTCTTCATCTGGCACAGAGAGGGAGCAAGTCCTCCCTCTCCTTTCTGATTAGGACACAGAGCTCCACCCTCTGCCTTCATCTAACCCAAGTTCTTCTGTAAAGGCCCAGTCTCTAAGCAGAGTCACACTGAGTGTTTTAGTCAAAGAACGCATGTGCAAGGGAGGGGCAATTCACTTTGTAGTGTTTACTAGGTTATTTAATATGACTTCATTTGGTTTTAGAAGATTTATTATGTGTGTGTGTGTGTGTGTGTGTGTGTGTGTGTGTGTGTGTGTGTGTGTGTCTATGTGCATGTGAGAGAAGGTTCCTATGGACACCCTAGAACTGTAGTTACATGCATGTAGTTTTGAGCCAGCCAGCGTGGGTGGGTGCTTCCAACTAAACTTGGGTCTTCCGCAAGAGCAGCACATGCTCTTAACTGGTGAGTGCTTAAGGTAATTAAAAAACAAAGGACCATACTGACCTTTGTGGCCAGAGACTTCTTGGAAGTTTGGAAGAAGACCTCTTAGTTTGGAAGAACCTGTGTACTCTCCCACAATTAAGTTTTAAGTGCATAAAGTATTACATAGGATTATAGAAGAAATCAATTATATGGAAAACAAGTAGTAAAAGTATTTATATGTTGTGATACAGAGATAAGAGTCCTTTATGAATACATTGAATAAAATCCCCTAGCAGTGAGTCTAATAACTATCAGTCTGAGGCAGTGATGAAAAAAATGATATAAAAATAGGTATGGTTACTAGTACAGTTTAAAAATTCTACTGATTTCTACTAGTGACAAGGTCATAGCTAAAATACTGATGCTATTGTGATTAAATTCTATCGGTTAGTATGGAAAAATGAAAAATACATTTAAAGGCATTTTTAATTCTATGCTTGGAGCCCCATTTTCAGAAGGTCATTTTAAAATGCTTTTTATTTATTCTTTGAGAATTTCATACACATATACAGTGTATTTTGATCTTATCCACATCTTAAAGTCTGTTTTAAAAATACAGGCTGCCTATGATTATAAAACTAAGTCAGCTATTATTAAACTTAATAACAGAGAACTTTTCACTATTTTTATTATAGAAGAATTTAGTTTCAAATAATATTTTAAAAATTGTGGGTTTCAGTTGAGGATGAATGGACTACTAATTAATATAAGAGAGATTTAATATAGGAAAATTATCTTAGCAAGTACTCCTACTTAGGAAGGCATGTTACAAGAGAATCCATTTTTAAATCCACTCACTAAATTCAGACATACTTCCTTTTCCCAACTGAATGATTAAGGAAAACTATATATTTTGTGAGCATTGCCAAAATTCCCATCAAGAAAAAATAAATCTGGGCGCACTGCATGTAAAACAGTGTGTGTGAGATTTTTCTCTCTTTAATTCCTGAGTCTGGGTCTTTCAAATGAGGAAGACGTACAACCAAAATGCCAAACTACTTTCTGTACTGGAGATGAGATGCTTCTTTTTACATAGCCCACTCTGAACTGGAGACAGGCTCTTTGTGTGCCATGCTGAGAAGGGCTACTTCAGTAAAGCAATCAACTGCCTTTGGCTACAAGATAACCCAACCACCTTTAAGGGGTATGTGATTGTTGGCTAAATCAGTCAAGAGATCCCTCAGCCCTGCAGTCATATTTAATAAAGTGTGGAGATGTGGAGATACATTTCAGGAAGTGCAACCAGGCCCATTCAGCCTGAATCTGAAGATGATACCTTTCTAGTGAAATGGATGCTTCCCATGTTCTTGTACTCTGTTTCTGATCCTGGTGTCTACAAAACAGTTGATTTCCAAATTACTTATGTTTATCATTTTTAGACATTCCATCACCAAATACAAAAGCCTGTAATCTCAATACAAATAAATACAATTTCTATGGCACCCTGAACTTCTTTAAAGGAGTATCTTACTGATGTATACCGATCAGGTGATAAAACATCATACTTTTAGTGGCTTTACCAAGACCACAGATAACAGATGCAATATTAGCTCTAGAATATGATTGATCTGTCTTCCAAATCTGGTGTTCTTTTTACTAGAATCTGTGGTTTATAAAGTAAATTTGTTTTATTTTTATTCATGTGTATGTATCTATGAGTGTGTATGTACCATGTATGTATGTATGAGTACCTCTACAGGCAAGAAGAGGTCGTTAAGATCCCTAGAACAGATTGTGGTAAACCATCAGATACTAGTGCTGGGAAATGAGCCCCAGGCCTCAGCATCTGAGCCATCTTTCCAGATGAATCTCTGCCTTTTGAAAAGAGCAGAGAATCCCTCACAAGAGATCACATTTCAAGAAACAATCGATGAATACATTAATTGTTTAATCATAAATATATAGGTAACATGCTATGCATCTGTATTATGTCATGCTTTATGCCTATGAGATGCTAAATTCAGTCCAGTGATGCAGGTGTAAGTTGATGTAATGATAGGTCAGGCTGAGGATGAAATGGTGCTAGGTAGGAGGGCCTATTTCTTTTCCAACTGTATGTTTAATATCTGTGCATACTGACTATGACCTTTACATTGCCTGTGTTCAGAGCTTTATCATGCAGAATGGAGACTTTGATGTCTTTCTGTTTGGGTTTTAGTCCTTCATCCTATTTGAGCTAGGCATCTCTGGCCTTTAGCCTCTTTCTCTGTAGATATAATAACAACAGAACTGCCTCAAAAGCTGTGCTGGAGACATAATGAGATTGACTACCTAAAATGCTTAGACAAGCACACTATATGTAATATTTTACACATGGTAGATATTATAGCTGTTAGTCATTTCTTAGTGATGAGACATGTTTGCTAGCACTTGTTCTTACTCTTTGTCTTGGATTAATGTCCTCAATTAATGCATAAACACCCAGATATCATCATGTCCCTGCCCAGGCCCCAGTGTTTTCAACTTCAAAGTGAAGTGTTTTATATCACTATGATCTGGTCCATTTCTTAAGCCCAGCCTAATATTTCAGTTAAGAAGGAGCTTTTCACCTTTAGTCTTACAGGAAGCAGAGATGGGTCTCAGATCTTTGTTGAAATTCTGCAATATGCAATTTAAAGTTAGATTGACCTTCAAGCTGACACAGTAAAATAAACAGTTTTATAAATGAAAATGGCTAATCTGGAATTGATCATAGTTAAGAACTTCATTTCTTATTCATTCTCTTCATACAAGGTTGATATCATGCAAGAGAACACTAATATTGTGCTTCATTGTAGGGATCACTGAAGATACAGTTAGAGGAAATTAAGGGCACAGTGAATGGGTAGGAACCAGAGACTCTCGTATACTTCTTCTTTTCAGACAGTCATTAGATTTAAATGTAGGTATGTCTAAGTAAAAGGAGTTGCTATATCACATTTTATTGTTGCAGTCTTTCTCTTAACTATTCTGGTTCTAATGAAGTCAGGCTATATAGAAAGAAAGTATAAGGGAAAACCCTACATACAGACTTCAGCAAAACTGTACAGCTCAGTGGCTTCAAATACACCTCTTAAAAGCATTCTGTAACAGCTTCAATTTCTTTTGGTATGGGTGGGGGAGGCAGTATAATACTAATTAAAAGCACTTTACCATGATAGGGAATGAAATTTCGAACTAGTATAAGATACAAACAAATCAGGACATCTGAGCAGGTACCATTCCAGAGACTTGAGGAGCCTGGAGAGTGGGCTGAAACCCGTGCTCCCTGAGCAGGCTGGGCAATTGACCTTTGTTCTGGTTCTGCAGTTCTTCGTTCAGGGAAAATGGTGGATCAGCACAGACCGGCTGGGGATTGTAAAAAGGCCGAGGCCCACGCCTGAGTGGAGTGTACTGAACTGTGTAGTCCTATTGCATGTGGCCCGACAGCGAGATGGATGGCCTGGAAGGAGTAGCCATCTCTGTTTTCAGAGCAGCCTCAGGATGGACAAATCTTTATGCAAGCATGTATGCATGCTGCTAGTGCCCCTCCCAAACGCAGGCACGTAGGTGTGAGAGCATGGATACACAATTAAAAGCCAAGCATTTTAGGGTTGGGCTTTGTCAAAGCCTATTGAGACCTTTTCTGGTTCATAGTTAAAACCTTTAAGTGGCCTGGAAAGCACTGTATGTCTTCATAGTCATTTCCTTCTGGGCAACTAGAAAACAAATCCTGGTTGACATTAGTAACATCATGTCATTAGTAACAATGTCTAACAAGGTGAAATCATGGTCTTTCTCAGTACGGTAGTGCTATGGGTGGAATACATATAACTGGTAGTTCATGGGAGTGTTTTTTTTCAGCCCTGGGGACTGAATTCAGGGACTGCATCACCTGCTAGGCATTGCACTGCATCTCCAACTCTTTATCTTTTCCCCACTTTTTACTTGAGTTAGTAACTTGATAAGTTGCCTTGGTTGGTCTTGAAGTCATTTTATAAGCCCAGCCTGGCCTTGAACTTGTGATCTTCTTGCCTGAGCTCCCTAAGGAGCTAGAATGACAGGTCTGTGCCACCAAGCTTGTGTTTGAAAATAAAAGTGTTCAGTTGAATTACACAGTTAAGGTGAAATGTATTTCATTCAAGTCATTTAAGCGTACCAATTAAATCTAAGAGTGCATCTAAATACAGCAAACTCCAAATCCACAACAGTAAAGGCAACAAAGGACCTAAAACTGATACTAGCAGAGACTGACCTCTACTAATATCTAAAAACTCTATTTTCTTTTATGTACTCTCTGTATTTCTGGAACACTGGGTTTGTGTGGTTTTATTTTTCTTTTACTTTTTGTGTCAACTTCCCCAAAGCAATACAACCAAAATACCATCACTGGTTTAACCCTCTCTGGAGACACTCCTGCCATTGATTGTCTCCTCCCTTCGACTCTCCTCCACAGAAACTCAGTGTCCAGATGTTTCGGAATCCAGATGGCCCATGAATCCTCTATTACCCAGAAAGGAGGGAGATGTGCATGAAAGTGGAACATTTAAAAGGAAAAATACCATTTAGCACCGGCATGGAATGACAGCACACAGGGCTCAAGGAAAAGCCTTCCTGTGCTGAGACAGCAACTTAAAGCCATGCGTGAGGCTCCATCAGCAAACCTGGGTTTGGCCTTGCTTTCCCCATCACCAGTGAGAGGCCTGCAGAGGTCCATGCTCTTTAAAGGGCAGACAGCATGGAAGAACGCTCATGTACAATTTAAAGTAGCAGCTAAAATTGGAATGGTCACAAGAAAGCCTGCTTCTTTGCAATTAAATTGACAAGCTGTCTGTGATTACCCTAGGGAACTTGGCAGCTGAGTGATAAAAAGACTGCAAGTGTTGAAAGGTCTAACACAACTTACTAGGTGGACAAAGACCACATCTGCTTAATATACTGATTGGGAGAGTTGTGGAATGTGCTTGGCTAAATTAGCTCAGGAAAGACACTGATGATACCTTTTCCTCTCTAACACTCTCTGCTCAGAACCCTTTTTGGAACGTTCCCACAAATATTTGGAAGCATGCATTAAAAAACAAAAAAATGTTGCACAATGCTACAGTACTGATTTTCTTTAGGATGAGCCAACCACCATCCCAGATCACCAGAATTGAACCAAAACCTTCTACCAAGGTTATGTGGAAGTTGATACAAAAACTAAATATCAGAGAGATCCTGTCTGGTAACAGTCAGCAACTGGAGACCACGAGGAAAAAGATGGTTTAACACAGCTATTTATTAGGTGGGAATTACTTGAGATTTCCATTGTTAAGTCCCTTGAGTGGGGTAATGTTGAAACTTAGGTTATAAGGGTAGACACAATAGTAGTTTTGGGTGGTATCAATTTGTGACAAATATATCTGTCTCGTCCATATCTTTTTATTTTAGTGTACCACCTTTTACAAGGGAAAATGCACACATTGATAATACCTTACATTCAACTAAGTATGTGGTGGCTGTGTCTATTTGACTATGCAGTCTCTTCAGAGACTGGAGGTTGTTTAATGTACTAATCCTGGAATATACTTATGACCGCTTCTAAAGCCTGATGACCCTAAGCAAGATTTCTGAGCAGGCCAGTATTTTATTTTAATGACCCCAGCTTTCATTCCCAAATCAGAGATTTTTTTCCAATTACTTGGCCTTGTTGACTGGTCCTTGAGACCATGTGGTACTTCAACAAAAGTATTCAGTGTCCAAGGTCACTTAGATGCTCAATGCTTGGATAGAGATTCCTTAATGTTCCCTTTGAATGAATTAATAGATACCTTTTCGAAGTGTAACACATTGAATTTTACGAAATGATTTTTCTCCCCTCCAACATGATCCTTTCTTTCTTCCCCATGAAAGCTTTGTGGAGATTTTGCCCCTACTCTAAAGATGAAGGGAGAGATGCTCAGAAAGGTTAAGTGAATGACTTGCCTACGGTCACAGAGTAATTGGCAGAGATGAGAGTCTTTGCACTACAATCGAAGAGAGTCTGAGAGCTGGGCCTAACTTGGAGCATAGTGTGAGATGTTTAAAAAAAGTCCTTCATTTGCAAAGCCTAAGTCAACACATTTGTGTAAACTGAACATTCAAACTTCCCCTTTTGGGATAACCGGATGAGATGATGGACGTCTGCTGTTGCCTTCAGCCAGACTCCCCAGAATACGAATCTAATTATTGAGGAAGAAAACACTTGTAGTCTTCCTTCCCATCACATCGAAGGTTGTACACTTATGTACTCATTACTTGCATCTTCTAAGAAAGTGTGCACGTGGAGGAGACTGCTGTTCCCCCATGCCGTCACTGCTACAGTTAGTTCAGTGCCTTGTACAAAAGTGGAGCTGAATGCTTCTTGACGCTAATTATGATTTCTGACAGATCGTAACCAAATCGTGCTCAAAAATGATAGTTTGAGATCATCCAAGTCTCAGTTATCCATGGCGATAGGGGCTAGAAATAGCAAGGGTAATTGAAACCCAGAGACAAGTACAGACCCCATTTTACAAATAGCTCCAGTTTCCTCCCTCAGCAAACCCTTAACTATATCTAATAACATAATTAAGTCACCTGGTTTGAGGTTTTTATCTTTCTCTCCTGCTCTGGTTGAGATCATTGCTGAATGGAAAAGTGACTTTAAGATAGGTAAAGGGTGAATAAAACCAAGACCCAGCTGAAGTAAAACCTCCCCGTCTTCTTCTGACAATTGATGTGTGGGACTCAATCATTTTCTTGTAAGTAAAAATAATTTTTAAAAATAATTTTATGTATTTATGTGTGCCAAAGTGTGTGAACCATATTGTGCAGAACTCATGAAGACTGGCAGAGGGCATATGATTCCCTTGGATCTGGACTTAATAAGTTATACACTATTCGGCTGCTGGGAACTGAACCTAGGTCCTCTGAACTCTATGCACTTATCCTCTGTGCTGTTTCTCTGGTCTCACAATAAATGGCTTTTAATGAGGCAGACATATGGCAGTAAAAATGCTTTTTCAGATCATTCTTCTCTTGTTAGGTTTAGCCAGTTGCTTGCCTATCTGGTATTTTTTTCCAGGTACTGTGATAAATATACTTTAACAAAAGCAGCTTAATAGAGAAAGGATTTCAAGATATGAGCTGTCATGGAAGGGATATCAAGGCAGCAGGAGCCTGAAGTAGCTGGTGCATCTGGTAGGCAGTGAGGAGTAAAGAGCAAACCACGCATGCATGGTAGTTCCCAGCACACCCTGTATATTTCATGTGGTCTAGGATCACCTTTCCGGGGTACCCATACCCAAGGGCGTCCCAGTTGTGGGAGTTTGCTAACCAAGATAATCTGCCGCAGACGTGTCCAGAGACTATCTCCACCTAGACAGCCCCTGTCTTCCAGTTCATTCTAGATTCTGGCAAGTGGACAATAAACACAGACCCTCACTTTAGCTCTGCTTGTTCGTGCAAGCCTACATATCAGTTCCTGCAAGGACAGACACGCACTTCTTTAGACTTATAACGTAATCATATGAGAGTAAGATCCTGAAGGAGGCTTGGGTGTGCTTGGCTTAAGTGCTCTGATCACACCACAAGCCAGTACATGACTCTTAAAAGAACAATCTCAGATTACTAAGGGAGTACAAGAACAACCTCTCCATCTAGAGAAACAAGGAGAAATTGCTGATAATCTTGCAAGCACAGTCCTGCACAAAGCAATACTTTTCTACCAAAAGGGACAAACTGGTAACACACACACACATACACACACCACACACACACACACACACACACACACACACACACACACACACACACCTTTGCCTCTTCTACCGAGAATACAGAATGAAAACACATGTAGATAAAGCAGCCATCTTGTGAACACATTAGGGATGACAGACAGGGGACATGAATTGTGGGGTCCCTGACATTTGTTGTATTATTTCTGTCTGTTGTTGGGGTTTCTTGGCATAGGTCCAAGTAATAGGACCTGATACACAAGTTTTTGAGAGTACTGTCTTAAAGGTATGGATTCCTGGAATTTTTCTTTGGCAGTTTTTTTTTTTTTTTTTTTTTTTTTTTTTTTTTTTTTTTAGATTCCTTTTGCATCCTTTGAAGCTGTGATACATTTTGGCCATAATTTCTTTTGCCTACTGATCCTGTTTGTTTGTCAATCCCTTTGGGCCACATTGATGTCTTTAAAGCCATATAAGGATTTCCAGAGAATCTATCAGTTCCTAAATTCCAGACAATGCATATGCGTGTATAAATACATCACCATTTGCTTGATGTTTTCTGAAGTCACCATAACGCTTGTTATTTGACATCCAGCATGAAAAACATACATGTTCAGATAAACCTGTCCATATGAAAAAAAAAAAAAAAAAGAATGGCCAGCAGAGACAGTGTGGCGATTTAAATGAGAAACATGCCCATAGGTTCATAGATTTGAACACTTGGTCCTTAGGTGGTGTTGTGAGGGGCATCATGGAGCCTCTAGGAAGTGGAGGCTTGCTGGAAGAAGTACATCACTGGGGGCAGCCTTGGAGAGATCATAGCCTCAATCCACTTCCCATCCACTCTCTTGGCTTCATGCTCATGGTTGAAGATGTGATTTCTTGGCCTCCTGCTTTGGCTGCCTGCTTCTAAGACTCCCCTGCTGTATGGACTTCCCCTTTGGAACTGGAAACCAAGATAAACTTCCTTAAGTCACTTTGGTTTTGGTGTTTCATCAACCGATAGTAACCGATACAGATGACATTATAACCAACCAAGGTGTGCCTTTTAAGGAAAGATCTGCAAGAGTGCCTTGCATGGCAGGATCTAGATGTAAACCTGTGGTTGCCATTAGCCAGCTGGTATTATAAACGGTCAGTCCTCTGCTATCTGGAAGTGGAGAACTACAATGCAGGCCCACGGGGCTGAATAACACATCATAAAAAGAGAGGTCATGAATTGAGCTACCATAAAATTTTCACCAATGTTTTTCTTCTTATGAAACCATCAACTTTTGAGGCTAAGCACTAATAACATTTAGTATGCTACACAAGAAGTTTCTGTGCTCAGGTAGGTGGCTCTAGGCCCGAACAAGGCAAGGCCATCCACCTGATCCCTCAATGTCCCTCACACTGGATGCTCAATTCACAGGGATTAAAATGAATATAGTGAGAAGAAAAAAAAAATGGAGGAATTTAGGCTTTCAGTGTTCTCATTCTTCTGTCCTCCGACTTTCCAACAGAGAGAAATGGAGGCGCAAACAGATCAAGGCAGGAACTGGGATTCTGTTTTCAGAGCTGGTGCAAAACTTCTGGAAAATTCTAAACAAACCAAGAATGAGAGATAATTTATGCTTTAGCTTGAGCGGTATAGAAACAGTGAAACTGTCACAAGAAAGAATTACCAACCAGTGGGAGATAATCACTAATTGTTAAAGATGTCTGTATACCCATAAATTATGCTTTAAATGGCTTATGGGTATCCTACTTAAATATTGCTCCTTTTTAGTTTATATGCTAATTTCTTAATAATTTCTAGAACATTTTAATAAAAATTTGCATCTCTGTAAATTTAGTTGAATGAGAAAACATGGCAGTTATAGGTGATTATGACCAGAGGAAACTCACTATCTGGGCCATGGCCCACAATGCAGGTCTCATTATTCATCAGAGATAAATTATTAGTGAGGTAACTCTACTCTGTGCAGATTCTCTTGGTCAGGTTAACAATACTGCTCTCTGGAAGGGGCTCATCATTGAACTGGATCCTTTGTCAGCCTTTGAATTTAGGAGTTGACACATATGTGTGCACACAGCCCACAGACCTGACATCATAGCTTTTCCCTGGACAGAATTAAGTTACTTGAGTTCAGGCTCTGCAAGATGAAGGACACAGTACTCAGGACAAGGTCTTTGGAAACACTGAACCAAAACTCACCCACTCAAAATGTCACACCTTTGTCTGAGCTGTCTAGTTTCATTAAAAAAGCAAAATAAGACAAAGAGGAAGGGAAATCCCAAAAGGTTTGGTAATGAAACCTCACCTATGATTCCATCACTTCAATGGGGATCAGGAATAATGACAGTAACATTTGAGTTTCAACTGACTTTGAAGACTGAGCAATTGAGAATTTATTTTCATTGCATTGGAGTAGTGCTAGGCATTTCTAGCATACGGTTATTTCTAAGAAACGATGCACAAGATTCATTTCTTATGTGAAAATTAATAAACCGGAACACCACAAAACATACTATTGCCCTATACGTCAGAGGGACTTGAGATAGGAGACAGTCACCAGACCATCCTGAAAGTCCAAATCCCACCTAATGGAACAATGAGTCCTTACTGGGAAGGTGGCATGTGTCATGGATGTGCCTAGCCTGAAGAGTTCAACTGTCTGTGCCTGTGTCTTTGCTGCTGGGATTCTGCCTGTCCTAGGTCTGACCGGATGCAGGATGCTGCATCTCACAGCAGGTGAAGCAGCCTTGGTGTGGTCAGGCCCTACATTAGTTCACCCTCAGGGGATACATATCGTGTTTTCTTCCTCAGACAGAGCATAAAGTTCTGTGCTCTTACTTCAGTCCATCACCCCATCCACATGTGGCTGTGGTCTTTTCCTGTGGACACTTCCTTGATATGATTTTGGATCCTGTCTGAGTGTCTTATGAGCTGCTACTTTCTATCCACATTCTACATTTTACCCAGTTATTTTTCTACAGAGTTTCTGTAGTTTCCCTGGCTTGCCTATGATCCTTGGGCTCTTGAATCTCTAAACTGGTTTTAGTACCTTCACCTTCCATAACCCTTCTAATTTTCTTTAAATGTTGCTTCTGACTCCCTTTTCAATGCCTCCCAAGAGGTTGGAGGTTGAAAGAGACCACACTAGCCCTCTAGCAGGGAGACCTGGAGGGTGGTGCTAGCTCCTAAGCCACATAGAACTTCACTTAACTTTCTAATTCTCTGTTTACTTGGAGGTTCCTCCTGGCCCAGAATCTCACGATTCTAGAATTTCTGTTCTTACAGAGAAGGATTAGGGAAATTTACAATGTGATTGTTGTACCAGGAATAAGCCAACCCTAACAAATAAGCCAGTCACTTAACAACAAGAAGAAGCAGGTTTATTTGATGCAGGGTTAAAAAAGAAAAAAAAAAAAATACAGGGTTTGGGACTCAGAGAGGCACAGTGGCCCTCTGACCCAGGAGCATGCCTGTGGTTTATTGGATCGGTTAAGGCTGGTCTGGTTAAATAGATTCAATTGCACTTTGACATGAACTCTTCGCTGCTTTTCCCAACTCAGTATTGGGTTATAAAGCTCTGTTTCTCAGATGTCTAGAATGTTTCCATTCCATCACAATGGAAAATAATCGTGACCTTTCTTTTAAACAAAAATCACTGCGGTGTAGATACAGGAAGCGAACAAAAATAACAGTTTTGCATGGCTGATGTGGGGCATCTGAGGCATAAAACCCTGCCCACTATAAACATAGGAAAGCGGAGTTAGTTGTTAGGCCCTGGCTATGATCGATTGCAAGCGAGCTAGGGGTTGTAAAGCGAGTACCATTCTGGAACTATGGTTTATCAACAGTTTTGTTTTCCCAAGGCAACTTTCTCCCAGCAAGCTGGGAAAGTGCAAGGCTTGACTGGAGGAGCATGGACATGATTTTTCAAAGTATTGGATCTCTCAAAAGTTACTTTCATAGACTCCTACACAAAATGTATTTGGAGCTGGCAAAAACATATGCTCATCCCCATCTGCAAAATGTTATGTTGATTAAAGCGGGGGTAGGAGTTGGGGGGGGGAAGAGTCCATTAAAAACTCTGAACTGTCCAGCTTGCCTTAGTGGGTGGCTTTACTGGAGAAGGGGATTAGTGGGGTGGGAAGCTTATTTTGCCTCCTAGTCTTTCCTAGATGGGCTGTTAAAAGTGTTTAATAACCTCATCATTTCAGGGCCCAATCCTTCTGCAGTGATATGGAGAAAGGTGAGCATCAGAAAAGCCATTCCCCACCTCTCAGAGCGGTTTGCCTTGCTACCTCTCCCCCTTCTGTCAAGAGGACAAATTCATCCAGAATCTGGAACCTAAGCACATACGAAGGCCAATCCCTGCAAGTGCATTTGAGTCATGCACCACCATAAACATAAAACCCTGTCCACTATAAACATAGGAAAGCGGAGTTAGTTGTTAGGCCCTGGCTATGTGTACCAACCCTGCCGGTGTGGGATGGGGTTCTGAAAAGCTCAGATGGCCGCCTGGGTCTGCAGGACAGCAGCGAAGTGGTTAAGCTGCAGCCGGCAGGAGCGGGTGGGCGAGCGGGCAGGGCGGAGGCGCGGAGGAGCTGGGCCCGCGGCAGCCCCAGCGGCAGCTGCGGCGAGAGGAGCGGGGAGCTGGCGGGCCGCGCCCAGAGACCCGCAGAGAAAGGGCAGCGCCGCCGCCGGCTGCCGGCCTCGGCGCGGTTAATCACGCGCTCCCCTCTCGCTGCTGATTTGCGAGAGCAGATTAATCAGAGAGCGCGGCTTGATGAAATTTGCTGTTATTGTGCCCATTTTTAGCAACATCTTTTATTATCTTCATTATTCATTTACAGGGGACCGGCATCAATTATGCAAATGAGTTCACAGACTTTGCCGATTACTTCATTTGCCGCTATTGTTTGTGGAAATTTAATTATTAAATATTATTAAGCTTGCGTTTTCTTCAATTTTCCAAGGCTTAGTTTCATTTGATTTTTCCTCCAGCTGCTCGTCGCTCCTTTCGGTGCCAAAACAGTTCCTCATCAAAGCGACTCTGGCATGTGAAGACCAAATAAAATCTCCTCAATTTAATAATTTTGATGTTAGTCCCTTGTTCTCAGCTGCTTGCTCAAAGCAATGCAGAGAGGAACGCAGAGCACATTCAGTTTAATGAGCAGAAATTGAATTCAAGTTTGTTCGGAATTGACTTCAATTAAGCAGAGTCTTAATGATAAATTAATCTCTTTTCTTTATTCCCCAGAATTTGTTTTTCAAAGTAGGAAATTGGACTACATTGAAAGACCAAATAAAGAATACCAATTTTAACTAGATCACGGAGCTGATAGCAAAATTTAATTCTTTATAAGTAAGGTACTTGGACAAATAGCATTCTTTCTGCGGCGTGTATTATAATTTATATTCATTGTTACCACTTACACATCCGTGGCATGGATAAAATGGCAGTTGAATTAAATATAGGCTTGTAATAGACTTCAGAGTTTTAATCTTTATTAAGAAACTCTAATTGAATGCATAATTAGCTTTTCAGGCATTGGGAAATTTGGTTTAATATCTGGGTGAACTGAAAACATTGATCAGGAATTTTAAGTCAATTCTTCCGAGTATTTTTTGAAGAGAAATGATCAGGCTGTGTTTAAAATGGCATTTTAAAAGCGGAATGGCAAGAAGTGGAGGGCTGAAGAGATAGGTTCATCCTGTGTTGTTTGGGACAGGCCCGCCAGGGCTTCCTTGGAACCAGAGCCAGTGCTGGCAATTTCAAGTTCCTTTTATTAAAATCTCTAATGTTCCTTCAGGCCACCAAATCCATTATCCCTGTGCAGACCCCCCTGAACATCAAACTCACAGTGGCTTGGGGATTTTAATGAGGACATCCATATTGATTGTTTTTCTTTTTCTTTTCTTTTTCTTTTTTCTTTCTTTTCTTTTTCTTTTTTTTTGGGGGGGGTTCCATGCCACTGTCAAAAATGTACCTGACTTTTTTTTTCACCTGAATCATGATTTTTTTTTTTTTTTTTTTTTTTTTTTTTTTTTTTTTTGCATGTGGTGAATAATTCTCCATGCTCCAGCCCGGCAAAGCACTCTATCTATATATGCCAAATGCTATTATTGCAGCTTCTTCAGGAATGACCTTAAGAGAGAGATTGTTTGTTCCAAAGAACTTCAAGCTGTTCGCTGTGGTCTATTCATAGTCACAGATTTAAAATACTCCAGTGATGGGAAATACATCCAGGCTGTGCACTGTGTCACAAAACACACAGGTTCCCTATCCCTGCCTCCTGCTTCTTCCAAATATTCATTTTATTACTCCTGGACACTCAGACACAGTGCGTGCAAATTCAACTTTGCCATGAATTTTAAACTGAATGGCAGGTGATGGAGATTTTCTTCCTTGTGTGACAGTATCATGCTGTTACTTCCAGTGTTGTCCAGACTCTACCTGCTCTATTTAAGAATTAAAGATTTATATAATAATAGAATTTTAAAACTGAGAAGCCTCTTTAAAAAAATCACTTAGCCCATCACCTATGTTTTATGTATGAGGAAATGGTTCCCAAGGCTGCAGATTCATCTGGAGCAGGGTGAAGATGAAAATATGCAGAAAGGTTAACTTCCAGACCAAAGAGTCCCTGGGCCCTCTACATACACACTATTCAGCGCCGCTTGTAAGTTATATAGTGACAGCTTTGAGTAAACGGAAACTAGCTTTAAATGGACAGGAATTAATTTATTGTCTTGTTCAAACTGGGAAATATATTGATTAACGTGCATCAAAACACACACAAATGCAGTAAGCTTATTTATCTGGGACTTAGACAGTTGGGGAGCCTAAATAATGGAATTGTTTTGTGCTCTGCTTTAGTAAGAGAGAAACAAATGGAAAGTTAATAGGCTAGTGTGAGTTTATTTTTAAGCAAAAACAAAACAAAACAAAATCCAGAAGTATTGTAGCACTGTAGGCCCTCTATGTAGACGTAGTGAGTCCTGTGTCTTGTAGTAGGGCTTGACAACATTTTTGAGTATAATATACCAAGTACTTTTAAATTCCATCTCTTATGAAATAGTGGTACCCCAGCCATCCCTCATTTGGTTGCAATCATTTATTTTGTTCAGCCTGACTACTGGGCAGATTGCCAGATTTTGAAAATGGAAGAGTGATATGTCTAGGAAGGGGATCACAATCAAGCTAGGGTGAGATGAGAAATGAGTGAATAATTACCCTGTGAAATCAGAAAGGTAACTGTGAGTGGTGGGCAGAGACCACCTGCTAAGGTAGAGCTTTGGCTATGGACAAGCCCTCCTGCTGCTGTGCTGTGGGATGGGAGGTTTTACAGGGTGGAGGGAAAGCAAGAGCATGGTAAGGCAGTGCTGGGTAGAATGAGCTTGGCTGATGCTTTGAGGAGTTCTAGGGAGTTGAACTGCAAAACCAGGGTTGGGAACCTTTTATGTACATGGTTAAGGGTGACATTTACCTTTGTTAACTGGGGTTGGGGGCAGATGTTTTAGCACCTTCAATAGTAAGGAGATATTCCTGGGATGCTGTGCTCATCTTTATTTCCTGTTAACTAGTATATTAGAACTTCAAAGGTGTAGTTACAGTGTATCACGGGTATATAGTTACAGTGCAAATCAGGCTAGGGGAACTTGGAAGACAGCCTGGGAACATATAAAGGAATATGACATAGGAATGGAATAGGGAATGAGAAGAGGGAAGGAAACACCAGGTGTTACTGAGTGTAGGAGGCAGGTACCTGTGATGTATGGCTCATTTATGCTTGGCCTATGGTCCGAGGCTGGTCTCTTCTATCAACTCCACCCCTTGAACTATTAAACACCACCTGTGTGTCTTCTATTCTCACAGAAGGCTAGCTTCTCACAAACCTTTGCCTTGGCAATGCAGCAGAGTGAGCATCTGTGGTGTGGATGTTTATAAGGATGGTTCTAAGAACTTAGAACCTCACTAGGTCAAGGCGGATAAAATCTCATGTCACATTGTGTTAGAGGGTAGTACCAAACTTGTGTGAGTCTGTTTTGGATTGCTAGTGAACAGAAGAACTCAGTTAACTAAACCACAACATCATCACAGTGAACCAAATTTCCTCTTGATTTTAAACTGACCAGCTACTAAGTCCCAACCCCTTATTTGCTGACGTATGCAACTGGTTTTGACTTTCTGTGCTATAAAAATAACACTCATATAAAATAGCATAAAAAGCATTTCATATTAAGACCAATAATAGTTTCTTCTCAAGTTGGGATTTAAAATTCAGGCCAAACTACATAACTCTAATGATGAAAATTGGGAAACTCCAAGGGATCTAAACAAGCACCATATAAATGATGTAGATTCTTTTTACTGTTCACAACCCACAGCTCAGAGTGACACTGTTCAAACTTCAGCTGAAGGTGAAAGGTGGAAGCTCCCACACCTGTCACCTTAAGCTGACTGAAGACATGAGCTCAGAAGAATTCGAAGTTTGCGTGAGAGGTGACTGCTGCTGGGGTTATTCACCTCTGAGATGGCCCGTCAATCAGGTGTACTGTCAGGGGCTCGGCAGATGGATGTTCTGGGACACAGAAGACACATCCCCTCACCGTCTCTCTCCTCAGAAAGTCAACCATTGTCTTACCAGGCTTGACCAGTATATATGTTCTGTTTTAAACCCAAATGAGCCAACTGGGTCTGCTTGCCCGTATCTCTTGGGAGTTTATTTAGAATCAACTGTTCCCTCACACTCTGAATTTCGTCTCTCTCTGTGGGATGTCGCTGCTTTGACATTTGGAGGAAGATGACTTTTATAAACCCAGCATTCCAGTTTCTGCTGGTTGACTTAACCAGGTGTATGGTCCACAGACACCAATTCTTTCTATGTAGAGCACTGTACAGGAGCAGAGGGGTGGGCTTGGCAGCTACAGATGTGATCAGGGTGCTTGTTCTGCCTTCAGGCAGTTCTTAGATGAAGTTACCAAGGTGACAGGGAAGTAAGGGTACTCATTGGAGTAAGTGCTATGATAGAGGAAGAAACTGGGCCCTAAGCAAAGAGACTTAAGGTTCTGCTTAAGCAGGTGGGAGACAATGTGGACATACAAAGTCAGTTGTAATTTTAAAGGCCCAGAATGAGGTGACGGGGTGAGGAGGGGGGCAGTCATGAACCTTTTCTTCCGAGTGGAGGCTGCTTACTTCCCTGAAACCTCATGGGTGAGAAAGTGCTCCGACCTGAACCAAGTGGGCTGCCTTCTGAAGCTTTGTCTATGAGATGTAAGGTATCTACTGCACACAGCCAGGGCAGGGGTTTTGTGTGTGTAACATCATCTAACTTTTTACCCAGTGTAAGGTTTTTCCTCCCGCCTCTGGTCTGTTCCCGCTGCCGCACCAGCCCCAATTAATGCACAGAGACTCTGCATTTGATATAATGCTGTTGGCCAGGTACTAGTTTCTTATGGGCTTGCTCTGTCTTAAGTATTACCCCATTTCTGTTGATCTACGTCTTACCGGGGAGTGGGTCCGGCGTCTCATCTCCCCAGTCTCTCCATCTTGACTCCTCCTTCTTACTTCCTCTTTCCTCCTTGTCTCCTAGTCCCTCCTCTTTTGCTTTCCTATTGGCCAACAGTGCTTTATTTATTAGCCAGTATGAGAAACATATTTACAGATGACATCTCCCATCAACCCAGTGTGCTCTGGTTTAAGATGGAGAGACTTTGACCTCTCAATGCTGGCTCTCTTTTCTCAATTTCTCCTCTCAGTGTGCCCAGAGAGAGCCTGAGTTTCTTGTGAAATCATCACTGAGACAGAGAACAGGGTGAGAGCTTGGGATGGGTTGTGTCCCTCCCCATCCCCATGTGTGTGAGTGTGCATACCTATGCCTGTGTAGACATGCCTTTAGGTTTGCTCTGTCCTGGTTTTCCTACAAAACAGACATTAATAAAAAATTTGAGAGAAAAAAAGGAAACTTTTCTCTTTTCTTTGTAACCTTTCTACCAGTCTGTTTACATAGTTAAAGATTCTGGCAATTAATAAGAACATAATACATTTATGTTGAACATATGTTTAAAAGAAAAATCAAACAAAAGGAAAATGAGAGAAACAGAACCTGGTTTGTAGAGGTTCTTAGAGCTTTAGCATTCATGTTAGGAGCATGAATTTAATTCTGCTGTCCTGTATCACTGGCTAATGGTGTTCAAATAAACAGGAATATCATACGTAAGAAAATAAAAACTACCCTAAGTTCATTTTTCTTTTGGGCATGGAAAGAGTGTTGTATAGGAGCTAATTTTGATTTAAGTAAATAACAACAGGGAAGCTGATTGTACTTACAGTAGACTCCCACACAAAACTGAGCCAGACATGTAAAGAGAAAGTGAACCACATGCAGAAGCTTGTACCTCTGATCCCAGCACTCATGGGGCTGAGGCAGGGGGATCACTAAAAGTCTGAGGCCAACCTGGAATGCATAGTGAGTCCTAGGCCAGGGTGAGCTACGGACTGAGACCCGGAGTCAAAACAACAACCATAAAGGCAGAGAGATGAAGGGAAATAGCTTGAGAATGGACTCCAAAACCAGGAGGAAGAAGAGGACAGGGCCAAGAAGAGAGGGCCATGCATGGAAATAGCCAGCTCAGGGTCCAGCGCCTGTCTATCCTCAGCGATCATTTCCGCAGTGGGTCTCGCAGCGCTGATGCCACATCACAGTTCCTCATTAACCACTGTTTATAGCTGTCTAAGTGCTGCTTGCCTTTGGACTTCCAAGACCTTGGTTCCTAATAGGATAAATGATCATAGTAGCCCATCACAGGGGAATAATTATTCACCGGGAACATTGTCTCCAACATGGGTCTGGCCACAAGAACTAAGGGGTTTATAGAAATTACCCCATTTGGTAGGGTGATCTGAGTTTTTTCTCTCCCTAACATTTTACCGTGCCTCTGAGTAGCTAAACAATCCCCTTGTTCCACGAGGTTGCTCTTTGGACATAATCCATGTTGTTTGATATGGATTAACCCAGGGAAAACTGCTCCCAAGGCCCAAGGGCAGCTTTCCTGGATTCCACCATTGAAAACCCACAGGAAGAAAGGAGGAGCGCGTGTCCCGCAGGGAAGGTGCTTAGAACAAGTTAGCGGATTTTAGTGTTTAAAAATACCATTGTGGGTGCTGAGAGGACACCACTTGCTGTGCAAGCGTGAGGACGGAAGTTCAAGCTCTAGCACATACTTGGAAGCTAGACGTGCCGGTGTGTGCTTATAATCTCTGTGTTGGGGGGGCAGGCGGGCAGGGACAGAGATTCCTGAGGCTTGCTGGCCAGCTGGTCTAGCTTAATTGGTGAGCTTCAGGCTGAGGAGGTCAAGAATCAAGGCGCATACCTCAAGGAACGACACCCAAAGTTGACCTTTAGCTTCCATATGCCCAAGCATACATATATATGAACAGCCACCTTCACCGCAACACACACACACACACACACACACACACACACAGAGAGAGAGAGAGAGAGAGAGAGAGAGAGAGAGAGAGAGAGAGAGAGAGAGAGAGAGAGAGAGAGAGAGAGAGAGAGCAAACAAGCTAAAATAGGACCGAGGAGGGAAAATCATGCTGAAAGTCTGAACTTTTTTGTTAGAGTTCATGGATTTTTAGGAGCCTTTGAGGCTTCAATGCTGCTTTGAAATGGAGACTGCAAACATGGGGGGCCGGGAGGTTCCTGTTTGTTCTGCTCATTTTCCATCCCGAGAATAGCTTTCTGCTTTGGGGATCTTCTCCCACCACAGCTTGCTGCCCTGTTTTAGTAAGCTTTCGAATGTCAATAACTGAAAATGTTTACTGTCCTTCCACGTAATGAAAAGAAAAGAAAGGAACAGAAGAAGGAATTCTTGTGTTTATTTCTTATGTGATTTGGGGGAGGGTGTTGCCAATATCTTCATTTTTAAAAAGTCACCCCTCTTATTTAGCACTGTCCTTCATAATACAAATTGCAAACAAGGCAGAGTGCCAATGCTGAAAGTAATTTCAATTAAAATTCCCTGGGCTTTTCAGGGGCAACAGAGGAGTCAGCCTCAACACATTGTCCTTGGGTCTGTGGAGCTTACCTGGAAAGCTTCAAAGAGGGACAAGTAATTTTAGTGTCACCTACCCCCACTCCCAACCCTGACTGCCCCAAGCCATAAACAAAGCGATGGCTGCCCTCTCCACAGAAAAGGAGGTTTGGTGATCGTTTGTCTGGAAAAGCTGGTAATGGACTATTAAATAGTTGTTTGTGAAATCATTGCACACGACCATGTTTACTTGTCTCTGCAGAAGTATTGCTGTTTACCCAGTTCTGGATAAAGAGCAGATCGTTTGACAAGGCCCCAGAGTAAATAGCATCTCTCCCAATATTCCCCTTCTGTGTCTGGTCCAGGCCTCTGCCTCTTCTGTTGTTATGGAATGAGGCAGGGGGCTGGGCAAGAATGGATGAATACAGTGTACCAACGGTCGGGTCGGCATAGCCAAGGCACACTGTGTGTTCCAAGGTATTGCTCACAGCCTCTTGATATGGTATTTAGAAATCACACAATGACTATATTCCCATTAATGCTACGGCTGCTGATAAGCTCAGGGGTGACATGGACCTGGCATCCATCATTGGTTTGTTAAATAATACTGAGCAGGCCTGGAATGTTTAGTTATATAACGGGACATTGAACATGAGGCCCGAGTCTTCTTATCTCACAGAAGTGACAGGGAATAGTACTATTATTATCAGGTTACAGGTAGCAGAGGAAGACATGTGCAGTTCAGCCGTGTACCAACTCTTGTGTTTGGTAAGAAGGGGGAGTGCCATTTGAATCTAGATTCTCCAGCCATGTGCTCATCGGAGTTGTTTCAACATAGATTTGGATCCTCAGAAAAAGGAGTGCAGGATCACTCACCCTGTGGGGCTACAGAGAGTGTTGTCCAACAAAGGAGGCTGGTTACAGCAGAGTGTGCACAAGGGAAGGCTAAGTAGAGGGAAGACTGATACAGTAAGCTCCTATCAACTCCTAGGAGTTATTCTGGGAGAGCTAATGCAAATTAATACGCAAAAGGAAGAGCCAAGGAAGTAGAGATAATTTCACAGATTTGTGTAGGGCTAATCTCATAGGATCATTTTCTTAGATGTCACCTTTATCCTGAAATTGCAGTGCCTCTGCCCTCTGCGCTGCGAGCTGCATAGCTTGTGTGTCATTCATTCTGTGTCCACGAGGCCTTGTGCTCTACATGGACATTTTAACTGCCTTCTGTAGCAGAAGAAACCAAGAAGCAGATGCCAAGCTGATGCCACGTCCTTTGCTTGCTATGAGTACGGTGATCTTTCCAGCACTCTCCAAGCACCTTCCTGCATATTGCCTGAGTGTCTTTCAGCCCCACTTTCCTTCTCTCAGGGAACCCCATTCATGTCTCCTCTGTCGCCTTATTGCAGGCCTCTTCCATTTCTAGGAAGCGGTACATGTTAGACTCTTACTGTTCCCAGTTCAGTCTGATTTGGGGTTCTGTAACTCATTGTTATGTGGAGAGCGCCTTCAGTGAAACACAACAAGCTGCAGAATATAATTCTCCCTTAATGTATATTTACTAAGTGTATTTATTATTCATCAGGATGTGCATTTTAAAATGTGAGTCTAGATTCCCTCACTTTTAATCCCAAACAAATGTTAAAAGATTTATTTTTATAATAATCCTGGAATGAGAGCTAAGTAAGCCTCCCTGAACGCAGCTTGCCAAGTGGTGAATGTTAGTACTATATATCCATGCTGGATGCTCAGTCTGCAGTTGCCTGTCGTCCCTTACTGTTCTACTGTTGATGTACAGAAGCGTACAAGCACACCAGGGCTCGTCAGTGGTTGCAATTTGTTGGCACTGACTCTGGGGAAGGAATACTGCAAGGGAAAACATTAAAATCCCTTTTCTTTGCAAGCTATGGATAGATATGGTGGGAGAAATAAAGGCAGATAAATGAAGAAAAGGGGATATGTGTTCCCGGAGACAAGAAATTGTACAGAAATAATCTTCAAAGACCTCAAGGTACTATCAACATGAAAGTGCTTGAAAAGTATATGAAGAATTAAACATAAATGTATTGAGCATCCCAAAATGAGCAATTCCTACTTTCCCATCCTGCAGGAAGAGAGGGCTCTAGAGAGTAGGTGCCAGTGCGAGGCTGGTGCAGGAAACAACTTTTTGTAATAGTCAGAGGCCAGTTTCAGAGATGATGCAATGGCGTCTGCAGCTAAATAGGCTTTCCTTTGAGCAGAGAGAGGGCCTCTCTTGACTTTGGAGGAGTCTTTGATCATTAGCCGTCTTTGCTACAGTGCAAAGTGGCACATATTCCACACATTCCTTGACAAGACTCTTTTCTCATCGTTGAGGACTAATGAAGGTCTTCATTGTTTTTAGTAAACTCACAATACTCATAATATATTAGCAAATGTTTGTGTTTTACCCCCCAAAGGAGATGATAGAATAATGAAATTATTCCATTGAAGTCTAGCTCTGTGAGAGAGCAAGTTTCTCGGCCTACTTACAGGTTGTGGATAAGGGGTTACTTGTAGTGGGTGGGCAACGAAAAAGCAGCTGCATCATGAGGAACTCCGCTGCAACAGGAGTTGAACAGGAGCATCTCTGCAGCTCCCTTCCATGCCTCCGGCAGCTCCTCCACAGCTTCTCCCCTTCTCACCAATTGTTTGCTGCTTTAACATCTTTGTGAAAGGCCTTGTGAGTCTTGTACGTTTTGGGAGTCTCCAGAGCCTTGTGAATTGTCAGCCTCCTGAGGCTCAGAAGTCTTCATTCCCCTGCCAAGTGGGAATGTTTCAATTAGGAATAGAGAGTTCCTCAACAGCCATCAGTGCTGAAACACGTAAACACAGGTCCCTGAAAAAGATAATTCAAAGATGTCACTCAGCTCAAATCCTGGGCGGTGTCACCTCAGGATTGCGTAGCACTGTGTTGAAATTCCAGTGTAGTAAGAATGAAGGTTATTTAGAGAAAAAAATGCTTCAAAGTTTAACCAAAAAGTTTGGTTGTATTACATAGGGTAGAGCCAAAGAAATTAGAAATTAATTGCTCTGGTTTTGAACATACTATCAAGTTAGTAGAGGCAGAGACAGAGGGAAAGGGTCTCATTGACAAATAATACTCTTTAATCTTCATCCTGTCATGATGAATTCATCAAATATAATATCACTGAACAAAAATGATTTGGTGATATGCTTACTTCATATCAGAGTCATACATTGTGCTATACAGGGAAGGAAATTTGGTATGGCTTCCACATATATTTCAAACACCGTGTGTGTTGTGACACACCCATTGGATGATGATCAATGTGATAATCAGAATCAGATGTAACTGGGGGAAATCAACTTTACTATCATAGTAAGATAATTTGGAATAAAACAAAATAAAGGGATTTTAAGGAAATAGTGGGGAAAGACTGTTCTAAGTCAGTAGAAAGCATGATAGCAAATAGAATCATCTCCCTGGCCTGTGGTTACTCTTTTGCTTTGGTCTGTCTCCTCTCTGTTCAGTGATGCCATTCTTTTCCTCTGATGGATTTCTTCTTCATGGATGCTTTCCTCCTCTATTTATCAGGTTAGGACCAGAATCATTCTCTTCTCTGTGGGATGCTAAGTGACATGACCTCTAAATTCCCTTAGTATTCAGTAAACAAATTAAATAGAAATAATTGGGTATCTTTTGCTAAACTTGAAGCTTGTAATAAATGCCATGGGTGCTATAGAAAACACTTTATAAATTACTTTGAAAAGAATTGTATCAACTACAGAGCAGGCAGGACTGGAGAAAATGGGAGGGATTTTGGAGAAGTCATTTTTCTCATGATGTCATAAGAGCTGAGGGCTAGGAATTTCAATGGGTTGGATGCTTCCATGATTGTTTTTAACTTCATCATCTCTTAGACAATTTGGAAAGATAAAAGTGGTGATTCTGAGACTCAAACCAATTTAACAGTTAGTTGACTTGTGTGGATTTGTATTATCTGTTGCCTGAGTTATCCAGATGCATATTTGCTAATCAAGGAATAGTAAGAAACAGGATCACTTGGATTTTAGAAGCCTTTGAAACATAACATGATTACGCAGAGGTAATAATAGTCATCAGATGGAAGATTACAGAAGAACTTCGGGTGACTGCCCAGGCAGTGAGTTTTCTCTGTCATTTCTAGAGTTTATATATTATCCTTCTGTGGTCTTTGAAGGAGTTGAAGACAGATAGTTATGGTTGTAGTTTCCCTTAGTTAGGATTAAAGATAAGTTACATATAGGACTTTAGACTCACAAAGATAGACTAGATGATGGAATATTTTCTTAAATCTTGTTAAATGTTAATTAACTAAATATTGTTAATTGTGATTCTTACTTGATAACTGTTGTGTTATATATTTTGCTATGTTAAGGTTAAAACCCTTCTTTTTATTTAGACAGAAAAGAGGAGATGATGGGAGCTGTCATTCTGTATATATGTTTCTCATACTGGCTGATGAATAAAGCACTGTTGGCCAATAGGAAAGGAAGATAGGAGGGACTAGGAGACAGGGAGGAAAGAGGAAGTAGTAAGGAGGAGTCAGCATGGAGAAACCAGGGAGACCAGATGCCTGCCGTGCTCCCTGATATGTGAAACCACATGGAAATACATAGAAATGGGTTAATACTTAAGGCAGAGCTAGCCGATAAGAAATAAGTAACTGGCCAACAGTATTTATACCAAATATAGAGTCTCTGTGTATTATTTGGGGCAGGCGTGGCGGCGGGACCAGACCGGCGGTGGGAGGAAAAACTTTACTCCTTACACGCAGAGGTAATAATGGTCATCATAGTGTGCTGTGCCAAACAGGTTTTTGGTGTGTATGTGTGTTTTGGTGTGTGTGTGTGTGTGTGTGTGTGTGTGTGTGTGGTGGGGTTCATGTGCATATGTACTCATGTAAATGTAGGGCTAGATGAGAACCTCAGGTCTCATTTCTCCCATGCCTATTGAATTTTGATATTGCATCTCTCATTTTTGTCTCTCACAAGTTAAAATAGGCTGGCTAGCCAGGAGACCCTAGGAGTCCACTTCTATCTGCCTCACAGCACAAGTATTTCATCATTCACACTGTACCCGTTTTGTGTGTGTAACACATGTAGGTATGTGGTATGTGTGTGTGTCATGTACATGTGTATGTGATTATATATGTGAAGGCCAGAGGTCATTTTTCACATATCAGTCTTCATCTTCCTACCCTGTTTGAAGCCAGGTGTCTTCACTGCTGTGTAAGCCAGGCTGGCCTGTGAGCTTTTGGAGGATCCTGTCTCCACCTTCCATTTCCCACAAATCTGCTGGGATTGCAGGTGTTTGCATATGATTGCACCCGGCTTTTAAGTGACTTCTGGGGATCTGAACCCAGGTTATCAGATTCATGCAATAAGTATTTTTACCCATGAGTCATTTCTTAGCCCCGAGGAGGTTTTCTACTTTTAGTAAGTTTTCCAGATGAACATAGCATCATTGAAATGTTGTCAAAGGTTATATTTAGTTCATGAGATAGGCTCAACACAATGATGTTTTTGTCTCACACAAAGTCCTAAGAAAATAAAAAACAAATAAAGAAGAAAGAAGTAAATGAGGCATTATTCCTCTAAACTTGTTTTATTGCCTGTCAGGCAAATATATCCAGGAGATGGACTGAAAAGGAAAAGACTTTTGTAGTGAGCATCTGAGCCCCAGCAGATTTGTGGGTATTATTGGCTTTTTCAGACATCAAAAGCAAACCGTGTAAAAGATGATGGAGGTGCTCAAACAGGAACGGTGAATGAAAATGAGCAAATAGAAACTCATGCTCAATAAAAAACACAAAATGATAATCAGAATAAATGAGACTACCAGTGCACAAGTAGAAGAAAATCTGCTAGGAACATCTGTTCAGGTGAGGCTGAAATTAACAGAATAATCAGGCTCTTATCATGTGCATTTGGAAAGATGTCTGTAAAAGACCCGATGGGTAGCAGCTCATGTTTGCCCAAGTGGAATAATCACATACCACCTTTGCATTTCCATTCATTAAAACTGGGTTGTGTGGTAGTGCTGTCATACTTTCCAAGAAACAGAGGCTTACAGCAAAAATGCAGTCAAATATACAGAGGAGATTAAGAAGTCTTTAATGGTGAAATAAAAATTTCCAGAGAAACAGGCAGGGCTAGAACAGACATGGAAAAAAAAAAAAAAAAAAAAAAAAAAAAAAAACCTTTCTAAGTTAGCCTCCAGGTGATTGACTCACAATAATATGAGGATGTGAAAATCTTTAAAGAAATAATATAATTGCCACATACACAGATGTAAATGAAATATGTTGGCTTCTAGTTCTAGAAAAGATAGACTACACACATATTTCCTCATTATTCTTGTTAGATGCAGTTAAAGATTGAGACAATGTTCGAGCTCAGCCTGTTCTACATAGCAGTTCTAAGTCAGCTAGGGTCACACAGTAAGACATTGTCTCAAAACATTAGACAAAGAAACAAGGAAAGAAACTACAGCCCCACTATACTCCCTACAATTCTGAACATTACATGCAAAAGAAACAAACAAGAACATACAAGATGGTAGGGAAGTCAGTGAGTTAGTCAGCCTTGGTCATAAGCAACACGTAGTGTACACAGAGCTCCACTTGGAAATGATGAAGCATACATACAAAGAGAAAACCCAAGAAAAGTCTTGTGTCTTTGGTTTAAGTACCAGGTAAAGGTCCTTATAGAAAATGATGCTCAAGCATCACAGAGAAGGCAGTCATGTGATGTCTATCTCTGTCAGCACAGACTGATGGGAAGTTTGAGGTCCACTCTCACATGGGAGAAACAAAATGGGTTGTGTTGCAGAGGTCAAGTGGAGTCTAGGGCTTTGCAGAGGTCAGAAGTCACTGTCTCCTCCCTGTGATGTGAATGGGGGCTTGTTGAGACACAGTAGAGGTAATGCAGATGTCTCTTCCCCAGGAGGCTGGATCTGGCAGACTTGCTGAAGTTGGAAATTTAAATAAGTCACACAAATAAGTCAGTTATCTCCCATATTCAGAATATAAAACCAAAAATAACTTGTCTATGAAGAACCAGGAAGAACTCGAGTATTAAAAGATGGTGAACAGACAACGGCAGCTTAGAGATCGAAATCAACTGACAAGGGTATTGAAGGATCAATCAAATCATCCCAGTGAACAATTACAAACATACTTAAAGGGGGAGGGGGAGAGAAAGACCTAAAAAAGAACCAAATGCCAATACTAGAACTGAAAACTGCAGCCACTGAATTAAATTTCCTTGGTTGAGTCACTGGTGGAATGTACAAAACCAATGATTTAGTGAATCTGAAAGTAGAAGATCAAGAATTACTCAACCTATCCATTAAAAATAATGGGTAGAGTCATGAGGACCATGAAATTCTAGCACACAGTGTTTCAACCAGGCCCTGGAAAAAGAAGAAAAATAAAGTATGAAAAACTCTTCAAATAAATGTGGATGTACTCATAAGTTTGACAGAAGTTGTTACAAATGACTAAAACCTCTGAAGGAGCCAACCCCAAACAGAAGGGTCTCAGAGAAATCCAACCAACCACAAGTAACAAGCCTCAGGGAATAGACTCCTTCGAGGCTCATAGGAGTTCAGGAGTACATGCACGAAATCCTTGGGCACTTCATATATTAGGAATATGAACTGCTTTCTGTCAGCTTCTTGGATTGCTTTATTATCACGGTGGGGAAAAGACAAGGCAACAGGAATTTGAAGTAGCTGATCATGTTTCATCTGCAGTGAGGACAGAAGCGCCCAAAACTAAGATGGGTGTTCCCCGATCAAGGAATGGGATCAAGATAATCCCTATGGTTATACCTGGATGCCCATCTCCCAAAGAATTCTAGATTTTATCAAGTTGAATAATACCAACCATCATTGTGCACAGATCTACATACCAATGTGTTTAATGACTTTTAAAATTTATAAATACACACAGTAACTAAGGGAAAGTGAATAACAGACACAAGGGATTAATTATTTTGATGATATAGTTGTGAGGAAGAAACATCCTACCCGGACAAGATGATTTTAATTTTGCAATTTTTTTTTTGTTTAAAATATGTCTGTCTTCTTTATGGAAGTTATTCCCAGCCTAAAATCATGTACATATCTTTGTTATTTTCTGTTGTCAGGTTCTAGAATAAAATATAACTTTCAGTCTTCAAAGATAAACATATACCTTCTGGAGTTCTGTGGCGATGTATAAGTGCATGACCTCATCCTCCATACCAGTGTTTTTCACTCAAGCAAGTGTGACACATAGAAACTGACAAGACACTTACTTATATAGCAGAGTGCATTGTTTCCTTCTTTTAAATTGCATTTTATTTATTTTGTTTGTTTGCAAATGTGTGTGTGTGCGCGCACGTGCGCGCGCGTGTGTATGTTTGTGTATGCATGTGTTGGTGTCAGAGGAATACCTGTCGGAGTCAGTATTCTTCTAGCATGAATCCTGGGAATTGAATTCAGGTTGTCATGTTTGACAGCAAGTGCCTTTACTCAATGAACCATCCCACTAAACTCTGCAGTGCTTTTGAAGTCTACTTTAAAAAGTGCTAGTTTTGTGCTATGCTTATAGATGTTATTGAAAACACCATGCAAATAAAAAACTAAAAGAAGTTATACTCATACAGGCAAATAGAAATTCTCAGTTTTTAGTTTGTGTAACATGGCTAGAGATCAGTTGCCTTCAAATACTTTTAGAATATAGATTTATTATTATTATTATTATTATGATGATGATGATGATGATGTTAACTTGCTGGCAAATCCATATCTGGGCAAGGGAGTGAGATAGTCTGATAATGTTTTCTAGATGGTTATGAGGCTTTGACCTGCCTTGACCCCTCCCTAGTGTTTAAAAGTGAAGGTTAATGTGCTTGTATGTATGTGATTCCCCCTTGTGGGATAACTTTCACAAATGTGTGAGAGTGTAGAGCCCCGGTTCTACACAATGCTACAGTCAGGAGACAGCAGCTTCTTTTACCATCAAGCAAATGCATATGTGTATGGGGAATGATTTTATCCTTTCGCTATCCCTATGATACAATTCCAGTCCTCATATTTTAGAAAAAGAAACTAGGAAGTGGTAGGGTTAGGATTTAAGTGGGGCCTTTCATGTATAGACAAGGATCCCACTAAAAGGCCACAAGCTCAGGTATGATTAGGCAACAACTGCACATTCACTGTAGAACAATCAAGAGGACAATAGTATCAGTGGCTTCACACACGCCCCTTTTGAGTGACAACATTAACTCATAGAGTTAAAACATTGAGTGTGCTATGAAGAAAATGACATAGAAGATATACCACAAAGGTCTACTTTAAAAACTACAAAGTCCTGTGTCAACACGAACTCTATAAAAATTCACGGTTCCTTTCTCAATAATTTAAATCTGGTTTTGAAAATGAATATTTATGTATAAAAAAGGAGAGGAACATTAAAGCTGGCATAACACTGTCAGCTGTTGGCCATATGGAAAAATTTAAATTGTCATAAAGCTGGCCAGTTATAAAATGTTTCAGATATATTTTTTAAATTACATTTTAAGCATTTGAGCAACATGCTCAAAAATATATTATAGAGCTACATTAGTTATTCTCTGACTATAACTTTATATTATCTTTCCATATCTAATTAATCTTTTCTTGTAGCTGACCCATGATATAGGTGGTGAATGTGTGTGATTCTGGTAGGGGATACGTAAAGATGTTAAAAAGCGAAAATTACAAACAAAATTTTTCAGGTACTGCAAATTGTGCCATTGCACTAAGCCTGCAACACTGGAAATTAACCTTTAGTTTTTACAGTTCAATAGCTGTGCGTGCTACAAATGGGTGTGGTTATTACTCAGCATCATTTATTGATCATTTGCCACACATAAGGCACTGTTAGCCCTAGTGTACACGAACGGTACACACCGAGGAAGACATCGAGGCCACTGAAGTGCAACTGCACCTTATTTCCAACAGGTTTCAGAACTAGTGCTGTGCTTCTCATAGTTGCTTTTGAACAGATTCTAGCAGTAGATACTTTGGATATAAAGCTGCTTACTGTGTATATCTGAACTCATTATGTAGAAATGTACCTATTGACCTCAGGACTGGAAGCAGATGGTGCCTTTTTTTTTTTTTTCAACCATCACTTGTGTCTTAGTTTGGGTTTATACTGCTGTGATGAAACACGATGACCAAAAGCAGCTTGGGTGGGAGACTTCATTTAGCTTATATATTCTGAGTTACAATCTGCTAAGTGAGCCAAGACAGGAACTCCAATAGGGCAGGCACCTGGAGGCAGGAGCTGAAGCAGAGGCCATGCAGGAATGCTGCTTACCGTCCTGTTCCTCATGGCTTGCTCAGCCTGCTTTCTTATAGCACCCAGGACTACCAGTCTAGAGATAGCATGGCCCACAATGAATGGGTCATCTCCCATCAAACATCCATCAAGAAATCCCCAAAGGCCGGTCTGATTGGGGACATATGTTCAGTTGAGGTTCTCTCTTTGCAAAAGACTCTAGCTTGTGCCAGGTTTACATAAAACTAGCTAGCAGAACTGGCTAAACTGTTAAAACAAACAAACAAACAAACAAACACCCTAATCGTAGGACTCTCATGCATTAAAATTTTGTCTGCATGAGGAGTTATTGATACAGTTACCACTCATGAATTCCCCTTATTAATCATTGTCAAGCCATTTGGTTAATTCATATATGGGGGAAACATGCTATGCCCAGGCTATTGCAGTAATGGGGTTTGGAATGACAGTTCCTAGGGAGGTTGAGGCCAGTGCATTCCATCAGGCTTTACTGATGTTGTGGCCAGATCAGCCACTTCTGATAATACAAAAGTGAGTATTTGATAATTTGGAAATTCCTTTGCCACCTGCACTACTTTTTTAATCTTTTAATTAAAGTGTTTTATATCATTTTCCTGCTTTTCTTCACTCATTCCAGTCTCCTTTATGTACCTCCCATTTCCTCTTGAAATCAGGTATTCTTTTCCTTTTATTGTTGTCTTTTGAAATTAACATTTTGTTAAGAGGAGGGATTACTGACCAAAATTTAGGCTATACAAATTTTTCAGACCAGTGTGAATATTGGGCTATATTTTAGGTTTAATTGTTAGACTATTAAAGAGTGACAATTTAGAAATAGACTTCATAGGGAGCTGGGGACATGACACAGGAGTTAAGAGTACTTATTTAGTATGCACGAAGCTCTGGAGTCAGTTCACATAAACTTGGATGTGGTGTCACATGCCTGTAATCTAGTACCCAGGAGGCAAGAGCAGGACAATCAGAAGATCAAGTGCAGCACTGGCTGCATGCTTGGGATACAGAAGGAAGAAAGGAAGGAGGGAGAAAGGAGGAAGAGAGGGAAGAAGGGAGGGAGGGAGGGAAGGAAGGAAGTTTCACAAGATTAAACATGCAAGTTCACTTTAACATTCATAGAATTAACAGAAGATATGGTACACTCATGGTGGAAAAGATGGCTACTGGGGACAAAAATGGAAGTTATTAAGTGACATAGGAAAGGATAGGAAAGGGTTAAGGAGCATTCAAATGCTGCCCATCCAGAGTCCCTTTTGGCATTGTTACCAACAGTGCCCAGCCTAAGTGTGGGCTTAGGCTTACACTGGAAAGCTTACCTATATGTTTCAGATGTTGCATTTTAAAATGTTTGTGATACTGAAGTCACATCACTACAAAGGCTAGAGACAGTATGAATGGTTGCCATTTTCTTCCTTGGGGGAACAGGAATCATCACAGACAGACTTCTCTTACAATTTACTCTCTTGCTTTTCAAGGCATTTTCCTTTTAGCTGTTTTAGAATGAAGATTATCTTATTTGAGAGAAGTAAACTTAGAAATTTGAAGTAAATTCTGTGATGTATTTGCTCCCTTCAAAGGTAAACCATGCTTGTGCTGAATTCTGTGTCCCTCCGCTTGATAAATGTGAGCATGCAAGATGATAAGCTATGTATTAGCCTGGGACTGTATTTTCCATCCCAGCGATTTGGCTTCAGTCACCAAACATACTGTACACCAGATTTTACAAACCACAGGAAAACTGGCACAAATTTTGAGTATTTTGCTTTGTAAAATGAGACACTGTATTTACTAACGTTTAAAAAGAATGTTTTTTTTTTTTTTTTTTTTGATATTGTTTCAATAAATCTCTGGCCTTGAAACAAACTCAAATAAAATGTTTAAACTTTAGGCATGGACTATAAGTCAAATTTGGTGTGTTTCTCAAATAATTTGGGCAAATGTAGAGATAGAATTCAATTAAAGTTGGGTTTTGTCTTTAAAATTGCCAGGGCATGATCAGGGGACATGTGGCCCAAAGATCCCGATTAATGCATCCCTCAACCCCTATTAGAGAATCTTCTATTTGCAGTAGATATCAATTAACATAGATCCCTATGTCAAGAGACAGGAGAGAGTCTGCCCCATGCTCAGCCTTTCGTGGACATCTGTATCCACAGCACCTCCTCCGTAGGCTCAGGGACCATTGTGGAAGATGTGGTGGAAAGATTGTAAGACTAGATAGAAGGGAACAGTGCTTTTCTGTTACAGCAGGGCACTTGGCACACAAACGAACTTGTGACAGAATGTAAGATCTGTGCAAGCTCTAACCAGACAAAATCCAATCATGGAGATGGGGGGAGGGGCACAAATCGACCCCTACCTGAGGCAACTCCCTCTCCCAACCCAGAGCTTCTGAGAGAGGGAAAGTCTGTTTCTTCGAGAACTTAGTACTGGGTTGGTTCACCGTGCTCCAGTGGAAGGGGACACAACCAAAAATAAATGGGCAGCAAAACTAGACTGGATGGGTTTAATGAAAAGAAAGGGTAAAAGTTGGATGTTAGGGAAAGGGGGGAGAGGGTCTTCGAGGAATTGGGAGGATGAATATGGTTAAAGACATTGTACAGAATTTTTTATGGTAATATTTTTTTATTTAAATTTGAAACAAGCTTGTTTTACATGTGAGTCCCAGTTCCCTCACCCTCCCCTCCTCCCCTGCCCCCCAACCCCATCCCATCCCCTTTTTGTTCACCTGCAAGAGTGAGACCTTCCATGGGGGGGTCTTCAAAGTCTGTTATTTCATTTGTTCAGGTCAGCTGTTGCTGTGAGTTTTTCCAAACTGGTCTTGCTCATCACTCCTCCCTCTCTCCAGCTAGATTCCAGTAGTTCGGCTCAGTGTTTAGCGTGTCTGCTTCTGTTTCAATCAGCTACTGGATGAAGGCTCTAGATAAGGTTGTCATCAATCTCATTATAGGAGAAGGGCATTTAAGGTAGCCTTTCTACTATTGCTTAGATTGTTAGTTGGGGTCATCCTTGTAGATCTCTAGACATTTCCCTAGTACCAGATTTGTCTAACCTATAATGGCTCCCTCTATTATGGTATCTCTTCTTGCTCTCCTCTATTCTTTCTCTGACAGCCTTCCTGCTCCATCATACCCACCTCTGTATTGCGGTAAATAAGGATCAGGATAAACAAATAGGCCGAATAGATGTTTATTCAGGGAGAAATAACTTACAACCTAGACAGATGAACACCAGGAAATTCAACCCGATCCTCTCCTATCCGAGTCATGCCAGATAGAAAGAGATAGGCCTTCCTGGCCCCCTCCGACCTCCTTCCTCAGGTCACCTCCGCCCATCGCTCCACCCCCCAATGGGCGTGGTCAGTGCTACAGAAGGACTACCTCACTACACCTCTGTTCTCCTGTTTTCCCTAATACTCTCTCCCCCCCCCCCCATGCTCACAATTTTCTTGGGAGATCTTGTCCCTTCCCCCTTCTCCAGGGTACCATGTATGTCTCTCTTAGTGTCCTCCTTGTTTCCTAGCTTTTCTGGCAGTGTGGATTGTAGTTGGTAATCCTTTGCTTTATGTCTAAAAATACATATATTAATGAGTACATACCATGTTTGTCTTTTTTTGACTGGGTTACCTCACTCAGGATGGTTTCTTCTAGTTCCATCCATTTGCCTGCATATTTCAAGATCCCATTATTTTTTCCACTGTGTAGTATTCCATTGTATAAATGGACCACATTTTCTCCATCCGTTCTTCAGTTGAGGGCCATCTGGGTTGCTTCCAGGTTCTGGTTAATACAAATAATGCTGCTGTGAACATAGCTAAGCAGATGTCCTTGTTGTATGAATTTGCATCTTTTGGGTATATGCCTAAGAAAGAACCAAAAACTGAAAAGCAATACGAGAAAAATAAAGCCTGTGGTACTTTTGCTTGAACCTAACAAATACTATTGAAGTATTTAGATTACAGATATCAGCCACAAAAAAAAAAAAAGCTAGTGCTACATTTATGCTTTGAAGATGTATCTAATCTGTAGTGCCATGAGGCATGATTCAGAGATACATGAAGTTGAAAATCAGTGCAGTTACAGTTAAACATTTAGGAACCAAGGTAGTTAATTATATATATATATATATATATATATATATATATATATATATATATATATGGTAGCTATGTTAGAGACTGTGGACAGAAGTGCTTTCTCCTAGTATTTTAATCAAGTATGCTATCATGTTTGCTCCAGCTGATGCATGCGGCACACAAAATTTGCTGATGTGTGTTTCCCTTAATGGAGCTAATATATATAATGTGCTATTAATGTCTATTAGAAATGCATATAATAGTGAAAATGTACTTTAATCAGAAATAATTGCTATTTTTTTGAGATCAGAAAATTCAGAGTAACAGTGAGGTAGATTGTTAAATTTTTCAAACTGACTGCTTTCTTCCCTCTGAATTGAAATAGTAACATATCCATGTTCTTATTTTGCATAAATTTGCATGACAAATTCCCAAAGCTCTAATTTGAAGTTAGTAAAATAAAAGGATGCAATTTCCTTTAGCTTGTGAATGCTCTGATAGTTAGAGCACACAAATCAGACTTTTTAAAGAATTAATTTGATTACCTTGTAGGCCAAAAGACAAGGGAATGAAACCAGGAAGAGAAAAGTTAAGGGCCAGAGGGGAAAGTGTGAGAGGGAGCCAGAAAGTGGAGGGGGGACAGGGATTCTTACCCCGATTCTTGTGTGTATGTGCAAAAGTCTTATTGAAATACAATTCATGCAGTATTAAAAAACCATACCTTTAAAGTACACAACTCAATGACTTTGAGTATATCCACTGGGTTGTAGTACCACCACCACTACCAAATGCCTTTAAAGTACACAATTCGGTGGCTTTGAGGATGCCCACTGGATCGTGCCATCGCCACACTATCAATTTTTAGAACATTTTCATCCCAGACTGAGTAGCTAGCTGTCACTCATCCTTCCCCTTCATCCAGATCCTGGCAGCAACTAATTCACTTTTGTCTTTATTAATTCTAATGTCATTTCAGGGAAATGTTTAATTTTAGTTCACTTCATAACCCTTGAATCTAAATTGCTTATGCTTTGTGCTCAGTGATTCATTATATTAGTAATGCATGTGCTTTGTCAACTTAGTTTTGAGTAGAAACCCAACCCTCTGATGGCTTACAAAATTATTAATTAATAGGTACATTGAAAAGAGTGAACGCTGGTGTTGCTTTATTTCATTAATAGAAGGTCATTTGAAGCATCTGGCTTAATGTTTTCCCCTGTTTCACCTGAATCTAGTACATGAGAAAGTCAAGAAGAAAAAAAAATAATAAAATAAAAAACAAAAAACAAACAAACAAAAACTCTGCCCACAGTTCCCATATTTCCTGTAGTGTACTTTCAGATATCATTGGAACATTGTGGCTGTTTGTGACTCTGTCAATGAATCCCTGAGTATTATTGCTCATCCCATAATTATGTTAAGAGTTATCATGGAGAGATGACCCATCTCTCAAAGATCTTACATACAAGGTAAAAGTGATCCTTTAAAACATATTTTCTAAAAATTAAATTGGTACTACTACTATGTGAAGGTATATAAGGCCAACGTTGCAAGTTTGTTGTCATGATCTGGAGGTTGTCGTTTTCTGTGCATAGTCACGGTTGATTTGAGAGGAAAACAGTACACTGAGATTATAGTCTAGGCTCTGGTGGTACTCACAGATTCTGATTCACACAGATCAGTTTTGAGACCTTGTTAGTGATCAGACAAGAAATGTGTGCTCTCCTTTAAGGTGTAAGCAACTCCTAAGTTTTACTCATACCCCCAGTTCAAATTCTGAATGAAAATGTCTTTCTCCTTCACTAAGAATCCTGGTGATGAAGTACACAGGACTAGAAAATTCATAATTACTAAAATATACCACAGTTTGTTTAAAGATGATATACTTATAATATCTGTGTCTATCTATACCAATGTCTATGTCCATATCTACATATCTGTATTCATATTACCTACATGGAAGTACTCACGATAAATTCTTTCAATATATAGTACCATTTTATCTCATAGGCTTTTATTATAGTTATTAGTTTTTTATCATTTAGAAATTTTTTTCTCTTCAAAGGCATTCATTGCATTTATATTAAATTTTTACAGCTCATCCTAAATATTTCTTGTAGCTTTTTTTGACATCTATAGAGCAAAGTGTTTCTCCTTCTTAAGTGATTAATAATTATAGCAAAAAAGTCACAAAGCCTCACATAGAGTAAGAAATTTCAGCAATGACTTTGTATTAGGTGATCACTTATTGTCATAAGAAATCAGAATATTTCACCACAAAACAATTTATCAATCAATTATCTATAGAAAGTCTACTGCATGCCAGGCAAGATGATAAAACAGACATGAACATGACAGATATGGAAGGAGACAGGTGTTAACCAACTTGTTAATATAATTACATTTTGACACTTTTACCCCAACATCCCATGAGGATTCATACTAAGTGGATATATGAATTTTCAATTACAGCTAGAACAAATTGCCACAAACTTTGGGGTTTAGTGGAACATATCTTTATTATCTCAATGTTCAGAATGTCACAATTACAAAGTCGGTCCTAATATGCTAAAATCCAGTTGCCAGGATTCTCTGAGGATTATTTCTTTGATCGTTTGTCTTCCAGAGGACACCTACATTCCTTGACTCCTGGCTCCCTATATTCACCTTAAAAATTAGCCACGTTGAATTGACTCCTCTCTTCCTTTACTCTGTTCTTTTTCTTTAGTTCACAGTTAAAGAGTGTTCTGATTCAACTTGCATGGATAATACTGAGTATCACACTATAATCTTCCTTCCTTTACCATGTAATATAGTGCCATTGCTAGTCCCTGGGACATCTTAGAGTTGGGATCACACATTTTATTTACCGCATGGATCATACTTTTTCTGGAACTTGAGTGGTCAGGGAGGGTTTTTATTTTTCAGGAACTGATATTTTCAGTGAAGCATGAATAAAAACCACATGGCAGTCAGCTAGGTGGAGGGCTAAAATCAGGGTACCAGGTACCGAAACACAGAGGAGGGGGTGGGACATTGCAGCTGCTGTAATAGTTCAGAGGGACATGAGTCTGTTTAGACAACTAGAACTGAAAGAAATGCAAGACTCGGACAGATGTTATTCACTTTAGAACAGTGGAATAATGTTAATAATGATGACATCCATTAGTTGTGTTGTTAATTTCTCATTTTTAGTAATATATATATATATATATATATCCATCTTGTCACCTTTTAAAAATGAAACTCTGTACTCACTAAACAACTTCTCATTCTCTTTGAATCAGTCCCCCAGCAATCACCATTCTACGTATCTCTCTGTGCACTGGAACACTCCAGCCACCTGATATTATAGAGCCGAGCAGTATTCGTCTGGTTCTGTGACTGGTTTATTTTCCTTGACTTTATAGCTTCACACTCATTCTTGCAGAGATGTTTTTAAAAGTCTTTCCTTTTTAATATTGAGTATTATAACCCCGTTTACTGTTAACTTTAGTTGTCATTTAGACATAGCCTACAGTCATCTGAGAGGAGATGACTCACTTGAGATTTGCCTGTGAGCAAGCTTAGGGAGGACTGTTCTTACTAATTTCTGTGGGAGAGCTCAGCCCACTGTGGGTGGTACCGCCCTTAGGTAGGTGGCCTTTGGTTGTCGGGGGAAACTATGAGCCTGAGAGCAAGTCAGAGAGTGAACCAGAAAGCAGAATTCTCCCACAGTTTCTTCTTTGCATTCCTACTTAAGTTCCTGGCCAGACTTCCCTCAGAGACAGACCATGTCCTGAAAGTTTAAGCCAAGTAATTCTTCTCTCTTTCTAAGTTGCTTCTGGTCATGTTGTTTATCCCAACAGAAGGACCTAGAACATTGCAGATACCACATTTTATGGTTCTTATTGAAGTATCACATGGTTGTTTTTGAGTTATCATTTTTTTTTGAGATATCACATAATTTTGGGGGGGGCATCACATTTGCTTATTATAGTTTCCCAAGTTTCAATATCAGGAAACAGTAATCTTTGAACTTTGTTCTTCTTTCCCAGTATTGATTGACAACTGAGATCCTTTGAGATAACAAGTGAATTGTAGGACAGCAGTTATATTTCTACAAAGAATACCACTAGTATTTTGAGAACAATCTGTAGAGCATCTTAATAATACTGTTTCTAATCCATGAACATGAATGTTTCCATGTACCTATGTCTTCAGCCATGTTTTGTCACCTTTTTATGGGAATAGTTTACTTCCTATGAGTATTTTATTCTCCTTGGTGCTAATACAAATGGAATAATTGTTTTAATTTCCTTTTCAGACTGCTCATTGTTAAGGAACAGGGACCTTCTGACTGTTGGACATCGTGTTCACATCCTGCTACTTTTTAAAGATTTAATTTTATTATTTTAAACTGTGTGTGTGTGTGTGTGTGTGTGTGTGTGTGTGTGTGTGTGCATGGGTATGTGTCTGTGAGTACATGTGACTGTGGAATCCAGAGGCATCAGATCCCCTGGAACTGAAGTTACAGATTGTCCCAAGCAGCCCAACAGAGTGTTTGGAACAGAACTCCATTCCTTTGGAATGGAGCAATACAAACTTATAACTGCCAAACCACCTCTTTATCCCCATCCTTTTGCTTTCTTAACTCATTTACCATTTTGAATGGCTCCATTGTGTAATATTTAGCATTTTCTACTTTTAAGATTTTCATAACATGACCTTATACTTCCTATTGCCCACTGTCTTTGGCTAGAATCTCCAGTATTACGTTGAATAGAATTAATAAAAGTAGGTATCCATCCATCATTTCTGATGTGAGATAAAATGTTTTCTGTTATTTTCTATTGAGTATGATGTTCAGGGTGAGTTTTTACACATAATTTTTATGATGTTGCTAGAATTTCTAGATTGTTGAGCTTTTTTCAGAATGAAAGTTGCTGAATTTAGTCAAATGTTTTTCTTCATCAATTGAAATGATCAGATAGGTTTTTCTTCTTCCTGTTTACATGGCATATTATGCTGCTCAATTTTTATTATATATATATGTATATATATATATATATACACACACATATATATGTACACATACATACATACATACACACACACACATATATATTTATTAATCCTTACATTCTGGGAACAAATCCTACTTATTCATTGTGTATAGTACCTTTAATATATTTCTGAGTTTAGTTTGCTAAGGAATTTTGGGAGTATTTGTATCAATGTTTGCAAGAGATAGTGTTATATAGCTTTTGTTTGGCTTTGACATTAGTTAATTATGGTCTTTAATTTATTGGAAAGGTTTGAACAGTGTATCAGTTTTTCTTTAAACATTTTGTAGAATTCTCCAGTGAATCCTCTATGGCTTATATACTTTTTTTTTAAATTAAGAAGGTTGTAGAGATTTTAAGTTATTGACTTTATACATGTTACTTATAAATCTATTCAGATTTTATATTTTGTCATGGTTTAGTACTGGTAACTTTTATATTTTTAGGAGTTTCTTTTTAATACATATTATCCAACTTGCTGGTTTATAATTTTTTCATAACAATCTTATAAACTTTTAAAGTTCTTTAGAATCATTTATGATGTTTCTACTTTTATTTCAGTTTTAGTAAATTGAGTTTTTATTCTTCTGTTGCTTTTCTAAGAACAAAAATTTCAATACTATCATGCAAGAGGCAACTGTTTTTGCAGCTATATATCTATAATCAGATGTATTAATCAGCAGTCAGATCATAAATCTCTATTATTTGAGGGATTAACTTCTGATGTTGTTTCTAGTTCTCATAAGCTATATTCATTTGGCTCCTGGAACACATATATGATTTCTTATCATGGGGCTGAAAGTAGCATGGAGTTGCCAATTATAGAATCATATCCTGTGAAATGAGTGCCCTACCAGATGACAGAACTGAATACAGACTAGAATACATTTTCTCTTAATTTACATGACAGTTGAAAAGTAGATGTCACCAGGTGTTGATGACGAAGGCCTTTAATCCCAGCACTTGGGAGGTAGAGGCAGGCAGATCTCTGTGAGTTTGCGGCCAGTCTGGTCTACAGAGCTATTTCCAGGACAGGCTCCAAAGCAATACAGAGAAACACCATCTTGAAAAACAAAAACAAAACAAAACAACAACAACAACCAAAAAAAAACCCAAAACAAACAAACAAAAAACCCAAAACAAAACAAAATAAAAAACCCAAAGAAAAGTAGGTGTCATCTCACTTTAAGTGTAAAAATAGAGGCTTAGAAATATTGGGGGTGGAAGCTTGCTAAAAGTTAAGATAGGATGCAACCAGATCTCTAAGTCCTTTTATTCTTCCTGTTTGCTTTTTCTTAAGGCAGATCAATAGTGATAGAAGAAATGAACTGGATTTTGAATTCACTTTTCTGCTTTTGTTTCTTTCTGAGAATAGTGTCTTAGTTCTGTTGATGCGAAAAGACCCCCACAACCCTCTTCTAAAAGAAAGCATTTCATTGGGGCCTGGCTTAGAGTTTCTGGGACTTAGTATACTATCACCATGGCAGGGAGAATGGTACTACACAAGTAGCGGGGAGCTACAACAAGGCCATGCCTCTTAATCTTTCTAATTCTTTCAAATTTGCTTCTACTCCCTGGTGACTAAGCATGTAAATATATAAACCTATGGGGTCCATTCTTATTCAAGACCACCACAAATAGCAGCTAGAGTAAAGCCTCAATTCCTCTTTCTGTCACTATGTTCAACTAGGTTTTGCCTAGCCATCAAATTCACAATCTGATCTCCTAGACTGGAGATTCATTATAACTGCTGTATTTTCAAAGAACTAGAATTTAAATCTCTCCCTACCTCTTCCCATCCTCCCCCTCCTTTCCTCTCTTACATTTTTTTCTTGATACCTATAGCAACTTCATTTTCTGCTGAAAAAAAAAACTTATCTAATCTGATAACTGTAGATCACTTGGAAATGACTTGGAAGCAATGTTCTTTTTTTTTTTTTTTTTTTTTTTTTTTAAGTGTACATGGAGACAATTATGGAGGAGAGCTATCAACTTTGAGTGCCACTCTACAGGAACAAGTGATCTTGTTTGTTGAGACAGGGTCTCTCATTGCCATGGGTCTTAATGAATTGGCAAAACTGGTTACCCCAAAGCCCTAAGATGCTCTTGTCTTTGCTTCCCAGTGCTGGAATTACAATTCATGCCACTGTGATCAGCTCTTTTACATGGGTGTAGGGGATCAAGCTCAGGTCCTCCTGTTTGTACAGCAGCACTTTACTGACTATGAGGTTATCTTCTCTTGTAATAGCTATTGAAATTTTGGTTGTGAATTATTTCATAGCAGGTAGGTTATTTCCTCTCCCCATTAACAATGCACAGGGATCTGATTCTCTTGCTGTAAAATGATGTCTATTTATGTTGACTCAGGGGGAGGAAAAGACTGTGTGTATCGAAATCCTAACAGGAAAGCTCTCTAGCTCCCTTGTAGCATCTAGACTTCCTGCTAATTAAATGAAAGTTTTCTGTATGTTGTAGTCTCAGCCATTCTTATGCTTTTTAGTTATGCTTTAAATCAACTAGTCATGTTTTTATTAGCCCAACATTATGTCAAGTATATTTTTAATTTATCTAGACCATAGTTTGCCAGTTCAAATGGTTCACAGGGCCACAGCTTGCATATGTGCCCATGCATGATATGTAGGTGTGTTAACCCGATACCCTTTGGTAACCTCTTGTAGGAGGAACTAACAGTATGATTATGGTATTTATTCTGTGTACTACAGCTGATTTTGATGGGTAAACTCACTGTGTCTGTTTTAAGTGTTTCATAGTGGCCTTTGGCCAATTTCAAGTAGATATACTTTAGACTGTGAAAGTAAGATTCTTTTGAGACTCAAATTATTTGTGTTTTAAGTGGGGATATCTTTTGTGAGTCAGAAAGAGAACCTAGAATTATCAAGTTGGGTGAAAAGTAGAAATCTGTATTTGATATTAAATTAATATTTGTCTCACAAGTTAAGTAGACTTTGGCTATACAAATGCAAACAAAATGCACATGAGAGGTTTAAATTGACAAATATTTACTAAATGCCCTATTATAGGTCTAGAAACTTAAACACAGAGAAGGCTAACATTAAAGTGACAGGCACTCTCCAGCTGAGGCCTCTTTAGCAGAAGCCCTGCAATGGGGGGCCAAGGATCCAGCCCTCAGGCTAAAATTTAAATTTGAAACAAGGTTTTTTTTACATGTCAGTCCCAGTTCCCACACCCTCCTTTTCTCCCCTGTTCCCCCTCCCCATCAACCCCCATTCCCTTTCTGCTCTCCAGGGAGCAGACTTCCATGGGGAGTCTTCAATATCTGTCATATCATTTGGAGCAGGGCCTATGCCCTCTCCAGTTTGTCTAGGCTGGGAGAGTATCCCTCTATGTGGAATGGGCTCCTAAAGCCCATTCATATACTAGGGATAAATACTGATCCACTACACTGAGCTGAATTCCTGGAATCCAGTTTCAGAGAGGAAGGAGTGATGAGCACAGGGATCAAGACCAGGCTAGAGAAACCCACAGAAACTGCTGACCTGACCAAGGGGGAGCTCATGGACTCTAGTCTGACAGCCGGGAAACTAGCATAGGATCAACCCAGACTTCCTGAACATGGGTGTTAGTTAGGAACAGTGTATGTTTAACAGTCAAGGGGAGGTACCTGGGCACTTAGGAGATGAGTCTAGTTACCTGAGATCGGCTGCTTAAATCTGGGACAGATTTTCAAAGCCTATGAGGCTTGAGTTGAGTGTTGAAGGATGGAAAGAGATAAGCAGATCAACTTGGTGTGGGGAATGTATCATAGCATGGATATTTCCTCATAAGCTGTATTTACATGGCTCAGTTTCAGCTTCATGACTTCATTTCCAACTTACTAGCTAACAGTTCAAAAAGAAATGAGTTAAAGTTCATCCTATTAAGGATGTTGGTTTGGAACAGTGATTGAGTAGAGCAAGGTCTGGCCATATAAATATTTTCCTTATCCATAGTTAGAAATGTCATATATTATATCCAGATGTTGCAGTAAGTACACATCTAACTGGAACATGTCAAGTGTGAAACACTTCTGTTTGTACTTGGGGAAATACCTGAAGGACATCTAAATCTTTTGTATTCATTTATTTACCTTTTTTTTTATAAAAAAACAAATAAGTCATTTTGATGAAGTTTTCCAAGTACTTTCCAGTTCCAAATAGTCCTGAATTCATTTCATTTTTATGGGCTGCTGGGCTTTAATCTCTTATCACAGAATCAGAAATGTACCTGTTACATACTGGTGAATTAGTTATCAATCCCTTGGGCAGTATATTTTAATATCAGTATTCTGGGGAAGATGGTATAAATCTTGTGTACGGTATTATTAGCTTAGGCAGCTGCTGACTTAAAAAGGCCACTTTAACAAGTCACCACTGTATTATGTTTAATTAGGTACAGTTTATATAATGAGGTGTTCAGTTCTAATGGAAAGACATGCTGTGAGCAGCACATCTGCAGGAATAACTATTACAATCAGCATTGCCGAGACCCATGGAACTGCAAATTAGACTTACTTATCTAGAAATAAATTACATCCCAATGCCTTCATAAAGCTCATTAATTAATTCCACTGGCATAAAGGTCTTTTTCTTAATTTCATGTTCCATTAGCATAATAAACACAATTTGAGTTACAACAGTATGATCAGTTTAATGGATGCTATTTATTTTAGTTTTTTATTTAAAGTCCTGGTAACGTAGAATTAACATCAATATGCTGCTTGGTCCTTTATTAAAAATTCCCATAGGATAAACAACACAGATGTTCAATACAACATCATATATTTGCTGCATTTTACGACTCTACTAATTGGCCATATGGAAAGGTGTTGCTTGGGTATAATTTTTATAAAAAAATCTCCCAAATTATATGGATTGTAATAATTACAATTAGTTTACATGTAAAGTTGGATAGGTTAATATATATTGCCTGTTTCAGGCAAAAGAAGGCTAAACAAACTTTGAGTGCCATGCTTTATAGCAAATACCAGTTGGTTTAAAAAAAAAAAAACTCCAACAGTGACTTAAGCTCCTGTTGCAATGACAAGATTAACTTTGCTTACATTCTTAAATTATGCAATGTGATCTCTATTTATGAAGTATGTATCTTTGGATACTCTGAGAAAGAGAGAGATAGAGAGAGAGAGAGGAGAGAGAGAGAGGAGAGAGCATTTTTACCTATATGCAGGTGCCCATGGTGGCCAGGACAGGGTTCCTGGAGCTGGACTGACATGTAGTTGTGAGCGGCTGGGCGTGGGTGCTAACAGATGCACTGGAAGCAGAGCAAGTGCTCTTATCTGTCGAGTTGCCTCTTAGATTTTTTTTTTCTTGCTGAGTTCATTTTGGTGACTGGTATGACATTAAAATATTTACATCTTTATACCACAAAATTCTGGGTTAACTGGACCTACTGATATGGCAATTAACATACATTTTGTGAGTGAGCTCACGAATCAAGCCATACAAATGCCATATTGATATCTTGTTATTTAAATAAAATGCATTGCAAGGTGAAAATAAATTTTCTTCTTGTGTCACAATATCTTATTTCTGGTTTTTAAAATTTTATTTGCTTAGTGTACTTTCTCTAGCATAAAGTATTACCTATGTTAGAGCCAGTGGAATGGCTTAGCATGTCAAGGAACTCACCACCAAGCCAACATGAGTTCAGTCCTCATATCTCTACAGCCCACAAAGAAGAAGGAGAGAAGAGACTCCATGAATGTGTCTTCTTGTCCTACACACACACACACACACACACAAACACACACACACACACACACTTCTTGTGGTCTGAAAGACAAAGGCCCCCAAAGGGAGTGGCACTATCAGGAGGTGTGGCCTCACTGGAGTAGGTGTGTTCTGACACTGTGAGGGTGGGCTTTCAGTTCTCCTATGCTCAAGCTACTTCCAGGGTCACAGTCTACTTCCTGTTGCCTTCTGATCAAGATGCAGTCAGCACCATGTCAGCTGCACACTGTCATGCTCCCCACCATGATGATAATGGACTGAAGCTCTGAACTATCTCAATTAAATGTTTTCCTTTATATGAGTTGCCATGGTTATGGTGTCCCTTCACAGCAATAACAACCCTAAATGAGATACTTTCTTTAACTGAATTTTCAATTTTGAGTATTTTCTGTATTTATTTCTGCATTAGTTTGTAGAACTGTGTGACAAATGGGCTCACAACTTAATTGTGAAGAGTAATGGTCGTTAATTGTTACTCAAGTTTTCTGGGAGTTAGAAGTCTGGAGATAGCTCAGATGGGTAATTCTCACTTAGGCCTCTACAGGAAGATGTTTGGTGGTGTTGTAATCATCTGATGGCCTGTCTGGAGCCAGGAGCCCCACTTTCAGAGTAGCTTGCTTCCTGGGCTGACAGTTGTCCATACACCTCAATTTCTCTGCATGAGACCTTCCTGGAGGCTTCCTATATGACCTTATGCAGACGTGACCAGCTTCTTCCTTGGAGAGAGGATAAAAGGCTAAAATAGAAACTGAATTCTCTTTTATGACCTAGTTTTGGGAAACACATACCCTAATAAATTATGTCAAATTCTGTTGGTTATCTAGGCCACTTCTAATGTTACTGGAAGGGTAGTATGTGGTCTTCTCTCTATCCTCCAACAATGCATGTTATAACCTCCCAGGGTCTCACAAAGTCATGTCTGATATAGTATCAGCTTTATAGAATGGCCAGAGTTATCCAACAGTGTCTGTCTCACAGAGAACCCTGTAGTAGATCAGTCTATAAGTCTGGATGACTCTAAGCAGTGACAATTCCTGAAAATCCTCAGCAGTGGAGAATTCCTGGAGTGCTTCTGGCCTTTAGTACACGTTGGAAGCTGGAACAGGTAGCTCTACTATCATGCAGAATAAGTACCTGGCAGCAACAGGGTAGATATACTTGCCAATGACGGTGAAAGTCAACCAAACAAAATCTGTAAAAGCTTAAAACTTCCATGCCCTTTTATCTGGCCCACTGCCAGAGAGTGATTCCTCTATTGAGGCTGGGTATTCACCTGTCGATTAGGGTAATGAAGACAGTCTTCCAAAGATATGCCTACAGGTCAACCTGATATATACCAATTCTCACTGAGACTTTCTTCCCAGGTAGTAACACATTAGGTCACATTGACAACTTAAACTAAGCAACACAATCTTTTTGTTGGTGGTGTTGAGAAACCTATGAAGTTAAGTGACATGTTATTTGACATGCCACTCAGTCAGCTTACAACGATGTCTTAAGCAAGATTACTTCTATGCAAGGCTCTTCTGTACCAACACAGGAAAAGGAAAAGGCGCCAAGAGCCACTAATATAAGATGTTCCGAAGCCCAGACAGGTACATGTCAGGGCTCCATTGAATCTCAGTGCTTTTGAGTGCATTTCATTCAGTTCAGGCCAAAGATTTTGGTTCCACATTTTACTTGATCATTTCTTTTCAGTAATAAAAGGGGATGGTCTTTAGCTGACCAAATCTTTAGCAAACACCAGGATGAGCTCAGAGGAGGGATTGTGAATAATTACTGACTAGTTGAGACCATATTGAATTCATGACCTTCACAAGTCATGAGATCCTAAATGAAATGTGTTGGATGTCAGGAAATTTTCAGCACACTTATTGTGTCCCTACAGGAACTGGTAAGGACTTGGTATCAGAAGTGAGGTGTTGCTAAAAGAAAAAGTTTGAAGTGTCTCAGCTGCTGGGACTGAGAGGGTTATGGGAATGGGCTTGAAGAGACTGTTAGTGATAATTCCTTGAAGAGTCCTTGTCAAGGCTTGGAACAGGGCTTTTCAAACTTTTCCTGAGAATTTCCAGGGTAAAGAAACCATTATAACTGAATTGCAAGTCAGACTCTCTTTTAGTAAAACAATAAAGTATCATTACTTTCAGGCTGCTTTGTTTAGTGTTATTGTTTTTACAATTCTGGTGCCCCGATAGATTTTTGTTACTGTTGACATCTAAATTCTCTCTCTCTTTTTTTTAATTTTATAGGTTAACATCCTTTAAAAGTATACAACTTGAATCACGACTTCTAATTTAACAACTAAAGACAAATGTTTTCCTACCCGTTCACCAAGAAAAATGTTATATAAGTCTGGGTATATAAATCCTTGTGTGTGTATAAACACACACATATATATAAGTATAAAAGCAAACATTTACTGATACATGATAAAATTTAATTTTTATAAGTTTTCTGGTATGCATGTGATTTTATCATTTATTAAAGAGGAAAGAAAATTTGTGCACTAATGAGCAGGGTGTGCTTATAAATAAAGAATTAATCTTGGCTGAACATTTGATAGTACAGGATATAGAGCATCATCGGAATTCTTCAGAGTTGGTGGACATTTTGGTCTTGTAATTATGAGTGCTGAGAATACTGCTATATATGCTTACATAGTATGAAAATAGGACACTCCTGTTCAGGATTCTTTCAGAAATTGTTGGAAATTTTTTCCTAATTCCAAGACAAAATTCTTTGAACAATGTTTATTTTGTTACATTTTTTTTTTTTTTGTGCCAGGAGGGCAAGCAGGTATACCATGTGTGTGGAAGTTAGAAGACAACTTGAAGTAGCTGATTTCTCCTTTTGCTGTCTGTGTTATGGGGATCAAACTCAGGTCATCAGTTTAGCCCCATCTCACCAGCCCTACCAAGCAATTATTTTTATGAAACTCAAGTCAGCAACTTGTAGTGGGATATTCACTTTGTCTCCTTCTGTGGCACTGACCATGCCCATGGGGGGTGGTGGAGCCAGGGACAGAAGTGACCTGGGGAAGTAGGTCAGAGGAGGCACAGGAGAATGCTCTCCCACTGGGACAGGAGGATTTCCAGAGGCATTCTTGGAAGCAGGAACCTGCTGGTGTTCACCTGTCTATGTTGTGAGTTATTTCTCCCTGAATAAACATCTATTCGGCCTAATTGTTTATCCTGATCCTTATTAAACTGTGATAGCAACTGAAATAACATTTAAAATCAAACACTGAGACACAATATTATCTAAAGATATATTGATTTGATATTTACTTGCCAAGAGTAGGAAGATGTTGTTTCCAGTACTTAAATCTTTATGCATCTTTAAGAGCAGAAAGCTTTGTGTGGAGAGTAAGACATCATGGAGAGGTTCTTTGTGCTTTGACAAGATGCTCAGGGACAAGTGTGGAAGCTGTGTGTCCAAAATGGAGGTTGTGGTAATATCATAGGATGCAGCAGTTATGAACACTGCAGAAACACCTCAGATTCATTACTCAATTAATTTTGAGTTAATTTGTAGCCTTTGTTTATTCAAAAGTGCTTTTACCATTGCCAAATCTTTCATGTCCCCCACATCCCATTATGTCACCTACATATGGTGGTGACCCACAAGTTAAGAAGCTTACAGGAAGTGTGAAACTGGGGGTGGGGTGGGAAATTAGCATCATTGTCCCTGAAGGGCAACACTGAAAGTAGAAATGACTCGCAATAGACAGGGTGGTTGAGCTTAGATTTGCAGGCTGACAGTAACCAGTGTTACCTCGCTATTTGTTATACTTAGTCAAATGCAACAGCAGATAGAATATGGTCAAATAAGTTCTGTTAAGAAGTGAATGAATGGGTTTAAATGGATCAAAGCATGGAGATGCTTCAACTACAGAGTGTGCTTGCCGGGCAAATTTAAGGAACTGAATTCAGATACCTAGGAAACTCAGGGGTTGTCATGCAGCACCTATAATCCTAGCTTAGGTGGAGATAGAGAATTGCTGGGGTTTGCTAACAAGCCAGAAGAATCAAAATAAATGGCAAGCTCAAGGTTTGGGGAGAGACTGCCTCTTAAGGTGGGGAGCTATGGGAAAGGACACCTGACATCTTTCTCCAATCTCCACACTCATACAGTCACAAGTATGCACATTTACACATAGGTTAATACATAGACATAGACACAGACAAATGGACACACAATTTCTCCCTCTGTGCTCCCAAAGTGCCAGTGTCCAGAGAAAGAAAGACACTCAGGAAAACATCACATTCAGCATCATAAGGAACGTGACAATGACCAGAGTGTTTGATTAAAACCCATTATAAAAACCTCAGGAATATTTAGAGCTTAACCTTTAACAGAAAGCCTCATTGTAAAGATTTTAAGGGCATTTTTTGCAGACCCATCCCTTAAGCAACAGTGCTCATTTTTCATTTTTCTTCCACTGCATCACAGGAAGCTGCAAGTAGAGAAGGAGGACTTGTCTCAACAAGGCTTGTGCATGTGGCACAAGTGCGAGCCATAATACAAATTATAGAATAGCCCCAAAGTTCTTAAGAGTATTGTGTTGGTGGGACCACTGCCAGCTCAAATGGAAAGGGACAGGGACAGCTCAAAAATGACAAGAAGATTTTGGAGTCTTTGACTATTATGGAAAAGAGGGACGGCAAGGAAACATTACCCCAAGGATAATGGAGAGCCCTTTATAAATATATGTGATACACTATCTAGACTGTGTGCTGTAAAATTCCACATTCATTGCACCAGCTAATGTCTAGTATAGAGTAATTAGCGCCACTTTTTGTTGATCTCAAGTGCAATGTCTTATTAAAGCCCCATATTAGATATTGCTGTGGAAATAAAATGGCATTGCAGAGCCCACTTATAATTTTTTACTATCCTGAAATTGCCACTCATAAAGTCCTTTTATTTTTCCATTCTCACTGCACCCTCCTCTGCTATAAAATGTCCATTGTTATATTTGAACCTTTCTGACTGAACTCCATTAAAATTACTTATATTCTGTATGTAAGTAAGTTTTCCATTCATTCTCCAAATCATGCCAATCTATTGCTTGTATCACTTTTCTTGTAGCATGTACAGCATGTGGCAATGCAATGGCTTGGGGAGGCTCTCACACAGTTACACTGTTTTCTATTATACACTATTAAATTAATAGCTGACCATGAGCATTTGTGATTCTAAAGAGCTGGAGGACAAAGTATCCAAATAATTTCTCATAAAGACAGAAGAAACATAGAGTCAATCAAATACTGCTACCCCTGGTCCAACCTTGCCTTGTCCATCCATCTATGAATGCTATGCACATAATCTTATGGCAGACAAAAGTTCACTGTAGCTTGTTCGAAATCTATACTTCTTTTTACAGTCTATAAATTAATTTTTATGTGTACATGTATATGGATGACATTTTCCTGTTTGCTCAGTTGTGTGAGAGTACACATATATGTTCGTTTATGTTTGTGGAGGCCAGAGGACAACTTTAGGCATCACTCCCAGAGGACAATGTTCACTGGCCACTTGGGACAGTTTCTTCAATGAGTGGGCTAGGTTGTTTGGTCTGTCATCTTCAAATATCCTCCCTTTTCTTTTCTGTTAAGCACTTACCACAATCGCATGTCTAGCTTTTGTGCATATGTCCTGGCACTTGGCTCAGGTCCTCATGCTTGTGAGGTAAGCATGTTACTGACTGAGTTGTCGCCTCCGCCCTGAATTCCTATTCTCACTTGGTCTGCCTTGCCATACTAGATTGTCTGTTGGGACTTGAGCTTTAGTCGTTTTCATTGGGAAGTAAAAAGGAGTAAGAATGGGGTGTCTGGGTCAAATTCACCCACTTAAATGCTTTATTAGAAGCCTTATGCTATCAGAATTCTCCATGTCATCTATTAAACACCTTTTTTTCGTTGGAGGGGGCAGATACTGTGTTAGGGAGGTGTTTTAAGTGTTATCTCACTGCATTCTCATACTACATTCAGGCATTATTATCTCAACTTAATGTCTGAAGAAATTGAGTTCTGGAAATGTTAAATGACTATTCTAGGGTTGGAGGTCATACAATAAGTAGAAGAGCTGAGATTTTAATCTAATTCTTTCTTTAAATCTTATGTTCTTTAACATGATTTTTTTTTTTTTAAAGAATGACATTCAGGGATGGCTATTTAAATGACGTTGCTTCATTTTGTAGAGTTTAATGAAGGACTGTACAATTCACAAAACATATTCAATGTTACAATGGAGTTCTTTCTTTTTAATATCTGTCTAAGTAATGTAGTCTACAGCTAGTTCCCAATGACCGGAAGACATCCAGTCTTACCCATCACCAGAGGAATTTCATTTTTGCAGCTGAAATTTCTTGTCCTCACCAGATTTATTTTCCAGAGTGCTGAAGCTGTACCAGAAACCAGTGGGTCTGAGTTACACTCCTTTTGCTTTGCCTCTGGCAAAGGTACTCATGTACAGTTAGGTGGGCTGGGAGAAGTGGAGACAAGAAATAGTTCAGTAGCAGCAGTATGTATAACTTCTGTCTCTTTTCTTATTTTGGAAACTATTTTAAGTTACTATTATTGGTGTTTTCTGTTTAAGAAAGTTAAAAAGAAATTGAAATGTCTTTGTCACTATACTTTAAAAGCTAAGGTATTTGAAGGAATTTAAATCGATAATTTCTTATATTCATATTCAAATCCCACATTCTATTTATAGATATGAAACTAAAAAAATTTTCAAAAGCAATGAAACACTTAACTGTCTTGTCCTGTTGATGACTCATGATGTTTCAAACTGGCCCTGACAAAATAAAAGGCTAACTTAAAAGTGGGTTTGCAAGTTGAGGAAGCACGTTCACCTTGGCCCACTTGACACTGTAGAATTTTAGCTAGACACAACTTAGTGAGCAGGAATGGAATGTTGGTGTTAACTTCCAGCACCCTGTCCTGTGAATTCTGCTTCTTGTGAGGCTGCTTCTTTCTCCAGTGTAGTTAGTAAACAGGAAACAAAAGCCTGTTTTTAATTTTGTAGACAGTGACATGAAAATTACATCTGAAAAGAATTTAAGGGTTGGTGACAAGTTTGCAGAATGTCAGACTATGACAACGAACCACTAATTTCCAAAGTCTGAATTTTATAGCTCTGGAGATACAAACATCGGAAAGAAAAACATTATTGCACTGGACAGCACAGTCGACATCATTATTTAGTTGTATTGTGTTTACTGTATGGGGACTAATGAAGAGCTTCCAGGCCTTGGAGGATTTCAGTGTTGTCAAGTGAGAAGAAGTCACAATGTGTATAATCACAGGGTCAAAATGGAATAAGGCAACTCCATTATGTACTGCAACTAAACACCATCTAAAACTTTCAAACTCACTATGCCTTATGTTTGTCTCAAATAAAAACATCACATTGAATTTAGAGTCAACTGCTAGGGCTGCTGGACTTGATTATATAAATGGAGTCTTGGCCTGGATTCCTCCCCTCACTACTTGAATGACTTTGGGTGAGTTATGTAAACTCCTTGAGCTTTAGTAACCTTATTTGAAAATCGGGGATCGTTTTGCCAGCCTTGTAGAACTGGCATTCGAATTAAACGAGATGATGTATGTGATGATCTGGAGAGGAGACAGATGAGCTTTACAGATGCTTTTCTATTCTTCCTTCAAAATTCTTGTAATTGCTAGAGTTGGGTCAGAAAAAAAATTAAGTGAGTCAAAAAATCTGCTGTGCGTGAACATCTTTCAGATCAAAGCTTTGGATGAGATTGCTGATTGTTGACTACAATAAGGTTTGGGAATCGTGATGGGCTTTTGCTCACTTAAGCCATTCCTATCTTCCACTCCTGTTGACAATTCTTCTGGTGATTGATTATAATAACTGAATCACACAACTTAATATTAAGTTGCTTAAAAAGTCTATCTGACTTTTAGACTGGCTTACTCAATTGGTTTGATATTAATTCAGAGATTATATCCTCTATGTAATTAATGTACTGTCAGGGATTACAATTTAAAAAGAAAAGTGAGTTTCAAATGTCAGAGCTCAAGTGAAGACTGAACAAATAGCTAGCTTAAAATATTTTATAAGAGACATGGTAGAATAAAAATAAGAAACTTTCAAAGTCAGCTCTTGTTCATCATGGCATCTTGACATTATATTTTATTTCTGCTTTAATAACAACCCAGTATAAATAAAAGTTTTTTTAAAATTCTAGAGCCAATTACACGTGTCACTTTTCCCAATAAAAGCTGCATTTTCACCACAGTTTATGCCCCTGATCTCTACAGATTGCAGAATGTAGGTGAGAATGTCTTTACTTTCGTTTGCAGCAATACAACACACAGTGTCCAAGGTGGGCAGGAAGTATCTCCCCCCCACATCAGGGCCTGGAGCCTCTAGGAACCTGCTGTAGAAGGTTGCATCTTCTGTTTGTTCTTTTTATTTGTTACACAGAAAAAGAGGCACTAGGTAGAAATAAATCATCAGATGGAAATACTCCAGGAAACCAAACAATAACATGAATATGTTGATCTACAGGCTTGGTGACCTTTTGTGTTTATTTAAACAGCTTGTTTTAATTAGTAATGGGTATCACTTACTCTTATGAACATTATTGACAATTGAAAACAGCACCTTAGAAGCTGAGGAACTGGAGAAATTTAATATGAGTGTTTGAGCTCAGTTTCTTTAGGGGGTTTGCTTTGTTCTTGACATAATTCTTGGAGTTAATGGACAACTCAAATGGAAATGGTTTCATGTGTGACACACTGAGGGAAGAGGGCTGACAAAAAGCCATTAGTGTCCAGGGAACAAAGACAAAGGTAGAAACTCTATCATTTCCAGATGAGGCCCTACTGTTTCCCAGACTCTTTATTAGCTTGACAGACAAGGGGCAAGAATATTAATACAAAGGTCATATAGTGCATGTTCATTCAATATTTTTTCAATGTAGAAATAGTCAGAAATAGTCAGAAATAGTCTGGAGTAAATATTATGGAGTCTACGAGAGAAATTCATTAACAAATAAATTTAATGACTTGGCATTTGAAATGGCAATCCAACCTGACTTGTTAAAGGGAAGAACATAGCCCCCCTTGCCAGACAATACAAAGCCAAGAAACAATTAGAACATGCTTTCTCCTTGAGGATGTCTGAAAGACTTCAACACAATTCTGTAACTTGTCCACTTCAGCTATAATATAATTTTATAATCCAGTAAGCACTCTAATTATCAACTTGAGATGATGCAACAACATTAGCATGATTTTTTTGTCAAATGATTGTTCTTTTCTGTTCTGAGTGAGGGTGTTGCCAGTTTTCTAGAGAGACTTCTAAAAAACTATGTATTAGGGGGTGGTGATATAACTCAGTATGTCAAAGGTCTTCTTGTAAAAGCTGGATGATCTGAATTCTATCCCAGAACCCATGTAGAAGAACAAAGGACAAGAGACACTGTCTCAAAACAAATTGAAACAGTGAGAGCTGGCTCCTAAAAGATGTCCTCTGAACTCCACATGTGGGTGTTGGCACACAGTATGTACATATGCACACACACACACACACACACACACACACACACACACACACACACACAGAGAGAGAGAGAGAGAGAGAGAGAGAGAGATAAAAATATGTCTTGGGTTGCTATTTGAGATGACACTATTCTTTCTTACTGAGAGGACAATGCTGGGCCTGAACATTCTGTTAAGTCATTAGATGGATGGTTTTGGTGTGAGGTTCACTTGCACTTGAGTTGAGTTTGCTCATTTTTAGCAGTTTTAAAAATAATCTTGAAAACCTTTGTCTATTTACTACATGGATGAAAGAAAACCTAAGGGAAACGTTAAACAAACTTGTAATGACAACATTCCAAACAAGCAAACCTGGACACCTCTTACCACCCAGTGTCTGTATTAAACATTATAAAACACAGCGTTCCTTTCTTCCTTTCTACATGTGAGAGGTGAGATGCCCCTGCACACAGAGTATAGTGAGATAACATTGACTTGATCATCTTTAGCTGCTCATTTCTTTTGTGATCTTGGCTAATTAACAACTTCTCACAACTCATATTCCTTATATGATTGTGACATTGTTTCCAAGATGTTGAAGATTCAGTTTTGGAGTGAGAGGGTAAAGGTGTCTTATACTTTTAATGTTTGAACACATACATATGCATATTTAGGACAAACTTAGAGCTAACATGCATGTGTTGCTAAAATTTTGTATGATGTTGATTGGGAACTAAGTGTTTGAAATTGGTTCTGTTGTCATGGGGATTGTGAGAAACACTGGATTGTTTGACAATCAAATAGATGCAGTCTACAATATTTTACAGTTCTGGCATATCATTTCTTTTATAAATAAGGTTGTGCTCCTAGAATAATCTCTTTCAAGAACCTAAAACGTATATAATTATACACATTAGATAACAATTACCATGGTATTCTTCTGGGAGGATATTGAGTATCACTGGTTTCACAGCTAGAGAGAAATTTGACTGAAAACAGATAGTACCTTGAATCTCACCATATCTGATTTACATGTTATTAAGATGAGAGTCTGGATGTAAACTTTTGAATGTATGTCAGAATGGGTTAGACTTTTATGGATGTCGGGAGGGAGTAAGAACATTGGAGAAGGATGTGAATTTTAGGTGGCCGGGGGCAGAATGCTGTAGTTGGAAAGGTTTGTAGTCCTTCAAACATTCATGTGGACATGCCTCCCAAGTGGTAGCAATAGAGCATGGAGCTGTGGAGAAGTGATTGAGTCATGAAAGGTCAAGCGCTCAGCAATGGGATTAATGCCCCCAGGAAATAGGCCCTGGGAAGCGTTTTAGTTCTCTCACTGTGTGAGCTCACAGTCAGAAGGCATCATCGCAATGCCCGCTTCACACACTGAATCTCTTTGGACCTTGGTCTTCGATTTTCCAAGCTTTCAGAATAAGCCACTCAATTTCTGGTATTGTGCTATTGCTACACACATAGACAGTGTCAGTTATTATATCCCAAAGAATACTATTCTACGCCTTTTGACATTTATCTGTGAACAAGAGAGACGACCGAAGCATGTGGTGTCAAAGTTCCAACTGCTTCCAGGTAACTGAAGCAGCACTGATCTTTTATCCCGTTTAAGTTCATCCTCCCATTTGCATCAACGTATGGAACACTCTTAGGAGGGGAAAACACGGAGAAGTTGAGGCTGTGTACCACCGCCCTGCATTAGAATTTAGGACTACATAGAGCTTTTAGATGTCAGAATATCAGGAGACTTTTAAGGCTGTGAAAACAGTACCTAGTGTTTGCATGAGTGTACAAACAACAAAGCTGTCACCCGGATGAAAATCTGAACTCTCTCTTCTCAGTTTATTTTGCTGACTCAAGAGGTCTGACTATCTGTAAATTGGCAAGAAAATTAACAGCAATGCTTGAGAAAACTCCCTCAAAGTAACTTTTTGGCTCCACTGTTCCCCCAACTTTCTTGCTGATTTTTAAGGCTGGGTCCCTCCATCAGTGAAATGGGGCCATAGAGGAGTGTCCTTAGTGAATAGTTTTACATCGGCACTTTCCACAAGGCTACCTCAAACAAACAACAAAACACACACACACACACACACACACACACACACACACACACACACACACACACACACTTATTCTCCCTTTCGTTTCTTCCAAGTAAGAAAACTGAACAGTCCTTTGGATAGAGGATCTATCTAATGTGGTGGGGTTCTGTGCATTTTGAAAGGTCCCAATCTGGTTCTATGGAAGCCACGGGTCACTTTGTGATGGAAGTAGCATTCTGAATCTGACATTTAGAATCCAGGCACCCAACATGCAAACAATAGAGGAGAAAAGCTGAGCCCTTTCGTGAGTTTCTGCTGTGCTAATTACAGGCATGTAAGGCCCAGCTGTGGTTAGACCAGCTCATCAGGGAGTGAAGAGATAGATCCGGAAAGCAAGTGGAAGACTGGAATGGCTTTCATTCTTATTCCCCACATCTCCTCTGTCAGAGCCTTCACTTCTGCTAAATTATAAGCCACATCTCCTTTCCATTTATGAATATGCCCTCTCCTCCTGACTTAGTGTGGGCAAAGGCGCTTCTTGACTAGCATGTGAGAATGCAGTTGGAACGCAGGAACCAAAATGAAGTTTCTTTAACATATCTAAATGCAAACAAATATTGATCTATAAAACCAATCTTTCTGAAAATGAAATGGTTTTATAATCTGTCCCAAATCCATTAAGAACCTTCTACTACCTCATACACAAATCAAATCAACAAAACCAAACCAAAGGAACCCAAACCTTAGATTTTTTTTTAACTTTCAGGGAAATTTTAATTATTTCTTTTGTGACAGTTTTTTTTTCCTGGAAGTTGTGGTCCAGATTTGAACCACAAATATGGTTTACGGTAGCAATGTGCTTGTTTCCTACTATTGGAAACACAAGAAGACATCAGCAGAAAGAGCTACTGTAGTAATATGGGTATGCTGGCCAAAGTGAAAATTTTACACTGCCTAGAAATTTCACCAAACTCCAAAATACTGAAAAGTGTTTAGAAAACTATTTCAATTCTACTGTTTGCTTTTCACTAACAAAATGGAAAGCAGTGAGGGGCTGGGCAGACACCTGAGTCATGAAGTGCTTGTCTCTTGAAGATCTGGCTTCAGTGAGGATGCAGTTCCTTGCATGCATGTAAAAAGGCAGGCATGATGATCCTTACTTATAATCCTAGTCCTGGGGAGGTGGAGATATGTGAACTCTTGTAGCTCTTTGGCCAACCCATTTAGCCTAATCTATGAGCCTTGGGTCCCAGTAAGAGACCTTGCCTCTATGATGGCAATTAACGTAGTCATCAATCTTATTATAGAGGAAGGGCAGTTAAGGTACCCTCTTCACCACTGCTTAGATTCTTCATTGTGGTCATCCTTGTGGACTCCTGGAAATTCTAGTAACTGATGGAAGCAGATGCAGAGACCCGCTAACCTCTGGGCTCAATTTCTAGAGTCCAGTTGTAAAGAAGGAGGAGAGATAATAAGAGCAAAGGGGTCAAGACTATGCTGGGGAAACTCACAGAAACAGCTGACCTGAGCAGGTAGAAGCTCATGGACTCTAGTCTGACAGCTGGAGAACCAGCATAGAATCAAACCAGGCCTTCGGAACGTGAGTGTCAGTTGGAGGGCTTGGGCAGTTTATGGGGCCACTGGCAGTGGAACCAGTAATTATCCCTAGTACATGAACTGGCTTTTTGGAGCCCATTCCTTGTGGAGGGATACTTTCTCAGCTTAGATACATGAGGGAGTGCCTTTATCCTGCCCCCAAATGATATGATAGTCTTTGATGATCCCCCATGGCAGGTCTCATCTTCTAGGGAGATAGTGGGAAGAATAGGAGGACAGGAGGGAGAGGGAACTGGGACTGGTATGTAAAATAAGATAGTTTTAAAAATAAAAAGGGAGACCGTTCCTCAAAAAAACATATGGACAGCTCCTGAGGACCTCTGTGATCTCTACATACACATGCAAGCATGCACCTTCACATACATGATCAAATATACATATGTTTATGCACATACAGGACAATGTATAAACTCAATACATATCTGGAGATGAAAATATCAATGCTAAAGAGTTTGTATCAATGACACATAGGCCAATCCTGACTGCATATAATAGGAATAGTAGAAGTTTACTGAAAACATTTTAAATGACTTAAATGGCAATGTTGACCTCATTTATTTATGGTCACCATATATAGTTTTGCAGGCTTTGCCCTTTGTAAGTTGTAGGCCATGTTGTAGGTATTTTTTTCTTCTGATATACAGAAGTAAAGAGCTTTAGAAATAGAGAAGGTTTTTCTCCTCTGCCCGAAGGACCTAATGGGCTTGGTACAGGGCTTTGAAATAGATGTTGTTATTGTCCCCTTCCAACCAAAGAATCTGAGAAACTTGTCCAAAGCCACATAATAAATAATATTCACATTTTTTTCTGGTTGGCACCAAGTACTTAATTACAATGGTTTACTGAGTTGGCTTATGGAACCCTGAATTCAAGGAGAGAAATGCAGTGTAATAAGAGTTTCATTGTATGTCTGGGAATTTTCAAAATTTCCTAGACAAGAGGTTTCTGAGAAATGGTTGTAGAAATACATTTGAATTTATCTACAAGGATGACCCCAACTAACAATCTAAGCAATAGTGGAAAGGCTATCTTAAATGCCCTTCCTGGATAATGAGATTGATGACTACCTTATATACCATCCTAGAGCCTTCATCCAGTAGCTGATGGAAGCAGAAGCAGACACCCACAGCTAGACACTGAGCCAAAATCCTGGAATATATCTGCAGAGAGGGAGGAGTGATGAGCAAAGGGGTCAAGACCAGACTGGAGAAATGCTCAGAAACAGCTTACCTGAACAAGGAGGAGCTCATGGACCCCAGTCTGACAGCTGGGAAACCAGCATAGGACCGACCCAGACCCCCTGAACGTGGGTGTTAGTTAGGAGGACTGGGCAGTCTATGGGGCCTCTGGTAGTGGATCGGTATTTATCCTTAGTATACACATGGACTTTGGGAGCACATTCCACATAGAGGGATACTCTCTCAGTCTAGACTCATGGGGGAAGGCCTAGGCCCTGCTCCAAATGATATGGCAGATTTGAAGATGCCCCATAGAAGGTCTCACCCTCCCTGGGGAGCAGAAAGGGGATGGGATGGGTATTGGGAGGGGGCAGGGGAGGAGGAGAGGGTGAGGGAACTGGGATTGACATGTAAAACAAGCTTGTTGCAAACTTAAAAAGAAAAAAGAAAGAAATACACCTGGATCATTTCTCCCTCTTCAGCTTGAGTAATAGGAATCATGGTTGACTTGTCAGGCAGGTAGTTCTGAACTGGTGGTCTGTAATCTATGGGTGAGAAACCAAATATGGTCAGGTAGGACTTTGGGTTTTCATGATAATTTAGAAACTTGCAAGGACATAATGACATTAGTTAGATATAGAAATTGTGTGTGTGTGTGTGTGTGTGTGTGTGTGTGTGTGTGTGTGTGTGTGACAAGTCTTGCTCTGTAGCCCAGACTGTCCTTGAATTTGTGATCCCCTTCCCTCAGCCGCCAGATCACAAAATTGATTACAAATAAGATTTGTTAAATTCAAAGGGGAAAATACAGAGAAAATGGCAGAGGGTATGTGGTGTTGATTCCTCTAGTTTTCCTTTTTATTTGCAAAGTTAACTTTATCTAGTTGTAGAATGGGCGGGCACGTTAAAGTTCAGGGAAATAAGGCCAGTTGAAGCTAGGAGAGGCATGTGGGTTAGATCAACAAAGTAATGAGATCTTGGGTGAGAGGGGAGGCATGTGGTCATTGGTCATGCTGCGCATCTCTAGTGAAGTAGGCTTTCTTAACAATTTGACTTGGCTCTGCCTCTGAGATATCTTATGAAAGCTTATAAAAGCCATAGTGAAGACTAAGAGGGGGCAAGGAGAGGTGCTGAGAAATGGGGAGGGGTTGGTTGGGTAAACTGGCACATTTGACATGAAAGTGGAGCAGGAGACAGGGGCTTACAAAAGGGGGCAGCAAGGCCAAGGCTGTGTGAGAGGTGGAGCAGGGACAGAGAATCTATTGAAACATACTTCGCTAGACATGCTGTAATGTTCTCTAATATCCTGTGTGTTGTTTTCAAACATAAAAATAAAAGTATCAACCTCTCATTTCTTTAGGTACATGATGAATTCTACTTGAGTCAAATGTGTTCTTGACGTAAGTAGGTGTTCCGTGCATTTTATGCTCAGAGTACCTGGGGAAATGGTCATTGTGATCATTCTCATATACAAAATGTGCTAGATGTGGGAGCTCAAACTCAAAATTTTTCACCTTGGCTTCCGTATCATTCCCAGGGTATCGGGGTCTCTGTACCAAACAACACTCATATTGCAGCTAGGGAAAAAAAAATACAACCTTCTACGTAACAAGACTAGGAAACAGAACGTCACCAAAGTGGCACAATTTCCCTTCAAACTTATACCAGTAAATCCTACATCCCAAACTCAAACTGCATTACAAATTCAGACAATGTGTCTTTTCATAATTTAGGAAAACATATTTTACTATTTAGAGCTCTTGTCCTGTTTTTCTCTGTTTATTTGTAGAAACCAATGTGTTAGCTTTGTACACTTAAAAACCATATTTCTTCTTTTCCCTTGAACACGTAGACAGCTTTCCCATTCAACAAGAAGTGTGCTTAGGAGATGCCTTCCAACATTTTCAATCCATTTCCAAGGATGCTCTCACTGGTAGCATGTTGAATTGTTTGCCTCTCTGCATTTTGATAGTTTTGTTAATTGCCTTAAATAGGTAAAGTCTGTTAAATAAAGGGTAATTGATATGTGGTAAGATCATCAAATGAATGGTTCCTAGGAATGGGTGACAATAGCTCTAAAGATTGAGAGGTCTTAAGTGCATCCTGATGTCCTTCACGTTGAAATATGTCTATGGGTGAGAACTGCAGTGTAAAGGTTTGTATCATGGGTGAGAACTGCAGCATAAAGGTTTGGATCATCCTATCTCAAGATAGAGATTGGCATTACATGGGATGCTGGGATTCCATAAACTACCTGCTGTATTGGAAAGGTTGAACACATTCATTTTTCCAGATACACTTATTTTCATTGAATTTTTTTAGCATTTCCTACCTGTGTGATATATTTATTTTTATATTTGAAAATAAATCAGTATAAAAATGTATTTTCTTTTTTACTATCTTCTCCATCAATTATATCTCCTGACTAACACAACATTATAAGAATTTAGAAATTCTAAATCATTTTCCATCACTCTTGGATAATGTTTTCAAATTAAGCATTGTGATTTCTCTGGTGTGGGTAAGGCAAGTGAAAGAAACAATTAAAATCATTGGAGAGATCACTAAAAGATGATTATAGAATTAACCATTGTGTCATCTTTCATTTCTATCACACATTGTCAATCATCCCTGCAGACTTGGAACATTTCCTCATAGAATAACACTGCTGATCAATTACAAATTATCTTTCCTCATGGGAAAAACTTTCCTTTTCCTGGGTGCAAATTGAACACCCCAGTATGGCCTAAATGCACCTTAAAGCATCTGGGTTCCCATGCCCAGAGAAAGCTTTCTCTCTGCCCTGCCTCCACCCCAAAAGGAAAATGTAGCCCATCCTCTGAGAGACCAATGCACATCATGCTCTCTGGATTTTCTACGTTTTTTTGTTCAACCAGATGCTTTATGATCAGTCCTTCTTGGAGACTTTTAGCCCATCATTGATGCTGTTGCCTGAGTTCTGTGTACTCTCAGATCCAATTATTGACATTATCATACTCTGTCATCCTCCACAAGGTGGGACTTCTTTGGTTTGGGATTGTTAGCTGGATTTTCTTGCTAGTCAAAAATACCTACTTTGTAATTAAAAATTGAAAATTTTAATTTAAAAAGTCAACAATTATTTTTGGAAGTTGTTTTGCATACCTGCCAATAATGCAAACGTACCTGGAGAATCATGAAACATCAGAGGATTTATGGCTAATCCTACTGACATTAAAGCAATTTTAATGTTATCTGTCTAATTTACGGTTACAATAAGAATAGGTAATGATATTGCATGTCTGGTGGAGCTATCTTGACTTTTACAAAGTCACAATAGGAACTACTTCTTAAAAAACAAAACAAAACAAAACAACCCTTCTTATATTCACCAATCAGGTTCCCCAAAATACATTCCATCCTAACTTTTCCATCTTCAACATAATCTTTCTTGTCTATACCACCATCATCTCTTAGATGGATTATTACAATAACCTCTATAATTTACCCTCCAGTTAATGTTCTTAGTGTATTAACTGCATTTGGTTATTAGCTTGGTAAAGGCACACCAGTAATGCTTTCTCACCACAGTTAGAATAAATTCAAAGATCTTTGTTTGACATATCTGATATGTGTATGTATGTGTCTATATCTATCTCTAATAGGGAGATAGATATAGACACATACATACACAACCCATTTCCTATTTGAACTATTAGTTAATTAAACTATTTCATGATTGTGTGCTATTTCTCCCAGAAAAAAAATGTTTTTTTTTCAGAATCGAAATAAATATTAAAAGATAATGACAAGAAATTTTAATTTCTTCAATATCATTTCACTTCCAGAATTTCTACTATTGATATTTCCTATGAACAATGTAATTTCTAGGTCCATCAGTCTAAATGAGAGATACACTTGGATGGCTTATCAGAGTTTTAAAGTGTAACACATTGAAAATATGAGTTTCTGGTGTTCTGAATTCACTCCTTTCTTGGTCTTCCCTAACTCTTTGCATGGCCACTCTTCTCTTCCATTCCCTTTTGGAAACTATTTCTTCATACTTCTATTACTGTTGTTATAGTTCCATTATAGTCAGGGGACATAATATTGCTATCAATTTTGTTCTCCTGCATTCAATTATTAACTGAGTCACACTTGTTAGCATAAATCAGGCCATGGCATGTCTTGTCGTGGAACTTTCCAGTGGCTTTCTTTATTCCTCTAAAGAAAAGCATGTTCAACAATAGCTTCATGGCATCTCTGAGCCCTAGGGTGCCTTCTTCCTCTGAGCCTTGGATCCTACATCCTCATTCTCTTGGCCTCATGTCATCCAACGTCACCAACCCAAACTGTTTAACTCTTCTCCCAGAGATGTCCTCCCCCAGGCCACACCGCATAAACATTTCTTCTGGTCTTTATTTAAATGGTACTTTTCTAGTGAAGCCATCCTGTGATACCTTATTCAAAATCAAAAATGTTCCTCCTCTTGCCTCCTTTTGAATGTTTTGTTCCTCAATATCTCCCTTTGTTTATTTTAGCATGTTTTTCAGTTCTGAAATCCTAGTCTATTTTAATGTTTCTAATGGGGTCTATAAGTGAAATACATTGAAATAGTTGTGAGCCTTGACTGTCTTAAATTGCTCACTATGCTCACTAGTTTATTTCCCCCAGAAATATCATTGATGCGATTAGATGATACAAACACATTCTTGTCGGTGTCAAATGTTTATATATATATATATGTATGTATGTATGTGTATATATATATGTATATATATATATATTTGAGGCTGTGCATGTATGTATATGAGAATATATATGTTTGTGAAAAAGAGAGATACCTGAAGCAAAAAGACCAAGCTTTGGGAAAATGTAGACTAGTTAGTAAACCCTAACTGTAGATCTTCACACCAGAGAAAAGCTTAGTTCCTCACTCCTGAGGATTTGAAAGGAACAAAATACAAAGCCATTTCGCTGATGTTCTCTAGGTATTACCTGTTTGTCTCAGACTCATAAGCAGTGGAATTTTGTCTTGCTATGACTTAACTCCTGAAAATATATAGAGCAGACTTCCCTTTTGCCAGAAACACTCAGTGATTTCTCTAAATACTCTAACACTGTTTTAAAGGACAGTTGGACCTGAGGGAAGAATTTAGAATTACTGTAAATTTGGCATCTTGGTTTTGTATATGCTACTGTCAGTTAATTTGTCATAGTACTTGCTTCTTAGACTTTGAGTGTCAAGATGATGTTCTCTTCTGTGTCTTTAGCTCCCAGAGCTCTAGCAATTACCTTGTAAGTTCTCTATACGTGTTGAGCAAACAGTAAGAACAGAAGAAAACGTCACACTGATGGAGTCTATCCCCTGGAGAACATATGCCAAGCCATCTTCACTAGAGAGGCATTTTCCTTTGGGGAATACAGTCCAGACGATAGGAAGCTATTGCTGCAAAAAAGCTTACTGCACAGGCCTCTGGGGTGGTCACCTTAACTGGAACAAGATGTCAATCAGAAAGGTAAACACAGAAAGGTACACTAATGACACAGGTTTAAAATCTAACAGCAAAGGGAGAACGGTGGTTGATTTTGTGCGCTAACTCAGTTCGTTGAAGGCTGAAGAGTTATCTGATAAATTTTTACATCTGGGAATGTTCTGAGGATGTTTTGAGAAGAGGTTAACCTTTGTGTCACTAGATTGAGTACATTTCAGTGTTACCAATGCATTCTGAAGTCCAATCTGCTTCAGGCTGAACTGAAAAGAAAAAATAAAATGGAACAAGGCAAACTCTTACCTTCAACTGTGTCAGCTGCTCTCTTCCACCCTTGATCATTAGTGCTCTGCTCCTGGTCTGCTCAGCCTTCAGACTCTCAGGCTTATAGCAGCAGCTCCCAGCTTACAGGCTCTTAGATGCTGATGAGAAGTTAACATTTTTCTGCTCCCTTGCCCTTTGACCTGGAAGTGAATCATACTGCAGAATTTGCTGAGCATCTGTCTAACACACATGATGCATCATGGGACTTAGCTTGTGAGACAATCCTGAAAATAAATCTCTCTTTTTTCTAGGTAAATATAGAATATGTATACATTCCATATATATATGTATATGTGTATATATACATCCTACTGATTTTATTGGCTCAGTTTCCCTGGAGAAGTTTACCTAATATGTATAGGTGTACCCTACTAGACCATACAGTGTACTGTAAAACCACAGAGCCATATACAAGGAGCAGAATCCACAAAGAGAGAAGCAAGCACAGATTTTACCTTCTTAGTTTCAGTTTTTCCGGTGGCTCTGTGGTGTGGTGTGTGTGTGTGTGTGTGTGTGTGTGTGTGTGTGTGTGTGTGTGTGTTTACATATCCATACGCATGTATGAGAACATAGATAGGAGTGCTGTGAGATGCTGTCCTCTGGACATGATATGGCTGTTGTACCCATGAACTCACAGTAGCTATGATTATTGCCACAAGATCCGTGCACGATCAAGTCAGTTAAAAATGGCTGAGAAGATATGGGCAGGTGATGACCGCTGAGCAAGGGAGAGCCACTTTTCTCTAGGGCTGTGGCTGTGAGTAGGGACCCAAATCTTCAGTGGGTGATCCTATACCCAAGCTCATATGAGCAACACTACTTGGACTCAGTGAATTATAAAATTAAGTAATTAATTATAAAATGAGCATAATATTGTGAGGGAGATGTAATGGCCAGTTCTAGGGACAACTAGAGGAGGTAGTGAAGGGTGTATATGATCAAGATATATTGTAGACAAATATGAAGCTTTCTTGTAGTTATTGTCATTTTATTATTTTGTGTGTGTTGGCATTTTGCCTGCTTGTGTGTCTGTCTGAGGGAGTTTCTGCAGTTGTCATTCTGTGACGTGAACCATGAAGAAATGGGAATGAAAACTCTGTTCAGACTTACTTCATCAACCTGAATCAAGACTTCTAAAATGTCTAATATCAGGCAGCTTATTCCCAACAAATTTAAGTACAGTATAATTCAGGGGAAAAAGGTTTCCTGGTGTAATACAATCCCCAGTGCACAAGGAAGTGCAATTATGTTGAATTTCCACTCCGGTACTTGTCATTTCCTCCAAGAAGATGGGTTCTGGAGATAGGCTGCCTGTGCTAGCTTAAGGGCCTAGGGAAGGTCTGGTCTGGTCTTGGTTGTACAGATAGCACAGAAGTCATCTGGGGTACTAACCATCTCTGGTCCTCATTGTGGGGTCTTGGGATAGCCTCTGGATATAAAGATTAGGTATCTCCAGTTCTGGTTTTAGGATCTTGGGAGTCTCTGGCTGTGAGGGTCATTTAGATCACTAGCCACCTCTGGTTCTTGCAGTAGGAGTTGATATGGTCTGGCCCAACAGATATTACAAACCACCAAGCTATTATTCACTTTCAATTCTCAGCTTTCTGGATGGGAGAACAGGTTTTGTTTGTTTGTTTTTGTTTTCATTTTTATTTATTTCTTTCATCTTTCCCATCAGGAAGACAACCCTATGTGCTTAACATTCCTGGTTTCTTTGAAAATCTGTGGGCTCAAGGACCTTTGTGCACAACTCCATGCCATCTCTGTACAATGTTTGTGTCTGGTGCCAATGGAGGCTTAAAGAAGGAATCAGATTCCTTAGAACTGGAGTTATGAGTTTTTATGAACTAGCATGTGTGTGCTCAGAATCAAACCTGAACCATTTGCAGCCCATGCATGAAAATTTTCAAATAAATATAATTTTAAAAGTCATGCTTAACTTAAAAAAAAAAAGAAAAGAAAAAAGAAATTCCCACATTACTTGTACAAGAAAGTGGTAAGGCTGAACTACTAGGATGGATATTGGGGTAAAAAACTGTAAATTTTTTTGTTTGCTAGTCAAATTATTTTATAGTTAATGACATTGTAAGCATGGAGTGTGATGTTCTTCAAGACCAATTTTCTAAGTGCATTTTTCTTAAAATGGCCGGTATCAGTGTTGGCTTCAATCCTCTTCTTTGCATTTGAGTCATACCAGTGTCTAGATAGACAACTGGGCCTTTTGTCTCTCAGCCTTGGGTCATTTATTTGTAGATAGTCTACTATTTATAAGAAAATGAAAGCAAAGTTTATGTCACCATCTTTGGAGATAGGAAAACTTAGTGTGGTAGGCTGTGAGAGGTCTCAGATAATGAGAGGCCAAATCCAAACCCCCAGAAACACCATGTCCTTATGTTTAAGACTATGGCTTAATGCAATCAGTATCGCAAACACTGAAACACTCCATGTTTCAAAACTTTACCTATAGTTTCTGTGTATGCACACACACCCTTGTACCCACTTTTTGACTATTTTTTTAACATAAGGCCAGGTCACTCACTGTGAGAGGACACCCCTCTTTTTATCAATGTGAAGTTTATCTGTGAAGGAAGTCCTCTCCTTCCTTTAAGGAGTCTCTGGCAGATCTTCTCTCTAGACCAGACATCACAGTAGGAATGCTACTGTTGCACTGGAAATGTGAGTACAATGGGGGACAGTCAGATCCCAGAGTGCCAGGGGCCAAATGGTGTCATCTAATTACTAACTGGAGAACTCATGTGGTTACTTCAATGGCAGCAGGGCAAGGCCTTACTCAGAAGAGTCTGACTCACAGAATCTGCAGTGTTGGCTCATTGTGAACTGAACCATGGCATTAGATGGCAGTCTGATGGATTCTTATTTGATTTGCATAAATGGAAGAGTTCTGGGTCACATAGATAGGAGCTGAAGCAGAACCAAGGAAACAACTGTTAAGTTCAGTCCCATACATGGGCCAAACTAGTTTGTATTTGAGACGCGTTACATGAAGGACCCTGCTCTGTCAGGACCCTGTCCTGACTTCACACGGTCAGTCTCCCAGCTTCTCACAAGGGACCATGCTCTTGGATTTAGAGCAGGAGTTCTATGCATTGTGAAAAATAAAATAATCACACTTTGAGGGGATCTATTGGACATTGGCTCTGTACTGACACTAATTCAAGAGCCCTCAAATGTCCTCAGAATCTACCAAACCAAAGCATGTCTAAGTGAGGTAATACATGGAATTTTAACTGATGCTCAGTAGCTGGGAGAATGCAACTCAGGCCTTTTGAACATTTCAGTCAAGTGAGATGACTAAGTGGGTAAAATTGTCTGGGTGTCAGCCTCATGACCTGAGTTCTAGGCCCAAATCTCATGAGGTGGTGGAAGAGAATTGATCCCTGAAAAGTGTTCTCTCACAACCACAGGTTCACCATAGCATGAATGCACCTTATATACGTACCCATCACACACATCCATACACATGTGCACACACTTAAAGAATATATGGCACTGTTTGTGTTCAGGACTGTGTAGATGTATTTGTGAGCCAGGCTGTATCCCAAAGTCTTGGGAAGGAATGCTGCGCTCAACAAGCTGGCTAATCCATTAGGTTCCACCCAACAACTGATCAGTGCAGTGAAAGAAACTTAATTTAGTTGATTATTTATTTACACTATATTTTCTTTCAGGAAGCATTTCTTATAGCTAATAAGGGCATTTAAAATATGACAAATTAGCTGAATACTAAAGAGCATGAGGGGAAGCGAAGCTGGGGATAACCTAATTGATGAGGCAATGCTCCAGAGGGAGGGTGGCTGAGCACAGGTTTTCTACTTCCTATTAAGAAACACTTTCACAGTTGCCTTGAAAAACAGGCATTATCACCCAAAACTTAGAAATGAATTTATCCCAAGTGAAAACAAGTTGACTTTGTTTTTGATGGCTCAACTAATTTGATAAAATCTTCCAGTTTTCAACCAATTTTATCAGTGTTCTAGAATGATAGAAAAGTCGAGGTTCTGGAGACAACCCCACTGGATTTGAAAATCCATTTATTTGTTGGTTCTGCGATCTGGGTCTATCACAGTCTGTTTTTCGACACCTAGGACTTATATGTACAATATAGATGTTGTCATTCATGGTATGTTATGACAACAAAATGCACATAAAGCTCTTTGTACTGTGCTCAATACCTCTTTCCTTTCTTCTTGGAGAGAAAAACATTATTCAGTCATAACACAGTCAAATTAATTCTCTGTGAAAATCTGTTACATGGGACACAGATTGCAGAATTGTTGGTTCAGGTAATATTAACACCACCAACTTCTGCTAAATAAATAACTTGGGTAACAATAAAATAACTCCGTAAAAAATACACACGGAAAGATGTGTGCATGCACTACAAAGGCCTGTGTGTGTATGAATGCGCGCGCGCGCACGCGCGCGCGCGCGCACACACACACACACACACACACAGAGAGAGAGAGAGAGAGAGCTCACCATATCTTATGTGAAAGCTGGTCTCGTATATTCGATTTTTTTTAACTTTCTGGATGACGTTCCTATTTTCTGAAGCATGAACATGAGTCTTTGGCCACATATGTCTTAGATACTGTCTCAGGAAAGTGATTGTCTAGCGTTGCAGTTAGGTAAAGAACATTTCCCTTCTGAATTGCACTGTGGACAGCAAGCCAAAGCTTTGAACAGCCCTCCCCTGCAACTAATACACAAAATTTCAAGCAGAATTAAATAGCAATAGATCATTTATTTAAGAAGTCCATGTGTTTACAAGGCAGTCAGATTCCTCACAACACCCATCCTTTGCCCACACCTCCGTTTGTATCCAGGAGATATCAGGTTTAGTTTTGTACCCCAGAGACCTCTGAAGGGAAGGAGGCAACAATGGGTGTGTAGGAGGATTCTTTCACTGCATGATGTCTGGTAGAATTTCTCTATCAGTCTGTGACATCAGGAAATCTCCCAGGCTAAGCAGTGCGAAGACCTCTCTTCTGTCCTTCTGTCTAACTTCCTTTGGGCTGTTCTACCCTTAGGAGACTTGACATGAAGGGCTACTCCTTACAGATGGATGTGCTAATTGTTATAGAACATATTCAAAAGGGTCAAATTGAATACTTCTAGCTTGTTGGACTTTAAACATCCTCAGAATATCATTAATAAAGCCTGTTTTGATCCTGTTAAACTTAGGCTCATTTTAGACATATTCATCATATTTCAAAACATTTTGACATTGATATATTGCTTCAAAAGGTATAAAAGGAGTATCAGATGTTGTCTTTAAAGAATCCATTTGAAAACATCACAATAGTTCCATATTTTGTTATAAAAAAAAAAACACTCAGCAAAAGAGTAAACTACAAAAGACGTAATTCAAAAATGTCTTTTAATAAAAGTTTAAAGTCTTCAAAATATATTTGCCCCTGGAGCAAACTTTTTTCATTTAATATTGTGTCTGTTAATTAGTGCTTCAAATTTGCAAATTCTTTATTGGTTTATATCAATGTAATACCCAAAGCTCATCTCATTGCCAGATTTGAATGAAATATGATCCTGTTTATTCTATTAAAACGAAGCCTTGAAATTGTTACCCAAATGCCACAGGAATTCTTGCCATTTTCTCATCAAATTCCTCATCAGATTTTTTGTTAAAGTCACATTGTTTTAGATTTTGTGTCTTGGCATTTAAATGAAATTCAATGCGCCCCACTGGAGGAAACATCTGTAGGGACCTATTATGTACAATATCCATTCCAATCAAGCAGGAGTGTACTGAGCGCCTGAATGGGGAGCTCATTCCTGCTTCCTTTCCTCTGATGCACCTATTGAGAAGATCTATAAGCAAGAGAACATTTATAAAAATTAAAGCAGCAGCAGAGCACAGTATTTTAAATGCTCAAATCAAACACTTTTTAAAGGCACAATATCAGTTTCAGTGAATGGATTTCTGCCTCTTTCTTTTTATATAATGGACTTTATTTAGGGAACATCTGATCCTGACGATAGGCCACTTTATAGAGTGCCTAGATTATGATGGTGTTCAAGGTTCATGTGTCCCAGTAAGCTCCTATTTACTTGGTTTTAACAACCGACCCTGTCCCTCAACAGCGTCAGCCTTAGTTCAACACACTGTGCAACCTTTTATATCTGCAGTCTGCCACAAAACACCTGCACGGGTGCTGTTTCAGACAGAGGGCTGGGAGTGGAAAAAGCTCCGAGCCCATCTATAGAAACAAGCAGCCATGGAACGTGTCTAAAATAAACTTTAATTTTCAATTTAAAGAAAGAGAAGAGATCATCAGGATGTGATAGCTAGGACTTGTACAAAATGAGAAACAACAACAAAACCCATCAACCTGACTTTAGATGTGGGAGAATTAAACAAATCATATTCAAAGCCTCTAGGACACAGCACATGGTTAAGCAGCCATCGAATACAAGCTAATGTTATTATCAGGGGTGACTTCACAGAGTGAAGGGGTGACTTGTGTTGGGTGACATTCTATTAGTCTCAGAAAAGATCTGTGTGGTAGAAGTGCCTTGCACACCGGTAATGATGAATGTAAGAAGAAGAAACGTACCAAAGGAGGATGGCTAGACAAGTTCAATTGTTGCTGAAGGTGAGTGGTTACTATCAACCAGACGTGTACACAGAATCTATTAACGTACAAGCCACCAGGCAACATCTTGAATACAAAGAGAAACATGCAGTTTCAATTTAGACAATGCAGTATTAGGTGTGTTGTGCAGAAAAAGCAAGCTTCATTTTCAGGTACTTCCACGTGTAACTAAGGAGCTAAAATAAACACTTGTATAATGAACAGCATGAACCATTCAGCATTTTCTTGTCAAGATGTGCTGAGAATCGTGGTGTAAGACAGAGCTGCTTCTGAAATAACTCAGTCTCACAATGCCATAGCACACACCAAGTGAACTGATTGCACTGTTTGATCTCTGTTGACCTCTGCTATAGTTATAACATGCATTCTGCCGTGAGCATCCAATCATGTCTTTATGAAGTCAGATTATGCAACACATTTTAAAATGTAAATTATAATTCTCATCATTTCTTTCTTGCCTGTGAAGATTTTGTTCTCAATCTAAGAAGTGTCTCCATAGGTCTGAGTTTCTTTCATTTAAATAAAAAAATGAAACAACAAAAACAAACCAAAACTCCAAACAAAACAAAACAGAAAAGCAACAAGAAAACACTATTGAGTGGTAAGCACTAGACTTCATCTAGGCTATATAAAAGCTATCAGCAAGATTACTTCGGGACCTTCTGCTAACCTTAACACCCTGACGGAAAATTTAAATAGTCAAGAATAAGATGCAGTTTGCGTGGTTTGGGGAGCTTATGCAGCCTGGCACATTTTTCTATGGCAAGGTACATCATCTTCTGAATTTTGGAATACAATTTGGACTGTGGTATTCTTTTTTCTTTCTTTTTTTTTTTCCTTTTGGTTTTTTGAGACAAAGTTTCTGTGTCTTGTTTGGAGGCGTCCCTGAAACTAGCTCTGTACCTCTGAAGACTTCTGCCTCCTGAGTGCTGGGATTAAAGTGTGCCACCAATGTCTGGCTGAACTGTGATATTCCTGAACCTTTCAATCAAAGGTCTGACAATGATAGTTTATTGTATAGACTGAAGATGAATAATAACTATTTAAATATTTTAGTCGGAATGTGATACTTCATTTTCCTATGGCCTTGTTTACTGAAGAAAACTAAAGATTTTCTATTAGACTCAAGAACTCTTAAAAAGTGGGATGCTTTGTTGTTATCTTCAGGATGTCGTACCACACACCATCACACACTGGTGATACTGAGTCTATAGGATGTAGGTGGTCAGTGGCTATTTTCTTTTCTACCCAGAGAAAACTTACTTTAGGTAAGAGGCCAAGGAAAAAGACTGTGACAGGTGACAGTCCTGAATTTAGCTATTACCAGGGGCAACTTTCCACAGTCCTTTAAGTCAGATTAATTTATTTAATTCTCTCTTATGTGTAAGTTCCCTTTGATTGTTTGGATAGTTGCAACCCGATGTCCCCTCCTATAGACACATTGGAGTTGGCAGATGGTTAGCATGGTGTTGGCTGAAGAAGAAGCTTGACACAGAAGCAGGAGGGTTCTCTTGCTTGTGACCAATATGAGTGTGGCAGACTGAGGACTGACTACTCCTTCTTCAGTATTTCCAACCCAATTTATTTTCCCAGGTGACAAAATACACAGCTAAAATATATGTCCTGGACTACTTTGCTAGCTAAGAATGACTGCTTGGTGCTACTTGAAACACACAGAAGTTTAAAAGCACAACCATAAATAAATTTCTAAGTGGGAACCATGCTCAGTGGGCACAGACCTGTCCCCCTGTGATGGGAGATGTCATTCTGTATATGTTTCTCATACTGGTTAATGAATAAAGCACTGTTGGCCAATAGGAAAGGAGATAGGAGGGACTAGGAGACAAGGAGGAAAGAGGAAGTAGTAAGGAGAGTCAGGATGGAGAGTCTGGAGAGAACAGAACTGCCATTCCTCCGCTCTCGGTAAGACCACGTGGAAATACATAGAAATGGGTTAATAACTAACACAGAGCTAGCCGATAAGAAACAAGTAACCGAGCCAACAGATTATATCAAATACAGAGTCTTGGTGTGCGATAATTGGGGCAGGCACGGCGGCGGGACCAGACCAGTGGCGGTGAGCGGAAAAAACCATACTCCTTACACCCCTGTCCTTCTCGTCCCTCCCTTTCACAGTATGTAAGATTGTGTGTTTATGTCCACACCCAAAGCATCCAGAGAAGACAGGAGAGGACCATTGTGCCCATGGCATCATGCTACTGCTCTGCAAGAACTCGAGGCTCCAGTTCCTGTTGTGTTCTTGTATGGGAAGGAGGACATCCTCTGGTTAAGCCACTGTAAATTCAATCTTCTTTTATGAAGTTGAGAATTTTTTTTGAAACAAGGTCTTTCTATGTATCCTTGGCTGTTCTACAACTCAATACATAGGCCAGGATGGCCTTGAATTCAGAGAAATCTGCCTGCCTTTGCTCCCTATATTCTGGGATGAAAGATATGTACCACCATATCCAACTTAAATTGTCAATTTAATCTGCTTAAATTATTTCTACTCTTTTCCCCTATTTTTTCAAATGCACCCTTCTTCACAGATTTGTCTACTTACATTACTTGAGTGTTCTGAACAGGCACTTCTAAATCTGCCACTGATTCATAGCCTGAAAAACTTTTTTCATATAATAATGATATATATTTATTAGAATTGGTTGGAAATACAGCCAGTAAATGTTGGTCTTCAAAAGATCAATGTAATTGATCAAGAATTAATAGATATTTTAAATGTGAAATTTAAAAATGCATGGTTGATGAGATGTCTCAGAGAGTGAAGGTGCTTCCTTAGGAAGCCTGAGGACCTGAATTCAATCCCTGGAGCCCACATAAAGACAGAAGCAGAGGACTGACGCCACACACTTGTCCTGGACTCTCCACATATGCACACATCACATGCATACTCACTCTCTCTTACATCAGACACTGACATCATGCTAATATATGTGAGCATATACAAAGACTTCAATATGTGATGGCTTGTAACCCAGATCAGCTCTTGATTTGACAGCTCTTGTGGGATCATGGGCAGTGTTCAGAGGTTTAGGCATTGAGGTTAGGCTTTCAGAATTGTGCCTCAAGGATGAATAAACCTTCATATGGTGGAGGTTACTCTTACCTAGAGGAACCACACATAGGCTTATTAAGGGCTTCATTCAAAGTTAGTAGGTGTTTGGGGGAGATCTAACTTGAGACTACCATTGTTGATGTGGAGGTGAGTTGGCATCCAATCCTAAACGCATAAATAGTTTGGCTACAATAAAATGTTTGTCATTGCTGTTGGGTAACGAGTCTGAATCTGATGATATAAAACTGCCTTCTAAATATTCATGTATGTTTTCATAGTTTAGTATTGCTCTCAGCCTTGGGCAAGCATGCTTTTTCTTCCTTCCTCCCTCCCTCCCTCCTTCCCTCCCTCCCTCCTTCCCTCCCTCCCTCCCTCCCTACCTCCCTTTCTTTCTTTTTTTATTTTGGTAATGGATGGTACCTAATACACAAACTCTCAACTTGTCAGAGAACAGAGAACCAGTGACATGACTGTGGAGTAATTGGTTCTAGATGGGGCATCTACATCATTATTCAGAGATGGGGAGGAGTGGGTGCTGGAAAAACCATGTCTTTTGGGCATCATACTGCCATTGCACTAATAAACTCAAAGGAGCTCTGGTTACCTGCACAGAACCTGCACAACAGATTGCCTGTCACCATTTCACCATGCAAAAGGGAGTCCCCACCCTTTTCTGAGAGACTATGAATAGTTAATGGATACCGTGGACAGGTATGATTTTCTAATTATTGTAGCCACTGATAAGTTGCTCATATTCCAGTAAATAACTCACTGCTCATGTTGATGCAAACAATCTTTATGTATCTCTTTGTTTCTTTCTCTCTGATTCTGTCAATTTCTGTCCACAAGCACACACACATGCACACATGCGTGCATGCGCGCGCGCGCACACACACACACACACACACACACACACACACACACACACACACACCAAGTAGAGAGTGGTCTGTTGGGAAGAAGAAAGAGAGGATGAGAAAGTGAAAATGACCAAACTCCAGTATATATCTTTATGGTATTGTCAAAGAACAATATTTTTTAAATCTGTGCTTGATATGAGCTTTAAGAACCTCTAACCTTGCAATTAATAGCCTTTGAGACACAGATTTAGTTTCAGAACACAGCACAGGTACTGATACCTTCCAAGGAACAGTTTCTCCAGGTCAGACATATTTCTCCCTGTAGGAAATAATAATTTAAACAGACCCTACAAATGAATATAGATCAATGATAAACTTAACTGGGAAATAGAGTAGGCTTAAATCCATTTATGTGAAAATTACATAATTATGTGAGTTGTTCGGGTTTTCTTTTTCCATATTTCTTTGTTTTCTTTATCTTTGTTTTAAACTGGAAAAGATTAATAATATCACATCAGAAGACATTCATACAAAAATTAATTAGCAAAATCTAGCTTCCAATAAATGTAGTCTGGAAAAAAGGCTTCATGGATGGGTGCTTACAGCATTAAATGGAGGCAAAGAGGTAGAGGCGGGAACAATGTTTTGAAGTCAGATGTTCTTCTCCTTTTATTCATACACTCATTGAAAGAGCAATTGAGGGAGAGCCGTGAACTATGAAGACTCAGTTCCCATGGGAAACAAATCGGAGGCTTTAGGGAGCATCATAAAGCAGCTATTTAGTACATTGACCTCGTGTATTTAAAGATTATGAGATTTTACAGTAGCTGGGTTATAAAATATCAATTTGGAGGAACAGCAAATTTCCTGATATTCATTTCAGTTTATAGGCAATTCCTGTTCTGACATAAATGTATAGGTCTGGGTGACTGGGTTTTCTGGGACAATGCTGCATTTTTCTTCAGGGTGGGGGTGTGTGGGGAGTTCAATAGCTTTACCCAGGGAATCAGTAGGCTAAAAGTCTCCTCCTCATTCACACTGTTTGTATTGCAGGAGGCTTGAAAACAACTCTATTATTTATTAGAGCACACACACATAGTTTTTTGCTTTTCCACTTTCTGGACTAGGGAGGAAATGAAGGCGATCACAATGCTAGGTTTTCATTATTCCACAATGAAAGGTTTCTATAGCTCTGAATCTCGTACGTCACTAATTACGACAACTACTCATAAAATATGACTAAAGAATCCCTGCCATTATGAGCCACTTGCTGTGCTAATATTCAGATGAAGAGCCTTTTTGCTTCATACTTCATTGCAAAATTAGGGTCGATGCATGCGTGTTGAACATGTTCAAATTACTAGCTAATATTTTTCGGAGGCAAAAGAAATCTGAGCCAAGTGTAAAACTAGCAGCTATGGAAAGTGGAGAATCAGATGTCCGCTGGGCAAATTGACAGAGCTCATTAATCTTGGAAGCGGTGGGCTCAAGTCTGTCCTTGCACGCACCTGCGTGAGCCTGAAGTCATTATAGGATGGCACCATTAATACCAAAGAGCCTGAGTGGGGAGAGGGTTATCTGCTCTTAGTAATTGATTGCCAGCTGATTAGTGGACAACATTTTTCTTGCGGCATAATTGCCTTTGTGTTATTGTAGCCTCTCTGATTTGGGTTTAGGCCATCTCACTGCTTCCAAGGCCCTGACAAGAGCAACACAGCCCCCAAAGTAATGAACTGGAACTTAGGCAATTTCCCCCAACAGTAGATGTCTAGTTAAACATCTTTCAGTGATGACTGCGGTAATAGCAATAATAGTCCAGATCACATGTCTTTCTCTTCCCCTTTTTGGAAAAGTAAGAGTTTCACCTAGAAAAGTGCTTATCGGGGGGGTGGAATGTATGGGGGTCATCTTTCAGAACTGTGATGGACCAATCAGAAACTGCTTATGTGAGATCTGTAATGACTTTGCAGATAAATACTAAGTGACAAAGATTCTTATTAATTCAAATACCATTATGTTGGCCATGGTTTTCAGACTTTTAGGTACAGGTTTGAGCTCAAGCAGGGAATTAGAATAATTGAAAATAATGACCTTTGTCTTAGCATAAAAAGTATTGTATTGGATGCTTTTGTGCCCTGTATAAGATGCTGATCAAATAAAGAGGAAATGGGGGAGCATTTGATTAAATCTACGAACTTAGCAGTTCAGGGTATTATAGGCGAATGAGTACTGTAGGCTTTCTGTCTAACACCATCAGTACCAAGAAGAGCTCTTCATGAGCAATGTTTGCACATAGACCCATAGAAATAAAAATATAACAATTCACTGTCTAAGGGTATTCACCATTAAGTAGCTAAGCTTAAAGAGAGATTTTATTGTTATTTACAGGTCTGTGTGTGTCTGTGTACATAAGTGTGTGGGTATACAAAGAAGCAAGAAGAGGGTGTTGGATAGTTTGGAGCTAGAGTTACAGGCAGTTGTGATCTGTTCTATACGATGCTGCGATCCAACCTCCAGTCCTCTGAAATCACAGCAAGAGCTCTTAACCACCAAGCCATCCCACTGACCCCAAGTCTCCATGTAAGATGATTAGGGAGTCACTAAAGTGAATCTATCTCATCAGTATAGGAGATACCAGCTGTCCTTGTGTTGAGGCTGAGGGACAAAGGAAACTATTGCAGTATCTTTTAAATTATTATTATTATTATTATTTTTGCCAAGCATTTCATTCATCACCAGACAGGGTGAAGATTCAGAAATATGGAAGTGTCTTAGGGTTCCTAGTGCTGCGAAGAGACACCATGTCCTTGGAAACTCTTACAAAGGAAAACATTTAATGGAGGCTGGCTTAGTTTCAGAGGGTTAGTCCATTATTGTCATGGTGGGATATGGCAGCATGCAGGCAGACATGGTGCTACAGAAGAAAATGAGAGTTCTACATTGTGATCCATAGGCAGCAGAAGACTATTGCCACAGTGGGCATGGCTTAAGCATGCAAGACTTCAAAGCCCACCTTTACAGTGGCGCACTTCCTCCAACAAGGCCCTACCTTACCAAAGTCACACCTCATAATAGTGCCATTCCCTATGGCCAAGTATTCAAACACGTGAGTCCATGGCAGCCATTCCTATTCAAACCACCCCAGGAGGGATGCAGCTATGATACAGGAAACACAGCATCCATGTATCCCACTATTAACAAGAGGTGAAAAAAATATGGTGGAAAATCTTTTGAGTGTGTGGCTAGAGGATCATGGTAAATTCTGAGTGTACTTTATCTTAATGTACAGCCAGTAGAAGATTAAAAGCTTGAGAACTTGAAAGCTAAGCATCATGGGACACTGGGAAGACTTGGATCAAATGCCTGGTGAAGTCTATTCCATCTGTGGGGCATCAAAGTGGGAGGCGGGGTTGTTGAGGTAGAGCTGTGACTGCTGAGATGTCCCTTGCTGTGATCATCATGAAAGTGGTTATTTGCTGTGTAGATCTTCAGCATAGATGCAACTGATCTATTTTAGAAATGAAACCCAAGACTATGACATAAAGAAGTTTAAACCTATGATGGGAAGACTCACACTCTTATTTGATAGAAATGGTCCAAAACTGTGCTAAGAACCCCTTGTCTCTGTTGCAGAGAATCCAAGGCCCCTTTGGGATATACATGATGAGAACAATTAAGTAGGGCGAGGCAAACAATTTCAGCCTTGAAATGTAGCCACTTGATCTCTGTTTAAAAGGGCTCAAAGAAAATGTGCTAGCCTTCAAAGAAAGAAGCAATAAAGAACAAGAGGAGAAGAAAAGAAAGCCCGTGGCTATCAGAAAAGAAGTAAAAGAGGAGATGAAATCATCAGAGATGAAAGTCATAGAAAAGAGAAAATGAGCCGACACTATTGAAAACAAATTCTCTGGTAACTGAAGAAACTGTACAAAAGACAGACAGAAAAAGAAAATAGTAACAGATGAGTTTCGATTAAGCATGTTTCACTCTATTGTAGAAAATGATTCTCATAAAGGAACCCACACAGTAAAGTATTATAGAGGACAACAAGATGGCTCAATGCACTTATGTCCAAGCCTGACAACCCTAGTTCAATTCCCAGCACCCACAGGACACAGGGAGAGAACCGACTCCTACAAGTTGACCTCCATCTGTCATACATGCACTGTGGCATGCACTTCCCAGGCAAATAAATAAATAAATAAATAAATAAATAAATAAAATGTAAATAAATAAATACACTCTAGAGAACTTCATCAGTTTAAAAAAAATCTTTTTATAACAGAAAGAAAATCTTAAAACATAAAACAAATAGTGTTAGGCCAGCCTCAGTTTCTTCATAGCAACATTGCTACCCAAAAGGTTTGGTTGCTATCTGCAAAATCATAAAGTAAATAAAATGTAGACAAGAAGTAACATAGAAAACCATCATACTCTTCAAGCTTAGAGTTTAAAATATTCATCATAGACAGGGACCCAGAAAACCCACCACTGAAGTCTTTTATTTTTGGGAATAACTCCAGTCAATGGAAAGATCAGTCTTTATTATTATTATTATTTTTAAATCCACAAAGACATCTGGGGTAAAGAGGCCAGTGTTAGACACTGTGACACAGAAGCATCACCCACGTACAGAGCAGACAGTAAAGGCCAATTCTGCTGTAGTGAGATAAATAATATAGAAAGTGAAATGGAGAGAATGGAACGGGAATATGCTGGTTTCTGCATTATACGAAATGAAACCTGACTTCAACATTCAACTTTCTTTTTCACAGACTTTTAAAAGTATTGAATAAGGGCTTACAAGATGGCTCTGTAGGTAAAGGAGCTTGCTGCTAGATACTGCAAACCTGAATTCTTGGTTCTGATCCACAGAACCTCCACAGAGGTGAAAGGAAAGAAACAATTTAATGAAGTTGTCGTCTGCTCTCCACATGTGTGCTGACATGTCAACATATGCCATGCAGACATTCACTCATGCGTGCACGTGTGTGCACACATACGCGCTCGCACACACACACACACACACACACACACACACACACACACACTAAAACAAAATTTGAAGTATTTGATGGACTATCTTATTGTCAATTTTATTGAAGTTCCAGGTAATGACTCCAAGGCCTCGCACATACTTGACAAGTTCTGTACCACTGAATACATCCCTAACCCTTAGATGAGTTAATTTTTAAATACACTGCCTATAAAGAAATTTAAGCACTTTAATTTTCATTTCAATTTTAACATTCAATTTTAATTTTAAAGGCAGATTGTTACGAGTAAGTTTTTCTGTCTGCCTGGGCCTTTTGCCACACCAGCCCCAAATAACACACAGATACTGTATTAGATATAATTTTGTTGGCCTGTTACTAGTTTCTTATTGGCTAGCTCTGTCTTAAATATTAACCTATTAATATTAATCTATTAATCTAAATATTTTTATGTGGTCTCATTTTACCGGAGAGTGGGGCTGGCGTTCTGCTTTCTCCTCCCTACTTCTGACTCCTCCCTATTACTTCCTCAAATCCTCCTTGTCTCCTAGTCCCGCCTATCTTGCTTTTCTATTGGCCAACAGCAGATGTGGTTGTGATTACTTTAGATTCACCCACATAACCCGGGACCATCTCCCCATACTAAAGTCCATAACCAGAATCGTATCATTTCTCCAATGTCCTAGGGATCTGTGTAGAGCTATCTTTAGCTGTTGTCATTATTCTGTAAACCACAATATGTATTTGTCCATCTTAGTATTTCTCAAGAAATTTGAGGATAATTACTATTAAATGGTGGATATCAAGTGGACTTCAAAATAATTTAATTTTTCTACATTGTTTAGGATGTTATTTTGCATACTGAGTGTCAATTATTTCTACACCAAGTATTATTAGATTATACTTTGTATACACCTGAGGAGACACTTGGTCATGTTAGCACAGGAACAGTGGGCTGGTGGTTCCCAAGTTCCCAAAGCACAGTGGTAGCTGCAAGGCCAAAAAGTACCTGGATGCTTCCTACTGCGGGATCACAAAAAAGATGCAAGTAATGGGCATCTGTTGCTGTCACCCAAGACCATAAATCATAATTCTGAGGAATTTAAAAATGAGGCTTATCTTCATTTTTCTTCTTTTGCAAAGATTTTTAACTCATGTGCTCTGTAGAGAGAAAACACTTGATGTATAACGAAATCACCTGGGTTCATGTAAGAACTGACAATAAGGATTTGATGATACAAAAATACTTGCATGTGGGGCCAACAGAACAATTCAGCAGGTAAATGTGATTGTTGTTCAAGCCTGATGACCTGAATTTGATCCTGGAACTTGCATAGAGGTGGAAGGAGAGGGTCAGTTTTGCAGAGTTGTCTTCACCTTCCACGTGCATGCTATATGCATGACACACGCATATATACCCATCATACAGACCCACAGTAGTAACACTATGTTATTATTATTATTGTTGTGATTAATAAAGACTTAAGGAGGGTAATACTTGGCAGAAGGGTGAAGAACCCTAAAGGCCTGGCACTTGTTTAATGTCTGTCTTCCATTCTGTATTCATTATATATGAATATAGTTTTCATGTCATTCTGTGTTCAGGTTATATAGACATTTCCAATGACCTATGCGTGTTGAAGTTAAAGATCAAAATTTTTTGTAAAGATTCATGGTATGCAAAGTAAAGAACAAAGTACTGTGCTCCACTCAAGTAATTGGTGTCGAAGCTCCCCAGTGCTTTTGCAATCTAGGCTTTAACAATGATGTTGAGAGCTAAAGCTAAGCTGTCCATTTTCCAAACTTCTCTTCTCTGGGATTTTGGTCTCTCGAGCCCTGCCTGACTAAGGGGCCTTAAACTTGCCACTTAGAATGCCAAAGGGCTGTGTGGCTTTCTTCACTTTAACTTCTGTACCTCTGGGAGAAACTGAAGGAGCAGGGCACTCACTTGGTAACATTCCCTTCACTCTAAGGCCTTTGCTTCTGGTGTTATGGCTACTTTGGTCCGGTCCTGTCTATTACCTTCAAACTATCATGCTCTTTATGTATCTAGGTTTTATAAGCTTTCTCAGCAGAGGGGATAATTTTATTCCATCTATTCTGTCATGATCAGCACTGAAATTTATCAGTACAAGTTTTTATTATTTAATTTTTGTTTCTATTTTACATTTATTTTACCCTGCTTGTGTGTGTGTGTGTGTGTGTGTGTGTGTGTGTGTTCGTGTGCCAAGGTATACATGTTGGTGTCAGAGGACAGCTGTTGGAGTCAACTCCCCAGCAGGGTTGAACTCAGATCACATGGCTTGGCAGCAAGCTTCCTTACCTGCTGAGTCATTTCATTGGCTAGATATGTTTTAAATTTAATTATCAGTATGGGTGTTTGGCCTACATCTATGTGTTTGCACTGCATGTGTACCTAGTGCTCTCACAGGCCAGGCTGTGGTCAGTGGGTGTCTGTCAGTGAATGTCTCCTGATAGAAAGGCCAAGTATCTGGCAGTTGTTCAGTCCAAAGGACTGGATTTCTCAGCAGTTCCAAACTGGTGCTGGAGTCGTAGGGAGTCCTAGAGAGCTGCCCATCTTCAGTCTATGTTGCAATACAAAGAGCAGGTTCTAACGGGTGTGAAGGAATACCTCAAGAACAGGATAGAGGGACTTGTAGTTTAGAGTGAGGGCAAACATTAAAAACAAACCCACATAAAAACCCAGGAAAAGTGAGATTAACATGATCATGTTTGTTCTTTAAAAGGAAGTAAAAAATGAAAAACAATAAACAAAGACCCACAGTTGGGGAGATGACTCACTTGGTGATGTATTTGCCTTGAGAGCATGTGCCTGAGCTATGTGAAAAGCTGGGCATGGTGCTGTGTATTCTCATTCCATTGCTGTGGAGGCAAAGAACAGGTAGATCACTGGGACTTGCTGGCTGGCCCCTCTTCCAAGAAAGCCTATGACGTGACATAGACTACCATGCTGTAGATATATTGTGGTTTGTATAAAGTGTTACAGAAATATGGAACTGGGAGGGAGGATCGCTTCTAAACAAGGAAAGAGGAGGTTGGAGGTGAGAGAAAGTCTCTGGTAATGGTTAAATTCAGTCTGAAGAAGTTACTGGATTTTTCCCAGTGGACAAGAGCAAATTCTTCCATAGGCTCAATAGAACAAGGCCAGGAGACAAGTATGTTCAGGAAGAAGAGCCTCGACATGTGCATGTGGGCTTCTGTGGAAGGTTCTACATGTTTGTTATCTTTTTGCAAAAGCTCTGATTTTGTTGATAGTCTATAGGGGTTCAAAGAAGAAGAAAGCCGGGGCTGATTTTCTGTTTCATGAAGTGTAACTAGGAAAGCTGCACAAAGCAGGAAGGAAGGGAAGACACTGGAGAAAGAGATAAAGTAGGCGAAGTTGCAATAGCAGGCTTTGGAGCCTGTTCTGAAACTCGCTCTGCAGACCAACCTGTGCTCGAACTCACAGAGATCTGCCCGCCTCTGCCTCCAGACTGCTGGGCTTACAGGCATGGGCCACCAATGCCTGGCTTTCCACTAATCTTTTGTGCCGCTTTCTCCTTCTTTTTCTTTCCTTTCTTTAATTTACTACTCTGATATTTATTAACATCTTTTAATTCTGAACATTTTTGTTACTGGTTTTCTAAGTATTAAATATGTCATTAGGTTGTTTGTTTATTGACTTAAAATTATTTATTTATTTATTTATTTATTTATTTATTTATTTATTTATTTATTTTGAGTCAGGGTTTGTCTGCAGCCCTGGCTAGCTTGAAGTTCCTATGTAGCCCACGCTGGCATCAGCCTCACAACAATCCCTCTACTTCTGTAATGGGATTAGAGGTGTAAGCTTTTGGGCCCAGCCTGTGGATGTTGGGTTGTTTATTTGAGATATTTTTACTGTTTTTTTCACTGGCTTCTTTTGTGTGTGTGTGTGTGTGTGTGTGTGTGTGTGTGTGTGTGTGTGAGTACATGCCACACGTGTCCTGATGTCTGCCACTGTAGTTACATTGATTATGATATTCAATATCAAGTTTCCCAATTTCTTGTTCATATTGTGAGTTGTTTTCCTCCTCTTTTCTACTGTCTGTCTGCATCATCTTGCAAACCCTCGAATATCCTTGTAATGGTTATTTTGTTGGTTTTCATGCATGTTATTTAATTTCTTAAGCTGCTATTTTCCTTTGAGGGGTGTCATGTGTTCTTTCATGCATTTGTGTGTGTGTGTGTGTGTGTGTGTGTGTGTGTGTGTGTATTTGGAAAACAGGTCAAATACAATGGTGAACACAGAGCCCATGTAACTCTTCAAGTTCAGGGTGAACAGGCATCGTTGTAGGTGAGGCCTGAGGCCTGGAAAGTGTCCCTGTCTGTTTGATGGCCCAAAGAGGTGGGAGTTGTGAGTGCTGTGCTTGGAGATGCCAGGAAAGGTGAGAACACACATATCAGCTCATAAATGCTTGGTGGATGTTGAATGGGCCAGCATTATACTGAGGATATCAACTTCTTTACTAACTTCAAGTAGGGGAAGCATGGGGCTGTATAATGATAATACTTTAAGTTTTGTTGATCACTTATTGGGCAAGCAATTTAAATAACCATCTAAGTTTGCTTTGTTCATTCTTTAAAATGTGCTAAAATTACTAACTTCCCCGAGAAAGGCATTGCAATTAAATAGTGGTGGAGAACAATGCTCAGGGGGCTCCAATAGATGTCCAGATGAAAATGTAACATATCTTCACTGCCATCCACGTGGCTTTATGAACACTTATGAGTACTGTAGATTTATAACATTATATAACATTAAAGGAAGGAGTCTCATCTTTGTGGCTTAATGCAGAACAATTCTTTAAAAAATTAAGTATTAACCTTTGTTTTCAACAGCACAAATTAAACGATTGGCTTGAATAAATGCTGGATTACGGAACTGCTCACATGGAGTGCACATTAACCTTCTCTCATTCTTCTCTGCTCACAAATTCTGAACTTTTTAGTATGCACTGAAATATGAATCCTCTTAGGATGTTCTGCCTGGTTAATTGATGGGTTTCCTGAGTATTGTTCTTAGTGCAAATTTTAATCTTTTGATGGGAATGGGCATAAAATACTCTTTCAGATTTGTATGATTTCTCTTTATTAAATAACAATAAATCTTGCTTTAATTAAATTACAGTTTTTCAAACTCTAAAACTTTTCTGAATTGGGAAACTGTTCACTAATTCTTAATTCTTATAGTTGTCATGGCTACGAAGACTCTCAAGAGGGAAAATTCAAATGATTCGAAGAAACGTTGACATTTCTGGAAAGTCGTACTATACCTTTTCAGTTGACTCTAGCAGTAGACCTTATTAGGAATACAGTGTGTGATTTTAAGGTTTGAATTCTATCACCCATTCCTGATCTGCCCCCAATGACATGTGGGCCATGACATGATGGCAATAACTAAGAGAAATGAAATGTGATTTTTATTAATAGCTAGAATGTGCTCATTACCTCCAAGCACAGGCCTTCTATGGCAGATGAAATTTCAGCAAGAGTTAGATCTACCAACCTAGGGAGATAATCCTACTCTAGAATCTAGAATGTTTAGAAAAGAGGTCAAGACCTTCCTGTATCATGTTAAGTTCTTCAGGAAGTAGCCTCTAGGTCAAAGAGGTGTAGTGTGCAGAAAAGTTAGTCATGGGTGCCCATATAATTCGCAAGTTAAAGCAGGATGGGCAGGGAAGTAAGAGGAGAGAGAAGTTACACTATGATATTTGCACAGTAACAGCCTTGGCTTAACTGCACAGAGAGTTCTGGACCTGGAATGGACCTTCAGAGTTTTCCTGAGTTGAAAAATACTGTCAGAATTTTCTGTTCATGAGTTAACCTTTCACTGAGCATGAGGCATCCTACAAAGTTAGAGATTAAGGATGGCTCTCTACAAACAAGAGAGTCTCCAGATGAGCTAGCATTGAAGGCCATTTGCTGACGACAATCCTCAAAGTTAGATTTCGTTATTGAGGGATGTCTGAATAGTGAATTATGCTCCTAGAAGAGTCCACATGGACACAGTTGGCTTCATTGCTTCCTGAAGTTTGTGCTTGTAACCTGGAGGACAGATCCAAGAGATCACCTATTGTCTGGCTCAAGGAAGGCAGAGAGGGCACAGAGTTTGAACACATCCTTTAGCATGAACATGACCTTTCTCAGGAAGTGTGACTGGCTCTGGACCCCAACAAATAAGCAATGAGGTCAACCTCAGTTTTACCCAATAAAAGAACTCTTACAGAATGAACAGATGGTCACATGTGTTTAGCCTCCTTTATTTTCTCCTATATACCAAGACAATATGATGAGAGGAGCTCTGTCCAGTCACTGTTACCTTCATAAACTTTTTCCATTTACCTGGCATTACCAAATCTGAAAATTAGCTATTTTAAAACTTAAAATGAATTTTCTATACAAATTGTTTATAAACTGTCCCTGATATAATATTTTAGAGAATGCCTGCATCTTAATGTGTTGTGCCAACCTTTAACTATTCAAGTGACAATTACAATGGGCTTTTGTGTAGGGCTTATTGTAGACATTATTGTTACCTTTATTTTGTTTCCTCATTTGAATGAATACTTATGCTTCTCGCTTGTGAGTATTTTCTAAATCTGGTCTTAGGTCTTATAAAAAATATAGAACTAAAGTTTGGGGTAATGAATATAGGTAGTGATAATAGATTCCATGGGTAGCCATTTCTCTTACCTCTCCCTCCCTTCTGTTGTCTCTCCTTCCTATATCCCTTCATTTCTTCCTTCTTTCCTTCCTTTTCTTTTCAGAGAATAGTTTCCATTTGCCTTTGTTTTTTGCAGAGATTATTAAGTTTACATTTAAGCAGGATATGAACTAATGGAAATGGTACTGAAAATATTTTAAAGCTGTCTTTAAATATATCCACCAAACATAGCCTTCAGATACTATTCCCATGGGTGTGGTTTTCATGTCTTCAGACCAAATCAGAGCTATTGAATTTTTTTAAAAGGAATTATTGTACAACTACAGTTTTTAAATGTGGCAGTGTTCTGCTATTTATCAGTGCCATTTCAATAACTATGGAATACTTAATGCCACTGGAATTCTCAGAAATCAATATTGCTATAATATGATGACATCATTGTTTATGTTGAGAGATGCCATACACACACACACACACACACACACAAACACACACACACACTGTGTGTATATATATGTATTTATATGGACATATATATCCATATGTATGTACACACACATACATACATATTCACATTCATACACACACACACACACACACACACACACACACGTTCTTTATATCACTGTTAAGATCTGTGACTTAGTCACAGTGTCCTTTTCTGTCATATTGAATCAAATGTTCATTTTGAGGAGTGTGAGAACAACCACAGAGCTGGTCATTAGTAGATTAGTCGTCACTACAAAGCCCTGTATTGGGGATGAGCTCGTTTTTACTTGCAGGAAGAGAGTTCCTCTTGGAGAGCAATTACATCTGATTGACATGTTTTCATGTGCCTCCAGCCTTGGTGTGTGTTTTTTTCCCTCTCCCTGGCACACTAAACAGGCTTAGATCAAGGACTGTTATTTTACTTTTTCTGCTCTTGTTGTTTCACTGCTATTAACTAAAATCAGGATACCAGAGACACCAGAGAAAAACTTAGAAACCCTGTAAAGTGTGACTTAAAAGAAATAATAAAATATGTATAAAGAATTGTGCCTTTTGTTGTGGTAGGTCGCTAGGCTGATTCTGGAGCAGAACTGCTGAAAGTCAATTGAAAGGCAAGAAAATGACAGACTTGGACATGCTAATAAAGGAAGCAATTTGTATTTTCTGTGCAAATGCAGCTACTGACTTATTCCTCTAAAGGATTCATAGTGTGATGTTACGAGAAGAGAAAAGCTGGGCTGAAAACTTACATTCCTCTCTCCAATTTCCTTCTAAATTGTATATAATTTCGAATAAGGCACTTAACTTTTATGCATCTTTTAACACAGAGAAAAGGGAAAAGGTGATGTCTACAGATTCTTTAAACTCAAACACATCATTAGGGCACAGATGTCATGAAAAAAGCAGATGTTACCTTCTAAATACCATGAAGTCAAACCCACTACACCAAACCCTGACCAATGGAGGCAGAAACCCCAATTCCATCCTGCATCTTTCTCAGACTACAAGCTTCCTTAGGACCCGAGAAATAGCTGACAAGTGTTCCTCAGCTTAGTGGTGGTTCCCTACCTTCCTACAATGGAAGCTCTCAGGAATATTTAGAAATGAATGATCGGTGCCTGGAGAGACAGTTCAGCAGTTAGGAGCACTTTCTGCACCTCCAGAAAGTGAGTTCAGTTTCAGCAAATCTGAAACCCTCTTCTGATACCCTCTTCTGGTGTATACTTACACACACACACACACACACACTAATTGAGAAAAAGAAATGGATATTTGAAAAATTCTTATTATAAATCATGCCTTCTTATAGTCACCCATTGCCTTTATTTGATTATTATGTGTAAGAGAACTCTTCACCCTTATTAAATATTTAATATGTGATTTCCATTTCCTGTAGCTTCTGATGATTCATGTTGCATATCCCATGGGCTCTCAGTTCTGGTTCATATTTTCAGATACCTGAAAGTACTTTATTCTCTTTAAAATAGGCTCTTAAGAGAATTTATATTGCTCCTTGTATGCCATGTCATATGTTGGTAGTGAACAGAGCCTGTAGACCACAGCAGAAAAAGCAAGTATTTGTTGAAGGTACCATAAGGCACCTCTTCTGCATCTTCCCATTTCTGGAGAACTTTCAGTCTACTGAGGGAGGTAGACCAGTAGACACAGGACTTTGTATATTCTAACCCCCACAGAACAGAGCACCGGGAGTTCATCTTCAGAGTAACTCACATAGTAGCAAAAAAAATCCCACACTCTTCCTCCTTATGTGGACAATGACTATTTCCTCTTTGTCAGACAAACTGAAGTCATCAACCATGATAACCAGGACAATCCCTGTGATAGAACCATGGTTTTGATGATAAAAAAAAAAACAATCTCTGCAGTTGCTTTATGAGAACAATATACTCAGTCTGATTATATGTAGGTGCAGTTTTTGTCAGAACTCCAGATATAACATGAATTTGTTTTGGGATTCTTTGTTATTATGTCTCTGCAGGGTTAATTGAAGAAGACTGACTCCTTTATCTGTTGCTTAGATTGGCTGACAGAGTATTAGCAGGTATCGGGACTGATTAAAGTTTCAGTGTTTTTGCCGTCCCTTTAGGGAGAGCAGATTGTTGCAGCCTGGCTCTGAGCACCAGGAAATTTTGATGAGTTGTTTTTCCTTCTAAATTACCTTTACAAATTTTACCCTACTTTGAGTTTCTGTCTCATAGAAAGTTTAGGATTCTGTAGTTGTGGTGGCACTTTACAACAAAATAACCCTCTTCCCACATTAGCAGACATGTATCAGACTGTTACTGTATGTACAAGTCCTTAGAACGGCTAAAATTGTATAGGATGTAAGGTATGCATGGTTTTATGGGAAGATATGTGCATTTTCTCCAGGAGCTCAAGGTCTCATGGAGAGTTAAGCAAGATCTACTAACTGTGCTAATCAGAAATATGAACATAAGAAGGGCCATGACCCAGGAACTAAGTGCTGTAGGAAAGGAGGGGGTAAGTACCATGAAAGTTGAATGGTCCTTGTCATCACTGTCTGATAGAGAGTAGACTCTTAGAATAATCTTAGACTAAGATTAATAATCTTAGTCTTAGAATAATCTTAGAATAGTCTTAGAATAATCAGCGACGAGACACTGCCTTTAGAGCTTCTTGTTTAATAAGGCTTTATGTCCCAAAGATTCCATGGCACAGGTAAAAGGCAAACAAAACAAAAAGCTTACCCTTAACCCATTTAAGTGTATTCACATTGAATATCTGCTCACATCAGTGAACAATTGCCAACCCAGGACTTTGGACAAGAAATTCACTGGAATGCATTGCTTTATTAGCATTCTGTTGAACAATTTGGTCATCATTTTTGCAATTTAAAGTTGTGGTTTTTCATAAAAAGAGTCATAAAGTAGATAATACTGGGTTCACACATAAACATAAAAATATTCTGCAAGGAAGCCCCTGATCTGGCCCCCTGGACACACCTCAGCTGCCTATCCTCCTTGGTCCTGTCTGCTTCTGCTTGCCCCACCATGGTCCTGTGGCTCTGGAATTGATCTAAGGAATGGCCTCCGAGCTCTTGTTTGTCTTAGTGACTGTATGTCAGTGTGTGAAACAGACATACTAACCTTTGAACTGTTGTCTTTCCTGCTAACATCCTCCTAGTCTGCCATCTTTTCATCTATTTTTTTGTTTTCAATAGTTTTCCTTTTTAGTTCTTATGTAGTGCAATAGCTTTGATTTCCTTCCTCCCTTCTTGCATATCCAACTCTTTCCTGTCCACCCCTTTCCATTCCTTAAAAAAAAATTACTCTATGGCTGATGAGATGGCTCAGCCATGAAAGGCTAGGCTCACAACCAATTTTTTTTGTTTTGTTTTGTTTTTTCTAAATAATAACTATCTTCATTTTATCTTCTCTTTCCAACTCTTTTCTCTTTTAGATTTGCTTTTCAATTTTTTTCCCTGCAGTTTAGATAGCACTTTAGGGGTATAAACTATATTCTTGTAGATTAACACTGATGGTGTTTGTCTAAAGTCCTTTACTATGACATGATTGGCATATATTTTTTGGCCCTTCAGTTAGGCGTATAAATACCATCTGATGCTAATAATAGTCTGGACTTCTTCGATCCCTCTGTCTCTTTTCTGCAGTAGATCTTGGAATGTAGGATGCATGTCCCTTGCCAGCTTAGAGGAACCCACAAACTTATTGAAAACCTATTAAAAAGCAAAACTCAGATGAAAAGATGGCATACTTAGGGGGTATAAGTAGGAAACGCATCAGTTCAAAGGTTAATATGTCTGTTTCCCAGAGATTTCACACACATTGCCATACAGTCACGTGGATTAGCAAGAGCTCAGAGGCCATTGTGTAGTGAACCCTACTTCCTGTGCTATGAGCATAGATGTAGTTTGAATCACCTCTACTTTAAATCTCATGTATTAATTTCCATCTACTTTAGTTCACATAAAGTCTTCTGTCCACTGAGGTTTTGACACTCTTTAGTTCACATCAGATCTTTCTTAAATGTCACATGAAAACATGACCTTTTCCCTTGGCTAGATCCTAATTTGAATATAGCCTGTCAGTATTTTAACTCTGGTCTTTGTGTGCCGTAGTTTTTGCAAGTTATTTTTGAATGAATTTTTGCAGTGTTCCCATATAGTTGCATTAGAACTATTCAAAACAGTGCATCAGTTCTGTCCTTTGCTCTTTGGAAATCAATTACTTCAGAGTTTCAGAATATTTCTCAATACCTAGTTGCAATGAGCTAAAACTTATTCCATTTATACCACACAGGTCTTTCCAAGCTAACAGTTTTAGCACATGTGCACCAATGTAATCCAATCAGATCTTTATTGTGCCATTAGCCTATAACATTCTAGTTCTTATGATTAATGTGCAGGCCTAGACCTCATAAAACTCTGTTTTAATTCATCTTAAGACACCTTCCCTAACAAGCACTCCATAGTCCTAAAGAGATGTCTCCTGATAAACATATGCATTTAGATGCTATCTTCATTCTTAAAACTGCAATGAGCAAGCAGTTAATTAACTTATTATAATGCCATAAATCCCAGCTCTAGCCATGACCAGATCCTCCCCCACCTTTACCAAGAGCATTTTCATTTATGATGAATTATCCCCTGGGTCCTTGAGGCAGAGTTGGGTGACCATGCAGAACTCAGGGTCAGACACAATAGCACAATCCGCATTGCTCAGTAATGACAAGCCGTCCACTCCCACCACTTGCCTCACTCTGCTTGGGTGCCTTCATGCCTCAGTGAGATCAGCAGACTCTGATGACAAAATGAGGGCGTTTGTCTCCTCCAGATTTTAGTTCTCTGTAAAGTAACACGTAGGATGATTTGTATGTAGTAGATGACCCGGAATGGATTGCTATTTCCTCTGGTAATTAAACTGATACTTTGAATGCAAATTCAGGTCTGGAACATTTAATTTATTTTATTTTTTAATTTTGAGATGCTTTTCACATAGAATACATAGAATTACAAGTTGTTCCTGGTGCTACTTAAATTTTTAATTTTCTTCTTAGCCTTCCTCTATACAATTTTATGTATGTGTTCTTGTTATATAATAGCTACCAACAGAATTTTGAATTTCCACGGATGGTTTTTCCTTGGCATTCTATTGGTAAAATTGTCTCAGATTTTATAACATGTGATTTATTAGGCTCATTTTCAGAAACCCAAATCTTTAAGAATATTTTTGTTATGAGTCAGTGCTCCATTTATTTTCCCTTGCCACGCCAAATGCCATGACCAAAGTTAACTTAGAGGAGGAAGGGCTTATTTCAGCACGTCGATCGCAGGCCGTTGTTGAGGGATGTCAGGCAGGAACTCAAGCCATAACTTAGAGCAGAAACCATGGAGGCATCGTGATTGCTGGGTCACATGGGTTTATGCTTAGCTAGCTTTCTTATACAGTCCTAAATGCCTGCTCACCGAGTGGTGTCACCCACAATGGAATGACTGCTCTGTCCCCATCAACAGATAATCAACGCTATCCCCACAGTCTAATCTACATAAACAATTTCTTCATGGAGACTCCCTTCTCAGATGAATGCAGGCAATGTTAAGTTGGTGATTAAAGCTCACTAGGATGGTTAAGTTGTGTCCTTCTTTTAAAAAAGATGCATCGGACTCTAACACCCAGCACCCCAGATTGTATTCTCTCTTGGAGAAGGGTGATTGAGTTGCAGTTAGTGAAGACGAGGCTGTAATCCAGTTGAGGACTAGTGAGCAACATGACCCGTTCCTGGCACTTGACTCTGAACAAACCACGGCACTTCTTCGAGAGTCAGTTCTCCATCCATAAAATAAGTGCTCCGTATGCTTTAAAGTGATAAGACGATTTCTGAATGCATTTTGGATTTCATCCACCACTCAATTTTCAAGGCTCCCATTAAGTCAAATATGATAAAGAGGTAAATTGGTTTCCCTCCTCAAAACCTCTTCTACATAAAATAGCACTTATTTAGGATTTTAACAAGCTATATTATAAATACATGTAATCTAGTTTACATATTGAAATAGTCACATGAGTAAGGCAGATTTTATTATTATCTTCTTAGTGAAGATGTGTAACTCAGGCTGTCAGTGACAAGAGGCCAGCTAATTGACTCATTCAAGGTCGGAGCATTACCTGATTCCCGGGAGTCAAATGCTTGAGTTCTAAGCCCTGGCTTTCCAACCCACTCTACCCAGGGTCATATGCTGCAAGAAGAGGGCTTGGCAAGCCCATTGTCTTTCAGAATTAAATGGAAGCAACTTCCCAGTAGTCACGCTCAGGACCTCTGTGACCAAGAGTTTAATACATTTCACCAGGATCATTGTTATTGAGTTCTTTAACTAATTAAATATTTCTTTTCATTTGGCAAGTAAACTTACCCATAAAATTGTTTTAAACCATACTACTGCTTTTACTCACTAAAAAAACACATACGCATTGTAGAAAAGCAGAGTATATGAATGTGTGTATTAGACTAGTAGAGATTTTCTGTTTTCTCTGAAAAACAATATTACTTAGAAATAGCCACCATTAATGTTTTGATACATTTCTTTCTAGTCACTCTTATGCATCTATCACCTAAAACAACGCAGCACATCATGGTCTGTATATTTTCTAACCTTCTTCCCCCATGTAATATATTGTGGATGATTTTTCTGTATCAATAAATAAAGGTCTTCATTATCTTAGTGGCCACGTTAATGCATAGCCCACAATTCATTTAACTTTGCTCGACATTTGTTCATTTATATTACTTATATTGTTAAATTTATAATTTAACATTTCTGTAAATTTTATTATAAACATTCCAAATAAATATCTTCACACACTTTTCTGTTGAATCCTAAGGAGAAATGTTAGGACAATGACAGTGTTTATGTGTCTTCTGTCCAACTCCCTTTCTTATAAATGGAGTCCAAGTTTCTAGGCAAGCCTACAAGATCTTTCAAAACCCATCCGTAGCCTATTTTTCTTCTAGATTTGCATCACTACCACAAACCTTCATTTTACTGGCTCACTTTTTCTCAAAACATAATCTCCTTTCAAATCTTTCCACTATTTCCTGTTATTCTTTCCATATCTAGGATTTTTACCTCTGCCTTTTGCTATTTTACTGAATTTCTAATTATCCTTTAGTGCCTAGTTTACTTATCAGTCTTTCTCTTTTTCCCTATATCTATCATTTTCACTTTTCTCGTGAGCAATAGTTCCTTCTCCTCTGCATCTCTCTACCTTAGTTAATGTTGGGTGGCAGTGTTTCTTGAAGATCTTCCCCTCTCTTGTGAATCATCAAACCCTCAGTAAACATGTGCATAGTGTCAGGCTGTGTGTTTGCTAGCAGGGCAGTCTCTACTGATCTTATGGGAATTAACGTATGTTAAGAACATGTTCATGATTAAAGTTTATCTTGATAGGGAGAAAACTAGAAGCAACTATGTGTTTTCCAGGGAATTTAGCAACTAAATTAAATCCATTCTCACAACACAAATGAAATTGTTAGTCTTTATTACTGGATAATCTAGATAACTGGTATCAGAACACCATAGTGGTCAGGATTAAAATAATAAATCCTTTTGTTCTTTTAAAGAATATTTGTGTATTTTTATTTTATGTATATGAGTGTTTTGCACCCCTTGAATGTCTGATGCCTGCAGTTACAAGAGGTCATTGGATCACCAGCAACTGGAGTTCCACACAATTGTCAGCCACCGTATGGGTTCTGGGAACTGAACGTGTGTCCTCTATAGGAGCAATGAAGTGCTCTTAACCCCTGAACCATTTCTCCAGCCCCAATAAATCATTTTCATCTCCTCAATCAATAATGAGAAATCATTAACTATTGATTGGAGTGTGTGCCCAGAACAACAATGAGGAACATTATGGGTTGGGAGCAAAATAATTTGTCCTATAGCAATAGGTTAGGCTAGAGGAAGAGACAGATAGACATTTGAGATATGTAATAAACCTTATGGGATTTGGTGCTTATGCATAGCACCCCAAATTTGTTCAGTTTGGGGTGATGAAGAAGAGGTAAAATCTTACATTGGCATCTCTCTTTTTCATGGTCTGTTGTTTCTAAGCAACTTTTCTTGCATTCTTCAGTAGGCACAGGAGTCTGACAGTATTCTTCTACCATGTTCTGCCATTACATGATATCTTGTTATACATTTTTAACTTTCTTCTCTTGCCAGAGATTGCTATCCTTTTATTGTCTCTGTTACTTGCAGACACTAATATGGCCTGCATATAAACAATTTTTTTTCTTTTCAGGTATTTTGGGTAAAGTTGTTAAGAAAAATATTTTTTAAATGTTTTAAAGTTATATGTATGTGTGTATACCTGTGTGAATTTCTGTACACAATATGAATGCAGGTCCTGTAGAGACTGGCAGAGAGCATCAGACCCTCCAATGCTAGTGTTAGAGGCAGTTGTGAGCTGCCTAATTTGTGTTGTGGGAGTCCTCTGGAAGATCAGTGAGCTATCTCTCCAGTCCCAAGAACAGTCTTGAATTGTTGTGGAAATTTTCAACTGTGTAAAGATGTGTTACATTTGTTTATGCTGCATTTGTTTAATTATGAAAAGATGTGTTGCTGTTTCACCTTGCCTCCCTAAGGCACCTGACTGGTCTAATAAAAAGTGAATGGCCAAAAACTACACAGTAGAGGAATAGGCAGGGTTGGCAGGCAGAGAGAATAAATAAGGGGAGAAATCTAGGCTCGAGAAGAGAGAGAAGAAGATAAGAGATAATGAGGGAGAAAGAAAGGGAGACACATGGGGCTAGCCTGTAAGGCAGCTGCCAGCCAGCTAGGTGGAGTAAGGCACAGAGGAAAAAAAAAAAGGCAAAAAGCTCCAGGACAAAACATAGATGATGAGTGGCAGATTAAAGTAAGTTAAAAAAAAAAAAAAAGCTAGCCAATAAAAAACAAAACAAAACAAAAAAAAAAAAAAAAAAAAAAAAAAAAAACAAAAAACAAAAAAAAAAGAGCATAATCTAAGGCTGAGCATTCATACCTAATAATAAATCTCCATGTCATGGATTCAGGACCTGGTTTGTTGTTCCAAAAAAAAAAAAAAAAAAAAGCCTGGCACATTGAATATGCATATGTTGGTGCTTATTTCTCTTAGCCCAATAGCAGGCTTGCAGACAGAATGCCTACACTTCATGGTTTTCTGGAGACTGTCTTGGGGTATGGCTGCCATCCTGGCATGCTTCTTAGCAGCACATTCTTTGTTAGCTGTGGAAGTTAGTTTATGGCAGAGATTGTTGTATAGTAAGACTGCAGGTATTCCTGAGCTGGGCCTTTTCAAATTGACTTGAATCACTAAATGGAACTAAACATCTCTGATATATTCCTAAAGTCAAAAGAAATTGCAAAATAATTGTCATGACTGGGAATTTGGCTTGTATTCCTATGTAGGAAGAGGCAGCCATGGATCAGACAGGGATGTAAAGTATTTTTAACATGGAAATTCATCTTATTAAAACAGTATATTTAACCATTTAAATTAAATCATACAGCACTGCTCTCTGGAGAAATTCTATAGTTCAAGATCACTAAAAACAAAGTTTAGAAGACTCATAACTATTTTTGGAATTCCTTGTCAGATTATGTGATATTATTAGGAAGAACCCTTAAGATTCTTGGAAACAAAATGGCTCTATTGTATCAACAGATTGGCTGTGTGGCTTATTTTTAATTGCACTTAGGAGAACCTGTTTGTTTTTTACATTTGAAATCCAGTCTAAATTGTGTCCAGTGGGGGCACTTAGTGTAGCAGGCTTTGATACCTGCCTCAGGTAAGAAAAGTTTTCTGTTTGTTTCATTAGTGCTTGATGCTTTGACAAAGTATGGCTTTCTACTTACTGTACAGAGAGCTGCCAACCATTCCTGTCGGGAGAAGCTAGTACGTGACAAGCAATGAGTTCTGAAGGAACTTATATGCCTTACATGGTTGACCTCCCATGAACATAGAAGCATTTCTCACTGTAGCTAGATAGAATTGGTTTTGTACTCAACATAAATGTATACCAGTATGCTTTCCGGCTCTGATAAAATACTGCCTCTCTTTCTTCAAAGTAGAGTCCAAGTTCATGTGTACATAGGGCAAGCTAGGCTGGAATAGTATAGACCTATGTATCTGTGTAGAAACAAAATGGAATTAATCAGGTTGGCAAGTATTTATCAATAACCGAAGCTTTTGTTACACTGAACAAGCAAGGGAGCCACCCTCAAACGTTCTCAAGGAGCTACCCTTAAATGTTTAAGTAGGGAGAACTACTTTTAGAAGCAATGCCATTCTGATGTGGAGCTTGTAACTTTTTGAAAAGGCACTTTTTAAAAACATACCTTCCACTCTCCGTCTGATACTGAGAGAGAAGAAGAAGGAATAGATCTTGTCTCTTCTAAGGAATCTTGGGTATGCACATGTATCCACAGTACTAAGAGGTAATGGTCACTGTGCTAGTTCTAGAGTGCATCAGGCCTTTTCCGCTTCGGAGTTTCCTACTTGCTCTTTCCTCAGTACAGATCACTCTGTATGCAATTTTGTTTTACTTATCTCTCTCAGATATTCACATAACTATCCTTCTCATAAGTCCTCTGCCCCGTCTTCATGTCTTCATTCAAGCCCACACCTCAATGCATTTCACATCCTCCCGATCTTAAGTCACGTTGAATATATATCATCAATTTTATACTACATATTTTACTCATTTATCTATTGCATTAAATGGACCCCCATAAAGGCAATTTCATTAGACAATTTTTTCCTAAATCTCCAGTGCTCAACTAGTATCTATGACATAGTAGACAAGCCAGGTTTCTGGCTTATGTCTGTAGTTAGAAGTTTTTCTCCTGTCTGCCAGTTCCCGAGTTACCACTCAGAGGCTTAATATTAATTATAAGTGTTTGGCCAATGGCTCAGGATTCTTACTGGCTAGCTCTACTTATGAATTCACACATTTCTATTATTCTGTATTTTACCACAAGGTTCATGGCTTGTTACCTCACATCTTAATTCCCTGGTAGCTACATGGCAAGGCTCTGACTCCACCTTCTTTCTTTCCACATCTTTGTTTGGATTTCCCACCTGGCTCTCTTCTGCCTGGCTATTGGTCAAAACAGCTTTATTTATCAACCAATAAAAACAACATATATTTGCAATGTACAGAAAGACATCCCATATCATATGCTTATAATTACATTACTTGGAAGGCCAAGGCAAGAATACTATTGTGAGTTTGAGACTTGCCTGAGGCATACAGTAAGTTAGAGTGCAGCCTTGGATACAGTTTGATAAGATCTTGTCTTAGAAAAAAATAGCTTTATAGAAAATTAGATCACGATGGATAGTCGGTGTCTGCTGATTGGATGAATAACTTCCACTTATTAAGCTTTTACTTGGTAAGTGTTGTCTTAATGAGCCTTAGATATAAAAGTACATTTAATTGTCCTAAGAAGTCCAGGGGTAGGAACAATAAGTGTATTCTTTCTGCTACAAATAAAGAAACTGAGGCCAAATCTTTCAGGGTAAACTATTGGCAACATGGTTTCAGGGCAACCCATTGGCACATGGTTGGGATCTAGGGAAACTCATTACACATCCCTTCCTTAACTCTAGCTAGGCTGATAGAAACTATATCTTTATTATCTTTTTGTGGGAAATCAGAAACAGTGTTATTTCTTTTACTTTAAAATTTTTATTTTGGAGACTCATAATATTAAAATGTTAAATTGGATAGAGTTATCTAAATCTATATCCATTTCCTAAATAATGTGTTCATATTATGGAATAGTTTTGGGATTGTTTCTCCAGTTTTTGCAGAATTAAGCCCTTTATGATTTCTGAAAACAGCTCTGCAGATCCTGAGTGGTTTTAAATTTTGATTCCTATTTTGGACACTGAAAGAAAGAGCCTGTGCTAATGGTTGAAACTCCATTTAGTGGTATCAAATTTTAACAACTGTTTTATTTGGGTGGGGGCTGGATTATATGAATCTTTTTTATGTATGCATTTGGATAATCAAAAAATGAGAAGCTTATAAAGAGAAATATATACTTCCATGTTTTTTTTTAAATTTTTTATTTTATTTTTTCCTATTATTACAAATATATTTTTTCTTTCAAAATCTATTCTGATTATGATTTCCTCTCCATCTACTCCTCCCAGTTTGTCTCCTCCTCCCCTCCTTTCCAGATCCACCCCATTTCTGTCTCTCATTAGAAAACAAACAGGTTTCTAAGGGATAATAACAAAATATAATGTAACATAATATAATATGATATGATAAAACAAAGCAAAAGCTAACACATTGGATTAGGACAAAGTAAACAAACAGAAGGACAAGGACCCATGAAAACACACAAGAAATAGATATAGATGCAGAGATCCACTCATTTACCCACTCCAGAATCCCATAAAAAACGCTAACTGGAAACCACAATATATAAGCAAAGGACCTGTAAGGTAAAAGGGGGAGAAGAAACAATAATAAAATAAAATTAAAAAATAATATAAGATAAAGGGAAGCTTTTCAGTTTCACATGGTCCCGTTTATTAATTGTTGATTAGTTCCTGCACTAATAGTGTTCTGTTTTGAAAGTCATTATCTGTGTCAGTAAATTCAAAGACATTCCACACTTTCTTTTCTCTCAGGTCCAGTGTATCTGGTTCTACGTTGAGGTATTTGATCCACTTGGGGTTAAGTTTTGTGCAGGGTGATAAATATGGATCTATTTGCATTCTTATACATGCAGACATACAATTCGATCTGCACCTTTTGTTGATGTTTCTCTTTTTCACAATGTCTACTTCTGGCTTCTTTATAAAAAATCAGGTGTCCATGTTGTGAAGATTTATGTCTGGGTATTCGGTTTCATTCCATTGATTGACATGTCTGTCTTTGTGTGAACATCATGAGGTTTGGTTTTATTATGATAGCTCCGTAGCACAGGTTGAAACCAGGAATGATGGGACCTCCAACAGTTCTTTATTGTTCACAAGTATTTTAGCTATTCTGGATTCTTCTTGTTTTTCCATATGAAGTTGAAAATTGCTCTTTAAGGTCTGTGAAGAATTATGTTGTGATTTTGATGGGGAGTGTTTTGAATGTGTAGATAGCTTTTGGTAGGATGGCTGTTTTCACTATATTAATCTTACTAATCTATGAGCATGGGGGATTTTTCCATCTTCTGATATCTTCCTTAATTTCTCTCTTCAGTGTCTTAAAGTTTTTATTATACAAGCCTTTCATTTGCTAGGTTAGAGTTACCCCAAGATATTCTATATTATTTGAAGCTATTGTGAAAGGTATTCTTTCCCTGATTTGTTTCTCAGTCCATAAGTTATTTGTATATAGGGCATCTTGAAACAGAATAGAGGTAACCCAGTCACATGGTATGTACTCACTCATATATGGATTTTAGACATAGAGCAAAGAATCACCAGCCTATAATTCACACCGCCAGAGAAACTAGGATACAAGAAGGATTATAAGAGATTAATATAAGGTCCCTCACAGAAGGAGAAAGGGACAAGATCTCCTGAGCATATAGGGAGTGGGGGGGGGCAGTGAGTGGAGAGAGAACTAGGAGAAAGAGAAGGGGAGGAGAGGAAAGCACATGGGACTAGGAAGATTGAGTCAGGGGAGGAATAGACAAGAGAAATGAGAGAGAGAGAGAGAGAGAGAGAGAGAGAGAGAGAGAGAGAGAGAGAGAGACCATAAAAGAGGGAATCATAGATTTGAAGAGAAAACTCAATCTAGAGAAATGTTCAGAGACCTACCAGATTGACCCCAACTAACAATATGAGCAACAGTGAAAAGGCTACCATAAATGCCCTTCCCTGATAATGAAATCAACTACTAACGTATCCACCATCATGGAGCCCTCATCTAGTAGATAATGGAAACAGAAGCAGACACCCACAACTAAACACTGAGACAAACTGGAATCCAAATGCAGAGAGGGAGGACAAGGCCTGGCTACAGAAACACATTGAGACAGCTGACCTGAACAAGGAGGAGCTAATAGACCCCAGACTGATAGCTGGGAATCCAGCATGTGACTGACTCAGACCCCCTGGACATGGGTCTCAGCTAGAAGGCCTGGGCAGTTTCAGGGACCTCAGACAGTGGAACTAGGATGTATCCCTGGTACACAAAAGGACTTTGGGAGCACATCTCCCATGGAGAGTACTCCCTTAACCTAGAGACAGGAGAGAAGTCCTGGTCCATACTCCAAATGACTGGACAGATTTAGATGACCCCTCCTGGAGGGCCCTACATGTGGAGTGGGGTGATGGGAGGGAGGGTGGTCAGGGGTTATGAAAGGATGGAAGAGAGGGAAATAGGGAGGGAGGGAGAGGGAACAGGGATTGATATGTAAAACAAACAAACAAACAAAAGAATAATAAAAACCCAGAGACAGATATTCAAGTTCAAGTTTCAAGCTGATGGTCAGAGAAGCAAAACAACCAGTTCTTGCCCTTACCTGAGGCTGGAAGAGCTGTCTTGTCCTCAGTTGCTGGAGAATAAATGTCTCATGAGGCTCTTTTAGTCTTCCTTTTATACCTCTCAAATCCTGGGATTAAAGGTGTGTGATCATAAGTTCAGAGATCACCTATGTGTAAGTTGTTTCTCTTTAGGACTGGATCAATTTCTTGTAGCTCAATGTGGCCTTGAAGTAACAGAGATCCATCTACCTCTGTCTCCTGAGCTCTGGGATTAAAGGTGTGTGCCACCTCCTCCTAGTTTCTATAGCTAACTAGTATGGCTGGGTTGCATTGTGATACTTAAGGCAATTTTTATTAAATCATAAATAATATATCACCACAAGGGCTACTGATTTTTGTGAGTTAATTTTGTATTCAGCTACTTTACTAAAGTGTTTAACAACTGTAAAAGTTTCTTGGTGGTTAGAATAATTTATATATATATATATGTATATATATATGCACATATATATACATATATATATACACATATATATATATATAAAATATCTTATCATCTGCAAATAAAGATAACTTGATATCTTCCTTTCCAAGTTGTAATCCCTTGATTTCCTTCTGTTGTCTTGTTGCTTTAGCTAAGACTTCAGATACTATATTGAGTAATAGTGACAGATGTACAACCTTGTCTTGTTCTAGATTTTAGTGGAATTGCTTGGATTTTTTTCTCCATTTAAGGTGGTGCTGGTTATGGGCTTGCTGTAAACTACCTGTGTTATGTTGAGATATGTCTCTTGTATCCCTAAAATCTCTAGTACTTTGATCATGAAATGTTGCTGGATTTTGTCAAAGGCTTTTTCTGCATCTAATGAGATGATCATTTGTTTTTTGTGTTTCAGTTTGTGTATATGATGCATCACTCTAACTTTTTGAGATCCTGGTCCTTTATAATAAAACACAGATTAAAATTTGATCTAGTGTTCAAAATAATACAAACCTTTCATAAATGGTAACTTTTTAAATAAAAAATATTTTACTACTTTTCTTTATTCTTTTGAGACAGGTTGTCATGTAGTCCTTAAAGTTGTGTATAGTCAAAGATGACCTTGAAATCTTGATCTTGTTGTGTCTACTTCCCAGTTGCCTGGATTACATCCATGAACTAGTACACCTAGTCTATACAGTGCTAATGGTTCAATCCAAGGCTTTTTCACATGTCAGGCAAGTACTCTACCAAGCAAACGTCATCTTCAGAGTCAGAGTTCTTATGTTTGTCTATTTCTGTGACATTTGGGAAAAGCTGAAGACCAAATAACAAACCAAAGGTCAACTTCAAGGTACTGAATAGTGTCTACCTTTGTTTTTCTGGCCCAAGGTGATGCTTCCCCTTCAAAGTATAGTGTTATTTTAAAGAACCCAAAATTATAGATGAAACAAATCAGTGTTGTGGCATTGTGGTTGGTCAGGCATGGTATTTGAAAAGGTATGTCTATATTACTCATTTTCAAACAAGAGTCTCCTGAAGCCTCATAGATAATAGTATAGTTTTAAGTTTTAAAGTCTTTAGGACAAGGTTACACTACTAATGGGGATAACTGCACTAGATGAATTGGGGAACATGTGTGACCGTACCACCTAGGTTTACCTAGCTAGCATAGTTAGCCAGGTCAATGCAACCTACACTTCTACTACCCCATCTATAATCTTCCAAAAATTAGGTAGGATATTTGGTCCAAGGAACCATAGGTTAATTATATTTTTAATTATTATTAATATTTTAAACTTATTTGAGTTTGAATAGGTTACTGTGGTGACCTCAGAGACCTGACACTCATGAGTTATCACTCTCGGTCAAGTGGAACAAGTAAATACACTTAATGAAATGTGGAGACTTCTGAGAAGCACATTGTAATTGATTTCATTACTGAGTGAACATTCCAAGTGTAGCTTTATAAACTAAGATTACTATAATATCTCTGAGTTTTTTGATACAATGAAATACCTTAATCTAAATACTTGTTGATTGTTGACCAAATATCCTCATAATGACTTATGACTGTACTTATTAGAATAAGGCAGACTAGAAAAAAAATCTACTGATTATTGGTGATGATCTTTCTAAACACCTACATAAATATACTAATTTTACATACATTTATTGATTGATATTTAAGAATAGTCTTTGATTATATAGTTTTCAGTCATTAAGGAAGGTATATTCATGCACAGAATTCATTACATATTTCAAATTTAACTCTCTTCTTAAATTAATTCAGAGGACATGAAAGTATTTTTGTTTCACATTGAACAACAACCTCTAAATGTGGTTGGCCTACGCTAGAGCATCCCATAGGAAAAGGAAAACCAAGGTCATGAGTCTTAAAATCCCCATGTCAGAGTCCAGTATTTCAGATTGAGAAATCTGGCTAATAAAAGGTATTTTAGCAACTACCTAATACAGGATGAAACCTAAGGAAACCTCATTTTTGGCTGAGCAATATTGCATTTGTAAAGATAATATTAATACAAAATTTTAATGCTTAGTGAATCATTATCTGGCAGCAGACCAACAGCAGAGCATAAAACATTAACAGCTGAAAGTGGGTTCTGAGTCCTTTGAGTTTCTAATTGTTGTTCATTACAAAAACAAAACAAAACAAAACTAAAAACAACAACAACAACAACAACAACAACAAAAACCCACCAAAATCATCTTGAGTGAATTCATGGAGAATTAAGCAGATTTGGTTTTAATGAAATCTTCAGGTCTTTGAATAAATTATGAATGTATCTTGATTGTTATGAGGGTATATTATCAAACAGTAATGAACAGATATCCAAGGTGGAGAGGATCCTCCAGCAGAACCTGTGTTTGAAACTGATTAAAAGCTGATGGAGTGAAAGGGATTTGCCAATAGATATGCAACAAGTCATGAGTTTGTAGACTTTAATAATATATTTTCTTCACAAGTAATAACACAGCAATTAGGGGAAGCTCATTGAGGTAGAAATAATGGTAACTGCTGTGCAGATTAGGTTTGCTGAAGGGAGCTCTCAGACATACACTAAAACAACACATTCCACGTTTTTGTTGGTGTGTAATTTCTACTTTATTTACTTATCATCTCAGTTAAAGAGGACTCTTGGCAGTAATGAGGCTACATAGAATAGTTGAAGAATCTACAAATTATACAAAAGATAAATCTAATGATTACCTATTCTAATGACAGTGCAATCTTGTTTTTCCTCATGGGGAAATTGAATGGCTGTGAGGACTCATAGCTGGAGAGAGTACCACAGAACAAATGCAGTCATTATTTTTCTGCCTGCTTTGCTTCTGCATGCCTGTTCATGAAAACTGGGTAATTCATTCAAGCAGGAGCCACTTACTGAATGGTTCGCAAACCTTTCACTGGTGCTGTACTGCTTGTAAGCAACATGGCAGATATATAAAAATAATATGCTAGAAAGCAGGATGGGAGAATGACCTATAAGGGTGTTACTAAAATAAGAGGAGAGAGGGTTAGGTGAAAATAGCATATTGCTTCCTCGTACTATTTACTATAATTGCCTTAAAAGTAAATACTCATGAAGGGTACATAATGAAACGTCAGAAGGGACTGTATTTCTGAGGATGATTGTGCTCACTGAGGGGAGAAAACAGACGAACTGGGTTTGCAGATCTGCAATGTTTGAGCAATGGCTCCACCACTGGAGAAAACAAGATCATTTGCTATTCGTTTCCTTAATTGTATCTTATGCTAGAGCTAATGAAAATAAAAACTCCCTTTCCACAATTTCCCCCAGATAAATGCATTAATGATTAGGAAACTAAATAGTTGTGGTAACTAAGCCTTTCCACTTTTAAAGATGGTCAGCAGAAAACTCTGTCAGTGTGACACACAAGTGGCTTTGTGATGAACCTTGTAATGGTTATCCCCATGAAACAAAGTTGTGAGCAAATTTCTGAAGCAAAGCCTAGTACTTATCATCTAGTAAAAACTCAGTGTATATGTAGTCTTTGTCATTTTTTTTTTTTTGTACTTAAAATTTTCTCATTTAACTGTTTCTACTGCCTGCCTTGCCCTGCCAGAACAAAACACTTGCAATTGGTATTTCGTTTGTGCTACTATTTGTGTTAATAGTGGGAGCATGCCTTTGTGTCTCAGTTTAAGAGCTGTTTCTTTCCTGGAGGCAGATAACATTATCTCATCCTTCAGAGGTTCCCTCAGAGGTGTGCATGACAAAACCCACTTTGCTTCCTACTGTTCAAGGTGGATGTCTTAGTCAGTGTTCTACTGCTGTGAAGAGACACCATGGCCACTGCAACTCTTGTAAAAGAAAGTATTTAGTTGTTACTTGCTTACAGTTTCAGAAGTTTAGTCCATCATCAGTAATGGTGGGGACATGGTGCTGGAGTAGTTGAGAGTTCTACATTCAAATCCATGTGCAGCAGAAAGAACTTCACTTGGCCTAATTTGGACTTTTGAAGCCTCAAAGCCCACCCCCAGTGACATGCTTCCTCCAACAAGGTCATAGCTACTTCAACAAGGCCACACCTCCCAACACCTTCAAGTAGCATCATTTCCTGATCCCCAAGCTTTCAAATACATGAGCCTATCTAGGGCATTCTTATTCAAACCACAGTGGGTGATGCTCACTGTGTAGATACTTCTACCAGCAAGAACTACATGTGGGAAAGCAAGCAGTTCTGCTTCTCTCTTGGATGTCTTAATCTGGGTTATAGCTTCTTATTCTGGGGGGGGGACCCCCCATTTTAGCTAATCCTTCCTGGAAATAACCTGACCTGATGGGTCCACCTAGAAATGTGTCTCTTAGTTGATTCCATAGCCAATCAAGTTGACAATCAAGATTAACCATCACTAGGCATTGTGATACTGATGGAAATATAGACATATATATATATATAAAAAAAGACATGATGGCATGTGTGAAATATGTTGCAAATAAAATACACTTTGTATATGTATGATTACAAATATAAAGAATTCTAATAATTCAATAACAAAAAAATACTCCCCTCAAAGAAACACTTTCCTAGATAATTTCTAAAGAAGGCTTGGCATGAAAATGTCCATTGAGCATGTGAAAAGATAGGAGACATAGTCATTCATTAGTGGGGTACAAATATAAGCCTCAATAAGCCACCACCTCATATGGGCAAGGATTTTCAAAACAAAACAACCGAAAGTGTTGGTGATGGTATGGGAAAGTCAGCACTTTCTGCAGTATAGGTAGGATTGTTGAGTGGTACCACTACTATGAAAGCAACTTCATTCTTCCTGAAAAGATTAAACACAGAAGTCAAGGATTCATACATGTTTACCCAAGGTCTGTTCACAGCAGTTAAAAAGTGACACCAACCTAAATGTCTATGAACTGATGAACAGGTAAACAACATGTGCTTGAGATGTTAATGTAATTCAACCACAAAGTAGTGGTGTATAATTTAATATGTAAAAATCTGAAAAACTTGCCCAGTGTGTGTGTGGGGGGGTGAAGAAAAGAAGTATCATATCTCAAATAAAGCTGCTATGAACACAGTTGCACATGTGTCCTTGATGAACATCCTTTTGGCATATGGCCAAGAGTGGTATAGCTTGGACTTGTGGTAGATTGATTTTCCTGAGAAACTACCACACTGACTGCCAAGTTGGTACTCCCACCAGCAATGAAGGAGTGTTCCAAATCCTCTCCAGCATGTGCTCTTGATCTTAACCATTCTAACAGGTGTAAGGTGTAATCTTAGAGTCATTTTGATTTGCATTCCCATGATGGCTAAGGGTGTTAGACATATCCTTATGTCTTTTTCCTCCATTTGAGATTCTTATGTTGAAAATTCTCTGTTTAGATCTCTACCCCATTTTTAATTGGAATATTTGGTTTATTGATATCTAATTTCTTGAATTCTTTATATATTTTGGAAATAAGCTTTCTGTCAGATGTGGGTTTGGTGAAGATATTTTCCCATTCTGTAGGCTGCCATTTTGTCCTATTTATGGTGCCCTTTGCCTTACAGAAACTCCATTTCATGAAGCCTTGTTTATTAATTGTTGGCCTTAGTGCCTATGCTATTGGAGTTATGTTCAGGAAGTTGTCTCCTCTGCCAATGTGTTCAAGATTATTTCCAACTTTCTCTTCTACTAACCCAGAAACAACCTAGAGATCCTTCAGCCAAGGAATGAATAAGGAAAATGTGGTACATTTACACAATGGATTATTACTCAGCTGTTAAAAAAACAAGGATACTGGGAAATTTGAAGGCAAATGAATGAAAGTAGAAAAAAAAATCATCACTAGTGAGATAACCCAGACTGAAAAAGACAAACATGGCATGTACTCATAAGTGAATATTAGCTGCTACAATCCCCAGACCCAGAAACTAGGTAATGATGAAGATTCATGGGGTGGAGGTATCCAGGTCATCCTGGGAAAAGGAAATACAAGAGATTTTGTGAGTGGACTGAGGGCGGGTGGGGATGGGAACATGAGTGGTCAGATTGGGGAGGTGCGAAGGGGAGAGTACTGAAAGAGACTACTGGAAAAGGGGTGCATTTTGGGGTCAGGTAAAAGACCTGGCAAAAGGGATCTCCCAGGAATCTCCAAGGATGATCCCAGCTAAGACTCCAAGCAATAGCATATATTAGCCTGAACTGGCAATCTCTGTGACCAGACTGGTGCCTAGCCCAATTGTCATCAGACAGGTATCATCTAGCAACTGATGGGAATAGATGCAGAGATCCACTAGGCAGAGTTCAAGGAGTCCTGAAAGAGGAGGAGATAGGAGTGTAGGAGCCCGAGGGATGAAGGACACCACAAGAACACTCACAGAATCAATTAACCTGGGCTAATAGGGGCTCACAGAAACTGAACCTACAACCAGGTAGCCTTCATGGGACTGACCTAGGCACTCTGCATATATGTTACAGTTATGTGGTTTGGTTCTTTTGTAGGACTCCTAACAGCAGGAACAACAGCTATGTCCAACTCTTTTTACTGGTTTTGGGGATGCTGCATTGCCTTGCCCGGCCTTAATACATGGGGAGGTGCTTAGTCTCACTGCACTTTGATATGTCATGTTGTGTTGATACTCATAGGAGACCTGTCTTTCCTAAACAATAATGGAGGAGTGGATTTGGGGTGATAACAGAGAGGAAGGGTGGGGGAAGGGACTGGGAGGAGAGGAGGAAGGGGAAACTGAAGTCAGGATGTAACATAAATACATAAAAAACAATTTTAAAAAAAATCCCCCCAAAACTACATCTCTATAAAGTGTATGAAACAGAGAATAGTTGTGCCTAGAGTTGAGGGAGAGGGCAGTAAGTAGTGGCTGGTTAATAGGTATGAGACTTTCTTTTTTGGTAATTAAAATGTTTTTTAAACTAGACCAATGTGGTGGTTACACAAACCTGTGATTGTAAGGATGCTTCTGAATTTTGCATATTTTAATGCTATATGAAATCTATCTTGATGAAAATTTGAAGAAACAAACATGTAATCCTTCCCTTGATGGAGCTTGCCATCTGGTACAGGAGACAAATATTGATAGGCATTATCTATGTTATTCCATAAATAAATATGAAGTCACAAGCTATTTCACACCCCTGGCTGTATTCAATCTCTGTGTCAGTACCTCCCAGCTCTAGTAGTCGCCCTGGTAACCATAGCACAATAGGATGTATATTGTTCAAAAATGGACATAGACATCTTATCAATGTCAGTAGACATATTTCTTATCTTTATGGTGCTGTGTCTTAGCACTCGCAGCTGATTATCACTCTTTACTTTGGATGGCTTCTCTTTCATCTTCTTGAGTATCATCATAGCTTCTGTGTCTTCTTCATTCCTCCTCGGCATATCCCTTTCATAATGGTAGTCTTCAGATGCCCTCTTGAGCCTCTAATATATATATTAGATACAAAGCTGTTGGCCAGTTACTAGTTTATTCATTCCTAGCTCTGTCTTAGATATTACTCCATTTATATTAATCTAAGTATTTCCTTGTAGTCTTATCTTACCAGAGAGAGGGCCTGGACCTCTGATCTCTTTCTGTCCTACATGTTGAATCTCCTCCCTACTTCTTCCTCTCTCTTACTATTTTCCTAGTCCCACTTATTTTGCTTTCCTGTTGGCCAACAGTGCTTTATTCATTAACCAATATGGGAAACAATTTACAGATTTACAGAATGACATCTACCATCATGTCTAAAAAAAAAAAAGAAGGGTTTTAACCTTAACATAGCAAAATATATAACAAAACAGTTATCAGATAAGAACCACAGTTAACAATAGTTAGTCCATTAACATTTAGGAAGATTTAAAGAAAATATTCTATCATCTATCCTATCTTTGTGAGTCTAAAGTCCTATATCTAGCTCAACTTTAATACTAATTAAGGAAACTATAACCATAATTATCTGTCTTCAACTCCATCAGAGAACACAGAAGGATACTATATAAACTCTAGAAATAACAGAGACAACTTGCCTGGTCAGGCACCCATAGTTCTGTAATAGTTCCACCTTCAGCCCATAGGCCATTGTGTGTCCTCAGCAAAGCAGGAAAATTTAAATTGTCCACCTGTATTGGCAGTTTATCAGTCACTTTTTTCTGTATCCTGCAGACTGTCTGGCAGTCTCTTCCATGAAGCAGGAACCCTGCAGGAATATCAATCTTGTTTCAGCAATCACTTTTCTGTGGGGTCTGCATGTCCAGTATATACAGTATAAAATCAAATAGTCCAGACAAGAGCAGTATCTTGCCCAAATGACTAGTCTTGTCATATTTGGAGTAAACTCCAAAATGTGTTCCTTCAACATCCACCTTCCTTTCTGACACATGTGGTGTTGCCAGGAGCAGGTGTGCCTCAATGTTAAGAAAAACCCTAAACCATTTTAAATGCCATATTCTGTAGGACTTTGAAAGGCTTGAAGAATGTCTATCCGTCTCAAATACATCTTAAATACCTAACTAACTTAACCCTATGTTTTGACTATCATAGGTAACTACCTATAATCTGTGCTAAATTATACATTATATTTCTAAATGAGCCATATAAACACAATACCTAAACAAGAGGAGAAATATACATATCACAAAATTTACCTTAAATTGTGTCAATAAATGGAAATCCATTTTAAAACAAAGTATGTATATCTATATCATAATCCCATTTTTTTACCTTAAAAAAGATTGGTTGTGGTCATTAACCATTTATAACCAAGCCTTTTTTAAATGAAAACAAACAGTTATAAATGATATTTGGGAATTTGGGCATCCTTTCCAAACTGCTTCCTGCTGGTAAGGGGCACTACAATGGGGATCCTAAGAAGGCACAGAAATCCTGGTTGTAGTCTGCAAGGCTGCCTTGTCCCAACTGTTTTGAATGTTGGATCACCTGGGATGCTGTTTCAAGGAATCTTGCTTGATCAACCATGTTATTCTGGAAGCAATCCCCAGCTTTTTATTTTCTGTTGAAACAAAAATAGAAATCCTTTCCCCCAGCAACCTGTCCTTGAACTTAAATTTTGAAGGCAAAGCATTTTTAAAATATATAAACTGGATTAATCCAGCAGCATTTATTTTAACAGATGTTGCTATTTCCTCAGCAGTCAAACAATACAAAGATAACAGAACAGCATAGAGTATCCAGACTCTTTTTGTGCTTTCCAACTTTACATGGCATTTTTATTACTCTCTTTCTTCTACTTCTATTTTTTCATTTTTTGAGACAGGGTTTCTCTGTGTGACTTTTATCTGTCCTAGAATTAACTCTGTATATCAGGTTTACTTTGAAATCACAGAGATCTGCTTGCCTCTGCCTTCCAAGTGCTGGAATTAAAGGTGTTCCACCAGCTACTCTTTGATTTCTTCTTCTTCTTCTTCCTCTTCTTCTTCTTCTTCTTCTTCTTCTTCTTCTTCTTCTTCTTCTTCTTCTTCTTCTTTTCTTCTTCTTCTTCTTCTTCTTCTTTTTCTTCTTCGTATTATTATTATTATTATTATTTAAGGTTTTTTTAATTATTTATTTTTATTTTACATGTCAATCCCAGTTCCCTCTCCTTCCCTCCCTCCCTCCCTACCTACCTTTTACCCTCTCTGCCCTCTCACATGCACCCTGACCACCCTCCCCTCCCATCCCCCCACCCCAATTGCACATGTAGGGCAATTCCATCCAGGTGGGGTCATGTAGATCTGTCAGGTCATTTGAAGTATGGACTAGGACTTCTCTCCTGTCTCTAAGTTAAGGCAGTTATCCCTCCATGGGGATGTGTTCGCAAGGTTCATTTGTGCACCAGGGATACATCCTGGCTCCACTGTCTGAGGTCCCTTAGACTACCCAGGCCTTCTAGTTGAGACTATGTTGAAGCCTTTTGTCCAGATCTACAGAATGAACTTGCAACATTTAATGTACATTAAGGTCTCAATTTAACTCATTTATCATGGATTACTTATTTTCAGTATTTCCCTTGACAATTCCTTATGTGATTCTACAATGGAAGCAAGGTCAGACAGACTTTCTCTTTCCACACCTGAGTAATTCAGTTCCTCTTTATTTGAGCAAATGTCAAAATACTTTATCCTGATGTATGCAATGTTACTCAGATTGGTAAGATGTTAACTCAATAAGGGAATAGGAACAGGTAGAAGGAATAGCAGATTCCTATGATAGGGGAGGTCCTTCTGTATGCTGTTAATATGTGTTTCTCTTATTGGTTTAATACAATGCTTATTGGCCAGTAGTCAGGCAGGGAGCATAGTTGGGGCTACCAGACTAGGAGAATCCTGGGGAGAGGACACTGAGAAAGAGATGCCATGTAGCCACTGGGAATGTAGGACTGAGCATCCTTCAGTAAGCCAAAACCATGTAAAGTTCTTAGATTAATAGAAACATGGTAATACTTAAGAAAGAGCTAGACAATAAGAAGCCTGGGCCATCAGCCAGACAGTTTATAATTAATATAAGCTTCTGCGTGTTTACTTGGGGCTGAACGACCACCGTGGGACCAGGAGGGACAGAAACTCTCAACTGTCCTATCTGTTCTTTCACACTGACAACATGGAAAAGAGTGTTAGATGCAATCACCAGCAACACTGAGGTTGTCAGCTCCTGCCTGCCTTCTCTCTTTCTGGTTTGCATTTTGAATTGAATACTTCATTATTTTTTTTTACATGCATACACTATATGTGGCTCATATTCCTTTTCACTTCTCCAACTCCTCCCAGAGTCTCCCCACCATCTCCCATCTTCATGTCCTGTTTTTCTTTCAAATATACTGAATTCAATTTGTGTTGCCCATATACTGATGATGTGGGGCCATCCACTGAAGCATGGCTGACTCTTTCTCCCCACAAAGCTAGGGGTGGGAACATGTGAGCCCCTCTCCCCTATGTGCTGGAACGTTGTCTGGCTTGATCTTATGCAGGTCTTGTGCAACAATCACAGCTGCTGTGAGTTCTCAAGTGCAGGGGTCCTTTCAAGTGCAGACACACATTCTGTTAAGGTCCTCCCTGACCCGGGGCTCTCACAGTCTTTCCGCTCTTACTCTGCAATGTTTCTTGAGCCTTGAGGGGCTGGAGCATGATATATAAGCCCAATTTATGAGTGAGCAATGTACTGTTACTTATTCTGTGCACTTTGACTGGTTGTGTGTTTCATCACTCTTAGTCTCCATAGAGAAGTTTGTTTGTTCAGAGGATGACTGTTAATGAAGAAGTCTTCTTTGTTTTCATCATTATATGACTGAAAAGGTGACATAGAGATTTTACACATTGAAACAACTATGATGCATCCTCTCTATTTGTTGAAGTGCCTTCTTAACATTTCAGGTTGTTAACACAATAAATAATCAGTCTGTTAACTATGTTCTCTAAATACATGCCAATCATAGTCCCTTCACTCCCATAGTAGTCTTAAGTACTCTCCTTCCTTGTTTGGATTATTGAAAAGATCATTGACTTCTTTTTCTTGCCACCTGCCCCCTGCCCTGCCTGTCTTCTGCCTCTGTTCTGTTTTTTTTTTCCACATTGTAGCCAGAAGACTTCAGAGAATGCAATATGACCTACAAGTCTATGGCTTACCATCCTCTAGTTACTTCCCAGTGCTTGAAGGATATACCTAAACTCCATGATACACCTTATCTATACCTTTGTAAATTGGACTCAACCTACAACTACTCACAAAACACCAGTCATATAAGTCTCCACTAAAGTGATGGGGATGAAGGACCAAAGTAGAACAAACAACCGGTGCCCTTGAGCTGGGTAGTTGGTCCTTTAGCTTCCTAACTTCTTTGCATATATTTTTTACATTACATAAGCCTCTCTCTCAGTTCCCATTTATCTTTGTTTTCCATTGTCAGCCATTATTCCTCCTTGTAGTCAGCATTACATACTTAGGAAACCTTAATCTTATGTGTCAGCTTGTCAGAACAACAGTGTCCCAGTATATAATCAAGTATTCTGCATGTTTCTACTAAAGTGTTTGTTGCATGACATCCATATTGCACAGAGTGAAATAGATTATCTTGGGTAATGTGGGTGGGCTTTATCCAAACTCCATAGTAAATGCTTCCTGGTAAATAAATGATTTGACTGAATATGTCCTTTGCACTCAACCATTAACTCTTCCCTAACTTTCAAACCAAGGAGCCTATCTCAACAGAGTTTGTGCTAGCAAAAACTTCTACAATTGTATTAGCGAAGTATTAAACTAAATCCCTTTTGGGGGCTAGAAAGATGGCTCAGTGGTGAGAGCATGTACTCAGAAGATAGGAGTTCAGAGCATTCATTTCAGACAGGTCCCATGTCTGTAGCTCCAGGCCCAAGGGATTTGACACCCTCTCTTGGCCTACACAAACACCTTCATAGACACAACTCACACACACACACACACACACACACACACACACTAAATAAAAAAACCCAAATATTTAACAGATAAAACATGGACTGAAGAGATGAGTCAGTGGTTAACAGCATGCATTGCTTTTGCATAGTACACAAGTTCAATTATTAGCACTCATGCTAGGGAACATATAGCTGACTGTTTTAGCTTACAATTCCAGATTCAAGGCTCTTCTAGACTTCAGAGGTACCTGCATTCACATGTTATAACCTCCTCCAATATACATATAAATACAAAATAAATCAGAAAAGTAAATATTTGGAATGTAGTTACAGATTGTGCTGGAAACTATTATCTTATTTCATTAGAGAGGGATTGCCTCCTCCAAATTCATAGCTTGTAAGCCTGTTGCTGATCACAGCAATGCCTGCAAATGACCCTTGTTTACACACTCGAAAGCACTTCTTTTAAAAGTGGTGATAGGGTAACATTGTGGGTAGGTGGGTAGGTGACATCATCTGATAGATGCTGTTCTGATTTTGAGAACTTTTCCCTTTTGATCCCTATAATATCAGAAAGGTCTTTGTACTCATGAAACTTCTCCATCTTACAAGATGGATTCATGACTCCTCCCAGAACAATGCCTCATTCAATTTCTGCTAGGCTCATGCCTGCCTACTAGCTTTTTATGTAGCTAGCTACCTGGGAAAAGTTGACTTCCTATTGTTCTCAGTTTCTGGCTGTCTAAACTAAGGACACTTAGCAAGAAGCATCAACGTTCTTTTAGCTTCTTGCTGAGTAGGAGTGATAGAAAAGTTTACAATGGAGAGGAGGCTGCTGCTGAGGCTATGAGTCATCCCTGCCCAGATCTCCTGTGACTCATTTTCCTTCATTAAACAGAGCAGAGTCAATAGCCCTTCAGTTTTCCAACAGTAGATCTAACTGCACTAATGACTGGCTGTTGAACAAGTTTAGCTATGTTCTAATTTATTTATTAAGCAACAGTAAAACGAGTATAAAGTACCCATCAATGGATAATGGGAAGACATTAGTGTTTCTGCCCATGAATTGGACCTAAAACACAGCTTTGTTTACTTGAAAATGGAAAAGGCTGGGCCTGCCCTGTCAGCAAAGTAAAAAGAAAAATGAATCTCCTAGTCTTTCCTCTCCCTCCTCCCAGTTTAGACTTTATTCCAAACTGTTGGCTGTCTGAAAATTCCCATTTTCTGGGTCTCCTTTTCATGGTTCAATGTCCAAATGTGTCTCCATGCCAGTCTCCACACATGCTATTTCCCTGTTTTGGTTCTGCTTTACACAGTTAAAGAGCGTGGCTCGACTCTGCCATTCTTTGCTTCTCCCCTTTCCACCTTAGTACTTTACTACTGGTCTCTACCCCCTTCTCACATTCTACCACAACCTACCCTTTCCCATGCAACGCTTTGTGCTCTGACAGGACAGACTTCAGTGTGATGTACTCATCTGTAATAACATTTTAAGAACAATGACCCCAGTATGGTAAGTGGCATTGCAATTTGCAACAGATTTCAGTTTTGTGTGTTTGTCCATAATTTAGTCTTAGTCTTGGGAATTGAATTCAGGCCCTGAAGCACAGGAGATCAGTGTTCTACCACTGAGCTACAGCATAAGGAGAACTTGGGGGAAGTTTTGGAGCTAGACAGCTGTTTGGAATCTATTTCTCCCATGGTGATTGATTTTTAAGGAAGTTACTTAACATTCCTAGACCTCAAATTTGCACACCTGAAAAACAGGAAAAACAGAATGAGTTATAGTCATCTTAATCATATAAGTTAATGACTCATCTCAATAGGTGATGAAAGCTATGTCTCATGGTTCTATAAAGTCTAGACATAACTGTTTTCTCTTAAAAAGCATTTTGAGACTCTCATATCTGATTGTACAACATTTGGTGGCTCTGAAATGAATATCTAGCTACATTCCGTCATTCCAGAATTTTCTTTTTTACAAAAGCCAGGTAAGACAGAAAGTGAACTGGTGGTAATGAGTGCTAATGATTTATACTCACTGGTCAGAAAAATGGAGGGCATGTATGTTACATGTAACCTGCTTCTTTCAGTATTAGGAACTTAGTAAGCACCCAGTGAGGGACTATGGTTACTACTGGAGTCATGGCAAGTATCAGAGAGGCCAGGCAAGAGAGGGTTTCAATTTCTTTCCCTAGTCATCCTTCTTTTAAAAGACATTAACCAGTACTAGAAGTGAGCAATATGTATTATTCTGCACTGCCCTATGAAATCTATGTGATGTCTTGTTTAGTTCTGAAACAACCTGCTGTATCTCTGTTTAACACTATTTCTCATTTGTAAGAGGCTGAGAGTCAAAGATGATTTCTTGTCCAAACTATGTTACTCTGAGAGTGGAAGGGGTATTGAATTGGGATGATTCCAGGTGAACTGGGGTCTTTTCTCTCCTTATTCACACAGGTCATGACTATATGCAAAGTTATCTTGCTTAAAAATGACAGATGAGACTAGAAGGTAAAAGCCCTCTAAAATGGAAGACTCTGCTCACTTTCTAGGTGGCAATAGGGTGTAGGAAATTAGCACCTTGAGGCTTGGGTATCCACACAAAGGACAGGTAAAGTTGTCACATCAAACATGTGCTAAACTGTCTTGCTCATGTTCGGGCTATGAGTTCTAGGGCTTGGAATGGTGTGATAAGATTCTCTGCTCTCAATCAATTGATTCATACATTCATTGAACAAACTTAGACACTTACAAAATCATTTATCTGTTGATGTCTAGTAAACTACCCCCACCCCTGAATCAATATCTTTACTAAGCTCAATGGTGTGTGCCTATAGTTCCTGCTATTGAGGAGAATTGAGCTGGTTGGAAACTTGAACCCAGAAGTTTGAGTCCAACCTTTATAGCAAAACAACACTCCATCTTAAAAACAGAAATCAAATAAAGTATGTGTTAAAACTGTTTTATTATGGCCGAGTTTAGATGGGTGGTTCACCTGCTTGGGCTCCCCTAGGTAGTTCAGTTGTATCACACATGGAGGCTAGTTGAAATTGGATGACCTGAGGTGACCTTACATGTCTATGTTCTTACCACAGAAGATTCTTTTCTAGTATTGCCTATCTCCATTTCCCATGTCCTCTATCTTTACCGTCTTTAAAGAGCATTGCCTGGGGTCTCACACATGCTGGGGAAATGCACTACTATTCCCAGACTGAAATGTTTTAATGTTAGTCCCAACAGCAATGTTCCCTTGCAGAGAGGACAGGGCATACTCTTAGGAGAGGAAATTGTGGTTGGTTGTTACAATCTACTATAATCCTTATTCACCGGGTTCTATCCTGGGTGGAAAGGAGATTAAAATTGGTAATAATGCTGAATTTTTATGGGAAAAGTAGGCTAGAAGACAGGAATTATGATGGAAGGTAAAAGCACTTTGGCTGAGGGATAACAATGCAGAAATGGCTAACTCAAACTGATAAAGATGGCCAGAAACTGTTCATGTTTATCATCCTCGTCACCTTTTCATGGTCACAGATCAGATCTGAAGGACATGGGGTGTTTTCTTTCTTCCATCTATCACTTAGAGGATTAAGGGGAAATTGGTGTGGGTGTGGTTCAGAGAAGTCTTTGCAGAAGTCCCTTACCCACCTACAAATGGCTCCTAACACTGAAGGCATTCAACAAGGCAGAGGAAGTGTCTTCTTGCTATCATAAGTTCAAAGTCTTGGGGAATGTGAAATATACATATTTGACTTAAAAATCACACAATACATTAAACTGTGTGTTTTAAAATATACATTTCTTATGGGAACCAGACTTGGAAACAGCCTTTATGAAGGCAATTTGTGTCAATTTGACACATTAAAAAAAAATCGGTGAATTGGCATTAGCTCTAACCAGAAGCTTTAGATTGAAGGAGGAAACAAACAAATAAACAAACAAAGAACACATGTCTTGTTGGATAACAAAGGCAGTTAGATTTATCATACATATGGCAGTAGGGAATCCTTTAATCACACATTCTCCAGTGCCTTTGGGAAATTGGACAATAATAAAACAGATGCTGAGAGGAGTTGGGGACAGTGTTCCTTCCAGAGGAGAAAAGGCAATACTCATTCTCACCCTTCCACTATTCCTTGAGAGACTCAGCAGAGCGAGTCTCATAGCTGCTCATACCAGGACACAAGGAGCATTTTCCAGAAACTCCTTAGGAAAAACATTGTGACATCTACATAGCTCTACTAAGGAGTTACTGAATCTGAATAGTGTAGCCTGGGGATCTAGAGAAGAATGCTGAACTGAATTCTCTCCTCCCGAGTCAGGTAGATCAGAATAAATCAAGTCCTCACATCTCTGGACGACTCTCTGGTTCACGCCACTGGTGCCAGCTAATAGGAACCAGACTGAGGTCAGACAGAATTCCAGATGGCTGGGTACAAACTGTGTGACT